>NC_092813.1:5895635-8295635 GCF_040954645.1 Diabrotica undecimpunctata
TCTAGGAATTCCTTCAATTCAACAGGCTTTCATCCATATGAATTGGTAAGTTTTATACTTTATTATATTAGAAAGACATTTATTTATAGAATCAGTTTTGTATCTAACCCCAAATTATGATTTTTAGGGTACAAAATAATTTCCATATGTATCAGACAATAAATATGATGTCAAATTGATTCACAACAATAAAATCTACCATCTATTTAACAAATCAAGTCTATTGAATAAAATGGATATATCAGTGAACTGTTAGTGTTTTTATATTAGTGTTAAAAGGTATAGAAAACATTATTCAATCTCTTCATAATACTTAAAGATGTCGTTGATATGAAAAATTCCTCTAGGTCTGTTATCTGTATCTATTAAGACATAACTATTTAGTCCATTCTGATTTTCAATTCTGTATGGACCTTCAAACATTGGTTGTAATTTTTTACAACGGTTTTCTTTAACATTACTTTTTCTAAGTGAACGAATTAACACTTGGTCTCCTTTTTGAAATGTGATTGGTTTTTTTATTTTTTGATTTTGTCTTCTGATATATTTTTCAGCTTTCCTCCTAATTCGGTTATTTACTTTCTGCATTACTTGTTCTAACATATCCTGATTATATTCACTAATCCATTTTCTGTTTCCTATATGGCCAAACACTAAATATTCTGGTACTTCCTCTGTATTTAAATTATGTGTATTATTTAAAAAATATTCTACTTGTGGTATATGTTGCTGCCACGTTTCATGTTGATTCTGGCACACTATTCTTAAATATTTTATAACTTCTTTAATATATCTTTCTGCAGGATTTGCCTGAGGATGTCTGATACTTGTAAAATGAATGTTGATTCCCCTTTTCTCACAAAATGCTCGAAATTTTTGGTTGTTAAAATATGTAGCATTATCTATTATGCAATTTCTAAATGGTCCTATTTCTTCGAAAAATTGATTAATATATAATTTCAATGTTTTAACATTTGTTCTTGAGCAGGGATATAGTTTAATAAATTTTGTATATAAATCAACTATCACTAGTATATGCTTTTTTCCTGTTGGACTTGGAACTAAATTTGAGATAAAATCCATGGACACTGTATTTAGTTTTTCATATACAACATTAGATCTATATGTGTTCTGGTTTTTGAAATTCTTTTCTTTGTTTATTTGACATATTTGGCATTGGGTAGTAATTTCTTTTGCTATACTTATATCATTTTTTGCAAAATAATTGTCCCTAAATAGCATCCATAGCTTTCTTGAACCAATATGCATGTAATTGTTATGTAAATTTTTCAATATTTTCTTTGCTAAAGTTCTAGTTATTACATATACTTCAATGCCATTTATTATTTTATAATAAACTCCATCTTTCTTAAGGACTTTTTGTTTTTCACTTAAATTGTTCTGATCTCTTACAATTTCTTCTTTAGAATATAATCCAGTACTTTCTACTAATTGATTTAATCCAATTTTTATTGTTCGCTGCCCTTTTTGTGATGTATTTTCTAACCTTGATAAAGCATCTGCCACTATATTGGATTTTCCAGAAATGTATTTGATTTTAAAGGAGTATTCACTCAATATTAGACTCCACCGATGTATTCTACTGTTTCCATATTTGTTATTTAATATAGATGTTAAAGCTTGGTGATCTGTTTCTATTGTAAATTCATTACCCAACAAATAAAATCTTTATTTTGTGACACAGTGTATAATACTTGCTAGTTCTAATTCTGAAACTGAGTAACCCTTTTCATGTGGCTTTGTAATTCTTGAAATGAATTGTATTGGGTATTCGACCCCATCATGTATTTGTAATAATACCTCTGATAATCTCTCTATGGATGCATCTGTTCTTAATATGAATGGCTGTGTGTAGTCAGGATAGCATATTTTTAAATTTGACAGAAAAATGTTTTTAATTTCTTGGAATGCTAGTTCTCTTCTCTGATCCCATCTCCATTTTACACCTTTTCTCAGTAGTTCAAGTAATGGAATTTCTTTTATACTTAGATCTGGTATCATCCTTTTATAATAATTAATTATTCCAATAAATCCTCTTAAAGTTCTTAAATTGTGTGGTGTTTTATATTCCTGAATGACTTGTATCCGTTCTGGATCCATTTCGATTCCCTTAGTGTTAAGTTTATAACCTAGATATATTACTTCTTTTTGAAAAAATGTACATTTTTCTTGATTTATTTTTAGTCCAACTTTGTCTAATCTATTTATTATAATTTTTAGGTGTTTCTCATGATCTTCAGCCGTTTTAGAAAAAAATAATATATCATCAATGTAGTGAATTACAAAATGTTCATATTGATCCAAAATATCATGAAGACATCTACATAGAGCACTGCAAGATGATTGAAGTCCAAATGGTACTACTTTGAATTGATATACTACTCCATCTATCTGAAATCCTGTATACTGTCTACTTTTTCTTTCTAGAGGTATTAACCAGAAGCTATGCTGTAAATCAATTTTAGTGAAAAATGACATTCCTGTAATTCTTCCTAGTATTCCATCTATACTCATTGGTGCTTCAAATTGCTTTTCAGTGATCTTGTTAATATTCCTTGCATCCAAACATAACCTGATTTCACCTGATCTTTTACGTACTACTACTATTGGGTTGATAAAACGTGTATCTGCCTTCTCAATGATTCCATCTTCTAACATATTATTAATTGTTCTATTTACTTCTTCTCTGTTTTTATATGGTATTGGGTATGATTTTGTTTTAAAATCTTTTTTTTCTTTAACTTTTATACTATGGATATAATTTTTTGCAATTCTATTTTCTTTATTGACAATTTCCTTGTGTTGCTGCAATATGGAAACGACTATTGATTTATATTCTTCAGGGCAATTAACTTTTATCACATCTTCTTCTTTGCAAATAAAATTATTCTTCATTATGTACTCATTATTCCTTGCTTCCAATTTTACGCACTCCACCTCGTAGGCATCCATCTGCTTAAAATTTCCATTCCTTAAATATTCACTACAATAATAATTATTCTTTACATTCTTTTGGGACATTTCCCTATCATCAAAACACATTTCTTCTTCATAAACATCATTATTTTCTTTTAATAATATCCTATCAACTCTTATTCCTTCTTCCACCGCATCTTTCTGCATAAATTTAATTATTTGCCCTTCCAAAGTTACCATTTTTTCTTCAAAATCTATCTTTACTTTCTTCTTTTCCAATTCATCATTTCCCATTAATATATCAACACATAAATCCTTGACAATAAATCCTTGCATATTAATTTCTTTATTAAGAATATTAATTTTAAAATTGGCTAGTTTATCAATTTCACCCAACTTCTTATTATTTGCACCAACAATTTTAATTTTTGGAATCTTTATTATATCTGATAGTTTTAATGTATTAAAAATGTAATTCTACGAGACTAAAGTACTTTCTGAACCAGTATCTATCATAATCTTAATCATTTTATTTTTGGCCAAAGCATTTATATAAATTAAATTAATAGATTCAATAATTTTATCTTCATCTAGAGAAATAAATTCAGAAGGTTTTTCATAATAGCAATGGCCTAACTTGTAATTCAGAAAGTTTACTGAACAAAATTTTGATTATTAGAATTGTCAGATTGTATCTGACCACTTGGATCTGATGTCCTATGTCTTTCCCTACTGTGACTTCTACTCACATTTTCTTGCCTTGTACTATTTCGTTCCCTGTCTTCGCAGCTTCTATTCCTTCGTACGTAATTTACCTGTCTGTTATAGTTAGGTCGCTCTGTATTTCTTCTATTGTTAAAATCTTGTCTATTATTATTAGTACTGTTATTAAAATGTTGTCTATTATAATTACTGTTATTATTATTAAAATTTTGTAAATTATTACCATATCTATAATTATTATATGATTGTCTATATTGTTGATTATCATTTTTATTATATTGAAAGTTATTATTGTTTTTTCTGTTGTTATTATTACTTGTCATATTGCCTCTTTGTATTCTTTGAATAAAATTAATAAAACTATCTATTGTTTGAATATTTTGTACAGTTACTGTTTGCACAACATCAGCATCAAAATGTCTAGATACATTTAAGACTATTTGTTCCTCTCTAAGTGGTGGTTCTAAATATTTTGCAACTGTTATCAGTTTCAATGCATAATCTACCATATTTGATTTTAAATTGTGATTATACTTTCCAAAATATAGAACTTCCCTAAATTTGGCTTGCTCTAATTCACCCCAATAATAATTTAAAAATTTATTTTCAAATGTTTGAAAATTATCTAAATCATTTTCAATACTAGCAAACCAAGTTGCTGCATTGTCATTTAATGTCACTCTAATATAATCTTTAATATCATTAATATTATTCACAAATCTTAATTTATGTTTTAAACTATTTATGTATACTCTAGGATGCAAATTTTTTACATTACCAGAGAATTTAATCCCAGTCTCATTTGTTAAATTTAAGTAAGGTCTCCCTATGTCTCTCATTTGTGAAATATCATCTATTCTCTGTTCCACATTTCTTATTTGATTACTATTTATTTGGATATTTTGTTGTATATCGTCTAATTTTTCTTCTGTGTTTCTCCTGTCTTCGTTAATTTTTACTTCTCAGTTACATTTCTGCAACTCTATTTTCTGTTCTATATCTATCTTATTATCTTGAATAATCCTCTTTACTTCTGTCCTCTCATTGTCTATCCTTTTCTTGTAGTCATGCTGTATATTTTTTATTTCATTTGCTACTTTCTTCTCTGCAGCTTCAAGTTTTTTATCCATTTGTTTTTCCATTTGTTTTACAATTTTATTATTATTATCTTCTATTTTCTTTTCTAATTTTCTATAATTCTCTTCCAATTTTTGTTCCATTTTTTTCATGTCTTCTTTGACTTCTTTTGAATTCTGTTCCATTTTTTGTTCTATTTTTTTCGTATTCTCTTTCATTGTCTTGTTCATCTGCATCATTAATGACATCAAAGCTGCCATATTGACATTTTCCTCTCTTTCTGGATTCATTTCTGCAGTATCTTGTGGAACTTGAACTAAACTCTCCTCTTGTATAGGTTGTGTTTCTACTTCCACATCTTCTTCATTCTTTTTGCTTCTTGTACCTTTCTTTCCTTGAGACATTTTGAGACTTTACTTGTTCAAATATAATTAAAAATAAAATCTATAATTTTTGCTTTCTAATGAAAATTAATTTAATTATGTGAGAGCACTTATCTTCCCAAACTAATTCTTTTAAATAGAGAGCCCCACGTTGGGCGCCAAATTGTTATGATGTGTTGTTTGTTTGAATGATGAGCAATGAGTATTTTTAATAATATAATATATAGGTTTTTTATCGCAGTTCTCAAAGAATTAGTTTGTAAGTACTTTTTTAAATTATCTTTATTATAACTATTATGAAACACACATATATATCTAACCTAGTCAATGTAAATTTAAAATAAACTATCTTTAAATTGATACTCTTATAAAACTAATTAAATTCTATAGACAATGTAAAATTTAAACAAACTATCTTCAAAATTGAAATTGTTATGACATTAACTAAATTATATTAACAAAATTTTGTACCTTTCTTTCACTGAATGCCTAAATGAACTGTTTTCCACTATATAGATTCTAATCACCACTGAATGTTTTCGTACTTCGGTTATCCTTGTTTTTGTGAAATTACTTTTTCCAATTATCAGCTTCTACCAATTTAAGATATATTTTTCTTCACCAGCATTTATAAACCACCAAGCAAACCAGCAAACAACATTTATATTTATTCTTCTTTTCAATATACCAATATCCAATTATTATAAGTTGATTTATACTAATCTCCAATCATAATATAATTTAATTTCTTCCAATATACTTTTTTTTTAATCTTCAATAATTATTTGTGTATAATTATAAATGTGCATTAAATTATATGCATAATTTTTAATCTTCATTTAACTCACTATATTAAACAATTGGACTATTTGTAACTGATTCACTGACTCCAACTAACTTTCATATTTCTTACTAAACTTTTCTGACTGACTTCTTGAAAATTCTGAACAATTTACTTCACTAACTAAATGTGTCTACTAACTTTCATAATAAAACTGGCTTGACTTCTGACTAAAAACTGCCATCTTGAATCCAAATCACGGGTATTTATATCTTTTCGGATGTTCCAGAACCATCTGGTAAGAAATCATGTTCTATTTATTTCTATTACTTCTATATGGATGTTCTCGAAAAAAATATATGTTGGATCCACAGACATCACCATTATTTCCAGAATGTTCGACCGTCAACAAAGGTCAAATTATACATTCTGGAGAATTCGTTAATGTTCTATTGATAATTTTGTTGACATTTAGGCTTTTCAGATCAGAATAAACATTTAAATCATTAATTATATATAAATTAAACATTTTAAACTAACATTATTATTATAACTTCACTTTAATTCCTAAAATGTCACTTGGAGAGTAAGTATATCTGTCTATCACTCACTGTATAGTTGGTTGCCTATGCACATGGCTCACTTAAATATATTAACAACATTAAAATACAACTTTTTACAATTATTATATGCTAATTTATTAAAAATGCCCTCACATAAATATATTTTTTTTAAATTCTCTAGTATATAACTTCTTAAAATAATCAAATACTTTTTTACATCTAATATTATGTAGTATATAACTTATAAATTATTTTCTATAAACCCCAATCGTCACAGTCACAATATATATATATATATATATATATATATATATATATATATATATATATATATATATATATATATATATCTACGGCATAAAGTGGACTCCGCCCATGTTAAAATTCAGGTTCAAGTGAGCTCCGTGGTCAACTGGACACCGATATACGGAGCTCACTTGACCATTCCATAATATTGGCTCTGTCGATTCGTCAACATGTATAGTTTCATAATTTTTAAAAATTTTGTGGAGCCCTTAAGTACCCCTGTATCATGAATGTATATTGCATAGTTCACGTGTATATCTTATAGGGGTCGTTCAGATCTTTTTCACTGTATATTGGAACCATATGTATATCGGTTTAAGTAAGCTCTGATAGTTTGGCAACTCTGCCATTAAGCTGTATACTTCTCACGTATAGTCTGAACGGTTGATATGGACTCCTTATTTTTGTTATCGTTCATACGCATTACAGTGTGTAACAGATATGTATACTATTAACTACCTGTTTTTGGTAGGTACGTGCTTTTCTAAAAATAGCTTTATAGATACAAAAGGATTTCGTTACCAAATTGGATTTTTTTCATATGCGAAAATTTCCTAATGTATTTTGTTAACGTGAGTATGTCTTCATACGTTTTATTTAAGAATTCGATAAGTAAGAACTTTTTTTATTTCATCCAATGTTTTATGATATCTTGTATACAGATTTTTATTATTTTATTTCTGGTTTTATCTGTGTACTACATATATAATTCTGGATAGAAGGTTATCTCAAAATAAATATTTATTTGCTTAAATAGATATTTTTGTGTAAAAATGGATAGTAGTGCACAAAAAAGGGAAGAATGCTTAATTTATCTAACAAGAATTATACCACTTCACCCATATTAGATACTTCTGAATGTTTTATCTCCTATTTAGGGGTAATATGTAGTCAATATAAGTGAAGCTAGTGTTAAATTTGCAATGATCTTTATAAGTAATAGCTTACTGACTGTACTTTACATGTTGAGTTTAAATAAATAAACCTTGTCCCTTCAGAAAAGAGCGATTTGAATGGCAAAGTCAACGAAGAAAGTGTAATGAATCTTTTATCACCCCAGATTCACACAGGTTAACCGCTGTTTGCAGGCAAGAGTCTTCCTGGCAGATTTAAGGAAGATAACTACCATAAGGAAGTTCCTTTTGAGGGTTCAGATGGCGAGAAGCAGCTTATTTTTTTTTTTGTATATCTTGCAGACGTGTTGATCTAGCCAGTTTTTCCTCGATTCTAGTCATAAAATGGGTTGTTATTCGAGGAGTGAATGTTACGAATCTAGACTTTGTTTCTTTTGTTCTCTAGCTACTTATCTTCGGATATTAGGTGGATTGATAACTACGATATTGTAGAGCTTATGTATGGATGAGAGTCTTAATATCCGCTTAATTTGGCTGACTAATTTATAGCTAAATCTACGTGTCAAGTATGTATTGATGTCACCCATACAAGCTAGGTATATTTGGCAGCAGAAGCATAGAGTTTAAGCGTCTACGTTTTAAGAGTGAAAGGATGTGCTTCCCGTTTTTAGCTGACAAGTTCGCGGAGAATACCATTTTTCTGGTTCTAGTTTGCCATTTAGTTTTAAACAAAGTTCTGTAAATTAAAAAGTGTGTTTAATGATTTCATGACACTATTGGTTCAGGTATATGTTCAAATTTGTGAAAGCGTCTCTGTTAGGGACATTGAAGGAGCACACCTGACTTTTTCCAGGGTTTGGCTTAAAATTAATTTATAATCTATTTTTATTGTGTTTAAGATATAATTTAGATCTTTCTCCACTTCAGCAACAAAGTTTGTGGTTCTGCAACAATAGATGTATCGTCTACATAATAAAAGTCCTAGTATTTACTGTTATGGGTTGTGTAAATGTTATACAGTGTAGGTGCCATTACGGTACCCCAAAGGAGACCGTTCTTCTACGTTTTCAATCTTCATCTTTTCTTACCATTGAGTGATACGGAAAATCTTCTGTTGTTCTATTACCTAAGGGGATATCACATAGATTTTGGAGAAATGTCCTTTAATTTAAGGTGTCGTAAGCAGAATTTAGATTGACAAATACCACTCCTCATGTCTGATATTTTTTATATCTGTCTTCGTTGTGTTGGGCAAGATTTAGTATGTGTGACGAACATGATCTACCCTGGCATATATAGCCACTTTTATCTTTAAATTTAAGTTTTCCTTCTATTATCGGTTTATATTAAGGATCATATGCAGAAGTATTGTGTATAGGTGAAAAAATAAATAGATATATTGGCCGATAGCTTTTGTGGTCGTTGGGGTTTTTGTCAGGTTTAAGCAAGGCAACAACTTTGTCTTTACTTTGCTTGTCTACAGACTTTGGATATTAGCCACTGTTGTATTTTTTTGTCCAAATTTTATAATTAGTTTTGTGTTTAGATCCTCAGTCAGGAGCCGTAATATTGTTCATAATATACGTGGATAGTGGATCCAAACTCAACATCGTTGAAAGGTTTCCTCAGCTGACTGATTTTGTCCTCTCTTATTTTAAGTTTTTCTTTGCTTCTTTGCCGGCATTTATTATGTTTATTTCGTTATTTTCAGCGATTAGCTTAATACCAAATACCCTAGGTTTGGCCCTCTATTTGCTTCCTGCAGTAGAAATACGTCACATTTGTGTTAAGCGTATATGTCTGATAAGCTTAAGTAAAGTAGAGTGTGTGTATCTATAGATATGTCCTTACTATTTATAGACATAAGTAGAACAGTTGGTCCTAAAAAGGACCGATTTGACAAACATCATATTGAACGGGTGATTGAAGAATTAACCGATTAAATAATTATTCATTATCCAGAGTAAGAGTACGCTCGATTGCGGTGGTCTTATTGTAACTTCAAATTTCGTGAAGGCTTTTACTTTGAACTCCATAAAAATTTAAATTTTGCATACTGTTACTTATAGACGATATTTCGAGTCAGATTTGTTTAGTAATAACTGTACTTATATAGTCTCTTTGTGAAAAGTAAATGAGCTTGTAATATCGGTTTACAACTCATATATGGATAATAAGGAAATAAACAGGTTAAAATGTGACAACAAATTGCTATATAACAGTACGAGACAATATTCATATGCTGTGGCAAAATCATCATATTTGGATTTCATATTTCAATTATTATATTTACATTGATATTTATGTGGCAATCAGCTGTAAAAGTCATTGCCTTTTTTTCTGTCATATCATATTTTAGCATATCATATTTTGAGTGAAATTGATCCTAAATTCGTCTAATAATATTAAGTTTTTAAAACAGCTGTGTTTTTATGCTCATTCGGTTACCTTTTGTAAACCAGTCTGTGTAAATATGAGGGATTTATATAATCTTTTCATTTCGTAATCTTGTCGTTTCATAATTATAGTTCTCTTGCTTTTATTTTCTATATTTTGTATATAAAGATCATCGTCATCGTATAGTCAGAACGCAACAAGATTATATTGCCTTTTTGAAAATACAGCCACGTAAATGGCGTTTTTAAAATTTATGTCAATATTTCTGAAGTGCCTTTTCTAGGATAATTTTTTTAAGCCTAGTTCGTTTGATTATATGTAATTGATTTGATAGTCCACAACAGATAAGTATTGATTGTAGGTAGGATAGCAGGTATTGATAAATATGATGGGTCGGTAGATAGTCTCATTATTCCTAAATCTGACCATATGTTACCTCCCCCTTCATTTGTGGAAGTCCTAAGGACATTTTTTCTCTTGGGGCATCCTCCCAATTTAACATGGAAATGCAGTTATTATAGTCTTTGGATAAAGCCAGCGCAACTTTAGCATTGAGATTTAGTTTCTTGTACGACGTTGCTATCTTTATATATGTGTTTGATCTTGGAATTAGTTCTGTTCGGTATTGGTTAGTACTCGGACCTCTGTAAGTCGGAAAATACCTCTGATGGCTTTTCTAGCAATCCTGGTCTAATTAATACGTTCTCGTCACGTCTCCACATATTAGCACTGGTTTGCTCACTATTTTATATACCCTAATTTTATGGATTCGAATTAGACTTCTGGATTTAAAAGAGGGTTATATATACATATACATCAGTTAGCTACCTGAATATTTCCTTTTATTTCTTATGTAACAACGTTACCTACGATATCTAAGACGCTGCAATCTTTTAAAATTATATGGCTTTATTGTTCCGTTATGCCCTAATCTAGATCCTCTCTTTTGTATATTAAAGAACATTTATTTGATTTTCTCATTAGTGACTATTAGACCGCTTTTTTTGCTGCTACTAGCATTATTTTATAGCATTTTAATATTTAATTTATGGAATAAATCCGGATAGCAAATAGATATTCTTTACTTTCTCAGATATTCTAACATACAAAATCCTATTAAATTGTCAAAACCTTCCTTGCATATTCTATTCACTTATGAGGAGCAGCAGCAATATCAGTACCATAATAATGCGTATAGTTCTGAACTGGCTAATTGTTGGATAATGAGAAGCATGAGTGTAGCAGTTTTAATGTTTTCGGGACTGCTACCTGGTATCGGGGAGCAGAATTATCATTACCGAGTTATATACCGAGAATATAGGAATTATTGCCTGAACTTTATTATTATTGAACAACAATATATTCCCTAGTAAAATAATCATGAATTTACAGTAAGAAAATTTTTTGAACGTTGGTTATGAAAACATCATGTACATACCACCGGGTTCACTATGTCGATATCCAGCAAAATCCCTGTAATAATGATACGGGAAACCAAAGATGAAAATATGCTCCAAGAAACTCTGTGTTATAAAACAGTCGAATAAAATACAGATTCTCAATTCAAATAGTTAAAAAATTAATGAACAGCTTACTAAAATAGAAATAACGCCTATTTAAGAAGTACTCCATTAACGGCCCAAGGGACAAAGCACTCCTAGCATATGCTAATGATATATATCTCATAACTCTAATAAGAAACTCTCCCGTCCAAAAACTTCAATAAAGTGAAGACAGCACGAAAAATGTTTCACTTAAAATCAACGAAATGAAAACCAAATACAAGCGAATCAACAAAAGAGACCAATTCAATAAATCTCGATAAAATATTAAAGTTAATAACTACTAATTTTGAAAACATGGAACACTTTAAATATCTTAGATAAATAATCGTGGTTAATAAAAAAAACGGGTGTGGCAGTCCAGTGGGACTGCCGGTAGAAGTTATACTTCTATACACGCGTTCGCCGTTACAAATTTATATGGGAGTCAATCTGCACAATCATTACATATTTAATGCTATAGGTAAGAGAGAGCAGAAAGAGAAAAATAATTAGGTATATAGGTATATGGTGCATCGTTTGCTGTATATAAACATTTGACCTGTAATAGGAGTATAGTAAATGAAGGATTGTATCAATATTTTAATGAAAATATATATTTTTATTTTCATATATGTATAAAAGGAGTTGAATGCAAAAAAATTTTTTTACGCATACTCTGCAGTAAAATGCATTGTTTATTTTGTTATTAATATAAAAATTACAATACAATACACTGCAACATAATTCAATATAATAATACAATACAAATTAAAATGCAATATTCATAAGTATTTAAAACTGCCAATATACATAACTTACTTTACGAAGATAAAAATAAAAAACCAACAACTCGGATTATGTTGTAAATTTTCATTTAATTTTAGAATTTAGCATTTTTGCGTATATTACATATATTTAATAACATTAACGTGAGGTTTTTAAATATTTCAAAAATAAAAAAGGAAATTCATATTGGGATTCGAACTCACGTACACCAGCGTATGAACCAAACACGTAAAAGATTTACCAATTAGACATGATACTAACGGATTTCAAAATTGACAGTTGTCTGTCATACAGTGATTATTTTGAAATGCAAAAGCCTAAAATAATTATGAACATTTAATAAATAATACAAAACATATCACATAAATAATAATATTAATATATATTATATTATATAAGTATATAACATTATATAATATAATATAATATATTTATAATATTAAATATATATACAAAAGGAACATTTTTATTCCCGAGGTAGGAAGAGAGAGAAAATATATCGTATGTCTCTCTCTTACTCATTATCTTACATATGTAATGGTTTCACAGAATCACTCCCGTGCAAATTTCCAACGCCGACCGTGCCTATAGAAATATAACTTCAATAATGCCACTAAAGAATCACAGAGCATAATTCAAACTTTAGACCTATTTTAATACATGGATGCGAATCATGGACAAAATAGGAAAGAACTACGAATATATGAAAGAAAAATAATAAAAAAAATGTTTTAACCTCATTATCATATCGCTTACCAATCCGTATAGAATAAGAACATATACTGAATAAAGAAAGCTCTTATACCGATATTGTTCAGGAAAATAAATCGCTTAAGGTAGATCGGACAAATGCATAGACGTCAAGATGTCAAACTTGTAAAACTGGTATGGAAGGAAGTTAGCACAGAAGAATGCCACTTGGGCGTCTCAGTATGCAATGGAGAGAAAACTTCCAATCATATCTCAAAAAATTAACCTTTCGTTTGATTACAGATTCGTGGAAAATCGACCAACTGGAGAAAAGTTAGCGAAGACTCACCCAATGTTATAGCGCTACGTAACAATGATGATAAAGAGAAAGGAGAAACAGTGACAAAAAGCAACAAAAATGGACTAATGGAGCAAAGCTACTTCAAAATCTTGATTGGAAGGGATTGAAATGAAAGTATAAGAAATACAATGGATGAGGGGGATTCACTTATGAGGGGCAGAAGCAATATCAGTACTATAATAAGGCGTATAGTCCTGGACTGGCTAATCGTTGGATAATAGGAAACATGAGTGTAGCAGTTTTAATGTTTTCTTGACTGCTACCTGGGATCGGGGAGCAGAGATATCAGTACCAAGTTAAGGCATATAGGAATTGTTGCTTGAACTTTAATATTATTAAATAGCACTATATTTCCTAGTAAAATCGTCATGACTTTACAGTAAGACAAATATTCGAACGTTGGTTATGGAAACGTTAAGGACATACCATCGAGTTCCCTATGTCGATATCCCGAAAAATCTTTGTAATAATGATAACCGAACCAAAAAAACAGAGATTAAAATAGGCGCCAAGAAACTGTGTTATAAAACAGTCGAATAAATACAGATTCTCGATTTAAATATTCAAAAAATTTATGAACAGCTTACTAAAATAGAAATAACGCATATTTAAGATGCAATCCATTAATGGACCAAGGTACAAAGCACTTCTAGCATATGCTAATGATATTGATTTCATAAGAAACTCTCTCCCGTCCGCAAACGACATTAACAAAGTGAAGAGAGTACGAAAAATGTTTCACTTAAAATCAACAAAATGAAAACCAAATACAAGCGAATCAAAAGAAGAGAGCAATTCAATACATCTAGATAAAATAATAAAGTCAACAACTTCAATTTCGAAAGTATGGAATACTTTAAATATCTTAGATCAATAATCACGGTTCATAATAATAATGTCACTAAAGAAATACAGAGCATAATTTTTCTAAAATTTTTTAACCTCATTATTATATCACTACAAATCCGTATAGAATAAGAACATATACTGAATAAAGAAAGCTCTTATAACGATATTGTTCAGGAAAATAAATCGCTTAAGGTAGATCGGACACATGCATAGACGCCAAGATGTCAAACTTGTAAAACTGGTATGGAAGAAACTTAGCACAGAAGAATGCCACTTGGGTGTCTCAGTATACAATGGAGAGAAAACATCCAATCATATCTTAGAAAATTAACATTTCATTGAAGATTCGTGGAAAATCGATCAACTTGGAAAAAAGTTGTAGTTAGCGAAGACCCACTCAGTGTTGTAGCGCTACGTAATGATGACAATAAAGAAAAAAAAAGAAACAGTGACAAAAAGCAACAAAAATGGACTAATGGAATACAGCTGCTTCAAAATCTTGATAAGAAATACAATAGATGATTGATGGATTCGAGAAACTTGAGACTTGAGAAAGGCACTCTGCCGAAACAGCTGTAGTGATAAGATACAATTAATTTGGTGAAAGTTTTGAAAACAAAGTTTTTAGTATTTTGTTGTTAAATAAAATGGAATTAACATACGACATTATATACGCTATAATAACTAGACAACTTGTATGATACGGACATATAAGGAGAAAGTTTCATGAAACAATAAAGTACCCAATATTCGTTATGAGTGAAATCGATATGAATAAAGAAAATGAGGAAAACTATGGCAAAAAGGTAAAAAAAAGTAGTAATTAAAAAATGAGAGAGGTACCTTGTGGACAACATGTGCTTAATTAGGAACGAATTGAGATAAATAATCAAGACGACAAAGAACATTTTAAATTGATAAATCTATACGATTTTTAACAATGCATATTTATAGGTCATTTTCAGAGCCAACGTGCTAATTGTATGTAAAATGAAACTTTTTAAGGTTTTTAATGTTTGTATGAAAGATAAAACCGTATGAAACATGACCGTGAAATTTATATACCAATCTATAAATCTCTTTTAAAAGAATACTGACACCTATACATTATCACAATACTACATATCATAATACTAAGAAGTCTGTTATTTTAATCTAAGAATAGGCTTTATAATTTACGAGAGATTTAATTTAATGTATTTAAAATTTTCCAGGATCCGGTATTGTAATAAGAAACAAAATTTCACTACAAGGCTTGAAATCGTGTTAAATTTGACTTTAGATATTCTTTTTGAGATTTAAAGATTTTGTCTTTCTTCCCAAGACTTTTCTTCCCTCTACTCTTCCTTGCATGATGACGCGTAGAAGAGAGTATTTATCGTTTTGAACTATGTGGCCCAGATACGATGTCCAGATAGACAATTCGTTTGAGACTTTTACAGTCCAAGGAATTTTAAGAATACGCCTATATAGCCACATTTCGAATGCCTTTAATTTGTTTACAGATTTGGCTTTCAGGGTCTAAGCTTCTACCCCATAGAGCAGTTGCAACCATACATAACATTCGACGATCTCAATCTAATAACCAAACTCAATTTCTTATTTGTAAACATTGACTTTTATCTGTTTAGTTTAGTCCTATCTTTTTGCTTTATCTGTTAATGATTTATATAAGAATTTGTAAATCATCTATATTTTCTGTCATAATTGGGGTTTGGTATGCAAATTTTTTGTTATTAATGATGCTCACTCCATTCCTTACTTCTTTCCCATAGTGTCTCCTAAAATAGTAGTTGGGAGTACACATTAAATAATTGTGGTGACATTTCACATCACAACAAACATCTCTGGCTGACTCCTTTTTGAATTTCTGCTTGATTTGTCTCATCTTTCACCCGCATGACCGCTGTTTGATTTTAGTAGATTTTTTATTAAATTAATATCTTGGTATCTAGGTTTATGTGTTTTAATGCATGTATGGGCTTACCAGGTTGAACTGTGTCAAATACTTTTGAAAATCTATATTAGATAAGAATACGCTTTCATTATAATCTCTTCATTTTTGTAATAGTACCACCATTGCGCACAATTCCTCTTTTGTTCCCAATCCACCTCTAAATCCAAACTATGTGTTGTCCAATTGTTCTTCACATTTTTTATTGACAGACGATTTAATGTTGTTATTAACCGGATGACATTTAAGACTTTTATTAAATTTTGATAATCGTTACAAATCAAGTCTTTTAGTGACATATAATCTTTTAATTTTTACTTCTCATTTAATGTCTATATTTTGTTAGTTATTTTTAGAGTAAATATATGATGACTAAAAACGAATTGATCAAGAGTAGTGAATCGATGCCAAGAGCCGCTATTCTATGAAGCTACCCTTCACGACGCCATCTTGTGGCGCTAGTTCCGTGACGCTCACCTCAGCATTTTACTGTAGAGAGAAAAAATAATACAATGCCAGTATAGAAGCTTTGTTTTAAAAATATGCCATAAGGAAAGATATAAAAGTATTCTTGTCATTATATTATATTGCATACTGTATTATTAACAAAATTTTTCATAATACATTCTGATATACGCTTTCTCTTGCCGCTAACGAACAGAAGTTTTTATTAACTTTTCAATAATATAATTATGTAGGTATTTATATTTTTAACTTCTTACCATAATGCTAGAGTACAAAAGTAGTTATACTCTACTGTATTTTTTTCGTGGGGGTTCTATTTTTTAACTGTGTGATGAATTCTTGTATTTCAGTTCGTACGATTTGCGTTAATTAATTTAATGATATTTCTGGAGTTACAAGTGTATACTCAGTTTCTGTTGTTCCGTTTATTTATCTGAGATATGTTATTCATTCTTCTCTAGGGATGTACTTGATCTCAATCAATTCTTTGATTTGGTTTTTGATCTCTTTCACATCTGTTTCAAACCCTCCGGCGGACTTTTAGGTCTTCATTTTATATAAGCATTTTTTCTTAGCATTTTACTTTTACCTCTTTTAATAAAGTGTGTCTATTTTTCTTTCTCAAAGAGCCTCTTTTATTTTTGTTTTTATGTTGGTATTATAATTTTTCAAATTAATTCGACATTATTTCCACTTGATTCTTTTGTTTCAGTTATTGCTCTAGCCTAATTTGACATTTTTTTCCTTCAAATCATCAAATTTTCATAAATTGTTTATATTTCGTTGTAGTAAAATTCATATTTTCCGATAAGCCTAACATATGCAGCAGCGGTGTCATGAAACCGAAATAATCCAGTTCTGCATAACGTTTTTGCTGATCGATTTACAAATAAATTTTCAAACACATCAAATTGATCATCCTTTTTACTTTCGTATACGCTCATACTTATCCAAATTAAATTTTCAATTTCCAAAAACTTATGATACCTCCTCAATCCGCAACCCTGCGCCACGGACAATATCTATTCCAGCTATCGACATCAGTCTAACAAACCTATCTCAGTTAGTTTCAAATTGTCGTCAATTACAACCATCTTTTCGGCTGAATTATTCGCAATTCTAAAAAGACAACCCCCTTCTACTTCTTATTAAAAAAGAACTTAAAAACATTTCAAATAAGAACATCCAAGTTCATTTTTTATGGGTGCCTTCTCATGTCAGAATTGAAGGTAACGAAGTTGTAGATAAACTAGCTAAAAACGCACCAACTAACCTGATGTCCGAAGAAAGTAACATAATGGTACAAAACGATTTAAAACCATACTTAAAACAAAAAATAATTCAAAAATGGCAACAAACTTGGAACAACACTCCATTAAGGCTATACGAAGTTAACAAACATCCATATCTTTGGAAACCAAAAGTAAAAGACAGAAGAGAGCATGAGATGCTTACCCGTATCGTCTCCGGTGTAATTAATAAACGTATGAAAAGTCGATAGCATCTTGGTGCAAGTTTCCATGTTTATTAATGTCTCAAACTAGTGCGCAATATGTTGCAATATTGCGTAGTTAGCCGGTACGCCCTTATTGTGGCATTGTCTTGAAAAAGACAATGCCTTTATGGTTTATTTACTTTTGTAGAAATAAAACACAGGTTTTCTAAGAAGAAAAAAACTCAGCTTCAGAGTCTTAGAAAATTCGCAGAGCCCTTCGAGCAAAGTGCTCTAGGGAGCTACCCTAGACGGGTAAAACCATACTGACTTGAGATCCGAAAATGTCCCATATTTAAAGATAAATTAACTTTTATATGAAACTTTTTCATTTCTCAACCAATTAAATTTAATTATAAGTTCCAGAAGGAAGGGCAATGCACATCGAGGTGCGTGATTGGTGGCACCTGATGACACCCGTCTCCGTATCGGCCAGACACGACTTACTCATGGCTATTTACTACAGCGCAAAAATAAACCAGTTTGTGAAGTGTGCAATCATGTTCTAACGGTAAAACATTTTTTAATACAGTGTCCTAAATATAACAGTGAACGACTCAAATATAGCATACCCAACTGCCCTAGAAGAAAATACAGATACCCAAAGAATAATTTCTTATCTTAAAGACTGTCAACTTCTTCATAAGATTTAAAACATACATTGTAATACACATACATATTATTATTATTAATTGTAAACTAATATATATATACACTATTTGTATCAAGTGTAACATTAATCTAAATACGCTAATGCCTCTGCGTGGTAGATGCGTTTAAAAAAAAGGTATTTTTATTTGATTATAGATTATATTAGATTTATATTAGATTAGATATTCAGTTTTGTGAAAGCGCCTGTCTTAGACAAATTAAAGGAGCGCTCCTAAAATTTTTCGGGGTTTGGCTTAAAATTAATTCGTAGTTTATTTTTATTATATTTAAGGCATCATTTAGATTTTTTTTCACTTCAGCAACAAAAGTTTTGGTTGTGCAATGTATCGTCTACATGAAAGTCCTAGTATCTACTGGTATCGGTTAATCATTTGTGTAAATGTAATACAGTGTAGGTGCCATTACGCTACCCCAAGCGAGACCATTCATCTGCGTTCTTCATCTTACCATTGAATGATACGAAAAATTTTCTGTTCTGTAGATATACGCGGATAAAACACGTGATGTTTTTATCTAAGGCGATTTCATACAGTTTTGGAGAAATGTCCTCTAATTTAATATGTCGTAAGTGGCATTTAGATTGACAAATACCACCCCTGATACCCGATATCTTTTGTACCCGTTGTTGCTTTTTGCAAAAACGGGTACGTTATTAAGTACGTTAATAAGTATTACGAATAAAAATAAATAAGCAAGAAGAATATAAGTGATCTATGTTTAAACCAAATGACAAAAAAAAGAATATTATATATACATTTACTTCTAAATTAAATATTAAATTTTGATATGCCTGACAGTGAAAGATACAAAAACACAATTATTTAAAGTTGAAATAACGATAGCTTGTACAATCACAAAGCATTTAAAACAATAAGACCGAACATTATATGTAATTGTAATAGATATGTTGCCGAGAATCAGGTTACACTAAGGTACCGAAATATTTCTTCTTTTAGTATCTGCCATAAGTGTATCTATGTGTTTATGTGTATCTAAAATATAGTATATAAGATATTGAATTCCCTACATTTAAAAATCGAAATACTGAAATTAGACAGTAAAAAATTGGAATTTTAAGAATGATTTATAAATTTTTATAATTCAAATTTTACTACTTCATGAAACAAATATTTTATTCGTCATAAACTGTAGCAATCGAAACATCGGAACGTACATTTATAATATAATAAATGTTTCAGTGCCAATGCATTAAAAAACATACTAGTACATAAAAATGGACCCTTGCCTTTTCAAAGTTTATAATAGACACTAATTTAAGTTTATCTATAATTAAAGCAAGTAATATAAATTACCACCATAAAATATTTAACTACAATAACCAAGTACGTATTTGTGAAATTTCTCGATGACTAAATTAATTGATATTTAAATAAATTTGAAGATCCAAAACGTACCTGCTGTAAAATTTAAAAATCTACGACTAATCAAATTATTGGCAACATCGGAGGAGTTTAGTTGTGTACGCAAAGAAATGTACACGGATCCCAAAAGTGTTTTAACCTATTACGGAGTCCACTTAATCCGACGTGTTGGTCGGAGTCCACATAAAGCGCTACCCAGATAATAATATACACGGTGTATATTCGCCTGGAGTTAGTATAATACCGTTTTAGAACGGAGCTTACATTAACCGCTAGATGTATATATATATATATATATATATATATATATATATATATATATATATATATATATATATATATATATATATATATATATATATATATATGTTAGATCACTAATCACGCATTTGACTTTTTAAAAAAGAACTTTATTTGTTACAAATTAAATATTAAATAATAGTACAAAATTAAATTAATTTAAAATGACTACAATAACTGGACTGGTCGAAGTTGCAGCTAAGAGTGGTTCCGGCATCTGAGAATGGTAATTTATAGGTTTGGTATGAAGTGCTGAATTGCTGTTCCCACGAATATTGGCCAACGGTTCGTACAAAGTTCTAATGCGTGCTCAGCGGTTTCTATGGGAATGGGATGATGAAATCTAAAGTCGGTGAACTTAAGCTAGTTCAAGGTTAATATTTTCTCATATAACAGCTCCCCTTATTAATGAAAAGTCAATGCCATTGCTTTGACTTTTACAGAGTAATTGGTGTTTCTGCTTCGCTTTCTTGTTGGACATTGGGTCTTCTTCTGAAGGAGGCTAAGCCCTGAAGTTTCTGTCTAATGGAATTTCTGCGTGGTAATGAAGTTGGACGCTGATCCTGGGACAAGGAGATTGCAATTTTTGGGAATATTTTGGTTCGGTATTTGCAGAAAAGGTATAAGATAACTAGGATAATAATCAGGGATAAGGTTGATATAGTGAATAAGGGTAGATGTTCCTCAATGAATGATTGGCTCATAATATGGTCCAGTTCTTCTGAATATTGGTCCAATTTGTGTTGTGCAATATTTAAGTTATCTACGTTGATCTTACTGAGTTTTAGTGGTTTCAATTTTGATAGGTGACTCTTTGTCTCAAAATGGTCACAGCATCTGTAGGGTACGTTAACTGGGTGACTTCTATACGTGATATTTGTATATTTCTCAATTTGGTCTCTAGCATGAATTCTGGTACTGCCGATGAATGCAATACATTCGGGAATTAATCTTAAGATTGAATTTGTTTTGATTATTTGTGTAGTGACGTCTTTTCTTGCACATTTGATTGTTACTGGTAATGGATCGGAAATGGTTAGTAACCATAAATTTCGGTCAATTTCTTGTACATTGTAACCTTGTGCCAAGAGCATGGACATCTGGCAAGTTTTTGGTAAGTTACTGAGAGGTTTCAAAAGCTGGGCTTCACATATAGCATCTGTGTCTATGGGAAGAATGTCTGTACACATTCTTTGGTTTTGACTGATTTGTTTACATTTTTCGGTGTCCATGGGTAAGACATATGAAATTGAATCATCATCTCGCGCTATGTATTTATGAACAGTTGAAAGTATATGATGAAAACCAGTTTGATTATCTAATATTGGTATTGAATATAATTGATACAAGGTGAATATTTCGGGATCAACTAACGGAATTTCGAGAACGAAAACAATTCTTGAATCAAGCTGATAAGCTTGCAGTTTTATTATGTCAATATACTGAGCTATATTTGACATATAAGTGAGTAGAGGCAATACGTTATTTTGTAATGACTGTGAGATTTCTTTTAATGCGTCCATTAAGTCTATGGGCGAAATAATAGAACTATGTAGAATTTGCAGGCGAGAGAATGTGATAGAATTTAGTATATCATTTAAATAATTTTTTAAAAATACGTAGCTTTCCATTAAGGACTCACATAAATCTAGTATTTGTAATTGTGCTTGGTAAAAGGAGATGTCATTATTAATGTCCAGAAGTGTAGTCTCGATAGTTTTTAAGTCTTTGTTAAAAGTTTCTTCGTCTATTTGCAATTTTTGAATTGTAGTGTTGAAAGTTCTTATAACTGAAGTGGTAACAGATATTTGATTTTTTAGGAGATTTTCAATTTGAGTTTCATCGGAATTTATCTTATTTATACATTTATTAAAGTATTCACCGTCAGAGGCATCTAAATTTCCAGTAATAGATTTCCAGATTGTTCCAATACCATTTACTAAACCGCGTTTTAGGCGTTTATTATAAGGTACTGTGTCAGAGGTTATTTCTTTATATTTTAAGTTAACGGAGTTTGAGATTTGTTTTAGCAGACTACCATGTGTCTGTACTTCGGCTTGAAAGGCAAGTTTTCTCGGTGTATCCACGTTAATAAATTTTTCTAATAGGTTTTCCAAAATTCTGTCATTGTTGGATATTGTAGTTTTGATAGGGAATAATTCTTTGTAAACAAGTAAAGTCCATTTGTCGTTAGATATTCGTATAGTTCCTTTTTCATGAAAAAATATTCCAATTGTGTTATTAATTGGAGTGAGGAGAATTTGGGATTGGGCGATAGAAAGGAGTCCATAGAATCTGTAAAGGAAAATTATTCAAAATAAGGTTTCAGTCTGTCAAAATTTACTTTAGAGGTTTGGTTAGTTTTGGGGTTAAGGATAATTGCGGAATTTGTAAAAACTTCTTGAATTTCGAAAGGTCCATTAAAAAGATTATCCGATTTTGATTTAATTTGGGATTCTTTTACGTAAACTTTGTCACCAATTTTAAAATCAGGTCTTCGTTCTGAAATATTCTCGTCAAATCTTACTTTCGCCTTTTCTTTCTGTCTTTCTGTTTTTGCTCTGGCTACTTTGTAAAAATATTCCATGCGATTATTCAGGTCTCGAATATATTTACTCATTAGTGTTTTTTGATTGTATAGAGTTTCTGGTGGTCGGCCTGCAGTGTGCCCAAATATAAGTTCATATGGTGTGAAACCGTGGGTCTTATTCTTTGTGTTGTTATAGCATATTATTGCATAAGGAAGTATAGTGAAGGGATAATCGTTTGGGTTCTCGGCTTAATTTGCTCTAATCATTTCTGAGAGTGTGGCATGAAACCTTTCTATAGATCCATTAGATTGTGGATGGTTAACGCTAGAAAATGTTAGTTTAATGTCGTATAATTTGCATAGATCTTTGATTATAGCATTCTCGAATTCTCGACCGCAGTCACAATGAATTCTTAGTGGTGTTCCATAGTGTTGAAAAAAGAGTAGGAGTGTCTTGACTACTGTTACTGCCTTTTTGTCTTCCAAAGGATAGGCTTGCGTGAATTTTGTCAATTCTTCACGAATAGTTAAAGCGTAGTTCCTAGTAGGGTATTCGAATATGTCCATATTTATTCTTTCGAATGGTGTTTTTGGAGTTTCTGTTATGACTAGTGGTCCACTTAAGTTTTTCCTGCAAATCTTAACTTTTTGGCAAATTTCACATGCTTTTACAAATTTCAATTGTGTTATTAATTGGAGTGAGGAGAATTTGGGATTGGGCGATAGAAAGGAGTCCATAGAATCTGTAAAGGAAAATTATTCAAAATAAGGTTTCAGTCTGTCAAAATTTACTTTAGAGGTTTGGTTAGTTTTGGGGTTAAGGATAATTGCGGAATTTGTAAAAACTTCTTGAATTTCGAAAGGTCCATTAAAAAGATTATCCGATTTTGATTTAATTTGGGATTCTTTTACGTAAACTTTGTCACCAATTTTAAAATCAGGTCTTCGTTCTGAAATATTCTCGTCAAATCTTACTTTCGCCTTTTCTTTCTGTCTTTCTGTTTTTGCTCTGGCTACTTTGTAAAAATATTCCATGCGATTATTCAGGTCTCGAATATATTTACTCATTAGTGTTTTTTGATTGTATAGAGTTTCTGGTGGTCGGCCTGCAGTGTGCCCAAATATAAGTTCATATGGTGTGAAACCGTGGGTCTTATTCTTTGTGTTGTTATAGCATATTATTGCATAAGGAAGTATAGTGAAGGGATGATCGTTTGGGTTCTCGGCTTAATTTGCTCTAATCATTTCTGAGAGTGTGGCATGAAACCTTTCTATAGATCCATTAGATTGTGGATGGTTAACGCTAGAAAATGTTAGTTTAATGTCGTATAATTCGCATAGATCTTTGATTATAGCATTCTCGAATTCTCGACCGCAGTCACAATGAATTCTTAGTGGTGTTCCATAGTGTTGAAAAAAGAGTAGGAGTGTCTTGACTACTGTTACTGCCTTTTTGTCTTCCAAAGGATAGGCTTGCGTGAATTTTGTCAATTCGTCACGAATAGTTAAAGCGTAGTTCCTAGTAGGGTATTCGAATATGTCCATATTTATTCTTTCGAATGGTGTTTTTGGAGTTTCTGTTATGACTAGTGGTCCACTTAAGTTTTTCCTGCAAATCTTAACTTTTTGGCAAATTTCACATGCTTTTACAAATTTCTCTACATCTTTTGTTAAATTCTTCCAATTGTATTTCTGCTTTATTCTTCTGACAGTTTCGTTTCTTCCTCGATGTAAGTTGTTTTTACCGCAATGGTAATGATCTAAAATTTGAGGGATTTCGTCTTCGCTGGCTGTTTTAATTATATTTTGACAGATTCTTAATTTTAATTCTTTGTCAGCAAAAATATAAGAAAATATCTCTAGGATAGGTAGTTCGAGATTATTTTCGACGCAATATATTTTTGATTCATCGAATTGATCTTTATTTGCAAAGAGTACAAGAAACAAGTGTGATATTACTCGTTCGGGATCAAACGGTAATGGTATAATAAAATATTTTCGATCTTTTACAGTTTTGCTGTGTACAATATTAATTCTTCGGTTACTATATTCCATGTTTTCTTCGAATATGTCATTCATTATGTTCTCGTGGAGTTCTTCAAGTTTATTTTGCCAAAAAAATGTAACAATATTTTTGTTGGATTTGTCTAATAAGTCCGTATTCGATGTTTCAATTTTAGAATAATCGATTATTGACTTTGTTCTATACAGTTCGATAAACTTGTCAAGTTCTTCGGACATTTTTTCTATATTTTCTTCATCGTCGTCTTCGTTTTCTTGAGTTTGCGTATCATCTTCATTCGATGCATGTAATGAGATTTTCGATTGAAAGTTTGCACAATCCTTGAAATGGTTAATCTTTATCCTTGAGAGGGCATCTGCATTTCTGTTTATTTTTCCTGCGCGATGTTCTATTTTATAATTGTATTCTTCGAGTTTTAGGCGCCAACGCGCTAATCGGCTTCCGGGATCTTTTATCGAGAAAGGCCATGTAAGGGGTCGATGATCGGTAATCAGGGTGAATTTTCGGCCAAAAAGATATGGTCTAAAATGTTTGACTGCCCATACGATAGCTAATAGTTCTCTCTCTATCGTCGAATATTTTGTTTCGGCACCGCATAATGTTCTGGAGGCATAAGCTATGGGTAAATCTTTTCCAATAGGGCCTTGTGATAGAACAGCTCCAATCGCGAATGCACTAGCGTCAGTTGTTAGTAAAAATGGTTCCTCAAAATTGGGATATATAAGTATTGGATCCGAAGTTAAAATATTTTTGAGTTCGTTAAAGGCTTCTTTGCAATCAGAATTAAAAATAAAAGGTACGTCTTTCTGAAGTAGTTTCGTAAGTGGTTTAGAAATTTTGGCGAAATTTGGAATAAATCTTCTATAGTAACCGGCTAAGCCTAAGAATGACTTTATTTCTTTGGTGTTCTTTGGTTCCGGGAAGTTTTTGATACAAGATATTTTAGCTGGATTTGTTTTTACACCATTTTCTGTTACAAGGTGGCCCAAATATGCTACTTCTTTTCTTAAAAATTCGCACTTGTCTGGCTGTATTTTTAAATTTGCTTTTCGTAACCTTTTAAAAACTTCTGTTAGTCGTGACATGTGATCATGAATAGTGGGTGAGTAAATAATTATGTCATCCATATACACTAAGCATCTTTCGTTTTGTATTCCTAAGAGGA
Organism: Diabrotica undecimpunctata; assembly: GCF_040954645.1. Lineage (NCBI taxonomy): Eukaryota > Metazoa > Arthropoda > Insecta > Coleoptera > Chrysomelidae > Diabrotica > Diabrotica undecimpunctata. Next base: position 5,921,870 of record NC_092813.1, read on the forward strand.
TGTTGTCCATTACTCTCTGGAAAGTAGATGGAGCATTCATTAGTCCGAATGGCATGCGAACAAATTCGTAATGTCCATTTTCGACGGAAAAGGCCGTTTTCTGGATGTCTTGTGGCTCGATTTCAATCTGGTGAAATCCAGACGCTAAATCTACTGTTGTGAAGTATTGGCATCTTCCTAGTTGGTCCAATAGTTCTGATATTTGTGGTAGAGGATAACGGTCTTGTACTGTGAGTTCGTTGAGTTTTCGATAATCAATAACAACTCGCCATTTTTGTTTTCCTGACGCATCTAATTTCTTCGGTACGACCCAGACTGGGCTCGACCAGGGCGAGACACTTTTCTGGATTATTCCTTCTTCTAACATTTTATTAATTTGCGTCTTTACCTCTTCCTTATGTATTTGAGGATATCTATAGGATTTAGTGAAGATAGGTTTAGCGTTGTTTGTTTCGATTTTGTGCTTGATTTCGTTTGTGAAGGTCAGTTTGTCGCCTTCGACATAAAATATATCTGCGTATTCAGTACATATATCTAGAATTAGTTCTTGTTCTTCGCAATTTAGATGATCAATTCTTAGTTGTTCTTTAATTATTCGTGTTCTATCTACTACGGGTTCTTCAAAATCATTTCCGTTGTAGGATAGGATTGTCTCCGAATTTTTGAAAGGTTCGATTGAAATGTCTGAAAATTCGATTGTCTTCGGCATAGCATTAGCATTTAGCACAGAAGTTAAGAATTCTCCATTTTCATCTACATGGACTAATGCATGAGGTAATCTAACTTTTTCTATTTCTTGAGCTGATAATATGGCATCTGTATTTGATAAGTTGCATTTTAGTCTGCATATTTGTTCGGTCCGGCTGTCAATGGTAATTCTGTTTTTTCCTTTTATTCGTTTTCTCTCTGGTCTTTCAAGATTTTTGTCTTGATCTCGGTTTTTTACGATAGTATATTTTTCATTTATAGGGTTTTGATATTTTAAATTTGATTCCTGTTTAGAATCTGATTTAATTTTTATTTTAGGTTCGTTTTGTCTTATTTCTGTGGGGTGTGTCGGTGTTTTGTCTTTAGGAGGTGTGTTTGTCTCGTGTCCTACTTTGTGAAGGGTGACAGTTTTAAAATTTGTATGCAACTGTCGGGATTTAAGATCTATTACGCATTCATAATGATCTAGAAAGTCTAGGCCTATTATGCCATCGAAATCAATGTCTAGATTGAAAATAAAGACTTCGTGAGGATTATCGGCAGTGAAGGGAATCAGGACAGATTCTGGTATTAACAATTTTTGATCGGTTATACCTTGAATAGTAACGTTTTCAGGAAATCTATTATGATAATTGCGTGCTGTGTTTTCTTTGAAAACAGTGATTCCAGCACCTGTGTCGATTAAAAGTTTAAAAGTGTTGGTAGCATCGTTAATGTAATATAAATTTTTGGAACTCATTGTATGAAATGGGGTTACATGAATGTCTGTTCGGGAAAATTGAGATTCGGATGAAAGTTGTCCAAGTTGAGTGCTTGGATTTGTTCTTGGATATTAGTAATATCCGTTGAGGGGTTCGTATGATTGGGAGGATGATTTTGATTCTGAAGTGAAAGAAAATCCGGATAATTTTGTGTGTTATTGGTTTCGTAAAAGTTATCAGTTTGCTGATTATTTCCTGTATAATAATCCGTTTCATAGTTTTCATATTTATCGGTATTATAATAATTATCTGTATAGTAATCGTCTGTATAATAGTTAGTCGTCATTTCATCAGGGTATTCGTTTAAAACATGTGCTCTTTGGAAGTTTGGGTTTCTTTGAATAACAGATGGACGATTTTGATTTTGAGATGAAAAGGAAGGTCTCTGTTGGTTGAAATGTGGATTGTTGGAGGAGTATTGATTCCTATTAGGATTCTGATTGTTTTGATAGTTGTTAGGTCCATTATTATATTGGTTTTGGTAACCGTGTGGCCTAGAAAAAGTTCGGTTTGGCTGTACGAAACGTGAAGAGCGGCATTCACTATTTAGATGACCAATGCGGCCACAATTTGTACATTTTGTAAACTGAGATGAGGGTCTTCTCATTGGTTGAGAGGGTTTAGGAATAGTTGATCTAGAATTAGATTTTTGTTCTTCAAAATATGACAATTGAAGTTCGCGTCTAATACGATTGCTTGCTTCAATGAGATCTTTTGGATTACTAGCCCTAATAATTTGTCCTAGACGAGGTTCTAAACCGGTTAAAAGTGTGTTTAGGGCCACGGTATCGATTAAGTCACATTGGGCAGTTTTTTGATCTGGGGATAAATTTGCTACTTGGATCGAGGCGTGCATTTTTGCATTCAGAACTTGTAAACGGTTAAAGAAAGTTAAAGGAGATTCGTTAGATAGTTGTTTTAGTCTTTGTAAGTCTTGTATTAAGGAGGTCAGGTCTCTACTGTCTCCGAAATGTAGATTTAGTAATTGTTTTATTTCTGTATAAGAAATTGGTTTTCTAGAATTAATAAGCTGTGGAGCTTTACCTTTGAGTTTATTTTTTACGTGAATCGTTAATAGAACGCGCTGATTGCCTGTGGCCATTTTAAAAGCACAGTCGCACGCATCTAAAAATGTAGAAAGAGAAATCGGATCGCCTTCAAATTCTGGGATAATAGAAAATATTTCCGAAAGCTTGTATGGTTCGATTTCTTGTTGAGTCTGGGAACGTGTCTCAGGCATTTTTCGAGATATTTTTAAACGAAAATGAAAAATAGAAGTATGGTGAAATATAAAATGTATCAGTATATAAGGGAGAAAAAAATGTGGTGGTATATAAAGGGCAAAAATGTATCAATATAAAAATATTAAATAATATATCAACAAAAATGTATCAAATATACCAAATAAAAATATATCAAGAGAAAATATACCAAAATATAGCAAGTAAAAAAAATATGTCAATAAAATATCAGTATAAAATAGTATGAAAGATATATGTCAATATCAATAATTTCAAATATTAGATAATCAACTTTTATTTTTTTTTATGTATCTTGATTAATTGACTTGCAGTATAGTCAATTTCGTAAATTATTATAACAAAATTATTAACGAGATGATTCAAAATCCACTTACATAAAGAAGAACATCGGGACGCCTTGTTCTCTCTGCTCAGCTACCAGGGGCTTCACTAGGTGTTCCTTCCGTAGATTACAGGAGTGAGGTTGTTCGGAGATGCTTTCTTCTTTAAGGGTTGTCTTGTTCTCTCTGCTCGGCTACCAGGGGCTTCACTAGGTGTTCCTTCCGTAGGTCACAGGAGTGAGGACTTCCATAGATTCTTTGTTCCGTTAAGGGATGAGAATCCGCCGCTGCCAGTGAGTATACACGTATTCTAGCAACGTTAACCGGATCCTACTGACTGCGCCAATTGTTAGATCACTAATCACGTATTTGACTTTTTAAAAAAGAACTTTATTTGTTACAAATTAAATATTAAATAATAGTACAAAATTAAATTAATTTAAAATGACTACAATAACTGGACTGGTCGAAGTTGCAGCTAAGAGTGGTTCCGGCATCTGAGAATGGTAATTTATAGGTTTGGTATGAAGTGCTGAATTGTTGTTCCCATGAATATTGGCCAACGGTTCGTACAAAGTTCTAATGCGTGCTGAGCGGTTTCTATGGGAATGGGATGATGAAATCTGAAGTCGGCGAACTTAAGCTAGTTCAAGGTTAATATTTTCTCATATAACATATATATATATATATATATATATATATATATATATATATATATATATATATATATATATATATATAAAACAAAGACTTATTCCTACTTCCCAAAAAACACACCTTCCCAAACCCACCGAGGTAGGTTGTCCTCCTGCGGTACAACCAGCCCCGGCTTTCCTCCGGCCCCTGGTCTTTGGAGCCAGGTCTCGACTATTTCGCGGTATCCCCCGTCAGGCAATGGGAAATTTCCGTGTATTTACATTTAAGTGGTAGGTTAGCCCATTTGGCTTTATCACTACCGGTCAAAGCAATTGTTCGGCGGTCTAATGATGGTTGTGTGTGCCGATATTTACTTTCCCTTTTCTGCACCAAGTGCAGTCGAGAGCGAGCAAGCATCGAATCCTTTCATCCGTCGTCTAATAACCAGTCATGTCCTTAATCTACCTTACTTGCTAATCTAATTTTTTGGTGCTTGCATTCAAGAGCGTCGTGCGGCGTGCCTCCGGCTCTCTCCCGCATGCGGTTTTTGTTTTATTTTTTGTTTTTGTTTTTTTTTTTGGTGGTTGGTACCCTTTTTGTGTTAATTTTTCTATCTACGTCTTAATCTATGGACAGGTATCATCACTATTTGACTCGCTATCCGATTCATCTGAATCTTCATAATTACGAATAATTAAAGGTCTTACTTCATCAATAACTTGTTCTATTTCATATGACTCTAAATTTTTTTTTTTCAGTATGCTCAATACATTTCCTCCATTGTTCCTCATTGACTTGGTTTAGTGCATCTTGCCAGAGTTGTAAAACGCTGGCTTCGTCGGTGGTCTTACATGCATGTTTATCATAGTAGTTTTTAGTGATGCCCCACACCAATTCAAATGGATTGTACTGGCAGTGATATAGTGGTAGTCTTAGGACCTCATGACCATATTTTAGTGCCATTTGGTCAACGACAAATTTTTTCTCAGTAATGTGTTCCTTGCACTTATTTAATAATTCAGCTTTTAAAACTAGATGTTCGTGTTCTATATTTTTCTCCGACAGCCACTTTCTTAACCCTGCTGTCCTGTTCGGGTCTATTTGACCCAAAAAAAATTTATTTCTAATTTTGCAAATTATTACGCGGCGTAACGTTTTGGTGTTTCGTGACTTTATTACCTATTATGAGGTCTTTCAATTGCATGCGAGATAAAAAATCAACTTCCTAATTTTTTGATAAAAATTAAATTGTTACCTATAGTACGTTCGGGTCAATATGACCCACGTATTTAAACCGTTAAAAATGACCTGTGTACGTATGTTTAGTTGGCAGTATTGTATATATTTTCTAACAGTTTGTCAGGCTGGTAGGACACTGATATGCCAAGCGCATTTATTTACATTTTACATTTTAAATTTCACTCTATGTTTGCATGTTGATAATGTCGCATCGAAGAACGCTAACCGAAGATGAGCTTCGCGAACTCGCAAACGTGTCAGAGAGTGATGAGTGCATCAGCAACATGGAAAGACAGCGTTTTTTGAAACCAACTGGAAAGACTTGGATGAAATTGGTTTTCAAGCATACATTGGTATTTATTGTAAGCTGGAGTTTTGAAGTCCCATGTCGAATCAACTAAAAGTTGTAACGTTTAAAACGTTACATTTTTGTTCTTATTAATTTCAAAGTACTTTCCACTATTTTCTGCGCATACTATTTGATTTTTATTGATAATGAGTTCTTTTTCCTTTGTTTGTATTCCTATATTTTATTTCAATATTTTCCTATTACAAATAAATCCGCTGATTAATTTCTTAAGTCCCCTCGTAGTACTACCTTCGCTTACTTTATCGTACAAGAAACAGAAACCCCACTCCTAAATAATTTACTTCTATCAATCCGACCCGATTTAATTTCTTTTTAAAATGAACCAGCAAACGAGAAGGTATTAAAAATATAAGTCCTCGTGGTCAGAAACTTCCAACGGTCTGGGTAAGTTAATACTTTGCTCTTTTTACAACAACATATTTTCATACTTTAATCAAGAACACTTTAAGTTTTTCGTATAATTTTGTGTACGCAAGTACTTAAAAACTGCTTACAATTTTTATTTTCTTTTTACCTTTGCTGTAATAATAATAATTCAATATAAATCGTATTTATCGCACAACTTTGTGTTTTTCATTTTTCATTTAATAATTTATCTATTAATTACAATTATTAATTTGTGAGTTTTGGCAACATCAGAGAATTCTGGATCGGTATACAGGTCTCGGAGAGAAGAGCTTTCCGCTTGCCAGAATTCTTCTGTTGTTGGACAAAACTCGTGCCATGACGAGTTTTATAGCGGCTTTTGTTTTTCTAGCCACATTGGTTTTTATTCAAGAGAATCCACCTTGGTTTTATTTCAAGAGAATCCACCTTGGTTTTTATTCAAGAGAATCCACCTTGGTTTTTATTCAAGAGAATCCACATTGGTTTTTATTCAAGAGAATCCACCTTGGTTTTTATTCAAGAGAATCCACCTTGGTTTTTATTCAAGAGAATCCACCTTGGTTTTATTTCAAGAGAATCCACCTTGGTTTTTATTCAAGAGAATCCACCTTGGTTTTTATTCAAGAGAATCCACCTTGAAGAATACGAAAATGAAAATGGTTTCGGCTTAGCGGCATGGTTTTTCCAGACATTGTATGGTCCGAGTTGAGAAGGAAACAGCAGGAGGATTTCTCATAGAGTAGAGCTAAGTTTCTTTATTATGAGATTTTGTTTATAGATGCTTAATTCCCTGTTGTTAGAACCTCAATTTAATTGTTATTACATTTTGAATTATTAAAATATAAATAAATAAAGATATGTGTTAAAGAAATTATTTTATTAATAATTCCCGATTTCTCAAATTAAGTTAGTTTATGCCGAACATCACCCCTGAGGGGTTTCAATGTGCAATGGGTGAGCTAGCCGTTTCACAATTGGCGACCAACGTGCGTAAACTATTTAATTTGTTGATTTTGGGTTTTATTAATGGATTTTTCTCACACTTTCTTTATCAAATTTGTTTCCGTAAAATCTATTTCAATTTTTTGCATTTTTTTTCTATCAATAAGTAATTTAAATAAAAAAAGGAGAACTCATTTGAGTTATCAGCTTATCAGTTTTTGTGTATATGTGTATTTTGTGTAAAACAAGGTATTTGTTTGACCATTTATTTAAACGTTTACTTTAGATTTTTGAAAAGCGAAGTTTTTGTTTTCTAATTATATATATATAAATAAATCTTATTTTGATATCTACATAAAATAAGAAACTTTTAATACTATACTCACATGATCTAAATCTAGATGATAAGTTTATAGTAATGGTTAGTTTTCATAATACAAGGCGCGTTCAAAAAGTTTGCATATAAGTTCAACACTATAATTTTATTGAAATAATTTTTTTTGAAACAAGCATTAAGTAATATGCTTTATGCGTCAACTAAGGCAATCTTTTAGGTGATTTCCTCTCTTCTTAAATGTTGTTGCAAATTTAATTCACATACATTTCTAGTTCCAATTTAAGGATTTATTTTATATTTTGCTATAATTGTTAGACCTTCTTATATATTATACATTACATTGCAATATTTTCGATTTATTCCAATATTTGGGTGAGTTAACCTGCTTGCACTACATGCCTAGTAGTTAAACTATATATTTTTTTTTGAATACCTTTTGCTATTATCTTGTATTCCTATATGCATCTGCGTCTAGTCCGTTTTTTTACGAGTATTTTTGCCCTTTGTATTTAATAATTATTTATCAATATGTCTCTTCCGTTTAATCCAAATCATTTAAAGTCGGATGAACTGGCTTATGAAATTCAGACAAGAGATGTTGATGTGCCAAATACAGTTGAAGAAAAAAGAAAAGTTCTTCGTGGACTTTTAACACAGGAAGTTTTTAATCGTAGCTTTTCATCTGCCTCCAATGACTTGTCATTCGAAGAAGATTTCAGAGGTGCAACAACAACTTTAAAGGAATTGACTACACTTATAAACAATTTCACTGGCACAAAGAACTCATCACCATATAAACAGTTAACGGATAGATTGACACATTTGTCTGGTAGGATTTCCAAATTGAATGCTACTAAGGATGAGGAAATTAAAATTAAGCGAGAAATTAGGAACAACCTCGTCAACTTAGAAGGAGTTTTGGCTGAGAAAATTCAAGTGGACTTACAAGAGGACGCTAATGATGAAATGCTTCCCCAAAACGCTTCTACGCCTATTGCATCAAGATCCTTTGGTACTGTTGTTAAATCCGTCCCGATTTACAAATGGGGAATTAAAAAGCTTTCCGGTCGAGAACAAATTATTCCGTTTTTAGAGCAAATTGAAGCATTAAAAGCCTCAAGAGGATGTACGGACCAGGAGTTATTTCTATCTGCTGGAGACCTTTTTGAAGGCTCTGCGTTTGTTTGGTGGCACAATCATTTTCTTAAGAGATCTTTTCACGATTGGTCAGAACTTGTTACAGCTCTTAAAAATACCCATTTGCCTAAAGATTATGAACGTAATTTATGGGATCAAATACGTTCTACCAAGCAAAGTTTTAGGGAACCCGTTACTACTTTTATTTCAAATTTTGAAGCGCTTTTCCACAGGCTTCCAAATAAAGTACAAGAATGTGAAATGGTTTCGGAAATCAAAAGAGGCCTTCTTCCAGACTACATTAAAGCCTTAGCCTTGCACGAAGTAAGCACAATTGCAGATTTAACAAAATTTTGTAGAAAAATAGAGTCAGCTTTATCTATGTCTACTATAAGGACTCAAAATCCTACGTTTCATATGAGATTTCAGGAGACAAATTCTTTACAAGTGACTTGCTGGAATTGTGGTATTAAAGGACATTCATTCCCGGAGTGTAGATCTGAACGTACCGTATTTTGCCATGGTTGCGGTAGTAAAAATGTCTATAAGAAGAATTGTAGTTGCTCTTCAAAAAACGAGCAATCTGGTGTCAACATCAACCCACCAGCCCCGTCTACGTCGAACACAGAAAAGCCGACAACAAAAGACAAGCACATTCCAGGAAAATCTCTACAAAAAAGGTCACGACAATAGACCGACGACAAATTAATTTGCATAATAGTGATTCCCATTCGTCTTCTAATACAGTATTGCATAACAATGATAATAAAATTGTCTCTTTTTCTAAATTTAATTCAAACAGTAATATTGACAAAAACGTATCTAATTTATTACCTACTTATTCTTCAAAAGTTGACGATTCTGATGATGAGTCTATCATTTCTCTGAGTAATAATTTGACTTCAGATAGTAATTTAACTTCAGTTCCTATTTTGCCTTCTGAGAAACTAACTACTAATCCATTGTTGGACAAGCACGGTCCTGATAATCGTCCATATATATCTATTTTAATAGATGGTGAGGTTATTTCTGCACTTTTGGATTCAGGTAGCAACGTTTCTATCCTGGGTTCATCATCATTGTATTTATTAAAAAAGTGTAAGCTAACTTTAAATTATGATGTTTCTATTTGCTTAACAACAGCTGATGGTAGTCTTCAAAATACTATCGGTTCTGTTGATTTACCAGTATCTTTGCAGAATATCACACATATATTGAAATTTTTAGTAGTACCTTCTATTTCTCAAAAAATAATTTTAGGTATGGACTTTGTAAGAATTTTTAAACTTAACTTAGATTTTTCCAATTTTACCTTTAATTCTGTCAATTCAATGGAGTTTTCAACATGTGTTGTTAACACTATTAGTGACAAACACAGCCTAACACCTTCTCAATCAGTTCAACTCGATTCCGTGATGAAATTATTTAAAGAAATAGGTCCAGTAGATTCTATTGGTAGAACTCATCTTTACACTCATCACATTGATACAGCAGGCAATAAACCAGTTAAACAGAGGCAGTATCCTTTGTCTCCTGCCATGCAAAAAATTTTAAATGAAGGAGTTGATGAGATGCTACGTTTAAAGGTGATCCAACCCTTAACTACTCCCACTCCTTGGCTTAGCCCACTGTGGCTTGTTAAAAAAAAAGACGGTACATACCGCACATGTTTTGATGGTCGTAAATTAAACTCTGTTACGATACCAGATAGTTACCCTATGCCACTTGTTGATACTGTAATTTCTAAGGTTCGAGATGCAAAGTATATTTCATCTATTGATCTCCGTCATGCATTTTATTAGAAACCTCTAGATGAAGAATCTAGATTAAAGACTGCGTTTTCAATTCCTAACAGAGGAGTTTTTTGTTTTAATGTCTTACCGTTCGGGTTAAATAATAGTGCACAAGCTATGAGTCGCTTGATGGACTATTTCATTGGACCAAAACTTGATCCATATGCATTTTATTATATTGATGACATTATAGTTGTTACCCCAGATTTCGACACCCATATAAGAGTACTTAAAGACCTGTTCAGACAATTAAAATCCGCTAATCTTACTGTTAATTTTGATAAATGTGAATTCTGTAGACCCTCATTGAAGTTTCTTGGTTTTATAGTTGATAAAGAAGGTTTACGAACCGACCCAGATAAGGTACAGTCAATTCTTGACTATCCTGTGCCGCAAAATACGACACAGATACGTCGTTTAATTGGGTTGATAGGATATTATCGTCGTTTCCTCCGTAATTTCAGTACTGTTAGTAGCCCCATCTCCGAGTTGTTGAAAGGAAAGAAAAAAGGACAATCTATTACTTGGACCAAAGAGGCAGACGAAGCGTTCATCAAAATAAAAGAACTTTTGACTAGTGCTCCTGTACTAGCCAGTCCAGACTTTTCTAAAAAATTCTACTTAGCTTGCGATGCTTCCGATCATGGAGTAGGTAGTGTTCTTTTTCAAAAAGACGATGGTTTCGAACATCCCGTCGCTTACTTCAGCAAAACGCTAAATAAATGTCAGCGTAAGTACAGTACCACTGAGAAAGAGATGCTTTCAATCTTACTATCCATTGAAAAATTTCGAGGATACATTGAAGGTACTGAGTTCTGTGTTATAACAGATCATGCTTCCTTACAATGGTTAACTACGATGAAAAATCCATCACCTAGGTTAGCTAGATGGATAATGAAATTATCTTGTCATAAATTTTCGATTATACACCGCAGTGGTTCATTAAATGTAGTGGCAGATTCACTATCTAGAATTCCCAATAACATACCGGAAGTTTGTGTCTTAAACTTGTCTAATTTAAAGCCAGATGTTTTTTATAAGTCATTAATTAAAAAGTGTTCAGAAAATCCAGAATTGTATCCTTCTTTTCGAGTACAGGACAATGTTCTTTATAAGCACGTTTTCCCGAAAACTAAATTTGGTGAATCTTCCACCGAATGGAAGGTTTTTGTTCCTGCACCGAATAGACAAGAAGTCCTTAAGATGTACCATGATGAACCTACAGCTGGTCACTTCGGGGTGTCTAAAACACTAGGGAGAATATCTGAAATTTACTATTGGCCAAGAATGAGATCTTCGGTGGTGAAATATATCTCCAAGTGCAAAATTTGTGCATCCTGCAAGTCATCAAATCTACCTCCAGCTGGTAAAATGGGCAATTATAGAGATATTAATTATCCATTTCAGTTTCTTTCCGCTGATTTATTAGGTCCCTACCCTCGGTCTAAAAACGGGAACCGTTATCTTTTAGTCGTCACAGATTGGTTTACAAAATTTGTGTTTGTTCATACCATGTCAAGTGCAACATCTAAGGGAATTGTTAGGTTTATAGAAAACCAAATTTTTTTGTTATTTGGAGTGCCTCAGATATTTGCATGCGACAATGGCTCACAATTTATTTCTAAGGAATTTAAAGATCTTATGTCCAGGTATGGAGTGAAAAAAATTTGGTATAACGCAAGGTATTTTCCACAGATTAATCCTACAGAAAGGGTAAATAAAACCATAACTACAGCCATTCGTTCTTATATACACGACAATCACAAATATTGGGATAAGGAAATTTATAAAATTGCACAGGCAATTCAACTTGCCAAACACGAAGTCACGAAATTTTCTCCGTCATTCTTAACCTTTGCTAGGAACATTTCTACAAACGGTTCTTTCTTCGGAAAAATAGAAGACAGAGCAGATAATGACATTAACATTAACTGTCATTTGTTTTCTCCCAAACCTCCTGAGGAGCTATCACCTTTGTTTTCTGAAGTGCAAAAGAGGTTGCGTCACTCGCATGCAATTAACTCTAAGCGTTACAACTTGCGTAAACGTACACTACATTTCAATGTAGGGGATAAGGTCTGGAAGAGAAATTTTGTACTTTCCAAGGCTGTCGACAACTTTTCAGCTAAACTAGCACCTAAATTTATACCCTGTGTTGTCCATAAGGTAATTTCACCCTTAGTTTATTCCTTGGAAGATCTGGATGGCAACATCCTAGGAGATTTCCATATTAGAGACATCAAGTTAGATGTTACTGACCTTTCTGAAGATGAGTCCTCAAAATAATCATTGTTTTGTTGTTTTACTTTGTCTATGATCTTTTGTACACTACATTATAGTGGATTATCTTTTGTTAGAAAAAAAAAAAAATTAAAATCAATTTATTACACCTTTTTATCTATCTGTTATCCTTGCCTTGTTGCCTAGTGTTTGTAAGGGATTACACGTGGTGTCATTTTGGTAATGTAAGAGATGTTCATTTTTGTGGTTGATTATTCTTTATTTTATTCTCTAGGATGATATTGATTTATAATACATTCTGGATATTCTATTTTTTGTTGATTTTGTTGATTGATTATTAACCAGTAGTTATTCTATAACTATCTCGGTTGAGTTGCTTTTCCTATAGTATAGGTTAAGTTAACTTATTTTAGTGTCAAGACACTTTCCCTCTTCTGAAACTAAAGTAATTTTATGCATTACTCTTCATGAGACTCTAGTGTAAATTTATGGCGTTTTGGAGTAATTTTTGCTAGCTTTTAATAAAACTATGCACCCTTTGGTCGTATTTTTTCCGCATGGTTCATGCATTATGCAGTTTTCTAATTTGTGCGTAATCATCGTTTCCATTTTAACAGAAAAACTATGGCAATTTATCTTCTATTTATATTTGTGTTTGTTCTATCTATTTCAACCACATACACTAGTTTTTGTATATTTTTATCAAAAATATACTGGCGTCCAAAACAATTTTCTTGGTATAATTGAGCATCGTATTCTTTATTTCCACTCGTTTTAGATCTCAATAACAGAGTGTTTTCGTAGTATATTTAGGAAGACATAATATCGAGAAATTAAATTTTGTTTCTTTTTCTTCTTCAAATCTATATAGGATCTTAGATTATGGTATTATTTCATGTTTAAACGATTATATTTATTCATTTATTTTGTTTTCAATGATTATTAGTAGCATAACATATTGAGACTCATACTTTTGTAAATATTTACCTTAACTTAATTAATCTATACTGGAATAATTTTATTTAGTAATTTTTATTTAACTAATGCAATTTTATGTATTAGACCAGTATAGTTAGCAAATTTTATTAATACTGATTAAATTTTTCCTGGGATACGTTTAGTTACCTACCCCAACTTATTATTAATTTGACGATGTATAATAATTTACACTTAAAATAGAACTTGTTATTTTTGTTTTAAGAATTATTAGTTCATTTTTTTTCACTAAACTTTATTAAGAGTTATAGTTTTAGAATAGTTTTTTTTAGTGCGGTGACACTATAAATCACTATTTGATTTTTGTTGACAATAATATTAATTTAATTTAAAAAAAAAAAATAAATAAATAAAATTTCATGAGTATCTTTGAGATATTAGCTATTATTTGTTTCTTGTTATTTTTGTTACCTTTAACGGATTAACCGTGATATGCAAATATTGTTTTAATTTCAGCCATAAAATCTCGCTCTTCAATTTAAAAGTAAAAGACAGTTTTTTTTTCTCTATATTGCAGAATTTAATTGTTACAGCAAATCTTGATTAATATAACTAAACACAGCACTTTTTGATTACATTATCACTATTATTTATAATATGTTCAGCAGTTAAAAAAAAAAGACAAAAAATATTGTTACTTAGTGTGTTCACATTTCGGATCTGTAAAACTTTTATAGAAATATGTTATAGTTTCGATTTCTAATTTTTTGCATCTTTAATTCAAATTAAAAGTTGTATTCTGTTATTTCACGTTGTAGATAGGTCGTTTCTAGATTTTTATTTTACAATGTGCATTGTATGATCCTTCGTATTTTTTTTTTTTTTCTTGATCGTTTCTTATGAAGTAGAGTTTTGTATTCCTTATGATTCGAATATATTTATTTTATAGGAGTCACGTTCGGTATTTCCCACTTCTTTTTATTTTTCTGTGTCACTTTTAAGCCTTCTTCTTTGGGTATTTGTACTATTGTCTCATTTTGCCTTCTGTTCTTGTTTTCCCTTAGTTCTGCTTTCTGATTAGTATTTCTCAAAAATTTTTCAGTCAGTCTTCAAAATTTTTTTTCCTGGTGGGGGGAGTGTGTAACGTTTAAAACGTTACATTTTTGTTCTTATTAATTTCAAAGTACTTTCCACTATTTTCTGCGCATACTATTTGATTTTTATTGATAATGAGTTCTTTTTCCTTTGTTTGTATTCCTATATTTTATTTCAATATTTTCCTATTACAAATAAATCCGCTGATTAATTTCTTAAGTCCCCTCGTAGTACTACCTTCGCTTACTTTATCGTACAAGAAACAGAAACCCCACTCCTAAATAATTTACTTCTATCAATCCGACCCGATTTAATTTCTTTTTAAAATGAACCAGCAAACGAGAAGGTATTAAAAATATAAGTCCTCGTGGTCAGAAACTTCCAACGGTCTGGGTAAGTTAATACTTTGCTCTTTTTACAACAACATATTTTCATACTTTAATCAAGAACACTTTAAGTTTTTCGTATAATTTTGTGTACGCAAGTACTTAAAAACTGCTTACAATTTTTATTTTCTTTTTACCTTTGCTGTAATAATAATAATTCAATATAAATCGTATTTATCGCACAACTTTGTGTTTTTCATTTTTCATTTAATAATTTATCTATTAATTACAATTATTAATTTGTGAGTTTTGGCAACATCAGAGAATTCTGGATCGGTATACAGGTCTCGGAGAGAAGAGCTTTCCGCTTGCCAGAATTCTTCTGTTGTTGGACAAAACTCGTGCCATGACGAGTTTTATAGCGGCTTTTGTTTTTCTAGCCACCTTGGTTTTTATTCAAGAGAATCCACCTTGGTTTTATTTCAAGAGAATCCACCTTGGTTTTTATTCAAGAGAATCCACCTTGGTTTTTATTCAAGAGAATCCACATTGGTTTTTATTCAAGAGAATCCACCTTGGTTTTTATTCAAGAGAATCCACCTTGGTTTTTATTCAAGAGAATCCACCTTGGTTTTATTTCAAGAGAATCCACCTTGGTTTTTATTCAAGAGAATCCACCTTGGTTTTTATTCAAGAGAATCCACCTTGAAGAATACGAAAATGAAAATGGTTTCGGCTTAGCGGCATGGTTTTTCCAGACATTGTATGGTCCGAGTTGAGAAGGAAACAGCAGGAGGATTTCTCATAGAGTAGAGCTAAGTTTCTTTATTATGAGATTTTGTTTATAGATGCTTAATTCCCTGTTGTTAGAACCTCAATTTAATTGTTATTACATTTTGAATTATTAAAATATAAATAAATAAAGATATGTGTTAAAGAAATTATTTTATTAATAATTCCCGATTTCTCAAATTAAGTTAGTTTATGCCGAACATCACCCCTGAGGGGTTTCAATGTGCAATGGGTGAGCTAGCCGTTACAAAGTTTGTGGAATAAAAAAACGGGTCGTAGTGTATTTCGAGCCACAATGTCCCTGGAAGTATTTACAAAAATTTCGCAAGTAATACGTTTTGACAACAAGACTACTAGACATGATAGGAGACGTACTGATAAACTTGCTGCATTACGTGAAATTTGGGAATAATGGGTAGAAAATTACCAAAATTTTTTAACCCTGATGAAAATGTTACCGTCGACGAGCAGCAATTAGTTGCCTTTAGAGGCCGCTGTCCCTTCAAACAGTACATTCTAAGCAAACCAGCGAAATATGGCATAAAAATTTGAGCTTTATGTGACAGTAAAAGTTGGTATGTTCTAAAATTGCAGATTTATACAGGAAAGGATCCAGGTGCCGCGCCAGAACGGAATCAGGGAATGCGTGTGGTGTGCGACTTGTGTAGTGATTTGAAAGGCCACAATATTACTTGTGATAACTTTTTTACATCATAGAATTTAGGACAACTTCTTCTAAAAAGAAAAAATACAATGCTAGGGACTATAAGAAAAAATAAGCCAGAGCTTCCAGCACAAATTGCGAATAAAGAAGTTCATAGTTCGTCTTTTTTACTTCACGCAAGATACCACTGTTAACTATATTCCTAAAAAGAATAAAAATGTTATTCGTATGAGTACTTTGCATTATGATAAGGCTATAACTGACAGAAATGAAAAAAAGCCCCATATTATTTTAGATTACAAGTCCAGTAAGGGAGCAGTGGTTACTCTAGATCAGCTTATTGATTGTTGGAACACCAACAAACTTACAAAACGGCGAATTTTTCTTGAGGAATTGGGAAAAACACTGAAACCACTTATCTTTTCCAGAAAAAATTTACCAAGAACTAAAGACTCACAAGAACTGGTAAAAAGAACACGAACAGAAGCGAGTAGATAAGATGGAAATTCTAGTGAATCATCTATGAACAATCCAACTCCGCCTGCTAAACGAGCACGCTGTAAATTTTGCTCTAAAAACGATAACAAGACTAATATTTTATGTTGTGGATGTCACAAACATATTTGTAAAACCCATTCTTTTTATTACTGTCCCAGTTGTAAATTAAAATTAAATTTTGTAGATATTTGTTCTTAGGCTTTTCTGGGAAAAGCCTAAAGAGAAAAAAATGTCTTACATTTTTGTTAATAAGGTTTAATTTGAGTATTAAGGTTTAACATTAGCAACATAATAATTTTTTGTTAATAAAGTTTTGTTTAGCACCATTAGCTTATTTTATTTTGATTAAGGACCGTAAACCATAGTTGGGTCATATTGACCCGAACAGTACATTTGCATAGTTGATTCGAACGGTACAGCAGGGTTAAGTCTTTTTTTTTCAGCTGCTTGTGGGAAACTTTTCCTCCTCTCTGGTGTGATACGAAGCATTGTCTATTACTATGACGGATTTTCCAGATTTTTTAATAATTTTTCCTCAAACCAATGTTCAAAAATATCGGCGTCCATATTTCCGTGGTAATCATCAGTTTTTTTTGTCGAAGAAAATATAAGACTAGCATTGGGTATAAAACCTTCCGTATTTCCTGCATGCAATATAATATATCTTTTGCCATTACTCGCACTAGTACTCGAATAGCATTTGGTACAATCATCTTACCAGGATGATTTGATATTATTTCCTTTCGCAAAAATACATGTTTCGTCAAGACACACAAATTATCTGGCAAATTCGGAATTCTTGTTTTTTAATTAGTTTCTTATAAATTTCCACCTTTTTCCAACAACATTGAACAGCTCGCACAACACTTTACGATTATTGATTTTTTTGTATCTAAAACCCATAGCTTTTAATACTTTTGATAAACTGGTCAAACCCATATCACAAAGTTCTCTGTGCTTTATTTTTTGAATAAGTGTCTTTCTTGTAGCATGTTCTTTTGCTTTGTACATGTCATAAATGATATTTCTGATTGAGATTTTAATACCTTGTGGCAAGTCGAGGGTTTTTGGATGCAAACGAATTCTTTTATTTTCCTTACTTAATTCCTCCTCACTTATTTTGCGAACTCTTTGGAAGGTCCGTTCTGAAATTCCACAAGCTGCACTTGTCCTTTTTTGGACTGCCAGTACTGATGTAATTGGTCCCATGTTGATTTTTTCTAAAATAAAATAATTTTCCACTTTCAACACAATTCAACGCTCACTTGGAGATAAAAACTTATATTTAGGTGTTCTATCGTTTTCTTGTACGTTATCCATTGTCACTATTGAAAACCGGCGATCGTTGAATACTAATAGCGAGATTTTTCGGAGCTCTCTGAATATATACATGAGGGGGCGGGGCCTCGGTGGCAGTGCGCGTCGGTCATTGGCCGATGAGTCCGGTCAATGGAGAGCCTCGACTCCGCAGACTGTTTACTATTTTTGCAAATATAACAACTAAAATTATTCAGGTATGCGACTGCAAGAAATGGATGCACTCCTCAAGACAATTTCATTTGAAATAAAATTATAAAAGTTTTTTAATAAATTATCATCACAAAGCATTCAATTTGCGTTTTTTCACGATTTATAAAAAAGATGTTTTGGTAGCGCTGATTTATCCTCAAGTACTACAGCCGACCAGTAGGAGGTTCGGTACCACAAAGCAGGTAGAAAAGGGAAAGCATAACAGAGTGACTGTAACTAGAGTCATAAATTATTTTTTGGGCGTTAATCCTAAATACGACAGGGTAAAGCGACTTCACTATAGCTGTAAATAGTATTGTTTTAAAGCTATTTTCTTGTAGCATGTTACCGTAATTACTATTTAAATGGGAATAAGCCACAATTAAAGTTTAAAGTACGTTTATTGACGTTTCAATTTCCACTTCAGAAATCGTTTTCAAAATACAAACATTAGTAAATTAAACAAATTTTGTTTTTTTATTATTTGGTGAAAAATTCTTCTAATAATTTAATGTTATCTGACTCATTTATATTGACAATTCAACATAGGATTTGTCCAATATCAAATCTTTAGAATTCATATCCGAAATTGGACAGTATAATTTTATCACCCAGTAGACCGAATGAATCTATTTGTTATTAAATACACACACGTAGTTAATTAGGTTACATACACATTTGGTCAATTATCAATAATATAATTTGGACATCAGTCAAAAGTGCTGACAAAGTTAAACAATTTACATAAATTAAATACACATGTCACGCGAGGTCCGCGAAAATATTGACCCAATTAAAGTTTATATAAAACTAATATCTCTTGCCTAGAAAAGCATTCAATCAATATTCACTCAACGAACTTGATAGTCTTCAACGATCAACTTCATTTGTCTCTACTCAAAGTAATCCCGGGTCAACACCCATAGTGTACGTCTCAACAATAAACTCTGCTACTATTATTTGGTGTTTCCATTACAACTGAACGAACATCTTCACTGAGCCAACGAAGGGGATTTGTTCATGGTCCTATCGAGAAACAGAATACTTCAAGGAAGTTTGAGAGAGCCTATACAGTCCACGCCAGCAACACCCTCAGTAGCAGAGAGAGACCACTAGACCCGGGAGAACGAGAGCTGTACCAGAGCCGAGAGCAGTACCAAAGCCGAGAGCAGTACCAAAGCCGAGAGCCAAACTAGAGCCGAGAGCAGTACCAAAGCCGAGAGCCACACTAGAGCCGAGAGCAGTACCAAAGCCGAGAGCCACACTAGAGCCGAGAGCAGTACCAAAGCCGAGAGCCATACTAGAGCCGAAAGCAGTACCAAAGCCGAGAGCCACACTAGAGCCGAGAGCAGTACCAAAGCCGAGAGCCATACTAGAGCCGAGAGCAGTACCAAAGCCGAGAGCCATACTAGAGCCGAGAGCAGTACCAAAGCCGAGAGCCATACTAGAGCCGAGAGCAGTACAAAGCCGAGAGCCATACTAGTGCCGAGAGCAGTACCAAAGCCGAGAGCCATACTAGAGCCGCAGAGCAGCCAAAGGACAGGACCGATTGCAGAACCCACCAGAAGCGAGGGATCCTCAACGTCTAAGAACACAAAAAACCGTAAGTTTTTGAATAATTACAAAATCTTCCAACTTTTACAATCTTACAATTTAACAAGTTTTTTTTTTATTACAATTTAACAATTTAGAACAAAAATCTCCACTCTATCAATCGTATAATAATCTACTTTAGAATGTATACCATTTAAATAATACAGAGAATTGATAAAACAAAAATAAACGTCATTCACAACTATAATTTACTAAACAGTAATTTTGTATGACAATTTGGAAAAAGAAACGTTCATACATATAGCTTGCTTTTAATTTCAATTAAATACTTTATTTCGAAAAATTAAAATAATTACGTAGCAAATAATTTCATTTATTTTGATATATATCATTGTGAGAGTGTGCCGTTTACATCTTGACCTACCTCAGTACAAAGAATAGCACAGCAGGCAAGGTCAAACTCATATTTCGCTAAATTGCACATTCCGATAGAAAAGAAAGTGTTATAGTACAGGTATACTTATTTAATAAATAACGTACATTTCGTATTGTCTAATATATTGACCGCTGAATGTAAAAATTTATAAAAATAATCATGAAAAGTATATACGTTAAGCAAGCGGAAATAGGAACAGAAATAACGAAACTCGTTTCAAATACAAAAAATGATTCCCAATCTCGGAAAAATCAACAATACATCCGGGATAGACAGGAAAAATTAGAAGTATATTGGGCCAAATTTTTAAATAATCACAAAAAGCTGCTAGAAGGGGGTATAACGAAAGAAAAATATTTTGAAACAAAATACTATGATCAGGTATTTAAGATATACATTGAGGGGAAAACCCCGTTGGAAGAATATGGAAGGGTGCTGAAAAGAGGAAAAGCACCGAAAGTAAAGGAGATACAGATAAGAAAACAAAGAATCGAGGAATTATTACGGCCAGAAAATTAACAAGACTTGCAGGAGAATGAAGAATTGCAGTCAGAGTTAAGAGAATACATGGAAAAGGTGAATACACTAATGATTGAAGCAGCAGTAAATGAGGAACTAGACGCTACAGATAATGGAGAAGTAGAGAGAATAAATCATCTAAAGAGGAAAGTCAGGGAAGTTTTAAAGAAAATAAGGCCAGGAATGCAACGGCCAGAAAGCACACAGAGGAGGGACGGTGTGACATTGAGGCAGGTAAAAATCCCTGTGTATGAAGGCAGATATGAAACGTGGAGAACTTTCCACGATCTGTTTACTAAAGTAATACATGAAAACGACCAGTTATCAAACGCAGAAAAAATGCAGTACCTAAAGACTCAAGTAAGAGGGGAAGCCAACAGAATGATACAACACTTAAACATATCCGAGGCCAACTACGAAGTGGCCTGGAACATACTAAAAGATAGGTATGAGAACCCAAGGATGGCATCGAAAATTGTAAAAGAAAACATGTATGTAGACGATATACTAGGAGGAGCTGAGACAGTGCAGGAAGCAGAAACAGCCCAAAAGGAATTAATACAACTGTTCAGAAAAGGAGGTTTCATTCTTAGAAAATGGTTGAGCAACGAAGAAAAAATAATGGAGAACGTACCGGAGGATATGAGGAACGTAGACTCCAAGGCATTCAAACAAGAAGAAGTACGGAAAACGTTAGGAATACACTGGTCACCTAAAGAGGATATAATCACATTCAAAATAGGGATAACGACGGCAAAGAAAATAACGAAAAGACACGTACTGTCAGAAGTAGCAAAATTATACGACCCACTGGGATGGATAGCACCTGTAGTAATTCAGGCGAAAATGTTCATACAGGAATTATGGGAGAAAAAGACCAGTTGGGATAAAGAATTAACTAGCAACCAACAAAGCAGGTGGAATACATACCAGGCGCAATTAGTAAATCTGGAGAAAATAACATTGCCCAGGTGGAACAACTTAAGCAAGATAAACAGAGTAGAACTACATGGATTTGCAGATGTGTCTATGAAAGGATATGGAGCGGTAATCTACTCAAGGGTATTAGGCCCAGAAATTAAAACGAATCTAATGATAGCAAAATCGAAAGTCGCACCATTGAAAGGGAAAACGACGTTACCAAGGCTCGAGCTGTGTGCCGCGGTACTACTAGCAAATTTAATGAAGAAAACCCTACAAGCTTTGAACAGGGAAAACATTGAGGTATATGCATGGTTGGACTCAACGATAACCCTGGCTTGGATAAGGGGATCATCAAAAAGGTGGAAAATGTTCGTCGCCAACAGAGTAGAGGAAATAAGACGCGTTATAGGACCGAAAAATTGGCATAAGGTAGATACAAAGGAAAATCCAGCGGACATCCTCTCACGTGGAAGTACCGCATCAGAATTATTAGAAGCAGAGCTATGGTGGAAGGGACCAACTTGGCTGACTAGTAACAAAACTTTAACGCAGGAAGCAGAAGAAATACCAGAGACAAATGAGGAGGAAGTCAAAACGAAAATAACGGTGCACACGACAACGATAAAGGAGGACATATGCGAGAGATTCTTAAATTTAGAAAGAATGAGAAGAGTACTTTCATATTGTAGGAGATTTGCAGACAAATGCAGAAAAAAGAAGGACAATGGACAAAGTCAGCTTACAGTCCAAGAATTAGAGGAAACGCTATTAAAGGTGATAAATCACACACAGCAAGCCTACTTCAAACAAGAAATAAATAAGCTGAAGAAGAAACAGCAATTAGACAAGAAAAATAAATTAGCGTCATTGGTACCATTCCTGGATAGACAAGGAATTCTAAGAGTCACCGGAAGACTGAGACACACGAATCTAAAGTACGGAGAAAAACATCCGATAATTTTGCCAAAGGATAGTGCAATAACAAAGTTACTTATAACAGATAGTCACGCAAGAAATCTACATAGCGGATTACAACAAACACTACAGTACATAAAAAGGAAATACTGGATAATCAACGGCAGAAGAACCGTGAAAGATCATCTAGCAAAATGTTTAAGGTGCAGGAGGTATAAAAGCCAAGCAGCATAACAATTAATGGGAGATCTACCGAAAGACAGAGTGAACCCGAGTCATCCCTTTACTAACACAGGGATAGATTATGCCGGGCCAATAAAAATAAGTACCACGAGAGGCAGAGGACAGAGGAGCTATAAGGGCTACATCTCAGTATTTGTGTGTCTGTCAACGAAGGCAGTACACCTTGAGGTAGTAAGCGATATGTCTACGGATGCATTCATCGCAGCGTTCAAGAAATTTACGGCAGCAGAGGACAGTGCAACAACGTATACAGCTTTAACGGAACCACATTCGTAGGAACAGCAAATTTGTTGAAAAAAGAAAATCAAAAAATAGATGACGAGATAAAACAAGGTTTACTGGCACTAGGTACCCAGTGGCATGTCATATCTGCATATGCACCACATTTCGGAGGATTATGGGAGAGCGCAGTGCGAATAATGAAATATCACTTGAAAAGAATCATCGGGGAAACAGTTCTAACATATGAAGAATTGAGTACGGTGCTGGCACAAATAGAAGCATGTATGAACTCGAGACCATTATGTGGGTCATCAGAAGACCCTGAAGGGAAAATAGCCCTGACACCAGCTCACTTCCTTATCGGGAGAGAAATTATATCACCAAATCGGGAAGAAGAGCTTACGACTTATTTGAAGATGCCGACGAGGTGGAGATTATTGGAGAAAATAAAAAAAAATCCACAAGGAAAATAATTCCTGTAGCTGGCTGTATACCACGTATAACAAAAGAGGTTAGTCTTTGTATGTGGGTACCCACATACAAAGACTAATATAAAAAGAGACTTCTGGAAACTTTGGAAACAGGAATACCTGCACCAACTACAACAGAGAAATAGATGGCATAAGGCGCACGCTAACATAAAAGAAGAAGAAATAGTTATAATTAAAGAAGAGGATACACCTCCAGGCAGATGGCCATTAGCGAGGGTAACAGAAACACACCCTGGAGCGGAGGGATTAACCAGAGTAGTAACAGTGAGAAAGGCAAACGGGAAACTGACTAAAAGACCTATACATAAACTAATACGACTGGAAGAAGAGAAACAGGAAAAGCCGAAGAAGGCAGCAGCACTAAGATGGAAGAAAATACTAGTAGCTATAATGTTTTTAACGATGTTAAAACCCATAAAGGCAGAACCGTATAAAATATATAATCCGGTACCAGGATTTTTCACAGAAGACCTTGGAGAGGTCGTCATAGACCGGGGAACATTTCGAATAAAGGTGTTACTCGAAAAAGGAAGAATTCGAACAGAGCACCAACTAATAGGAAATATGATACAAGGCGTACGAGAACTGTGTCATGAGATAAAAATCGTGAATTGTAAGGATATAATAGAGAAGTTAGAGGAAGGACAAAGAAAGGCGGAGTCAGTAAGCGAGGGGTTGACAGTAGAAATAAAAGGAAGGGAAAGAAGAGGAATATTAGGAACAATATTAACCTCAGTATTTGGAGTCAATGACGAAGCCTACAGTAACATTGAAGCATTAGATAATAACCAAAAGGAGCTAATAAAGGGATCACAGCACCAGGCGAAGATAATGTTAGAAACAATAACATCAATCAATCACACAGAGAACAGGATAAACGAGCAAATGAACAAGTTTAACAAAGCACTAATCACAGGTCTACAAGAAATATCTAAAGGACTTAACGAAGTAGAAGACAAAGCACAAAAACTAGAAACCGAATATAGCACGTTACGAATACAAACGATAGCATTACAAGTTATGGACTTCATAAACGAATATACTCAATTTTACGAGGAAATGTTAAACCTTCACTATAACCACGGACACTTCATTGATATAGTGAAACCGGGTGAAATAACCAAATTAATAGGGAAAGCAGGGCAGATACTGCCTCAAGGGGTCGAAATACGACGACAACCCATTATAGAAACAGAAGTCAGTCATGACGACAGATATATAACAGTCATCGGCTACTTCATAGTGACAGGGAAAAATAAGTACAGCATGCTCAAAGTCACGGCCATACCACTTAACGTTGAGGGGTCGGTGTTGCGCACATTTGTCGCCCCAAGGAATCTACTGGTCGTAGATTATAACACACTGCACTTCGAATTGACCGCGGAAGATAGAGAAAGGTGCTTACTGTTGACAAAGGCGCAGATAGCGTGCTCACCAACGGCTATAAGAAACATGGATACCCAACCAAACTGCATACTTGAAGAAATTTATGAGCGATCTAAGAATAGCACATGTCCAGTGGTAGCCAGGACAATACAGACAGCTCAATGGAGTAAGATGGGTACTCCCAACCTCTGGCTAGTTATCACGCCAGTCACGATACACATATCCATTATTTGCGATGGAAATCGGAGCGAAAGAGTACTGGAACGAGTCACATTCCTGAAGCTTTCACCCAAATGTATCGCCCAAACGAAAAATATTACATTACTCCCCACTAGCAGTGGGGTGGACAGAGCAGTGACGAGTTACCTGAAGTCGCCAATCACTCCCGTGGCCCAACTGGTGGCGAGGACACCCCGCAAGTTTAACACGCCTCTAAACACCTACCTTGATATACCAGGAGGAGAGCTACGTTATGTGTTACTTGAGGAGGAGAGTCTGGAACAAGAAATGACGCATACGCAGTGGCGATCGATTCACGAATCTAATTGGTATTATTTTGTGGCCACCAGGATCATTACTATAATGGTAATAATTGGGATACTCACGTTATGGAAGTACCGTCCTGTTGCACCACTATGTCGTTCAGGGAATCCACAAACTCAGACTAACGAACAGGAAGTGCCTGTATTAGTTAGTAATCGGCACAACAATGTACCGTCGACTTCCCAAGTTGACATCCCACTTTCCACATTTTCATCCAATTGCCCTAATTTTAATCTAGAGATAGAGTCGGACATTGATAGCTAGGGTACGGTTGGAAGATTATTGATTATTCTTTAACTATTTATAATTTATCATGTTTGAATTTTACTATGTTATGTAATACTTATATGTAAACTTTGAGTATTGACACTTGGGCCAGATTTCCCGATTCCGCAGTATGTCCAATATCAAATCTCCGCCAAAATATTGACCCAATTAAAGTTTATATAAAACTAATATCTCTTGCCTAGAAAAGCATTCAATCAATATTCACTCAACGAACTTGATAGTCTTCAACGATCAACTTCATCTGTCTCTACTCAAAGTAATCCCGGGTCAACACCCATAGTGTACGTCTCAACAATAAACTCTGCTACTATTATTTGGTGTTTCCATTACAACTGAACGAACATCTTCACTGAGCTAACGAAGGGGATTTGTTCAGGATTCAATTGAATGGCTCAAATATAGTCCTATAATAAAACAGTTTTTAATTGAAGGCGATTTTTTAGCAACATCGCATTTAAAGCGACGAAAGGATATTTCCCTTATCAACTTTGCAGGGGCATACCAAAGTAAAATTTTAATTATTTATTTAAATACATAAGTAATTACCTAAAAATTAAATCTAAGACCGATATAATTATTAAATTATTATGTGTGTCTTGACGGATAAAGTAAAAGCCATATAAGAAGAAAGGTTAGTAATTAAGCAATGATCAATGGGCATCAAACAATTTTTAAAATTTAATTTCAATCACTTAAAAAGTAAATTATGTAATTTCATATATTTTATTATTGTTCTGAAGCTATTTTCTTGTGATATTTTTAAGTAATTACTATTTAAATGGTAATAAGCCATAATTAAAGGTTGAAGTAAGTTTATTGACGTCTCAATTTCCACTCCGGGAATCGTTCTCAAAATACAAACAGTAGTAAATTAAACAAATTTTGTTTCTTTTTTAATTTCTTTCTTAATAAAGAAACAAAATTGATTTAATTTACTAATGTTTGTATTTTGAGAACGATTTCCGAAGTGGAAATTAAAACGTCAATAAACGTACTTTAACCTTTAATTGTGGCTTATTCCCATTTAAATAGTAATTACATATATTTTATGTTCCGTAAGAAAATTTGCTTTTGTTCCGTTAAAAGCAAATAAAATGAATATAATATTTATATATAATTTATTACACACAATAAAATTTATTTTATTAATGACGGTTTTAATATAGAAATCATTCAGTTTACTGTGCTATACTATAACTCTCCATATAATATAATCTCTCTCCTATGGCGCTACAGCCCACGTCAGGCCCTGTTCTCTCCCAGCATCCTCCTTTAAGCACCCATTTCCTTGGCTACTCTCTTCCAGTTATCCACCCTCAGTATCTCTTTAGCATCGGTTCTTACTTCGTGTATCCACTGCTTCCTACTGGCCGACGTCCCATCATAGTTTCAATAAGCGTTCTAAGATCCTACTAGGTGATCTATTATTATCTAAAAGCCCAAAATAAGATGGAAAGAGTAACTACTAGGGAATATATCAAAGATACTTGATGTTTATGAAACTATGTTTTCATCAACATAGACACTTCCTCTGTCAAATTAACCTAAAATAAATATAAAAAATAGAAGAGACATGGAAACCGTAGTAATAAGTTTTGACAGAAAGAAAAAGAAAATCAAATTAATAATGTCAATATGTTAAGTAATTTTGATAATTTTACAATACAATCCTCACAAGGATTGTGTCTAATTACATTTATAAGCTCAGCCTTAACCATGTCCTCGGAAAATGGAATTCCTTTTTGTCTTAACCAACTCTGCATATTTGCTTTTCTGGTGGCCATAGTTGGCAGATGTTCTACTAATCGGCTATGATAAGAAGCGTTATCCATCACTATTATCGAATTAGGCTCGACTCGTGAAAGAAGGGATTGAAACCATTTTTCAAAACGTTGGGCTTAATGGCTGTGGATAAACCATCCACAAATGCTTGACGATAACTCGTTATAGTAGTATCTTGCCAGATCTTAGATACTGTGTGACCAGTATTTACCCACGTTTCGTCCAGATAGTAATTCTTTTTGTGGGCAGAACGAACCTCTCTAATAGAGCGAAGATCTCTTCGTCGCCATGAGACTATATCTTCTCTTTCTATTAAGACAGATTTACGGGATCTTTTGGCATATACAAATTTTAAATCTTCTTTTATTATTATCCTTAACATCTGTTTGCTCATTTTTGGAATCAGACCATTTTCTATTACCTTTGTCCTAATGGATTTGAGGGTTGGCGCTTTATTCTCAAAAAATAAACAATGAATAGTAGAGCGTACAAAATTTTTCTAATACTAGTCCAAATTAATTGGTTTTCTACCACGACAATGTACTTTTGGAGCTTGCACAATCCCAGTCACCTTTTTTTTAACTACAATGCGTTCTATTGTCTATACGGATACTCCCGTTAAAAATGAACACTGAGCTACAGCTTCTACTGTATGAAGTGTGCTTTTTCAATTTTCATACACTCTACAGACAATCTGCTTTTTTTCTACCGACATAAACTTCCGTTTTCTTTGTACATTACTTGGACCCGCTACGTCATCCATCTTAATGCTCTAAAAAGAATAAACATCAATCATAATAATCTGCTATGTATTTGTTGTTTACTTATCACAAAAACTATTTTAAAATTAATAAATAGTAAATAAATAATAATAAAGTTTATTTAAAAAATACAGGGATGAGTGCCTTAAGAACCGGCAAAATAACGCAAAAGATAGAAAACATAATACGTTGTGAAATAAAAAGAAATGAAAGTAGTAGAGGTGAGAAATTATCGATATAAACCTATAATTTACTTTACATTACATTAGATCTATCGAAAGTTTCCCACCTTTAGACGTTAGCTTATGAGCTGGTTGACTTCAGTCATAGTAATACGTATCACGTAATGTAAGTAAAAACAGTTTAAGTCTGAGTATGTTTTTATCCAAAATTAAAGTAATGATCAATAATAAACTGTGATTTGAGACGTCGAATACACTCTTCTCAATACAGAATTATCATAGCTTGTTATTCTGTATTCGTCAACACAGAACTAATTATCAAATTACTACTAATTAAACTGTTTACTTACATTTGCTTTATTGCCTTCAATCAGTTTTTACTTTATGCGAAATTTAAAAAATGTTAATGTTCGACGTCATACTTGTAATATTATGACTGAAGTCAACTAGCTCATAAGCTAGTTTTGCGTTATTTTGCCGGTTCTTAAGGCACTCATCACTGTATATAAAAGAAAGTCACATGCACAAGAAACAGAACACACCCCACCTATGGACATATAAGAATGTGAAACGAATCAAATATGTCATCTCATTACTATTTTTTCCAAGGACGTAAATATATAGCCAAGCGAAATGTTGATAAGTTTACCGATGTTTTAAAATATTTAACTAAACTGGTCCAACTATACGCTCGAAAAACGAACTGGTATGCACTATTTATATTGTTACGTGGGCAAATGTTATGAAATTATTTTGTATATTTTAGTTAGGTATTTACATTGTCGAAGCATACACAATAAAAACGACCACGGTAAGATTTTTCTCCTGATATTTAGAATTGTTGCCGTTAGCTCTCAGTTAAATTTGTAAATAAGTCACCTTTAATTGAAATCTGTCCGACTATAAAAGATACGGATGGTAAAAAGAGAAAAATCAAAGAAGCGGCTCTAATTATGCTAAATGAGACCAATTGTGTCGCAAATTCCTCGGCAGAATGTAGTAGGATCTGGTTACACATATTAAAAGAGGAAGTTATTAAAAGGAAAATACCAGTATTAGTAAGTCGGTAAAATATAGAGGATACATCATTTATGTTTTTTAAATACCAAACACATAAAATCAGAATTTGGTGTTTATTGAAAGTAAACTAAATGCACGACCAAATACTTACCATGTCGGGATTGTATTATGAGGTTTTTTTCCTGGTTTTTCCCTCATAATTTACTATGGAATCACAAACAGGAGATTTTCACTGTCATCACGGCATGTGTTTGTCTTTTTAAAGACGAATTATATGCTATGATTTTTTCTGACGGATATTCTCAAGTTAAAGTTGATTTCATGTAATCGAATGAACTATCTTACAAGTAAAGTCGTCCCAGGAACGCAACTCAACAATATTGGCAATATCATTTTAAAGTCGTCTACTTTAAAATGTATAATGTATGTCTGAATTGTCAATATAAATGAGTCAGATAAAATTAAATTATTAGAAGAATTTTTCACCAAGTAACAAAAAAACAAAATTTGTTTAATTAACTAATGTTTGTATTTTGAGAACGATTTCCGAAGTGGAAATTGAAACGTCAATAAACGTACTTTAACCTTTAATTGTGGCTTATTCCCATTTAAATAGTAATTAGCTGTAAATAGGTAAAAAATCTGTTATTTGTTTTTTGATTGTTACAAGAAAACCATACCTGATAGAAAAAAAAACAACAATAAAACAACTTTTGTTGAAGTATATTACTGAGAAATCACTAGTATAACAGACCAGCATATCTGTGTATGATTGACTTAAAGAAAGCATTTGAAAGATACAGGGAAAAACGAGTTATGTCAAATGACGGGCGAAAATGAGATAATTAGACCATATAGTGGCACAACCTGGATACTATTTTATGTAAAAAATTCACATTGATGAAAGAAGTTAGTCAGGATGTAACACATATTTTTATATTTGTTATACAGAGTAAAAAAGGAGGCATGTCCGAGCGCTACAGGGAAAAAAGGAAGGATGTCAATGTCAATGTGACCGACGCCGACGAAGCGGTTAATACATTTAGTTTGTACTTGGTTCAGAGGTGTTTAGAGGTTATGTATGTTTATGTACTGAACCTGAAAGGAGAGTTATCGAGTTGTAAATATGTCTAGTGATAGTGACGAATTTATGAAATTGATGTTATGGACAAATGGGAAAATAATTGAAAGAAACGTAAAAAATAAGAACGAATTCATGAAGTAAATAAAAAATTAAATAGACAAAGCCATGTAATAGGACCGGATTGTAAGCACGTTAGGTTTAAGTGTTTTCTACAAATACTGGAACAAACAAGAATTCAAATTATTAGAAAGTTCCACCTCATGAAGTCGATAGATGCCCAAAATATATACTTATGCAGATTTATTACTGTACAAACTGTACAGTAAGGAATACCACGAGTATCAGAGGACTCTGATGATGGACGTCTTCATGATGCCGCCTTTAGTTATAGAATCCGTTATAATGTAAATGACGATACACAAGAAGTCTAGTATGTCAGAAGGCCTTTTTGGCATTTCATGGAATTGGGAAAAAAAGTTAGAAGTTCTACAAAACTCAATAAAATTGACAGGTCACGCTCTAAAAGATACTAGAGGAAGACATGAAAACCATCGTCATCAAGTTTCTATGGAAACAAAAAACTGTATAATGCAGCATATAGGGTCTTTCAGGGGCAGAAAAAGTCAATACAGTTTGAAAGACTCGTCGAAATTATACTTATCTGAGGATTTAAATATTAACAAAATGTACACAATGTACGTAGAAAAATTTCCAGACATGCGTACTTCATACGAAATATATAGAAGTACTTTTTCAACTCAAATTTAATATTTTCTTTGGTTTTCCAAGGTCCGATACGTGTATGTTGCTATGATCCTCAGTAAAAAAGTAACGAGATCAGTAAGAGGCTTCGGAAAGAATTATAATGCTGCAGCTATTGACAACCCATGGAACAATGAACTTAATTCAGATTTATGAGCCAACTGCTGACAAAAATGATGAAGAAATAGAAAACTTTTATAGCGAACTTCAAAAAACATTACATCTCACAGCATCTAGAGATATAACAGTGATCATGGGTGATTTCAATGCAAAAATTTTCGAAGGAAAGTGCTAACCTAATGTAGGACCATATGGGCTTGGTAAACGAAACGACAGAGGAGATCGCTTAATAGAATTTTGCCAGGAGCATAATGTTATAGCCGCAAATACATTTTTTTAATTACCTAAGCGACGTCTTTATACATGGAAATCGCCAGCTGACAAAGACAACAAAATCGTCAGAAATCAAATTGACTATATCCTAATAAAACACAGATATCGAAACACAATTCAGGCAGTAAAGGCATATCTAGAAGCAGACGTATCCTCTGATCACAGTCTTCTTATTGCTAGGTTTCAACTTCAACTAAAAAAGATGCAAAAAAGCCGCAACAACAATAAACTTAACATACAGAAACTAAAGTCAGAAGAAACAAAAGAAAATCTGAAACACGAAATGAACACAAATCTAGATAGAAACCCAAGAAATAATTGCAACGTAGAGCAGCAGTGGCAATTCTTCACAACCTCTATATTGGAGCCAAGTAAGAAAGTACTTACAACAACCAAATGTAAGAAAAAAGAGTGGATGACCGAGGAAATTTTAGAGTTGATGAATGAAAGGAAAAAAAAACAAAACTATCAATACGATCCACTATAAACATCTTTAAAATCAAATAAGAAGAAAAATTAGGGAGGCTAAAGAAACCTACTTCTCTGAAAAATGTAAAGAAATAGAAGAACTGCAAAACAGATATGACAACTTTAATCTACATAAAAAAGTCAAAGAACTAGCCGGAGTCGGAAGTAGAAGAACCTCGAATATATTGCTCGACAAAAATGGAAATATTATATTGGAGACAGAACA
The DNA here is from genome assembly GCF_040954645.1 of Diabrotica undecimpunctata. Taxonomy (NCBI): domain Eukaryota; kingdom Metazoa; phylum Arthropoda; class Insecta; order Coleoptera; family Chrysomelidae; genus Diabrotica; species Diabrotica undecimpunctata. The sequence continues at coordinate 5,954,022 of NC_092813.1, forward strand.
AAAACTATGACGATGGAAAGAGTACATCGAGGAATTATTTTATGACCAGACAGAAGCTACTACATCTGTAGATAGCCAAACGGGAGATGTAGGCCCAGAGATAACCAAATCCGAGGTTAGTCAGGCATTAAACTCAATGAAAACCAATAAATATGCTGGTCCAGATGAATTAGCAAGCTAGCTATTAAAGTTGGTCAACGAGAAAAACCTGGACATAATAGTAGAACTGTTCAACGCTATCTATACTACGGGAATCATCCCTAGAGAAATGTTGACATCAGCATTTGTGTGTTTGCCAAAGAAAGCGAATGCCAAAGAGTGCAGTGACTATCGAACCATAAGCTTAATGTCACTTACCTTGAAAACTCTGTTGAAAATTATCCACGCCAGAATTCACTCTAAACTGGAGCTGGATATTAGTGACACACAATATAAGTTCCGCAATGGTATGGATACCAGAGACGCACTATTCTCCTTCAACGTGCTAACGCAGAGATGTTTGGATGTTAACCGTACTCTTTACGTATGTTTTATAGACTACAATAAAGCGTTTGATAAAGTAAAACATGACCGACTCATGGAAATTCTAAAAAATAAAAACCTAGATGAAAGAGATTTAAGGCTAATAACAAACTTTTATTACAATCAGCGAGCAATAGTACGAATTGAAAAAGAGACATCTGAAGAAATGGAAATAAAGAGAGGAGTTAGGCAAGGCTGCATACTATCACCTCTATTATTTAACGTTTATTCTGAATAGGTAACTCGAGAAATTTTGGAAGATGAAACAGTCGGCATAAGAGTAAATGGAGTCTTAGTTAACAATATCAGATATGCAGATGATACAGTAATAATAGCCGATAATTTACAAGACCTAGAAAGACTTATAAGTAAAATAGTAATGTGTAGCAGGGAGTACGGACGCTCGTTCAATATCAAAAAGACGAAGTTTATGAAAATTTGTAAAAACAACCATAATACTAACGAAATCTTAATAGTAGAGGTCCAGCAGATTAAAAGAGTAAAAAAGTACACTTACCTAGGAACACTTATAATAGAAAATAATGACTACACTGCAGAAATAAAAGTCAGACTCGAAAAAGCATGTTGTAATTTTATGAAAATGAAAAAGGTCCTATGTGGCAAAGACTTAACATTAGCTCTTAAAGTACGCCTAACAAGATGTTACGTATACAGTGTACTATACTATGGAGTGAAATCATGGACGTTAAATCTAGACACAATGAGACGACTTAACGCCTTTGAAATGTGGACCTATAGAAGAATTTTGAGGGTTTCCTGGGTAGATAGATTTACGAACAATGAAGTACTGAGCAGAATAGGTAAAGAGAAGGAAGTTGAACTTACAATTAAAAAAAGAAAGCTACAGTATCTCGGACATGTGATGCGGGGCGAGAAGTATGGCATCGTGCGACTCCTGCAAGGAAAGATAGTTGGCAGAAGAAGCATCGGAAGAAGACAAATTTCATGACTTAAGAACCTGAGATAATCGTTTTGATGCAGCTCAAAACAACTATTTAGAGCTACTGCCTCAAAAATTAACTGCTACTGCCTCAAATTTCATGGCTTAAGAATCTGAGATAATGGTTTTGATGCAGCTCAAAACAATTATTTAGAGCTACTGCCTCAAAAATTAAAATAGCTATGATGATTACCAATCTCCGTAGCGGAGATGGCACCTGAAGGAGAAGAAGATTAGAAGGTAAGGTACTTACACTACCTGCCAAGTTTCACAAGGATATGTCAAAGAGTTTTAAAGTACTGAGTATAAATAGTCTTTAAATTTTTAAATAAAACACCCTGTAACTCAGTAAGGAGACACAGTTTAAATAATTGGTTTGGGTTAAACCGTAGTATTTTGAGCCCAGGAATCTATATTAAAATTATTAATGAAATAGCCTATAATATATACATGACAAAAAAAAAAGAAAAAAAAGCTTTTTTAATTAACAAAACAAAAACTTTTTAAGAGAGATTATGCAAGATAACAATAACTTGATTAATAAAACTGAAAGATTAAGATAAATATAAATGAACTCCGTATAATTATTACAGTGAATAAATGTTGCACTTGTATAAGTTTCTGGAACTCCAGCCTGTAAACCGTTATATTCTCTTTCCATTACAGCCACACCGTCAGAAATTTGGGCCATTAGTTTGTCCGCAAACTAATGGTGTAAATTTGTTAAAATTCTGAAGCATATACAGTTTCCCGAGGAGGCAAGGCAACTCTTACAAGATGTACTAAAATTTGCCTGTTCTGTTTTACCAATATTTACGTGCCTATATTTACCTATATTTTTGTATGTCAATTGTTTATTGGTGGAGGTGATACTTCAAAAGCACTCAAAAATGAATTCTGTCACTAATAACTAGTGTATATAAAGTGTTTGTGCACGATTTACTTTGGAATTGACCTGTCCCTGCCACTTATATTTTTCTCTATAACTAAAGATTAAATTAGTAAACACTGACCTTATCAAAAGCTCAAGTACTAATCGTCAAATATAGCTTAAGACTTGTTTCTTTATATATTAGGCTTCATCACGGATGCGCAGTGTATAGCAAAAAATCATTTTTCAAATTTTGTCAATTTATCAAATCAAAAATTATTGTTTTTTCTTTTGCTGTATTGAAACAGCTCTTATTGTGATTGATTTTAGTTTTTACATTATTAACATAAATGATTAACCAAGACTAAAAGAGATTAAAAGGATTAAAAGGCAAGGCAAAGTCTTGTCTGAACAAGCAAGGCAGTTGATGGCAAATGCAATTGTTTTTAAGCAGCAAGAACAGAAACCGCGGATCCAGAAATTTTTGTCGGGAGGGATGGGTCTTGAGAGTGATTTTGATATAGGATTTAGATTTTTGCACCTTTCAGTGGTTGATCCACAGAAATTTTTGTCGGGGGGGGGGGGGTTATGGGTATTGAGGGTGATTTTGGTATAGGATTTAGATTTTTGCACCTTTACGATTGATATGATTCGTGTCTTATGTGTAAGGGAACCATTTTCTCAATAATTATTTTAAGCGATATATTAAACCAATGAGAAGTTATTAAAACCCAAATAACCTACGGGTGCAAAGAAGGGTAAAACATTAAGGGGTCTTAAACTTAAATAAAAAAAAATAATTTAAATCCACATACTCTATGAGCGTAAAATAAAGTGTACAAGACTATTAAACCAAAGGAAAGTTATTAAAATATAAATAATGAAAAATCAAGGACTGTCAATTTAAACTGAGTATTTTAAATACAATTATTTAAACCCACCTATCCTATCCTAAAGTTAAGTAATTTAAATGCAATAACTCAATGTACGTGTAAACATTAATAAATGTATCTCTATCTTATCGTTGGATATCTAACATCAATTTGTAAAAACATTCATTTATTCCTTATTGCTATACGGAGTGGAAACATATGCTCTCGGAATTACAAGTATGAGGCGTATAGAAGCCTTTGAAATGTGTGTTTTTCGAAGGATGCTGAAGATTTCGTGGACAGAGCACGTGACCAACAACGAGGTGCTGTGAGAAGAGTAAGGACTGGGAGAGAACTTCTAAATATTGTAAATAACAGAAAAACGAGTTATCTAGAACATATTTAGATAGAAGAAAAATATAACTTTCTACGACTCATAATGGAAGGGAAACTAGAAGGAAGAAAATGCTCCTGGCTGAAGAATGTAAGAGACTGGATAGGCATGGACACACATTCGATACTAAGAACAGCTCAACATAGAGAGCAATTTGCTGTAGTTATAGCCACCCTTCCGTAATGACGAAGGAACCTTAAGAAGAAGTGTAAACAGTATTTTATTTAAATTAGTTTATTCAACAAAAAACGTAATATAATTTAAGAATAGTTATTTCTACAATTAGGCATATTAGGCTACAACGGAGTGAAATAGGGTAACGGGTACAGTGATGGGCCACTTAAGGAATTGCCAATTGAATTAAAATTGTAAATTGGTATCTTTTAAAGTGAAATATTTTGTAAGGGTTTTTTAATAGTAATGAAACATCAGATTCTATAAAAACTCAGGTTATTTTAATCAGAAATAATAATGTATATTAAAAATTAACACAAATTTGAAAACTTACAGAACTACACAGTTATTGGCCATACAAACATAGTTATTGGCATATAGAATTACAGTTATTGGCCATTCATAAAATTCCCAATTTTCTTTTTTTTGTTTGTGCAGGTAAGGCATACAAAACTATTTAAGTTTTCAATTTCTTGTTGTCTCTTTGCACAAGGATCAATATGGTAGCCTCTAACACAAAATAGACATTTTATTCCAACTTTTGATTTAGATATATTATAAGAACAATACTAAAACAATCCTGTATACAAAAGATTATTTACAGGTGGGTTGGTGTCGTCTGATTATTTCACCGTTATATCTGAGAGAATTTGTATTTTTTCATATTCTGGATATCCCTTAGTTTCAAAAAATAACTTCCTTTTAGCCGACTGACCAGCACGTTTTTCTTTGCTGGTTTCCAAATTTGTACATTTGCTTTGGAATGTATTTTTCAAATTTGATGAATTTATATTGTTGTAGACATTAAAAAATATGTTATCAATTGTGTTCAACGTTTTCCTGTACAGAATCAGGAAATTGGTTCCGTGACAGTTCTTGTTTTTCTTTGAGGACAATAACATCTGGTATATGTACTCTAACTCCACTTTTCAAAGTAGTGCTTTTAATTGTATGATCAATAAAAGTGTCTGCTTTCAAAATATTTGAATCTGCAATATCAACTGTATTTACTGTAACATTTTCTTTATTCTTCAGTCTGACGTCAACAGTTTGACATTTTTTTCTCCCGGAATTGACTCTTGTGGCAATTTTTTTTATTACTTTCATCTTGGTTTCCTTGTTTTTTTTTACCTTTATTGTTGGCTTTTGCGTCAATTTGCTCTTGTTTTCGTTATAATTTTATTTTTTCTTGTTCTGCTTTTTCTTAAATTTTACGCCTCTCTGCATTTTGACGATCTGAAGAAGTGAGCACGAAAGGCAACCTTTCTGTTTGCTTTTTGCCCTTTCTTTGTGGGGTTTCTGGCCAAAAAAAGAATTTATCGATTGAGGTGTCAATTTCTTTAGATAGTTAGTTGTCTTGATTAAGTCCTTGATTAAGATTGTCCAGTGAAATCGTCAGTATGTGTTCAATCGGATTGTATACTTGACTTGAAGCCTGGGGCAAAGGAGCACTCGATGTATTTCTGCGACTGTCTCGTTCAACGTTGTCGGCTGATCTTGTAGGTTGTATGGCGTGGAATAGCACAAATATCCGGCTTGAAGGACCAATGTTTGTTTGTTCTTTTTCTTAGATATGATGTGATGATTTATCTATTCGTAATGTAAAAAATTCTTATATTAAAATTATACAAAATGAATTTCAAGATCTGACTTTTTTATTCTCGCTTGACACACACAGAGATGATACAGATTAATTATTAGTTGCTATTGGCAACCTTGACATTTCCCCTTTTTAATAATTATGCAGCCACTATCTTGAACACAACTAATGGAAAAGGTTCCCTCAAGAAAAAAAAATCAAGCATGCCTTCCAACTGCATTTTCATCATTTAGAAATTGTAGAATCATCTTAGATTGTACAGAAGTGTACTCAGTTACACCAGTGACATCACATATGTCAGCATTGCCTATCCTGGATCCACTTCTGATAAACAAATTGTTAAAAACTGTGGCATTCTAGACCCAATGACCTATGGTGATGTTATTCTAGCGGATAAAGGTTTCTTAATTAAAGATTTATTGCCTGAGGGGGTACACTTAAATATTCCTCCTTTTCTAAGTACCCCTCAGTTTACAGAGGAACAGGTGTATGAAACAGAAACCATAGCAAAAGCTAGGATACATGTTGAGAGGGCGATCCGAAGAATAAAGTGTTACAATATATTGCAGCAAATTCCAAATTTTTACATGTCTCAAATAACCGTGATATTTCAGTTATGTGCTGCTTTAACGAATTTTCAATACCCTCTTATTAAAGAAGTTGAGGAATATTACTCATAAAGTACTTTATTGGTGTTAGTAAGAGGGTGTAACATTTATTCTTGTGAAAATAAAAAGTGAATGTAGATGGTGAAAGATAAATTTGGATCTGTGACATCAATTAAATTTTGTACTTGGGCCTTTTGAATTGTAAACTTTTAAAGAAATATTTATGTGTTGATGTATTAACTCCAAGTAACATTATGTTTATAGAGTATAAAAAATACAATAATAATGTTTATACAATTCTAACAAATAAAAATTATTAAACTGTGTCTTTTAAAAATTGCTTTTTATTTAACAACAAATGTTTTTTTAACTTGGTTTTGAATCTTCAATGTTTCTTATAGCTTTAACTCTTGAAGGTATAAATATATCTTTACAAATCAACTGTTAAACAAATTTATGACATGCTAGCTTTGTTGTAATACAAAAATTATTTGATGATCAATTCCTAATATGTTTTATTAAATTTTACCATTTGATCTCTTTTAACATGAAATATATTGTCACTTATTCCAAATTGTCTTCAAATTTACAGCAGAAATAATCCTACTTTCGTTGAATATTCATCATTCACCTATCTCTTTTGAATTTCAGTGTGAATCATGTACTGTATGTTTTTATAGAGATTTCCATGTGATGAACATCCTAGAAGTTATAAGTTTTCTTTCTCAATTTAATTGCGATAATTTGTTTAAAATCTCTTGATGATAAAATCTAAGTTTCTTGATGATATTTTCAATATTTTTTACCATCTTATATGCTTAACAATGGGTCTTTATGTCCCTGTTAAAAAGTATCCAACAAAGAAATTTCCGGTTTGGTTTTCTCCAGATCTCAAAGTTATTCAGAAAGTCCACAAAGAATATCTTAGAACTCAATACCCCACTCTCTTTAATGAGTTTTCTGTATCTCTAAATGTAAATGCTTAAAATAACAATGTTGTTGTTGGTAATAAAAATAATAGCAAACCTAATATACCATAATGTTTATATTCAGGCTATTGAGGGGGTTCAACATGAATTCCTAAGATTTATTTCATTTAAGGGTCACCATACAGCTGACGAAATCAATTACTCTAACATTGAAACTTCTCTTAACATCACAACTCTTCAGGTCAGATGCATGCACAGGGGTCTAACTATGCTGTCCTTATTTATTACACTCACATAGTTTCAGTCCATAATTGTTATCCTCCATGTCCCTTTTAGGCAAACCAAGCTTATCAAACCAAGCTTATCAAACCTTTCCAAATTACCCACCATTGATCAAACTATTGTATTGTTGCATTTTCTATTTATTATTACGATAAATTTTAATAGCAAAAGTTGGTTATTTTTTCTATATTACTAAATGTAAATTTTGATCAACAGAATCAACTGGCTGTTCCATTGTATTTCAATTTTTTTTATTTAACAATAAATGTATAGTTGTGTGGACATTACTGCTGTAACATTATTTCTTTTGTTGCTTATAATAATTTTTATTGATAAATTGTGAGAAAATCAATTTATTTTTATATATAAATTTTATAACATTAATAAACTTTTCAAAGAGTAAATAGTGTTTCATTAAGTATATACAATACAAGGGTTTGCACCGTGAAAAAAAACTCAGGATGAATTTAAAAAAATATATTTAATATACCAAAAATTTAAATAATTTATTATTGTTGTAAACAATGTAATTATCTGCTCTACACAAGAAGCAACTGCAGTAGCATAGCAGTAGGTAGATTTTAAAATTATATCCGTGGTTTTAAGACAATTTGGAATAAATGACAATATATTTCATGTTAAAAGAGATCAAATGGTAAAATTTAATAAAACATATTATAAATTGATCATCAAATAATTTTTGTATTATAATAAAGCTAGCATGTCATAAATTTGTTTAACAGTTGATTTGTAAAGATATATTTATACCTTCAAGAGTTAAAGCTATAAGAAACATTGAAGATTCAAAACCAAGTTAAAAAAACATTTGTTGTTAAATATAAAGCAATTTTTAAAAGACACAGTTTAATAATTTTTATTTGTTAGAATTGTATAAACATTATTATTGTATTTTTTATACTCTATAAACATAATGTTACTTGGAGTTAATACATCAACACATAAATATTTCTTTAAAAGTTTACACTTCAAAAGGCCCAAGTACAAAATTTAATTGATGTCACAGATCCAAATTTATCTTTCACCATCTACATTCACTTTTTATTTTCACAAGAATAAATGTTACACCCTCTTACTAACACCAATAAAGTACTTTATGAGTAATATTCCTCAACTTCTTTAATAAGAGGGTATTGAAAATTCGTTAAAGCAGCACATAACTGAAATATCACGGTTATTTGAGACATGTAAAAATTTGGAATTTGCTGCAATATATTGTAACACTTTATTCTTCGGATCGCCCTCTCAACATGTATCCTAGCTTTTGCTATGGTTTCTGTTTCATACACCTGTTCCTCTGTAAACTGAGGGGTACTTAGAAAAGGAGGAATATTTAAGTGTACCCCCTCAGGCAATAAATCTTTAATTAAGAAACCTTAATCCGCTAGAATAACATCACCATAGGTCATTGGGTCTAGAATGCCACAGTTTTTAACAATTTGTTTATCAGAAGTGAATCCAGGATAGGCAATGCTGGCATATGTGATGACACCATTTGGTGCTACTCCTACAAGAACCTTCCAGGTGTTATGATGCTTATAAGAACTATATGTTAATTTTTGTTTTCCATGCTAGTGGGAGTAACTGAGTACACTTCTGTACAATCTAAGATGATTCTACAATTTCTAAATGATGAAAATGCAGTTGGAAGGCATGCTTGATTTTTTTTTCTTGATGGAACCTTTTCCATTAGTTGTGTTCAAGATAGTGGCTGCATAATTATTAAAAAGGGGAAATGTCAAGGTTGCCAATAGCAACTAATAATTAATCTGTATCATCTCTGTGTGTCAAGCGAGAATAAAAAAGTCAGATCTTGAAATTCATTTTGTATAATTTTAATATAAGAATTTTTTACATTACGAATAGATAAATCATCACATCATATCTAAGAAAAAGAACAAACAAACATTGGTCCTTCAAGCCGGATATTTGTGCTATTCCACGCCATACAACCTACAAGATCAGCCGACAACGTTGAACGAGACAGTCGCAGAAATACATCGAGTGCTCCTTTGCCCCAGGCTTCAAGTCAAGTATACAATCCGATTGAACACATACTGACGATTTCACTGGACGGGACATCGAATCATCAAAAATCAGGGAAGTGAGCTTTTATTCCTTACTTATCTGCCTTTCATTTCAATTTTCTAACTTAGACTTCTTCAATCTTGAAATTTATTGTTCATTGTTAGTTTACTTTGACACATAATAGTTAAAACATTTAAATTTGAATTAAAATGGGGGATTTGCCTACGTTAAAAAAGATAAGAGCATCTCTTAAAGCGCGATTAACCTCATTTATTAAATTCATTGATAGGGACTCAACCCACGGTGAGATGAATGAGCCAACTCGCGCTGAAATTGAATTGCGCATCGAAAACGCGAATAGTATTCATACTCAATATCAAGAAACCCAATTAAAAATAGAAAGTTTACTGGACGCAATAACTGAGGAAGAAATAAATTACAGAGAAACGTTCGAAACATCATTTTATTCAGTTATAATTAAGGCAAAACAACTGTTGACAACAACCTCAGCTAGTGCCTCCAGTACATCTAGTCCTACTAGTGAACATTTTGCATTCAATCATACATATACAACCTCCAATATAAAACTTCCTTCTATTGAATTGCCAAAATTCAGTGGCAACATAGAAGAATGGTTAGATTTTCATGACTTATTTGATTCGTTAGTTATAAAAAATAATAGTATATCTGAAATACAAAAATTACATTATTTAAGAGCATGCATAACAGGTTCTACTGAGAGAGTCATTGCTTCTATACCTCTCTCTGCTTCTAATTTTACTGTTACATGGAATCTTTTGGTTGAGAGATATTCTAACAAGGAATTGTTGTTGCATAACCATATTAAAGCCATCTTCAATTTAAAGGCAATCAATAAAGAAGGTTCATTTTCAATCAGAAATTTAATTGATAAATTTTGTAGCAATCTTAGAGCTTTGGAGGCATTAAAACAACCAGTCGAACATTGGGATGCCCTTCTCAAATATATTCTTTTGGAAAAATTAGATTCTGAATCTGTGAAAGAATGGGTGAAGGCCAACAATGGTAAAGTCAGTCAAGTTTCGGACCTCATATATTTCCTAAAAACGAAGGCAGATACTCTAGAAAGATATAATCTAAATAAACCCAATATTCAAGGGACTTCTGTCAATAATCATGTCAAATTCAGACACAACAGTACTAAGGCTCTTGTAAGTACAAAATCTTCTTTTCTTTCTTGTCCTTTATGCAACCAGCAACACAAACTGGTTCACTGTAGTCAATTTCATTCATTAGACATTGCTGCCCGTATCAATAAAGTACGTAGATTTAAATTATGCTTGAATTGTCTGAATTCTGGACATCAACAAGCTACGTGAAAATATGGCGAATGTAAGAAATGTAACCAGAAACATCATACTCTTCTCCATGAATTTATTGAAAATCCACTAAATCCATTGTCTCAGTTTAATGATCAAGTAGTTGCTTCTCAGAGTAGCCCTCAGACACTTTCTAATACTTCTCAAAATCAACAAATCCTTCTATCAACGGTTGTTGTCCAAGTTCGTGACCATTTAGGGGTTGCTCATAATTGTAGAGCTCTTTTAGATAGTGGAGCTCAATCTAATTTTATCACATCAAGTTTAGTTGATTTGCTGGGTATTTCAAGGGAGCAGGTTAACATTTCTGTAGTGGGTATCGCTCATGTTTCTTCTAAAATAAATCACAAATGTAATATTGTTATTAACTCTTTACAATCTATATATTCTTTCCCCCTAGAGTGTTTAATCATTCCACAAATATATGGACAACTTCCAGTTTGTCAAATTGATGCATCTTCGTTGCCCATACCTGCAAATATTCGTTTATCAGACCCAAATTTTCATACTCCTTCGGAAGTAAATATTCTGATCAGTGCTAGTAGTTTTTGGGACCTGCTATGTGTGGGTCAGGTCAAGTTAGGTCCTGAAAAACCCATACTTCAGAAAACTAGATTAGGGTGGATCATTTCTGGTCCTTTAATAAATACCAGGGTGAATAGTCAGCAATCTATCATATGTGGATTATCACACAATATCGAAACTGACGACCTTTCTAGGTTTTGGGAGATTGAGGAGTGCTCAGGTACTAAACTTCAGTCTCCAGAAGAGTTATTGTGCGAGGAGCACTTCAAATCAACCTTTAGGAGAAATTTGGATGGTCCGTTCATTGTGTCCATTCCTTTTAAGTCACAGGTTGACTCTTTGGGAGAATCCAGATCAATAGCTCAAAGAAGGTTCTATAGCTTAGAAAAACGGCTTCTTAATGATCCTATCATGAAGGAGCAGTATGTTGCATTTATGAAGAAATACTTGTTTATAGGCCACATGTCAAGAGTTACTGATTGTACTTTGCCAGTACATAGTTATTACTTTCCTCATCGCGGGGTGATGAAGCAGGACAGTCTCACTACAAAACTCAGAGTAGTGTTCGATGGTTCCTGTCCGTCATCATCTGGTCATTCGCTCAACGATCTTCAAATGGTAGGTCCCGTCATGCAGAATGATTTGATATCTATCCTGTTGAGATTTAGAAGGTATCCATTTGTTGCATCTGCGGACATTGCCAAAATGTACCGCCAAATTCTTATTGATGATACTCAACGGTGTCTCCAAAGAATCTTATGGAGAAATCATCCGAAAGATCCTCTTCATTCATATGAATTAAATACAGTTACTTATGGCTCTACGTCAAGTAGTTATCTAGCCACTAGATGTCTCTATCAGCTATCATTAGAGCATTCTGATACATTCCCTCAAGCTTCTAAAATCATAGCTGAAGACTTCTATGTTGACGACTTGTTAACTGGTTCTGATTCGTTAGAGGACTTAATCCTTAATTGTAAACAAGTCTCTGAAATTCTTTCAAAAGGTTGCTTCCCACTTAGAAAGTGGACGTCAAACAATTCTTCATTTCTTAAGTCCATCCAGGAATCTATTTCATTAGACACTCCCTTCCTTTTTGGTGCCAATGAAAACACAAAGACACTTGGGTTACAATGGTGCCCTAGTTTAGATTCATTGTCCTATTCTATTGATTCAAATGTTACTCCCAAAATTATCACTAAAAGATCAATACTTTCTGGTATTGCTCAAATATTCGACCCTTTAGGTCTCTTAAGTCCATCAATCATTAAAGTCAAAATCCTTATGCAACTCCTTTGGTTAGAGAAGTTAGACTGGGTGGAGGAGTGCCATTTCATATTCAGTCTGAGTGGTTATCTTTCAGAGATCAGTTGCATGAGTTGAATAAATTGCAAATTCAAAGAAATGTAGTTCTCCCTAATTTTGTTTTTATTTAAATGCACGGATTCTGTGACGCAAGCGAAGTTGCTTATGGCGCAGCCATATATATTCGCAGTGTTGATAAAAAGGGTAACATTTTTATAAATTTACTTTGTGCTAAAAGCAAAGTAGCACCTGTAAAGAAGCTGAGCATACCTCGCCTGGAACTTAGCGGAGCTTTGATCTTATCACGTCTTTCTAAAATGGTTATTACTTCTTTGAATATTCAGTTCAATAAGATTTTTCTGTACTTCGTCACATGTACTAAAAACTTTCGTTGGTAATCGTGTTTCAGAAATTCAGTCCAGCACAGATCCCGAAAATTGGAGACATGTACCTACGGATTGTAACCCTGCTGATTTACTCTCTCGAGGAATTGAACCTCAGGTTCTAAGCTTTTGTTCATTTTGGTGGCACGGTCCATCATTCTTGCTAGATTCTCCTGAAACTTGGCCAGTTCAAGTATCTTTTGATAAAGAAAAACTTCCAGAGTTTAAAACTATTAGCAACCAATTTATGATAGTTTCGTCTACTCGATTATTTGATTTTGAAAAATATTCGAGTTTTTCAACCTTGGTAAGGTCAGTGGCTTACTCTTTGCGTTTCTACTACAATTCTCAACGAAAGAACAAGGCCACTCGTGTTTTGGGGCATTTAACCACGCAGAAGATTAACAATTCTACCCTTACTCTAGTTAAGTTGGTACAAGCTGAAGGTTTCCCATCTGAGATTCAGTGCTTAAGAAGAGGTAATGCAGTTTCTTCTAAAAGCAGAATCTTATCACTTAATCCCTTTTTAGATCCAGAAGGATTACTCAGGGTCGGTGGTAGATTAAGTAATTCAAACTTTTCTTATCAAAAGAAACATCCTATTCTAATTCAATCTAATCATAAGTTTACTATTCTATTTTTCCGTCAAGAGCATTTCAAGCTGTGCCATGCAGGACCTCAACATCTCCTAGCTCACGTGCGTGAGAAATATTGGCCTTTACATGGAAAATCATTGGATAGGAGAACGGTTCGCGAATGCTTGCGTTGCTTTCGCTTCAATCCCGATCAAGTTAATCCCATCATGGGAGATCTTCCCCAATCAAGAGTCACCCCCTCATTTCCATTTGCTGTTACAGGAGTTGATTATGCTGGTCCATTTGCCCTCAGAACTAGTCGTCATAGGGGTGCTTCTTCATATAAAGGTTATATTAGTTTATTTGTTTGCCTATCGACAAAGGCCATTCATTAAGAGGTGGTAACGGATCTTTCCACCGAAGCCTTTATGGCGGCAATAAAACGATTTATAGCTAGAAGGGGCAAACCATGTCAGATGATGAGTGATAACGGAACCACATTTGTGGGTGCCAACAATTCTTTGTTGGAATTGGGTAAATTTTTGAAAACCAATGGTAATAAATTCCCTGATATGTGTGCTAAATCTGATATAAATTGGAAGTTCATACCGGCTCATTCTCCTCATTTTGGCGGTCTCTGGGAGGCTGGAGTCAAATCGGTGAAGGCTAACCTCAAACGAGTTATGACAGATACGAAATTAGATTATGAAAGATTTGTTACATTACTAACTCAGATTGAAGGAGTATTAAATTCTCGTCCTTTGAGTGCATTGTCTTCTAACCCTTCTGATCTTTTGCCTTTGACACCAGCTCACTTCCTCACTGGAAGAGCCATGGATTCCGTTCCAGAAATAAATCTATCAAACTCATCCATTACCAGTTTGTCTAGATTCCAGCAGTTGCAGCAACTTGGCCATCATTTTTGGAAACGTTGGTCTCTGGAATACATCTCCGAATTGCAAGAACGGAAGAAATGGAAAGTCAACCAATCTAAAATTCAGACTGACACACTCGTCCTCATCAAAGAAAGAAATTTACCTCCTTTAAACTGGTGTCTTGGGCGCGTAGAAGTTTTGCATCCCGGCGCTGATGGAGTTACACGAGTGGTTACCATAAGAACTTCAAAAGGACTTATAAAGCGAGCTGTTACAAACATTTGTCCACTTCCGGTTCCTAGTGATCAAAGTGAAGGTGCAATCACATCTTAAGTTCTAGAACTGTTAATGCGTCTTAGTTAAAGAACATTTGTTTGATTTTTAAACTTAAAAGTTTATAATAATTATTGAAGATGTATTTGTTTATTTTTTATTGCATGTAATGCATTTCCTTATTTACTTGCTTACCTGTTAAATTGAAAGCGATCCTTTCAAGGTGGGGGGCATGTTCAAGATAGTGGCTGCATAATTATTAAAAAGGGGAAATGTCAAGGTTGCCAATAGCAACTAATAATTAATCTGTATCATCTCTGTGTGTGTCAAGCGAGAATAAAAAAGTCAGATCTTGAAATTCATTTTGTATAATTTTAATATAAGAATTTTTCACATTACGAATAGATAAATCATCACATCATATCTAAGAAAAAGAACAAACAAACAAGTTGTTTAAATAAAATTTCATGCAAGGCATATATCCATGTCATCACAATATTAGTGACAGTCGCTGTACTGCAATTAAACCTAATTGCCAAATCTTCATGTGGTAAATTTAACCTTAATTTCATCAGTGTCATTAGCATTTGGTCAATTTTGGGTAAAATTTTTACTTGTCAGTTTGCGTAATAATTTAACTCAAAACCTTCCATAGTTTCAAATAATGTCAAGTACAGAGCACTGGTTGGTATTCCTGTGTACATTAAAATATGAGCATTATTATTTTTAATTTGTTCAAAACTAAACCGACATGAAAAATTTTTTCATTTTTCACTTAATTGATTTACTTCTTCTTTAAGAAAGTAATTTTCCGCCCCTACAGATGCATTACTTCTTTCTGGTAGAGATACAGCCACTTTTTCTGTGTGGATTGATGTGGATGGACCTGGTTCAGGACTATTTGTTGATGGTCAATATCAACTGAAGATGAAGTTGCCCCTTCATCTAATGAGGAATTTATTTGCTGAGCCTGTCTTTTGCTAAAAAAATATTCCTATTATATTAAGATATTCATTTAAATCAGATTTAAGCTTACCGTTTTTCTGGAGTAGAGAACACAAATTTTCTCTTTATGTTATGCTCAAAAATTGTAGGTCCATTTTTCCTATCTTGATCCACAAAATGACAACTACAAACTAACGAGTACTTAGATGGTTCTCTATCTTGCCTCCTGAAAACAGACCAAAATAAAGTTATTAATTTTAGCCTAAGATACAAATAGCACAAATTACATTTTAAATTATCTTTAAAAATCATGACAGAGACTTAGTATAAATCTGAAAAGACAATCACAGAATATCTAAAATATAAGCAATATTAAAACAAACGAATAAGTACTTTTACCTAATGAGATTGATCCACTTCTGCTTCTCTGAAATTTTCGAAGGGAATACAAAAAATTTGCATCTTTTTTGCTCACTGTAATGTTTACAGTTTGGAACGAAGCACATAACCATTTTACTAATAATGGAATGGATGTAATAATAAAATAACAGTCCTATCCTTATAAAAACGAATATCTAAAGTACTTTTGGGATAAAATCCACCTAAAAAAAATAAAAAATAAATTTAATTTTTTTTTAACTTTGTAAACAAATTCAAAGATTTATTGATTAATTTTGAAATAATCGGATAAAAACAACAACAAAATACCTTGAAATAAAGAAAAAATAATTAAAGTTTTAATCCCACAGAATATAACCTCAAAATATGAACTTTGACAGTAAATATCTTAATACTTTGATACTCTTACCTCACAAATTCACGAACAACCTATAAAACCAATCGCACAGAATAGATATTTGGGAGCGAAAATCCTTATTTATTTTTTTAAATATCAAAAAAATCAACGTTTCCAAAGTCTTACGGGAGAAACACATGCAAACGAGATTTGTTTGGAAAGGTTTTCAAAATCCCCACCCATTGTGACGTCAGGACTTAGGTAGTCCATTGTCATGTGTGGATGTCATGTCACCGCTGTCACTTGAGGTTCCGTTTGCCAAGTGCAACGTTGCCAAGGATGAAACAAAACATACATGAAAACCATACATAACAGACTAGTAAAAAGGCCGATAGGAAAGTTAAAAAAGTTAAAACATACTCTGAAGAATGTGATGGCAAAACTGCAATATGTCTAGTGTGCTTCAATTAATCACATTAAAAAACAATTTTACTTATACAGGAACTATTATTGAGCAAAAACGTATTGTGACTCAAGTGGCCTTATAGTATTGGAAGTCGTAAGTTGATAGTTTCTAGTAGAACGTTTTTATTGTTAATTACCTCCGTAAAAGTGAGTTATAGTATTTATAAAAAAATGGATGTAAATAATATATATATATATATATATATATATATATATATATATATATATATATATATATATATATATATATATATATATATATATATATATATATATAAAGAAGCTTATTACACATTACACACACACATTACACACATTACTTACACATTTTATATCTTTGACTGCTACATATCTTTTTAAGGTAACCAACTTATAATAACTTTTCCATGGATGTTTGGTTTTTCATATTGTTTTTTTTTAGATGAACTGATGATGCTTCTTGGTTAAGAAGCGAAACGTCTTCAATAAATAGATTGAAGTAGCCACCTTCTTTGTCTTTTATTTCTCCACTTTGACCGAAAAACCCACCACTCTTCGAGTGTTCCTTAGCTTATATTAGATTGACGGTCGTACTCCTTTTCTCGATATATATATATATATATATATATATATATATATATATATATATATATATATATATATATATATATATATATATATATAAATGTTTTGCATACCTAGATTACCATTTTTTTGTTATAAATCGAACATAACGAGAGGTGGTGTTATAGAGAGATAGAAAATAATCGAATAAGAGGAAAAAGTTAATATAATATTCAATTGTTATAGGTTTCAGTTTATCCAGCGTCAGAAAAATCGCTAAAGAAGGTCGTGAGGTTGAAAATGGAGAAACCCCCTGATTCTCCATACCTAATAAACGACAAAAAAATTCCTCCAGCTAGATCCATGTGATCAAAGTATATTACGGAGACAAATATATGATTTTTATCGTTGCGATAAACACGTTTCCACAATTAATAAAATTCACCAAAAATTTGTAAATGAATTGAATTATGCAGGAAGTAGAGAAAGTATGAGGATGGAATTTCACAAATTTAGGTTTCGCTGGAAAAAACAGAAACATGTTGATAGAGAAACACTAAATTAGACATTTAAGGCTGCAATATATGAGGAAAATCAAGAAAGCAAGAGATGCAAATAAATTTATAGTGCTTACTGACGAAACCTATTTACTTACGAGCCATATTGCAAAAAACAATTTGTGTGACCAGTAATAATTGACTTAAAAAAAAGTGTCAAAAGAGCAAAGTTTAATTATTGTTGGGGTAGGAAATGAACAAGGTTTTGTTCCTGGTTCTTATTTAAGGTAGAAGTCGACGTCAAAATCTGAAGACTATTATAATGACATGAACTATGTAAATTTTAAAAAATGGTTGGAAGAACATCGTTTGTGTAATTTCCCTCCGAATAGTGTAATAGTATTAGATAATGCGCCATACTATAAAACACAGGAAGACAAATGTCCCACATCTGCATCGAACACACTTATCAACGATAAGTGTGTTATGCAATAATGGTTTCGGGAAAGAAATATTGTCTGTAAAAATGGTCAAATTATGTCTCCACCATAAATTCATCAACACCTATGACTACAATCTGGAATAAAGTACGTACACTAAGAGGTGAACATCACATTAACACTCTTTCTTATAAAAACAAATTATTATCTTCCAAACAAGAAATTAGTAATATTATGTCAGCTATATATAAGACAAATTCAACCAATGCAAACTTCGATCCCGCATTTTTAGATTTCAAAAATAAACGTGAAATGACAGAAATATCTATAGTAGATAGTGATAATCCACTAAATTTTTCCATCATATATAAAGAATTTGAAAAAGCTCTAGATAAATCAAAAAACACTTCATCGGGTCCTGATAATATACTAATAATATTTATCAAAAACTTGCCGTACACAGGAAAATTAATTCTCTTAGACATTTTCAATCACATTTACCTTAATAAAAAATTTCCATCAATCTGGTCTGAATCAACAATTATTCCCATTTTAAAACCTTTCAAATCAAAAACTGACCCTCTTTCCTATAGACCAATTTCTCTTATAAATAATACATGCAGACTACTAGAAAAAATTTTAAATAACAGATTAATATGGTTTCTTGAAAAAAAAACCGATTATTAAGCCATATTCAAAACGGTTTCAGAAAAAGCAGATCAACTCATGATGCCATCGTAGCTATTGACAATATTACATGTGAGTCTTTTAGAAATAACCAGAAAGTAATTGCCATATTTTTCGATAAAAATAAAGCATTTGATACTGCATGGGAATACAACATTTTACAAACCATGTCTAACTGGGAAATTTTCTTGCTTTTGTAAAACATTTTATGAATAATAGAGTATTCCAAGTACGTGTGAATGGAATTACTTCACAAACAGAATGTCTTAAAAACGGTATTCCACAGGGCTCAACCTTAAGCTCCACTCTATTTTTAATAGCAATTAATAATATCGCTCAAGAGATAAAGCTACCTTTGAAAACAGATCTGTATGCAGATGACTTAGTTGTATATACTACTAGCTGCAATATTACACTAGCCTCAAAAATTTTGCAATCATTTCTGCATAAACTAGAAGACTGGTCCCAAAAAACTGGTTTTACGTTCTCAGGTGATAAATCTCGTTTCATCGTATTTAATAAAAGAAAAACTGATTGCAAAACTACACTTACTCTAAATAGTATCAACCTAATACAAGTAGAGAGCATTGACTTTCTTGGCCTGAGACTGGACAGTCAGCTAACATGGGCAGAACATATTAAAAAGCTAGTCGTTTCCTGCCAATCTAAAATAAATCTCCTTAAAATGCTATCAAACCGATCTTGGGGAGCGGACACCCCAAAATTGCTGCATATATACCAATCATTAATCCGAAGTAAACTGGATTATGGTGCAATATGCTATTCAATTGCGAGTAATTATATTCTTAAAAAACAAGACATTATACAAAACACATGTTTAAGACTTATTCTGGGTGCTTACCGAACTAGTCCTGTTTCAAGTTTTCAGGTTATCCTAGATGAATCCCCCCTATCAATACGAAGACAACACATTTCTTTAAATTATGCCACGAGACTGTCTTCCAACCCTAATAACACAAACTATCCACTTCTTTAAAAATATATACATCTACGCATTGCCATCAACAAATTAAATATCCACTCCTTAAATAACGTTTAACGAGATATGGTTTTGACATGGAGCAGCTGACACATTCTTATCCTACACAACGAAATATACCTCCCTGGACTATTAATTTTCTCACTATTGATATATCCCTTACGGCCTATCCAAAGAGTACCACAAATCCCATAAGCATTAACAAATTATATCAAGAACGGATATCAGAATACACTGGTTATAACAAGATTTTTACTGATACGTCAAGAACTAAAATCGGACATGCAGCGGCCTTTACTCTAGGAAATTCTGAATATGCAGTTCGCATCCCTCAATTCTGCAGCATTTTCACGGGAGAAGCAATCGCCATTTTAAAAGCATTAGTCATGTGTAAGAGTCATGCAAGCTCAAACTTTCTTATCATTACTGACTCTTTATCTGTCCTTCAGAGCTTAAGGCAAATATTTCCAGTACGTGCTATCCTGCAACAAATACAATTAGCACTTTATCACCTACAAAACAGACACGTGAACGTTAAATTTTTCTGGGTACCATCACATACAAGTATCGCAGGAAATGAAAAAGTAGATGAATTAGCAAAGAAAGATGCTACTGACAAGCAAACTGAAATAATGACTACAATTCAATTCAGTGATATCCAGTTCATTATTAAACAGCATTATGTAAAAAATTGGTAACAAATGTGGAATTCTAATAAGGCTAACCTGCTAACCTTAAAAACGTTCAAACTAGGATTGGCACTAAACTACAATTTTCAAGGGCATACGTTTACTACATAAAATTTAAGTTATATTATATGTATCATTTTGTAATTTGGCAATTTATTATTTGTAATTTAATACGCAATTTGTAATTAGTATATTTAATAACAACTGTAAAATCTGTAAAACCCGCTAATAACCTTTAATGGTTGATGCGGAAATTCTAAATAAAAAAAAAACTTTTTATTAACTTATTGACAACTATTTTAATTTGTACTACCATTTACTTGACAAATCAAAGGTTTAGATTACTAAACTACATATTTTGTCTTTTCTACTACTGGAAATTGTTCTATGATAAAATTCTTAATTTACAATTAAAATATATTTGTTGCGCTGTTAATAACAATTCGCCATATATATATATATATATATATATATATATATATATATATATATATATATGTATATATATATATATATATATATATATATATATATATATATATGTATATATATATATATATATATATATATATATATATATATATATATATATATATATTTAACGTGATTATTTCGACCAAAAAACAATTTATAAATATGTTGGAAATATCGGGTATGTGGTCTATATTAAATAAAAAATCTTTGTTTTTTCTAAAGCTCAATATTTCGCCATTTATTTGATGGCTTCATCGGGAGTAACTGTAAAAAACAAACATTTCAAAACACTGACGTACACTTAGATTTACAATACTTACAGAAATTAAAAGATTATACACATAAATAAAATTGAATACTAAAATAACATTATTGTTGATGAAACTGTACATTTAATAAAATGCATGTAAATGTAAATATGTATATATATATATATATATATATATATATATATATATATATATATATATATATATATATATATATATATATACTGTACTGAACTGGTATGTGCTTTTTACGTACATTACGAATATGCATTATATCAATAAATAAATTGTCAAACAAACCACCTAATTTGTTTAAAAAAAACTTTTTTTTTTAAATTTTTTAGTAATATTTAAGGTAAGTTTGAATGTAAAAAAGAAATGTTTATGATTAATGTATACTTCTTTAATAAAATTGTAAATTGAAAAATTTTCTGCAAATAATTTATTAACTTTAGTTTTTATTATAGCATTTTTAGCAAGAAATGAAACCTAGGTTATTTCAGATTTCCAAAGCATTACTATTTTTAGAAACAATTGGATAGGACAATTTGTTGTTTAATAAAATCTATTATAAATAAATTAGTTACAATTTTATTAAAGAAGTATAAATTTTCATTTCAATAAAATTTCAATTTCAATTTCAAGTTTTCAAATAAAAATTATCTCAAATATTTCAATAAAAATTTAAAAAAAAATTGTTTAAACAAATTAAATACTTTCTTTAACAATTTATTTATTGAAATAATGCATATTCGTAATGCATATTCGAGAAAAAGAAAACAACACAGTTTTATTTACTTTGAATATTTTTTTAAAATATGCTTTTTACCATTTATTCAATTTTCTGAAAATTTTAGAGAGCGATCGCTTGGAAATGCAAACAAGTAGAAAGTTGCAGTAAGGGCAGTTGAGAGAGGAAAAAAAAAATGAACCTATAGATACCCAACAAGGCATAGTTTTATCCTCTCTAAATATTTTTTCTCACCAAGACATCTTCCCCAATAAAAAATAGACTTAGTAGGTACTGCATTTCTATGTTCATTTCATCCGTTATATTTTATGTTAAAACAGAAAAACTATCATCCCAATACAATCCAATTTTAATTACTTTGTAGAATTTTATTTCCCACCAAATTGATTCAACGGTGGCCCCTGATATATTTAGTGCGAATGATCAACACACGAGGATGATGTCATTTTTCTTAAAAATGCCATAAATTAATTTGGGATAATCATATAAAATAACTTTTAAACTATTTGACCGATCACTTTAAAATTTTGACCATATTTTAAGCACTACAAGACACAATATTCCATAAAATATAAATGTTATAAGTTTATTTTCAAAAAAGGTAATAACATTTATAAAAAAACCGAAAATTTTGACTTATTTTGCAACTTTCTAAGCTACAAATAAGGATAGAAACATTTAAAAACCGCCTTTTTGAAGGTTTTTATAAGACTTAAGTTTCGTCTCTTCTAAAATTTGTTTAAAATGCTTCAATTCTTGCTGATAGGCGATAAAAGTAAAAAGTTTCCGTTTTTTGACCTTAATTTGTTAAAAACTAATTAAGTCCAAAAAATTGACTGCAGGAAACATATAGGTTTTTTTTTTGTTGTTTTGAAATGCTTATTTCCCTGGGCTATAAGTGTAATATATTTATACACTGTTTATCCATGTTTCTTATAATTCTCGTTGTTTTTTTTAGCAGCAATTTTAGCTAAATTTAAAGATTTTTTTTGTCAGAAGAATCTAATTACCGAAGATGTACAAAAAATCGGTCTTGGTTTTTAATTTTTGCTTTTAAAGGCGTTGGGATAGAAACATGAAATAAAGACGGTTGGAAATAGGGAAAAAAGATAAGCCTATAAACATCCAACAAGGCATAGTTTTATCCAGTATTTTTTTAAATTTCATGCTTTTTACCATTTTTCAAATTTTTTGTAAACTTTAGAGAGCGCTCGCTTGGAAACACGACTAGATAAAGTTTTAATAAAAAAAGTTAGAAAGAGAGAAAGAAAACAAAAAAATCGATACACAACAAGGCACAGTTTTATTCACTCTAAATATTTTTTAAATTGTATGCTTTTTACCATTTATTCAATTTTCTGAAAATTTTAGAAAGCGATCGCTTGGAAATGCAAACAAGTAGAAAGTTGCAGTAAGGACAGTTGAGAGAGGAAAAAAAAACAAACCTGTAGATACCCAACAAAGCATAGTTTTATCCTCTCTAAGTATTTTTTTCTTACCAAGACATCTTCCCCAATAAAAAAATAGACTTAGTAGGTAATGTATTTCTATGTTCATTTCATCCGTTATATTTTATGTTAAAACAGAAAAACTATCATATCAGACAATCCAATTTTAATTACTTTGTAGAATTTTATTTCCCACCAAATTGATTCAAGGGTGGCTCCTGATATATTTAGTGCGAAACATCAACACACGTGGATGATGTCATTTTTCTTAAAAATGCCATAAAACATTGTCTATTTTCAAGGATTTCTAATGAATGTATTAACTACTAAGTATATTTTTTAATTGGAAGTTGTCTGGGTAAAAAAAAATACTTAGGGTGGATAAAACTATGCCTTGTTGGGTGTCTACAGGTTCCTCTTAGTTTCATCTTTTAACCGTCCTTATTGCAACTTTCTACTTATTTGCATTTCCAATCGATCGGTTTTAATTTTGATAAATGGCAAAAAGCATACAATTTAAAAAAATACTCAGGGTGAATAAAATTGTACCGTGTTGGGTATCGATTTTTTTGTTTTTTTTTTTCACTTTCCAACTGTCTTTATTAAAACTTTGTATCTATTCGTGTATCCAAGCGAGCGCTGTCTAAAGTTTACACAAAATTGGATAGGGGGTAAAAAGCATGAAATTTTAAAAAATATTCAGAGTGGATAAAACTATGCCTTGCTGGGTATCTACAGAGTCCTCTTTGTTTCCTCTTTCAACCGTCCTTATTGCAACTTTCTACTTATTTGCATTTCCAAGCGATCCTTTTCTAAAGTTTTCAGAAAAAATTGATAAATGGTAAAAAGCATACAATATAAAAAAAAATACTCAGAGTGTTAAAACTATGTCTTGTTGGGTATCGATTTTTACGTTTTATTTTTCTCTTTCCAACTGTCTTTATTAAAACTTTGTATCTATTCGTAAGCTCTTAACATAAAGAAAACCAAATTTATGACAATTAGTAAAAAACCAATACTAAACGCTCAACTTACAATCAACCAACAGAATATCGAAAGAGTTGAGCAATATGTATATCTAGGCACCAATTTAAATAGCCAATGGGACCACTCAACAGAAATTAAACAGCGAATAATAAAAGCAAAAGCAGCATTCGTTAGAATGAGAACCATTTTCAACAGTCGAGACATATCATTAAAAACAAAATGCCGTCTATTGAACTGCTATACTATAAATTCAATAGGATTGTCAGGTTATCGCTTAGAAATGATAGATCCTCGAGGGGTCCGAGATGAGAGACGCGTGTAGTTCAATGGTGGCGTGTATATTTTTAAAATAAGGAAAATAATAGGAAACTTGCACATAAAAATATTTTTGCGTCAACGGTAAAATTGTTAATTTATGTTAAATATATTTATTAAAATGTTATGTAAAAATATTATATTCAAAATATTACGTCTTAACAAGTAATTGTGTAATCCAGATGTACACACAATATTTTCATTCATTTATATTATTTTTAGTTTAACAAATATGTACATGTTTATTTTACAACATCTCAAATGCTAAATTATACTTACTTACTTAAGCCGTCCTTTTGTACCTTACGGTGTCGAGGTGCTAAATTATATTATATTTTAAATCCAAAACTTTCTCCCTTATAATAATGAAATGTCACGAATATACTTCTGGTTCGTAATAATTTGTAAAAAACAAAACCTATCATTTATAAATATCTTAAATTCATAACAAACAAAAAAGAAAATAACTTAAAAATATAAACGAAACTTTTAGTAGTAAACGTAAGAATAACTAATAACTACTATTGTATCGCCTTGCATTTCCCCAATAGAATATCTTCCACTGCTTTTTATAAAATGTTCCACCGTTAAGACATTAAACTGTAGATGAATTGTCAGATTAACCTTTTGAAAAACCCTCGTTAGTCATTATATGCGTTTTAAACTAAACACGACGTAGCATTCAAATTGAGCAATTTCCAAGAACACAAATATAATACCTGGAAATTTCCAATTAAATACGATTAAAATGGAAATAGTAGAATTCCCGAAACAGCCTTGTTTTTTCTTTTGGACTTTTATTTACAATCAATTTCTACATGAGAGTTTTAAGTAAATGTGAATGAATTTGTAAATAAGTAATAGTTTCGAAATAACTTAGTCGCTTTGTGATCGACTTTGAGATCGGTAGAATGTACAATATTTTTTTTAAATAAAATTCATATTCACATATAAATACCAACTTCTTTACAGAAAATAATAATTCTAGACCCAGCAACATGTAAACTACAATTGTGAACAACAAACTTGCCATAATAATAATAATATAGTTATTAGGTACATACCTACTTAGAAAATTATAACCAGGTAGGACGAAGGATCTCACAGGTAGTCTCCGAATGTAGCAACAAAAAATCTCTAGAACTGTACCTATTAGTTATTATTTTAAAGAAATATTTTTATTCTGAATCACTTCCTGTTGTTAATTCACTATCACTACTGTCTTCTCCTGGAGTAATGATAATGGGCTCGATAAGAACATCAACACGAGTGTCTACGTCCCACATTTTATCTTCTTCGTTCTGTGTATGTTTAATGCATGACTGCCAGTTGGAAGCGGTTATATTTTGTATCGCTTGGTCTAATAATAATTTGACTTCTTTTAATTTAAAGTTTGTATTCTTTTGCGCTACCTCATTTTTTATTTGTGCCCATATTAGCTCGATGGGATTCAATTCACAATGATACGGTGGAGTTCTTAATACGGTGATGCCATGCTCGCGTGCCATTTCGTCTACTGCAAATCTGATGTATGAACCCTTATGTTCGCGCACTATATCAAGTAATTGAACCTTTATCATGGATTCATCAAAATCTATATTTTTACTTCTTAACCAATCTATTATATCTGCTTTTCGAGATGCAGAAGTCGGTATTTTTTCCATACGACGGCTGTGATAAGGTGCATTGTCCATTATAATTACCGAACCAGGATCTACAAGAGTCAGTATAGATGAAAACCACTTTTCAAACACATCCGAATTCATATCCTCATGATAATCGCCCGTTTTGATTGAGGTAAACACATTTAAACCATCTTGTAAAAAACCTGAATCAATTCCAATGTGCGTTATAATGAGACGTCTTCCTTTGCCCGAGGGTGCTTTTAAGCCGGTTGAAAGTCCCTCAATGAAAGCCTGTCGCGCACTTTTAATATTCAAGTCTTGCCATACTTTGGATTTCGTATGACCCTCATTCAACCACGTTTCGTCCGTATAATAAACTTTTTTACCAAGTCGTCTAAAATCACGAATTTTTTGCAAATATTTTCTCCGCCATATCACTAATTCGTCTCTCTCGATCAACAAACTTTTCCGATTTCTCTTCACATACCGAAAGTCCATTTCATGTAAAGTTCTTTGGAATACTCTCATGGATATTTTATTTAAAGTCTCATCTGCGTCTGCATTAACTTCTCGTTGAATAGCCTTTAACGTGGGCAGTTCGTTCCTAAAATAAAATCCATGAACTTTTCTTCGGATTATACTTTTCGTACTATCGTCCAATACAATTTTTGCACGTCCTTTATGGATTGGTTTTTGGATAGATTTGTTACCTTGAATTATTCGGAAAACCATACGAGCCGATACTTTCGTTAAATCTCCAGACAATGTCGCGACGTCCTCTATAAGCATATTTGGATATCTTCTACGCAATCCCTCATAAACCGATTTTATCATTTGCTTTTCTCTCACAGATAACCACCTTTTTTTATTTTGTTTATTAACAGATGTACTGCACGTTGGTTTTGATGCCATGATGTTACCCGACGGTACGCTCATGAAATACTACTACCCACCAGATTTAATGGTTATTTGTGGGTGAGTTTTCATAATGTTGCCGTATTGCATTAAGAATATTACTTTCGAAAAGAAATAACGATGTCCGCCTGCCTCTCTATTGGCATTCAGGGTATACCTCAATGGCACGGATAAGCTGCAAGCGGTACTAAATAATACATTTCGCAACAAGGCGAGTGTACCTTCTCTAGTTCGGACTTCCAACAGATGTAACCGTCAAAAATGATAATTGAGAAGTGGTTTTGTGTGTTAATAAAGAAATAAATATATAGCCGCTTACCACCGAGTGTTAACGAACTACAAAATGTCTGCCCTGACAATCCTATCGAATTTATACTATACATATTCACAGTTCTGCTCTACGGAATGGAAGCGTGGACACTGACTGTTGCATCTATGAATCGGCTCAAAGCTTTCAAAATGTGATGTTATAGGCGCATCTTACGTATATCCTGGGTTGACAGAGTTACTAATGTGGAGGTCCTGCGTAGAATGGGGAAAGAATGTGAAAATCTAATGACCGTCAAAACTAAAAAGTTGGAATATCTAGGACATGTAATGAGAAATCAAGAACGTTACGGCCTTCTCCAGCTGATTCTCCAAGGGAAGGTAAATGGTAAGAGAGGACCGGGAAGAAGACGCATTTCCTGGCTTCAAAATTTACGAAAGTGGTATAACACGACTACCACTGAACTGTTACGCGCTGCAATAAACAAAGTAAAGATAGCCGTGATGATCGCCAACATCCGGAACGGATAGATACTTTAAGAAGAAGAAGATCTATTCGTGTTTCCAAGCGAGCACGGTCTAAAGTTTACACAAAATTTGATAAATGGTCAAAAGCATAAAATTTTAAAAAATACTTTGAGTGGATAAAACTGCCTTATTGGGTATCTATAGGCTCGTCTTTTTTCCCTATTTCCAACCGTCTTTATTTCAATTTTCTATCCCAACGCCTTTCAAAGCGAAAGTGCAAAAACCAAGACTAAAAAATATAATTTCAACAGCGCGACAAATAAATTTTAATTGTGATAAGAAGTTTATGGAACAATTTCCGGTAGTAGAAACATCAAATATGTGGTTCAGTAATCCAAGTCTTTGACTTGTCAAGTAAATAATAGTACAAATTAAAATAGTTGTCATGAAAAAGCAGTTTAGAAAGAGTTTTAATTGGAATGTTATATCAATTTAAATATTTAGTTTTCTTGTAAGCCGTTACTTTTGTTGTTGTGCAGCTGTGTAATGATGTAGAGTCCATAGGGTGACGAGTAATAAGAAACATTGTTTTAAAAAGTCATTTGTAGGATCTTAAAAAGTATCTGAGCTTTTAGTGTCAATTAAGGTTTTACTTTAGGCTTTGGTTAACTGTTACTTTGGCTAAATTTTGAAAGCGATTGAGGTAGTTCCATAGAAGAAGCCATTGCTTTTGCATTTTGCACTGTTTTATATATTTAAGACCTTACAGACTACATAATATCGTAAGTGTTACATATGGTTGAACTCGTATTGAATAGGAGTTTCCAATAATGACTAAATATACAGGATGATGAATTTGAAAAACCAAAGTTACTAATAATATAAGAGAAACGGTCAATCTGGCAACATTGCAAATATCAAATATGGAATCTCCGTATTCCAAAATAGGTGTACCTCAAATTTTGTAAAATTATGACTTGTAATTTACGAGATAATTGGTCGTTTCCAGACTTTTGGGCTACTCTATCGAGTACCGTTTACTGGTATAAACAATTTATTGCGAATTTATATTGTAACCTGAGTCCATAAAAGTATGGTGTACTGATGAAGGTGGTTATTGTCAGGTTTGTATCTTCTAACAAAGGCTTTACTAATTATGCACAGATCCGTATCTATTTTTTAGGAACTTGATGGAAAAAATTGATGAGTTTGGTTACTGGATTTTGTTTATTGGCGCTTTCTCTGGTGAAATAAGAAGATAGTACAAGTTAACGTCATATAAAAAGGAGAGGTTCAAAAGATTCAATGCACATCTGAGCTTGATCTAAATGCACCTACACATATAGTAAGGATATCGTTTATATTGAATTTAAAGATTTGAGAGGCACGTATAGGCTGCCATGAAGAGTATGCTTCCATAATCTAATCTGGAGTGATTAAGAACTCTATAGATTCTCAATAGGATTTTTTCTTCAGCTCGCCATTGGTCGTGAGCTAGATTTTGTAAAATTTTTATTCTATTTAAACACTTGCTTCAAGTGTTTTCAATGCGATATCTCTATGTAAATCGTGTGTGAAAAGGCTCCTAAAAATTTTTGTTGATCAACAACTTTGAGTGGGACTCTGTTTAGATAAATAACAGGAGAATGGCAACCATATTTTCCACTAAATTGGATAACTCTGAATATAGAGGGGGAAAATTTGAAACCAATTTCTGCCGACCACGTATAAATCCTATCTAATACGTTCTGAAATAAAGAACATGTAGTTTTTGTGACTTTTTCTTGGCAAAATATGGTAAGGTCGTCCGCATATATCACATATTTTACTGAAAGAGGAGCGGGGAAATCTTGATTACTCCATATCATATAAAAAGTACGAGGAGTTTGGATAGCGGTTCTTGGTGAAGATTTTTAAGACAAATTGACGGAGTTTTATCAAAACCTGCCGCTGAATTTTTTGTAGAAGAGATGGCGAGATTAAGTTCTTGTTCGGGAAAATGGTGATTAATTGAATTCGACTGATTTAAAGCAAGGAGTGTATTTTAGCATTTTTAAATTCCTTGGTATATATTTAAATTCCCTCGTATTTGCTAAAACACCGAAGTATTATTTCAATCCTCTTTGCGTTGCCGAGTTAATATAAAAACATTTTAAGTTTGTTGATGTATCACGGACACGTATTTCTTTGGTATTTTCTTTTGATCGAATCCGCTTAATATTCTTATTTCAAATAAACATCTATTTAGATCGCTGAGAAGGTTATGTGAGGAAGCAAATGATTTTTAAAAGTTACATTCACTCTCGGTAAGGCCGGCCGCTGTTAAAGGCGTGTTTAGTTTTGTTGGAGTCCGAATTTAGCTTCAAATCCGTAGTTTCTTCGTTTCTGGTCCTTTTTTATGGAAAATAAGTAGATTTGTGGTAGTCAATTGTGCAGTATGTGTAGTTATAGAGGTTTGCATGGTTGGTCATTGAGAACAGACGTCGGTATGTAGTTTGAAGAAACCGTCAAAATTTGTTAGAAAACGTGATTTATACTCAAAGCAATGTGTCAGTTCCGATAAGAGTAATCACTGTTTTTTATTTGTAAGCCGTCTCTCATCTAAGATACTTGTAAAACGGCGTTTCCAACCAATTTTAAAAAATACCAACATGGATCTAGTTTTTTAAGAAGCCGAGTCCATCTCCGTTTGGAGATGAATTTGTTCGTGTGGCGGTGAATCTAACTCCAGTTCTAACCCCAGAAATTCTAAAGTCCAGTGAAGTCCAGAAATTTAAAGTAAAGAAATTTTAGTGAAACCCAGGTAACTTTTTTGTGTTGATTTTTGAAGATAAACATATTCTAATAATAATTGCTTTCATAATATTTGAGATTTTGTTTTGTTTTTAGAAAAAGGTTGACCTCTACGCATAGTTTCATTTAAAAAGATATTTTTTCGTTTATAATCAATTTATTTCTGCTACAAATCATCGCCAAATAACAATTGTAAGTATTGTAGTATCTCCAACTTCAAGAGATTGTAAACTGATATGACATAGTAAGTGTTTTTTCTTTGTTATTTTTGGCATTTATCTTTGTAATTAATTATATAGTATTTTTTTGTATTACCATCTATATTTGTGTCTGTTTGTGCTGAGACAACAATAAATGTTTAATTTTTTTCCCTAAACCATTTTGTCTATTTATTTTAAAAAAGATTCTAATCTTTTTTTTGTGTTTTTTGGGAGGGAAGAGCCTTTTTCTTTCATCCAGTAGGAAGTTTCCTCAAAGCGGCGTCGCATTTTAAATAGCTAGAGGATCTTCTTGTGTTTTGTTTGTTCCAAGAGACTCATGTAAGTACCCCTTTATTTCATTTTTGTAGTTACCCCAATCCAATCCCATTATTTCATTCACTTATCCACCAGTTCTCCAAATAAACCCTGAGAGCCGTTCGCAACAGTTTCGTTTTTTTGCTTGCACTATCTTCAACCCAATGACTTATATCTCCAATTTTTAACCCCCTATAGTAATACCCCATGTGGTAGGCAAAATATACGTTACAGTATTATTATTCGCGTAAGGAATAAAAAAGTTGGCTTTGGTTGTAACATTTTTTTAATTAATATATTAAATTAATTTTAATTTCTTTTACCCATGTGGATGATACGCTGATGGTCGTGTTTACGATCAGAAATTTTTATTGAAAACTACCGAAATATGACTGAAAGATTTACCTATGTATTTATTTAAAGACGCCGGTTTGGCTAATCCTTAGTTAATCCTTTTCCGGGTTTTTTTTCATAAATTCGGTAATTGTCGTCGAACGCCCGTTGTAATGTTTTTCGGGAAAGACGCAATCTCGGGATTTCATATTTTATCACGTGCCAAATTACCTCGAACTTTCCGATAGCCGTTATAACCTTATCTTTTTAGAAATAGATACAGGCTGGCCTATCATTTTTGGGGGGGGGGGGAGATACCCTCACCTTTTCTTGGGTAGTTTGGTAAAATTTTAGAGGAACCAGGTTACTTCTCGGTGGGCACTCGTAGAGAAAACAAGTTACTTTTGGTGGGACAGTCCTTGCGTAAGGACTAGATCTTACTGTATCTCTATTATCGTACCGTTCTCTGTGCATTTTCTTTATAAGTGTGTATAGACTTGTTTAATTGAGTTTTTTTTGATCTTATACTATATTTGATTAAATATAGTCATAAAGCACCTTTAATGTTAATTAAATTCAGTGTTTAATACAAGTATAGTATTAACTTCAGTGAATTAATACAGCAGTCGTCAGGAATTACCGTAAGTTAGCATAATCTTTGTTCTCCACTTATCTTGGCGAGTAATATGGTATGGCATCATATCATCTTCCATTATCTGGACGTATATAAAATTCATACATGTCTTCAAATGTAGTTGAGAGTAAGTAGGTATAATACCTAATATACTTATTATTTGTTTATGTAGAGTGTTAACCATATTTATTTAATAATTGTAATAACTGTTGATATCTTTTTTTGGGTTTGATCTCTGAACCTAAATATCTTTCCGTATCTCTTTTCTTTTCTAAGGTTTCTTAATTTTCTCCGTAAACCCCTAAAAATTAAGTGGCGCCCTGTTCCCTATCTTATCTTATCTTTGGTAATTTTGCCCATCTATCTTTTTGTTTATTTCTGTATCTTTTCCAACATCTCTTATCCTATCTTTATTTATTTCGTCCGTTGGACCCATTCCCGGTTTCCAAAGCTAGTTTCGAATCCACGACTCGCTCTCCACCAACCATCTGGCTGCCGTCCGCAGTGTCTCCATTGGTGACCTTTCTAGCACCATCCAAAAAAGGTTTCCGAGGTTACATGGTTTTGTCATGGAAGTGTTGTGCAAGTATGTAAGTTATTTATGTTGATTGTCTGTATTGTCTTGTCATTGTCTTCATAAATTAGTACAGGTTTTGAAGAAGTTGTATTTACAGCCTTCATCTGCGTAATTTTTGTCCGGAAATCTGTAGAAATAGAACTCACAAAGTTTGCCCACGATACTTTTCTGTTCACTTTTAGAATTCGTTATGATTTTGCACTCACTTTTTAAAAAATGATGAACTCTTCAATTCAGTTGTCCTTGAGGAATTTATCACATATTTATCTTTGAATTGGTCAGCAGCAGAAATAAGGCAATCCGTAGTGTATGTTAGAGATTCATCAACGTCATTTCTAAAGATAATTATATCCGTTAAATCCCTAAGAATTTTACTGAAGAAATCCCAGTTTGCTTGAGAAATTTTCCATTTCTCATGAACATAGTTGGTTTTAGGTGAACTATTATAAATAAGAATTGTATTCTTATAATGACTACTATAATATTAAGTTTGAAGAATATTCCAGTGGTGGAGAGAAGCAATTTGGGGGTTACAAAAACTCAAGTCTATGGAGAAAAACGTTCCGGATTGTATTTGAAAATATTTAGAGTTTCCAAGGTTTAAAAGGTTAATATTGGTATTGTTTATTATCTGGAAAATTTTTCCTCGACCAAATGTTCATTCAGATCTTCATAGTGTATTATGATCATTGAAATCGCCAACTAATACAAACGGAACGAAAAGTTTTTGAATAAGATGGAATAGATCGGAGCTCTGTAGGTTAACGTAAAAAGGAATGTATATACTAGAAACGACTACTGTATTGATACACCAGGGAGTTATTGCTATTGCCTCCAAATTAGTATTTAAAGAAAACTCTTGGTGATGTATAGCTTTGAGTATAAAGATGAAAGTTCCGCCACTTGCATGTAAATGACTGGT
Organism: Diabrotica undecimpunctata; assembly: GCF_040954645.1. Classification (NCBI taxonomy): domain Eukaryota; kingdom Metazoa; phylum Arthropoda; class Insecta; order Coleoptera; family Chrysomelidae; genus Diabrotica; species Diabrotica undecimpunctata. The sequence continues at coordinate 5,987,870 of NC_092813.1, forward strand.
TCTAATATAGTTGTAAGCAACAAAATTTTTTAAGCAAGGATTCTGAACTGTGGTACAATTGGTTTTCCGTAAGCAAAGAAAATCGCGAGAGTGATCAGATATAAGGGATTGCAGATTTTATAGGAGAGGATAAAAACCATCGCAGTTACACTGTATTAGCGTGAAGTTTGAGTGATGGATGATGTTAGTATCAATGAGATGTTTTTTCGGATAGTTGGGATAAACCAGAATGGTAATCATCGCTGGGTTCTTGGGAGATATTAGAGCTTGGCGAGTTTTCGGTTTCATTAAGTCAATGTTCAATTTATTATTTTTTTTATTAGTTAAGTTTTTTTTATTATGTGAGTTATTCTGATTTTGACAGATCTTTCTGTTAAAATTGGATGTACCAGATGTAAATTAGAATTCTGACCTGTAACTGAAAGTATTTTCTATAAATGCGATCATGTTGTCAGATGGCATGCAATATTTCCGGGTATTGAAGGTACATATTCTTAATAGACTGTTTTGCAGTTTCCGTGAGTGCATTTTGTGAAGAAGATCCTTCGTTTCTGTTTTGGTTTTTTGGTATTTATTTTAGGGAGAGGCATCACATTGGAACTAGTTCTGGGTTAGTAGAACTGGTTTGAACTTCAGAATATCCTCGTTTGTTTGTAGAGGTGGGAGGTGCAATTGGCTGATCTAGTTCCCTTGTGTTTTCAGTAGGTTTTACATTGAAGTCTTTGGTATTTTGTTTTTCTTCTTCTTCTTTTTCTTCTTCTCCTTATTTTTATGTAGACAGGACTCTTTTTGTTTTTCAATGTTCCTCCAGTAAGTTGTTGTTCTATCGTTTTCCTGGTCTTCTTACTGATCGTATACTATTTTCGATAGCATTTTGTACAAGATCGTGTGGAATAAAAGGGAAAATATTGAGACTATTGTTCTTTTAGTAGGAGAAATAAGAGAAATTTTAATATATCGACGGCCTAAAAACAGGAACTCGTAAGTGACAAGATGATGATTTTAGAGGAGACCAAAAAAACCGTATCATATTTCATTTAGGGCGCATCTTATTATGTTTTTTGTGAAATAGGATTACCTTTGGTGAGAAAAATAAAACAAGCGAATATTTTTTAGAGTAATTTTGAATTTAAGTAAAATGACACTATTTACAAGGTAATGTTTTATCTAAGAGTTCACTTACCAAGTAGTGCTCAAATTTAAAATAAGAAAAACAACTTTATGTCTTTGAATGATTTATTAAAAAAATAATAATAAAATATTAACGTTGTCTTAATTAAAAGTATCAAATAAATTCTGGAAAAAGAACTAAAAACTTTTTTCATAAAACTAGGTTAAAGAGATAACTATTTTTCTTTGTTATTATAAGGTGGTGAATTATAAAAATACCAACAGTCACGTGGAAGACATTTTTTATCGCCTGAAAGTGTTCAAATTTAGTTTAAAAAATTGGATTTCTGGAATTGTAGAGAGGAGGAAATATCACAGATTTAAATTCAACTTTATCAGGCCGTATTGGTATTTTCTGAAACTCTTCACAAAAGTCCACTTTGTATGAAATTTTACCACCTTTGTACTAAATCGCACGGATATCCGTAACTAGGTAATTCGAATTACTTGTTCTTGAAGGTCACATAGACTTATACTTCATTAAACTCTTCTCTCCAAAATTTCCTAAAAAGTCAAAATTTCTATTTCTTGCTACATATGGCTGAATTCGTCCAGCCTATTGTGTGATTTTTAGGTACATAATCACTTGGTAAGTATATATCTTTATTTTTCAAACGTGTTTCTATTACCGTATGAACCGAGTCACACTCCATCTGAGTGTGAACCTTTTCAAGAAATGTTTGAACAATTAATACCTTATATTTGTCAGTTAGGTAGAGCTAGGTTAGAGTATAGGCAAGTATTAAATTTCTATTTTGGGTAGTACAGCCCTCCGAATATATAATTTATATTTTTTCAAAAATTCTTCCTCTAGGTATTCTACCAAAACAGAGGCATAGGTTGAAGCTTGGCATTGAGCTTCTATCTCATTAAACCAATAGCAAACAACTTTTTTTGTTACCAATGTGCAATGTAAAGTTGTGACAACACACTGTATTCTTATAATCTCTTAAGTGCGCTTGCAGGTATTTGTGGCGACAACTGCACGGTATTCTTCTTTTGATGCTTTTTCCTTGTCTTGTTCTTTTTAAGATCTTGCCAAATTTTTCTTTCGTAAGTTTTTTGTTCGAAATTGCCATTTTTATACATAAAACAAATATCGCATTGATCTTTGCGAGGCTGAAACAAAGAAATTTTTATCTGGTTTATCACGTTCTTGAATAGTTTTAGATAAAGTACTTTATGATTTTCCTCTTTGCACCGTTTTTCGTAAATCTTGTAAAATATTGCCAATATATAGCGACAACAAATAAGCTTAGAAAAGCAATGATTAGAATGCGCAGAATCGAGGTGTGAAACATATATTTTAGCATGGCTAAATTGACAATTACGAGGTACCGTTTTCTGTAATTTAAAGCCTTCTGGAAATTTTCCCAGCTGTAACCATTGGTTAGTAGATGCCGCTACTTATTCTAAACCGAAAATCGAAATATCTCATTTTATGCAAATTTGTCAGTTATGAGGTCCTGCCTTTCTGCCGTCGATATACAGATTCGATTATTGGATATTCTAGGTGCAAGAGAGATATATTTAGACAGTAGGTGACCAATATCGTCACCTACTGCCTTTACACAGTGGAATACATTAAGACTTTCAGCAGCAAAAACCAATGACGGAGTTGGTCTTGAAACATTACTATTTCTGGTTTGAGACACCATGTAGAATTTAGAGCAATTGGAGATCTGTTCGATGTTTTGTCGCCCTTGTAGTCAAAAGCAAACAACATTTTATCACTAAAATTATTTGGTTTTAACTACGATGAAATTAGTCTTTTACCTTAAATCGAATATAGATCTGCCCACACCACTGGTGGACAGGATTAGGTTTTCGCTGATTTCTTCGTTGTACTAATTATTATTTGCACCAAAAAATGTAAATAAAAGTTTTAATACATAGATACGTAAGTTGTCCAAGTTTATAATAACAGTAACTATAATTATGATTTATCGATAGCACTGCGGTTTATAAATATAAGAGAAAAGCAGAAAAAGATGGCACGATTACCCCTTTATACACGCTCGAACTCCAGTTTTGGATTTAAAACAGAATAATAAAGGAAATTACGTTAAGAAACACTAATATTGCAATCTTCAGTTATTCTTTATTAAGTCAAAGTGAGATAACAGTTTCCGTGTACCTAATATAATGTAAAAATAATATCAAAAAAATTAATAACATTCGGGGTTCATAAAACAGTACTTTCCTGTAAGTTTTCGAGAGGGTTTTAAGCTGTCTGATTCTTTTATACACTCGCCACAAAAAGTATCGCATAAGTTTCAAAACAAAAAAAAAGTTTAAAAGTAGATATAAATTTTAAGCAGAAAATATACGTGTAAAAACTTCTTTAGGTATTTAAGAGCAGATAAAATTTTAAAGTTGTTGAAATGTTTTGTTTTTGTCAAAAAAAGGAAAAAGTAATAACAGATAGGTACTTTTAATTTTTATCATTTTTTGTGTGTAGTAAGTTTGTTTGCTTTTCCATTTTAGAGTTTTCCGACTAAAATGTGACTTCTTTTCTGCCTGAGTCGTTAACCATATTTTGACTTTTATTGGAGATAAGCAGTTACAGCAATTCGTTGCCGTTTTTAAATTTTTGTGCAAGTTTATAGAAAATTGAGGTTACAATAGCAAGCCATATCCAGGACTTCAAATAAATATAGTACAATAGGTTACTTTACAGCCGTTTGGACCTTTCGACGACAGTAAATGATGACCGCTCTCTAAAACTTTAAGAAAATTTGATAAATGATAAAAAGCATACAATTTTAAAAAAATACTCAGATTAGATAAAACTATACTTTGTTAAATGTCTATGGGCTCGTCTTTTTTCTCTCTTCTCAACCATCTTCAATGTAACTTTAGAAATATTAGTGTTTTCAAGCGACCGCCCAAAAACCAAGGCAAATCTTTTGCACCTCCTCGAATTTTTTAATGTGATTATAATCGTAAATCTGACATTTTGGTTAAAATGGCTAAATAACAAAATATATCAGCAAAATGGATAAATAGTTTATAAATATAGTAAAGTAGGTTAATTTACAGTCGTCTGGACCTTTCGACGACTTTAAATGATGACTGGTCTCTGAAATTTTAAGAAAATTTGATAAATGGTAAAAAGCATTTAATTTTAAAAAATACTCAGACTGGATAAAACTATGCCTTGTTGGATGTCTATGGGAGCTTGACCTTTTTCCCTATTTTCAACCATCTTGTCCTCGAATTTTTTAATGTGATTATAATGGTAAATCTTACATTTTGGTTAAAATGGCTTAATAACGAAAAATAATAGCAAAATGGATGAACAGTTTATAAACATAGTAAAATAGGTTAGTTTACAGCAATTTGGACCTTTCGAAGACTGCAAATAATGACCGCTCTCTGAAATTAAAAAAAAAAAAATTATAAATGGTAAAAAGCCTAAATTTTAAAAAGTATTCAGATTGGATAAAACTATGCCTTGTTTCATATCTATGGGCTTGTATTTTTTCCCTCTTTTCAAACATCTTCATTGTAATTTTGCATCTATTCGCGTTTTCAAGCGACCGCCCAACATAAACAGTTTATAAATATAGTACAATAGGTTAGTTTACAGCCGTTTAGACCTTTCGACGACTCTCAATGATGACCGCTCTCTAAAATTTTAAGAAAATTTGATGAATGGTAAAAAACATTAAATATAAAAAAATACTCAGATTGGATAAAACGATGCCGTGTTGGATGTCTATGGGCTCGTCTTTTTTTCCTCTTTTTAACCATCTTCATTGTAACTTTGGATCTATTTGATTTTTCAAGCGACCGCCAAAAAACCAAGGCACGTCCTCGAATTTTAAAATGTGATCCTAAATCTTACTTTTTGGTTAAAATGGCTGAATAACGAAAAATATATGCAAAATGGATAAACAGTTTATAAATATTGGACAATAGGTTAGTTTACAGCCGTTTGGACCTTTCGATGACTCTAAATGATGACCGCTCTCTAAAATTCTAAGAAAATTTGATAAATGGTGAAAATCATATAGTTTTAAAAAATTCTCAGATTGGTTAAAACTATTGCTTTGTTGAATGTCGATTTGTTCGTCTTCTTTTCATCTTTTCAGTCTTTCATATGTATTGAAACTTTTTATATATTCGCGTTTCCAAGCGACCGCTCTAAAATGTTCAATAAATTTGATAAATGTTAAAAAGCATAAAATTAAAAAAAAAAAAAGAATAATCCGATTGAATAAAAATATGTCATGTTTAATGTCGAAATGTTGGTCTTCTTTTCCTCTTTTCAACCATCTTTATTGCAACTTGCTATTTATTCGCGTTTTCAGGCGACCGCTCTCTAACATTTTCAGAAAATTTGATAGATTACAAGTTTCATTCAAATATACATTTTAATTAACCAAATTGGTTTTATGAGTACTACATTGAAAATACTTTTACAAAGTTTAAATAGGATATTTTTAAAAAGTTATGGATTCAACCGTTACTTGATGGAAATTCATTTTATATAACAATAAAACACTGAAACACTCTTATTTTCAAAACTTCCACAACATTTATTATAATATCTTATCACTACAGCTGTTTCGACAGAGTGCCTTCCTCGAGTGATCTATTTTTGGTATGTCTTTACACTTTATAGTCTTTAAATGAATAGGCTGAGGAGGGGAGAACTGTTTGTCTTAATTTTTGATTTGTTAATTTCCATAGATTCTAATAAAGATAGGTTAAGGCCTTTATTTTGGAAGTGAAGAATTTGAAATTCGTCATTAAAAGAATGATTATTTTCATAACAATATGGTCAAAAGTCCTGTGTAATATATGTAAGTATAGTATGTAAAACATCTGGTTTTTAAACATGTGTTTATGGAAAAATTATAAATAATTATAAAAACTTATTTTAATTATATTAAAAAATTATAAATAATTATAAAAACTTATTTTAATTATATTAAAAAATTATAAAAAATTATAAAAAATTATGAAAAACTACATAAAATTATAAAAATTAAATAAAACTAAATAAAATTATATGAAATTAAATGAAATTAAATGAAATTAAATGAAATTAAATGAAATTAAATAAAATATAAACTACAATAAAAACTACATAAAATTATAAAAATTAAATAAAACTAAATAAAATTATATGAAATTAAATGAAATTAAATGAAATTAAATGAAATTAAATGAAATTAAATAAAATTAAATGAAATTAAATGAAATTTAAATAAAATTAAATAAAATTAAAGTCGCCAAATATCCAGATGGGTATTGATTTGTCCATAAACATAAGAAGATAATTACTACTTCCAAAAGATTGTTGTGATGGAAATAATGACAACTGTATATTGCTCCCATTTTCAAATACTTATTAATCTGTAAGAAAAGTATTTTGTGATATATCTATGTATTTCAGCATAACCTCCACCTTCCTTGTCTCTACACATATATCACAGTATAGATAACAACCGTATTCCCACTCCGCTTTGGCGCGAAAGTTCGCGCAATTTTACTCGCCCAGACAGCGACGCCATTTTCTCTGGTGTCCGAAAAATTTGACGGCTCTCATTGGTCATTGGCCATTGTCATTTGTCATAGACAAATAATATAGAGGCCATTGTATTTGATTACTTTTTGTGTATTTATAGATACAAATAATCTTTATACATTTTTTATTTCGCAATTACGTTGTATAAGTACATCGATATGTACAAAAATAAAAACAAAGCGCCTTGCCACACTTGTGCAGCTACAAAGTGTAATAATTCTAGAAAAAGTAATGTTAGCTTTTTTTCGTTTCCAAAAGATGTTAATAGGTGAGTGTTAAATTATAATTAAAATTGTGTATTACAGATGTTTAGATGTTATATTATTTATTAACGGCGGATTTTTATCGTGTATTAAAAAATGTTTGTATTTAGGGCAAAAATTTGGTTAATGGCATGTGGACGAGAAGATTTATTGGATAAGGCAGAACGTTTACATAGAAGTCATCGTCTTTGTGGTACTCATTTCGACAATAAGATGTTTCTGAATGATATGAGAAATCGATTATAACCTTCTGCAGTTCCCACAAACTTTCATTTAATGGAGGGCTCATCAACTTTTGATTATACTTATTCTGCAGTTGTCCAAAACATATATGTCTTCCAAGATATCCTATTAATGAAGGTAAATAAAATAAATAATTATGTAACACATAATCCCGAGTACCCACAGTATCCCGAGTAATTAGTGTAGTGCCACGTTAACAACACACGTTCCCAAAAATTGCTACATAACAGAAGGAATAAGGCAAATATAATAAATTCAGACTACTGTAAGTTGATATATATATTTACTACACTACTTTTTAATGATATAATAAATCTGATTGAACCAGTAACTAATGAGATAAAAGCTAAAAAACAAGAATAATCCTAACCTACGATACAATAATAATTTATCAATTACTAACTTTTTTTATACCAAACAAGAATTCAAACTAAAGGTGGCCACGCACGAAAATTTGTAAATTATGCATCAACCTGAACCAGAAAATTTAAAACAACTGGAAGATGCTATAAAGGCAGGAAATAACGAAATTTTAAGTAAAATCGATGCTAGCGAGGTGAGACTCTCACTAAAAATCGAAGAATTTAAACGAAAAGTGAATGATATTGAAAGAGAAAATTCGCATCTAAGACAACAAATAGAACTACTTCAGAGACAAAATAGAAAAAACAATATTATCATATTTGGTTTGGATAGTACAGAAGAAATCTTCGACTTTCATGTGATACTAGAGTTGATAAATAGTCTATTAAAAATAAAAATAAACGAGCGTGATATAAACAATATCTATAAACTGGGAAGAGGTAAATCTGCGCCAATTAAAATAGAGTTTCTGTCGTACCTCACAAAAAAATTAATTTTTCAAAATAAAAAAAACCTACAAAGTTCAAAAATAAGCATTGTTAACGACCAAACAGAAATTCAAAGGCAAGAGCACAAACTTATAAAAAAATATCTACTCAAGTTCAAAGAAAGCAACGAACCAAACTGTTACGTTAAAAAAGATATTCTATTTGTAAATGGTAGAAAGTATACAATAGAAGATTTAAAATATCTGAACTACACCGAAGAAGAGAAACGAAGCAAACATCGTACACAAAGTGAACCTAGCACCCCTAGAACTACTTTAGTCGAACGAGAAGTTGAAAGTCCACAACTACAAACACCAGTTATCCATAAAACTGGCGTGAAACTCAAACAACCGGTAAACCCATCATCTCAGGAAAAACACGGATACAAGAAATCACAACCACAACAGACTGAAATAAAATTAACATCAAATCAAAAACTAACACATCAAGGAACACCAAAAACAGGTAATTCTAACAAAGACAATATGGATCTCAATATCGCCAATAGAACCAGAAAAAATTCGAAAAGTTCAATCGTTACATAAATTATTAATTTCAGCTTAGTATTTTTGTACAGAAAAAATCAATAAATTAGGCTCAAATAAGATTTATATTTCTTTTTTTTTAAGTGTTCTCTATTTTTGTATTTGCATGTACCTTTATTGTATATGTTATATTATTTTTATCTAATTATTGTCTTTTAACTGTATATTGTTATATATTTAACTGGTACTAATAACATTCTCATTGGTACAATAGATTTGGCGTTTAGTTATCATTTATTGCTGTATTATATTCTTTATAAATATATTCTTATTCGATATATTTAACTTAATTATAGTTTTGTCCATTTTTGTTTTTCTATTTTTTGTCTTTCTTTTAATTTAACTAAAAATTTTTATAACTATTTTATATACATTTTGATGACATTTTTGTTAAAATATCTTTATTAGAAATATTGAGAGAGAACTTGTGCAATTAATTGTATAATGGATGCTTATATAAGGGACATCAATTACATACCAATCGCAACTAAGGAGATCAATGATCTAAAAAACCTTAAACAATATTTACATGATGATCGCCTACATTTTAAGATACTGCATCAAAACATCAGGAGCCTATCTAAGAACATTGATGAATTTGAGGTAATAGTAAGGGAACTAGACTGTGATTTTGACTGTATTGTACTTACGGAAGCATTTAAAAATGACGGCAACGAGTGTCATAAACTTGATAGGTATCATACAGTTTATAATCAAGGAAATATAAATAGAAATGATGGAACAGTTATATATATATATATAAACAATGATCTAGATTATTGCACAGAAATTGTAAACATAGGGGACCATAAAGTGATACAAACATGTATAATGTATAATAACGGAATAAGGATATTAATAACTTCGCTTTACCGTCCACCTTCAACAAATACTGAGTATTTCGTATCAAAACTAAATGAATACCTAGAGGAAACAAAAACGGCTTCAATATATTGTCATATTTTGTTAGGTGATATTAATATAAACATATTGGAAAATAATGAAATAACTAATGCTTACTTAAATAATTTTTCACAACATAACTTTGTTTCTATTATTAATAAACCAACGAGGCAAAAGAACTGCTTAGATCACATTTTTGTTAAATTTAAATCTGAACAGACAATAAATACTTGCAAAGCAGCTGTCCTAGATACTTGCATTACAGATCATAAAGCAACTTTAATCAGCATACCTGTAAACAATATCAAATATTTAAAACAAAAAACTAGAGAAATAATTAATTATAAGACCCTAAAAATGGATATCAAAAATTTTGATTGGACTGAGTATTATAATATAAAAAATACGAATGACATAACAGAATATCTAATAAAGACATTAAATGACTATATAATTAAACATACTAAAACCATCAAAATAAAACACGCAAATGAAAAGCGAAAAAAATGGATTACAGCAGGACTAGTCAAATCAATTAATAAAAAAGATAAACTGTATAAAGATCACATAAATCATCCAACAAATGAAGAAAAAAGGAAAGCTTACCTAGAGTACCGTAAACAATTGAACACACTTATTAAGGTGACAAAGAAAAATTACTTTATAAAAGAAATTATGAAAAATAATAAGTCTTCAAAAAATATGTGGAAAATAGTAAATAACTATCGCGCCGAGGAATTTAACAAATATTTTTCAAAAGTTGGAGAAACATATGCTCAGAAGATAATAAAACCTCCTTCTCGATCACCAAAGAGAAACGTTACAATAAATTCCTTCTTTTTATTACCTGTGGATGAAAATGACGTTGTTCAGATTATAGCCTCATTAAAATCGAACAAAGCTCCAGGAATAGATGGTATTAAATCTGAAGTACTTAAAGAACTATCGCCAATACTAACTGGTCCCATTACTTATTTATTAAATCATGTATTTTCAAGCGGCAAATGGCCCGAACAACTTAAGCAAACAGTGGTGATTCCCATTCATAAGAAAGGCAATCCAAAATTAACAAATAATTACAGACCAATCTCACTAATCACTTCACTTTGCAAGATATTGGAAAAGGCTATAAAATATCAACTAGTATTATACTTAGAAAAATATAAGTTAATTTCAAACAAACAATATGGTTTTAGGGAGGGAGTATCCGCGGAAAATGCAATATCGTACCTATCTAACAAAATTTACAATTTAGTTGACAGCAGTACACCAACAGCTTGTGTATTTCTAGACCTGGCAAAGGCGTTCGATACGGTTAGTCACTCACAACTATTAGATACTTTAGCAGACATTGGTATAAGAGGAAACACATTTAACTTAATGGAAAGCTACTTAAAAAATCGATATCAAAGAGTGCGACTAGAAGAGAAATTGAGTAGTGCTAAAAGCATACATTTTGGTATACCACAAGGGACTGTACTAAAACCCATATTATTTATACTGTACATAAACAATATTCTTACTTACCGGACTGAAGGTGAGATATTAAGTTTTGCAGATGATACAGCAATTTTGTACTCTGCAGACACGTGGATGGAACTAAAGCGAAAAATGGAACATGACTTAGGAAGACTTATTGATATATTTAACCACAAACTTCTTACAGTAAATATGGATAAGACAGTTTATGTTCCATTTACAAGCTATAAGAGTGGTCTACCAGATTACAAATTTATAAAAATAAAAAATCTGAGTATTAATGCAGTGAGTAACACAAAATACCTTGGTGTTCAAATCGACTCGTATCTACGATGGGATATACACATAAACCAAACGTGTAAAACATTGAGATGTCTATTGTACAAAATGCGATATTTACGTAATATACTGGATATCCATCATCTGAAGGTTATTTACTATTCTTTGGTAGAATCGCGTCTACGTTATGGAATCCTTAGTTGGGGTGGAGTTGCAAATACATACCTCCACCAATTAGACATTATCCAGAGAAAAATATTAAAAATTATTTACAATAGACCTTCGAGATACCCTACTAATGATCTTTATACCGAAACTCAAATGTTAGATACAAGACAGTTATATATTCTTACAATAATCACCAATTTATACAAAAATAAACACTTACTCACACCATTAGGGCATACCTATCATACGAGAAATAGAGCACAGTCTTTTGTCAAATTAAATATTGCAAAGAAAACAGTTGGTAAACGAAATTTTGAGTATTTACAAGGAAGAATGTACAATTTGCTCCCTGAAATTTACAAAACATACCTAATCACTATAAACTCGCAAAAAATGATTAAGACATTGTTTACTAGGTATTTGAAACAAAATCATAGACAACTGTTCAGCCACCTTTTTGAGACCAATTAGGTCATAACTAACGTCAAATCAAGAATAGATTACGAAATCTTAAAAATTTATATATGCTATTATCTTGGTTGATTGCATGCATGAATTGTCTTTCTCTTGTTAATTAATTAATAAAAATTTTTTTGTTATTTTTTTTGTTTTATCTTAATATAGGTAATAATTATAACTAATAAAGTAGTAAAACTGGCCTTTCTGTAGGACCAATATAAATAAGCAATTGAAAAAATGGCTCATGCTCAACTTAATTGTTTTAATGGGCACTACTGTTTATTTACCTTGAACCAAAATATGTAAGCTTTCTCTTTTTCTTTTAGAAGTAGTGAAAAGTCCAGCTATGGATATAGAGAAAAATGTTATTATTAAAAATAAACCATCTACTATAACTGTACTTCAGGATATTACTATTACTCCTGGTAAAAACATCATGCATGGAGAACCTGAACATTTAACTACACGTCCAGTAACACCACTTAGTACACCAAGTTCAACTCAAGTGTCACAAAAATTATCAATAAATACTCCCCGAAAAAATGTATTACGAAGTACAGTTATACAATTACGCAAGGAAAATCATTATTTAAAAAAAAAACTTCAGAAGTTACAGTCTACAGGAAAGAAGGATATTGACAATATGACAATTGAAGACTATATGCTACTAACATCTAAATTTTGTCCTTCTGCAAATATAGCTAATTTCATAAATGTTCAAATTTTACAATCAAGAAAAAAGGTAAGAGGTACAAGATTTAGTAATCAATTTAAACAGGAATGTCTCTTAATGTACTTCACTGGACCAAAAGTTTATAAAAATGTTTTGTGCAAAAAATTTTGTTTACCCAGTCCTAATACATTATTTAAACACATAAAACATATTAAAATTGAGCCTGGACTAAATGAAGCTTTACTTACTGTTTTAAAACACACAGTAGCAAACTTTAGTAAATTTGACAAAATTTGTGTTTTGTCATTTGACGAAATGGCAATTAAATCAAATATGTTTTACAATAGGGGGTTGGATGAAATTGTTGGTTTTGAAGATTTTGGTGATAAATCAAAAGCTTTTAAATCTGCAGCAAATGTGACAGTTTTAATGGTACGAGGGCTTTTCAATTCTTGGAAACAACCCTTAGCATATTATTTTCACCATTCATCCTGTCCAGCAGAAAAACTTAGAACGATTTTGTTTACAATGATTGCTGCCCTAAATGATTGTGGATTAGATGTATGTGCTTTAATAAGTGATCTTGGGTCAAATAGTTGGAAATTAGCTAATGATTTAAATGTAACACCAAATAGGCCATACTTTGTTTTTCGTGATAAAAAAATAATGTATATGTTCGACCCACCACATCTTATAAAATTGGCTAGAAATAATATGTTAAAACATTCCTTTGTTTTCAATGGGAAAACAACTTCCTGGGAATATGTAGAGTCCTTTTATCAACATGATAAACAATACTCTACTAGAGCTGCACCCAAATTAACAGACTCACATATTAGTCCTAGTCCTTTTGAAAAAATGAAGGTTAAGTATGCAACGCAAGTTTTAATTGCTACCGTTGTTGCCAGTATGAAGTTACATATACGGTTTAAAGTAATTCCATCAGCTGCAGAAGGTACTGTTGAAGTTATAGACATGTTTGATAAATTGTTTAACATACTAAATTCTTCAACAACCAGTCAGGGCAAAGAATATAATCTAGCATTTAAAAATTTAGATTTTCAAAAAAAATTTTTAGAAGACTGTTTACAATTTTTTGAAAATGTCCGGGTCTTGAATAAAAAAATGAAGATGTCACCAACCGCATTAAATCTATTAAAGGTTGGACAATATCTATTAAAGCTTTTCAGTTGATTTGGGCACGAGGAAGTGATGCTGGTTTTGAATATTTATTGTCAAGACGGTTAAACCAAGATGCCTTAGAAAATTTGTTTGGAAAAATCAGACAACAAAGTGGAAATTGTGTTAATCCAACTGCTTCACAATTTCAAGCTTCCTTTAAGAAATTGGTGTGCATTGATATTATTAACTCAGGGTCAGAAAACTGTCAAGGAGATACAGATAGTGTACTTTTAAAAATGTCTGATTTTCCCAAATACACTGTAGATACTGAAACATCTAAACAGATACCTGAAGAACCTGTGCTATTTATTGATACAGATTATCAAAATGATAAAGACATAATGGAACAAAATTTTATAACATATGTGTGTGGATATTTAATGAAAAAATGTTTAGAATTCCATAGTTGTGAAATATGTGGCAGATACTCAAAAAGTGTAACTAATTTGTCAGATACTACTGTATACTCATATTTTAGGGCATATGAAAATAGAACCGGTGACACATTTGGTAATCTAAAAATGCCTACTGGTGATTTTGTTAACTTTATTAGTATACTTGACTGTCTCTTTCACAAGAATTTTGACATATTAGCTGTACAGCCGAATATTATTAAAACATATGTTTCTCTATTTAGTACCATAGATTTTAGTCAACTTTCCACTAAAATATTGTATAACTTTATTTAGCCGTGTACGTTTGTACTATTCATTAAAATTCATAAATAGAAATTTCAAGATTCAAAAACATGAAAATAAAACTAAAAGAAAAAATAATAAATTGATTATTTGGAAACATCAATAAAATATTATTTACTTGTTGATAACAATACAATAAGTCAAAATACTATTTTTTTATTACAATGAACAGATAATATCACTCAATAATTAATATACCCAATTATTGATTTTGGGTGATTTTGTTAACTATATTAGTATACTTGACTGTCTCTTTCACAAGAATTTTGGCATATTAGTTGCAAAGCGGAATATTATTAAAACATATGTTTCTCTATTTAGTATCATAAATTTTAGCCACCCTTGTGAACAATTTCCACTAAAATATTGTATAACTTTATTTAGCTGTGTATGTTTGTACTATTCATTAAAATTCATGTAACAAGACTCGACAAATTCATGTAACAAGACCCGGACAATGTAAAATAACATTCAAAATCATATTTGAACAAAACCAACTGTTTATAGAATAATCCAACTTCCTGAATTGCTTTAGCTAATTTGTTTTCATATTCCTCTCCGTTCACTGCGGCAGAATTTACATTATCTGACTTGTCATGCATGCAAATCAGTGCTCATGAGATAGAATTTGTTTAACTTCTGAAATTCTAAACTACAAAATGATTCTATAACTTAATGTGTACTTACTTATTTTATTCATGTATGTATATTTTATTTTTATCTGTAATTGTATAGGTATATTGTTTATATCTGTAATATTGTATTTTTGTATATTTTGACAGTGGGTAATAAATTTTATAACATATATGTGTGTGTGTCGCCCAGCCTGCTGAATTGTGATTGGTCAAATGGCAACAATAATTGCAGCCAATCATAATTCAGGAGTCTGTTGCTCATTTTCTGTATTATCGTTGGTCGTTACAGACCGTTATGGACCGTTACAGATTGACCTACTTTTTTTAGCATAAAAAAGATGCACGACGGCCAGGACACCAGACCGGGTGAGGATATGTCCGCTGGTCCAGCCTTCTTGGCAAGTTAGATCCTCTGATTAATTCAGTTCTCAGAGCTTCTGTTTTATTTCCACAGCTTTCACCTTTAAACCCAGAACCTAACGTTCTCAGCTTTAACGTCGGTTTGTTTTCAAACCAACAGCGGCCATTTTTGAGGAATTTATCTCTGCTTTTCGACTTTGTCGAATTTGCTAATATTTTCCTCGAAAGTGTCATCGATTTAATCTGTGCTTTTGGACTTAGTCCAAGATCTGATTATCTCGGTAGTCTTACAAGTCGTGTAAGAAAATTTCTCTTTCAGGATTCTACTTCACGGGACTTTGCCACCGGACGGTGCTTATATCCTTAAAGAATTGAGATTTAATAAAGGCTCCTATATTGCGTCTTATTTTCTCTTCCAGGTACACTGCAAAATAACTTGCAAGTTGATTCACCTTTGATTTTTGGTATTTACATTAGTTTCAGGTACACTGTTAAAACGTATATTTTAAACTTTAACTTTGACATTTTTAATAAAACTTATAAATTGTGTTTTATTCCTCTCTCTTTCAGGTACACTGTTAAACTTGTAAATTATTTCCATCTTTGATTTATGGTATTTACATTACTTTTCAGGTACACTGTTAAAAACTTGACATTTATTTTTGACTTTGATATTTGATATTTTATTCATGTACAGGTATAAAAATAACTTGCAATATTTATGCCCTTTTTACACTATATAAAATATCTTGTAATTTTTCCCACAGGTCTCAGCGACTTAGAAAAATTTCCATAAAAATATTTCGAATTTTGTTTATAACTATTTTATTTGTGTACTTTTGTTACTTTTTATTGTTGATTCGCCCGAATGGCACTATAACAAACATCCCTATCTTTATCCCAAGTCCCTAGCTCAACTCCTTCATACTTCACGAATTTTTGATAAGTGACATATTCCCTATTTACTAATTTGTATTTTGCTTATATTTTGATTATTAGTTATAAATAATATACTTTCCCTTTTAGATTCTTAATTTAAGAATAATTAACATAATTATCTTCCCGATTCCCGGATCAGGAGATAATTATTAATTTCTTTCAGATTCTTAGCATAAGTTCTAGCATATCTGTTTTCTAACAATTTAATTACTATTATTATTATCTCAATAAACAGTATTTATTGTGTTTCTTTATTAAAAGGCATTTAATCCTAGCTAAGTGTCCATACCCCGTGTCTATGGCCACTGACCGAGAACCCTACCCTCTTAGGTCCCAGAAAGCGATGGATAGAGCGAGTAACGAGCCTTCTCTCTCTCCTGAGGGAGCTGAGAGTTCCTTACGTTACCGACATGGCGCCCAACTCTTAGAACGGACATCACCACACCCTGAGGTGAGAGAGTCCACACCGCCTGCGACGTCAGGCCTTTTCACACCACCCGTGACCGACATAACAGCTTAACTTCCACCAAAGCCTGCGACGTCAGGCATTCCACCGACTCCAGATGTAGGACAGATGTTAGCAGCCCTCACCCAAGCAGTGACAGCGCTAGCCTTAGCCCAAGGACAAGGAGTCAAAACGGAGCATCCACCAGCACCACCTGCCCCTACACCAAGATGGAAGCCAGCCCTGAAGAAGTTCAGCGGAGCAAAGCACGAGAGCCCCGAAGAATTCGCCGCCTCAGCCACACACCATCTACTGGACATATAGAAGGAAGACACTGAACAGCGTACCTCCTGGAGCATGGGTTCGAAGGAGAGGCATCTACATGGGCCAAGACGCATGCAGACCCCAAACTGGACCACACAACCTTCTTCAAATGATTGATAGACCACTTCAGCCACTCGTCGAGGTTCACAAAGCTACTAGCCAAGCTATATGGACATAAACAGAGGCAAGAAGCAGCAGCCGACTTCATCACCCAGAAGATGGCCCTGTTTAACCGAGTAGCACCTGCCACCCCAGACGAGGAACGTTGCGTGATCATCATAGACCAGTTGCGCCCCGAAATCCGAAAATTCTTGAGGGTCAATCCACCCCGGAAGGAAGAGGAGCTACGGCGAACAGTGGACGAGCTAGAGATGAACATCAGAGTCTCCACTCCCTCAACTGCCAATCAAAAACAAGAGAGACCAGCTCCCAAGCCGGACCGTCCTCCACAACAACAGCAGGACCGTCCGCCACAGCATCCACCACGCCACGACCGCCCTCGACAGTCAGAGACCCTCAATGAATGGCGCAACAGAGGCAATAACCCGGCTGACGACCGAAGATGCCGAAAATTTCAAGACTGATAAATATGAAAATATAACCAAAAGAAAAAATAATAAATTGATTATTTGGAAACATCAATAAAACATTATTTACTTGATTATAATAATATAATAAGTCAAAATACTCTTTTTTATTACAATGAACAGATAATATCAATCAATAATTAATATACTCTTTTAGGGGTTTTCTTCACATCCTCTTGTGTTTTTAGTGAGAGGTAACTAAAATATCTTATCATATTCCATAAAAATTGACATTAATCAAGATCAAGTAAACAACAATGTAAAATAACATTCAAAATCATATTTGAACAAAAGCAATTGTTTATAGAATAATCCATACTCCTGAATTGCTTTAGCTAATTTCTTTTCATATTCCTTCCCGTTCACTGCATCAGAATTTACATTTCCATGTATCTCATCGCAGAACTAATTATGGTTCAAATATAGGTATGATGTGACTTTCATACATGCAAATCAGTGCTCATGAGATGTAATTTGTTTAACTTCTGAAATTTTAAACTACAAAATGATACTTTGTAAACTTAATGTGTACTTAT
This sequence comes from Diabrotica undecimpunctata, assembly GCF_040954645.1. Taxonomy (NCBI): domain Eukaryota; kingdom Metazoa; phylum Arthropoda; class Insecta; order Coleoptera; family Chrysomelidae; genus Diabrotica; species Diabrotica undecimpunctata. The sequence continues at coordinate 6,006,148 of NC_092813.1, forward strand.
TTTATACATGTATATTTGATTTTTATCTGTAATTGTATTTATCTACAATGTATTTTTGTATAATTTTGACAGTGGGTCTGTCACCTTTGTTATTAATAAATAAATAAATATCTAATTTAACATGAAATAATAAATTAAGTTCATTTAAAAATTAATTTTTTATTTCCACAAATATATTCTTAACATTAACAGGATGACGCTACTTTTAGCACTTTGTACGATTCCGTTGGACGTCTAATGTACATCAACAAGGATTGTAAGAAAAACTCAAAGAAAAATTGTGTTATGAAGTACAGTTATGAAATTATGAAAGGAAAACCATTATTTAAATAAAAAATTCAGATGTTACATTCTACAGAAAAGAAATGTGTCGATAATGTGATAATATGGCACTTACATCTAAATTTTGTCCTTCCTTAAATTTAGCTAATTTCATAAATGTTCAAATTTTAAAATCTAGAAAAAGGCAAGAGGTAGAAGATTCAGTAATCAGTTTAAACAGGATGTCTCTTAATGTACTTCAAGGGGCCTGTGTTTTACAAAAATGTTTTGTGTAGCAAATTTTGTTTACCCAGCCCTAATATATTATTTAAAAATAATATACCAGACAGCTACTCAAAAAGTGTAACTAATTTGTCGGATAAAACTGTATGTTATATGTTAATGTATATAAAAATAGAACCGGTGACACATTTGATAATCTGAAATACCCTACTGTTGATTCTGTTGACTTTATAAGGTGGTATACTTGACATTCTATTTCAAAAGAATTTTGAAATATTAGCTGTACAGCCGAATATTATTAAAACATATTTTTCGATTTAGTACCATAAATTTTAGTCACCTTTTGAACAAAGACCACTCAAATATTGTACAACTTTATTTAGCCTTGTACGTTTGTACTATTTATTAAAATTCAAAACAGAAATTTAATACTCAAAAAATATTGTACAACTTTATTTAGCCGTATACGTTTGTACTATTTATTAAAATTCAACAACAGAAATTTCAATACTCAAAAATATGAAAATAAAACTAAAAGAAAAAAATAATAAAACGATTATTTGGAAACATCAATAACACGATTATTTAATCGTTTATATCGAAATAACAAGTCAAAATAGTCTATTACAATGAACAGGTAAGATCAATCACTAATCAATATACATATTTAGGAGTTTTGTTCACATCCTCTTGTGTTTTTAGTGAGATATAATTAAAATATATTAACTGATTTCAAACTCTGTATTTGAATTTTGAAATGAAACTTTGCATTTTATTCTACTTTATAACCATACAGCTTTAAAACTAGCATATTTATTAAAAACTGTTGCATAACTCTCCATTTGATTTTTTTTGATAGTGTATAAGACAGTTCTGTAACAAATAGTTGTGAAACGTTAGAAAACAAAATCATAAATACAACGCAGAGAAAGAAACAATTTTAGGTTTTTTTTTTAATTTCTCGAAGAATGAAAGAGTAGCAAGAAGAGTTTTGAAATTGGTTGAAATTAAAATCAATTTTGTTAAATAAATCAAAGTCGGCTCTGTCGCGTCCATATGTGCAGGGCCAGTCCACGGTTTTCGTCCAAACAATATGGCGTCAAGGTCACCGAATTTTGTCTAAAAAGATCAAAGGTACCGCGGTGAAGTGAGAATACTGGTTGTTATCTATACTGTGCACATATACTGCACTATATCCATTCACATTAAAATAGTGATAATACTACAATCCAACTTCAAAGAGCCCTATACCATATTTCTAAATATAGATATACATAAAATCATTTTAACTCCAATAGAAAAAAAAACTGCCACTCCTAAAAATATACCACATAGGTTTACTGTCTCTACAGACAAAATATGAATACCAAATCGGACAAAAAAGTCGTTTTATGGGATTTTAGGACAAAAATTTTTATCAAGAATTACATTTTTCGCTAAAAATAAAAAAATGCTCCTATTGGGCACACTTTACAATGTCGTTTCATCGTCAACCCATTTTTTGTTTGCCAATGTTTTCATTGGAATTAATCCGTATTGGCAAGCTTTTTTAATTCAAAATTTCTGAATTCCAAATGGAATGCTTAAAATTACTACTAATTTGCACCATAATCTAAAAATCCCTACTGTTGATTCTGTTGACTTTATAAGGAGGTATACTTGACATTCTATTTCAAAAGAATTTTGAAATATTAGCTGTACCTACAGCCGAATATTATTAAAACATTTTTCGCTAAAAATAAAAAAATGCTCCTATTGGGCACACTTTACAATGTCGTTTCATCGTCAAACCATTTTTTGTTTGCCAATGTTTTCATTGGAATTAATCCGTATTGGCAAGCTTTTTTAATTCAAAACTTCTGAATTCCAAATGGAATGCTTAAAATTACTACTAATTTGCACCATAACGCAACAGTGCCAAAATGTGTAGATAAATTATTACATAAATAATAAACATAATAAAAATTTACTGGAAGCAATTAAGTGATAATCGAATGAAATACGTGACATTAGGTATGTTTGATAATTAATGGTATTTCTTACGAATGAAATTTATGATATAATAAGTGGAGATACATGACACATGTTGATGACGCCACAAAAGTTACTTCAGTGTTTTGCATTAGGGAATTTTTTAGGGGTTACGTTTTTTTGTGAAACGTATGCTAAACCATATTTACGACGGTCCTCGTTCTGAACTTTCTAAATCAGAGGCAATTAAGGAAATATAATTTTTATCGAAGGTACCAAAATCAACCATTTATGCTAGGGGTCAGCAACGTTTTTAATCAAAGGGCCAATTTAAATTTTAAAATTTTTCGGCGTGCCATACATAAAGAAGCACTAATTAAAAGGTTAATTGCCACCATATTGAAAATTTTAATGTCTTCGTTCGTGACCGATCACTTTTTTTTACACCTTAGCTGCAGTTACGAAAAATTCAATTATTATCTTGTATGCTTACCAGTTGTAATTGACTGGTACTGTATAATTCTGTATTTAGATACACCAGTCGCAATAGACTGGTAGTTCTTAAAAAATGTGAGATCTATCTGTCAATTTTTAAAGATTTATGTGTAGTAATAGTTGTATACATACAAGGAATAGGACAAACTTGCTGGAAACTGTATCAGTACCAGAATATTCCTTTTGTTAAAGCAAAAATTGAAATGTTTGAGAAGTGCATATAATATTTTTAAATAAAATCAAACGAAAACTTTCATTGAGAACAAAATACATATTTTTCATAAAATATGAAAATAACAAATGCTAATTATTATTAGTAAGAATAAGTTTTAAAATTTATGCATTGTGTTTAAAATTAAAACATGGTATAATGCAGGTTTTCCCTCGCATATGCTGCAGTATGTAGTAACTTTAAACCTTTTTATCAGCTTCTTTACTTTTTATTGTTTCTCTCAGCTTCTTGTAACATTCCATACAATTTCGCCTTTTTTTGGTACCAGGCCATTTGGGTTTAGTTCGTATATGTTTTCTCGGAACTGATTTTATATTCGTCATTATCTGAATTAGTTCAGAATTCAGAAGGAGCATAATTAGAATCATAGTCCGAATGGTTGCTAAAGGGTTCTTTCTCTGATTCGCTCAAAGTATTTATAATTGTTTCTTGGTGCCAATCAAAATTCTGATTGAGGTCTACACAACTACCACTTGTAGTTGCATTCTGCAACGCCAAATTTACTAATTTAACAATTCTACCACTCATTTTACTCAATTCTTATACAAATATTTACAACACTATTATAGCTCGACCGAGATAACTAAACCAAACTGGTAATTACAAATGAAATTAATCACAAGATGAATTCATCTGGGAATCTTACAATAAAAAATAAATAACTTGAATGCGTTACCACTCGAATACAACTGGTACTAAATTATCCCTTTATTAGATAAATCTTTTTCAGACAATAATATAGGTACCTATTATAATGTTAGTTTTTACCAACGCGTTTCGTTTGTACGTTTCTCGCCAGATGGAAATACATGTAATTATTTTTAGCCGTAATTTCTGCAAACGTAGTTACCAGTCTTTTTCAACTGGTGGCGCAGCGAAGGTGTTAAAAAGTGTTTTATTACTTTCCTTAACTTTTACATCAAAACCTAACACTCTAAAATGCGAATTTTGTTTAAAATTTCATTTTTCAAAATGTGTACGTTGGAGTCTCATGGACACCAATGGCAAGATTTTTATCACAAAATGCCTATGAGAGTCCAACGTGGCATCACACCTATTGATAACGTGACATCGGAAATCTAACAAGCGAAGGCGCCATTGTCGTGGCTTGCATTTTTGTATGTATCGGCATCCACCAGTAAAGAAAAAGAATATACGAATTTCGGAGAGCATGTTGATTTGATGCTTCTATAGAATCTGTCATTGCCCAACATTCTGAAGTCTCCGAATAGAAAATTTTAGAAGAACCGATAGTATCCAATGCAATAAATTAAGCTATTGTCTGAGGGCCGATCAACAGTAAAAATTTATAGAAATTTACTTTGAGAACTATAATTCTGCAGGTTTTCATACACAATTATTATACGAAAAACTCTATAACAAATCGCCCTTTCAATTCTACGAGTATTTTGCAGACGATGGTCTTTTATCCATGATCGCAAATATTCAATTTATTTTCTTCTACTGATTTTGATTTTTATTAATTTTTAGGTTGAAGAAACAAATCGTTATGCCCTACAGTGTTAGTAAAAAAAAAGCGCTCGTATTACCGCGTGGCACAATGTTGATGTCGCCGAAATAAAACGATTCCTGGGTATAGTTATATGGATGGGATTATGTCATTTTATATCTTTTCATTCGTACTTGCCAAAGAATGATTTGTATGTGAACAATATCAAAAAAGTAATATCACGGAATCGCTTCCAGTTATTGCGGAAAACGCTGCATTTCAAAGATAATTCAGTAACAACAGATGACCGTTTGCAGAAAATCGTTGCCTTGGTTAGCCGATTGAAGAATAAATTCAAGGTAGCCATTATTTCAAAGGAAAACGTGTGCATTTTAGTGAAACAACAAGAGCTACTACAATTCAAGCAGTATATTGCCAATAAGAGGCACAAATTTTGGATCTAATTATTCAAACTTTATTTGTAAGGTGGTTATACATACAATTTTAATGTATATTAGCTAAACAAAGTAATTTGGGCATCGTTTTTTATAGAAGTGGAGGGATAAGCGAGATGTGCTGATGATTAGTACCAAATTCACTGACGAAATGGTGACAAAGCAGAAAGCACACGGTGATGTTGTAAAGCCAAAGAATGTCATCAAATATAGTGATGAGTGCCTTAAGAACCGACAAAATAACGCAAAAGATAGAAAACATAACACGTTATGAAATAAAAAGAGATGAAAGTAGTAGAGGTGGGAAATTATCGATAGAAAACTCTAATTTAATATACTCTAATTAATAATCGATAGAAAACATTAAATTACATTAGGACTATCGATAGTTTCCCACCTTTAGACGTTAGCTTATGAGCTAGTTGACTTGTCATAATATTACAAGTATGACGTCGAATATTTACATTTTTTAAATTTAGCATAAAGTCAAAACTGATTGAAGGCAATAAAGCAAATGTAAGTAAACAGTTTAATTAGTAGTAATTTGATAATTAATTCTGTTTTGACGAATACAGAATAACAAGCTATGATAATTCTGTATTGAGAAGAGTGTATGCGACGTCTCAAATCACAGTTTATTATTGATTAATACTTTAATTTTGGATAAAAACATACTCGTACTTAAACTGTTTTTACTTACATTACGTGATACGTATTACCATTGTTTAAATAGGACTAGTTAGACAATCCTTATGGAACAAACGTTTGACTTTTATTCTGCCGTCACATGGCGGCCTCTAGTCATAAATTTAAAAAACTATTAACAGAAACTTAATTCTGTGCAGGATTCTATTCGAGTATATTTTTGCCTGTCTCCTAACTAAGGCAAACCTGTACACGGATGCCAGATTGTGAAGAAAATATAAAATTTTAATTATATGCTTATTGTTATTATCGTTGTATGCGTCTAGTGAAAGATAACTTGACTATTTCGAGCGAATATTTCAAATTGTTTTTATACTTTGAGACTTGCTAAATCTAAATCGGTTAGTAATCTATTTATATGAAGTAGGTAAATGCTACCTTTTTTAAATCATTATTAGTTTACCAGATATTTAATTTGGTTATATGATTTGCTAGAAAAGGATTAAATATTTAATTGAAATAGACTCGATTGCTATCGTCTTAGAACACTAATGCAGAGGTTTATTTTTTAGTCAAGACTTAAGTTTTATCATTGTTTAAAAAAGAAAATCTTTTTAAACAATGGTTTTATGTATGTTTTGAGAAAATTAAATTTTCAATCTTTTAATCTTTAAAATGACGTTTGAAAATATAGTAAATTTATAGGTATGGTTTTTTGATAATGCTTTTGAAACAAATAAACACATCGATATGCCACAACAAGAGGCAACACATATTTAAGGAAAAATTAATCTATGTGTTGGGATAAAAGGAATAATAAAACAACACTTTAATAAATAGTATCCTTTATTTTATTTATTTATGTATTTTATGATATAAACACCATTTTTGTATTTCTGTTTACATAAATGAGAATGTTTTTTTTAATCAACTCGCCCGATTTGAGCTGTTTAATAATGAAATAATTTTAAATTACAAAGTGATAGATATTGCAAAAATTAAATTCGTATTATTTTAATAGTTATATACCACTTATCAAAATTCTAATATCTACACATAGACAATATTAACGAAATAATAATTCAAGATAAAAAAAAAACAAAACAAAATTGTTTACATTAATAGTTATAGAAATTGATTGTAACATTGTTTTCATGAACTAAAATAAGCAATGTATGTATTGCGAAACACTATTGGCACTGGTTAAGGTTGTTTTGCTATCGAATACGTATAAAAAAAGCGTGGTGTCGTTAACAAACCTCCCTCTTCTACCTCACTATATTTTTTTGGTTTGCATTTAGATATTTTTGGACAAAATGCTTACTGCAAAGAAATTTTTTTTAAAATCGGGTAGCTCCAGACTTTCCAATGAAACATTACCTACAACAATATTATTATTAACACAACTTAAAAAAAGCAATTTTCTGCACAATAAAGTAAAAAAACAATTTAAGTTCTGTATTCAAAATATAAATAACTTCGCAGTTGTGCCAATATATGTTTATGTATATATATATATATATATACATATATATATATATATATATATATATATATATATATATATATATATATAATATATATATATATATATATATATATATATAAATATATATATATATATATATATATATATATATATATATATATATATATATATATATATATATATGTATAAGAGTAAGAAAACAGAAATTTTTTAGATAGGAAAAAAAAAAGATCCCATAGGACTATCAGAAACTAGTCCTATGGGATCTAGTCTTTCACCCATTCTAAGTAGCTATGTCATGGATGATGTTATCAGTGATTGTGATTGTATCAACAATTGCACTTTTTTCATTCCTTTTTTTTAAAGATATGTAGATGATTTAGTTTTGGCACTTCCTAAACACAAAATTATTGAAATAGTCAACATTTTCAAGTATCATAATCAACATATAAAATTTACAGTTGAGGAAGAGATAGACAATTCTCTAGTTCCTTAGAGTAGGTTTCAAGTCCAGTGCTTTATACAGGTTGGTGAATTGTTTGCAGTTGGTAAGTTTGGTATGGTTGATTCGTAGTCTTGTAATAGTCGATGCTTCTCTTATAGTTATGAAGTTTAGGGAGAGATGACCAATAAAAGATTGAAGTTTATGAAAAGTTGTTTTGCTCTTTTGTTCTAAGTTTTGTCAAGTATCCTCTACCGACTTTTTTAAAACGAATTTCGAGATTCGTTAGCTAGTTGAATTGGCATGGTTGGTAGCTTTTTTGGCACAATGATCTGCTGTTTTATTACCAGTAATTCTGGTGTGAGAAGGCAGCCATATGAGAGAGACTGTTACATCGTAAGCAGAGAGATTTTGGTATTATGTCATGAATGTTTTGAACTAATAGGTGCTCAGTGAAAATTGTATTGACTAAATGGATATATGAAAGTTAATCTGAACAAATAGTTTAGAACAAAGGTTAGAAGATTCAAGTTTGTTAAAAATAGTGAGTGAGGTATATATTGAAGGGAGATCTTTAGCCCAGAGGGGAAGTAAAGGTAGAGGAAATGAACTAGTCAGAAAAAGGTCAATATTTTTAAGTAGTGGACAAATTAATTGAGGTATAGGTTTTATGATAAGGTGTTGGTTATTGTTAGTGGAAGAAGACGGCACTGTGGCAATTAGGGAATGAACGGGATTAAATGGATTTGCGGATGTTGATGCAGCATACGAAAGTAGAAGTGATTATCGTCTTGGGTAGGAGAAAGTTCATTAGATTCACGGTATACACTCTCAATAGGACTAAAGCGAAAAGCGCTCAGAAGTAGTTTTATTGGCACCCCATTGAAGATGACTGAGGGTTTTAGAAATGTTCAACCTTTTAAAACAATTGATTTTAAGTTCATAGATTTGATTTTTTCAATTTAATCTGGAGTTAAACATAAAACCGAGAATTTTACAATAATTAACAACAGAAAGTAGAGAATTGGTAAATAAAATCTGGGGTAAGGGAGTGGAAATCCCTATGGAAAATTTTATTAATTTGGTTTTGCTCTCAGAGAGTGATAATCTTAGTTCGTTAGATTTACTACACTTTGTATAAGTTTATATGAGGTTGAGACAGATTTAACATGGCAGTAAATGATTAATTAGGTCATCAGCGTATTGAACATATTTGATGGGAGGCAAATTTCGTTGATGGCAAGAATGAATAAAGTCAAACTTAATACAGATTCTAAAGGGACACCTTAATTTTGAGGAAGAGATTGAAAAAGTTTACCCTTGGCAAGAACTTTAAAGATTCTTTCAATTAGATATTTTTTTACAAATGAGAAAATATTACCATTTAAATTATAGTGGGAGATTTTGTCAATGATTGCTTTTCTGGAGATTAAATAAAATGCCCCCTCAATGTTAAGTACAGTTGCTACGACATCTTGTTGATTATAGATTACCTAAGAAATGTGTGTGTACAAAAAGGGTGTACATATGTGAAATTATGAATATAATTTCGGTGTATGAGGACTGTATTACATAGGGCTGGTTCAAATAAATTAGGATATGTGGCAAAAGGTTATACAGACTATATCAAATTAATTTATATAAAGTCTTCTCAATTCTTCTGCTGCACATATACACACTCGCGGTATTTAGAGGCTTTCAGTCGCGGTTGTTCTTCATACGGGGAAACTGTCCGGTTACCGGTTTCTGAAGACGTGTTTCGCGGTACTAACACTTAGATTACGATATAGAGCACATTTTTCGTCTGTACACGATTAAAATAGTATTTTCGGTTTTTTTCGCGTAACTACATGCGAGAGAGTTAGAGTGGAGAAAAAGCGCGGTAAGTCTGTACCAAGCGATAGATAGCGATAGAGAGATTATACGTCTGCCTAATAGGACTCAGCAGACGAAAGAGAGGACGACTGTTTCTAGCAACAGTCAGCAGTCAAGTGTACAACTGTCTGTATTTCTAATGGAGTGGGGTTAAAATGTGAGTAGGAACGGTTGGAGAACGGGAAATAATAGTAAAATTGTGGTAGAATGGTAGCTAGTAATACAGCGAAAAAATGACATGTCATGAAGACAAAAACGATTTGTCTTCATGACATAACCCGTTTGTGTTCGTTTGTTCTTTGTAATGATCTTTCTTTTATCTTAGTATAAATTAGGGCAAGATCTTTCATTAACGATTGTCAGCGGTATGTCAGTGGTAAATTTACTGGCTTCATTTAGAGGGTCGTTGGTGCCTAAGGAATTTTCGAGAAATTTGTCAAGATTATTCTAGAAAACCCTAATTTTTGTGTTTTTATAGGATTTGAGTGCAGCTTTTAGTTCGAAATAGTTTATACAAGAGTTCGGATAATTGGTATCTTGTGAAACTGAGGATGAATAATGAAAGGGCGAAGGAAGAAAAGAGTATATATGGTTAGGTTCAGATTTGTTGCAAAACTTTTCTTTTAAATTTTTTGCCAGAATCTTGGCTGTCTCTTAATTGTCAAGGATAACCTTTCGATTAAAAAAGAGATTGGAGATTTTAAGGTTATTTTTTATTAACAATTTTTTTTCCACACTGGGCTAGTATTTGAAGTACATAAAGTTTTCTTACTTAATTAAATATCGTGTCTAAATTTGGCAAAAGATGAAGTAAAAATATACAGAGAGCAGAAAAAATGAATAAATGCGAGAGAAATAGAGAAATTCTATTCATCATGTATGCTGTGGTTAGATTTGACATCAGATTTATCAGAGGATGCAGTTATATATACTCTTATAAGTCGGAGGTAGCCTGTTCTTTTAACTTTTTTAAGATTCTAGTAATACGGTTTTTAGTGATCTTTTCCTTGTACCTATGTAGAGCTACAATAAGTCCTTTTGAATACCATCTATGTTGGAGGATTTTTAAGCTTCTTGTAGTGGGGTGATACATACAAAAGAGTTCTCAAGTAATGTAATAAGTTGCGTGGAATTGAGTGTAAAATTAGTCGGATTATCTTTGTAAATCATTTTTATAGCGGAAATATAATATCCGATTATATAATTTCAATACCACCAATTTGGGTGGTATCGAAAATGCCGAAGGAGGAAAAGAACTTAATAGAGCAAGAATACAGGATGAAGATAGAATGGTAGGAGTATCAGGAGGACTGTCATTGAAGTGTCCCCTTTTTTGTCCTACTGCCAACATGGGCTTTGAATTAGTACGACGAGGGATGGATAAATCCATAATGGCAGCCAGGATGGGTATGTAGTTAACGGAGATGGACTCAATTTCCGAAGATAGAAATTCTTTTGATGAAGTTAAGGATTTAGGATTATGGACTCCTTAGAGTCAGCTGAAAATGAAAAAGAGGGAGGAGCATTAGCTGCAATGAGTGTGTGATCTGGTCAACTGGAGACTTTGCAATCATACCCCACGGTACGACCCGTAAGCTTACAAAGAAAACACTATAGTCTGTCAGAGAATAAAAATATTTTAAAGGATATATTTTCATGGTTAATTAACAGAGAAGATTGCACTTCGAAGTTCACCTTGTCAGGGATTACAAATGTTACCCTAGGAAAACTCCTGATAATATGCCTATTGATCATCTAATGTTCCGTATTTTTTAGGGACGTCTCGATTAGTGAATGCGGAATGGAAGGAGATACATTTGAAATAAGGATTCTTTTGTTCGCAGAAAGAAGCCTGCAGATAAAGATGACGGTGAAATTAATTATGACGTTCGGTGTATTAGTTGATCAACGATGTCGGTAGAAGTGAGGAAAATGCGGATTCGATTATTCGAAATGCGAGATGTAAAAGTAATATTTTTTGGATAAACCATTTCACCAATTTCTATAATATGTTTAAATAAAACAGTATTCAAAATGGAGTGCATGACAATAACTTGTTCCCTTTTAGGAAACGAACGGGGAGGAGGTCTAGAGACTGCGGCAACGACATATGATTTTGGGTTGGAATTGAAGCTGTTTTGTGTAAATGTAAATATTCAATTGCTGTTCATGATGTGTAGTCCTGGTTACCCAGACCGTAACACAATACCTAAATGTGAGTACCTAATGGACCCTCTCCCAAACTGGAAAGAAAGAAAAAAGGATCTCACCTATTTCTTGGGATTTTCACTGGTTTTCTTTAATTACACCATTATAGCCGCAATTAAATTCGACTATTGAAATATAAAACCAAATTTGATACTTGTTTTCTTATCACATTGTGATTAAAGAACTTCGCTACGTATTGTTAACTCGTCGATGAATTACTTTATCTGTTTAACACTGTTTAAATCTTTAAAATCCATGAGGAACTTTAAAAAGGGTGTTTAACCTTTGACAGTTATTTGACGTTTTTTGAATCGATTATTTGAAGCTTTATTTGTAAACTTCAACATTTTATTAAAAAAACAGTTTGAAAAAGTGCTTTTTAGCTTCTAAACATTTATACTACTTTTGATATTTTTCATGTCATACGGCTGTACGTAGGCTCAATGAAAAGCTGGTGTAAAAGCACAATTAAAAAAAAACAGAAATTTCCATAACCAATAACAAGAAACAAGCTGAGATATTGCAGCGGACAGATCTCCTTTGCATTTTTCTGTGGCGATATTTTACGATTACCATTATTTTAATGTTTCAAAACTAATTTACTTCTTCACTGTGTATGCCATTTATAAATCGAATTATAAAATTTCGATATTCTTTTACAATGTGTTCAATTTTCAGCCTTAATGTTAATAAACAATGAAAATATTTGCAATTTCTTAAACAAGAAAAAAAAATCCTATTTGATTTCCTCTGGGCAATAGAAGGTTTTGGTTTTTTTTTAAGTGTTTAGCTTTATATTGAGCCTAGATACAAGTGTAACACATAAAAAAGTCAAAGTTATTAGAAATTTTTATATGCTAAAAATTTGTTATTCTTCAAACTGATATTTAAACAAATTTAATATAATCGTGATGTTTGTTTTTAATAATTTAAAACGAAGCCATAAAAATCGATTTCTATTTACAAAATAACCCTAGAGTGACTGTTTGGACAAGTACAGTTTCTTAAATAATCGGACTCCTGGATAAACAAATTGAATAACTCATAAACTGTATGGTCGTTCTGTATGATATTTAGCACCCTTTAAAAACTCATTAACTGCCATAATTTTAAATAGTTGTATTACATATCATTATGCAAAAAAGAAAGTTATTTATATGTATATTATTTATATTTATATTAACATTTATAAATTTTACTTTAAAAATAAGGGTTTTTAAATTATCTCGGTCAATTCTTTATGTATTTTAATTATAAAAATCTCAATATTAGAGAACATTTTATGATCTATAACTTTAATTTTAATCATATATCTCTAACATGAATAAGAAACGTTTTATGCGCATAAACTTTTTTCACTTTTTACGATTGTTTAATAAAAAATCAAAGCAAAATTAGCTGTAGTCTTCACATAATTGTCATCAGCTACCCCTCATATTCCTTTTAGAGACTTTAAATATCTCTTTAAGATTTTTTCACCTTTTATTAGAGTTGTAGATCATAAAAAGTTATGTAATTTTTGAGAGTATCCAAATTAAAATACATGAAATTATTAACCAAAATAGTTGCAAAAAAAACCTTATTTTTGCAGTTATTTATAAATTATATTAACTCTTTTTTTGCGCAAAGACATGTAACATAGCTCCTGGGAATTATGGAAATGAATAAGTTATTAAAGTGCGCTAAATATCAATCAGAGCAAATAATTTATAGGTTATTTATTCTGTTTATAAACATTTAAAATAACGTTGATATCGTTTATGCCACAAACTTATTTAGATGCTTATGAAAAACTGGTGAAAAACACACTTTCTAAAAAAAATAGAATCTTCTATGACCATTACTAGGCAAGAGAGCATTTTATATTTAAAACCAAAGCATTTTATTCTTAAAATCATACTTCCATTGTCTATCAACAGTAAGAGCTGAAAATTGAAGGGGCACTAAATGAAGATCTGAATTGTGCGTTCCAACTTACATATGGCATATGCGGTAAAGAAGTAAAAATTTATAACCCGTTAAAATGATGGTATTCGTAAAATACCGCTTCGGAAAAGTAGAATGGAGAACCATTTGAGCTCGTTTTTTTTTTAGATTTGAACTTTTTCAAAATGAAGGGCGATTGCAAAATTTGCAATATCTTGGCTTCTGTGACACGTAAAACATAATTTTTTTTTCAAACTGGGATAGCTCAACAAAAAGTTGTTTACATAATCGCTTTCTACGATAAACAAATCGTCACTATTTTTATTAGTTACATTAGGTACATACCATTATGCAAAAACAAAGTTATTAAAACTTATAAATTTCTGCAAAATCAAGGGTTTTTTGCAACTATTTTGGTGAATTCTTTATATATTTTAATTTAGAAACTCACAAATGGAAGAACTTTTTGAATCTACAATTTTTATTTTAACTATTTTTCTCTCAACTGGATAAAAAACGTTTATAGCCAAAATCACCTGTATGTCTTTACAGATTTATTATTAACTAACCCTCATATATCTTTTAGAATCTTCAAACATCAGTATAAAATTTTTACGTGAAACCAATAATTTTTTCCCAGATGGACCTTTGTATAAATTAGTTCTCCGATAAAGATGAACTTATTTCTACTTTTCAATACAATAACTAAAAATAGCTACAGAAATACATATTTAAATATCTAATACTTTGTTTATGTTTATTAACTTGATATTTATTCACTAATTTGTTTTTCCGAAGTTTATTATATCATAATTATAATACCAACGAAAACGTAAAATTCAAATTAATGCATCTCGATTATGACGCGTGCACCCTGGCGATAATAAAAAATGAATGAAAAAAAAAAATAAACATTTTTTCAAGTTAATTGCGTAACGGAAACGGTGTAAAATAAAAGAATATAAAAAAAGTTTCTATTTACTTACCAGAGTGTAATATCCATGTTTGACAAGCCGAAGGATCTTTTGTCGGAAATCTGAACATTCTTAATCCATGAATTTTGTATGGTGATAAACCACGTTTGTAATAACAACAAATATTTCCAGCCATCTGTAAAAAACCCTTTATTTATTATGGAAGTAACATTACTTTAATTTAAAATCACTTTTTTCAAATATTATCGAATGTATGTATTATCCGGTAAAATTTATTTCTAAATACCTAATTTGTTCATTTCTCATACAAATGTTTTTTGTTTTAAACATAGAATTAAAATGTTCTACTTACCTCGGACCAAATTTTTGTAATACACTTCCAAATAAAATAAAATATTTAAATTCTTTAAACTTATTTAGATATAGGAAAATTTAGAGGTCACAGCACGTTTATGTAGGTACAATTTTAGTTGACACGATATTTACTATGTAGTTGATAGCATGTTGATAGTAATAACTCTATTTTAAATGAATACCTGTGATTCATGTTCTGTTTTTGTAACATTTTTATTGGTAAGTAAACCTGTCGCTACTATGTCAGTGAAATATTGCAACGCTGGTGAATTTAATTCAGTGGATCAAAAATGGACGTTTAGTTTATTCCTTAACTTTTTCACATAACACCATCTAGTATAATGTATATCAAACAAACAATGGTATATTAAAATCTATTGAGACAGAAAGAGTGGTGAAATCTAGTGACTGTCTCAATTAGAATCAAACAAATTTATACATTGCGTTGGCTAACTACTCCTATTTAAACAATGGTATTACTATGACTGAAGTCAACCAGCTCATAAGCTAACGTCTAAAGGTGGGAAACTTTCGATAGATCTAATGTAATGTAAAGTAAATTATAGGTTATTATCGATAATTTCTCACCTCTACTACTTTCATCTCTTTTTATTTCACAACGTATTATGTTTTCTATCTTTTGCGTTATTTTGCCGGCACTCAGGCACTCATCCCTGTATAATAAATATAAAAGCTTCATTGATATATTAGATTAAATGAAAAGCTATAATTCGCCATTGCGCAAAGGAATGGCAATAAAATGGTACAAAAAATTATCGATGGAGCTCTTGACTTGCGCAGCACTTATAAATGCCTATATCGCGTATCAAAGCATTGCCAATGAAATCATGGCGATTATCAAATTCAAGGAAGAGTTACATCGGGCCCTGTTAGCAGATTTTACTGTCACACCAGTCATTATGGAAAATAGTCACAAACTCAGCGATGTTGGTCGTGCAGGCAGAAGACGATGTACAACCTGTTACGCAAAAATGGTAAAAGAGAAAGGAAGGCAAGACAACACCTCGTTGACATGTAATGCCTGTAAAAAATTCTATTGCCTTGGCTGTTTTTCTAAAAATTCTATTACGTTTTGTTTTATGGAAATAAAACTTATTTTTCCTAAAATGTGTTCTTACTATAAATATATAACAAAAAAATAAATAATTACGCAATTGTTACTTATAAATGATATGGGCCACGCGGCCCGTATACGTACCTAACCTGTTAATAATTTACAAAACTTTTTCAAATAAACATTAGTATGAAAAAATATGAAATTAAAACAAAGATTTGATATAAAAATTTATTGCAAAATAAAAACAAACAAGAAAAGAACAGACAAACAAATTTACTTTTTGGAAGAAAATTTGTGAATTTGTAACTTTAAAATTTACAGAAATTTTAACAGGAAATTTGGCATTGTTTTTTTGATATAAGCTGATCAATATCAGCCGAAATTAATTGGGTAAAGACACGTACGCAGCTTTTTAATCGTGCACCACTTAGTCTTGATCGGTGGTCATTTTTGATTAATTTCATGGAGGAAAATAATAGTTGTTCGCAAACATACGTACTTACAAACAAAGACATCATTTGCTTTACATTTTTCGTCAAAGCGAAAATTTCTCAAGGCTCACACAAGATTTATAAAAAAAAATCGGTTGTAAAGTCGGTTTTACGGGCGAAGATTTTACGTGACAACGTCTTTTTCTCGGTAGAATATTTATTGATATGAATATTATTAAACTGCACAATAGGAACAAGGAATTGAATGAAAATAAGAATTGCACAAATTTTAACTATAGAAATATATTTTGTTTACTAAAACATTGTACATGTAAACTTAAACTTAACTAATTTCTATTTGAGCGATTTTGTTGAGGATAGGACGATGATAGGAGAAATATGAAATGAAAGGAAGTGTTTCTGCTGTAATGTGTCTTGAACGCCAAGAACGCCCAAGACAGAGACACAAGCACGCACCGATTCAACGCGCCTAATTCTCTAGTGCTGCGCGCGCAGCGGACCAATCATGTTTGAGTGGGAGAGAGACGCAAGGCATTCGCCGGTCCGGCGGGCCTCTCTCTCGTTCGGTGACTCATCGTAACAGACGTGAGCGGGCGTTACACTTTTTCATGAATGACTCCGAGCCACAACCTAATTTAAGACGTTGTCACGTCAAAAAATCGATGTTTACTGAGAAAATACATTTTTGAAATCGGTATTATTCTGCACGTCAATCACTTCCATTTGAAAGTTTTCGGGAACTGTATCCACATCGCTATTAACTGACGAAACGGCTGTCTTCTCAGCTTTGAATATGTGGAATCATAATTAAAATTCGTTGATTAAAATGCCCATATATTCTGCTTTTTTTTGAGAGGTAGTAACGTTTTCTTTTAAAATAATGTGGAAAATGAGACACATTATTTTGCAAAAGATGTTGTTTCCATAATTGTAATTTGCGCTCAAAGTCCAGAATTTTATCATACAAATTTTATGTATACTTCCTTTGCCTTGAAGTTTCACACTAAGATCTTTGAGATGCTGAGTCATGTCAATAAGAAACCCAAAATCGCAGATCCATTCTTTATTACCACAATGAGGAAAGGCATATCCCTTCATATCCAAGATTAATTATATTTCACTTTTTAAGTTGTCTTGTCGAAGTATGTGTAAGAAGCCAATATACTTCGGTATTAAAAACCACGTCGACATATTCAGTTTCCAATTCTTTAAATTCACGGTGATATAACGGGAGCGATGTTATAACATTAATTAGTTTAATTATTGGTACTGTGATATGTGGCAAACTCGATCTTTTCACATACGAATTTTCCTAGTGTATTATGAAATGGGTTACGAATATTTCTCTTCCTGTGATCTTCTTAATGTCTTGAAATAGCCTTCCCGATACTCCTACACACATGTTTGACATTGCTCTTACTCTGTCTGTCGATATACAAATAAACTATTCTTATAACATTGAATAATTTTTCGATACAGACTTTGGTTCATCGTACAGGTATTTGCCGGTTGTAGTCCCTTGCGTTAAAACCAATGAACACAATTCTTCGGTAATAATAAATTTGGTGTTAATACCACGTAAAAATATAGCGAGTTGTGCTGTTAGTTGCTGATATGAAAATAAAATTAAAAAGAAGTGAACTCAGAAAACAACAACCAAAAATTAATGTAAGAATGCTAAAAAACGAAGAAATAAAAAACGAATTAAAAAATAATGTGAATGTTTGTATGCAAAAAACACTAACTGGCAACAATCGAATTATGGATGCAAATAAAAAGTGGTGGGAAGTATAAAGAAATAAAACGAATAATTAAGGAAAAAATCAAAACAGCTAAGGAAATCTATTTGATGAAACAATGTAAAGAGATAGAAGAACTAGAAACAAAATATGATATGAGAATATTCACAAAAAAAATAAGCAAAGTGACTGGAATGGGTCGAAATAGACTGGGTCGAATAGGCAAGGACACATAAAAGACAAAAAAGAGTACTACTAATAGATTTACCAGAGAAATTAAGACGAGGAGCACATTAGAGAACTCTTCCAAGATGAAAGAGGTGAAATGCAGAAAATACAAGAATTAAATCCTTTAGAGAGACAGAAGATCACGATAGATGAAATCAAATATGCTATCAAAAACTATAAAGATAATAAGTCATCTGGATTAGATAAAATACCAGTAGAACTGTTAAAACTAGTAGAACAATATAACATGGAAGTATTGGCAGATTTATTCAACACGGTGTACGATACAGGAATAATACCAAAAGAGTGGCTGAAGTTAGCATTTATAATCATCCCTAAAAAACAAGCAGCAAAAGAGCTCTGATTATGGTACACTGAGCCTCATGAGTCATACTTTAAAAGTACTGTTGAAAGAAATACATAAGAGAATATACGGCTAGAGGAGAATATTAGCGAGACGCAGTTCGGGTTCCGAAATGGAATGGGTACTCGAGAAGGACTATTCGCCATCAACATATTAATTCAGCGATGTCGGGATGTAAACGTTGATCTACACTTGTGCTTTGTTGACTACGAAAAAGCTTTCGATAAAGTAAGACATGAAAAACTAATATCAAAACTTATGAACAAGCACATTGACAGTAAAATCATAAATATAGTGCAAACATTATATTGAAACCAAAGTGCCATAGTTCATATTAATGGGCTCAGAAGAAATGAAGATCTGTAGAGGAGTTAGATAGAGATGTGTTTTATCGCCACTTTTGTTTAACTTATATTCTGAAGAAATTTTCCAAAACACGCTCAATAATATCAAAGCGTTAACGGAGAACTAATTAACAGCTTACGATATACAGACGACACTGTGATCATAGGAACGAGTATAGAAGATCTACAACATATAATCGAAAGCTTATGTATGAATAGTGCTGAGATGGGAATTACTATAAACGCTAAAAAAACGAAGTACATGCTAATTACAAAAAGACCACAAAATATACATCACCTATTGACAATCAATGGTAACGTGATAGAACAAGTAGAAAAATATCAGTACTTGGGAACTTTGATCAATAAAACCAATGATCATACTGCAGAAATAAATAGGCGAATAGAGATTGCCAGATCAGCATTTATACGAATGAAGCCACTCCTAACGTGCAAAAATCTAAATTTGGAGATCAGACTACGTACCATTCGCTGTTATATATTTTCAATATTATTATTTGGAGCTGAGACTTAAAAAAATGCAATTTAAAAAGAATCGAGGCTTTCGAACTCTAGTTTTACCGCAGAGTATTAAAAATATCATGGACTGATAAAATTTTAAATAAAGAAGAACTGGAGAGGGTTGGTAAAGAAATAGAACTAATAACCACTATACAAATCAGAAAACTGGAATACCTAGACCACATGATGAGGGGACCAAAATATGAAATTTTGAGACTCATAATACAGGGAAAGATTCAAGGAAGAAGATCTGTTGGCCGAAGGCAGAATTCATGGTTGAAGAATCTAGGTGATTGGTATCAATGCATATCGATTGATTTGTTTAGAGCAGCAAGTTCAAAAATAAAAATAGCCATTATGATTGCCAACCTCCGTAGGAAAACGGCACTCTAAGAGGAAGAAGCTGTATCGCAACATTCATCAAGTGCCAAAGAACAGTGTTTGTTTATTTCGAATTTTGCAATGCATTCACGCAGCGTTGTTGCTATGCAACAATTTTTCGTTTGCAATGTTTCTCGGACAAGTTTTGAATTATCCTTGCAATGGTAAATCTTAATAAACTAATGTTTGAAATAATATTTATTTTACGAGGAAATGTTATTTCTGCAACAGCAGTCAGGCAGTCTTTTCTCATCTCTCATTGGGTGTCATTTTTTGCCAGTATTTGACTGATACCAAAACTAACTTTTACTGTCGTATTTGATAAAATAGCTTAATTTTTAAAAATAGTCGGTTGTTTTCCCAAGCTTTTCTTCATTTGATTAAACTTATCTAGCCGGAGTTGTTCTATAAAGTTTTTGAATTCTTGTTCATGTTTTGTATCGTACTGCCTATGTGATTGGCGGGCCGCATAAATATGTTTTACGGGCCGCGTGTTGTTCATCCCTGACTATGACAAAAACAGTATACGAAAACAGTACACAGCGAATGTTTTTCTAGCTATTTTAAGTATTGAAAAAAAAAAAAATCGGTTGCCTGTAAAGTCGGTTTTACGGGCGAAGATTTTACGTGACAACGTCTTTTTCTCGGTAGAATATTTATTGATATGAATATTATTAAATTGCACAATAGGAACAAGGAATTGAATGAAAATAAGAATTGCACAAATTTTAACTATACAAATATATTTTGTTTACTAAAACATTGTACATGTAAACTTAAACTTAACTAATTTCTATTTGAGTGATTTTCACCGATTCAACGCGCCTAATTCTCTAGTGCTGCGCGCGCAGCAAACCGATCATGTTTGAGTGGGAGAGAGACGCAAGGCATTCGCCGGTCCGGCGGGCCTCTCTCTCGTTCGGTGACTCATCGTAACAGACGTGAGCCGGCGTTACACTTTTTCATGAGTGACTCCGAGCCACAACCTAATTTAAGACGTTGTCACGTCAAAAATTGGTTTTATTCCACTACGAGAGTTACGTCCCTGGATTATCCAATGTGTGACGACATATAGAAAGACTATATATACCAGTGTTTAATTAGATTAAGAGCTTTTTGTTTTGTAGTTGTTACCATACCTGTACGTTCTCAATAAATAAATTTTGTTACGGAAATTAATTTTTTAAAAAACCGTTTTTGGCTTTGAACTTCGTAACTGGCGCAGTCATTCGGATTTTTCGAAATTGTACAGTGTTCGTGTTAACCTTGCCGAATTTTGTGTGCAATTTTTCTTTTTAAAGATTAACGGAAAAATCTACATTTCGGGTACGGTAACAGCCAAACGTCCAGGGCTAGGAACAAGCATTGTCCACAACCCATTGGAAAAGCCAAGACCAGGGAGAAGGAACCAGCATCGTCCAGAATCCTATTGGTGCAGACGGAAGAACAAAAATAGTCTGAAGTCTATAGAAAATGAAAATATTCATGTAAGTGTTTCCTATTTTACCAAAATCCATATTTTTACCTATATATTATATATTTTTTGATTCACTGTGGAGGACATTTTAGATAATTTAGTAAATTTACCTTTTAACGAGATGGCTCAACCTAATTTTCAATTAATTAAATATCAAGCAGATAACATTCCTACTTTTGATGGCAATCCGAAACAATTAAATAGATTTATTAAATCATGTGAAAATTTTTTGAATAATCATAGCAATCGAGATGCAAATAATCCTATAAATGTTTGTCTTTTCGATACTGTTTTAAGTAAGTTAACTGACAGAGCAGCAGACCTTATTGCATCAAGAACAGAACTTGATTCTTGGGCAAAAATTAAAGATTCTCTTATAGTAACATTTTCTGATCAGAGATCAATTGATTGTTTAATACAAGATATAATTTCAATGAAAACAGAAAGAAACGAAAATGTACAAAATTTTGGTTTAAGAATCCAGAATGCTAGAAGCATTCTGTGTTCAAAAATAAATATGTCTAATGACCAATTAAATGTAAAAATAAAAAAAATATGAGGATCTTTGTCTTAAAACTTTTATAAATGGCATTATTTATCACATGCAGTTAGTAGTCCGATTAAAGAATCCTGATTCAATAGAACAAGCAATGGCTTTCGCTAAAGAAGAAGAAAATTTTATTACTTTTAAAAATCGAAGTAATACTACGAGACCCACAAATTTTAATAATTCTCGATCCTATAATAATTCTAATAGAAATTTAAATAATAATTCACAACACTATTCATTTCCAAATAGAAATAATTTTTCTCGAAATCAGAATTTTTCGAATTACAATAATTTTCAAAATCGACATTCTTCCCAAAGTTCTAGTCAATACAGAAATAATAATTTTTTCAGAAATCCAAATAATAATTTTCAAAATCGTCCAAGTTTTTCGAACAATGATGTAAATAATAATAATGGTAACCAATTTCAAAGACAATTTCCAAATATACCTAGATATCAGCCATCTATTCCTACCCAAAATCAAAGCAGAAATTCAATGCGACCTGAGCCAATGGATACAAGTTCCAATAACTTTGGTTTACGAAGGAATTCTAGAAATGATAGACGTTCTCCAAGTAATTTATTTAATCATAAAATAACGAGTAATAATGTAAGAGAAGAAATATATAATGATAATGAAAGAACATATAATAATAATGATTTAAGAAGGTGCAATGAAAATGAAAGAAGAATGTATAATGATGAAAATTTTCCAGTCCAAGCCTCAACAAGTACAGCCACATAAATTTTAATGCTATTACACAATATGATAAATTACCCAAGATAATAATTCCAGAAATTAATGCTACATTTTTAATAGATACAGGATCAGAACAAAGTTTTTTTAGACCTGACCTCGCAAGAGAACTTTTTTCGAAATATATAATTCCTGAGCAATTTGCTGTGCATACTGCACACGCTACTTCAATTCATAATAAAACTATGACCATTCCAATATTCCCTAGTTTTAAAAATCCAAATTGTCATAAATTTTATCTTTTCGATTTCTCTCCTAATTTTGACGGTTTGCTAGCATGCAACTTTTTATCACAAATCAATGATTGTGATAAAATTAATGATTGATGATGAATTATTGATTTTAAAGATTCAAAACTAAAGACCCCAACCATTTCTCTTCCAATATTTTTAACATCACAAGATCCAACTAAACAAAAATATTTTAAACCTTTATAGTAAAATAATAATACCACCAAGAACTGCTCAAAAGGTTAAAGTCCCAGTTAACAGAAGATCTGGTACAGCGATACTAAATTATACAAAAATCGGAAATGCAGAAATTCCTTCATGTTTAATTGAGATAAATGATCACAACGCTTTTACTATGATAAGTAACCTAGGAGAAACTCCAGCGGAAATTAAATTTACGGAATCATTTAATGTAGAATATATTCAAGAAGAAAATTTAAATAATATTCAGTCATATCATATTGAGGAGATGGACATAGAAGAAGAAGAAATAGATTATCTACAAAAAGAAAATCTCAAGAAACAGACTTAATCATTAATCATCAATGTTACCAAAGCCCGGAAAAAACAGCACATTCCCGCAAAACTACAGGCCAATAAGCTTACTACCTGCAATCAGCAAGATTGTAGAGAGAATAATACTCGTCAGACTCCAAGCTGAAACAGACAGATTAGATATAATACCCGAAGCCCAATTCGGTTTTAGATCAGAACACTCCAGTGAGCTACAAGTACTCAGATTAACAGAGTACATAGCAGCTGGATTTAATGACAAACAATTCACAGGAGCTGTCTTCCTAGATGTAAGCAAAGCTTTCGACAGAGTCTGGCATAAAGGACTTATCTACAAAATGAGACGATACGGCTACAGCGGAGCAATGACAAGACTAATCTCTTCGTACTTAAGCAATCGGAGTTTCAGAGTCCGGATAGGACAAGTCCTATCCGAACTCGGGAACCCGGAGGCTGGAGTGCCACAGGGAGCGGTACTGTCACCTCTACTGTATACGATATACACAGCAGACATACCTAGAACACCAGGTACACTACTAAGCCTCTATGCCGACGACACAGCGATAGCGGCCAAACACAGAAATGTAGACATAGCGGTAAACAACTTACAAACAGCGCTAGATGACATAGAAGAATGGAGTTTAAAATGGAAAATCGCTATAAACTCCGAAAAGACACAGGCTGTACTTTTCAAAAAGAGGCACCAACAACCAGAAGAACAGGTAACTGTGCAAGACAATCCTATCGAGTGGAAAAGTGAAGCAAAATACCTCGGAGTAATCATGGACAAAGGCTTAACATTTAGCAAACATGTAGAAGCTACAGTACAAAAAGCCAACATGGCAAGAGCATCAATAAGAGGCCTAGCAGGAAGAAAAAGCAAACTTAGATTGAAAACAAAAATAAGATTAATAAATTGTATAATTCTTCCTATACTAACATATGCGTCTCTCGCATGGGGACACATATGCAATACATCAAAAAAGAAAATACAAGCGGCACATAACAACAGCCTAAGAGAAGCAGTCAACGTACCGAGATACGTAGCAGAAAGATTTCTCTTTAGAGAACTACAACAAATCAGAGTGACCGACACAATGAAAGAAAAAGCTAGGACAAAGTTCGCGGAGATAGAGAACCACCCCAACCACATATTGCGAGAGATATTGAGGTATGACGCTTTCCACAGATGGAAGCACAAAAGACCCAAACAACAAATAGTAGAATAAAATCATAATACTAGAGAGAAAATCAACAATCACACCAGAGAGAAAACAAAACACCAGAGAGAAAACACTTCAAAAAACAACAACAACGCACAATGAAGATAGTTCGTAGCTCAAAACCCTTGTGGACAATCGCAACGTACAGCGTGGACCCAGTAAATTTTATGTAGATAATTTATTATATAAATATGCACTAATTCTGATTGTATGTTTCAGGCATCCTACAAAAAAAATCCAAAAAACAACAAAAAAATGGCTTCGGCCACCAAAAAAATCAAAAAACTACTAACAAAAACCGGCGCAAGCCACAAAAAAATATTAACAAAAACCACTAAAAACTCGGGCATGTAGGGCCCAACCCCTTGAGCACCAAGTCGCCGAACTGAGCCTAGCTCAGAGCGGAGACTTGAGGCCCAAGTAAGCAATTTTAGTTCGCGGATAAGCCACATTAAGATAACAGGAATATAGCGACAATGCGCTGTCCTGAGTTTTGAATTCGGTTAGGAAACCATGTTGGGGTTCTATTACCCAGGATCTCCACATGAAGAGCATTTGGCTGATAGTTGTGCCCCTATCGCGCATCAGAGTGCTATAGGGGGGAAAGGGATGGTCTGGAGCATTCGAGCGCGGTGGAGTGACTCCTGTTTTTACTCGAGTTAATACACCTCGCTCCAATGAATTGTTACACCCGAACGTAATTCTTAGGGGTGAACATTTCTCACAGGCTGGGTTTAATTAAATTGCTTGCTTGCTTGCACTTAATCATTGTAACAAAGAAGAATACGAAACTATAAGTAAATTATGTTATGAATATAGAGATATTTTTTATATAGACGGAACGCCCCTTAGTTTTACGAATGAAATAAAGCATAAAATAGATTTAGTTAATGATACTCCGGTTTACACAAGGAATTATAGATATCCGGAAATTTATAAAAAAGAAGTTAGTAGACAAATAAATGATATGTTAAAAAATGGAATAATACAAGAAAGAAACTCGCCTTTTAATTCACCCATCTGGGTAATAGAGAAGAAAATGGATGCAAGTAACCAAAAGAAATATAGAATACCTAGTTATAGATTACCGCAAACTAAATGAAAATAATATAATAGAAAATAAATTTCCATTTCCATTAATAGATAATATTCTAGATGGCCTAGGAAGAGCTCAATATTTTACTACTTTAGATTTAGCAAATGGTTTCCACCAGATAGAAATGGAACCAGCCGATGTACCAAAAACAGCATTTTCCACAGAGACAGGACATTATGAATTTTTACGTATGCCGTTTGGATTGAAAAATGCCCCAGCTACTTTTCAAAAAGTTATGAATAATGTATTAAGAGGATATCAAAATGAAATATGCTATATATATTTAGATGATATAATTGTTTTTTCCTCATCATTGCAAGAACATGTTAATAGACTGAGAGCAATTTTTGAAAGACTAAGAAAATCTAATTTTTAAAATACAGCTAGATAAATCAGAATTTTTACGAACATAAGTGGCATATTTAGGCCACTTTATAACAAAAGATGGAGTACGACCAAATCCAGAAAAAATAAATGCAGTCAAAAACTTTCCTATTCCTACCACACAAAAAGAAATAAAATCATTTTTAGGATTAGCAGGATATTACAGAAGATTTATCCAAAATTTCGCCAAAATAGCTAAACCTTTAACTATGTGTCTAAAGAGACATGCAAAAGTTATACACACTCCAGAATTTAAAAAATCTTTTAATCATCTTAAAGAACTTTTAATTAATGTCCCTATTTTAAAATATGCAGATTTTTCAAAACCATTTATATTAACTACAGACGCTTCAGATATAGCCTTAGGTGCAATTTTGTCACAAGGAAAAGTCCCAAATGATTTACCCGTAGCATATGCCTCAAGAAGTCTTAATCAAACAGAGCAAAAATATTCTACGGTAGAAAAAGAACTTTTAGCAATTGTATGGGCTTGTAAAACATTTAGACCTTATTTATACGGCAGATCTTCTGAAATTTTGTGCGACCATAGACCCCTAATATGGTTATTTAATTTAAAAGAACCCAACTCCAAATTATTACGATGGAGATTAAAATTAGAAGAATTTAACTATACTATAAAATATAAACCCGATAAAACGAATATTGCCGATTCTTTAAGTCATAAATATTAATGCAATTGAAACAGAATCAAATATAAATAATCCCGGTGACATAGATTTTGATATCGACCAATTTTTAGCTGAATTTAACCCAGACATAGTTGATGAAAATGTAATAAATGAAACTTTGCAAATTCTCGATAACAATGAGGTTACAGAAAACCCACAAGTAAATAAAATTATGTCAACAGGAAATAAGAACAATGAAAACGCTGAGATGGATAACTCAGACACAGATACAGCCCATAGTGCTGAATCTTCAAATGAAAATAGATTCTCAATGCTGGATGAAATAATAAACAATAAAGCCTATCAACTTATCGTTAAGAGAGCGCCTTTTGCAAATTATTTAAAATGCGAATGCGAGAATTTTGAAGGACATAAAATAATAAGAGCTACTATTCCAGCTGACGAAGAAAGTGTGACACAATTCCTAAAAGAAAATGCGTGCAAAAATACTTTATACATTTATTTCTTATCTCAAGAATTATGACCACTATTTCAGAATGTATGACGTAAATATTTTACAAAATTAAAATTGATTGAATGTACAAAATTAGTTAACAATGTTTTACCACAAGAAAGAAATCAACTAATAAAATATATGCACGACGGCAAAATAAATCGTCGAGGAATATCAGAGACTCTTAGAGCTTTAAAAATAAATTACTACTGGAAATCAATGAAGAAGGATATAGAAAAATATTATAAACGAATGTGAAATATGCCAAAGATCAAAATATAATAGAAATCCACATAATGAACCTTTAATATTAACCCACACACCCTCCAAGCCTTTTGAGATAATACATATAGATACTTATAAATAGACTTAGGCAAATATGCAAATTGCATATTTTGCATATAATGCATAAAAAATGCAAAAATGTCCAATTTTGCATATTTTTATAAAAGTGAGCATAAAGTGCATATAATTTGAAAATTTGGTGTTAACTATATATTTTTATATTCAAACTTACAGATAGCATGAAAATGCAAATATTTAATTTTGTTTTATAATCACTTGGTATTCAAATTCTTGATATAGTAACTAATAAAAGACAGCGACTTATAGTTTTGTCACGTTTTGTCCTGGAATTAAGGGTTTGTGTTTGCCAGTTTATGTCTCTAGGTAAAAATTTTTATTTTGACGGTCAGTTTCACTTGATTTCACATTGCTTATTTCACAGAAATAAGCAATGTTTCAACTTGGATAAAACCTTACAAAGAGCTATCTATGGATATGGATAAAGTTTATTGCTCATGTTGTGGCAAAACTGTAAGTACATACATATTATTTTTTATTTTATTTTAAAAATTTACACGGTGGTACAAACAAAGATTTTAAAATTGGAGATTATGTTTAAGAAAAGTACCGACACAACGCTAGTTCGCAATAAATCGATGTATTTTTTCTTTTTTCAAGCATTTTTTAAACTCCTTGCGATAAAAAATAGGATACCTATTTAAAATTCAAATCATTTAATAGTCTACTGAAAGGTCGCTAACATTTTTTTTTCTAACAATAGCATAGTTTGCTTTAATTTTGCTAAAAACAAAAACATATTGTACCGTTTTTAAATAAAACGAGCGGTTCGAATTTATATAAATATATTTATTTATAAGTTTACAGTTCGGTAATATCTTAACAACTAAAACTAACTCATAACATCGTTACATATATATACCAAAAGTATTATTCTAGAATAATCCAAAGTAGGCCCACCTCTAATTCGCCTACGTGACCGGTTGTTCTCTCTCGCACTCGATACATCGCGAAAGTTCTCGAAGCGTTTTCGAGATGCAACCGTTACATGGGCCATGCCGAAAGCATGTTCGTAACAATATATATTGGACATAATTAGGTGCTTTTAATTTATGCTCACAGTATTTTTTCTTTAAATGTAAACAGAAAAGACCAAGAGCCTCTTGTAAATATTTGGTGGTTCTTCTTTCTTGTACATACATTTCTTGATATTTTCCAGATTACTACACCGATTTTTATTTGATTTCATTTATATATTTTAATTGTTATGCAAAAACGGTTCATTTTTAGTTTATTTCTACAATCTTAGATTTTAAAAATGGGTACAACTATAGAATATTTATATTCTTTTTTAGATTTTATCTGAAAAAAAAATTCAAATAGATCAGCATGTCAGAACCGCGAAACATTTAACTAAAAAAGTAAAAACCACATCCGGTGAAAAATATCAACCTTCAGTGTCCAAGTGCTCTCAGTCAAGTTCCAAAAAACAAACCAAACAAGAAATTTTTAACAAAAAACTTGTGTCGTGTATTAGTATCTTCTAATATACCGCTTTCAAAATTATCTAATGAAAACTTTAGTTCTTTTTTAAAAAAATTACTGCAAACGAAACATTTCCAGTGAATGAACTCTAAAGAGAAATAATGTCAAGTTGTTATACTCCTCAGTTATCCACAACATAAAAGCCGAAATAGGTAATAATTACTTTTACATATGTGTGGACGAGACCACTGACTCGTCAGGAAGATACATTGTGCACTTTTTAATTAGTGTACTTAGCGATGAAACCTTTCCAAAATCGTATTTAATTTCCTCTAAGCAAGTGGAAAAAACCAACGCTTTAACAATATCACGGTTTCTACAAGAAGCATTAGCAAACTTTTTTCTTCCTGCTGCTGTGCCTAATGATAAATTATTCCTTATTTTATCTGATGCCGCACCCTATGTGGTGAAAGCAGGACAAAATTTAAAAATATTTTATCCAAACTTAATACATGTCACTTGTTTAGCGCATGGAATAAACAAAGTTGCGGAGGAAGTAAGAAAATAATTTCCACTAGTTAACAGTTTAATAGCGAGCGTCAAAAAGGTATTCCTGAAATCACCTGTAAGAATACAATGTTACAGAGATATGCTTCCTGCTGTTCCACTGCCACCGCAACCCATTTTAACACGTTGGGGAATATGGTTGGAAGCAAGCTAATTTCTATGCTGATCATTTTGTTGATTAAAAAACAAAAATTTACCATTTTACGGATGATAGTTGCCAATTTTTATTAGAATCTAAGCAAGCCTTTCAAAATAACATTATCTACCAGCAACTGTCATTCATAAAATCAAATTATAGGTTTGTCCAGAAAACTATAACTCAATTAGAATCCTCAAAATTATCATTGTTAGAGAGTAGTTTTAATAAAAGAATTTGAGTCTTTGTGTCAAAACGTTAAAGGTACTATAGGAAAGGAAATTTTTCAAAAATTTAAAGTAACCATGAAAAAACATAGTGGTTACCAAGTTCTTTCTGAAGTAGTTCAAGTACTAGCTGGGACATTTTCCGAACCACTCAATTTAGAACCATCTATTAGAGTAAATTTGAAAAATGCCCCAGTTACATCAGTTGATGTCGAAAGAAGTTTTTCTATTTACAAATATATGTATTCAGATAGAAGCTATAAGTTTTTATTAGAAAATTTTGAACATCATTTAATAATCTATTGTTACCACAATTCAAAATAATATTTATATGTTAAAATAATTGTATATGTTATGTATTTATAATATTTAAGTATTTTGTAAATAAAAAAATATTGTAAATATTTTTTATTACATGCATATTTTCTAGATAAATATGCATATTTTGCATAAAACACTGCATATTTTTGCATAAAATACTGCATATTTATGCGCATATTTCATACTTTTTTATTTGCATATTTGCCTAAGTCTACTTATAAAGTTGGCAATCAAAGATTTTTAACAATTATAGCTAAAATTTTAATATATGGCCAAGCGTAACCATATTTTGGCACAGCGATAACAGCGTGTCAATAATTAGTACATTTCTTTTCATTTTTCGGAATACCTAAACAAATTGTTGCAGACAGTGGCGGAAAATTCAAAAATGACGTTGTAGATGAATTACTAAAAACTCATCAAATAAAAATACATTTTACTACTCCATATCATCACGAATCTAATTCCCCGGTAGAAATATTCCATTCTACCTTAACTAAGCACTTAAGATTACTAAAAGAAAAAGATAAAGATGCAGATAATATTTTTATTATGCCTTATGCTCTTATTGCCTATAATAGTACTACACACACAGCAACTGGCCCTACACCTTTCGAATTAGTATCGGGACATACAGACAGTAAAGATACCATGAGACTTATTCTAGCTCAAGCATATACTCAATATGTTAATGCACATCAAAATAATACTCAAGCTCTATATACAAGTATACGAGAAGAAAATCAAAAACTTAAAGAGAATATAATTGGAAAAAGAAATAAAGATAGAAACTCAAAAGATCCACTTTTAGGATCACAAGTTTATAGAAAAACAGAAACTCGCGGAGGAAAATTAAGTAGAAAATATACTGGACCTTATATACTTACACAAATATTAGAAAATGGGAAAATAGAAATTAAATATCCCAAGAATAAAAAGAAAATAATAGTCCACATAAGCGAAACTAAAATAATGCCTAATATTTCAGATTTATCGTCGAAATCTTCGGAGCAGTCAACTTTATCAACGCAAGAGACAACTTAGTCAAGTTTGAAGATGTAACTACATATCCAGGACTCCTACCTTTTAGATTAGGTACCACCAAAATAATTTCTACACACTGGACATTTATACAAATTTACAATTTAACTTCTGTCATACAAGAATTTTATTTATTGAAAAATGAAGCTCAAAGACTACATACAAGTTTCAAAAATCAAACAAGTTATTATCCAGAATTAGAAAACTCATTTATCCCTTTAATTACGTTACAAAATAAAATAGAAGAACAGATATATCAAATTAATCCACCTTTGTATAAGGAAGAAAAGAGAATAAAAAGAGGACTTCTAAATCCTCTAGGAACAATAATAAAATGTATTACAGGAAATATGGACCAAGAAGAAGCACAAAGAATAGAAAACGAAATAAAACAATTAAAAGATAATCAAAGTAACTTAAAACTAAATTTCCTAAGACAAATATCTTTATTGCAAGATTCTATAAATACTTTTAATAATGCTATAAATAATATTTCACATAATCAATTGATTTTGAAATCAAAAATTGAAGCTATAGAGAATAAATTAGCTTTATTAGAAAAAAGTATAAATACACATATTCAATCATTTATTGTGATAAATCAAATTACTTTATTTTATCAAACAATTTATGATATTTTTAAAAAAGTAGAAACTGCAATCTTATTTGCCAAAATAAATACCTTGCACAATTCTATAGTAAATCCAATTGAACTTTTAAATGAAATAAAGAAAGCAAAATTTCAGACAAAGTCAAAATTAATGCCTTTTGATTCTACACTAGGAAAAATAATTCAGTATGAGAAAATAATAAATATTAAGAGCTATTCAATAAATTCTATAATTACATTTGTATTAGAGATTCCATTAGTTGAATTGGAAATATATGATTATTACCAACTATTCCCGATTCCTATTCCCATGAATAACTCAAATTATCTTATTCATTTACCTTACAAACCTTTCCTTACACGTAATGAATTTAGCTATATCTACATGGAAGATATATGCACAGAAATAGACTCAGAAGAGTACATATGTAAAGGAAGTAATAAACTAACGATAACCAAAGAAGCCCCTTGTGCAGTCCAATTAATAAATTTCAAGAAAAAGGCATTGTCATGTGAAAATTTCGAAGGAAAAATAAAGAAGATAGAATCTACAAGAATCAGCGACGGAAAATGGATAGTTACAGTTCCAGAAGAAGAATTAGCAATTATCGAGTGCCCAAACTCAAAAGAAAATTTACCAATACATGGAAGCTATGTTTTAGAATCAGTTCCTGAATGTACCGTGTAAATCAAGAATGAAGTCTTCCAAACAGAAAAAATTAGTGTCACTTTGCTCATATAAATCTTCCAAAAATTATTCCTTCTATTAATATTTTTCAAAATTAAAGTTCAAATTTTTCACCAATAAATCTTAATACAACTAACCTTAGAAAGACTAAAGATATTTTAGAAAAGTTAGAAACACAAAAATATAATTTAAAAGATAATTATTCAATTTATTTTAAACAAACAAGTTTTTGGAAAATCTGTATATATATAATAATTTTCATTTTAATTTTATATTATGTAATTAAATATTGTAAAACTGTGCGTCAAAGAAAACAAGAAGAAAGAAGAAAAGAAGAAACCTAAGGATTTATTGTGTAAAGAAGCACACCCCAAGGATATGCTTCTTTCTAAGGGAGGAGGAGTTACGTCCCTGGATTATCCAATGTGTGACGACATATAGAAAGACTATATATACCAGTGTTTAATTAGATCAAGAGCTTTTTGTTTTGTAGTTGTTACCATACCTGTACGTTCTCAATAAATAAATTTTGTTACGAAAATTAATTTTTTAAAAAACCGTTTTCGGCTTTGAACTTCGTAACTCGAGGTGTCGAACGAGTAACATCGTTTTATATTTTGTCGTGCTTAGTAAAACATAGTGCAAAAACAGTGAACATAAAAGTGTACCTTCAACTACAAATAAATGTATGTATAATTTACTCATTACTAGTTTAGGTTTGTTTTTTGTTTCAACTGATTAAAATCACAAAAGAAAAATTTAAACAGGATTGCCTTAGAACCGGCAATCTATTTTTATTTTAAAATGAATAAAAGAAACTTTACCATAACACATAGAAGCTAAATTATAATTTCAATAAAAACGCAATTGCTTTTGACTACATGAGCAGTGGCGTACCAAATACCAAAACAGTAAATATGTCTCAAACACAAAACCAAGTTTTATCCTATGTATCAGTAGCGAAAACTATTTCACAGCCAACTTTCCCAAGCAAACATCAAGCCATTGTGATGCATGCCGAAGAAAATCTGAAATTGTACGATTACGTTAAAGCTGTAGGTGATATAATAGGCCCTAAACAAGTCTCCTTTGCATCTAGGATATCAAACAATCGCATTTGTATCTATCTTTCTAACACTAATCTTGTTGACCAGCTCATAGATTCATATCCCATAATACAGATAGGAGATGTTTCTTTAAATATCCGAAGACTTATTTCCTCTGCTAAAAGAATAATTATATCTAATGTATCTCCGTTCTTTTTGAACGGAGCCATTTAAGAGCAGGCTTTCCTGGGGACGAATATTCACATGTATTAAGTTTCAGACGCCAAGTTTACGTATACCCTCCCTCCGAAGATTTTGAATTACAAACATCAGTACTTATTTCCTTTGAAGGGAATGAACACAGAATCTTCCTTCCTACAGATAAAGTACATTGTTTTATCTGTAAACAAACAGGACATATAGCCTCCAACTGTCCAAATCCTCCAACAGACAATACAATCCCAACCGAATATATACCAACAAGCCCCAACTCATCCGTAAAAATTTCATCTGCCTCTACACATAATGCCAAAGAGCCACAAATCGAAAATAAAGACTCCAACACTGAAACTACACAATCAGACCAAATTGCCATAACACAAATATCTCAAAAACGAGGACACTCTGAAATAGAAACTCCTAGTGAACTAACAAGCCCTGAAATTCCTGAGAAAGAAGCTCAACCATTGTTAGATATGCCTCCCCCTCTATCAGCTTTCCCCAAAAAGGTCTCAAAGCTAAAAAAAAAGCACAAACCTGATACTTCAACAGAATTAGTATTAACCGAAACCACCAAGAGAACAATCCAAGAAGCATACAAAAAGAACCCACAAACCTTTAAAATATCCATAGACAATTTCTTTTTCTTCCTTGAAAATAGTTTTGGACATTCTTATCCTTATTCGGAAGCGAAAAAGCTCACGGATAATGTAAAAAGTCTACTTTTAAACCTGCATACTATATATCCAAATCTTTCAGATAGATCCTTAAAAAACCGATTTACCCGTCTAAGTAAAAAGATCAAAAAACAACTACAACTAGAATCCTCTGAAGCCACAAGTTTACCAGACTCAATTTCATCAAGCGAACTAACTGACGATGAGTGCCTTTCCGATCGATCCCAAAGGTCGCAGCACTAAAAAATCCCGCCTTCTAATATTCTTCTCATTCAATTTAATCCAGTGGAATTGTGATGGGTTTTACCCCCAGCTAGAAAATCTCCAACTGCTTGTTGCTGATACTTCACCCGATTTCATTTGTTTGCAAGAAACCAATTTCTCTAAAAACCATAATCCATACCTTAAAAATTACGTTGGCTACCACTTTATACGAACATCACACGCACGAGCTATTGGTGGTAGCTCAATATTTATTTCTACAGATATATTCCACCAAGAATTCCACTTAACAAGAACTCTAGAAGCCGTTGCCGTTACTGCCTGGTGTCCAAATAAAATCGTAATTTGCAACTTATATATTCCTCCCTATTACACCCTAACAGCTCTCGAAATTACAAACCTAACTAACCAACTTCCTGAACCATTTATCTTAGTTGGAGATTTTAATGCACATAGCACTATGTAGGGCTCCAGTAATACTTTCGGTAGAGGCAAAATGATTGAAAATATCATAATCAATTCCAACCTTAATTTTCCAACACTGGAAGCAGCACATACTTTCATATTCAAACAGGTACCTTCTCTTCCATTGATTTAAGCCTATGTAATCCAGAATTATCTACTCATCTTACATGGAAAACACTGGAACGTTTCTATGGCAGTAACCATTTTCCCATTTTAATTTCTAACAATGATAACTCACAAACTCACAAAGACAAAGCCAAATTAAGTGGAAAATTGCTCACGCTGACTGGGATCTATTTAACTTAATTGTAAAGGAACAAACAAATGAAATCTCCTTTATGAATTCTGCTGATGAAGATCTTAATATGTTGATTAATTGTATTATAACTTCCGCTGAAAAAGGCATCGGTAAATACTACTTTGATCCCTCCAAAAAATATGTTCCGTGGTGGAATGAATCATGTAAACTGGCTGTAAAAGATTGTAAAAAAGCATTAAACAGATATCGTAAAACTAGAAACCAAGCGAACCTAATAAATCTTACAAAACTAAGAGCTAAATCTAAGCGAATTGTTAAAGAAAGCAAACAGAACTCATGGAACAAATATATCAGTAGCATAACTTCCGACACACCTTCTAGTCAAATATGGACTAAAATAAAACAGATGAAAGGTTAGATATACAACATACAAAATTCCAGCCATTATAGAAAATAACAATGTCATAACTGATGACCAGCAGATTGTAAACACACTTGCCAAATACTATTTAAATAAATCTAAACTTGATAACAACTGTACTGGACCAATAAACATAACAAATAAATGTGTTGTACATAAGAATCCAAATTCCAATTATCATCCTGTCAATCTCTCACTAACAATCGACGAATTAGTCGAAGCTGTTAACTCCCTAAAGAACAGTGCTGCAGGGCCGGATGACATTTCATCGATATTCCTAAAATATCTACATGAAGATACCCTAATAAAGATACTTGAATTCTACAACAACATATGGCTAGGTAGCCAATTTCCAACACTTTGGCGACAAGCTATAACAATTCCACTCAAGAAAAATGATACTTCTGCCAATACAACTATATCATTTAGACCCATCTCATTAAGTGTACACTTTGCAAACTCCTGAAAAAAATGGTCAACAAACGCTTACTTTGGTATCTTGAAAAACATAATATTATCAATACCGCTCAATAAGGATTTCGTCCAAATCGTTGCACAATGGATAATCTTATCACTCTTCAATCCGATACCATAGAAGCATTCTCTAATAGAAACGACGTTATAACTGTCTCACTCGATATAGAAAGTGCTTTTGACACAGCATCAAGGCCGGCAATTCTAGAAAAACTTAAAGAGTCTAATTTATCTGGAAACATATATCTATTTGTTGAGAATTTTTTAACTAACAGAAGTTTCAAAGTCTCTGCAAATGGTAAAATGTCTCCCTCATATATCCTGGAGACAGGAGTACCTTAAGGATCAGTCCTCAGCACAACGTTATTTTTACTGTTTCTTAACGACTTTAGTTACTTAGTACAACCCCCTGTCAAACGTAATATCTATGCGGATGATCTAGTTATTTGCTGCTCGGGTAAAGTAACAAGCTCCACTAGCACTCTTTTGCAAAATACTATTGATAACATTTCTCACTGGTCTAACAAAATTGGTTTCAGCTTCTCGCATCCAAAGTCTAAAGTGATTAACTTTAGCAAAAAATATAAACAAACTCTTCCACTCATAAAATTAAAAGAGCATTTACTACAAGTTGTTGAAAATCACAAATTTTTAGGGGTACCAAAACCATTATCCAATCGACAATGGGGAGCCGAAGAAAAAGTCCTATTAAGTTTATACAGAGCCCTAATAAGATCTAAGACTATGGATCGATATTATATATGTCTGCCCCTAAAACTTATTTAAAATCACTAGATACAATTCAAAACACTTCATTAAGAATATGCCTTGGAGCCTTCAGATCTAGCCCTACAGAAAGCATATATGTCGGATCGTGTGAACCCCCTCTAAATATTAGAAGACAACGTCTACCAAACTCCTATTTTGCTAAGGTCTCTGCAAACCCAAATAATATATCTTTCCAACTTATTAAAAATTTTCAATTAACAGTAGAGCTACTGCCAATTCATCACTACAGTTTTTATTGCCACTCTTAGAAAATATTGACCTAAATCTTACCACCCCCATTATTCAGCCCAATACTCCACCTTGGCTAAAAATATTACATGACTTTAACGTAAATTTGTGCAGATATAAGAAAATGGAATCCTCTACAATACTCATGAAACAATTTTAACGACATAATTAATAGAGGCAAGTTTGATAACATAATATTCCCAAATGCATCTAGAGACGAAGAAAGTGTCGGATGTGCTATTACTTCCACAAATAACAGACTAGCAATGTATAGACTACCCAAGACGACCAGTATATTCACAGTAGAACTCTATGCTATACTTAAAGCTCTAGAGGTTCCAATGCAGGGTACCAAAAACTTAGCAATCTGCACAGATTCATTATCATCCATAAATTCAATTAGAAAAATCTACACATCAAATCCTTTAGTTAATGAGGTCCACGAAAGATGTACAGCATTTGCTAAATCAAACACTTCGGTTTCGATGATATGGAATTCTTCACATGTTGGTATTAAAGGAAATGAGAATGCTGACCAGGCAGCAAATGAAGCACGTCGCTCTGACCTTACAGATGAAAAAGTCCAAATGTTTCAAGATATAATAATTGAAATTAAAAAGTTATCTACCTCAATGTGGCAAAATCAAAGGAACAGGTGCACTACCCAACTAAAGTCCATCCAACCAAACATTTTAGGACCTAGAATTTTTACTACGGAAAGAAAATCGAAGACCATCATTAGAAGGCTTAGAATTGGGCACACCCGGCTAACCCACGGATATCTGATGGTTCCCGAAGAACCTCCAAACTGGCAATATTGCAACTCCCCCAAGTGTACACCATATACTTGTGGAATGTAACCAGTACGCAGCAGCACGGATGAAACATGGTATCCACGGAAGTTTATGTGATATGTTAAAATCCAAAAACAATATGTCTAATGTGATAGAGTTCCTTAAAAACTGTAAATTATATCACCTGTTGTAATTGTATCGCCTATCTATATTTCAATTTTGTAATCATCCGCTAGTTTTTTATTTTCTTTTTTTAGATATCAATTTAACTTAATTTATTGTTTTCTGTAATACAGTTCCTCGTGTCAATGGCCACAGCAGCCGAGACATGTAATTTGAAATAAAAAAAAAATTGGTTTAAAAATTAAAATTGTTGAATGAAGCCTTTTTTGAGTTTTCATTAGTTTATAACAAGAATCTTAATCTATACATTCTTTGCATTTGTAGATCACCTGATTCTTCCACTGAACTATTTTTTCAGAACCTGCTAAATTTGTTAGATGACCTGCCCAATAGAAGCAGAAACATTATATATGCGATTAATTAAATAGTAATTACGCTGTTGCTTGTGCTACCGTTGCTTGTGCTAATAATGCACGTTAATTCTCCTACAAGAATTACTAAAAGAACATTTACCATAATTGATTATATTGTCTCAGATTTCTCACCCCTTGATGTACGCTCTACAATTATTAATGCAAGACTATCTTATCAGGAAGCAATATATACCAAGTTTAATACTCTCAACAAGCCCTCCTCGAGAACCCAACGTTTAGGTAGGATTTTATGCGCTGAGAATTTTCGTAAGTTCCAAAATTTATGCTTGATTTCTTTGTGGAACTTTCCTTCTGTGTGCGTGCACTATAATTTCAGTGGTTTTTAGATAGACTTGTTTGTATTTTTTATAAGGCATTTCTTTTAATCACAATTCAGTTAAAACATCATAAACCCTGGATAACCAAAGTATCCGTTTATCAGCCAAGAATATGTACACTACTGTAGATCAAAAAATTTTTTACAACGTCTTTGTCACTGAATATATCAACAAGTACAGAGAAATTTATCTAAAATTTATCAAACAGCTAAAAAAATGTACTATCAAAATCATTTGGGAAGCTCTAAAATGTTGCAAAAAAACTTGGTCTATAATAAACGATCGTCGAAATAAAACTAACACAGCCCAAACAGATCTTCCAAACCCTAACAATCTCTTTTTTTGGCATAGGCATATGCCATTCAGCCAGTCACAACTTTTTTAAGTTCTTCCCAAAGGACAGAAAAGAAAATAATGATCACAATATATTTATTATTGGTTATTTGGTTATCCATGGAACAAACATGGTTACTCGCTTCTCGTCTAGGGACCCATCAAGACATTAAATTTAAAACACAACCTAGACGGGGTCACGGATAGTAGGTTTAAAACAAAGGTTACTATTTTTTTGACTGAACTTACAAATTGAGGTTACTTTTCGAAATAAATTCTGTTTAGTAGTTATATACATTTTTGTTATTTAATGAGAAGGTAACAAATGTTATAGGGTGGAAGGATGTTATGGTTGATTAAATTTTTTATTAAGTCGTCAGTTTGTTGTATATATTTTGTACATTCAGAGAAAATGTGGTTTAAATCTGCTTCTTTTTGACAAACTTTGCATGAATTGGAATTTACAATTTTAAGTTTTGTCAGATGAGCCGGATAACATGCGTGTACTGATTTTATTCTGATAATAGATGTAATGTATCTACGTGGAAAAGAGTAATTTTTAAACCAAAATTCACTCGGGATTGAGGGTTGTATGAGTGCATATTGTGATTTAGAGTGTTGACTGTATTCATGGTATTCTTATTTCCACTAATTTTTTACAATATTCTTGATTGTTACAAATAAATCTGGGATGCAGAGCTTATAATCTGTTTTCGCACCAGAATCAATGGCTTTCTTAGCTAATACATCTACATACTCATTATGCTCAAGCCCTATGTGAGCTTTAATCCTCAAAAATATAACTGTTCTTTGTTCCTAATGTAATTTAAAAATATTTTTTTTTTTTTATTAGAAAGATGTAAATATTTGTGTTTTTGTTAGGAAAAGATATAGTCTCAATGGCTATAAGAACCGACAAAGAATCAGATGCAATTATTGCGGAGTTGTCATTGGAATTTTTAAAATACTTTAATGCTTCATAAATTGCTATAGCTTCAGCAGTAAAAATTGAAAACTTATGATCCAGAGTAAACATGTTTTCTATACTTTTTGAAGGAATATATAAAGCGCATCCAGTGCCAAAAGAAGACTTTGATGCGTCTGTATAAATACCTGTTGATGCTGACCAGTTTTCTAATAAATTCCTTAAAATATTGTAGCTGATTGCAGTATTTACATGGTACCTTGGTTTAATTACCCTAATAGTTTGCAAAAAAGAGTAAATTCTTCAAAGTTTAAATTATCATATGTGTATGAGTTGGTGTTATTGCAATTTGAGAGATTTCTAAAAGCTTCACAAAGTGGAGAAAAATTTTTGTTAATCCAATATTTATTTGTTAAATCTGCATTATTAAGTTTGCTAATACTGCAGTAAAGAGAGAGGTTTCTATGACGATTATTAATCAGAAATTTTTGACTAAGATATTCTCTTCTATATTTGAGTGGAAATTCTAGTGCTTCAACATATAACGAATTGGTTGGAGTTGATTTCATAGTACCTAGGCAAATCCGTAATATTGTATTTTGAAACACGTCTATATTCCCTAGGATGTACGGAACTAACTTAGCTGCTAAACGATACAAAACACATCCATAATCTATGATTGTTCTTATATACGATCTATAAAAAAGTAACGCAGTTTCTACATCGGATCCCCACCAAGTTTTAAAAATTGCTTTAAGAAAATTTAATCCCTTCTTACATCTATTTAACGTGAAGTCAATGGGTAACTTCCAAGTTAATTTACGGTCAAGAATCATCCTTAAGTATTTAATTGAAGAACAGAAATTATATTCCCGACTGTTCACTGTTAACTTGTCTATTTTTGGAAGATTATGCCTCGTGAAAATACATATACTAGATTTACTTGGTGCTATTTCGACGCCATTTTCTTTAAACCAGCTATTGGAGTAGTCGTTCATTTTTCCCAAAATTTGTATGCACTTTTCGTATGTTTTGGAAGATGAACATATAAGAAAATCATCAGCATATTGTATTATATTAAGACTGTTATTTACTAGGGAGACATTGTGCAAATCAGATGTATATAGATTAAATAATAAAGGGCTCAAAACTGACCCTTGTGGAAGTCCTAGGTTGTTATATCGAGGACCTATAAGTTTATTGTTATTTGACCTCAAATAAATTTTTCTGCAAGTGTAAAAGTTGAGAATGGTTTTCACTAATGTAGCTGGTATATGAAAATTTCTAATCATTTTTTCCATAAGAATGTCCAGACAAACGTTATTATAAGCACCTTCTATGTCCAAACATATTGTGGGTAGGTATGTATTATTGGAAAATGTATCCTGAATGTCCGTTACTAATGTGGCAAGAGCATCTATAGTACCACATCCTTTTTTGTATCCAAATTGAAGGTCTAGAAGTAATTTCTTCTTATCCAACCACCATTCCAGTCTATGTTTGATCATTCGTTCTAATGTTTTTAGTAAACAAGACATCAGGGAAATGGGTCTGTATAACTCGAATACATTGGGATTTTTTCCTGGTTTGAGAATAGGAATAATAATTACATCTTTAAATTCATGAATAACTAAATTATTGATAATTATGTTAATAAATATATCCAATAAAAATAGTTTAGCAATTTTTGGAAGAAACTGAATCATAGGATATTTAATATTATCCAAACCTGGACTTATTATTTTATATATTTAGAATTATTTCTGTTTTTAGTGCATACTCTAATTCAGTAATATTAAATGGTTCTAGTAAAAATTCCTTTTCGTTATTTGTAGAATATATTGTAATTTCCCGTGGTATAACAGATAGTGTCAAATAACTGTCAAAGTGTTTGGACGCGTTTAAGAGTTCCTCGGGAAAATTTGTATATTTAAGTAGTTCTAAAGTTTTATTTTACTCGATTTAGATCTGTTGTGAAGTGCAGAAGTGTGTTTCAAGATATAATACAGAGTGTTTAGCCGATTTTGTTTGTTTTCCTGTTTATATTAAGTTCTGTTATTCTGTCAACTGTACTGTAAGTAGAAATTTTTTATATACTTTTTGTTAAATGCCGTGCCCCGTTAAATTTGTTCCAACGAAGTATCCAGGATTATTGCAATTCTTCCTCAAATATAGAATCTAATCTTAAAATTTACGAAATTGAATTAGAAAATAAAATTAAAGATATTATAGGTAACATTTTTACATAACTTTAATGGCTTCCAAAAACATTAAAATTATTCAATGGAATATTCGTTCGCTAAATGCAAACAAATATTCTTTAAATCAATTACTTTTTGAAGAACGTTTTGATATAGCTCTTTTATCGGAAACTTGGTTCAAACCATGTGATACTGTTTGCTTCAATAATTTTAATGTAGTTAATAAAAGTAGAAGTAAGGGATATGAAGGAGTTTACCATTATTTTAGCAAATAACATTATTTATGAGCCCATTTCATTTGTTAACAATTTCAATCCTAATCTCGAAGTTTGTGATGTAAATATTAAGATTGACCAAAAAATTTATTCTATTCTGAGTGTGTATCGTCCAGCAAAAGTTAGAGTAACAACGCAGGATTACGTTAGTCTTTTTTTCTCAAATTAACAATGATTGTATTATTACCGGAGATTTTAATGCTCACCATGGATTATGGGGATCCAATTTATGTTTCGTCGATGGTAATATATTAGTAGAAGCCTTAGATGTATTTCCTAATCTAGTTGTTGTAAATGACGGATCGGCTAATAGAGCTACTCCTCCAGGACATATCAAATCGGTTGTAGATCTTACTATTATAAGCTCTAGTTTATGTTCAGCCTTTGACTGGACCGTTCTTCCAGATACCTATGGATCCGATCACTTTCCCATTAGACTTTTTGTGCAGGATATGAAATTTGAAAATACAATTTTTACATCTTCAGTTAAGTGGTCAATGTCTAATGCAAATTGGGAAAAATTTAGAGATTCTGTAGAGAGCATCTTCAGATATAAATCAAATAAAAACAAAACCAATGAAATGATATTCTTCTTATTAGATTCTATTACTACTGCAGCCAACAAATCTTTTAAAATTATCAAACACTCAGCCAAATCTTTCAAAACGCCACCATGGTGGGATGATGAATGTCTCACTGTTTGGAATTTGAGGAAAAATTCTTTTAAAATGTATAAATCCAATCTTACCCTTTCAAATTTTATTGAATATAAGAGGAATGAAGCTATATGTAAACGCACTTTCCGCTCAAAAGCCAAATCTAGTTGGGCTCGATTTTGTTCCTCACTTAGTAGGCAAACTTCACCCTCAGAGATTTGGAAAAGGGTAAACAAAATTCAAGGTAAGAAAAAGTACACCGCTAATGATGAAGACATAGTAGAAAGTCTTTTTACAAAAATCTCTCCGGATTATGTCCATCTACCAGTATTTATGCCGAGCATCTCCACTAATGATCACTTTTTACTAACCCCCATTTCAGCTGACAAACTTAAAGCAAATATTAAGAGTTCTGAAAATACAGCTTCTGGTATTGACGGCATTAACTATAGCATGCTATTAAACCTGCCAGAAATTGCCATACATTATTTGTGCAAAATATACAACAATATTTTACTTAAAGGAGACAACTGTGATATTCTTAAACAATGCTTGGTTATTTCTATACCCAAAGTAAACCAGCGTACTGCCCTAAGACCTATCTCTCTTATATCTTGTTTGCTTAAAACATTTGAACGAATTATGAAAAGCAGATTAGAATGGTGGTGTGAAAACAAAAATATTTTCCCAGTGTGTCAATATGGCTTTCGTAGAAATAAACTGACTATGGATTGTGTGTCTCAATTAACGACTGATATTCAGTTATCCTAGTCAAATAATAATTATCTATCTGCCATATTTCTTGATATTTCAGGGGCTTATGATAACGTCAATTTAAATCTATTATTTGAAAAACTAAAGCACATAGGTATTACACCTTTATGTTCATATGTGTTAGTAAACTTATTTCTTAATACACAGGTATTCATTCGATGTAATGATA
The DNA here is from genome assembly GCF_040954645.1 of Diabrotica undecimpunctata. Classification (NCBI taxonomy): domain Eukaryota; kingdom Metazoa; phylum Arthropoda; class Insecta; order Coleoptera; family Chrysomelidae; genus Diabrotica; species Diabrotica undecimpunctata. Next base: position 6,050,789 of record NC_092813.1, read on the forward strand.
GATTGATTGGCCCGAGAGTAGTGCATCAAGGTCTACCACAAGCCTCTGTCCTTAGTCCCTTGTTGTATAATCTATACACTATAGATCTTCACAGTATAGGCATTAAATGCAATATATTACAATTTGCAGACGACTTCTGCTTTTACACTGTAAATAATTCATACCAACAAAGTATTAACTCAATAAAAACGATTATGTGTGACGCAAGAGAGTATTTCCTTAAACAAGGGTTTGAACTTACTACGAAGAAATCATTTGGTATTTCCGGCAGAAATACCAAAGCAAATTTTTATGCTAAAGAGGCAATCTTATCAAAAATAGAAGATAAAAGAAAAAAGATAGAAGCGATCTAACAGCGACTGGCAAGAAAAGTCTAAAACAAAATTGGGAAATTGAATGGTATGCTTTCTGTAATCGAAGCAATAATCTTTATACAAAAATTCATCCAGTTTTACCTCCTGAGCCGTTTGCCGTAAGAAGTTACCAAACAGATATATTTATTCCATGTTTGTTAGATGTCTCTTTAACCATGCCACTGTCAAGACATACCTCTATAGACTAAATCTATCCGAATCAGAAATTTTTGATTGCAATGGTTATGTTGATGATATTAGTCATTAGCTGTTTGGATGCAAGCATAATGGTGATGCAATTAAGTATTTGATGCACACTTTGACTCAAGAACAAATACTTTTACCATAAAATCAAACTTCTCTCTTATACTTGTCTCGAAGAAACTTTAAAATACAACAAATTATTTGGGAATTTTTAAAAAGAACTAAGAGAAAAATCTAACTTGTATGAATGAGTCGGCTTAAATGTGTTTAGCAATTATTATTTTTCATGTTTATGCTTATGTAATATTAAGTACCTCCCTGTAAAATATGAAAATTGTTGTTTAAAAATAAAAAGACAAAAATATGTATATAAAAAGAAAAAAATAATTAAAAAAAAACAAAAAAAAGGAAAAACAGAGTAAAAAAAAGAAACAAAGGATAAAATAGAAAAAAAATATATATAAATAAAATTTAAAAAAATGTATAAATGTCTGCCGTCATGTGGCGGCCTCTAGTCATAAATTTAAAAAACTATTAACAGAAACTTAATTCTCTGCAGGATTCTATTCGAGTATATTTTTACCTGTCTCATAATTAATGCAAACCTGTACACGGATGCCAGATTGTGAAGAAAATCAAAGAATTGAGATGTAAGAGACTTAAATCTCTGATGACGAGTAGACCCAGAAACACGTGTTAGGGAGTGGTAAGAGAATTAAATTAAATCGAAACGCAACCGTCTTCGTATATGAAAATATAAGACTTTAATAAAATGCTTATTGTTATTATCATTATATGCATCTAGTGAAAGATAACTTGACTATTTCGAGCAAATATTTCAAATTGTTTTTATACTTTTAGACTTGCTAAATCTAAATCGGTTAGTAATCTATTTAAATGAAGTAGGTAAATGCTGCCTTTTTTTAAATTTCTATTAGTTTACCAGATATTTAATTTGGTTATATGATTTGCTAGAAAAGGATTAAATATTTAATTGAAATAGACTCGATTGCTATCGTCTTAGAACACTAATAATAATAATAGTCTCCCGTTTTATACCGCTGTCGCGGCTTTGGGAGTATAGCAGGGTAGTCTGCTATATCTAGGGCCTACGGTATACAAGGAAGGTAACATGGCCAGTGCTATGCTTCAACCGTCTATTATTACCCCTAGTTTTACCCCAGGTACTCATTTTTATTCAGGCTGAGTCGACCTGGGGCCTATAGACATTTTTAAAATGTCTAGATGTTCTTGCCGGCGGTGGGATTCGAACCCCGGACCACCGGCTTGCGAGTCAAGCATCCTACCGCTTGCACTACGCAGGCCCTTAGAACACTAATGCGGAGGTTTATTTTTTAGTCAAGACTTAAGTTTTATCATTGTTTAAAAAAAAATCTTTGTAAACAATGGTTTTATGTATGTTGTGAGAAAATTAAATTTTCAATCTTTTAATCTTTAAAATGACGTTTGAAAATATAGTAAATTTATGGGTGTGGTTTTTTGATAATGCTTTTGAAACAAATAAACACATCAATATGCCACAACAAGAGGCAACACATATTTAGGGAAAAATTAATCTATGTGTTGGGATAAAAGGAATAATAATTAGCAACACTTTAATAAATAGTATCCTTTATTTTATTTATTTATGTATTTTATAATATAAACACCATTTTTGTATTTCTGTTTACATAAATGAGAATGTTTTTTTCAATCAACTCGCTCGATTTGAGCTGTTTATTAATAAAATAATTTTAAATGACAAAGTGATAGATATTGCAAAAATAAATTCGCATTATTTTAATAGTTATATACCACTTATCAAAATTCTAATATCTACACATAGACAATATTAACGAAATAATAATTCAAGGTAAAAAAACAAAACAAAATTGTTTACATTAATAATTATAGAAATTGATTGTAACATTGTTTTCATGAACTAAAATAAGCAATGTATGTAGTGCGAATCACTATTGGCACTGGTTGAGGTTGTTTTGCTATCGAATACGTATGAAAAACGCGTGGTGTCGTTAACAAACCTTCCTCTTCTACCTCACTATATTTTTTTGGTTTGCATTTAGATATTTTTGAACAAAATGCTTACTGCATAGAAATTTTTTTTTTTTCAATCGGGTAGCTCCAGACTTTCCAATGCAGCATTACCTACAACAATATTATTATTAACACAACTGAAAAAAAGCAACTTTCTGCACAATAAAGTAAAAAAAAACAATTTAAGTTCTGTATTCAAAATATAAATAACTTGGCAGTTATGACTATATATATATATATATATATATATATATATATATATATATATATATATATATATATATATATATATATATATATATATATTGTTATGCTATTGAAATTGTATTATATTGCTTACTTAGGAAAAATCCTGTCTATATTTATTAAATGATCTAATCTCCAATTAATCACAATAAATCAGCATTAATTAATTACAATCTCAGGCTATTTAAATTGTACTATTTACCTTTGATCGTGGATTCAAAATATTTTCCAATTGGCTTCCTAATCGGGATAGGTAATATGACCTGAATAAAATACATAGAATTTCAACTGAACTATATGTGAGATGTCCTTTATTTTAATGAAATTTTATATAACAATCAATCCTGTAATATTTGCAATATACTAACTTTAAATATATGAGAAGTTGTTTTCCATCATGGACCCAAATGTTATTTTACATTGATTTGTAATATGTGTTATAACTAAGCTCTTTTTATAATTCTTTTTTTTTTTTAGTGATCGTAAAATTAACTGTCTCTATTCTTTATTCAATTTATTTAATTAATAAATGAAAATCACACTCCGGCTGCTCTAATGAAAATTGACTGACCTTTCCTTCTCTGCCGTTGCAATTCTATGGCCACGCCACAACAAAAAAATCCTTTCTCTGCTTCTGCTCCTATTGTGGTCCAGATGACGTACACCTTTCTCCTATCTGTCACTGTATCTGCAACCCAACAACTCGTGTTAGTCTATGCAGCCTGTTTGAGCCAATCTCCGCGCCTGTTTACAACTCCAAATGTTTCCGGCTTCGTCTGCTTTTAATATTCTTCTACCCTTTGGTTTTCTATCTCTCTGTACCCCGTTCCTCACACTGGTCAGCTTTTACACAGCAAATAAACACACCCGGTAAATTACGTCTTCGGGACTTCAAACAAACACAAATCACACAGCTCCTTCCTTCTTGGACGACTAAAACTGACTAACCAACCTTTTTTTCTCTCTCCTATCTCATAGCCAAAACCAACCTCCTTGCATTCAAAAATTGACCAATAAAAATCATCCCCCTCTGTGACGTATATCGTTACCAACCAACTCTCTCTATAAAACGTCATTCGGGTAATTCCAGAAAACAACCTTCTTTAATTATTCTAACTAAATCCATCTGCTTTACAAATATTTCTTACTAATAGCTACAAACGATACCTGTTTCTCAATTCAATGTCTTTTGTTAATAAACTTTTACCGATATAATCTTTCGGGGAGAAAACCACCGAAAATCCCGGTCTATTGTTCAACACTTTCTATATACACTTTTATTCCGGGTAAATCCATTCCACAATAACCGACTTATTTAAATTTCTTATCGATAATATTTGAAAGTCTTGTCTCTGAGGCCTAATGAACAATTCTTCGAACAACTTAAAATCCATATTTTGTCTTATACAGGATGTTTGAAAATTTATATGCCCGTATCTTTATGAAATATCAATAATTTTAATTTTTATTGAAGTAATAAAATTTGTATATCGGTTTTTTATTGCTTATGGACATTCAAAAGTACAACAAATCCCCGCCTTTGTAATCGATAAAATTTATCAATTTATGCAACTAAATTTTCTCGAGGCAAACTAAAACGCACTTCTTGTATGCTAGCTGTACTTATGCTACTTATTATCCTATGCTACTATCTACTTTATACAAATTTAAATCTTCATTCGTAATATTTATATACATCATGGATATTATAAATACCTCTGATCTTTTCAGAATCCATATGTTTCAACTCATAGCTGTTTACTCCTTCTTCGTTTGTTGGGCTCGTCTCTTCTTTTGAGGAATCCCAAGTTTTGCTTTCATTTCCTGTCAAAATCTTTCCATCTTCTTTTGTTGGGCTCGTCTCTTCTTTTGAGGAATCCCAAGTTTTGCTTTCATTTCTTGTCAAAATCTTTCCATCTTCTTTTGTTGGGCTCGTCTCTTCTTTTGAGGAATCCCAAGTTTTGCTTTCATTTCTTGTCAAAATCTTTCCATCTTCTTCTCCTGAGCTCGTCTCATCTTTTGAGGAATCCCAGGTTTTTTTTTCTTTGATCTTTTTCTGACCTTTTCCCCTCTTTCTTCCTTTTCCTTTCTTCGTCACCAGGTTCATTTCCACCGTTTGTTCTTTCTCTGATTCGTCGGTAATTTGTTTCTCTTGTTCCTTATCCTGTTCTTCTTCTTTTTCCTTTGTTATTTTCATCGTATTGGTTTTGAAGTCGATCACTACATGTTTTTCCGTTAATTCGTCAACGCCTACAATCATGTCATGTGACATATTCGGCATTATTACACATTGAAGTGCATACATATTTTTTTTCAATCGTACCATTACTCGTATACCTTCATTTATTGTTGCCAATGTCCGTTTATTTGCGCCCACTAAATTCACCCTAGGTATTTTATAAATTTGACTTGTTAAATTTACTTCTTCGATTAATTTTCTGTTGACCAGTGTTATTTCAGAGCCTGTGTCTATCATAATTTTAATTGGTTTCTCATTTATAAATCCATCCACAAATTTTAAATTAACTCCATTTCTCTTTTCATTGTTTCCTGCCAGTTTAATAAATTCCTTGGGGTGACAAAAAATTCCTGTTTGTTTCTTCGTTTTTAGTGAGCGCCTTCTTGAAAACACGCCTGTTGTTCTTCTGTGTTTTCTCTCCCGTCATCTTCTCTCTCATATTCATTTTCTTCTCTTTGCATATTATTTATTTCTCTTCTGTTCTCTTTTGGTCTATCATTCCCGTATCGGTTACCGCGAGATTCCTGTTCATTCCGTGGGTTATTGTATCTGTTTCCTTGATATGGGCGGTTATTTCTACTCTGATTTTCCCGATCCCTGTTTTCATTCCATCTCTGGGTTCCGGGTTCATAATTCTCTCTTCCGTTCGGTCTATTTTCATATCCCCGTCTAGGTATGAATTCTCGTCTTGTATAATCTCTTCTAAAATTTTGACCTCTATCTCTATATTCTTGGTTTTCTCTTTGTCTATAATTTTCTTGCGGTCTTCTTTCTCTTCTTTCATGCCTACGTGATTCTCTCATTTGCAAAAATTGACATAAGCTGTCAATGTCCTTGTAATTTTGGAGATTTATGTGGTCTTCCAAGGTATCTTCAAAATGTCGCGATATCAACTCTACCAATTGTTCTGATGAATAATTATATTGCAAATGTTTTGCATTATTATAGAGTTGTAATGCGTACATCTTTTCTGATACGCCCATCCTCTCATGGTATTTTCCATTGTGTAACTCTTTATTTACTTGTAGTTGCTGGATTTTTCCCCAGAAATAATTTAAGAATCTTCTCTCAAAATCTTGCCAATTGTCCAATTCTTCTTCCTTGCTGACAAACCAAAGATTTGCCTCTTCTTTGAGATGGTTTCTGATGGTTTCCTTTGCTGTTGCAAACGGTCCTATGTATTTGACTTTTTCCTTTAGGTTATTTATAAAAGGCACTGGGTGTATTTTGCTTATATCCCCGCCAAATCGTACTTTTACGTCTTCTGTGCTATGTACGATGACTTCCTTTCTTTCTACTCCTCTTATCTCCATCTCTGCAATTTGTTTAAATCTCCTTTCCGTTTCTTTCCGGTCTTCTTGTAGCGCATTTTCAAATTTTATTTCTAATTCCTCCAAATTATCTTTAATTCTCATTTCTTGTTCTTTCATATTATTTTTAATTTCATTAATCTCTTCTATTTGTTGTATCAGTTCTTTCTTTATCCCCTCAACACATCCTTTAATTTCCTGTTCATAGTTTTCCAGACGCTGCTCTATATTGCTCATTGTTTGTTTTGTTTCATCCATTATGTGTTTTGTTTCCAGTTGATTTTTATCCATTTTTTGTAACGATTCTTGTATTTGTTGTGTCTGTATTTGCATCATAGCTAATAATTTTTCTAACATCCCTGTTTCTTTTCTTTCCTCCATTATTGTAGCATTTCCTTCATTATTCGATCCTTCATCAATAATTGTTTCCTCTTCTATCTTATCCTCTTTCCTTTCTTGCGTTTTGCTTTGACTCCTTGTGGTCGACATGTTCGTTAGATTATTTATTCCCGCCAAATATGAAACTTTGAAATTTGTGCAATAATATCCCCGCCAAATATAAAATTCTACTGGTTTGTTGCAACAAACGGGACTTTTCCTGTTCAAATGTAATAACTCTTGAGTACGAGTATCAAATTTCAATATCCCACAAATAAATCAAATGGTAAAATATCAAATGTCAAAATCAATCAAATAATTCAAGTATGGTAAAATTATCAAATTTAAATATCACACAAATAAATCAATTATGGTAACCTATAAATTGTCAATATCACGAATAAATCAATTATGGTAAATTGTATCTTAAAAAAAATATATAAATCTTTATGTCCTCAATTTTTACATAATATTTCACTTTATCCCCGGCATATAAACTTTCAAATATCTGCTCGTCTACTCCTATCCTTTCAAATTTGCCAACTAGAAATATTTTTCAAAGCTTTACACATTGGGGGCCATTTTGTTATGCTATTTAAATTGTATTATATTGCTTACTTAGGAAAAATCCTGTCTATATTTATTAAATGATCTAATCTCCAATTAATCACAATAAATCAGCATTAATTAATTACAATCTCAGGCTATTTAAATTGTACTATTTACCTTTGATCGTGGATTCAAAATATTTTCCAATTGGCTTCCTAATCGGGATAGGTAATATGACCTGAATAAAATACATAGAATTTCAACTGAACTATATGTGAGATGTCCTTTATTTTAATGAAATTTTATATAACAATCAATCCTGTAATATTTGCAATATACTAACTTTAAATATATGAGAAGTTGTTTTCCATCATGGACCCAAATGTTATTTTACATTGATTTGTAATATGTGTTATAACTAAGCTCTTTTTATAATTCTTTTTTTTTTTAGTGATCGTAAAATTAACTGTCTCTATTCTTTATTCAATTTATTTAATTAATAAATGAAAATCACACTCCGGCTGCTCTAATGAAAATTGACTGACCTTTCCTTCTCTGCCGTTGCAATTCTATGGCCACGCCACAACAAAAAAATCCTTTCTCTGCTTCTGCTCCTATTGTGGTCCAGATGACGTACACCTTTCTCCTATCTGTCACTGTATCTGCAACCCAACAACTCGTGTTAGTCTATGCAGCCTGTTTGAGCCAATCTCCGCGCCTGTTTACAACTCCAAATGTTTCCGGCTTCGTCTGCTTTTAATATTCTTCTACCCTTTGGTTTTCTATCTCTCTGTACCCCGTTCCTCACACTGGTCAGCTTTTACACAGCAAATAAACACACCCGGTAAATTACGTCTTCGGGACTTCAAACAAACACAAATCACACAGCTCCTTCCTTCTTGGACGACTAAAACTGACTAACCAACCTTTTTTTCTCTCTCCTATCTCATAGCCAAAACCAACCTCCTTGCATTCAAAAATTGACCAATAAAAATCATCCCCCTCTGTGACGTATATCGTTACCAACCAACTCTCTCTATAAAACGTCATTCGGGTAATTCCAGAAAACAACCTTCTTTAATTATTATTCTAACTAAATCTATCTGCTTTACAAATATTTCTTACTAATAGCTACAAACGATACCTGTTTCTCAATTCAATGTCTTTTGTTAATAAACTTTTACCGATATAATCTTTTGGGGAGAAAACCACCGCAAATCCCGGTCTATTGTTCAACACTTTCTATATACACTTTTATTCCGGGTAAATCCATTCCACAATAACCGACTTATTTAAATTTCTTATCGATAATATTTGAAAGTCTTGTCTCTGAGGCCTAATGAACAATTCTTCGAACAACTTAAAATACATATTTTGTCTTATACAGGATGTTTGAAAATTTATATGCCCGTGTCTTTATGAAATATCAATAATTTTAATTTTTATTTAAGTAATAAAATTTGTATATCGGTTTTTTATTGCTTATGGACATTCAAAAGTACAACAATATATATATATATATATATATATATATATATATATATATATATATATATATATATATATATATATATATATATATATATATATATATATATATATATATTATTGAGATATTTAAAGTCTTGGTGCGCCAAGCAATAATTAGCTAATTAATTTTTTTGATTAATTAAAATTATTTAAATGATATGATTATGACTCTATCACAATTTTTAATTCTTTTATCTCAGGGTTAAATTTGTGCTTCAATATCTATGCTATTACATGTGAAAGGTAAGGTCCAGAGAATACCGGAATAATAAAAAAAACATATGATCTAACACTATATATTGAAATAAAAATAATGAAATAATTCACACTCAAAAGTTTTCAATAAACAAATCTCATATAAGGATTCTCAAAATTTTGTTCTCCGTACGTGAACAATCAAAATTAATGGTACAAACAATATTAATTGAAAACTCAAAATCCCTAACTATTATAACTCTCCTAATCAAAATATTTATATCCTTTCTAAATTACGTGTAAAAATTGTGTTATCAATAAAAGAAAAAACTGCAGAAAACAAAAATATCTCTCTCTGATGATGAGTGGTCCAAACCCTTGTTCCTTGTAGACTGTATTATCACCTCTCAACCGCTCCCTATGTAAACAGCAATCTTACACAGATTGTTGCAAGTATATCGTCCTTAATGATCTCCTTCAAAAGCACAAATCATTCAAATTATGATAGCCTTTCTCCTCTCGATAAACTGAATCTCTCGTTGGCCCGAGTGAAAAATGACTCTTGGAATATCTTCTCTTTACGATAAACTGAATCTCTCGTTGGCCTGAACAGTGACTCTTGGAATATAAGTAGAGAAATATGACTTACAATATTTTGCCGCTTCAGCTTCTGTCAGATACACTAACTCCACAAAAACTCACTAACATTCCACTACTGCTTGCTACATTTCAGGAACCGCCAGAGAACAATCACCGTTCCTCTCCCAGACTTGGAAAACCAACTGCCTTTTCCTCTCTCTGCTCAATCTCGCTAAACTTTTTCCTACATACTTATCCCACCTTTTTCAATCTCCGCCAATCAAAACTCGTCACAATTCCCCCATTTTTTCATTTCGATAACAAACAAATTTTTACCTATAACTATAAATTTCCTAAAACTTATTTACAAATAATATTTTTCTATAATTCTTAAAAACTAACAAAAACCTCTTTCTATAATCCCTTCTATTGTCTTTGGGATTTCACTTAAAATTATGCGGGTCACTCAAGTATAACAAAGAAATAATTTATGCAAAGCTTTACATTTTGTTTAGTACAGGTAATTCAAGACTTTAATAACTTTCCTTCTCCGAAATGTTTGTTGGATATTATCCTACTTATCTGAATTATTTTAATGTTTTTTGAACTTTGAAATATTTTAAACAAACCAATATTTTTCTCGATTTTACATATCATAACAAATCCCCGCCATTTGATCTGCCGAAAACTCTTTGTTAAATTTTAAAAATGACAAAAGTTTTCTAGGATCAAATTATTTCACTATGGTATTAAAATCTACTTATGATACTGACAAATGTCGTGAATGTTAAAATACCCCGTATATTGCCTGTCTTTATACGGGATTGGATATATTTTCGTTTTAAATTTTTCCAAGTATTTTCCCTTAGAAAGTTCATAATTTTTAACCACTTGATTTACTTTATTAACAAAATCTCCATGGTTTCCTAAAATCTTCTCTATTTCCTTCTCCATGTTTTTCCACAATTTATTTTTCTTTCATCCACCTTTTGTTCACATGTGTTCACTGTCCATAATACTTCTTCACAAAATTCTGGATTCTCGTCCATCAGTGCCATTTTTTCTTCTGTTTTCTTTTTATCCTCTAATTCCCTTTGGTATTCCGAGCACCATGTTTCTATTCCTTTCACTTCTCTGATGATACCTTCTTTTTCTTCCTGCTTCCATTCTGTTTTATCGTCGGTTGCCAACAATTCTTCCGTACCTTCTATTTCCTGTTTTTCTCTGGTCTCCATCTTATTTTCCTGCTTTCTTTTCGAACTCTTCTTCTTTTTCTTCCTTCTCTTTTTCTTTTCTGTTAGATCTTGTTCTTGTACTTTCGGTTTATCCTCTACAGTCATATCGATTTCTTTGCGTTTTTCCTGTGCATTGATCCTTCCAGAATTTGTTTTCCTATCTGTTTGCTTTTCTTCTCCTGTGTTGTCTGGTTCTGCTCTGATTTCCAGTTTATTTTCCGAAAAATTTATGGTGATATCTTTTTTCCTCAATTCATCAATTCCCGCTATCATATCATGATTTAAATCTTCAATCACCACACATTTCATAATATGGAATTTGTTTCCCACTCTTATCTGTACTCCCAAGCCTTCGTTTACTGTCGTCAAATTTTTATTGTTTGCACCCACTAAATCAACCCTAGGAATCTTATACACAAATCTGTCCAAATTTAATTCTTTTACTAGTTTTTTATTGATTAGCGATATCTCCGATCCAGAATCAATCACAATTTTAATCGCTTTATGTTTTATAAATGCATCTAAAAATATTAGATTAGAATTAGAAATTTGTCTGTCGTTTCCTATTGCTACATGATTCATCTCCCTTCTATTTTGTTGTTGGAAGCTCTGGTTATTTCTATCGTCCCTTTGTTCGTTAGTATTCCTATTCGGAGGATTTTGTGCATCTCTATTCCTGTTGTGATTTTCATATGTTCTCTGTTGTGTGTCATTCCTGTTATAGTAATTTTGTTGTCTATTGTAATTATTGTAATTTCTCGGCCTATATTCGTTTGTTGATCTGGGATGTCGGTTTCTCTGGTCATAATTTGATGAATACCTTCTTTCCGCTCCATTATATTGGTCATGTTGTCTTCTATTTCTCATTTCTTTTCTTTTCGCTTCTTTTAATTGAAGGAATTGGCACAAACTATCAATATCTTGATAGTTTCTCAAAATCACGTGATCTTCCAACGTTTCCTCAAAATGTCTGCTGATCATTTCTACCAGCTGTTCGGTAGAATATTTGTATTCTAGATATTTTGAATTGTTATATATCTGCAAAGCATATCTTTCTTCAGATATTCCCATTTTTTCGTGATATTTTCCATTCTGTAGCTCTTGGTTGATTTCTCTCTGTTTATTTTTCCCCCAGAAATAGTTGAGAAATTTATTTTCAAAATCTGTCCAATTTTCAAACTCATCTTCCTTGCTTTCATACCATAACGCTGCTCCTTCTTTCAAATGGTTTCTAATTGTTTCTTTGCAATCGTCAAAATATCTAATATGTTGTAATTTGGTTTTCAAATTTTTAACAAACGGTACTGGGTGTGTTTTCCGAATATCCCCGCCAAATTGTATTTTCGCCTCGCTTGTTCCATGGATGATAACTTCTTTTCTCTCTACCCCTCTTAGTTCAATTTCTGCCATTTGTTTTTCATTTTGCTTTAATCTTCTTTCTACTTCCTTCCTGTCTTCTTGTAGCGCCATTTCAAATTTTTCTTCTAACTGTTCTAATTCCTTTTTCTGGACCGTCTTACTATCTTTCATTACATTTTCAAGTTTGCTTTCTAATTCCTCCAAATTATCTTTAATTCTCATTTCTTGTTCTTTCATATCATTTTTAATTTCATTAATCTCTTCTATTTGTTGTATCAGTTCTTTCTTTATCCCCTCAACACATCCTCTAATTTCCTGTTCATAGTTTTCCAGACGCTGCTCTATATTGCTCATTGTTTGTTTTGTTTCCCGTTGGTTTTCTTCCATTTTTAGTGATGTTTCTTGTTGATTTCTATCCATTTTATTTGATGTTTCATTTTGGTTTTTCTCTATTGTTTGTTTTGTTTCTTCCATTTTTTGTGACTGGAGTTGCATTAGTTGTAATATTTTATCTATTCCTGATAGTTCTTTTCTCTCCTCAACTATTGTCACATTTCCTTCATTATCCGATACTTCTTCCAAAATTGTTTCATCTTCTCTGTTATCCTCCTTCCTTTCCTGCATTTTACTTTGTCTCCTTGTGACAGACATGTTGTTACTTTTTGTTATTGTTTTTGTCCCCGCCAAATGTGAAATTTTACAACACTCTATATGTTTCAGAACACGACAATATTTCTCCCCAAATGTATTAAATTTTCACGACAAATATCAAATATGCCATCAGTAAAATTCAAATAATTCAAAATAAATATCAAATGTACGATTGGTAAACAAAATAAAATCAAATAATTCAATAGCAGTAAATATCCACTAACTACGATCAATCAATAAATCAAATTTATATTCCCTGGAAAAATTGTCAAAATACTTTCAAATTCAAATTCCCTCAATGTTATATGTTTTTATCTCTGGATCACCTGTACTTATTCCAGATCTCTTTCCCTTCCTTCAAATGTAAAGCTGCGATATTTTCAAGCCCCACGTTTTGGAAGCCAGTTATTGAGATATTTAAAGTCTTGGTGCGCCAAGCAATAATTAGCTAATTAATTTTTTTGATTAATTAAAATTATTTAAATGATATGATTATGACTCTATCACAATTTTTAATTTTTTTATCTCAGGGTTAAATTCGTGCTTCAATATCTATGCTATTACATGTGAAAGGTAAGGTCCAGAGAATACCGGAATAATAAAAAAAACATATGATCTAACACTATATATTGAAATAAAAATAATGAAATAATTCACACTCAAAAGTTTTCAATAAACAAATCTCATATAAGGATTCTCAAAATTTTGTTCTCCGTACGTGAACAATCAAAATTAATGGTACAAACAATATTAATTGAAAACTCAAAATCCCTAACTATTATAACTCTCCTAATCAAAATATTTATATCCTTTCTAAATTACGTGTAAAAATTGTGTTATCAATAAAAGAAAAAACTGCAGAAAACAAAAATATCTCTCTCTGATGATGAGTGGTCCAAATCCTTGTTCCTTGTAGACTGTATTATCACCTCTCAACCGCTCCCTATGTAAACAGCAATCTTACACAGATTGTTGCAAGTATATCGTCCTTAATGATCTCCTTCAAAAGCACAAATCATTCAAATTATGATAGCCTTTCTCCTCTCGATAAACTGAATCTCTCGTTGGCCCGAGTGAAAAATGACTCTTGGAATATCTTCTCTTTACGATAAACTGAATCTCTCGTTGGCCTGAACAGTGACTCTTGGAATATAAGTAGAGAAATATGACTTACAATATTTTGCTGCTTCAGCTTCTGTCAGATACACTAACTCCACAAAAACTCACTAACATTCCACTACTGCTTGCTACATTTCAGGAACCGCCAGAGAACAATCACCGTTCCTCTCCCAGACTTGGAAAACCAACTGCCTTCTCCTCTCTCTGCTCAATCTCGCTAAACTTTTTCCTACATACTTATCCCACCTTTTTCAATCTCCGCCAATCAAAACTCGTCACAATTCCCCCATTTTTTCATTTCGATAACAAACAAATTTTTACCCATAATTATAAATTTCCTAAAACTTATTTACAAATAATATTTTTCTATAATTCTTAAAAACTAACAAAAACCTCTTTCTATAATCCCTTCTATTGTCTTTGGGATTTCACTTAAAATTATGCGGGTCACTCAAGTATAACAAAGAAATAATTTATGCAAAGCTTTACATTTTGTTTAGTACAGGTAATTCAAGACTTTAATAACTTTCCTTCTCCGAAATGTTTGTTGGATATTATCCTACTTATCTGAATTATTTTAATGTTTTTTGAACTTTGAAATATTTTAAACAAACCAATATTTTTCTCGATTTTACATATCATAACAATATATATATATATATATATATATATATATATATATATATATATATATATATATATATATATATATATATATGTATGTATAAGAGTAAGAAAAAAGAAATTTTTTAGATAGGAAAAAATAAGATGCCATAGGACTTCCAGAAACAAATTTTTGGTAGTCCTATGGGATCTAGTCTTTCACCCATTCTAAGCATTCTAAGTAGCTATGTCATGGATGATGTTATCAGTGATTGTATCAACAATTGCACTTTTTTCATTCCTTTTTTTAAAGATATGTAGATGATTTAGTTTTGGCACTTTCTAAACACAAAATTATTGAAATAGTCAACATTTTCAAGTATCATAATCAACATATACAATTTACAGTTGAGAAAGAGGTAGACAATTCTCTAGTTCTTTAGAGTAGGTTTCAAGTCCAGTGCTTTATACAGGTTGGTGAATTGTTTGCAGTTGGTAAGTTTAGTATGGTTGATTCGTAGTCTTGTAATAGTCGATGCTTCTCTTCTAGTTATGAAGTCTAGGGAGAGATGACCAATAAAAGATTGAAGTTTATGAAAAGTTGTTTTGCTCTTTTGTTCTAAGTTTTGTCAAGTATGCTCTACCGACTTTTTAAAAACGAATTTTAGTGGTAAATTTACTGGCTTCATTTAGAGGGTCGTTGGTGCCTAAGGCATTTTCGAGAAAGTTTTCAATATCATTCTAGAAAACCCTAATTTTTGTGTTTTTATAGGATTTGAGTGCAGCTTTTAGTTCGAAATAGTTTATACGAGAGTTCGGATAATTGGTATCTTGTGAAACTGAGGATGAATAATGAAAGGGCGAAGGAAGAAAAGAGTATATATGGTTAGGTCCAGATTTGTTGCAAAACTTTTATTTTAAATTTTCTGATAGAATCTTGTCTGTCTCTTAATTGACAAGGATAACCTTTCAATTAAAAAAGAGATTGGATATTTTAAGGTTATTTTTTCTTAACAATTTTTTTTCCACACTGGACTTGGGCTAGTATTTGAAGTACGTAAAGTTTTTTTACCTAAATTAATATCGTGTCTCAATTTGGCAAAAGATGAAGTAAAAATATACAGAGAGCAGAAAAAATGAATAAATACGAGAGAAAGAGAGAAATTCTATTCATCATGTATGCTGTGATTAGATTTGACATCAGAAGATTTATCAGAGTATGCACTTATATATACTCTTGTAAGTCGGAGGTAGGCTGTTCTTTTAAATTTTTTAAGATTCTAGTGATACGGTTTTTTAGTGATCTTTTCCCTGTACCTATGTAGAGCTGCAATAAGTCCTTTTGAATACCATCTATATTGAAGGATTTTTAAGCTTCTTGTAGTGGGGTGATACATACAAAAGAGTTCTCAAGAAGTGTAATAAGTTGCGTAGAATTGAGTGTAAAATTAGTCGGATTATCTTTGTAAATCATTTCTATAGCGGAAATATAATATGGTTTTATCGAGTAATCCAATCAAAGATTAGATTTGGACATTTTTTGGCTGGTTTGGGTGGCATCGAAAATGCCGAAGGAGGAAAAGAACTTAATAGAGCAAGAATACCGGATGAAGATAGAATGGTAGGAGTATCAGGAGGAGTGTCATTGAAGTGTCCGCTTTTTTGTCCTACTGAGAACATGGACTTTGAATTAGTACGACGAGGGATGGATAAATTCATAATGGCAGCCAGAGTGGGTAAGTAGTTAATGGAGATGGACTCAATTTCCGAAGATAGAAATTCTTTTGATGAAGTTAAGGATTTAGGATTAAGGATTCCTTAGAGTCAGCTGAAAATAAAGAAGAGGGAGGAGCATTAGCTGCAATGAGTGTGTGATCTGGTCAACTGGAGAGTTTGCAATCAGACCCCACGGTACGACCC
Source organism: Diabrotica undecimpunctata (assembly GCF_040954645.1). Lineage (NCBI taxonomy): Eukaryota > Metazoa > Arthropoda > Insecta > Coleoptera > Chrysomelidae > Diabrotica > Diabrotica undecimpunctata. The sequence goes on from NC_092813.1 coordinate 6,067,314, forward strand.
GTAAGCTTACAAAGAAAACACTATAGTCTGTCAGAGAATAAAAATATTTTAAAGGATGTATTTTCATGGTTAATTAACAGAGAAGATTGCACTTCGAAGTTCACCTTGTCAGGGATTACAAATGTTAACCTAGGAAAACTCCTGATATTTATATTTAAGTAAGCCATGTGCATAGGCAACCAAATATACTCTGAAAGTGACAGTTAAGTGATGATTGCGAATGTAGAAGTGGGGTTATTTGTTAATTTAAGATGTTTAGTTTACATATAGTTACGGATTTGAAATAGTGTAATTTATTGATTTGGGGTGTTTAATTTACATATAAGTTTCTATTCTGATTTGAAAAGCCTAAATGTCAATAAAATTCTCGATAGAAAAGTAAAGAATTCTCTTTGGTGATTGGATATTGGTATATTAAAACGAAGAATAAATATAAATGCTGTTAAGAAGAAAAATATTTTAAATTGGCGGAAGCTGATAATTGGAAAAAGTAATTTCACAAAAACAAGGATAACCGAGGCTGAGAACGAAGACATTGAGTGGTGATGAAAATATTTATTTTGAAGAACAGTTTCATTTAGGCATTCAGTGACAGAAAGGTACACAATCTTGTTAATATAATTTAATTAGTATCATAAGAATTTCAAATTTAAAGATAGTTTGTTTAAAATTTACATTGTCAATATAATTTAATTAGTTTCATAAGAATTTCAATTTAAAGATAGTTTGTTTTAAATTTACATTGGCTATGTTAGATATATATGTGTGTTTCATAATAGATATAATAAAGATAATTTCAAAAAGTGCTTACAAACTAATTCTTTGAGAACCGCGATAAAAACCCTATATATATTTTATATTATTAAAAAACACTCATTGCTCATTAAATCATTCACAAATAATACATCATCACAATATATATATATATATATATATATATATATATATATATATATATATATATATATATATATATATATATATATATATATATAATAAAACGTGGTAGTACATTATACATAATCTAATGTATGGTTATATGTATATCTTTAATAGTACCAGATTCTATGTTACGGGTTTTATATAAATATTAAACACACAGACAGCAACTTGGATCCACATAACATTGAATTTCACCACCATCGTGTTTGTAGCCATATTAAAAATTAATTTATATCAACCCCAACCCCTTTTTCGAAAGTTGCGCCTCTACCGTCAGCTTGTATGGATAAGGTGTGCTGTGAAATTTGTGATAAAATTACAGGTATACCTGTATTTATCAATATATAAATAATAAACATTGGTCCTCTTACTAGGTGACAAAATATATACCTACCTACAACTGATGTCATTGTAGAAATATTCACAACAATGATATTTAATTTCTAAGCCAAGGATTATATCCCAATCCTACCAGAATTTTCAAGTCAAAAAGATATTTCCTAGTATACCGATTTGCAAGCAATTTTTGAGGATTGCTAACATAGACCCTTTCAATAACTAACCATTGCATCGATATATATGGCTGTTTATCGCTCCAAATATCTGCTATTTGTGATGGAGTTCCCATAGGTATTTACATTAATTGATAAGAATTCATCCATAAGTTACAAAAACTGGTTAAAAAGATTTACTGAAAAAAGTACGCCCAAGTAAGGTGTTTTCTACTGTAGAAAAGACCTCACTTTTGCCTACCTTTGCTTGAGTTGTAGGCCACGCCTGTGTGAAGCGCCCTGCCTCTTGTCGAGATGGGTAAATCTTTTGTATTTAATATTCTTCTTTTACTAACATGCTATGATGAAGTTGTTTGAACATATTATATGTATATCACAAATAAGAGATGTAAAAACATTACCATGTGTAATACAAAAGGCATAGACGTAAAATTGCTTAACACAGTATTGAAATAAAAATGTTTAAATTGTATAGGTAAATCGTGCGGTTAATAATCAAAAGTTTTTCTTTGTAAGATGATAACCACTTTCACATACTTCACCAAAAGGGGTATGAATTTAATTAAAAAAATTTAAACCCAAATTGATGAAAATGTAAATGAAAATAAACCATGATATTTCGACGCTGAACATTTCCTCTACTTAATAAATGTTCTGGTTTGTCATATATTCGAAAAAAAAAGTAAACCCTACCTTAAATGTTGTTAGGATATGGCTAACATTTTCTGCAATTGAAAATAGCTTTTATGAGTAAAACTGAGTATGTGTATTTAAGACATAACTATATATAACACTCCGTTCTCCGTATCTTTGCACATCACAGTTGTACGAATTAAATCAAAGCGTTTAAATCAGACGTAAGTCTTTTCTGGATTCATGAAATAATTAGGAAATGTTTAATATTTCGTTAAACGTATTTATAGTGATTGTTTTTGTTTATTTATTGTACTGGACGTTAACAACTCATTATAGAATTGTTTTGAACTTAGACCATAAAAACTAAAATCCGTTTTTATTGTCTAAGGTTTTGAATGTAATTTTGAGTTTTCTACATATTCAACGTTATTATGATTATTGGAAGACATGCTCTATTTGAAATACTGTAGTCGAGAAAGATGTACCCAAGATCAAACAGTTTAAATTCTCATATTTATTTACTTATTTATACACCAAAGCATCCAACAGCCGAAGCCAGTTACTGGATGAAAAAAGTTTTCATTCAAAATACAATATTAAATATTTACATCGTATACATATGACATTCAATTTTTAAGCTTAAGCATAAGACAATGCCCTAAAAGATAAAAAACTCTTGTGCATGCTTTTCCAACTAAGTTACTAACACAAAAAAAATTAATTAAACTTTACAAAACAAAACAATAAAAACAATGGAAAAAGAAAAATTTCGAAAATACATTAATTTGTAGTAAACTTAAAGGGTGTTACAAATTAGTGCTCAATCTGTTAGGCTAAAATAATTCGACTTTCCTTATGTCGCATACCTAGAGACTTAGTATTTATTTTTTATACTAGCTGGTTTTTATCAATTTTTTTTTAACTTGTGTATCGAACTTCTCTGTAGTTTCCAAAATAAAGTGTGAAAAGTTATGTGTAAAAGGTTTCATTGTTTTAGCCTAAAGAATGTATCAATTACTTTGTTACAACCTATTTCCACAAATATAACTAAATGACTAAATTATTGAAATAAATTGAAAAAAAAAACAAAATATCAAAATTATATATTTCCTTCACTTTCAGAATCCGAGCTATCTCCAGGATTTATTATGATGGGTTGAATATCAACATCAACTATATTTTGCTCTCGGACACACCACTTTTGAATAATTTCATGAGTGTGTCTTACACATTTTTCCCAAATGTCTCCATTATATTGATTAAATGCCTCTTTCCACATATTTCTAACAGATATTTCTAATCAGAATAGCCGTCCCTACCAATATGCTTATTGTAACATGACATGAAATTTGCCCAAATTAATAGAATAGCGTTGAATTCGCAATGATAAGGAGGTAGTCTCAACACTTCATGACCATGCTCTCTTAGTAACTCATCAATAACATACACATTTTCTTTTTTATTCATTTTTGCAACTTGTAATAATTCAGGTTTTGTAAATTTTGGGTCAAATTGGATGTTATTTGTTGTCAGTCAGGTAACAATTTCATCTTTCTTTGAAGCAGTGGTATGTTGCTTTTCTAAAAGAATACTATGATATGGAGCATTATCCGTTACAATCAACGATGGTTCTTCTAAATTGGGAATAACTTATGTCCTTATCCACTTAGTAAAAATGTCGTTGTTTATTTCTCCATGGTAATCAATATGTTAGACTTAGAACAAAACAATAAACTTGCTTCAGAAACAAATCTTTTAGAAGAACCAGCGTGAACAATTATTATGAAACGTTTACCATCAAAACCGTCTGGTTTACGTACACTTTTGCTACTATGGTTTGTTTTTTAACCAGGAGGAGTAATTCAAATTTACCGCACAGTAATGCTTGTTTATAATTGGTCTAACCGCAGGCAAGTTTACTCCACTAAATTATGACATTTTGACACTAATGACATTTATGAAATTTAAAATTTTTTTTTCTATTTTCAAAAAGCCGCATCAACCATAAAAGGTTATTAGCGGAAGTTTATTACGATATATATGGTAGTGTACATATTATAAGGTTAGGTAACATAAAAATTTATCAACTAAAAGAAAAATTACATTTTATGAAATAGGTTAATGTCCTTAAGATATTTGATCGTATTGGTTAAGTTACAGTCTAATATATTTTTAAGTTGACCTGGTTCTTCAGAAATGTTGTTGGTGCTTCGTTCATATGAGTAAAGTGGACAGTCTGTAAGTATGGGTTGGACTGTTTTTTGGCATCTACAGTATGAGCATTCTGGTGATAGCTGCTTCGTTAATAAGTGTTGATGGGTTAATGTTGTATGACCAATTCTTAGGTGATTTATAACCACCTGTTCTCTTCTTTTTTCTGGAAGTTGGAGCCGGCCACCGATAGAGGGTTTAATTACTTTAAAATTTGAGTTATTTTAATCCCAGCATCGCTGCCAAACTTCTGTACAGTTTTGTTTGATATTAAGGTAGATATCTGTGACTTGAATTTGTTTGATAATATCGATGCTTTCATTTGAGTTTGCTTTAACCGCTAAGGCGTCAACCTTTTCATTACCTGAAATACCTATATGTGATGGTATCCAGAGGAAGTGAATGTTTACATTTTTGTTTTGCAAGTAATGAAGCATAGATTTTATTTTTTGGATGATTTTACGTGTTGGATAGACTTGTTTGATGCTTTGGAGTACAGATAATGACAGAAGATTAGTATCTGTATATTTTTGACAAAATTCAAGTGCTTTTAAAATTGCAATAGCTTAACCAGTAAATACGCTGCAAAAAGTAGGTATTCGTGTAGCAGATTCGATATCATCTGTTGAAAAGGCTGCAGCACAGCCATTTTTGATTTTTGATGCGTCAGTAAAAATCTTAACATAATTGTCATATTTTGATAGAATTTTTTTATATAATGTACGAACGAGGGTAAGATTTGTGGTATTCTTTGGGTAAGTTACTAGAGATGTATTATTAGTAGGAATATTAATTGTCCAGGGGGGTTCAGTTGGGTATGCAGACAGCGAGTATGTCAACAAATTGGTATTATATCCACAATTCATTACAAGTTCTTTAAAGGTTACATATCTTGATTGTCTGTTACTTTTGTGAGTGGTGTTATTTGTATGTAGGAGTAGGTATTAGGGTTGTTAATATTGCTATATAGTTTAGCAGCATATCTTAGTGTGATATATTGTCTTCTTATAAACAAAGGTGGTCCATTTAGTGCGTGTGTGTCTGTGTGAGAGAGAGAGATGGCATTAGACAAAAAATCTTTTTGCCACAGAAAATTGTTATAAGGATGTTTAAATTTTTATTTTAGAATCGTTTATAAACTTGATTAGAATATTATATATAGATTTGTCAGAATAAGATAACAGATTGCTGATGTTAACTGGTAGGCTAATATTGAGATCGATTGAATCTAGATATAGGCTTCGAGTCTGTTCCCTATGATTAGGACAATCGAAAAATAAGTGGTTCAAATCTCCGACAGATTTACCATCACAAGGACAGAAAGGGGTTTCATAGATTCCAATCCTATGCAGATGCTCTGGAAAGAGGCCATGGTTAAGTTTTAACCGGGTTATTAACGAAGAATGTACTTTATTATAGTTAAAATTAAAATGGGGAATATTTTTTGGTAAGCATGGATGAATAGAAAAGTAATGGTTTCTTGAAGTCTTCTGAACCTCTTTATATTTTGACATCCATCTTACCCTGCCAATACTCCTGATAATAGAAAAAAGATGTTTAAAGTAGTAAAAATTTGTAATTTCTGATATCTCAGATGTATTTTTTGCCATACCATCCACCAATTCGTTTCCAATTACTCCATTATGTCCTTTAACCCAGAGTAAAGTAACTGTTTTTTTTTGTGAATTTTAGATCCTGTAATAATTTTTTGATATCAAGTATAATGGAGTTTTGGAAACTATCCAATGGATGGCTACGAATAGCTTGTAATACTGCCTGAGAATCTGATACTATTACGATGTTCTCACAATAATTAGTGACACACCAAGTTAGTGCTTTCTGTATAGCAGCAGCCTCGGCTGTAAAAATAGAACAACATTCAGGAATTCGATATTTCTCAACATAATTGCTGTTTGAAACAAAAAAAGCGAAACCAGTACTTTCAACAGTTTTTGAACCATCTGTATAAATTATTGTTAAATCTTCCCCTAATTTGCTTAGTATGGATTTAAATATCATATTAGTTAAAATTGGCAAGTTTGAATAAGAGGGCATTATAATGGTTGGTTTGTCTATCAGAACTTCAAAGTCTTGTATGAAAAAAGGAAATTTTAGGAGCTGTAATATAGTATAAGATTGAAATGAATTCGTATCAATAAAAGATTCTGCAAGAGGAGGAGAATTTTTTATTCTCCAATAAGAATTTGTTAAATTTTCTGTCAAAAGTAAACCTATTTTGTGAACCATAGTTGTATTAAACGATCTGTATGTTATTAGACGTTTGTTGGCTAACATTTGCCTACGTATGTATAAAGGTGGTTCCTGGGCTTCTGCTAGAACTGCTTGGTTTGGTGAAGACATCATAGCTCCTAGACAAATTTTTATTGATTTAAATTGTATTCTGTCAAGAGTTAATAGATTTGTTTTGCATGTTGAACCGTAAAGAACACAACCGTAATCCAGAATGGATCGTATGTAGGATCTATAAAACATTAAAGAGATATTTTGATCTGCACCCCATCTTTTTTTAGAAACGAAACGCAGAAGGTTAATTCCACGCTCGTACTTTTGTTTTACGTACTTTATATGGCTGGACCACAAGAGTTTTTTATCTAGGATCATGCCTAGGTACTTATACTCTTCTGCTAAGGGGAAATTATAATCACCTATCTGGCATTTGCCTGTGACTTTTTGTCTACGTCTAGTGAAACATACAATCGAAGATTTTTCTTGTGATATACTAAAACCCATTTGTTTCACCCACTTATCTAAGTTACTAAAGCTAAGTTTTAGATTCAACATACAATCTTCATAGGATTTATGGCTGGTATATAAACATCGTCTGCATATTGATTTATTTTGCATTTTTCATCCATCAAACCATGCAGATCTGCAGTATAAACATTAAATAATAAAGGACTTAGAATTTAGCCTTGTGGGAGACCGTTATATAATATTCTTGGACCGTGTAATACATTTCTATGGTCCCGTAAGTATATTTTTCTATTTACATACAAATTTATTATATTTACAGATAATCTTTTATCAATACCACACTCCACCATTTTTGAATATAATATATCCAAATCAACCACGTCATATGCACCCTTTAAATCTAAAAACAAACATAGCATAAATTCGTTTTTTGAAAAACAGAGTTGAATATCCGTAACTAAATGTATGAGAGCATCAATGGTACCTCGACCTCTACGAAATCCATACTGTGAGTAGGGAAAAACTAAACTACTTTCAATAAAATGTTCTAATCTAAATTTTATAAGCCTTTCAAAGGATTTTGTCACACATGATAATAAAGAGAGAAGGTCTATAAGATGATGGAAGTTCTGAGTTTAAGTTAAATTTGAGTAAAGGGCATATGATAATATTTTTTAAAGTATCGCAATATTCTTGTTTCAACCACCAACTATTAAAGATTTGTAAAAGAACATCTTTGGCATTTGACGGCAATTTATCCAATATCTTATAAGTAAAACCGTCCAAACCGGGGGCTGTATTTCTGCTTTTTTTTAGTGCGAAATCGAGTTCTGAAGGAGTAAAAGGTTTTGACATGGAATCTACACTAGTATTAAAACGAAAAAATTCTTTAATCCTACTAACATTACCAGAGGCATCTGTTTAATGAGATTTTCAGAAAGTTGAGGTTTTTTGTTGTACTGATAGTTATTGGAAATTGCTCTAACGGTTGACCATATTTTTGAAAGAGGTGTGCTTTTGTTTAGACTATTTAAAAAATTTATCCAACTACTTTTTTTCTTTGTTTTAAATAATCGTCTGGTTTGGGCTGCTATATTTTTATAGTTTATGTAATTATTATGGTTACTTTGGGTTCGATACGTTTTCAATGCTTCTGATCGTTTTTTTATTATGAATGTACATTCCTCATCCCACCAATAAGGCCTTGGAATTGAGGGAGTAAAGGGTTTTTTTATGGGCATAGATTTGGAAGCAGCTAGAGAGATAGTCTGAAAGAGTAGGGCTGTCTTCTCATCGTTAGAAAGATTATTAGATGATAAAAATGTGGATAATTGTTTGTCTAAATCTGTCTGAAATAGCTTCCAGTCAGCGCGGCAATCAGTCCATTTTGTTGATGGATTAATTAGGAAAGAAGTAGGATTAATTTTAAGCTCTATTTTAATAGGAAAATGATCGGATCCCAATGTGTCGGGATATACTGACCAGTTTATACGATTTGTTAATGAGGCTGAGGTGATAGTCAAATCAACGGCAGAATGATTGCCACTCGCGGCGATTCTAGTAGGTGTTCCGTCATTTAGAGAAACTAATTCGAAAAAATCCATGCTTTCGACTAATATTCTACCATTACGGTCATCCGGGATCGGACCCCACATGTAATGGTGGGCATTAAAATCACCACAAAAAACTGTTTTATTATAATCGAATTGTTCAAATAAATGTATCCAATCAGTCTTTTCTACTCTGATGTCAGATGGTTTATATATAGACACAAAAGATATATTAATTTTGTTAAGTAAGACTGCACACACTTCTATTCCGGTATTAAAATTATAGTTAATGTTAATTATTTGATAATCAATGCCCTTTAGTATGAAAATGCCTACACCGCCATAGCCACTTTCACGGCATTTTGAAACAAAATTATACCCTTTTAATTTAAAGTCTATTTGGTTTTTCAACCAAGTTTCGGATAAAATTATAATATCTACATGAGAATTATTAATATAATTTATGAGATTATACCTATTACTTACTAACGATCGTCAATTCCATTGTAAAATATTTAAGGAAGATTGAGTAAGTTGACTGTGCATTTGGAAATTAATAATACGAGTGAATGCTTTCATTGTCACTCGTCGCTAAATTATCCGTTTCTGTGTTATTACCTGTTTCTTCTAAATTATTAGAAATAAGTTTTCTTAATTCATTTTCTAAATTGCATATAGGTTGAGATTTATTATTGGTATACATAAGTTGATTAATATGAGATGTGACAAGTAATATAAGTTTCTCTTTATAGTCAATAAATTCGTCCCTGTAGGGATTGGGTATTATAGGATTAGATTTAGGGGTAGGTCTTTTGCTATAAGTTGACGCAGAGGTATGGGGTAAAATTGGTGGAGAAGTTGCTTTACGTTTATTATTTGTAGATGTGTGAATAGTTTTCCTTACCGGTTTATTTAATGTGAAATTAGGGACATTGTTAGACGAGGTAGGTAAACTGGGAAAATTGGAAGTGTTATTTAGAATAGAAAATCTATTATTAGTTATTATTTTTGCGTAACTTGGATTGTTATGTAATTGTTCTGCTTCTCTGAATGTTATATTTTCTGATGCCATTATTGCTTTGATTTTCTTCTGTTTCTCGTATATTGGACATTTTCTAGACAACGAGGTGTAATTGTTGGTTTTACAATATATGCAATGATTATTTTCATTACAAGTTTCTACAGTATGGGTGGTGTCTGTACATTTTTTACATCTACTGTCCTTAGATTTACATTGTTTTGAGGAGTGACCATATCTGAGACATTTATAGCATTGCACTACCGGGTGTATGTATGGATCTACTGAAAAATTGCATAAATTAATTATTATGTTTTGTGGAACCTCGTTGCCCAAAAATTCTACAATTATCATTTGTCTTGGTACTAATTGAGTTGTGCCATCGTTGTTTGTTACTTTTCGTTGCATCCTTTGAACATTTACGACTTGTCTCTCGGATATTATCGCATTCCATTTAGTGCAGATTGAAGACTTGCCACCGGACTAGTACGGAAGGCACCCAGCACGTCTCAAAGATGCACTTTGGATAACGTCTAAGGCTTTAAAATGTTTTTTACTAGCAGTAGAATAGCACATTGCACCGTAATCTAATTTACTACGGATGAGTGATTTATATAAATATAGCAGAGTAACTGTATCAGCACCCCAATTTCTGTTAGAAAGTATTTTAAGGAGGTTTATTTTTGGCTAACAGGATAAGGCTAATTTTTTAATAAACTCTGTCCATTTTAAATGACTGTCTATCACAATCCTAGAAAGTCTGTTGAATCTACTTGTTTTATGTTAATATCATTTAGAATTAGGGTAGGTTTGCTATTGGTTTTATTTTTACTAAAGATAATAAAATAGGTCTTTTCACTTGAAAACGTAAAATCACTTTTGTGGGACCATATTTCCAGTTTGTGAAGAAATGCCTGAAGGATTTTTGTCGCGAGAGAGATATTACAACTTCTAGTGTAAACTATTATATCGTCAGCATACAAATTTGCTTTTAATGGTTACTCTATTTCTTGTGCAATATTATTAATAGCTAAAAAGAAAAGTGTAGGGCTTAGAGTGGAACCTTGTGGAATTCCATTTTGTAAGTGCTCAGTCTTTGAATTGATGCCATTAACATGAACTTGAAATGTTCTGTTACTCATAAAATTTTTAACAAAGGCTAGAAAGTTTCCTTGTATGCCGCAGCTAACCATTATTTTCAGAATGCGATGTCGCCATGCAGTATCAAAGGCTTTTTTTATATCGAAAAATATGGAAATAACTTGTTGATTGTTTCTAAACGATTCACATATATCATTTACGAAAGATATTAGATTGTAATTTGTCGATCTTTCCTTTCTAAATCCATTTTGGATCGAGGTCAGTAGCTGGCTTTTGGCTAGAAACCAAACTAATCTATTATTTAAGATTTTTTCAAGTAATTTACAAATATTATTCTTAAGAGAAATTGGTCGGTAAGAAGAGGGGTCAGTTTTTATTTTATATTGTTTTAAAATGGGGATGATTATAAATTGACACCAGATTATAGGAAAGGTTTTTTTAATGAAAATCTGATTAAATATATCTAGAAGGATTAGTTTACCCGAGAGTGGGAGGTTTTTTATAAAAATAATTGGAATATCATCAGGGCCTGGAAAAGTATTTTTTGATTTTTGCAAAGCCTCTTCAAACTCTTGGTATGTGATAGGCAAATTTAATTGATCATTATTGTCTATTATTCTGATATTGTCTTTTTCATTCTCACATTTAAAATTTAAAAATTCAGGGTTAAAATTTGTATTGCTAGAATTTGTTTTATATACATTTGCCAGTGTATTACAGATTTCTTGTTTAGATGTTATTAAATTATTACCATTAAGCAAGGTACTAATTTGAGTTGGATTATGTTCTCCGTTTAGTGTGCGTACCTTGTTCCATATAACTGGCATCGGAGTTGATGAATTAATCGATGAAACATATCGCATCCAGGTTTCTTTTTTACTTTTTTTAATCAGATATTTAGTTTTACCTCTCAAACTTTTAAAATTAAGAAGATTCTCAGAAGTTTTATGTTTTTTTAGAATATTTAATGCATTCTTGCTAGCTTTCATAGCAGCAGCTATCTCTTGGTTCCACCATGGAACCGGTTTTCCTTTACATAATTTGGTTTTTCCTATGGATATATTAGCAGTTTTTATAATGATATCATTAAAATATTGTATGTTAAAATAGTATCTATATTTTCTTCTGGAGTATAGTCCAAGATGTAATTTCTTACAAGATGTTGATATAGTTCCCAATCGGCAGAATCTACTTTCCATTTTTGATAGATAGGGGTGTTTGGTGTTCCGGTTATAGTGGTTTCCATTATTGTAGGATAATGATCACTATTATAAAGATAATCTAGACTATTCCAAACGAAGGAGGTTGATAATAAGGGCTCACATAGAGATATATCTATGGCGGTAGAAGTACCATTCTGAGAACTAAAATATGTAGGATTACCAGTATTCATGAGTATTAAATTTTGGGCATCTATAATATCCATGAGCAATCGACCATTTTTATCTGTTTTGTTGCTACCCCACGCGATATTGTGACAATTTATATCACCTACTATTAATTTGGGATTAGAAATTTGGTTAATTAGATACTGGAGATCTTTTAGTGTGGTTTCATTAGGATGAGGTATATAAATATTGCAAATATTGATGTTTTTGCAGTTGATATTGTATGACACTGATACAGCTACAGCTTCTAGATTAGTATGTAGCTTAATTTCTTTGGTCTGAATGGGATTTTTTTACAAAAATACCAACACCTCCACTAGCATATGTTGCGTCTCGATTTTTAAGGAAATGGGAAAAATTTTTTCTATTCAAGTTATTAGTTTTAAGGTGGGTTCCCTGTAAACATATTATAAGAGGAGAAAGATCGTTTATAAGTAGATTAACGGATTCTAAATTATTAAAATAACCAATAAGATTTCACTGTAACATGAATGTATTATCCATTTTATTTTACAGCGTGGGGAAGGGAGTTATCGCTTTCAATATCCGAGGATGAATCAGTAACTGAGGATTGTATCTTTTTTCGAAGTCTTGTTAGTTTATTTTTTTATTTTGCGATCAGGAATATGGTCGTGTAGTGGTAGTTCTTGAGACAGTCATCAGAAAAACCAATACAACCGGCCATATAAACACCAAATCAGTACAAATTACTGCATATGTAGACGATGTAGCCATCATTAGTAGGAATAAGCCACGACTAATGGAAGTGTTCAAACAAATTGATCCTGAAGCAAGAAAAAGAGGTCTCAAAATAAACGAAGCAAAAACGAAGTATATGACAGTCAAAAGAATAACTGACAATGAAAATAATATCACACTAGACAACTATACTATCGAACGAGTGGATGCCTTTACATATCTCGGCACAGAAATCAATGAGAAGAACTCCGTAAGTAGCGAAATTAATGCACGTATTTCCAGCGGGAATCGTACATACTATGCTAATAAAAGATTGATGACATCGAAATTATTAGACAAAAGAACCAAAATGACTATCTACAGAACACTGATTAGACCCGTAGTAACCTATGGATGTGAAACTTGGGTAATGACAAAAAAAGATGAAGCCCAACTCAGGACATTCGAGAGAAAAATACTGAGAAAATTATATGGCCCGGTACAAGAGGAAGATGGCACATGGAGAATCAGGGGAAACTACGAGGTTAATAAGTTAAATGAAGTGAGGGGAGCCTTGTAACTGGCTCCCTATATTCGAGGGTTGGAAATCTTTTGATTCCAAGCCTTACTTCAAAGGACTTGTAAATGGATGTATCTCCATAGGTTTGGTTCTTCAGTGACCGTTGAAGGATAAGGATTGTTAATGTGAGCAAATATAGCCCCAGAGAAATAAAATCACCTTTAGTTTATCGATTTATAATTAACTTATTTTTAGAGAAGACAAGCCTCAACACGGCTCTAGCTGACTATACAGTATCAAATAATTCTTTCTTTATCACACGTAAAAGAGATAACCGTATTTATGAGAAAAATGCCCGCGTTTCGGCGTAGAGAAATATTTATATGTGAATTGAGAGTGAATTTAAAATGCGATGCCTCAAGGGCGATCTGTGAGAACGAACTAAAAAATAATACTTGGTGCGTAAAAGTGTAGATTACCCCTCTTGTATTTAGGTGTGAAAACTATTTAAGAGGCTGTGGTGGCGCCAACAAGTCGGCTATCCCGAGCAAACTTCATAAAGTGACTATTTTACTTATTCTACACTAAGAAAAGTGTAAAGAACTATATTTTTATTTTATATTTTAAAATGATATGTTCATTTCTGGAACATAGACTGCCCGCGTTGAAGTATTTACTTCAAAACGAAAGAAAGAGTGATTTGAGAAAGTAAGCAAACTTAACTTAAATGTAATTTAAGAAATAACTATTCCTAAACTAGAGTAATACCTATAAATGTGACAAAATTTAAAATTTTAATTTTCTACTTTGTCCACAGGAAGAGGACAGAGTTTTGTAATGGGTCTGTTAAAATATCCATCTCTAGTCTTTATTTTAACACTACGGACCTTATCGTCCTTACCAGTAAACAATTCAACAATTCTTGCCAATGGCCAGTGTAGGGGTGGAACTTTATCTTCCTTTAATAGAACTAAGTCGTTAACTTCAAGATTCTTCTGTGGTGTTAACCACTTGGGGCGATTCTGAAGTTGATTAAGGTAATCAATTTTCCAGCGTTTAGTAAATGATTGCTGAATCTTCATGTAGTTTTGCCAAATTGTTAATTTATTGTCAGGTATTTCCGTCACTATCTCTTCAGGAAATGACGTAATTTGTTTTCCTATTAGAAAATGTCCTGGAGACAATGTGTTAAAGTCATTTGGATCATTTGACATAGGGGGCGTGAGTTTAGTACTGCTTCTATTTGTGCGAGAACTGTGCTAAAGGCTTCAAAAGTTAAAGTGGTATTGCCTAAAAGCCTTAAAATGTGATATTTGGCACTTTTTATGGCTGCCTCCCAAATTCCAACATGATGCGGAGAATGGGCTACAATAAATTTCCATTGGATTTCAGAAGAGGAGAGAAAATTGAATATGGACTCAGAGGTTTCCTTTTGTTTAAGAAATAGTGCAACTTCCCTCAACTGATTTCTAGCTCCTAGAAAATTAGTGGCGTTATCTGAGTAGATAATTTGTGGACAGCCTCTCCTACTGATGAATCTTTTTAAAGCAAGTAAGAAACTTTCGGTAGGAGACCTGTGACTAATTCGATGTGAACTGCACAAGTAACCATACATACGAACAACGCTATGTTGGATTTTATTTTTTGAGCCTTTCTTAAATTGGAGCTTTTTATAAGAACTGGACCACCAAAGTCTAGACCAACATTGGTAAATGGAGGGGAGAAACATGAACGTTCCCGTGGTAAATCAGCCATTAACTGTGTGGCTGTCTTTGCTTTAAATTTAAAACAATCGTGACATTTATTAATTATTCTTTTAGTTTCTTTGAGACCATTTAGACACCAATATCTTAAACGAAAATTGGAAAGAGTATTTTGAGGGCCTGCATGACATAATCTTATATGTTCTCTATGCAGCATTAATTTTACTATGTGATTATGAGAGGGTAGAAGTAATGGGTACTTCTGTTCATATGGGACGTCTGAGTACCTTAGACGACCACCTACACGAATCATTTGCTGATTATCTATGAATGGGTTGAGTTTTAAAATTGTTCTATTTGAAATTATCTCCTTATTTTCAAGACAAGAAAATTCTCGAAAAAAGTGTGCCTTTTGCAAAAGTTTTATTATTAAATTTTCAGCATTTTTTAATTCTGAAACAGAGAAGGGTCCAACATATTTTTCATTTGGAAACTTGAAATTGTGAATATACCTGAGAATAAGTGTGATACTGCGTTGTAGTTTTGAGAAGTTTGAAAATTTGAGAGATAAATTTTCAATGAAACTTATTGGACTTTCTTGTGCTAGATGAACTATTTTCTTTTCCTCGGGTATTTAACTTACATTTGGTTTTGAATCATAAGAAATTAAATCTAAGTCATAATTAAGTAGAAATGAGGGACCTTGAAACCAAAATTTTGAGTTTAGAAGTTCAGGAGCAGACATGCCTCTTGACGCAATATCTGCGGGGTTTTGTTTTGACTTTATATATCGCCACTTAAATTGTGGGTTTCCTTGTATTTCAGAAACTCTATTTGCAACAAACTGTGACCATCTCGAGCTATGTGAGCCTAACCAAGCAAGTACGATTTCTGAGTCCGTCCAGCAGTTTATTGAGTCTATTTGAGTTAATTTATTATTTAGAATTTCAACTATTCTTTTAGTGAGTTTGCTGCATAAACAGCACCCATAAGTTCTAACTTAGGTAAAGTTAATGTTTTTATTGGAGCTACCCTACTTTTAGAGGTGATGAGTGTGGAAGAGACATTTCTTGAGCTACAAGTAACTCTAATATATATGCAGCTGGCGTATGCCTTTTCACTAGCGTCGGAAAATGCGTGGATTTGTATACTACATACATAATTTTCAATAAAAAAAGGTCTGTGAATTTTTAAATGTTTTAGTGCTGAAATATGTTTGAGAAAATTTAACCATTCATTTAAGAGTGTAGAGTCTAAACTTTCATTCCACTGAATTTTTGAAAGCCAAATCTTTTGCATTATTATTTTTGCAGTTACTATTACAGGATTAATTAATCCCTTGGGGTCGAAAAAACTTGCGATTATCGAGAGCACTTGTCTCTTAGTGTAGGAATCTTTTATTTCGATTTCTGGCACTGAAATAGAGAAACTATCTAATTTAGAGTCCCAATAAAGACCTAATATTTTATTAGAATAATTTTCTGGAGATATGACATACGTGGAGTCAGTTGAAAATTGTGAAATATTTTCTAAAAATGGTGGTGAATTTGAACACCATTTGTGAAGAGATATGCCTGCCTTTTGTAGCAGTGCAGTGATTTGCTCATGCGCAAGTGTGAGTGTTTCAATACTATTTGTACCATATAATATGTCATCAATATAACAAAAATTAATGAGCATATCATGAGCGAGAGGATATTCTTCCTTATGCATGTTTGCAAGTTCAATTAAACATCGTGTGCTAAGGAAGGTAGCTGGTTTCGTTCCATAGGTAACCGTTTCCAATTGTATACATTTTAACGGCTCCGAGGGAGAGTTGCGCCACAAAATATTTAATAAGAAAGTTTGGTTGGGGTTTATTCTGATTTGTCTAAACATCTTTTTTATATCAGATGTGAATACATACTTGAAGAGTCTAAAGTTGACTAAAGTGTCAAATAGTTCTGGTTGTCTGGTATAACCCTTTAACATAATATCATTAAGGCTAAAACCAGAAGTGGTTTTCATGGATGCGTCAAAAACTACGCGCAAACGAGTTGTGAGAGAAGTGTCTTTTTCTACACTGTGGTGAGGCAAGAAATATTTGTTTTCTGAGTGTACATTCTGCAGAGACAACGGAACATATTTTGCATGTCCTAATTCAACATACTGATCTATAAGAGATTTATATTGTTTGTAAAGAGAATCATTTTTTGAGAATTTGTTCTCCAAATTTAGAAATCGCCTTCGCGCCATTTGGAAAGAGTC
This sequence comes from Diabrotica undecimpunctata, assembly GCF_040954645.1. Lineage (NCBI taxonomy): Eukaryota > Metazoa > Arthropoda > Insecta > Coleoptera > Chrysomelidae > Diabrotica > Diabrotica undecimpunctata. The sequence continues at coordinate 6,084,535 of NC_092813.1, forward strand.
GCCCAATTTATTATTTTCATTAGGCGTGTATAGGGGTAAATCTACTTGGAACTGTCCATTCGGTAGGATTTGTGTTGTGGCTTTAAATATTTTCTCAGCCTTTTCATCATCAGGACTTAAACGCTTTATTTCGGGAACTTCTTCAATGTCCCAAAACCTTTGGAGAAGATTATTTATATTTTCTTCTTCAGTGTGAGATTGAACATATAAAGAAATATGATTCAAGTGTGAATAGTTACAGTTTGAGTGAGAGTGCATCTTTTTCTTAGATGAAACTTGTGGAGATAAGTTACCGAACATGACATATCCTCAATGAGTGTTTTGAAGCACTGGAAGACCTGCTCCAATATGAATTAAACCATCCTTTAATAGATCACAGTAAATTTCTGCACCTAATAAGAGATCGATTCTCCCTGGGGAGGAGTAAGAGGGATCACTGAGCTTTATGCCAGCTGGTATTTTTTATTTTGCTACGATCTAGAGGTACCTGAGGTATTTTACACGTAATATTATCCAAAACTGCACATGATACTTCAAATTTCATATCATTGTTTTTATATGGGAAAAATTCAATGTTTACCATTTCATTTGAGATGGAACAATTTTGAGAGATTGTGGAAATTTGTAATCTTTTATTAGTGGTAGAGTAGTTTAGTTTATTTACTAAATCCTTTGTTGCAAAGCTCGATTGAGATCCATTATCGAGAAGACATCTTGCGTGTACAGGTTGTCCACTTTTAGAGTGAATTGTTACCAGCGCTGTGGCTAGCAAAACTTCGTTTTTTGGATTGAAAGTGGAGAGAGAAGAGATGCAAGATGAATTTTGACTTTGTGTGTCTGAGAGTAGACAATATTTATTTGTCTGAGTGCTTAAGTAAGTAGAAGTGTTTGGTGATTCATTATATGAATGTGGAGAATTAATTCTTTGAGTAACTTGGGCATTATTACTCCTTTGAGGAACATGAAAATGACTTTGAGAGATATGTGGTGCACTATGGCGAGTTTGTGAATCACCCTGTATACTTGCGGAGGATTGAGAGGTTTGTGGTGCATTAAAGCGTGATTGTTGCCTATTGGCGTGACTTTGATTACCATCATGTGAATTTGAAGCACTTTGATTGCTTCGAGTGGGAGAGAATAAATTATTTTCATGAGTGTGAGAAAAATGATTTTCTTCATGCAGAAGTGTATTGTGCCTTTTATTGCAAATTTTACATGTGTATTTGCGCTGAAGTGATATTATCGGTTATATTTTCGGATAATGTTTTTTCTATATGGCCTTTAAAAATATTCCAGTTTGCTGAAGACTCTTTCCATTTGGATGAAGAAATTATTGTACATGGGTGATAGTCCAAGTCGATGGTGATTACTATAGGTAAGTGAGTTGAACCCAGAGTATCGGAAACAGGATCCCATGTGGTATATCCAATTAGATTTGGTGTAACAAGGGATAGATCCACCATTGATGGAAGTTCATTAGGTCTTGTTACTTTGGTCGGTCTACAGTCGTTTAGCAGAACTAAATTACTGTTATCAAGCGCGTCTACTATACACTTGCCCTGAGCGGAATCCTTCAAGGAACCCCACCTACTGTGGTGTCCATTGAAGTCCCCACCAATGACAACCCTACCACTAAATTGAGTTAAAAGCTTTTCCCAATCTCTATTATTGACTATCACTTTGGGTGGTTTATAAATACAAACGATTACCAATTTAATTTGTTCTATAAAAACTGCACACGTTTCAATACCTTTATTAAAGTTTTTCGTTACATTAATTTCAGTAAAACAAAGGTTATTTGATATGAGGATGGCTACACCACCGTAACCATCAGGTCTATCGCTTCTGATAACGTTGTAACCTGTTAAACCAAAATTTTTATTTTTAGAAAGCCATGTTTCATTAAGCAGAATGACATCAACAACATTGTGCTCGAGATAATTAAGTAAACTAGGTTTATGTTTATTTATAGATTGACAGTTCCACTGCAGTATGTTAAATGTCCTGTTGTTCCCCATCGCTTTCAATATCTGTTAGGTTGTTCAACATTTTTTCAATTTCTTCTTTTGTATTTTTTTGTAAGTTAGGTAAAAATATTTTAGGGTTAATTTTCTTGATGATATTTTCTATCAAGGCTGGAATTTCATTGATTATTTTACATTCTATTTTTTCTTTATACGCCATAAACTCGTCCCTGTAGGGATTAGGGATTATAGGTTGGGATGAGGAGTTTGTAGCATTTGGAAATCTTGGGAAAGTTGGTGCGTTTTTGATCGCAGTAGGAGATATAGCTTTACGCTTGTTTCTTGTTTTTTTAATGGTAGGTACATAGGATTGATTTTGATTTGTACCTTCAGGGATGTTAGGGGTTAAGGCGGGGAAATTTTGTATAGTATTGAGGATACCGAATCTATTATTTGTAGTTACCTTGGCGTATGAAGGATTGTTAGCTATGGTTTCTGCCTCTTTAAAGGTAGTGTTTTCTAAAGCCATTATTGATTTTATTTTGTATTGGCGTTTAAATGCAGGACACTGTTTAGAGAGTGAGTTGTGTTCAGTGGAGTTGCAATGTAAACAAAATAGGGAGTTAGTGCATGTTTCATTATTATTATGAGTTTGACTACATTTTTTACAACGATTTGATGTTGATTTGCATTGCCGAGCAGTATGACCGAAACGAAAGCAATTAAAACACTGAACAACCGGATATATATATTGTTCAACATTAAACCTAACCAAGTCTAAATTAACAGTCTTAGGAATGCTATTTCCTTCAAATGTCAAAATGACCATCTGGCGAGGTACAAGAATTGTTTCATTATCCGAATCAATTATTTTCCGTTTTAACCTTTTTACTTCGACAACATTTTTATCTGAGACAATATTTTCTAAAATATACTTTTCATCCAAAAACGTATCGACTTCCCTAATAATTCCCTTCTTTTGAGTAAAAAATGATGGAATATACGCTACAAGTTTATTATCCTTAATAAGCTCATGTTCAATTAAAGAATTTGCGCAAGTATAAGTTTTAAAAATTACTTTTACCTTATTTCTGCCAACAGGTTTAATGTCTAGTACATCGTGTTTAAAATATTGGTTTTTAAATAGATAATGACCGACACGTACTGGTGATAAACGGGACAAGTTTTTGTCTGTAGATTCTACAAAGACATTATAATACCCTGAATCATTTATTTTATATCTATTATTTAAATTAATATACCTTTTGTCTTCCGTATACATTGATGATATATTATTCTGGGGTGGCTCAACACCACCCCCCGATTCACTCATAATAATAAATAATTAGATCCTACCTTTTTTGAAGATCGGTTGGTTTATTTTCAAATTAAATACCTATTAATTTGATAATAGCACTAGTTAAGGACACGGCACAGATTTATCGAACGATGTTCACCTGTTAACTGTCCAACGAATACTGTGAATGATTTTGTTTAGTGTAAATGTCTTTTTCAACTAAGACGCGATTTTAATTTTAATAGAGTATTTTTACTAGAGTGATAAATAAATATTTTTCTTGAGAGCGGGCTGTGAGACAATCTGTATAATAAATAATTGTCAGCTATCTTTAGCGATATTGAGAAGAAAGATCTGTTGTCAAATCAAAGCCATTAGTTAATATAAATATTAATAAACAAATAAAAGTCGAGACAAATATCTACCAATATAAATTATGTGCATGCATTGAGTATAGAAAATATAGAAAGAGTTTTAACCTCACCAAATGTTTTTCAAGTATCCAATTTAATTACCGCTGTCGCTTACCAACACATAACGCACTTTTCACAAAACACACGTGTCTAATCTTGAACGAAGGTCAACTTGTGCAATCTTTCTTCTAGGGACGAGAAACCATTATTCTTTCTTCCTGTTGCTCTCCGGCGTGTGTAATCCTTTTCTTTCTTCAGTCCTGTTTCATCAAATAATCTGTGCTCGATAGGATCACGAATGAGGGGAGCTTTGTTACTGGCTCCCTATATTCGAGGGTTGGAAATCTTTTGATTCCAAGCCTTACTTCAAAGGACTTGTGAATGGATGTATCTCCATAGGTTTGGTTCTTCAGTGACCGTTGAAGGATAAGGATTGTTAATGTGAGCAAATATAGCTCCAGAGAAATAAAATCACCTTTAGTTTATCGATTTATAATTAACTTATTTTTAGAGTAGACAAGCCTCAACACGGCTCTAGCTGACTATACAGTATCAAATAATTCTTTCTTTATCACACGTAAAAGAGAAAACCGTATTTATGAGAAAAATGCCCGCGTTTCGGCGTAGAGAAATATTTATATGTGAATTGAGAGTGAATTTAAAATGCGATGCCTCAAGGGCGATCTGTGAGAACGAACTAAAAAATAATACTTGGTGCGTAAGGGTAAAGACACACACAGCCGTTTTAACCGAAGCGTTTAACACGTCTGTAGCTTCGTGTAAAGACAGACACAGCGTTTCTAACCGAAGCGTTTAACGAGTCGGTAGTGGTTTTAAACACGATTTGTGTAGAGTTCGATAGGGTTTTCGAGATGGACGACGTATTGTATTTGTCAGTATTCTACATGCGTTGAAAATTTTACAAAAAAAAAACAACAAAAACGTAGAATGTGGATACATCCAATTATCAAAAAAAAAGGGAACAAAAGGCCATTTTCATACGCTGTTTGCTGAAGTGCAACGAGACGATGAAAATTTATTTAACTTTACTAGGATGTCGCGAGATATTTTTGATGAGTTGCTCACAATTTGCCAAGAAGGGCTAACAAAGAGAGATACACGTAGGAGAAAATCAATAACACCAGAGGAAAATTGGTAATAACTATCCAGTAAGCAAATAACTTCTTAGCACTCTATCACTATATTTACTCTTCCTCATATCCCAAAGTGCTGGTCGGTTTTTTACTACCAAATTTTTCTCCAGCCATTTCTAAAATTAAAATATTGAGACAAAAACGCGAGGGTGTGTGTACAGAGCTACCAAAACACACTAAGAACCCAATGCCTCTCGTTTTTAAAACAGATGCGATTCCAGACATCTACCACCAACCGATTCTGTTTTAAAACCGCTTTGGAAAACGAGGCGGTCAGAACCGCTGTGTATGTTTTACACCATTATAATTCAATAGATGATGCATCGACTTGGACACCGATGCGTTTAACGCTTCGGTTAAAACCGATGTGTGTGTCTTTACACTTAAAGTGTAGTATTACCCCTCTTGTATTTAGGTGTGAAAACTATTTAAGAGGCTGTGGTGGCGCCAACAAGTCGGCTATCCCGAGCAAACTTCATAAAGTGACTATTTTACTTATTCTACACTAAGAAAAGTGTAAAGAACTATATTTTTATTTTATATTTTAAAATGATATGTTCATTTCTGGAACATGAAGGTTATGACATTGTAAGATTTGTGAAAAGTCAAAGACTGTCATGGCTGGGACATGTGCAGAGACAAAACGATGCAAAAACAACAAAGAAAATGTTACAATGGAAGCCCATAGGAAGGCGAAAAAAAGGAAGGCCCAGAACGAGATGGTTGGATGACGTGGAAGACGACCTGAAAACAATGAACATAAGACAATGGAGAAGAAGGGCACAAGCAAAGGCAAAGACCCATCCAGGGTTATGATGCCAAAAGAAGAAGAAGAAGAATTATTTTTTTTTAATTCTCAGATTTCAAATAGAAAAAAGTACTTTATTGACCAGCATTGTGGAACCCCACATTTTTTTTGAAAAATTAAATTCCTCTAAGTTAGCCCAAATATCTCGGCGGGATAGTTTAAGCAGTTCAAAAAAAAAGGAGGAAGACACATTTAAATTTGATTTATTCCAGATGATGGATGATTGCATCCAACATTCCTCTATATAAAGTTAATAACCCTAGTTTTAAATGCTTTTTCGAAAAATATCTTAATAAATCCTTACCGGACGAGAGTACATTGAGAAAACATACTGTGGAAAAATGTTATATGGAATGTATTTCAAAAATTAAGCGAGAGTTAGAGGGCAATATTTTGTATATTATCGTGGATGAAACGACAGATGTATGCGGCAGGTATATAGCTAATTTAATGATTGGAATTTTGAACGAAAACTTTGCGAGAAAACCTTATTTAGTTGCCGTTAAAGAATTGGAAAAAACAAACAATCTAACAATAAGTCGATTTATATAAGATAGTTTAACAAACCTCTTTTTACCCAACGCTATACCAGTGAATAAAATAGTTTTAATGCTTTCAGATGCTGCGGTATATATGTTAAAAGCTGCTGTTAATTTAAAGATTTTTTATCCTAATTTAATTCATTGCACTTGTGTAGCCCACGGGGTAAATAGAATTGCTGAAGAAATAAGAAATCTGTTTCCGTTGGTAAATAATTTTATAAATTTTATGAAAAAGTTTTTGTAAAGGTTCCGTTGAGGGTGCAAATATATAAAGAAAGACTTCCCGGTGTCCTTTTGCCACCTAAACCAGTAATTACAAGGTGGGGAACCTGGCTCGAAGCAGTTTTTTTTTACTTTGAACACTGCAATTAAATATAATTAGTTATGTCAGAATTTGATGATGATATTTCCGAAGCCATTCGAGAAGCAAAAAAAAAATATTAAAAAATCCCAAATTGAAACAGGAACTCGCTTATATCAATGCCAATTATAAATTAATAGTTACCACAATTACCTTATTAGAAAAACAAGAGATAAATTTATGTGAGTCAGTAAAATTAATAGATAATTTAAAGACGAAAATTAAATGGGCACCTGGAAGTAACGGTCAATTAATTTAAAAAAAATTAAATATGTTTTCGACAAGAATGAAGGTTTTTCGTTTTTATCTAATGTTGCTTTTGAATGGGACATTTTCCGAGGAATTTCAAATTATGCCAGATTTAGTATCCGCTCTGAAATATGCTCCAATTACATCTGTCGATGTCGAACGTTCGTTTTCAATGTACAAATTAATTTAAGTGATCGAAGACATAGTTTTAAGACCGAAAATATTGAAAACATTTAGTTGTTTCTATTAATGATAAAATTTTAAGTGGTTACAATGTTTAATTATTAATTTACAGTTATTTAGTTACTAGTTTATTTATATTAATGTTATGATTATGATGTGTAAATATACCTGCCTTAAGTTAATATTACGTTAATTCACTTTGTACAATAAATAATAAGTTATATTCCTTTATTGCCTATATTTTGCCTAAATCTTAATATTCCTGCCTTTTTTAATAAAAATCTTTGCCTATATAGGCGCCTTTTTCTTCAATTTTTGTTGCCTATAAATCCGAGCTTTAGCTATCACTTATTCGTTTATTTTTATTCCATTGAGAGCAGATAGGACAATGGCCTGGTTTTTGGTTGGATATTTAAATGAAGTAACAGCGTTGGAATATGAACATGGTTGATTGTTGTTAGGAGAAGAAACAGAACCAACAGAATCTTCATCCATTTTTAAAAATATTATTCATATTTTGGCACCTCTATTCTTCAGACGGTCCTGTTTCCATAAAAACAGAATCGGTAATGAGGTACCAAAAGTTGTGTAGTTGATAAATCCGGTACCGGGAACTTGTTTTGATAAAAGTATCTTTAATTATATTATAATAAATACTACTTACAGTTTTTCTCCAAGTATTTCAAATTTATTTTTATAGTGACACTACACTTTAATGCAGTTTTATCAACTGGATACAAATAATATCGCAAAATGTATGGTGTAATTAGACTAGCTATTAAACACGTCTGTTAACGACAAAGGTTCGACGTCGAATAAAAAAATTCAAAATTTATATCGACGCTTTTTTGTATTTTCTGCGTTGTTCCTTTAACTTTTAGATTTTTCGTTTGCATTTATATAAAAAAGTTCAAAATATGCCAAGTACCAGTGGTAATTATCCTTCTCCACCTAAAAACGCCGAGTAGATTTGGGTCATTTATCATCAGACGAAAAACAAGGAATTATATAAAATGTACAAACAAATAAATATTGATAATCCTGGAATGAAAATAACAGCTATGGTAGCAAAAATAAAACAGGCAACAGGTTAGTTTTTCAGAATAGCTATTGTTAAAATTAAGACATACTAAAGTAATGTGCTACCTAAATGCCCTATCAAAATAAAAGATTATTACATCGATATTAGGAGAACAGGGACACACTCTTCTCGCCTAGGGACCTATCAAGGCATTTATTTATATAAGACACAACAACACTAGGTCACGGGGAGGAGGAAGTTAGGTAAAAATTATAATGATGACTGTCTTAGTCCTTTTGTGTCTGGCTGTATGACGATAAGTCTAAGCCAAAAAAAAAAAAAAAAAAAAAAAGTAATGTGCTAATTTTAGGTGTTGCGAATTCAACTATTTACACAACAATTAAGGAATATAAGTAGACTTGAACAGTAAGATGTTATAAAAATATTGGCGGTCACCTTCTATCCTTGCAACATACGATGAAAGAGTTAAAACATCCTGAAATAAAATGAAATGCCCACTTTAAATAAAATTTTAAGTGAAATTAACATTCGCCCAGATCTTCCAAATATGTGTCGTTCATTATTATATAAATTCTTGAAGCAAATCAATTTTAAGTAAGTAAATGTGGGTTAACCACAAATATGTAGTAAATAAAAAGTGCAACACATAAATTTTAATATTATGTCTGAGTTAGGCAATCAATTAGAAGATAAAGAGGTTGATTTAAATGTACATTTTATTACTCCTTTTTGGTTTACTCCTCCTGGTTAAAAAACAAACCATAGTGTTTTGCCACGAAGTTGTTTTATTTCCTTTTGAATAAATCCATGTTTCATCCAAAAAACAAGTTCTCATGGATGCACACTTTCCAGGTTTTCAAAGTACTTACGAAAGAATTTTGCTCTTAAAGCACCAATATTGGTTCGTTCAAATAATGATCTTCGATTGTCATCCTTTTTATGTTTAAATCCTATATCTCTGACTATAATGCTCAAGGATGTTTTTCCCATAGTAACAACTTCTTTTTCCTCTAATTCACATTTCAAACCTTGTAGACTAACATGCTTTTCTAAAAAGAAAAACTAGTAATAATAGTGAAACTTTATTTTAGAAGTATTAATTTTGATGTGAAACATCTATTGGCTGTGGTATAAACCAGATCGTTTTTATTTTGTACAAAATCAACTTATACTTATTTTGTAGGTACATATTGTACTTAGTGTTTCGTATTGCCATTTTAGTTCCTTCAGGCAGATCAGTTGTCTTCCTTTTACGACGACGTCTACTTTTGCCTGAACTTGAAAGGACAGGATTGCTTTCTTTTCGTTTTTTAATTGTACATACTGTACGCCGTGATATTTTCAAGGCAGCAGCTACCCTCTTAAATTAAAAACAATTTTATGATAGGTAAATTATTAAACAACATACAATTCATTACAATACCTCTTGAACACAAGCCAAAGATGCCAATAAGGGTCCTCCGTTCCTTTTTTCTAACTCAAAATATTTATTCAAATTCAGCACGGGTTGCTGGGATTGAGAATTTAATGTATTTCGAGGCATATTCTAAAAATAAAAATCTTGAGCAAATATTCTGTGTGATATTTGTTTGATATTTATGACAACTAATAATGTTTTATATCCATCCGTTAGACAGAGTTTTAGTCAGATTCAAAAATGATAAGTCAAATTAAAGGTAAGAAAATTTAACTGCAAAATTTATACTTACATTAAGGAATCCAACACTAAGTGAACAGTTAGTCGTTATAACAACTTTTTTGAGAAAATGTATAAACTCAAGGCATGAAAATGTAATGGAAAATTAAACAATATGAATATAATTTTTGTAAACACCACAACGCTGTGAAGTTGACAATAAGCAGGTTCAATGATGAGAATTTATCACGGACTGTTGTTATATTACTGTCTTTGTCTGATATATTATTAAATGTTGAACAAGTGGCTTAATTTCAATATTTTATATATTTTATTTTTATTTACAAAATTGCTTCAACCACTAGGGGTTATTAGCATGGTACAATAAATTACATAAATGTTAATATGTTACACTATATTTTGTGAAGTAGTCTTGCATTTTGTAAAAAGTTTATAGTTTTGTCATTATTGAAGCCGTTTAAGCACTCTTTGGATGAAGTCGGTAATCCAGATTGAAGTCGTTCTAGGGTGTACAAAGGGCAGTCCACTAGCACATGGTCCACTGAAGTTACACAATTACAACTGTAGCACATGGGAATTTGATCGTTACTTAGAAGGTAATCGTGTGTTAACTTCGTATGGCCTATACGTAATCTAGAGATGCATACTTGGTCTCGTCGCTTGAATGGGAGTTTGTATACAACTACCTCTTGCTTAATGTTTTCATGGATGTCTCTGAATTGTTCCAGTGTAGTTGCCATTCCTCGCTTATTTTGTTTCTAAAATATTGCTTCAGGTCGCTATAAACGCATTTAGTGAATAATGTTGATTGTGGATTTTCTGCTGCTTCCCTGGCTAACTGATCAGCTTTTTCGTTTCCAGTTATATCACAGTGTGACGGAACCCAAAGGAATTTAACAAATCGGTCCTTTTCTTGATATTTCATTAGTTCTGACTTTCTAAGCAATAGAATGGGATGGTTTGTGTATAACTTTTTCATAGAGCTGAGAGCACTTAAATAGTCAGTTATTATCAAAGAGTTTTGTATGTTTTAATTACTTAAAAATGTTATTGCTTGCAAAATTGCAAGAAGTTCTGCGGAAAATACGGTTGATCGTAGGGAAAGTGAAAAGGAGTAGTCTTGATATAACGTTGTAAAAGAAGCCCCTACCCCATTCTCAGATTTATACGCGTCTTTAAAAATGAGGGAGTTATGAGAGCAGTTTAATTTCTCTGCTGCTTTCTTTCTAAATATACTACGTGGTGTGTCATATTTGTTATTGATAGTAAGACTTGTATCACAAATAGGCAGCTGTAATCTCCAAGGAGGTTGATAAATAAGGTTAGTTACATTGTATGTCTCAGGAAAATGTATGTTTAAACTATTTTGTAATTTTTAGATCCGGATATAAAACGGGGGACTTAATCTTTGTAACGTGTTAAATGTCGATGTGAATCTGTCAGCAAACGTGTTTTTAAATGTCGGTATATGTGGATTGGCTGACAATTTAGCAGCATACACAAGGCTGAGGTAGTTTCTTCTTAGTTGAAGGGAAGGTTCACCTGATTCACAATATAAACTTTCAATTGGGCTAGTATGATGAGCTCCCAGTGCTATTCTTATTGCTGTATTATGTATTGGGTCTAGTAATTTAAGTATTGATGCTTTGGCTGAATTATAAGCAACTGCGCCATAATCTAGTTTAGAACGAATTAGAGTTCTGTAGACAGTTATGAGTGTTTGGAAATCAGCTCCCCATTGCTTCTGAGATATGCTTTTCAATAAATTTAGACCATTTTGAGTTGTTTGTCGAAGACGAAAAATATGATCTTTCCAGATTAACCTCTGATCTAGTTTCAATCCTAGGAAGGTAGTTGATTCAACATAAGTAATAGGTAGCGAGTATAAGGTGAGATTAGGTGGTAGTATAATGTTTTTTGGGCTCTTGCTAAAGAAAATTGCTTTTGTTTTGTTTGGAGATATCTGTAGACCACATCTGTCTGACCAATTTTCTAGTTGATTGATAGCGGTTTGTATATATCTGGTAAGTGTTAGAACATTTTTCCCTTGAGAAAATATGACGAGATCATCAGAATATAAGCATGCTTTTACTAATGAACTAAAGGATTTAGAGATATCATTAATCGCAATAAGGAACAATACTACGATTAGTGTAGATCCTTGTAGGATACCATTAATTTGTGTTGTTGGCTCTGAACAAATATTATCTACACGAACTTTAAACTCACGAAATATTAGAAAATTTTTTTATAAACTTAAGGATGTTACCTTTGATTGACCAGTTTTGTAATATGTCGGATCTCCAAATTTTATCATACGCATGGTTTATGTCAAAGAAAACTGCTGAACACTCTTGATTGCATCCAAATGCTTCGTGAATTTCGGATTCTATATCAACTAGATTATCTAAAGTAGACCTTGATTTCCTGAAACCACTTTGAATAGGGGTAAAAAGTTGTTTGTCTTCTAGATAACACAGTAGTCTATTGCTTACTATTTTTTCCAGAATTTTACATATCGAACATGTTAGCGAGATCGGTCGATAAGACTCCTGGTCTGATTTTCTTCTTCCCTGCTTAAGGACTGGAATAATAATTGACTGGTGCCAACTATTAGGAAACACATTTTTTGTCCAGATAAAATTGTAAACTTTTAGAAGGTATTGTTTACCTTCTTTGGGTAATGATTTTAAAAAGGCAACTGGAATGTTATCAGGTCCAGGACTGGTATCTTTTGTACAATTTAATGAATATAGTAACTCGTCCATTGAGAGTTCAACGTTAAGAGGAGAATTAGTATGATCTAAATCTATATAAGTGTTCTCTAAATTTTGTTTGTGTAATATGGAATTTGTAGAGATAATGTCATTGCTGGAGTGTCTTTGATACGTATCAGCAAGTATAGCAGTTATTTGTTCTTTCCTCGAGCAAGTAAGATTGTTATGTTCTAGATAATGGATTGTATTGAATGATTTTTTTCCATTCATTTTATTAATCATTTGCCAAACTTCGGAAATAGGATTAGATGAATTTAAGGACGAGACATACGCTTTCCATGCTTCTTTTCTGCTTTTCTTTAATATATATCTACAGTAGGTTCGCTTTTGCTTAAATTCGAGTTGGTTTTGGAATTTGGGGAATTTTTTAAATTTGTAAAAAGTTCTTTTTGACTCTCTGATCGCCATCTTACATTCCTGGTTCCACCAAGGGACTGGAGGATGTTTTTTTGGGAAATTTAAAAAACCTACGGACAATTCTGCAGCTGTTGTTATAAGCTGAATAAAACTGGAAACTATAGAATTAATATTTGCACGGTCATCACTAGAAGGACTTAGCTCTGATATGGATCGAGATATTAAAGAAGAATATAAAGACCAGTCGGAATTCTTTAGATTCTATTTATTAGGCGGAGCGGAAGAGGGAGCTGTATTGTTATTCGTTATTAATATTGGGAAGTGGTCACTTCCATGTAGATGAGATGTGACTTGCCAAGACAGCCCAGGTTGTAAAACTGGGTCACATAAAGTTAAATCAATTGCTGAACCTCCACCTGTACAGATTAAGTTTAGTTATAATTTGTTCGATTTGACGCCCTAAACTATCGGATTTATTTGATCCCCATAGAACATGACGTGCATTGAAGTCACCTAAAATAATTCGTGGTTGAGCAATTTGATTAAAAAGGTCTAATAGTTCGCGAGCTGAAGGATCAGTACCAGGAGAAATGTATATATTGCAGATGTTTATTTTTTGAGGTCCTTTCAAAGTTATTGCTGTAGCTTCTAATTGTGTATTTAAATCAATTATTTTTGAATCATATTGGTTATGTACATAAATAGCTGTCCCTCCACTAACCTGGTTTGCATTAAGTCTCTTTTTAATATATGATGTGTAGTTTTTTAGTTTGTAAAATTTCTGCTGTTTAAAGTGTGTCTCTTGTAGACATATTATGGGCGGTATGAATTTGGACATTAGTAATTTTAATTCTTCTAGACGGGTGTAAAACCCGTTCAGATTCCACTGAATTATGGAGTTGAATTTTTAATTAATAGGTGTATCACTGCAATGTGTAGAGGAATAGTCATCCTGTAGTTTACAAAGTTTCTTCCTTAGTCTTGTACATCGTATTTTCAAGTATCTTTGTGATAGCACTGGGTGAAGTTTTTTTAGGAGATCTATTAACCCTTCGATATCTTCTGTGTATGTTTTAGCAATACTAAGCGGATCTGCAGCTCCATGGGTGTTTTCAAGTAAATCTATTATCTCTTCTTGACTTAAACAGCTACTGTTTGACTTATTTTGGAAAAAATCAACTGTACAGTTAGTAAGATCTTCAGCTAGTTATGGTGGGTTTGGATGTCTGTTTTTGTTCTCTTGTGTTTTTTATTGGGTTTTTTAAAAGGATTTCCACCCTCCGGTTCAGGAGAATTTGTTATATCACAAGCATTTCTTTTAGGTGTTTGAGCTTCTGTTTGAGTTTCATTTATAGTTTTATTTATTTTACCCGGTTCAGAAGCATTACTTTTAGACGTTTGTACTTTTGTTTGAGTTTCTATTTTAGTTTCATTTATTTTATCCGGTACCGTCTCCATTGTTTGGGAGTTATCGAAAGAGGTAGAGTTTTTTTATGTGGGTGAAGTGATGGTTTCAGTAGGTTGTGGATTACTGATTTGTTTGGTAAGTACGGGAGAATGTACTGTAGTTTGAATTATATTTTGTTGTGAAATAACAGTCTGGTCACATTGTGATTGAGAAATGTGTGTTGTATTGTGATCGGTGGATTGATTATTATGATTTGGGCATCGAGATCCTAAATGATCAGTTTGTTTACAAATAAAGCACGTTTGTTTTTTTAGTGAGAGAAATATTCGATAGTTCGATTTATCATGGTTAATTAGTATTAAATCGGGGATATTTTCAAGATTTGTAGTGGCTATATATGTAAAACTTCGAAAACTAATGATTATGTCTAAAACTAGGATTTGATGTTCCGATCCGTAAAAAATCTATTGGTGTTATTTGATAGATTCCTATCTTTTTGAGTTCATTTTCTATTACGTTATGTGGTATAGAAGGAGATACATTAGAAATAATTAGTTTTTCGTTTGGAGTAATTAGTTTTCTAGATTGGATACGATGTTGGTTTACTATTATTATCCCATTGTCTGTTTCCAAAAATTTTTGAACAATATTTTTAGTTGAAGTGAAGTAGATGCATATACGATCATTAACAATTTTGGATATTTCAAGTATATTTTTGGGGTCAAATAAGTTGGCTACAGCATTCAGGTAATCCTCGATTTTTAAATTTGGAACTGTATTTATTATAATTACTTGTTTTTTGGAAGGAAATATGTTGGTAGGTTCATTTAAAACTGTTGAATATAACTTTGGTGCAGTAGTATCATTTTTGGGGATTTCTTGTTGTGAAAAAACATTTGATGATGAAGCTTGGTTCATGTTGATCTACGGAACCTGAGTACGGTCCTCGCACCAATACGAAATAATTGATAATAACTCGATGTAATTAAATAAATTAAATTACTTACAGTTAATGACCAAAAGTATCAACAATAAATAATTATTTGTCAATAAAACGAAAAAGACAGTAAAGATTCCATTTCACGTACAAATCGTCTATGTATCTGTTTATACGTATTTCGCTTTAATAAAGCTCATCAGAACAGTTATTCATAGGCGTTCTCAACGTGAAAAATAGATCTTTTCTGTCTTTGGGAAGCAACGATAAAATGGCTTCGAAACGGACGCAATAGCGACATCTGATATTAAATCCGTAAAATAGTTTCGAAACACAATTCAGATTTCTGCTTTAATCTGAACCTTCTATAAATGCAAGGTATAACAGACGTTGATAAAGATGTTAATAGAGACTTGGGGAATCTAAAATTTGCATTCCACGACACGTCTCCCCAACTAAGCAGAAATCGTTAGCGAATTGGTTTCTTGTACTCATACAGAGTAGATCCGAATAAAACGAAAAAGACAGTAAAGATTCCATTTCACGTACAAATCGTCTATGTATCTGTTTATACGTATTTCGCTTTAATAAAGCTCATCAGAACAGTTATTCATAGGCGTTCTCAACGTGAAAAATAGATCTTTTCTGTCTTTGGGAAGCAACGATAAAATGGCTTCGAAACGGACGCAATAGCGACATCTGATAATAAATCCGTAAAAAAGTTTCGAAACACAATTCAGATTTCTGCTTTAATCTGAACCTTCTATAAATGCAAGGTATAACAGACGTTGATCCATTTCGAAGCCATTTTATCGTTGCTTCCCAAAGACAGAAAAGATCTATTTTTTACGTTGAGAACGCCTATGAATAACTGTTCTGATGAGCTTTATTAAAGCGAAATACGTATAAACAGATACATAGACGATTTGTACGTGAAATGGAATCTTTACTGTCTTTATCGTTTTATTCGGATCTACTCTGTATGAGTACAAGAAACCAATTCTCTAACGATTTCTGCTTAGTTGAGGAGACATGTCGTGGAATGCAAATTTTAGATTCCCCATGTCTCCATTAACATCTTTATCAACGTCTGTTATACCTTGCATTTATAGAAGGTTCAGATTAAAGCAGAAATCTGAATTGTGTTTCGAAACTATTTTACGTATTTGTCAATAATTTACACTTTACTACACTTTTAGCTTTCAATGTTTGTAAACAAAACCACAAAAACTAGGTGCGACTAAGGTAATTAGGTGTTGCTTCGTTGAACGCTCGAAGTCAAATCAACATTTTATATTCTGTGAGTAGAAATGAGACAAAATTTAAAAATACTTCGTGAATAATTTCATACATGTGCAAAGTTACAGCGAACAAACTGTAACTACCATGCGGTCCATATATATGGAATAAATTCATTTTTAGATATCGTCCCCTTCCAGCACCTCCTCTGAATTATAAGCAACCCCTCGAAAATTTTAAATAAAAAAGGGGGTCGTGTGACGCCTTGTTAGAAAGGGATTTTAGTCCTCTGTTCAGCCATATAAAGTTTTTTGAGTTTGTACAATCATAACTGAGACAATTGATTTTTACAATTAAATTAAATGTTCAACTTGACCACCATTATTCACTTCTTGACAATAACCGAGGCGATTTTAGAATTCTCGTACAACATTTTGTATAACCTCGGGGGTTATTTTGTTAGTTTCTATCGTTATCCTAACTTTTAAATCATCAATATTACCGGGTCTATTAAAATATACTTTAGAAATAATCATGCATTTTCGTATCTGTTCTGCTAAATATTAGATAAAAAACTTTGAAGATAATAAAATGTTAGTCAAAAAGCCAAATAAACAATTGATATGAATCTAGTAGGCTGCTGTCATTTAGGTATTTAAAGTTACTAAAAGACGTCAGTATAATATTTGTGCGCGTATTAAATTTAATTATGGCTCATTTATTCGAGACTCAAAGAATAGACATTTTAATTATGATTGGTTTTGGTAATAAAACAAGAACTCAAAAGTAGGTTTGTGAAATATTTAATAATAAATATGGTAAACAAGTTTCGCAGTCTACAGTTAGGAAAATTAAAAAGAAGTTTCGTTATACTGGACAGTAAAAAATATTGAGAAACCAGGTAGAAATGTTAAATTTACTGATGAAAAAAAAGTTAGATGTACTTCTAGGGATTGAGAAAAATCCGCATAAGACAACTCGAAAGCTGGCCTCCGTCAATGATGTAAGTAAATCATCTATTTTGAGAGTTTTGCATAAAGAAAAATACCACCATTACAAAGTTCAGTTGGTTAAGGAGTTAAATAAAGATGATCCCAATAAAAGGCGTGAATTCTGTGAAATGATGATGGACAGACTGAACGCAGATTTGCAGTTCATAAACAAAATAATTTTTTCTGATGAAGCGACGTTTCATTTAAACGGAATGGTTAACAAACTCCGAGAAAATCCTCACTTGGTGTGTGAGACTCACGCAATATCCTAAAAAAAATTAACATTTGGGCTGGTATCATTAACAATAAAATTATTGGTCCTTATTTTTTTGAGGGCACAGTTGATGGTGAGGTTTATCTAGATTTTTTTATTAACTTTTTAGTGCCTGCATTACTAAGATTTTTTCCAATCACAAAGACGGACATTCACAGTTCCAAATGCTATGAACCTTCGACTGTGGAAGTTGAATCAATCTTCACCTGTTGGCTGGCTAACCAGTCACAATGTAGATATTATAATATATGATATTTTGGATTGACCTCGCTTGCTTTGTTCATTGGTTTTCTAAATCAATCTCTGGGGGGAAAATGGTGATCTTAACCACCTTTTTCTTTCATTTTTAACTTTTTAATAACAAGTTGTCACCCAAATTTATCATATTCTTCAAATGTACCGCTCTATTGCACCAGAGGTTGGTATTTTGCCCTGCTGTTCTGTCATATTTTGACCTCAAGGCCACTGTCTTTTCACGTTGATGGCGTGGGTGTTACACCTGTTACGCGTACATTCATCGGACAGACAAACCGACGAATCCATAACCGTATTTACGAACATTCTATATCTGTCAAACTTCGATACTACTTCAGCCCTAGCCCAACATCATATTTAAACAGGCCACAAAATAGATTTGGAAAACGCAAAAACCATCGCCCCCATCTGCTCCTTAAAATCGAGAATCATTCGTGAAGCTATCGAAATCGAAAAACGGCCTAACAGCTTGAACACGCGCGATGACGCAAAACGATTGCCGGCAACATGGCGACCCCTGCTTCAGCGACCTCCGCCCACACCGCTCAGGTTACGTCAGTTCAGACCACGTCAGCGCATACCGTTCCCGCGCATACAGCGAGTATAAAAGCAGCCACACAGGGTAAGACCGGTTGTCACTCGACACTGACGAGTAGGCAGATTGAGACCTCAGTGCCGAGAGACAGTTCTTGCAATACAGAACACGATACTGGTACGTCTCGAGTGAGGGAAGTAGGCAGATTGAGACCCCGAACTCGAACCGAACCGTATCACTCTTGATAATGGCTCCAAAATGGGTGCTGAAACGTCGAGTAATAAATTTTCAACGCGGTTCTTACCCGAGAACTAAGTAATGTAAAAGATAAAATCTTTTAGCGAAAGCCACTATCGCTTTATTAAATTAAATGGCCAAATATATGGCCTAGGGGGACAAATTCATTAAACTTCCCGTGCTCGAATCGGTATCAATAAAGTGTTATGATCATTTCAGCCTATCCCAGCCTCATCAGACACTTGGGCTGATACAAATTCAAACTCGGAAAGTCCAAAGAATGTCTCCTAAAACTTCACTACAACAGTAGTTAGCTTACAAAGGCGCCACCTGCTTTGGCGGCCGTGAACGAAAACGATACGTTTTCGATACGAAACTACATTTAAAAGGAGGTAATTCTTTGAATTGTCGGCAATAACTAAATTTTTGATTTTTAGAAAGTTTTAAAGTGAGGTTCTGTTTTAGGCAGAACGCATGCGCTGACAAATTTAAGTAGTTCTTATGAATCTTTATGTCGTTAAGGTTCATTGGTAAAAACGAATGAAATTAAATCCCAGTATAGAGAAATATTATTTTGATTTTCTTTATTTAATTATATTCTATTGTTTATGTATTATTAGATCTTATTGAGATGTATCTAAGAAAAGCAAGGGAATGTTATCTTTTTTAGTTAATGAAAATTAATTATAAAGGTAGGTTAGTTATTAATGAATATATCAGTCAACTTACTTAAATCAGATACCAAGAACAATACAACATCACAGATAACTAACTTGACTGATATATCCATTAATAACTAACCTACCTTTATAATTAATTTTCATTAACTAAAAAAGATAACATTCCCTTGCTTTTCTTAGATACATCTCAATAAGATATAATAATACATGAACAATAGAATATAATTAAATAAAGAAAATCAAAATAATATTTCCCTATACTGGGATTTAATTTCATTCGTTTTTACCAATGAACCTTAACGACATAAAGATTCATAAGAACTACTTGAATTTGTCAGCGCATGCATTCTGGCTAAAACAGAACCTCACTTTTAAACTTTCTAAAAATCAAAAATTTAGTTATTGCCGAAAATTTAAAGAATTACCTCCTTTTAAATGTAGTTACATTGGGTTTTTCGATTAACCTTGGGTAAACCTTTGCGTGGTAAGTTCAAAGCTATCATACATTTTAAACCTTAAAAAAAAACTTTTTTTGCGCATAGTAACAAAAAACACCACTGTGTTACTAGCAAAGTTTTTTAATATTCTAACTCTACAATTCTAAGTTACGGTAAGATCAATAATGTTTTAATAGATAATATATGGTAGCTAATTATAATTTTTATTCTCTTTCAGCCCTGAAGAAGCCAAATTAATTCTCTTTGGCGAAAACGTTCGGCGAAATAATTGATACTCATTAGAGTCTTTCTTGCAGATTTCCCCAATATTTAAGAGTTTACTATATATATATATATATATATATATATATATATATATATATATATATATATATATATATGTTAATGTGATATGTAGAATTTTAATTTTAAAACTTTACAAAAAATATATATAAAACATTATTAAAATTTTTGATTGATGATTTATATCACACCTTTCAATTTTGTTATCTCAGGTTTTGTTTCGTGCTTCAATATTTATACTTTACAGCTGATGGGTTAGGTCCAAAGAATAACGGAATAAAACAACATAATATGATATGAAAATAATGTAATAAAATAAACTGATTAAAATACCTCCAAAAATTATTAGCATACAATGTTTATCAAACGAAATTCGTTCTACGTACATGAACCTTCAATAATGCATGGATAATATAATACAACTACAATCTAAGATACAGCTTATTATTCTACATAAACAAATCAAATAATATTCTGTGTCCTTCCTAATGCAATTTTGATATAACGATTGTACCAAGAAAAATTTGTATGAATTATTGAATTCTCTCCACAGCTCCGTGTCCCCTCTCAGAACAAATTTGATCTCTTTCGACTATCGACAACTTATTCACACGTTACTAATATGATATAATATTTTTTAATCCAAAATTCTCAAATTTAATATATTATGAATGTTTCTCCCGTTGAAACGCTTCCTCTGCCTTGAGTTGTCCAATTCCTTGTTCTATGCAAAATGAACTATCAGTTTTTAGCAGTCTCCTATGTAATTGGCAATAGTAAACAAGATATTGCAATTTAGTGTCTTCAATGCTTTCCTTCGAATGCACGTACCTTTCCAATGATGTCAGCCTCTTTTCCTCTCGCCAAACTTAATCTCTCGTTCCGAAATAAACAGCGATACGTAGAATACAAGTAGGAAAAGCACAAATTTGTACCAGATCAGCTACCGTCGGACACAATTACTTCACCAACTCACAACTTATTCTTTATCACTTACTACCCTTGGATACCACCTCGAAAACCAACCATTCACTTTAAGAAACTGGAACTAACTCCTCTCTCATCTCCTCTATTCATTCATCTAACCTCTCATTATACACACCCATCACCACTTTCCAAATTCTCGGCCAATCAGAAATTTGCATACCACTTCCATATAAAATCAGAAATACCTAACTTTCCTAATTCATATTATTTCTACAAGGACACTTAATTTCTACTGGGTATTTACATATTCCGAACAAACATTTATTTATTAACTATTTTTATTCTCCTTTTCATGGCACAAATCCGGCTTACGGAACAATTTATGGCTTATGGGGAAAAACCATCGTTAACTTCAATTCATTGTTATATTTGTACAAAAGATTATTTATGACTAAGATTACCTTTGGTTAATTCCAGGCAGCTCGGAGTATTTTTTTATTTTCTATAATCTCTGAAATATTGATTTCATCGTACATTTAATATTTTTACCCTTCAATTTTGAATACCACAACAACTCCCCGCCATTTGATTCGCCGAAAAACTCTTTATCATTTTTTTTTATAAAATGACAAAAGTTTTTCAAGGGTCAAATTATTACAATATGTTATTGAAATCTACTTATGATACCGATAAATGTGAATGTTACAAATCCTACCGCCAAATTCGCAAAAACACTTTGATCCCATTTTAGGATCGTACAGCAAACTGATCTGATCTAAGTTCTCTTTAGTTTCATTCGCTACCGAATCCAGTTTAGCTGATCCTGAAAAAGCTTTCCTGTATGTTTTTTGTGAGTTTTTGTACCCGATATTTTTTCGGTATGCACAGATAAAATAGGTATTTGAGATCCTTGTTTCTGCAAGTTTTCTACATCAAAGCTTGATCTTAAATTCGAAAAAATAAATTTACTGGCTATAACATAAGATTCTAATTCCACAATTTTTCGTTTTTGTTCTCCCAAAAGTTTTAACAATCTGTCAACTTTCATGTTTAAACTTCCTTCTATAAATGAAAATTTGTTTAGGCGATCCATAAGTCTTTTTTTGTCATAAGTTTTCATTTCCAGCAACATCTGCAAATTTTTCTTTTCCAATTTTACAGCTTCCAACTCGGAAATTAATTCCGTTTTCTCTATCTCGCATACTTCTTCTTCAAACACCCCCATTTCAACTATATCTTTTCCCTTTTCTTTTATCAAACCTGATTTTACTTTTTCTTCTTCGGCTGAGCTCATCTCTTCTTTTGCGGAATTCCCTATTCCTTTTTTTAATTTTGTTTTCTGCTTTTTCTTTTTTCTCTGTCCTTGCTTCGTTGTCAAATTTATTTCCACCGTTTGTTCTTTGTCTAAATCATCATTTTTCCGATTCTCATCTCTCTTGTCCTTTTCCATGTTTTCTCCACATTTTATTTTTCTTTCATCCTCATTTTGTTCACATGTGTTCACGGTCCATAATATTTCTGCACAAACTTCTGGATTTTCGTCCATAATGGCCATCTCTTCCCTGTCCTCCTCCTTTAGTTCTTCTTCTGTTTCTTTTCTATTTTCCATTTCCATTTGGTATTCCGAGCACCACGTTTCTACTCTTTTCATTTCTCTTATAATAACTTCTTTTTCTTCCGGTTTCTTTTCTATTTTGTTGTCGGTTGCCAACAATTCTTCTGTACCTTTTCTTTTCTGGTTCTCTCTTGTCTCAACCTTTTTTTTTTCTTCTTTCTTCTTGTTCTCCCTTTTTTTTTTCTTCCTTTTCTTTTCCTCTTCTGATTGATTTATTACCTGTATTTCCAGTTTGTTCTCTACGGTCGTATTGATTTCTTTATGGTTTCCCTGTTCATTTGTCCTTTAGACAATTTTCGTCATATCTGTTTCTTGTCCCTCTTCTTTGTGATCTGGTTCTGCTCTGATTTCCAATTTATTTTCAGAAAAATTAATCGTGATGTGTTTTTCGCTCAACTCATCTATTCCCGCTATCATATCATGATTTAAATCGTCGATCACCACACATTGCATAATATAGAAATTTTCTCCCACTCTGATCCGTACTCCCAAACCTTCGTTTACTGTCGTCAATTTTTTATTGTTCGCACCCACTAAAGCAACCCTAGGAATCTTATACACAAATCTGTCCAAATTCAATTCTTTTACTAATTTTTTATTGATTAACGATATCTCCGATCCAGAATCAATCAAAATTTTAATCGCTTTATGTTTTATAAAGGCATCTAAAAATATTAGATCGGAATTAGAATTTTGTCTTTCGTTTACCGCCAACTGTATAAACTCTCTCGGGTAACAAAATATACCGGAGTGTTTTTTACTTTTGTTTAGTGGATGCTTTATTGAAAATCCTGTCTGGATTCATTGCATACAACTTCTTCCTCGTTTTCTATTCCTACATGATTCATCTCCCTTCTATTTTGTGGTTGGAAGCTCTGATTATTTCTACCGTCCCTTTGTTCGTTCGTATTCCTATTCGGAGGATTTTGTGCAGCTCTGTTCCTGTTGTGATTTTCATATGTTCTATTTTGTGTGTCATTCTGGTTATCATAATTTTGTTGTCTAGTGTAATTGTGGTATTCTCTTGGCCTATATTCATTTGTTGATCGGGGATGTCGTTTTCTCTGGTCATAATTTACTTGGTACCTACTTTCCGGTCCATTGTATTGGTCATGTTGTCTTCTGTTTCTCATTTCTCTTCTTTTCGCTTCTTTTAATTGAAGGACTTAGCACAAACTATCAATATCTTGATAGTTTCTTAAAATCACGTAATCCTCCAACGTTTCTTCGAAATGTCTGCTTATTATTTCTACCAGTTGTTCGGTAGAGTATTTGTAATCTAGATATTTTGAATTGTTATATATCTTCAAAGCATATCTTTCTTCAGATATTCCCATTTTCCCGTGATATTTTCCATTCTCTAGCTCTTGGTTGATTTCCCTCTGTTTATTTTCCCCCAGAAATAATTGAGAAATTTATTTTCGAAATCTGTCCAATTTTCAAACTCATCTTCTTTCCGTTCATACCATAACGCTGCTTCTTCTTTCAGATGGTTTCTAATTGTTTCTTTGCAATCGTCAAAATATCTAACATGTTTTAATTTAGTTTTCAAATTTAAAACAAACGGTACTGGGTGTGTTTTTCTAATATCCCCGCCAAATTGTATCGCTTATTCCAAGGACGATAACTTCTTTTCTCTCTGCTCCTCTTAGTTCAATTTTTGCAATATGTTTTTCATTTTGCCTTAATCTCCTGTCTACTTTTTTCCTGTCTTCTTGTAGCGCCATTTCAAATTTTTTTTCTAACTGATCTAATTCCTTTTTCTGGACAATCTTGATTTCCTTCATCTTGTTTTCTACTTTCTTTTCTTGTTCTCCCATTTTATTTTTAATTTCACTAATCTCTTCTATTTGTTGTATCAGTTCTTTCTTTATCCCCTCAACACATCCTTTAATTTCCTGTTCATAGTTTTCCAGACGCTGCTCTATATTCCTGTTATTTAGTTCTATTGCTTGTCTTGTTTCCCGTTGGTTTTCTTCCATTGTTTGTTTTGTTTCTTGTTGATTTCTATCCATTTTATTTGATGTTTCATTTTGGTTTTTCTCTATTGTTTGTTTTGTCTCTTCCATTTTTTGTGATGATTCTTGTATTTGTTGTGTCTGTATTTGCATCATTGCTAATAGTTTTTCTAACATCCCTGTTTCTTTTCTTTCCTCCATTATTGTAGAATTTCCTTCATTATCCGATCCTTCTTCAACAATTGTTTCCTCTTCTCCGTTATCCTCCTTCCTTTCTTGCATTTTGCTTTGACTTCTTGTGGTCGACATGTTGTTTCTTTTCGTTACTGTTTTTGTCCCCGCCAAATGTGAAATTTTACAACACTCTATATGTTGCAGAACACGACAAATATTTCTCCCCAAATTTAATAAATTTTCACGACAAATATCACATATGCAATCAGTAAAATTCAAATAATTCCAAACCAATATCCAATGTACGATTGGTAAAGAAAATAAAAAACAAATAATTCAATAGCAGTAAATATCAACTAACTACGATCAATCAATAAATCAAATTTTTATCCACTGGAAAAATTGTCAAAATACTTTTAAATTCAAATTCCCTCAATGTTATTTTTTATCTCGGGATCACCTGTACTTATTCCGGATCTCTTTCCCTACCATCATACGTAAAGCTGCGATATTCTCAAGCCCCACGTTTTGGAAGCCAGTTAATGTGATATTAAAAGTCAGAGGTGCGGCAAGCAATTAATTAGCTAATTAATTAATTAATTAAACTTATTTAAATGATACAATTATGATTTTATCACACTATTTAATTCTCTTATCTCAGGGTTATATTCGTTCTTCAATATCTATGATTTACATATGATAGGTAAGGTCTAAAGAATACCGGAATAATTAAAACATATATGATACAAAATTATATATTGAAATAAAATTCACACTCAAATATCTTCAACAAAAAATATCTTATATAATGATTATCAAAATTTTGTTCTACGTACGTGAACCTTCAAAAATTAATGTTATATACAATATAAATTAAAATTTTAAATCAAAATTGTTGTTCTATATCTCCTGATCAAAATATTTATCTTTTCTGAAGCAATAAAAAAAAACTTTGTTAATAAAGAAAAACTGACGAATGGTAAAAAAAACTATCTCTCTGATGAAGGGTTGTCCAAATCCTTGTTCCTTGTAGCCTATACTATCTATTCTTAGCAGTTCCCTAGGTAATCAGCAATCTTACAACAAATTATTGCCAGCCTCTCGTCTTTAATGATCTACTTCAAATGCACGTATCGTTCAAAAGATACTAGCCTCTTTTCCTCTCGATAAACTGAATCTCTCGTTCCGGCCTGAATAGTGACTCTTGGAATATATAAGTAGAAAAGTATAACTTACAATATTTTACTGGATCAGCTTCCGTCAGATACACTTACTCCAAGAAAACTCACAAACATTCACTTCTAATGCTTACTATCACTTGAGAACCACCAGAGAACAACGACTGTTCGCCTTGCACCCTTGGAAAACAACTGATTATCTTTTTTCCCTCAAAAATCTAGCTAAACTCTCATTCTTATATAACTCCTCCACTTTTCTCAATCTCCTCCAATCAAAGCTCGTTATACGTATCCCCATCTCTTCATTTAGATAACAAACAACAATTTTACCTACAATTATAAATTTCCTAAAAACTATTAACATGCTAATCGGATTCTACAAATTCTTAAGAATTAACGGAGAAATATAATTTCTAAATATTCTATTCTATTGTCTTATTCACTGTACAAGTCCATTTAAAAAACCCGCTCGCATTGTTCATGATTTCACTTAAGCTCACTCACGTCACTCGAATATATTTTACAAAGAAAATAATTTATGCATATCTTAAATTTTGTTTACTACAGGTCATCCAGGATAATCGACATTCATTTCTTCGCCGTACTTTCTTTTATTGTACATTAGCCGTTGGACCCTATGCAGAATGTTGATGACTGATTGGAAGAACTGCAAACAATGCATCATCTGTTAGCTGTTGACTGACAAACGAAATGCAGGACGATTTTTTATTCAACAATATTGTGAGAGATGAGGCTCATTTCCGTCTTAGTGGTTACGTAAATAAACAAAATTATCATTTTTGGGGCACCAGAAATTCGTGTGTCACCCAAGAAGAGCCATTACATTGGCTAAAAGATACTGTGTGGTGGGCTGTTTAGATTAGAGAAGTCATCGGGGCAATTTTCTTTGAGAACGCTGCAGACCAAAAAACGACTGTGGACGGCCCGCGCTACAAAGCCGTGGTTACCGATTTTTTTCCTAAATTCGATAAATTGGAACGGGAGAACCTGTAATTGAAACCAGACGGTGCAATGATGCACGCTGCTCTACCCACAACTGATATTCTGAAGGAAGCATTTCCAGGTCGCTTAATCTCTCATATTGGGGATTTGTACTGGACAGTCAGACCACTCAATTTAACCGATCCAGTCTTCTTTTTATGGGTTTTTTTGAAGTCGCTGGTTTACGCCAATAAGTCTCAAATTCTTACCTTAAGAAAAATATTGGCCAGGAATGTGAAAAACCTGTCGTTCGAGATTCTGGCAAGATTGTTAAAAAATACCATAAAACCAGACCGTATGGTCATCATCTCTGGCATTGGCTACTTGGTCGATATCATTTTCCCATTAACTTCTTAACACTACTTGCATGGGTGTCAAAAAAACTTTTAATCCACATAAAAGTAGTTAAGAGCAGCCTTTACAACATATTTGTACTTTTTTCATTGCAGATTGCCTTCCATCGCGTTCTGAAAAAGATTTATAACAAAGTGAGCATCTTCCTCTATTCCCTTTTTCTATAATGCCGTGTCGGACAAATTCTTCTTGTTGTGCTTCGGGAGCACCCCTAGTGTGTAGCAATGATAAAACTATTTTTCTCGGAAAGAAGTAATAGGTATTTTATTACCCGTAACATATTTTGTAAAGCACATGCGCATTGAAAACTGCCGTATTAGTCAAAAGTTCCATAGCGACTTTCCGGTACCAGTTCATACTTCTACCTTTTACGAATGGGAGAACTGTATGCCGCGTTTTGGTACGAAACATCAATAAAAGCTTTTGCTGGATTGTATTCACCAACAGTCGATAGCTTAGTAACAGGCCCACGTTTAGTTTCTACTTTAATCATTGAAGAGGATCCTTAGTGGTTAGAAAAAGAACGTCTCTCTTATCTTTTCACTTGCTGACAATAACTTTTGTGTTGCTATGTAAAAATTTAATTTCTCCTCGTTTGAGCTTGACATTTACGACAGCTTTTGGATTGTGTTTTTTGTTGGAGCGTAATTTACCAACTAAGTGTGTGCTTTGTCTGTTTAAATCGTGTGCTAGATCAAAGCTTGTATAGAAATTATCCGTGAATAAGTTCCATAACTACCCTAAAAGCTAAGGAGTTCTCTGATGGTATTTCTTTTCCCCCGTAAAGTGTCACCGCATATGTATAAATTTCAGATACAAAAAGTTTAAATAGCTCGATCAAATATTTATGCCTTTTTGCAGGTATATGTTGAAAAAAATTTAACCTTCCACGAAAAGACACAATTGTCTCATAAATACACAGAGAATTGTTAGGCGTACAAATTTTTTAAAATTTACTATTCAGGATTGTTATAACAGCTGAGGTTATGTATAATCTCTTATTTAGTGGAATACTTTCATTATCAGAAATGTGAAAACAATTTAAAAGGGCCCCGAATCGGTTCCTGCTAAAACCGCAACTTTGAGAAATCGCATTTTTTTAAAGTGGATTGTTGCTCCAATAGTCTCTCAGCTCTGGTTTCTTGTCTAATCCCATCCACATTATAACGGCTAAAAAACGAAGTAATTTATCTCTATCTGTGTCTTACCATTTGCACAAAAGCGAATAATTTACGATGGTTTCATTTGTAATCCTTTCAACTACTTTCTGTTGAGCATATCTATTTGCTTCTGTGATTAACAAATCTTGAATTTCATTATCAACAAATACTAAGTAAAAATAAATCAGTTTATAATCACGTAGTTGCTCTTCGTCAATGTTGAATCCTCGACTATTAGTAAATTCAAATTTGTGTAGTTCTTCCGGGCTATCTATGATATTTCTTTCCACATTATTTTATCTGCTCTTAAATTAACATCGTCTATATTAATATTGTCAAAATAAAAAAATTGCAAATAACTATCATCGACTAAATTAGAAGGACCAGCTTCGTTATACACCTTTTGTTTCTTTCTTGGTCTACTAACATCGTCACCCCTTTCTATAAAGTAAGAAAACAATCAAGACACCAATCTGTACTGTGAACGAAATCAGTTACCTATTACCACTTTATAAATAAAATTATTGAGTCCAGTAACTTCATCAACTATCAAATAAAATAAATCACTGTCATCCTCTCGATAGGCAGGATCAGCATCAGAGTCATATTCTGAAATATTATAATCACTGAAATAAGATTCGTCTAGTATTTGACGAAGTTCATCTTCTGATAATCCTATTTTTGTTCATTATACGAAGATATGAATACTTTTCTACTGCAAGGAATGAATACAATTGTCGCATACGATGATACCACAGTGAAATACAAAAATCCTAACCTACATAAATTGCAGGCAGGTTTTACCTGACCGGTTTTTCTATAGACCAGACCTTTTTAGTTTATCATATAACAACACAGACAATGCGTCTCTCACGTGGTCACAGTCTCGTAACCACGATAACATACTGAGGCAAAATTGGTATACATGGTCTATGATAAAAACGTGCTGTGCCCCAGTGTGGTACACATGGGGCTTACGTGTTAATACTGATCCCTTGAATTTCCATTTTACATCTGTTTGGTTCTTTGCTGGTTACTATTGTTTTAGTTTTCTGAGTTGAGATTGCCATATTAAATTTTTTTACTTTTATGTTTAATCTGTGGATTAATTTTTGCAGACTTTTATCTTGGGCTATCAATATTGCGTGTCTTGTAACCAAAGAGCCAACCAAGAGTAAAGAGTAGATGGTGCTTAACTATTCGTTCACAAAAGCTTCACGCTGCTTAATTCGGGAACTTCATTGGGATGGGTAAGGTATATAGTTCTTATAGAAGTGGCAGATTACTCCTGATTAAAGATAATTCATAATGTCTTGTAATCATTTAGTGACGTCGTTCTACGAACGAAACAACGATAACTGGCATTGCTAAAAACATGCAGTTCTCTTTAGTACGTTATCGTAGCGAGACAGACAAACTAGTCTTTGCGTTAGTAAAATAGCTTTATTATTTTTATTTTTATATTTTTATTTTATAACTTTTAAACAATCTAAAACTGAAAAAAACAGAAAAATGGCTTAAAAACACACAATTATTTTTGAATTCACCAAACTGTGTTCTATCACTTTCTATTACTTTATATTATTAGCTAGAAATACTCGATATTATTAGCACGTGCAAATCCTACGCTCTCGCCTAATTTCCTATAAAATTAAAATGGTGCATGTTTTTAGGGTCCATTTATTTTTTCGGGCATGCGTTTTTACTAGGTTCGCGATGTTTTGAAACATTTCTAATTAAGTTATCAGAATTAAATGGGAAACCGGTCTTCATATATGGTCTTTACTTTACTTCGAAATTCGCCACTCGGTGTAAGTTTTACCCTGTCACGATCATTATTTTTATTTTTCTTTTGAAATCCAAATTCTTTGCTTATCCGGCTTAGCCGTTTGGTAATGGTAATCATTTCTACTTCATTCGCTGCTTGTATGCGATCATTCTGGCTATGATGACTTTGTTGGTTGCTATACGAAATAGCTGTGTTGAGGTCTTTCTATACCATGCTCTATACCTTGCAAAATGCAGTGAAGTAGCTCGTATCTGCCTTGATTTCTCATTATATGTCCAAATTACTGCAACTTACGGCTCTTCACGATGTTGACCAAATCCGCAGTTATGTTCATCCTCTGCAGTACTTCTTCATCGGTAACTTTGTCTGTCCATGGTATCTTCAGGATCCTTCTGTATGACCATAGCTCAAAAGCCCGAAGTTTTGATAGAGTTTCCGCCTTCAATGTCCACGTTTCTACTCCGTACAGAAGCACTGAGTACACATAACATTTAAGGACCTTATTTTTGTTTCAAGGGTGAGGTCATGGCTCTTAAACACAGAACTTATAGTCAAAAATGCACTTTTTGCCTTTCCGATGCGACATCTAATCTCTTGGGTATTGCCCCACGACTCATTAATTATAGTTCCCAAGTAGTTGTATAGTGCGACACGTTCAATTCTCATTTGGTTCACATACAGATTTGCTCCAGTTATGTTTTCCTTGCTGATGATCATTAGCTTGGCTTTAATGGTGTTTATATCTAGTCCATATTTTCTACCTTTTTCCGTTTTTTTATTCATTCAGTTTTGCAGCCCTTCCATGGTATTGGAAAACACTATGTATCATCTGCTTACTGCAGGTTATTGAGCTTGGCTCCATTTATTGCTCATTACTATCACCCTATTCTGAGGAATGTTTGGCATAAGATTATTTTTGAACCATTCTTCAAAAAGTTCTGCCGTTGTATCTTCATTGAAGTCGACCCAGGAGTCTTTAATATTCTTTGTAGAAAGCCACAAGGCGTTTCGAATCCAACCATTTTCTGACCCAGCATGTAAAATCGTTATTCTTTTCCCTTTATTTGACGGAGCTTTTGTCGTACATTTACCGGAGGAATCGGCAAATCCTTTAGGTCGCGTTGAATATGTGTCAAACCATGTCTCGTCGAGGTAAATTATCGGACAATTTTCAAAACCAAATTTTCTTATCGAAGTTATAAACTCATAACGATATTTTTGTAATCTATAAGATTCCATAACTATTAAAAGTGAAACTGGAACAAACCATGAAGTGGAAATATCCAGGGGTGGCTAGTATACCTGTTGAATACAAAGCACGTGGTGTTCGTGTGTATTAAGGTATAAAAAAAATTGCTTATTACAAGCTTAAATTTTTATTTTAAGAAGATCTTTTCGGAATTAAATCATTCCATCATCAGTTAAATAAAAAGTTGTTAAAAAACATTGTATGGCCACTTAAAAAAAAACTTTCGAAGGACATCCGTATTAAAATATAATCCTCATGGTATATATATATATTTTAATACGGATGTCCTTCGAAAGTTTTTTTTAAGTGGCCATACAATGTTTT
The DNA here is from genome assembly GCF_040954645.1 of Diabrotica undecimpunctata. Classification (NCBI taxonomy): domain Eukaryota; kingdom Metazoa; phylum Arthropoda; class Insecta; order Coleoptera; family Chrysomelidae; genus Diabrotica; species Diabrotica undecimpunctata. Next base: position 6,116,366 of record NC_092813.1, read on the forward strand.
TTAACAACTTTTTATTTAACTGATGATGGAATGATTTAATTCCGAAAAGATCTTCTTAAAATAAAAATTTAAGCTTGTAATAAGCAATTTTTTTTATACCTTAATACACACGAACACCACGTGCTTTGTATTCAACAGGTATACTAGCCACCCCTGGATATTTCCACTTCATGGTTTGTTCCAGTTTCACTTTTAATAGTTATGGAATCTTATAGATTACAAAAATATCGTTATGAGTTTATAACTTCGATAAGAAAATTTGGTTTTGAAAATTGTCCGATAATTTACCTCGACGAGACATGGTTTGACACATATTCAACGCGACCTAAAGGATTTGCCGATTCCTCCGGTAAATGTACGACAAAAGCTCCGTCAAATAAAGGGAAAAGAATAACGATTTTACATGCTGGGTCAGAAAATGGTTGGATTCGAAACGCCTTGTGGCTTTCTACAAAGAATATTAAAGACTCCTGGGTCGACTTCAATGAAGATACAACGGCAGAACTTTTTGAAGAATGGTTCAAAAATAATCTTATGCCAAACATTCCTCAGAATAGGGTGATAGTAATGAGCAATAAATGGAGCCAAGCTCAATAACCTGCAGTAAGCAGATGATACATAGTGTTTTCCAATACCATGGAAGGGCTGCAAAACTGAATGAATAAAAAAACGGAAAAAGGTAGAAAATATGGACTAGATATAAACACCATTAAAGCCAAGCTAATGATCATCAGCAAGGAAAACATAACTGGAGCAAATCTGTATGTGAACCAAATGAGAATTGAACGTGTCGCACTATACAACTACTTGGGAACTATAATTAATGAGTCGTGGGGCAATACCCAAGAGATTAGATGTCGCATCGGAAAGGCAAAAAGTGCATTTTTGACTATAAGTTCTGTGTTTAAGAGCCATGACCTCACCCTTGAAACAAAAATAAGGTCCTTAAATGTTATGTGTACTCAGTGCTTCTGTACGGAGTAGAAACGTGGACATTGAAGGCGGAAACTCTATCAAAACTTCGGGCTTTTGAGCTATGGTCATACAGAAGGATCCTGAAGATACCATGGACAGACAAAGTTACCGATGAAGAAGTACTGCAGAGGATGAACATAACTGCGGATTTGGTCAACATCGTGAAGAGCCGTAAGTTGCAGTAATTTGGACATATAATGAGAAATCAAGGCAGATACGAGCTACTTCACTGCATTTTGCAAGGTATAGAGCATGGTATAGAAAGACCTCAACACAGCTATTTCGTATAGCAACCAACAAAGTCATCATAGCCAGAATGATCGCATACAAGCAGCGAATGAAGTAGAAATGATTACCATTACCAAACGGCTAAGCCGGATAAGCAAAGAATTTGGATTTCAAAAGAAAAATAAAAATAATGATCGTGACAGGGTAAAACTTACACCGAGTGGCGAATTTCGAAGTAAAGTAAAGACCATATATGAAGACCGGTTTCCCATTTAATTATGATAACTTAATTAGAAATGTTTCAAAACATCGCGAACCTAGTAAAAACGCATGCCCGAAAAAATAAATGGACCCTAAAAACATGCACCATTTTAATTTTATAGGAAATTAGGCGAGAGCGTAGGATTTGCACGTGCTAATAATATCGAGTATTTCTAGCTAATAATATAAAGTAATAGAAAGTGATAGAACACAGTTTGGTGAATTCAAAAATAATTGTGTGTTTTTAAGCCATTTTTCTGTTTTTTTCAGTTTTAGATTGTTTAAAAGTTATAAAATAAAAATATAAAAATAAAAATAATAAAGCTATTTTACTAACGCAAAGACTAGTTTGTCTGTCTCGCTACGATAACGTACTAAAGAGAACTGCATGTTTTTAGCAATGCCAGTTATCGTTGTTTCGTTCGTAGAACGACGTCACTAAATGATTACAAGACATTATGAATTATCTTTAATCAGGAGTAATCTGCCACTTCTATAAGAACTATATACCTTACCCATCCCAATGAAGTTCCCGAATTAAGCAGCGTGAATCTTTTGTGAACGAATAGTTAAGCACCATCTACTCTTTACTCTTGGTTGGCTCTTTGGTTACAAGACACGCAATATTGATAGCCCAAGATAAAAGTCTGCAAAAATTAATCCACAGATTAAACATAAAAGTAAAAAAATTTAATATGGCAATCTCAACTCAGAAAACTAAAACAATAGTAACCAGCAAAGAACCAAACAGATGTAAAATGGAAATTCAAGGGATCAGTATTAACACGTAAGCCCCATGTGTACCACACTGGGGCACAGCACGTTTTTATCATAGACCATGTATACCAATTTTGCCTCAGTATGTTATCGTGGTTACGAGACTGTGACCACGTGAGAGACGCATTGTCTGTGTTGTTATATGATAAACTAAAAAGGTCTGGTCTATAGAAAAACCGGTCAGGTAAAACCTGCCTGCAATTTATGTAGGTTAGGATTTTTGTATTTCACTGTGGTATCATCGTATGCGACAATTGTATTCATTCCTTGCAGTAGAAAAGTATTCATATCTTCGTATAATGAACAAAAATAGGATTATCAGAAGATGAACTTCGTCAAATACTAGACGAATCTTATTTCAGTGATTATAATATTTCAGAATATGACTCTGATGCTGATCCTGCCTATCGAGAGGATGACAGTGATTTATTTTATTTGAGAGTTGATGAAGTTACTGGACTCAATAATTTTATTTATAAAGTGGTAATAGGTAACTGATTTCGTTCACAGTACAGATTGGTGTCTTGATTGTTTTCTTACTTTATAGAAAGGGGTGACGATGTTAGTAGACCAAGAAAGAAACAAAAGGTGTATAACGAAGCTGGTCCTTCTAATTTAGTCGATGATAGTTATTTGCAATTTTTTTATTTTGACAATATTAATATAGACGATGTTAATTTAAGAGCAGATAAAATAATGTGGAAAGAAATATCATAGATAGCCCGGAAGAACTACACAAATTTGAATTTACTAATAGTCGAGGATTCAACATTGACGAAGAGCAACTACGTGATTATAAACTGATTTATTTTTACTTAGTATTTGTTGATAATGAAATTCAAGATTTGTTAATCACAGAAGCAAATAGATATGCTCAACAGAAAGTAGTTGAAAGGATTACAAATGAAACCATCGTAAATTATTCGCTTTTGTGCAAATGGTAAGACACAGATAGAGATAAATTACTTCCTTTTTTTAGCCGTTATAATGTGGATGGGATTAGACAAGAAACCAGAGCTGAGAGACTATTGGATCAACAATCCACTTTAAAAAAATGCGATTTCTCAAAGTTGCGGTTTTAGCAGGAACCGATTCGGGGCCCTTTTAAATTGTTTTCACATTTCTGATAATGAAAGTATTCCACTAAATAAGAGATTATACATAACCTCAGCTGTTATAACAATCCTGAATAGTAAATTTTAAAAAATTTGTACGCCTAACAATTCTCTGTGTATTTATGAGACAATTGTGTCTTTTCGTGGAAGGTTCAATTTTTTTCAACATATACCTGCAAAAAGGCATAAATATTTGATCGAGCTATTTAAACTTTTTGTATCTGAAATTTATACATATGCGGTGACACTTTACGGGGGAAAAGAAATACCATCAGAGAACTCCTTAGCTTTTAGGGTAGTTATGGAACTTATTCACGGATAATTTCTATACAAGCTTTGATCTAGCACACGATTTAAACAGACAAAGCACACACTTAGTTGGTAAATTACGCTCCAACAAAAAACGCAATCCAAAAGCTGTCGTAAATGTCAAGCTCAAACGAGGAGAAATTAAATTTTTACATAGCAACACAAAAGTTATTGTCAGCAAGTGAAAAGATAAGAGAGACGTTCTTTTTCTAACCACTAAGGATCCTCTTCAATGATTAAAGTAGAAACTAAACGTGGGCCTGTTACTAAGCTATCGACTGTTGGTGAATACAATCCAGCAAAAGCTTTTATTGATGTTTCGTACCAAAACGCGGCATACAGTTCTCCCATTCGTAAAAGGTAGAAGTATGAACTGGTACCGGAAAGTCGCTATGGAACTTTTGACTAATACGGCAGTTTTCAATGCGCATGTGCTTTACAAAATATGTTACGGGTAATAAAATACCTATTACTTCTTTCCGAGAAAAATAGTTTTATCATTGCTACACACTAGGGGTGCTCCCGAAGCACAACAAGAAGAATTTGTCCGACACGGCATTATAGAAAAAGGGAATAGAGGAAGATGCTCACTTTGTTATAAATCTTTTTCAGAACGCGATGGAAGGCAATCTGCAATGAAAAAAGTACAAATATGTTGTAAAGGCTGCTCTTAACTACTTTTATGTGGATTAAAAGTTTTTTTGACACCCATGCAAGTAGTGTTAAGAAGTTAATGGGAAAATGATATCGACCAAGTAGCCAATGCCAGAGATGATGACCATACGGTCTGGTTTTATGGTATTTTTTAACAATCTTGCCAGAATCTCGAACGACAGGTTTTTCACATTCCTGGCCAATATTTTTCTTAAGGTAAGAATTTGAGACTTATTAGCGTAAACCAGCGACTTCAAAAAAACCCATAAAAAGAAGACTGGATCGGTTAAAAGATCTTCTTAAAATAAAAATTTAAGCTTGTAATAAGCAATTTTTTTTATACCTTAATACACACGAACACCACGTGCTTTGTATTCCATAACTACTTGTCTATTGTAAGTTGTACGATATGGAAAGCCCATACTTTTCAAAATTTTGCTGGTAAGGCTACATCTTAATGGGTTTCGTCAACATTGAGCCGTTGCTTGAGAGCTCCTAATGTGGGTATGCGTTGCTCTTCGTACATGGTATAGACTTTTCGACGTATCAAAGCCTTATCGGCTTCGTCCATACTTTTGGTGGAACTGGAATCTTTAGATGTTTTTCTTGTTTCTATGGGATATGATGTAATTCTTTTTACCGTGCCATATTTCACTCATAGCAGAAGTTGTGCTCTCAAGCCCTCTTTTAAAGAAGGTGCTGTATATAGTTCTTACAATTTGCTTTGCATCCACAGATAAATGTTACTTTTGTACCGGAACACTACAAAAAGCCCCATTAATATTATCCCACGGACCCCACATAATGATAAAAAACGTAATGAATAAAATAAGCAATACTACTTAACACTTCTCGTGATACATGAAGAGAAACAAATGTTATCAAGAACTCGTATTTAAATACTGGTTGGTGTTCAGTTCAATACACTTATGGTATAATTACCTGAAAACTACTTAAAAGGTGATTAGCAAACTCGTCGCGCACTACCATCATATTCGAAAAACCCTCTTATCAGTACAGTTTCGTCAATATAAGCCTTATCTGTATTAATGAAATTATAATGAGTTTGGATTGTACGTAATTAAATCAACAATAAGAAATAAAGATTGACAAATTTTTCCAGGAAACATATTTAAATTTTACCTGAAACTGGGCCTTTTATACTAATATCGGTTAACCCAGGATATATATTACAGTCGGTACTAATTGAAGTTAACCATTTACTGCTAAACAAACTTTATCTACATCTATCTCGATCCAGTACTACTAAATATGAGTACAAGAATTCTTCTTCTTCCAATGGGACTACAGCCCAAATTAAGCATTGGTTTCCTGTAATTTGTGCCTTCAATATACAAAGACCTCCGCCAGTATCCTCTAAGTTCTGACATTAAGCAATAATAATGCGCATCTTCATCCACTTCTCTCTCCCATCTTTTACTTGGTCTTTCTTTAAGTCTTAGGCCTTGAATTTTACTATCCAGATATCTTCTGATGCATCATTGGCCATGAAAAAAAAAAGTAAAGAAGCAGTCCTTATCCTACTCAATAAAGAAAAATGTGTAGCAATGGACTTTGGTTGCCAATGGTAGAAGAAGAAGTTTGTAATAAGAATATACCCACAAAAGCGGATTAAAAAACTCTGACACATTGTCTTCAACTGTACACAATACATATGCAACACACAATACACGAAAGCTCACAGACAACACACACTTAAACGCTTAAATCACATACAAATCTTTTCATACATCTTTTCAACCAAAACATGACTGCTGCCTAAAGCACCGCAGTTAAGTGAGTCAACTTCAATTTTTGAAAAAATATAACCTTACAACAACTTTAGCGGTTATACACTCTTTTCAACAAAATCCTTAAATAATCTTTTTTGAAACTATTTCCAGAGTTTAAATCAAAACGTGAAATCTTTTAGTTAAAAGTTTAATTTGTTGCTGTACAATTCAGTACTCTAATTATTATATTTATGCTGGCAACATGTTTTCTTTTATTGATGGCTGATGACTTACTTGTCACTTGTCACTGATCTCTGTGCACTTTACACTTGTACTTGTAAAACAATAAAACTTATTTCTTTTCTAATTAAATTTAATAATAGTGTTATTATTATTAAAAAGCGTAAACAGGTTATGTGTCCAGCTGCAGAAATTTAGAAGAGTGTTTTTAAGTTTTTGTTTTAAACAAAGTAAAATTTATTCTGCTGAAAGTGTAGTTTGCATGAAAAATTGTGTTAAAAATTTTTGCACGTATGTTATTTAGTTATGGCTTCGTCCAGCAATCAACTGTTTATAGAATCGGTTTTGATTCGTAGAAATTTTGATTGGAAAGACATAGTGTTCTTAATGTAATTTCTCAAGAGAAACCTCCTAGCACTGACGATAAGTACAAAGACTTTTTTAAAAGTGATTATTTAGGGAAAATGTTTTGGAAATAACTAAATCCCAAGAAACTTTGATGGGAATGATGAAAGCTCTTAAAACTGTTTACGAAAATACAGGACTTCAGTCTCGAGTACAAATCCAGAAAAAGATGCACAACTTAGTACTTAAAGAAGACGGCAACTTGGGTGAGGTGTTGGTGGATTTTGATAAAACCTTAAGAGAATTAAATGATGCAGGAGGTAAAATAGATAATAGTAAAAGATCACCACACTTTTATCTGCAATGCCTGACAGATTTAATTTAGTTCTAACATCCTTTGATATTTTATTTCGTTCTGATCTATCCAAAATAACTTTAGATTTTATAAAAATAAGTTTGATGGCAAAAGATGATCAATTAAAAACAAAGGGAGTTACTAGTGTACCTGTTCCTTCGCATACATTTGTTGGTTAAGATAAATATAATGGTAAGAGCAAACATACTTTTAAAGTTCTTTGTTATCATTATTACGATCATTATTTTTCTTTTTCTTTTGAAATCCGAATTCTTTGCTTATCCGGCTTAGCCGTTTGGTAATGGTAATCATTTCGACTTCATTCGCTGCTTGTATAAGTGTGTCATCTGCGTATCGCAGGTGACTGATTTTTCTGCCTCCTTTGTGATTTCTCCATCCCATTCGTCTACTACTTTCCTCATTATATATTCAGAATATATGTTATACAGGGTGGTCCTTAAGTAATTGTACAAAAAGAAGCCTTAGATTCTGCACTTTAAAATATTACGATTTAAGTCAACTTGCTTTAATACAATGTTGATATTAAGAAATATACAGGGTATTAAAGTGGAAATTTAAAATTTTATTTTTCGCTATAACTTTCACGTTTGTAAATATTTATGGATAAAAATTTACAATTGGATTCTTTTGAGTAGAATAAATTAAAATTTTACACATACTTTGATCTAGCTGGTAGAGGGCGCCACATATGCTAAATATGTGGCATAAATTTGCGCTTAACTTTTTTACTCTGTAAGTTAGCTCCATTTTTGTTAAAAATATTAAAGACACATTATTTCTAAAAAGAAAAGGAATACTTGTTAATAACTTGAAAATTCAACCGTTTTCGAGATAATCGCAGTTTATAAGTCAGCTGCATAATAATTCTTAGTTATATTTGTGCGGTAAAGCAGTGAATACCTGTGGATAAGCATATTAATAGTTTTTTCTTATTAAAACAACTCAAAGATGATACAAAGATGTAATGTTATATCACAAAATGCTTTGTTATGGCTGCTAAATGTCTTATTGAAGAGAAGATTCTTCTTCTTTAGGTGCCGTGTTCGTATTCAGAAGTTGGCCGTCATTATGTTTACAATTTCCTTTCTATATCGCTTCTATAAGTTTGAATACTGCCGTTGTATTAATTTTTCTTTATTGTAAAATCCTGAGACGAGCCTTACGGAAGAGACGGCGTCACGAGCAGCTTCACGAAATAACGGGCTTCACATCGATGTACTACTCTTTATTAATTCGTTTCTAGTCATCATATATTTTTTAATGTTACTTGTTAATAAGTTCCTTTTAAACTATAATCAAATTTTATTTTTAAAATCTTATTTATTTTATATAATAATTAAATTTACTATCAAATTATTGATTGAATATTAAATTTATATTTTATTAATTTATTTTATTATTAACTTAATATTTAGTCTCACTTTGACGGGTCTGTATTTTGTTGATGCGTTAGCGGGTGGCGCTACTAGCAAACATAATTTATTGAATTTTTTTAATATAATATAATTTGTTTAAAATATAAATAATAAATAAATAATAAAATAACTTTATTAAATGTTAAAAATATTATTTAAAAATATAGAAAACATGGTTAGAAGTTTCGAGCTAGTCTACAGTGCCAGCTACTGTACCTACTACATTTTTTGAAGGCAGTTTTAACGCCAGTAGGCAACCCAAATGCATTAGGGGAAATTTTAACATAGTAGGCTGATATCACGAATACTTTTGATAACTAAAAATAAGTCTTGTTTCGATTAATCAGTGATTTTTGTAACATCTAATTTATTTTGGTTTATTAAAGAAAAACAGAAAATGCCCAGGGCATAATAATTTTTATAATATGGATATGCGAAGAAATATTTAAAAAAATACCCAAACAGGCTACAACCTAATCATCAAGCCTTTAAACATCTCTTTCGGAATTTAGGTGAAAGTGGTTCATTTCGTCCTAAACGTGACAACTTAGGCCGACCGAAAATCATTACGCCTGATCAGGAAGATGAAGTAATGGTTCGCGTTGACGACGCGTAAGCTTTTTCATCCTTCCCATTTTATACGTATGCAAAATCTATTTTCAGCAGAATTACCTTTAACATGTAGATTTGCAAATGATATCCGAAACAAGTAAAATCTTGACCACTCCTTCGTCGATAGAATCTTTTTACGAACGAAGCTACATTTACTCACCACGATCTTTCGACTTTAAAGAAAAATCATTTCTGATATACTGAATGTCCTCATATTAAGAGAAAAAGGCATTTTCAACCTGAATTTTAAATAGACGTTTGGTTTGATTAATCATTTTTTACAGACATGCGAATTACCTTGTAATTTCAATGGTAAGATTTATTTACATTTTTTATAAAATGATTTTATTGATTTATTGAAAGAATTGTTATCAAATTTAAGGAGAAATATGAGGTTTATGCAAAATGGTACACTACCACATTATAGGGAGAGGGCAGTGAGAACATACTTAAATACAAACTTTCCTTAACGTTGGATTTCTCGTGGACTTGTGGTAGTCATATTCCTTGGTCATATGGTGAGATATTAATATAATTAAAATCCGAAAAGAGTACTTAATATTATACGTATAACACCTATAATAAATACTGCAGCAGTTTCTTTAGAATTAATGATGCTCTTTAATTTAAGATGATCTTTTATGCAATGTATTGACAAATGAATTAAAGAAAATTGTAAACATATCGGACACTTACTTTGACAAAAAGTGTAATGTTATTTAGTTTAACCATTTCTTAATTTGGTTTGTAAATAGAATGTTTTGATTATGACTTTAATGTAATATAAAACGTAAAATGTTTGACGTAAAATCCAATTATTCTGTTATTTTGTCAAATCCTTTTACAAATTATCCTGCTGATATATTTATTTTATTTAATATTTTGTTAACTATTAACTTTATTAAAGGTATTGCATACCAAAATTTAGAAGTATTGATGTTTTTTCTTTCGTTGCCTGAAGTAATTGCATTATATCAGAATTATGCAGTTGACGATTATCTCGAAAACTGTTGAGTTTTGAAGTTATTAACAGGTATACCTTTTTTTTGTTAAAATAATGTATCTTTAATATTTTTTGTCACAAATATCGATAACTTGAAGAGCAAAAAAAGTTAGGTGCAAATTTATGCTACATATGTAGCATATGTGTCCCGTCTATCAGCTATATCAAAGTATGCATAAAATTATAATTCCTTATATTCAATAGTACCTAGTTCTAAATTTTTATGCATAAATGTTCACAAACCTGAAAGCTCTAGCGAAAAATAAAATTTGTAATTTCCCCTTTAACACCCCGTATCTTTCTTAATACCAACATTTCATTAAAGCAATTTGGCTTAAATCGTAATATTTTAAAGCGTAGAATTACGGTTTCTTTTTTAAAATTACTTAAGGACCACCCTGTATAATAATGGTTGTTACGAACATGCTTTTCGCATGGCTCATATAACGGTTACAACTCTAGCAAGGCATCAAGAGCATTCGCGATCCATCGAGTGAGAGACAGAACAACAGGTCACGTAGGCGAATTAGAGGTGGGACAACTCCCGAATGTTCTGGAACTTAATACTTTTGGTATATATATGACGCGATGTTAGAAGTAGAGTTTAGTTGATAAGAGAGTACCGAACTGTAAACTATAAATAAATATATTTTTATAAATTCGAACCGCTCGTTTTATTTAATCTCGCTACAGTTGGTGTCAGGTGTGGGGTTTGCAAATAAATTCAGCTGTGACTTTTGAAAAAGACTTTTGAACTTTTGAAAAGTATTGTTCGTCGGGAACATCGTACGTGTGTGCCTGACCAAAGATGCTGCTAGTACAACTTTCAGTAAAACAGTTGCGTGAGCAACTGGAAGAACGCGATGAAGACTGCAGCGGGTCCAAGAAGATACTCCAAGAACGATTGAAGACTGTTCTCAACAAGAATGAAGAAGATCCAGAGACATTCCAGTTCCAGTCAGCAGAAGAAGCAGTTTTAACGAAAATAAAAAATGTGTCGCAAATGATAATTGAAGAAACTTCTAAAAAAATTGAAGAAAATTCTAAAATTATTAAAGAAACAGCTAGACAAAACGACGAGAAATTCGAAAATATGTCTAGAAGATTCGTCGAAGTATGTAATCAAAACAATGAGAAATTTGAAGAAGTCTCAAGAACATTTGATATGATACAGAAAAATGTAAACGACAAGATAAAAAACGAAGAAGAGAAGATCAAACAATTAGAGAGCATGATAACTAACACAAAAGTGCTACCACCAGTTAATACAATAGCCTTAGATCCGGTAGTGAAAGAAGAATCACCTAGAGACGAAACGACACATAATATGAGATTCAAATTGCCACCCTTTGATGGAAAGTCCTCTTGGTCCATATACCTTAGACAATTTGAAGCTATTGCGACAGCCAATCATTGAACAGAACAAGAAAAGGCTGTTTTTTTGACTGCTGCTTTACGAGGTGATGCTGCAGATATCCTAAGATCGATTTCTAAGGGTCAAGAAAAATGTTACCAGACCTTGTTCACTCGACTAGACAAACGTTACGGAGATGCCCATCTCCAACAAGTCTACAAGGCGCAACTAAAAAGTAGAATTCAACGAGCAAGTGAAAATTGGCAAGAGTTTGAAGCAGATATTGCTCGTATAGTGCGGTTGGCTTATCCGGAGGTACCAGACAACATTTTGGAAGAAATTGCTGTAGATACCTTCGTCAATGGAATACGAGAAAGTGAATTACAGAAAGCTTTACTACTAGCAAGACCGAAAGTTCTAGATGAAGCGCTGGCTATTGCCTTGGAACATGAAATAGCTAGTCAAACATCACGGAGCCATCGAGTAAGAACCATTGAAGAAAGCGACGAACCAAACGATGAACGTCTAGAAGAAATGGTACGAAAAGTAGTTCGTAACACGATGCCGAAGAGACGCGAGCCCAGATGTTGGAATTGTGGTGACGTAGGTCACATTCGCCGTGATTGCAAGAAAATGATACAACAGTCGGAAAACTAGAACGGGTCGACACCAAGGGGCAACTGCCGACCTCGGGAAACACAGCCCCATAGTAACTGTGAATATTACGTCCTCAGGTGGAATTCATAGCTTGTACATCGAGGGTCGTATCAATAATAAATGTAGATCGTTTTTGGTAGATACAGGTGCAACGAGAACTATTACACGGCCAGAAGTAGTACGAGGCAATCTTAAATTATTGCCTGCAACAGTAAAGCTTAGAACAGCAACTGGTGAGATAATTAATACATATGGCGAGGCTAATATGTCAGTATCCATTGGCCAGACCACAGTGAAACATGGAGTATTAATTGCAGATATCTCCGACGAGTTCATATTGGGGATGGATTTACAAAGGAAAGTTGGGGCTGTATTGAATGTCAAAGATGGAGTTCTCGAGATCAGTGGTGAATAGTTGCCGTTTTATGAAGACAAAGAAAATGTTATCAACTTAATAACTACTTGTGACGTAACAATACCCGGTAATAGTGAGAAAATTTTGATGACCAGACATGATGGTTACTGCCGAGAGGGAAGTTTAAGGATGGTCGAAGATGTGAATAATGCCGAATTCCTAACGGCAAAAGCTTTGGTGAGAATTCGAGATGTCGTTCCTGTAAGAGTTATGAATTTAAAGGGAACTGCTATTAAGTTAATTAAAAGAACTTTGATCGGACAGTGTGTTCCCGTGGCTTCGATTTGTTCCATGAATACTAATGAGAAAACGTCGAAATCTAAGTATCCAAAGGAGCTTGTTGAGACGATGATTAAAACGTGCCAAGATCTTGATGATGAACGAACTAAAAAAGTGAAATCTATGCTGATAGAATTTCAAGATGTTTTTGCCTTGGATAAGAAGGATAATAGCAAAACAAGCATAGTAAAGCATAAAATTAATACCGGAGACGCTCAGCCAATCAAACAGCAACCTAGACGACTTCCATTTGCGAAAAGAGATGAAGCCGAAGACACCATCAAAGACTCTAACAGAAGTCTTTTAACGATTGCGGGCAGCGAATTTGAAGTTACGTCCAAAGAAATGTCACTTGTTTCGACGAGAAGTGAAGTACTTGGGATATATTGTAGCAAGTAATGGTGTAACAGCTGATCCTGAAAAACTTGCAGCAATTAAGGATTGGCCTGTACCAAGAGATAAACACGAAATTATAAATTTTCTTGGCCTATGTACATATTACCGACGTTTTGTAAAAGGATTTGCCAACATCTCCAAGCCATTAACAAAGTTGACAGAAGAAGGCAAAGAATCTACATGGAGCGAAGAGTGTCAAAGAGCTTTCGAACACTTACAAATGGCTCTGACCAGCGCACCGATTTTAAGCTACCCTAGGTAGGCAGGAAAATTTGTGTTGGACACCGATGCAAGCAACAGTGCAATAGGAGCTGTTCTCTCCCAAATCCAAGATGGACAGGAGAAAGTCATCGCTTACTTTAGCAAAGTCTTGTCGAAACCAGAAAGAAACTATTGCGTTACGTTACTAGGAGAGAATTGTTAGGCGTAGTAAAGGCTTGCGAGCATTTCCATAAATACTCGTATGGCAGAAAGTTTCTTCTTCGCACGGATCACGCTGCTCTAAAATGGCTCCTACAATTCCGTAATCCAGAGGGCCAGATGGCAAGATAGTTAAAACGATTACAAGAATATGATTACGAGATCGAACACAGGGCTGGCAGAGTTCATTCAAATGCTGATGCCCTTTCGAGACGGCCGTGCAGTGCAAATTGTAATCACTGTCTTAAATTAGAAGAACGCTTTGCCCCGTGAGACGAACCACCGTCATTAATGATCAATGGCAGCCTCAACAGCTACAAGACGCTCAAGCAGATGATCCATGTATAAAAAGAGTATTGGATTGGATGCGTCGAAGTGAAAGACCTTTTTGGCAAGACATTAGTGCATGTAGTCCAGAAGTCAAGTGTTACTGGAGCCAATGGAATTGCCTAGTACTGAAAGATGATCTTCTGTATAGAACCTTTGAGAACGATGTTGGTACAGAAACTAAGCTTCAGTTGATTGTACCTAAAAGTAAAGTGTCAGAAGTATTGCGTCAGTTGCATGACGGTGCATCAGGTGGACACTTTGGTATCACGAAGACTCTGCAAAAGGTTCGAGAACGATTCTATTGGGTGAACTGTAAAGATGATGTAAGAAGATGGTGCCGGAAATGTGAACTGTGTGCAACCAGTAATGGTCCGGCTGGTAAAAAGAGGGCACCCATGAGACAGTACAATGTTGGTAGTCCTATGGAAAGAATAGCAATCGACATTGCAGGTCCACTTCCAGAGACAAATGCTTTAAATAAATATATCCTGGTAGCCATGGAATATTTTACGAAATGGACTGAGGCCTATGTGATACCAAATCAAGAAGCTGCTACCGTTGCAGAAGTACTTGTTAAAGAATTCTTTAGCCGATTTGGTGTTCCCTTGGAGATCCACTCCGACCAAGGGCGGAACTTCGAGTCAACCCTTTTCCAAAACGTTTGTAAATTGATTGGTGTCAATAAGACCAGAACGACACACCTGCATCCTCAATCAGATGGAATGGTCAAGGGAATGAACCGAACAATGGGTAAACACCTGTCCAAAGTTGTATCAGAACATCAAAGAGATTGGGACCAGCACATTTATTTATTTCTAATGGCATACCGCTCGGCTGTGAATGAAACTACAGGCCAGACTCCAACCTGCCTGATGTTAGGTCGTGAAGTTCGTTTGCCCTGCGACCTAGAGTTTGGCTGAAGACCTTCCGAAGAACATGTTGCAAGCGAAGATTATATCGATCGCCTGAAGTTAAGAATGAACAACATTCATGAACTTGCCCGACAATACATCCAGTTAGCCAGTGACAGAATGAAAGATCAATACGATTCTCGATGCAAGAATGAAACCTAAGAAGTAGGTGATGAAATATATTTATATAAATTCGAACCGCTCGTTTTATTTAATCTCGCTACATGGTGATAGTATGCAGCCTTGTCTAGTGCCTTTCTTTGTTTTGCAAAGGCATTTGAATATTTTTTGAAATGGATTAAATTTGAAATATGTATTTGAAAGGAAGGTTCTCAGAATGATATTTAGACCTCAAAGAGATGAATTGACAGGAGAATGGAGAAGGCGCCGCAATGCTGAATTGGTGACTCTATTCTATATGAAGTTGTTATGTTCCCTGCACTTCAACTTTGGCTCAGTTATACACATTTATTTTCAGGTTAACTAGGTGGTAATGAATTTCCATATTTCCTATTATACTCCAGATGGGATCCCATTGTACTGAATCGAAAGACTTTGTGTAATCAACGAAACAGAACAGCATTGGAATATTTATTCTCGCGCTTTCCTATTTTCTTGTCTGGTGTTATATATCTGCTCACGTGTTGATTTCCCTGGTGCGAATCTGTATAATTTTTAATTATCTCTTAATATAAAACAGATAGATAAATACTAGCTAGATAATAAAAAGATAATAATATTTGTCAATAAAAAAACAAAAAATACTCAATACATACAGTCAAACTTAAAAACTAGGACGCCAATTAGTCTAAATAATATCTTTTATAATTAGAAAAACTGTAAACCAGCAGTACAAAGATTAATTGCAAAACAATTACGTGGGTGACTATTAATCGAATAATGCTAATATTCTGTGAAATGAATGATTCACTTAAGCTTCGAAATTTAATAGCTGCTTAGTTACTGTTTGTCATTTGCTACTGTAGTTCAGTTGAATGCACACCAGAGGACACGACTTTTATTCTCTATAAAATGATATGTGTTCGTTGAAAAATTAAATAACGTAACTCTAAATGAAATGCACAAATTTATTTAGATGTTAACAGTTTAGGGTATAAGACTATACTAACTTAAGAATTACAAACTATCCTAAAAACCTCTCATAGTTCTTGATAATATCGTAAACACCTCGAGATACTCAGCGTGGATGTTTATCATCTTCTAAGTAGTCTAAATATTGAGATAAAACACACACACACACACACACACACAGTGGTGTGCTCGCCATAACACCTCCCTCCTGAAGACCGAAGCTGGGGTGTCCAAGAAGGGCTTCTTTTGCAGCTTCGAAGTTTTGACTTGTAGTGAAGAGCCTCTCATACTCCGTACAGGGCAGGTAGGTCCACATGGAACAAAAAAACCAACCGGCAATAACTTATTCTACTTTTGTTGTTATGAGAAAGCCGTAGATGAAGTGTACCACAAGGTAATCGAATTATATATTACAGTTATTATTGATTAAAATTCCTTTATAATATGGATAATTAAAGCTCATATCTACTACTTGTCGTGTTACACTTCAACTTCGTTTAGTCAATCGCATCATAAAATGGTTTTACATTATTAAAATGAAATTTTCGAAATGATATACATTTCTGTCATTCTCATCGTATAGATATAAAATATTCTTATTGTTAACGTCTAAGATTTGCTCATTAGAGTAGGAGAAATTATTTAAATTTAAGTTAGTTTTAATATTCTCAAATTCGGTATATTCATTTTGTTTTTGATGGACATGGTTTAATCGAATTCTTGGCAGAGCTTCTAATTTTAGTTTACTTACAATAGTATCGATTTTTTCAGTTACGTCAATAACATTATTACTTCGGACTTGATGTTCGTGTATATTATTTACACTAAGTATATTATGTTCCTGATCAGATTGAAACAATGGGATTTTCTCGCGATTAGCAAATAAAGTATTTAAACCAAAGTCAATAACACATTTATTCTTTTCTAAAAAATCATAACCAAGTATTCCATCAAAAGGAGAATTTATGTCAACTATATAGAATTTTTGAACACCCGAAAATAACTTAAAGTTTACGCTCTTTGTAACTTGAATTGGTTCGTTATTAATACCAAATATTTCAAAATTTTCATGATTAAAGTGATAAGAGTCTAAAATTTTACCTGGTTTCAATATTGATATAGCTGCCCCTGAATCAATTAATAATTGTATATTCAAATTTTTAATATGCGCGTAAAGAAGCGGTTTATTTGCTACTTGGTAAACTGCAACGTTGTCAGCGGCACTTGGTCTAAAAAAATCCTGATCAACTTCGATTTCTATTTCTTTTTCTGAACTATCGTTGTCGCAATAGGTATTATGAACAACATTGTGAGATTGTGGTTTACGATAACATTTTTCTGCTTTATGTCCATATTTATGACAAACAGTGCACTTTGGAATGGTTAATTTAATTGGTGGATTTATCGATTGATTTGTTGAACCGGGATCAGAAAATGTTTTTTGCGTACCTGCAGTACTTGAAAAAATTTCATTGTTATTATTTATATTTAATTTAGAAAAATTGTCATTTGTTTGTTTGAAATATTGTTGGTTTTCATAATCGCTTAAAATTTGCTTAATTTGAATTAACGAACTAGGATTTAAAGAGCGAAGCATTTGACACAAAGGTTCTTTTATGCCCGTAATAGCGGTCAGAATTGCAGTTTTACTGTGAAAATTATTTAAACATTTTTTCTCAACATTGTTCAAATTTGAATCTTATTTGATAACTTTATTGATTCTTATTAATTGTTTTTCAATTCTATCAACGAAATTTGTAGGCTTTTCATTAGAACGTTGCTTAAAATGACATAACTCAAAATTTAGACACTGCAAATCCAAATTTTCACCAAACTGAGAAAGGAGAGCATTTTTTATCTCTGGCCATGTCGAAAATTCTTTCGAGCCAATGAAATCAAGAGCTTTTCCCTCTAACCTGCTTTTTACAATAAAAGGAAAAATTTGCAATTCCGCTGGGTCAAATTTTGCAAAAATGAAATCAACAGAATCTATAAAATAATGTAATTTTGAAGAGGACCCATCAAAAACATTTATAAGCTTGATAGCTTTGTCACAATTAATATAATTATTAGAAGTGGTAGCGGAAATTATTGGCGTAGTTGCTGTTACGTCGTTAGTTGCCATTGTATTATCAAAAATAAATTAAACAATTAAAAAAAAATGCAAATACTAGATATGATAGCTTAAAAGTTTGAAAATTGCGAAACAGAGTAAATAAAAAAAATGAAAACAAATAAAAAATTAATATAGTTCGACTAACCTCAAGTATTTCCGTGAGAACGTGGCTTTACACCAGAACTGGTCGAAAACGTTGCAGCGTCTCAGATCAAGTGGATTTACACTGGAACGGGTAGAGAACGGGTGAAGAACGTTGTACCTTCTGGATCAACTGGGTTTACACTGGAACTGTTTGAAATTTTAAACTGTATGTAGTCGGAATGGTAGCCGAGATGTTGCTTCTTCTGTGGAAATGCTTCACCGTTTCCAGGGTCGAGTGGCTTTTCACTAAAGCTGGTTGAGAAGATTTCACGAAGTTGCTAGTTGCGCCTCCCCAAAACTTCCGAATTACTTTGTGGCTTTACACAACAAGTGGCCTTACACTTGGAATTCTTCGAAGTTGCTTACGGGTTCTTTCATTTTTCTTCCTCGTGGCCTTACACTCGGAACTCAAATACTAAGTCACTAATTCTCCAATTTTCCAATTAACGATAAAAATCGATTAAAAAAAGGCTTTACTTTTTCTAATTGGAAATTCTACTGACTGCGCTACTTTTATTCTCTATAAAATGATATGTGTTCGTTGAAGAATTAAATAACGTAACTCTGAATGAAATGCACAAATTTATTTAGATGTTAACAGTTTAGGGTATAAGACTATACTAACTTAAGAATTACAAACTATCCTAAAAACCTCTCATAGTTCTTGATAATATCGTAAACACCTCGAAATAATCAGCGTGGATGTTTATCATCTTCTAAGTAGTCTGAATATTGAGATAAAACACACACACACACACAGTGGCGTGCTCGCCATAACACACGTATATTGTATATTTTACTAGTGTTGAAAAATTTCGTCCAAAATGATGGAAAAAAGTGAAGTAAACGTTGACAGGTGCTTTTATCTTCAACGCAGCAACACGTTACGTTCGACTTGGGCACCAATTCGAACAAAGGAAGAGCCTCTTTACTGTGTAAGCGATAAATCGTTTAATTTACCATTCGATAAAAGTGCTTCTGTCGAAGAGCCACAAAGTATTTCAAATGGAAATTGGAAAAACTATTGTTACATTTTATCACTGCTGTTTGCCATAATAGTCGGAATAGCATTTGTCACTTACCACAAGAACACAAGTGCTTTAAATAAGGTAAAACTTAGAAAAATATATAGTAATTTACTAAAAAATAAATAAAAATCTTTAATGTTGCTGCTATATTATTTTGCATATCATAGGTAATCACTATATATTTTTTTATTTCTTTATTTTATAGAATCAACTTTAGTTTTATAGTTTTTTTTTTTGTTTATTTAGAAAACCGCATCGACCCAAAAATAGCCATTAGCGAAAAATTAATGGAATACATTAGGTACAATTACTGCCTTACAATTTGGTTTATTAAATATTGTGGTACTTATTAATGTCTTACAAGAAATTCAGAGTGTTGTTAAAGTTGTAGTCTGCACCTAGAGCTTATAGAAGTGCTCCTGGTATCTTGTTGTTACTTCGTTGTTGATTGTAGAGAGGATATTTAATATTTACATGGTATGTGCATTATCGTTAGTGTCGTATTACACGTTTCACATCGCGGCGGTTCGCACTTTTTAATTAAGTAATCATGCGTTAACCTATTATGTCTAAGTCTGAGGCGCGTTATTATTATTTCTTGGCTTCTTGACGTAGGTAACACATTCCATGTCTCTATGCTGGGTTTTACTTGTCTTAATTTTGAATTCGACACATTCCATTTATTTTTACATGCACTTAAGATTGCTTTTTTTTATGTAAGCTTTTATATCCGTTGATACGATTTCGGAAACGTCACTCACTATCGCGTCTTTCGCACTATGGTCAGCAGTTTCGTTGCCTTTTATTCCTATATGGGATGGGATCCAGATGAAATTTATCTCATTATGATTAATATAAGCCTGAAGAAGGACAGTTTTAATTTTTATTAAAAGCGTTTATTTTTATTAATGAAAATTATTTTTTTTTATAACTTCCAAAGTGTTTTAATTTTAGTTAGATAATCTGATTCAAAATTTTTTGTCAAAGCATTAGAATGGTATTAGTTTGTTAGACATGACATGTTTCTCTTGATTTCTTATCTCCGGCATTTATTTTGAGTTCTTCTTCGCTCCCTTTTGGGTTCTCTTTCTATTATTTATGTTAAAACCTAGGTAGACCAAAGAGAAGTTACCCTCTTTAACTTAAAGCTTTTTTGATATTTTTTAAAAAATAATCTACATAAAATAAGGTAAAACTGGTAAATGTTTATTATGTAATGTAATATAAATATATATATATATATATATATATATATATATATATATATATATATATATATATACAACTTTAATTTTTCTTTACAGCGGTTAACCTTTTCTGAGGCCGTGCCACGATATACTGAAGTTATTGAATTTAAAAATTTTAACAGTAAATAGAACAGACTTTTGTGATGCAGCTTTAGACCTAAACCACATTTTTAAGGGAATTGTTTCTAATATTTTGTGTAATATATTTACAATTCATTTTATTCATATTTATTAAATTATATTCTCATTAAATTTATTTCCCTATTTCATAGTTTCAAATTTAGTTTTAGAGTACTTTTTTTAACTAACTTCTAAATTCTTTTAATTTTAGTTAGATATTCTGATTTAGTTTCTTTTCTTTTTTTTCTTCTACAGTCTGACACTCAAATTTTTTTTGATATTTTTTAATAAATAATTTATAAAGAATAAGGTAAAACTGATAAATGTTTATTTACCTATGTACATAATTTTTCTTTACAGCCTTTAATACTCACCAACGAGGCCGTGCCACAAGAGACTGTAAGTGAATTTAATAATTTTAACAGTAAATAGTAACAGACATTTGTGATGTCTCTTTATATAGACATAATCTATATTTTTAAAGCAATCGTTTGTGTTTTAAATATCTTCTTTGTTAATATTATTTTGCGTATCATATTCACAATATTTTTTAAAATTTTTTATTATTTATGTTAAACTCTAGATATCCCAAACAACAGTTTCTATCTTTCACTCAAAGCTGTTTTGATATTTTTTAATCTTAATTTTAATCTTGTCTTATAATTTATTTCCAGTCCGCTTTTTACGCCGCATCTTTTGACTGCCTTATATACCATTGGGTTAAATTATTATTGATATAGCTAAGACAGTGAGTTCTGTATAAATAATATCTTTGTTTCTTCAATCAGGAATTATTCCTAAACTTTTTTTGGCTTCCTTGTATCGAGTTCTTTTACTGTTATTTATATTAAATCCCAGGTGTCACTAAGTAAAGTTATTTTTTTACTCAAATTTTTTTGATATTTATGTATATTTTAACAGAACTATATGCCTTTGGCGTCAATAGTCTTACTAGTTTATCGTACTTTATACGGCCGTCCTTCATACGTTTAATTCTCTCTGTTGTTTCTATTTCTTCTATTTCAGTCTGAACGGCATCAATCCACTTCCTTAGCCTCCCTACTGTTTTCTTCCCTTGTTCTCTGCTTGCAGAACTCTTACAACGTTGCTTTCTATTGGCGCTTGTAAAACATGTCCCAATCTTCTACCTCTCTGTGCCCCAATTTTCTGTGTTATTTGGGGTCCCTTATAAATCTTTATTAGCTCCTAATTTGTTTTTCGAACCCATTCCTTTATCCTACCGTAAACTCTTTCCACGATTTTCCTTTCCCAAATCTCTAAATTTTCTTTTTTCACATGCATACAACCCTGTTCTCACTACTGTTTTATAATTTTGAATCTTGTCTCCCCTTTACACGTTTTTTGGCTTCAACAGTACGTTTATTATAATTCTCGTTTTTTGCTACCTTTTAATTTTTAATAATTTTTTTAAGTGCTAGCTTAAATAAGTCTATTAACAGGGGGTCTCCCTACTTTAATGATAAGTCTTCTTCCAGTCTTTCATCTCAGTTTAGGTCTGTCTTTGGTTTTTTTATCTAGTGGCATCCAATCCATTATATCTCTTATCAGATTGATCTTCGCTCTTCTCATTATGTGTCTATACCATCTAGTTCTCTGTGCTTTTATTATTCTATATTTTCTTGACTCATTCATTCTTGTATTTCGTGATTAATCCATTGTCTTGCATCCTCTTCGCTTTCACTCTTTGGTCCTAGTATTTTTCTCATAATCTTCTACTTAAAAATTTTCAGTTGACCTTCTTCGTTTGCAGTTAATGTAAATCTCTTTGCAGCACATACCGCTTTTGGTCGTGTGGTCGTTTTGGAGATTTTCATTTTTATGTTTTGGTTTATCTTCTCATCTCTAAATATTTTTTTATTTTGATAAGACTTTGTATTTCCCGCTTGAATTCTACTTTTCATATCTTTATTGTTTACACAGTTTACTTTCTTTATTCTTGACACTTTAATTTCTTTTGTTCTAGTACTCCCAAATATTTGACCGTTTCAACCTCTTCGAAATAGTGTTCTTTTGTTCTAGTATTCCCAAATATTTGACCGTTTCAACCTCTTCGAAATAGTGTGTGTCTATTGTCAGTCTTGTCATTTGTGTCTTTTTTTTTCTTGCTTAGGTTTATATATTTTTTTTCATTTTCACTTATTTCCAGTCCTTTCAGTTAGGCTTCGTTTTATATTTCTTGGAAGACTTTCTTCAATGCCCTGTTATGTTGTTAATATGGTTATATCATCCGCATATCCTATTATTTGTACGGCATTCTTCTTTATGGTTTATGCGTTTGACATTTATAGGACATTCCTTAAAAAAAATAAAAGGTAAAAATACGAGTACCTTTTCATCTATTCGTCATCTAGTAACCCCCCCCTATATCTTAAAAGCTTTTTTTAACCAAACTGGGCTATATGTTAAGTACTTCTTTTGTGGAAAATTTTAAGTAATGAACAAATATTTAAATTTTTTTTTCTTTGACCTGGAAAATTGTGCTATGGATCCAAAACAGTACTTTTGAAGTAAATATATTAATCGTTTTTCGTCAATTTGGACTATGGACGTTTTTCTATTAGTTATTATTAGTTATTTCTTGAGATCAATTTTTAGAATGTGTTGGTTCCTGCGTGCAGCATTTAAACTAAAGAAAAATTCGTTGCAGACAGAAATTCTACTCCAATTTCCAATTTTTTTCTATAAGCTAAGCAGTGTAATCTCGTATATAATCCGGTTGCTTTTGCATGCCTTGTAAAAAGCACTTTACATATCGCAAATCAAGGATTATTTGTCACCATAGCTTTAATAGTTAATTTGTGCACAACATATTCTGAAATTATTTTCTTATTGGCGTGAGAAACTTACAACACTATATTTATATGGTGTTCAGCTGTAATTTAGAAGCTCGTTGGTTATTCCGCCTGGTCCTGGTGACTTTTTATTTTTGTGTGAATTTATGGCTATTTCTTCTTCCTGAAAACTGATTTCTATTTCGTGTCTTAACCTATTTCAACTACAGTTCCGTCATCTCCCTTTGCCAGAAAATTGTCGGAAAAATTGCAACATTTATTGGTTTATTTATCCACCACGAAAGAAAAATCAATTGCATTGGTCTCTTTTGGCTACAAATATGGCAACATGAATAGATATGGAACCGAGTTAGAGCAGTGTTGCATGTAGGTGGTAATCCAATCATGTATTTGGTTGGGTTCCTCCATAGCAAGTAGTTTAGATAGTGCAACAACGATTAATGAATATAGTTGTAGCTCTAATTGTTAAATTGTGGGTATTATTTTAAACCTGTTCCAATTTTTTTATAACTGTTTGTAGTACTGTCGCCAATATATTTAAAATCTGATCCAAAACAGTATTTTTGAAGCAATTTTATTTTTTTTTTCATCAGTTTGAGCTAAGTTTTTCTTTTAGTTAATTCTCAAAATCAGTTTTCAGAATATGTTGCTGCACAATATTCATTTTATTTACTCATTTCATAGTTTCAATTTTAGTTTTAGAGTATTTTAGAGTTTTTTTTATATGGGGGAGACATACACAAACAGTAAGATAAATATTGTTAGATAAAAGAAAAATATTTTTTTTTACAATCTGACATATAGTTTAATCATTTTAAGATAACTTAATAAAGACTGTAAGTTTGGCGTTAGTACATTTTTTAAATGTTCACCAAGGCACACGCGATTCTTTCGTTCTGGTACACTGGACACTCGACAATTAAATGTTTCACTGACAACCGAGTGTTGCACTTGGTACCTATCGGAGCAGCCTCCTGGTTGAAGATATGCTTGTCGGTAAGGAAGTATGTCCTATTCGGAGTAGGTTGATGATGACTTGGTCTTTTCTATTACTTGGTAAAATCAGTTTGGTTCCTACTTGTCTTAGACATTCCTTGAGTTTGTTGGCAGAGTGATCCCAAGTAGTTTGCCATGCTCTGTATATGTGGGCTTTGATATTTACTTTGTGATCAGTTCAAGGCATTCGATTTATAATTGCAATACTTTGGTCGGTTGTTGCATTGCTTGCCAGAGAGTCCACTTCCTCATTACCAATTATTTCCATATGGGAATGTACCCAGATGAAGGAAATATCTTTTTGTTGTCTGTAGATAAGATAACTCTTCTTTGATTTTAAGATGTATGGCGTGAGTTGTATATAGCTGTGTTATTCCAAGTAATGCGCTTATTGAATCGGTGATGATAACAAATTTGCTTTCATTGATAAAACCACATTTTTTCATGGCCTGGTGAATTGCCGTAAGTTCTCCGGTATATATACAACAATTTGTTGTGATTCGTACGGTAGACTTGACGTTTTCGTGGATGTAGGCTGCAGCATGTCTTTCATCACATTTGGAAGCATCAGTGAAGATTTGATGGGTTGTTGGTTATTTGGATATTACATTTTTATAAGCTTGCTGTATAAGAAAAGGATGTGTGGAATGTTTCGGCAGTTCTTTTAGAGACGTGTCTATGTTTGGAAATTTAATTATCCAGGGAAAAAATTTACATGAATAGGCATAGTGAGACTGAACTGTTCTAAATTAACACCAATACGTTTTATTCGCTCAGGAAATTGTAGTTTTTTTTATTGCAATGTTTCTGTAAAGATCGGACGATATATTTGTTCTGCAAAGTAATGTTGAGTAGGTTACGTTGCTTTTGTTTGCTGATATTCTGTCAACGTAATTTAGTGATAGGAGTTGCCTTCATTGGCTTAAGGGCAGTTCATTAGCCCGTAAGCTACTTACTGGTGTAGTTCTTGTAGCATCTAAAACTAATCTCAAGCATATAATTTGAATGTAGTCAAGTTTTTTTAAAGATGTTTTGTTAGCAGTATCCTAGCATAAACAGCCTTAGTCTAGTTTACTTCGTATTAGTGATCTGTATAGAGTAAGTAAGGTTGTTGTATCTTCCCCCAAAGAGGTATTTTACAGCATTTTTAGTAGATTATTTCTGGATTGGCAAGAACATTGCAGATTGTTTATGTGGCTTTCCCAGTTTAAGTTACGTTCAAAAGAATCTCTTAAGAAATTTATTTCTTCTGCGTGTTACAGGACAACTCCATTTAGTGTTAATTGAACATTAGGATAATTTTTTCTTCTACCAAAAATTAAATTACGTGTCTTTTCACTAGAGAATATAAAACACGTGTTTTGCGACCAGCTTTCAATTGTGTGTAGGGTAGTTTGCAGTATATGTGTTCCCAGAGTTACATTGTTTGTGTTTAGATAAATGACTAAGTCATCTGCTTATAGGCTAGCAAATACAGGAAATTTTATTTGATGTATACTAAGTGACAGAGAAATCCGAACACCCAGTTTAAATGATTTTATTTTAATAAAATTTTGTATAAGTACTAAATGAAGCATAATAAGTAAATGATTCAAATTTCAAAATGATTGCATTGCTCTAAAGCCCTTTTACCTTTAATAATGTGTGGATGCACCCCGATGTGTTACGCATTCTCTAACGCGCCTAGGCCTGCTTCTGATCAGTGGTCAATGTCCTCTTGTGGTATCTCATTCCAGGCAACCACCAACTCCTCTCGAAGTGCTTGTAGAGTCTGAGGACGACGTTGCAAATTGAACAATCTCCTACCCATGATATCCCACACGTGCTCAATTGGGGATAAGTCGGGAGATCTTGGTGGCCATGCTAACAATGTGACATCATTATGTTGAAAGAAGTCTATTGTGACTCTTGCAACATGTGGTCGGGCATTATCTTGTTGGAAAGTTGGATTTGCCAGGGTGTCAAGATAGGGTAAAAAGTGAGGTTCTAGAACTTTTTGGATATAACGCTGCGCGTTCATGTTACCTCTGATGAAGATTAAAGGTGATCTGGAACCATAAGCTATAGCACCCCAAACCATAACTTCAACAGTGTGATGAACATGTCTTTCAACAAAAAACTGTGGATTGCTCCTTTCACCACGTCATCTTCTAACCCTCGCTCGACCATCGTGCATGCCTAAACAAAATCGAAACTCTTCACTAAAGACAAAACTGTTCTATTCCTGATTCCAGAGTGACCGTTCTCTGCACCACTGAAGGCGATTACGGCGGTATTCTGGAGTTAAAGGGAGGACCCAGTGTGGTCGGTATGAAAACAGGCCAAAACTTCTCATTCGTCGGTAAACACTTCGCATGCCAATAGGTCTTCCGTGTTCTGCGAACCATTAATTTGCAATGGAGCTGGTAGTGGAGAAACGGTCTCTTAAGGCCAATAATCTTAGGCGGCGATCTTCACGGTCTGTTGTTCTACGGCGGCGTCCAGTGCCTCTTGCTCTTTGCGTACAGCCTTTTTGAAGCCATGCTTGACAACATCTAACCACGGTATCTACACTTCTTTGCACTCTAACTGCAACTTCCCGAAAAGAAAGTCTAGCTTCCCGAAGTCCCATTATACGGCCCCTATCAAACTCAATAAGTTGACGAAATCGTACAGGTCTCCGTATTCTAGGCATCGTAACCAATCGTAAAGAATGTCAAGAACCACAAATGCGCCAAATTTGGATCTTTACTGCGGCTGAAATATTCATTTTTAGATTTTTAGTGAATTTAAAAACAAAAAGTATAAAAACCGGAATCTCCAGCTGATAAGGCTAAAAACTTTAACTTTAAAAGTTTACTTGAAAAAAAAAACAGGTGAAAAAACCTGTTTTTTTTTTAGTAAGATAAATAAATTACACCAAATTTTATTGAAATAAAATCATTTAAACTGGGTGTTCGGATTTCTATGTCACTTAGTATATAATACTATTTATTGCAATTAGAAAGATAGTAGGATTTAGAGTAGATCCTTGTGGAGTGCCGTTTTGAAGTACTCGTCAGGAAGATGTAAATCCATTGGTTCTAACTCGAAAAGTTCGTATTTCTAGAAAATTTTTAATAAAGGACAATATATGCCCTTGAACATCCCATTCTTGAAGTTTTTTTAGTATAAGATGTCTCTACATTGTGTCAAACGCTTTTCTTATATCAAAAATAAGGTAATCAGTTTTTGGTTGTACAGAAAGGATTCATGCATACTTGATTCAAGAGTTATTAGATTGTCTGTTGTGGATCTACCCGTACGAAATCCAATTTGTCTGATACTTATTAGATTATTGTTTTCGAGGTGCCATTTAAGACGATAATTAAAGATTTCTTCTAAAAGTTTGCAGGTACAACACGTAAGTGATATTGAACGATAGGAATTTGGATCATCTTTTGGTGTAATATATTTTTAAGGATT
Organism: Diabrotica undecimpunctata; assembly: GCF_040954645.1. Taxonomy (NCBI): domain Eukaryota; kingdom Metazoa; phylum Arthropoda; class Insecta; order Coleoptera; family Chrysomelidae; genus Diabrotica; species Diabrotica undecimpunctata. The sequence continues at coordinate 6,144,171 of NC_092813.1, forward strand.
GAAATTATAGTTGCTTGCGACCATAGATCAGGAAAGTCATAGTGAATAAAAATATTGTTAAAAATATCAACTAATATTAGTTTTGCATTCAGAGGAAGATTTCGTAAGAAAAGATGGTAAATCTCATCAGGCCCTGGACTCGAATTTTTAGCACTTAAACAAAATTCTAATTTCTGAAGACTTACTGGTTTGTTTAGTGGATAGCCGCTCTCTGTGATTTGTATATTTGAAAACTCAGTTAGTTTTTTGTGCTCTAGAAAGAATAGGCTGTAATTGGAATTAAGTGCTTATATATCTGCTAGTATTTCTGGAATATCTTCTTTGTTTGAATGCGTTTGGTTATTGTATGAAAAAGTAATGTTGCTGCAGAAATAATAATGTTAAATATTTCAAGATTTTGGTTTGCGTTATTGGTTAAATTAGATTTGTCTGTGTGTTCTTCTATCAGCGTTCGATATAAATCCCAGCCAGCTGACTTTATTTTTCATGTCTGGTGAATTGGAAAAGTTGATTTCTCATTAGTGTTTATGGTTATCGTGATAGGGAAATGATTTTGATCATGTAAATACCCCAATGTGTTTCAGTATAATAAAGAAGCTAGCGACAGAATGCATAAAAAGAGATCTATGGCAGAAAATGTACCATTGTATGAATTTAAACTAGTAGATTTGCCAGTGTTTAGTTAAACTAAATTTAAATTATTATTGATATTATTTAAGAGATTGCCACATTTGTTGGTTTTGTTACTTCCCCAAGTATCTTCCCCCTGAGAATTTACGTACATTGGCTCAGAGGATCTGAAGCCGGACCTGGCCACTTAATAAAATTGTATTGCAGCCCAATTACTTGTTTGAAGCAAGAACCCGCAAAAAGTTGTTGTCGATAATCGATAGGTTGAATTGAAATCAATAAAATATTTTGCTTTTTAAACTTCTTATTTTAAGGTTATTAATAATGCAGTTTTGTACTCACAGAATTCTACGATTTTCAGTGCACTGTCACATTTAACTTTAAGTTGCAAACAGTATAAAAATTAGATTATATTTTTAATTTTAACTACTAGTCAGTAACAATTTGTCAGAACCGATATAAAGCTGTATGATCAGCTAGATATCGGGGCCGGACTCTTCGGCTTCATTTTGTTACACATGTTTTCTCTCGATATTTGTTTCATCTTTGGCATTAACTTTGAGCTCTCTTTTGAGTTCTGTTTCTATTATTTATCTTAAAAGCTAGATAAAACAAACAGAAGTCTTACACTCGAACTTTGATTTATATTTTTTAATAAAAAATCTATATAGAATAGAGTTAAACAGATAAATATTTATTTATTTTTATAATTTGTCTTTACAGTCTCTAATAACCGCTACTAAGGGCGTGACACAAAATACTCATGTAACTGAATTTAATAATTTTAACAGTAAATAGTAGCAGACTTTTGTGATGCATCTTCAGACATAATCTAAATTTTTAAAGCAATAGTTTGTGTTTTAAATGTCTTCTTTGTAAATATTATTTTGTGTGTCATGTTCACAAATTCACAATATTTTTTTATTAAGTATATTCGGGCGCTTAACGATCCTTCCACTCTACTCAGGAATGTGCATCTTCTTTTGTTTTGTTTTCCTATTAAAGCCTCCACGTCGTCTTCTTTACTTCTCTGCAAATATATAATGACTAGAAACTAATTGATCGAGAGTAGTCGATCTATGAGAATTTCAATACGCTACTCGTGCCAATGGTGTGGCACTAGTTTGGTGACGCCCCCTCAGTATTTTACTATAGGAAAAAAATGGAATACAACATCAGTACAGAAACTTCGCTTTTAAAATGTTTATATACATATATATAATTATATATATATATATATATATATATATATATATATATATATATATATATATATATATATATATATATATATATTAAAAAAGTTGTGTTTTATTAATTTTATTTTTATTTATAATAAATGTTGTAATTTTTAAAATATGTGGTTCGTTGTTTAGTTTAATATATACCTCAGCTAGCTCAATTATGTGTTCTAAGCAATCTGTCACTGTGTGACGTCGACTCTGTAGTCTCCTGGTAGAGTTCAAAAAGAAATTAAACCAAAATTTACTTTAGACTTTCGATAAATTAACCCAAATGAAGCACGTTATTTATTAATATTGAACAAATTTAATATAAACAATAAAATTCGTCTGCAACTTATGTTGCCTTTAAAAATTTACAAAAATAGGAATCGTATAAATCTTAATGTGGTTTAGTGTCGTGACAATAAAAATTTATTACAAAATGTGGAGACTCTCTACAAGTACCTAAAAACTAAATAAATATTGCAACTTTATAAAGTGTTTAAATGAACTATAAAGAAAAAGAAAATGAACACTTTATTCCGCTGACTTTTAACTTGCATTCAAATATAATCAAAATTTCAAATGATTCCCAAAATTATTATCCAACCTCACTTTAAAACAGTTCTGATTTATTTAAAGAAAACTAACTACTCGCAAAATAATCGGTGAAACTGAATATCAATCCTCTCTTCGGAAGTTAAGGTACGTACTATTCTATTTTTAATTTAATGATCATTAATATTTTCAATTTTTTTAAGGCCTATCGCAATTATGTTAATCCATGAATTTTAATTTTCTCAATTTAAATGACATTTCTGTACTCCAATAATAATTTATAAGTCAAATTGTTTCTCTTACTCTCTGGAACAAATTCTGGATATCTCTGCTGTGGAAACTGTGGAAAAACTAAAATTCTAATTAGACGAGTTAAAAAAAACGCCCGACCTATTCCACAGTTTCAGGCCTCTCCTTCGTCGAAAAATCCTCGTCGGCCTCCCCAAAAAAACCTATTATCCGTTGCTGACAGCAACCAACGTTCTGTTTCTTTTCGTCTTCTATTTTTTTTTAAACCATAAAACTGTCCTGTTCTGACACATTTGTCAATCCACATTAATTTCTCATAATCACTTTAATCACATCTAATTTGGGAATTTATAAAAAAAAATGTTCAGATATAAAACTTATTCTATTACAATGCTAATACAATTTATTCTTTTCATCTCCACATCAATGTAATTTCTTATTTAACAAAACCCCTATTAATTTAGCTCCCACAGACTTGCTTGACAGTTTATTTTCTGACGTTTTTTTAAAATTTCTATGTTTAAATATTTTTTAAGAATTCTTCTTTTTTTTTGTTCTTTTTAAGGTTTAGACGATTCACCTATACACTAGGCAACTATACTATTTAGAAATTATTAACACTATTAACACTATACCAGGTAAGTCAAAATTAATTTATTTAACAATTTACTAATCTTTTTCTCTCTTTTATTTCAGAGTCGAACCCACATTATGATGGCTTCATGAAATTCATGAACAGCAAACTCATATAAAAATCCATTTAAGTTGTATCCTTTTTAACATATTGAAATCATTTCAACTTCCCCCCAATTTGGATTTTGTTCAGTGCTAACTATCAGCACCTACTAAATCTAAATTCTTACCGGTAAACTTAAATATTTTATTAATATTAACATAACAATAAACTGACTTTTATTAATAAGCATATCTCTTGAATATTTTTTTTTATAATTTACTCTATGACAAATACAGAATTCTCCAAACAAAATCTACAAATCTTTCACTAATTATATCAACTTCAGAATCAAATTTCCAAGTACTTTCCCAATTTCTTTACTTCTTTTCCTGTACTATTTATTTCTTGTACTATTTTCGTAGAAATTCTTATAATTGTTCCGCTATATACTATTTCATATACTATTTCAGTATCTTTATTCATTGCCGCATTATTATTTATTCTTTTTATATCCGCATATAATATTCATTTCATCATCTCTACATATAACTCTCTATATTTCATATTTAAATATTTCATATAATTCTATTTTTCATCTTATTTCCGCATATACTATTTATCATTATAATATTTCCTATTTCCCAATTTCTACAAAATATCGATTTGTCCATAGTACTTTGCTCATTTATTTATACTTGTAACTCCTATAAATCTACTTGAAAATAAATCAACCTTTTTTGTTTATATAAATTCATCATTATTCTGTACATCTGTTCCTACTAAATTATTTAATTATCAAATTTATCTCAAGATATGCTTATTTATTAATTATCCTTCTATTTACAAAACTTATATCTTATAATACCAAATTCGTGTCATAATATTGCCTACCCTTGTATGTTTATTCATAATACTTATAAATTCCCTCTATATTAAATATCCCTCTAATTTTATTAGTTTCTGGATGTCTTAGTTCATAACTGTTTACCCCATGTTCAGTACTAATGACATAAGGTCCTTCAAATGGCAATAGTAATTTTCCACACAGATTTTCATCCCTTTTAGGCACCTGTAGTGACCTGATAAGTACCTTCTCCCCTTTTTCAAAAGTAACTCTTTTCTTTCTCTTCTTATTGATTCTATTTACATAACGATTAGCATTTCTTATTAAATTTTGGTTCACCTTCTTCATTACTTCTTGAATGTCCCCTGTATTACTGATTTCCCAGGGTCTTTCTGGATACTTTCCAGACATTAGGAAATATGGGCATTGTTTGGTGATTCCATGTGGTGTCTCATTTAAAAATCTTTCAACTTGTGGCAAATTTTCCTGCCGTAAATAATGTTGTCTAGCACACAAAATTCTTAAGAATTTTACCACCTCTTTGACGTATCTTTCTGCAGGATTAGATGCGGGTCTTCTGATACTAATGAAATTTAATTGGATTTTCTTTTCTTCACAAACTCTTTTTAATCTTGGACTTTCAAAATATGTGGCATGATCTAAGATAATTGTTTCTCGAGTACCTACTTCCTCTATGTATTTTTCTAGATAGTATTTTACGGTTTTTACATTTGTCCTTTCGCTGGGATATAACTTTACAAATTTTATATGTATGTCAATCATTATAAAAATATTTTTGCAACCCTGTTCACTTATGGCTAAATTACTGACAAAATCGATAGCAACTAATTTTAAAGGTCTCTCTGCAACTATGGATTTTGCTACATTAACATTGTGGAAATTCTTCTCCTTTGCTAACTGACAAATGGTACAACTTTTAGTGATATTTTTCGCCATGGATATATCTTTTCTTGTAAAATAATTTTCCCTAAACAACATCCATAATTTTCTGCTCCCTATATGATCATATTCAGCATGTAGATCTCTCATGATTTCTTCTGCTAATTCTTTGGTTACGACATAAACTTCTATGGTTTCCAACTTCTTACACCATACTCCATTAATGTTGATTGCTCTCTTCTTTTCTGCTTCTTCCAATCTTCTCTGATCTTCCAAGATTCTTTCTAACGAATACAGCCCTTCTTCATTCTTCATTCTGTTGATTCCAATTTGATATTTTCTTCCTTCACTTCTTTGTTGTGCTTCTCTGCTTAGTACATCTGCTACAATGTTTGACTTGCCTGGAATATGTCTAATTTCGAAGTCATATTCTTGTAACAAAAGGCTCCATCTATGAATTCTGTTGTTGGCAAACCTGTTTTTAAACAAAGTTGTCAGAGCAGAATGATCCGTTTCCAATACAAAATGTGCTTCTAACAAAAAAAATCTTAATTTGGTAATACAGTAGATCACACTTGCCATTTCTAGTTCCGTTGCTGAATATCTTTTTTCAAAATCTTTGGTTACCCTAGATACGAAACTTATAGGAACTTCCTTTTCTTCTTGTTGTTGTAGCAACACTCCAGCTAATCTCTCACATGATGCATCCGTTCTTAGTATAAACTCCTTATCATACTGCGGATGATACACTTGCAAATTAGTTGTAAAAATTTGTTTTAATTGTAAAAAAGCTGTATTTCTTTCTGGAGTCCATTCCCATTTCTGGTTCTTCTTTGACAGTTCTATTAGTGGCATTTCCATCCTACTTAGGTCTGGAATTAATCGTTTAAAATAATTCAATATTCCTAAGAAACCTCTGAGTGTTTTGAGATTATGTGGTGTGGCAAATTCTTGAATCGTTTGTATCCTTTCTGGATACATACTGACTCCTTGTGTATTGAGCACATATCCTAAATATTTGACTTCTTTTTGGTAAAAAGAGCATTTTTCCAAATTTAATTTTAAACCTGCTGTTTCTAACTCCTCCATTAATGTTTTTAGGTGATCCTGATGTGACAACTCATCTTCAGAAAATACCAAGATGTCGTCTATGTAGTGGAGAATGAACCTTTCATATTTGTTCAGAATGGAATGCAAAGTTCTGACCAGTGCTGCACATGAACTCTGGAGTCCAAATGGTACCACACAGAATTGGTACACAATACCATCCACCATGAATGCTGTATAACATCTGCTTTCTTTGGCTAATGGAATAAGCCAAAGCTATGCCGAAGGTCCAACTTTGAAAAGACTGTAGCTTTAGTGATTCTTCCAAAAATACCCTCAACATTCATTGGACTCTCATATTGTTTTCTCGTATAGCTGTTGATATTACGAGCATCCAGGCATATCCTGATTTCTCCTGATTTTTTTCTTACACATGTGATGGCACTAATATAAGGAGAATTACTTCTTTCTATTATTCCATCCCTCAGCATTTTATCCAGCTCTCGGTACACCTCATTCTTTAATTTGTACGGAATGGGATATGTCTTCATTTTATAATTCTTGATTTCTTTGTTCATTTCCAATTTATGTACATATTGTTTTGCCACACACACCTCTTGATTGAATAACCTCTGATGTTCCTTTAACAAATTTCTTATCTCCATTTCATGTTCCTTTGGCACTAAAATAATTTCTTCTGAACTGTTTACTTGACAAATCTGAAATTCTTCTTTATTCAAAATCTCTTCTTTATTTAATTTACAAAATTTAATAGATTCTTGATCAATTTGTAAAGTTTGATTGACATAGTTAATAATCATTTTATGTTTTTCCATTTCATCATTTCCCAATACTATCTCAAAATTTAAGTGATCTACCACTAACATTTGTATTTCATACATTTTATTTCCCAATTTTACATTACAGATTATAGAACTATTAGTATCATATAATTTTTTATTATTCGCCCCTATTAATGATAATTTATTTGTTTTTATCACCATAATATTGTCCTTATTTAAATTATTTACAATGTTTTTGTTGATTAGAGTTACTTCTGAACCTGTATCTAATAATAACTTGTATACTAAATCTTGTATGTACCCTTCAATAAACTTTAAAGTATTAGTGTTATTATTTTTATTTGATTCCCCAGTATCTCTAATAAACTCCCTTGGATGTTCATACTTTGATAAGTAGACAATATTATGCACATAGGAGTGGTCTAAACAAAATTTCTCCCTTCTGCATCAACACTTGCTTCCCCCCTATTCTCCTCTGTTCTAACTACATTCACCTGTCTTCTCTCCTCATTTTCCCCCCTATTATATCTTGGATTCCCTTCTCTGTAAACTTCCCTATTTCTCGTCTCCTGTGGATAATTTCCCTGGTTCTGTCTCCAATTATTGCCCCTGTCATTTCCTTGTCTGCAGTTATTCCCTCTATCATTGTTTGGATTCCCTTGTCTACGTTCCCAGTTATATCTTCCGATATCTCTCCTGACATTGTTCATATTCTCTCCCCTATTTGTAAAATCCCTGCTTCTATTTTGTCTCTCAAATTCTCTTTCGCTATAATTATTCCCTCGATTCACATATCCCTGTCTAGTTGCTGTGTTATTCCTATATGTCCCTTGCTCTTGTCCATTTCGATTCTGCGTCCCTACACTCCTCTCAATCCTCTGAAGATATCCTGTCAGACTTTACATCGTCTTTATATTGTGGAGAGCTATTGTTTCCGCCATGTTATGGTTATATTGCCTGGCGATGTATAGGACAATCTCCTCTTCTCGCATAGGCGGTTCTAAGTATTGTGCTGTCTGGAATAACTGCATTGCGTACAGATTGTAGTTGGTACTTTTTTCATAATTGAATTTCCCAAAATACAACCGCTCCCTGAAACTAGCCTGTTGGTTTTCTCCCCAAAAATAGGTAATAAACTTGGCCTCAAATTCCTGCACATTATTTATGGAATTTTCATTATTGCAAAACCATAATAATGGCATGCCCACTAACATGTTTCGAATATTCAATTTCATTTCTATCGGATCCCTTACATTCTTTACCTTATTTTTGATGATATCTACAAATATTCTAGGATGTAAGTGATTCAGGTTTCCGTCAAACTTAATTCCCCCATCATTATAACTCGGCATCACAGTACTCACTCCCCTTGTTTGTCCTAGATTTGATTCCAAACGCTGAATCTCCTCACTTGCATTTTTAAATTTCTCTCTCAATTCCTCAACTTGTCCCTGTAATACTCTATGTCCCTTTTCCGCCTGATTTGCATGCCTACCCATTTCCAGTTCCAAATTCTGCAATCCCATCTTTATATTGTTTTTGATAATGGTAAGTTTTTCCTGATGATCCTGAGTTTGCCTTTTAACACTTTCTACCTCCCTAACAATCTATTTATTCTGCTTATTAACTTCTTTGTTTATTTCCCTTGGTAAATTCTCTTGAATGGATGTTCCCAACTCTACAAATCTGCTTCCAATTTCCTGTCCTATTTCCGCTCTAATTATGGCCTTTTCTCTGGATATCTCCTCCTGTACATTCCTCTTAAAATTATCACTTTCTCCTCTGACCTGTTCTACTTTCTCTTCTAAACCTTGGGTAATGTGTAGCATCTCTTCCCTGACTATCTTCACTTCTTTGATTTCTTCCGTCATTTTAATTAACTCTCCCCTAAGTTCTTCTTTAATATTATTTTCCATTTTGTTCATATCCCCCCTAATATTGTTAATATTACTATCCATTTTGTACATATCCCCCCTAATATTATGATCCATCTGTTGTAGCATCCGCATTATTTGCCTCATATCCCTGTGTCATCCCTGACTCTCCAACATCTCCTTCCCTGCGTCTCTCCTCCTGCACTCTACTTTCATCCTCACTTTCATCACGTCTATCTCTCACTGTCTCATCCAACTCCTCTCTCAAACTATCTGTTAGACTTCCCTCTCTATCATCTTGTCCTGCTTCTTGTATGCCTTGCTCTAAATATACTACAACTTCTCCTGATCCTCCTCTGCTTTCTTCATCTACCTGTATATCCTGTTCCTGTTCTAACACCTGTTCTCCTTTACTCTCTTTCGGTACGACTTCTTTTCCATTTCTTAAAGTCATTCGGTCTGCCATTTTATCCTAATACCAATTTATTCTCAAATTTAACTTTAACTGCCCCAGAATCTCTGCAACACTAATCACACCAATTTATTTTTACTCTAATCTGTGTAATATTAATAAATCTGCTTAAAAACACCCTTATTTCTGTTTTCCGAGAGGCCCCACGTTGTTAGCGTCAATTTGAAAAAGTTGTATTTTATTAATTTTATTTTTATTTATAATAAATGTTGTAATTTTTAAAATATGTGGTTCGTTGTTTAATTTAATATATACCTCAGCTAGCTCAATTATGTGTTCTAAGTAATCTGTCACTGTGTGACGTCGACTCTGTAGTCTCCTGGTAGAGTTCAAAAAGAAATTAAACCAAAATTTACTTTAGACTTTTGATAAATTAACCCAAATGAAGCACGTTATTTACTAATATTGAACAAATTTAATATAAACAATAAAATTCGTCTGCAACTTGGGTTGCCTTTAAAAATTTACAAAAATAGGAATCGTATAAATCTTAATGTGGTTTACGTGACAATAAAAATTTATTACAAAATGTGGAGACTCTCTACAAGTACCTAAAAACTAAATAAATATTGCAACTTTATAAAGTGTTTAAATGAACTATAAAGAAAAAGAAAATGAACACTTTATTCCGCTGACTTTTAACTTGCATTCAAATATAATCAAAATTTCAAATGATCCCCAAAATTATTATCCAACCTCACTTTAAAACAGTTCTGATTTATTTAAAGAAAACTAACTACTCGCAAAATAATCGGTGAAACTGAATATCAATCCTCTCTTCGGAAGTTAAGGTACGTACTATTCTATTTTTAATTTAATGATCATTAATATTTTCAATTTTTTTAAGGCCTATCGCAATTATGTTAATCCATGAATTTTAATTTTCTCAATTTAAATGACATTTCTGTACTCCAATAATAATTTATAAGTCAAATTGTTTCTCTTACTCTCTGGAACAAATTCTGGATATCTCTGCTGTGGAAACTGTGGAAAAACTAAAATTCTAATTAGACGAGTTAAAAAAAACTCCCGACCTATTCCACAGTTTCAGGCCTCTCCTTCGTCGAAAAATCCTCGTCGGCCTCCCCAAAAAAACCTATTATCCATTGCTGACAGCAACCAACGTTCTGTTTCTTTTCGTCTTCTATTTTTTTAAACCATAAAACTGTCCTGTTCTGACACATTTGTCAATCCACATTAATTTCTCATAATCACTTTAATCACATCTAATTTGGGAATTTATAAAAAAAAATGTTCAGATATAAAACTTATTCTATTACAATGCTAATACAATTTATTCTTTTCATCTCCACATCATTGTAATTTCTTATTTAACAAAACCCCTATTAATTTAGCTCCCACAGACTTGCTTGACAGTTTATTTTCTGACGTTTTTTTTAAAATTTCTATGTTTAAATATTTTTTAAGAATTCTTCTTTTTTTTGTTCTTTTTAAGGTTTAGACGATTCACCTATACACTAGGCAACTATACTATTCAGAAATTATTAACACTATTAACACTATACCAGGTAAGTCAAAATTAATTTATTTAACAATTTACTAATCTTTTTCTCTCTTTTATTTCAGAGTCGAACCCACATTATGATGGCTTCATGAAATTCATGAACAGCAAACTCATATAAAAATCCATTTAAGTTGTATCCTTTTTAACATATTGAAATCATTTCAACTTCCCCCCAATTTGGATTTTGTTCAGTGCTAACTATCAGCACCTACTAAATCTAAATTCTTACCGGCAAACTTAAATATTTTATTAATATTAACATAACAATAAACTGACTTTTATTAATAAGCATATCTCTTGAATATTTTTTTTTCTAATTTACTCTATGACAAATACAGAATTCTCCAAACAAAATCTACAAATCTTTCACTAATTATATCAACTTCAGAATCAAATTTCCAAGTACTTTCCCAATTTCTTTACTTCTTTTCCTGTACTATTTATTTCTTGTACTATTTTCGTAGAAATTCTTATAATAATTGTTCCGCTTTATACTATTTCATATACTATTTCAGTATCTTTATTCATTGCCGCATTATTATTTATTCTTTTTATATCCGCATATAATATTCATTTCATCATCTCTACATATAACTCTCTATATTTCATATTTCAATATTTCATATAATTCTATTTTTCATCTTATTTCCGCATATACTATTTATCATTATAATATTCCCTATTTCCCAATTTCTAAAAAATATCGATTTGTCCATAGTACTTTGCTCATTTATTTATACTTGTAACTCCTATAAATCTACTTGAAAATAAATCAACCTTTTTTGTTTATATAAATTCATCATTATTCTGTACATCTGTTCCTACTAAATTATTTAATTATCAAATTTATCTCAAGATATGCTTATTTATTAATTATCCTTCTATTTACAAAACTTATATCTTATAATACCAAATTCGTGTCATAATATTGCCTACCCTTGTATGTTTATTCATAATACTTATAAATTCCCTCTATATTAAATATCCCTCTAATTTTATTAGTTTCTGGATGTCTTAGTTCATAACTGTTTACCCCATGTTCAGTACTAATGACATAAGGTTCTTCAAATGGCAAAAGTAATTTTCCACACAGATTTTCATCCCTTTTAGGCACCTGTAGTGACCTGATAAGTACCTTCTCCCCTTTTTCAAAAGTAACTCTTTTCTTTCTCTTCTTATTGATTCTATTTACATAACGATTAGCATTTCTTATTAAATTTTGGTTCACCTTCTTCATTACTTCTTTAATGTCCCCTGTATTACTGATTTCCCAGGGTCTTTCTGGATACTTTCCAGGCATTAGGAAATATGGGCATTGTTTGGTGATTCCATGTGGTGTCTCATTTAAAAATATTTCAACTTGTGGCAAATTTTCCTGCCATAAATAATGTTGTCTAGCACACAAAATTCTTAAGAATTTTACCACCTCTTTGACGTATCTTTCTGCAGGATTAGATGCGGGTCTTCTGATACTAATGAAATTTAATTGGATTTTCTTTTCTTCACAAACTCTTTTTAATCTTGGACTTTCAAAATATGTGGCATGATCTAAGATAATTGTTTCTCGAGTACCTACTTCCTCTATGTATTTTTCTAGATAGTATTTTACGGTTTTTACATTTGTCCTTTCGCTGGGATATAACTTTACAAATTTTATATGTATGTCAATCATTATAAAAATATTTTTGCAACCCTGTTCACTTATGGCTAAATTACTGACAAAATCGATAGCAACTAATTTTAAATGTTAATCCATGAATTTTAATTTTCTCAATTTAAATGACATTTCTGTACTCCAATAATAATTTATAAGTCAAATTGTTTCTCTTACTCTCTGGAACAAATTCTGGATATCTCTGCTGTGGAAACTGTGGAAAAACTAAAATTCTAATTAGACGAGTTAAAAAAAAAACTCCCGACCTATTCCACAGTTTAAGGGCTCCCCTTCGTCGAAAAATCCTCGTCGGCCTCCCCAAAAAAACCTATTATCTTTTGCTGACAGCAACCAAAGTTCTTTTTCTTTTCGTCTTCTATTTTTTTTAAACCATAAAACTGTCCTGTTCTGACACATTTGTCAATCCACAGTAATTTCTCATAATCACTTTAATCACATCTAATTTGGGAATTTATAAAAAAAAATGTTCAGATATAAAACTTATTCTATTACAATGCTAATACAATTTATTCTTTTCATCTCCACATCATTGTAATTTCTTATTTAACAAAACCCCTATTAATTTAGCTCCCACAGACTTGCTTGACAGTTTATTTTCTGACGTTTTTTTAAAATTTCTATGTTTAAATTTTTTTAAGAATTCTTATTTTTTTGTTCTTTTTAAGGTTTAGACGATTCACCTATACACTAGGCAACTATACTATTCAGAAATTATTAACACTATACCAGGTAAGTCAAAATTAATTTATTTAAACATTTACTAATCTTTTTCTCTCTTTTATTTCAGAGTCGAACCCACATTGTGATGGCTTTATGAAATTCATGAACAACAAACTCATATAAAAATCCATTTAAGTTGTATCCTTTTTAACATATTGAAATCATTTCAACATATATATATATATATATATATATATATATATATATATATATATATATATATATATATATATATATATATATATATATATATATATATATATGCATTTGCTACCCATATACCTCCGATTGCTACATCCTTAGTTCGAGTTTGCCTCCGATTTTACGGGTTCGCCTCCGAAATCGGAGGCGAACACGTACAGTCATGTTTCTTGTGCATTTAGTTGCTAACTCGTCTGTATAAGGCGTTTGACAATTTTTTAACTAGAGGCAAAATCGAGTCAAAATCATCTCTCGATATACATTTTAGTTCACCGTATCTGGCGTCAGAGGCGCAGCTTGTTACACGTGTATACTCTGTCGTTAGCCAAAGGTAGACGGCGCCTCCGATATACACGCTATGTTCAGCGGTTCACTTCGCCTCTTAGCGGTGGCAACATCGCAATAATTTAATCGCATAATGTAGTCGGGACCTGATATACAATAATTATTATGAATAGTCATAAGAAACTGAAATGCTAATATTTATTGTTTCACTTTTGAGAACCGCGATAGAAAATGTCATGCAAGTATGCATTTGACTAAATAGGTATTGTTACGGGGTAATCTTAAATTTATCAGATCCTAAGTAGGTATCTATTTTATCTATTTATAAAATCGTGTAAGTTTTCATGCCCGTGATTTAAATTAGAAAGTCTAAAAGGACAAGATTTAACTTTTTTTCCGCGTACATTGCTTTCAATAGTAATAGCACCTACATTATTTTGAAGCATACTTTTATTGTAATAAACGTACCTTACAATGTTATGTTTTATTAACATTGTTCTTATTCTTATTTCTTTATTATGATGTTAATGTTGCTCATATTATGCGTACAGTTTTTTTAAACTTCGGTACGTTTTTGGGTTTATCTAAAAGCATCGGCACGCACAACTTGTGGCAAAAGTGTTTGCTACATGTACCTCTCTGACCTGACAAAATTTTACGCTGTGAATAAATATGCGAGCTCCCTTGCTCATCCTTCCCAATCCCTTTTGGGATTTGGTGACATCATCAGGATTTTATAGTTTTTTTACGATTTCTTTCCATCCTTTCCGGTCCTGAGCTAGTTCTTCGGCGTCATGTAATCCTTGGTTAATCAGTGTTTCTGTTTGATCCACCCAACGGTTTGGAGATCTTCTCCCAGATTTTTTCCCTTTAACTCTGCCCCCGATTATAAGTTTTTCCATCGTGCCTGTTCTTCTAGCAAATTGTCCAAAATACTGCAAATATCTCTGTTGTATTTGTTTAAGCAATATATCTCTTACTGTTTGAGTTATTTTAGCATCGATAGATTAGTTCGATGATCATCCCAAGATATTCTTAACATACCGCGGTATCCCACATTTCATAAGCATCTATTTTTTTTTTATCCGCTTAGTTCAAGGTCCACGTTTCAGATGTATATGTAGCTATGTAAAAAATGAGTGCCCTTATCAGCCGTAGTTTTTTGTGTATTTTTATGGTTGAATTTTTCCAAATTGTTACCAGTTTCATCATAGCTGTTCTTGCATTGCAATAGTCAACCTTCTACGTATCTCTTTGATACATCCTTATCGTTTGTTATTAGAGACCCCAGCCATATGAAACTATTTACTACTTCGAAGATTCCTTGCTAGGTTGACATATATGGTCTATTTTCTATCGGTGCTAAGATTAAAAACCATAATGTAAATTTAACAACTTTATTTAAACATTAATGAAATTAATTGTAATAGAGCTTACAAAATATAAAACTATAACATATAAAAAGTAATCTAGTGCCTAATATAAAAACTACTATAGAAGTAAAAAAATAGAACATTCAGTAATGTAGAATAAGTACCTAAGCTACCGCAAACGCCTAAAACACTGTATTTCTATAGCTATTATAAACAAAAGTTTTTACTTTAACCCAATCTAAATTTTTTAATAGGATGGGTTGTTCATCAATTAATGTTTGACATTCCTCTTTTTTTGGTGCAATTTTATTTTGAATATGACCTTTAAAATATGACTTAACACATTTTTTCTGTTCTTCTGTCCAACGTATTTTGTTATTCTTCGCCTTCTTTTTAATCATACCTGAAGTACTGCAATCTTTCTTCTTATGCTTTTTCTGCTTAGTTGTTGTCTCGTTACCGCTATTGTCCCTGTCCAATACTTCACTGTCTTCACAAACATAATTATCTGGTCGATCGTTTGGTGGCTCAGATAGACTGTCATCATCGAAATTATCACATGGTTCGACCAAATCCTTGGTAGGATCAATATCAATATCTTCTAAAGACTTTCCCTTATATTGAAGGCCCTGACCCTTATCAAATAACACAAGTATTTTTGACATCTTTGCCATTTGGTAAGCGTCCTGCGTTATTCTGCAAGCAAGTAACAAGAAAAAAAATCATTACAAATTTTTCAATGGCGTAATTTAGACTAGAGGAAAAAATTATTAAAAATAATGTTTACCTTATATCGGATGTTAGAATTTCTATTCAGAGTACTACGTAGTCTAGAACTACTTTTATTACTGCTATTTCTATGTTATCTGACAAAACACATACGACACGAACTGTCACTCAAATTATTGTCGTTGTCATTATTGTAAAATTCTGCTGTTAACTTTTTTGCACCTCGGTATTTTGCTTCATGTCTTACTTTGAATGAAAATTCTAATGAAAATCCGCTATTATTTACAAATGATTTATTTAAATAAAAAAATTTTTAAGTATTAATTAGTAGTAGCAAAAAATTTAACAAATTAATTTTTTTTTAATTAGTTGTTGAGCATTTTCAATTATATATATCAATAAGATAACTTACTCGTAATATTCCCTGTGCGTCTTTTCGGTGTGTCCCATAAATTGTGCAAAATGAGCGTATTCTTCTTTCGATAAATTAATTAGTTGCATTACTGTTGCTATTTGTTTACGTAAGCGATTAGACGTCAGTGCTACAGGATTTTCTGCGCCACTTGCATTCGCAAATTTTTTTATGACGACATCTGCTCTAACCCACTGAGATTTAGAGCTAGAATAAGAAAACAGATACTGATTTTCCTTAGATAGCATGTTGGTTTCGTTTCTAATTTGCAGTGTTAAGTCGATATATGCTTGTACATTTTTTGGAAAGAGTATAATAATGGGTCTACTACCTTTTTCGCCAGCTACAACTCTCTTGTATGTATTTGATAAAAGCTTCTCAGATTCAGTTAGTTGCTCTAAGTACTCTGGTCAACACATGCGAAATTTTTTAAATATGAATCTATAGTTACATACTGAACATCTCCTATCCTCCTTCTATTAAACAGAATAGTTAGTGATAATGCAGAATCAACTACTTTCTTAAAAGCTTGTTGATTTGTCCAATCTTGCTGTAAGAGTTCAAAATTAGTTTCTGCGCAGTTTACAACGTGATTTCTAAATTTTATTATATCTTTTGTCAGAGGTAATAAAACTGGTTTATTCCACTTTTTTTCCGCAAGATCTTTCACAGCTAATGACGATATTTCAAAACTCCACTGACTATTCACTAACAACTTAAATCTCTTCAATTCTTTTAGTTTTGCGTCTTTATCGTTACACAAAATATCGGGGTGATCTTTCATTAACAAATGACTACACAAATCACATATTTGCTTTAGTGTAGTTCCCAAATGCATGGTCAAACTTGGAGCTTTATAGATTTTAGTTTCCTCGTTGTAACCGCTGATTAGTCTTGCACTTGCTACAACGGTATCAAAGAGCATAGGGTTTAATATGTCAAAAAAAGGTAAATTTTTCTTCTCGGTATGTCGGCGCATTTCAATTAGTAATCTAGAGCATTCCCTCATTTTATTAGAGCAAGCGACCGAAATTTGAGCGCGCTTATGTTTTTTTAAGTAGTTTTCCCCAAAATGTCGAATTAATGGGTCTCTTTTTGCAACTAATGATATTTGGTCTGCTTTCATTTTTGCAAATACTTCATTTTAAAGCCTTAAAGTAGCTGCTGTATTTATAGAAAGATCAGCACAAGCAACTAGAGTTTGAGATTGAGCACGATGCTGAATTTTATGGCCAGTTTCATTTATGGGTTTGGTAGCACACGTTTTGTAATGGCGACGTAAGTAATTTACAGCAACTATACGTTTACAATAAACGCAGGGTAATCGATTAGAATCTATTTTGTCATTCTGTATAAATGCCTCAAATTGAGTTTCATATCGCAATAGAGATAAAATTTTTCTTCGTATATTTTTGTCTTCCTTCGACCTTGTTGAATAATTTGAGAGATCTTTCACCTCTTTTTTGTCAGAATGATGTCTAACTAGATGTCGTTCAAAATTAGTTATATTATTCTTACAAAATTTGCAAACAGTCCTTTTCTTGTTCCTTTTATTCGAAATTTTTTCTATCTAAAATTAAAGGGACGATAGGTAAATCTCAGATAACTTTCTTAAACGCAACTTGAATAAAATGTTTACTATTTTTTTAATGCTCACTTACATATTCATCTAGTGCAGCAGTATTTCTCCTATTAACGACTATTGGTTCCTAAATTATCAAAATATTTGAGCTAACATCAAAATCTAAATCAACGGAATCGGAAACATAAGACCTGGATATGTGAGATTGATTATATTCGTCAGTGCTGTTATCGGAATCAGAATGACTGTTTTGGGGATCATCATTTTCGTAGACGTTAAATTTATTTGACTTCACCCACTCCTACAAATTAAGCGTAATTATCTCGTCAACAATAAGTGTAACAAGACTATTTTTGATTATACAGTATGGTGCAAATGAAAGGAATAAATTCGTTATTTCGTAAGCCGGCGACTGTAACGAAAAATCCTGAAACAGGTCGATGTTTTCTTTTAAATTATGATTTTTTGACATATACATACCATACTAATGACGTCACCCACCTGGGCGTGATGACGTAATCGATGATTTTTTAAATGAAAATAGGGGTCATGTGCTAACTCAGTTGCAATGGTTATTCAATTCTTTATCGAGTAGTATAAACATTATCATAATTATTTGTACAGGGTGTCCAAATTAATTTAATTAAAAAAAAATTGGACATCCTGTACAAATCATTATGTTGATGTTTATATCACAGAATAGAGAACTTAATTACCTTGCAAATGAGCTATTATACGACTCCTACTATCATAATTCGCCGGCTTAAGAAATAACGAATTTATTCCTTATATTTGTACAATACTGTATAACATTATTGCAAAATAAGGAATTTTAACAATCTTACCAGCACATTATTTTTTCTATCAGCAGAATATTCCGACTCGGGCTCTTGATGTTGACTTATAATAATGGTATTCGTATCTACATCCAAAAATATTAACGTATTTTAACTCAGTCATTTACTACAGTCTTGAAATATTCAAAACTAATAATTATTATTGTGTTTGCGAGGGTAACTTCGTCAATAATATAGATATCGTTAAGATAAATAAATGTCGTCATTCGTTCATTATATATTTATTGTAAAAAATATAGTACGTACAATAAGAACATTAAAAAATTAATAAACTCGATGTTGGAACACAGCTTTTAACGTAAATAATATGAAAAGGAACAAAAAGTCATCTCGACTACACTAAATTTAAAAAATAAAATATTTGTTAATTCTAATACATACTAACAAACATCGTCATAATCCGAATATCGGGGAATTCCCCTAAACAAAAGAGGTTTAGTTGATACTATTTCATTTATTTGTTTTGTAGTTAGTAATTAAAAGTGTTTTATAACTGCAAATAGTGTAGACGTCATCATTAAATATGAATGTTTAGAAGAGGATAGAAGCCGAACAACTGTGCAACATAATAAAAAAATGGAAACAAGAAACCAGCGTCGCAAATAAATTGTAAGCTAGAAATACGAAAACGTTAAGTATAAGAGAAGAACGATGTATTTTTATAAAAATAAAAAATGGTTCAAGAACTGCGTACTATTGAAGTACAAAAGTGCTGTAACAAGATAAAACATACAACGGATATTACGAAAGAATAACTTTCATAATAGAATAGCTAGTAAGTACCTAATCTTACGACAGTCAAAATAACGCAAAAATTAACAGAATTTATCAAGAACCATCTTGCAAAAGATTTTCCTTCTTCAAACATGTGCTCTTTCTTGACGAAAGCAAATTTTATCATACTAGATTGAAAACAAATTTAAATAAAAGCGTTGAGAAGTTAGGTATTGTAGATACTTTTGTCTTCTACAATGATAACGATTCAAAGCTTCCGCACAAATTGTTAAATAATGGCTATTATGTAATTGACAAAAGGTAATTCAAACACCGAAGTAATCAGCTGACTTAAATGCAATTAGTAATTTGTTTCTGTAATTTAGTTTTCCTTATTGAGTTCAGATCCGTAAACATGATATTCACAATAAAGAAGATCTTAAAACTTCTCTTCTAGAAAAATGGAGTAAAATTAGTCCTAATTATTGTAAAAAATTAGTGAAATCAATTCCAACCGAGCTCAAAGGAGGTATTATCTCCCCAGTACTAACAAGACGTTTATAAAAATTTTACCTACTGTTAAATTATTATGGTAATGAAGTGGAGATTGGCGATTTTTATTGTGAGCATTAGAATTAACAAATACCCACACTAATTTTTTAAAATTTCTTTAGTTGGAAGACTTTTGTTTAATTTATTTTCATATTATTTATGTTAAAAGTTGTGTTGCAACATTGAATTTATTAATTTTAAATGTAGATATTTTTCGCAATAAACATATTTTAAACGAATGATCATATTTACTGTGAGCCACTATATAAATTGTACCGTTGATTAAAATACGATTGTACTACAAAGGCATACTAATTAACTAAACATAAAAGAAGTAGAAAACTAATTATATTTTTGGAAAAATGTTTACACTGTTAATATTAAAATGATTGGGATTATTGGCCGCGTTTATTAATTTTTTGGAAAAAAATAACTCACCTTCTTTATTTTCCTGTAACTCGTTAGCAAGTTCCAATAAAATCCTCCCTCTTGTTCGAGGTACCTTGGCCATAACATCATTGTTTGATTTACTGAAGACAATAATGTAATAATAATTGAAATTATAGTCTAAATTAAAATTAGATATTTTTAAACTTACCTTTTTAATCCTGGCAGTTCTGACATATTTATAAAAGTCAGAATAGATCATGTATACCACAACCACATGTATTTATACACAAAGCAAAACGAATTTCTAAAATAGGTAAACTGTATAATGTGTATAATCGTACTATACTGAGAATTGAGACAGAGTTCGACCAGCTTGTTAATCGCCGAAAAAAAGTCATAGAACTCGGGAAACCACCGGAGGAAAGCGATTACGCATTAATAATCTTTATCAATACCAATACTATTAAAAAATATTAGAGAAGGTAAAATACAACAAAAACAGAACAGAAACCTAATAACTGTACAGTACATAGTAAAAAGACTAAATGAAAAAGGGCAAATAAATTTGAATCTAGAAATACGAAAGAGTTAAGTATAAGAAGTATGAATCA
Source organism: Diabrotica undecimpunctata (assembly GCF_040954645.1). Lineage (NCBI taxonomy): Eukaryota > Metazoa > Arthropoda > Insecta > Coleoptera > Chrysomelidae > Diabrotica > Diabrotica undecimpunctata. The sequence continues at coordinate 6,165,073 of NC_092813.1, forward strand.
TATTTCGCGATCACTATAATAACACGATCAATTTGGCAACATCTACGGAGGTAGACCCGCACTTGCAACATCATATAAAATATGCAAATGAGTCCATAGAGTACGTTCACTGTATGGAGGCAAACAAGAACTACACAAATAAAATAATTGTATAAAATTAGGTTAATAAATAATTACCCCTCTTTCTTTGCCTTTATAATATACATCAAAATAAGGTTAATGATGCATTATATGTGCACACACTACATCTAGTTTTGGTGGAGCGAGCGACATCTGTTGTATATACGGAGGCAAAAAGGATACAAATGCACATATATATATATTGTTATGATGTGTTTTTTGTTTGAATGATGAGCAATGAGTATTTTTAATAATATAGGGTTTTTATCGCGGTTCTCAAAGAATTAGCTTGTAAGTACTTTTTTTAAATTATCTTTATTATAACTATTATGAAAACACACATATATATCTAACTTAGCCAATGTAAATTTAAAATAAACTATCTTTAAATTGATGTTCTTATAAAACTAATTAAATTCTATAGACAATCTAAAATTTAAACAAACTATCTTCAAAATTGAAATTGTTATGACACTAACTAAATTATATTAACAAAATTTTGTACCTTTCTTTCACTGAATGCCTAAATGAACTGTTTTCCACTATATATATTCTAATCACCACTGAAAGTCTTCGTACTTCGGTTATCCTTGTTTTTGTGAAATTTCTTTTTCCAATTATCAGCTTCTACCAATTTAAGATATAGTTTTCTTCACCATCATTTATACACCACCAACCAAACCAGCAAACAGCATTTATATTTATTCTTCTTTTCAATATACCAATATCCAATTATTATAAGTTGATTTATACTAATCTCCAACCATAATATAATTTAATTTCTTCCAATATACCTTTTTTTATCTTCAATAATTATTTGTGTATAATTATAAATGTGCATTAAATTATATGCATAATTTTTAATCTTCATTTAACTCACTATATTAAACTATTGGACTATTTGTACTTGATTCACTGACTCTAACTAACTTTCATAATAAACTGCTTGACTTCTGACTAAAAACTTAAAAACTGCTTGACTTCAGACTAAAACTTCCCAAAAACTGCCATCTTGAATCCAAATCACGGGTATTTATATGTTTTGGATTTCTAGAACCATCTGGTAATAGATCATGTTCCAATTTGTTCTATCAAATACTTGTCTGAATTTTCTGGAACAAACCATTTCGCAAACATGGCCATCTCCGGAGATCCAGAGAATTCCATTCTTTTCTATTAATAATTTTGTTTACATTTAGGCTTTTCAGATCAGAATATATAATTAAATTAGTAACTAACACTCTAATTTAATAAAATACACATTTCAAACAATATATTATATAACCCCACTTTATATTCGTATTTATTTCCTTAAATGTCACTTAGGAATGGAGGGTATAGTGTGTTGCCTAGTCACATGGCTCACTTAAAAATATCTACAAAATCATAACTACTAAAATACAACTTTTTACAATTATTATATGCTAATTTATTAAAAATGCCCTCACATAAATATATTTTTATTAAATTCTCTAGTATATAACTTATTTAAAATAATCAAATACTTTTTATATCTAATATTATGTAGTATATAACTTATAAATTATTTTCTATAAACCCTAATCGTATCAATACCCCAAAATAATATTTAAAATAAATAATTTACTTATTATTTTTTTAAATATTAATTTTCTCATACCTTATTAAATTTAATAATTCAATTTTTTTTTATTTAAAATGTGTTAAATACATCCCTGTTCGCTGTCTATGTCAAAACAGAGAACAACGGAGCACAGTTCGGCTATTCTATGGTCAAACTGTCATGTCAAATGGAGCAATGGATGCGATATCAGAGAATAAAATATAACCTTAATTAAAAATATAATAGATATGGTGTTCTGTTTATTTATAGACAAAATCTAGGAATTATTTCTATTCAAAATAACTTCATCAATATAAATTGGTAAGTTTTTTTTTTTTCACTTTATTATATTAGAAAGACATTTTTATAGCAATTATAGTATCAATTTTGTGTCTAACCCCAAATTATGATTTTTAGGGTACAAATTAATTTCCATATATACAAAATTCAACAAGTATGATGTCAAATTGATTCAAAATAATGAAATCTACCATCTACCATTTAACAAATCAAGTCTATTGAATAAAATGGATATATCAGTAAGTTATTAGTGTTATTATATTTGTGTTAAAGGTATAGAAATCATTATTCAATCTCTTCATGATATTGAAAAATGTCGTTGATATGAAATATGCCTCTTAGTCTGTTCTCTGCATCTATTAACACATAACTATTTAGTCCATTCTGATTTTCAATTGTATATGGACCTTCAAACATTGGTTGTAATTTCTTACAACGGTTTTCTTTAACATTACTTTTTCTAAGTGAACGAATTAACACTAGGTCTCCTTTTTGAAATGTGATTGGTTTTTTTATATTTCGATTTTGTCTTCTGATATATTTTTCAGCTTTCCTCCTAATTCGGTTATTCACTTTCTGCATTACTTGTTCTAACATATCCTGATTATATTCACTAATCCACTTTCTGTTTCCTATATGGCCAAACATTAAATATTCTGGTACTTCCTCTGTATTCAAATTATGTGTATTATTTAAAAAATATTCTACTTGTGGTATATGTTGCTGCCAAGTTTCGTGTTGATTTTGGCACAGTATCCTTAAATATTTTATAACTTCTTTAATATATCTTTCTGCAGGATTTGCCTGAGGATGTCTGATACTTGTAAAATGAATGTTGATTCCCTTTTTCTCACAAAATGTCCGAAATTTTTGGTTGTTAAAATATGTAGCATTATCTATTATGCAATTTCTAAATGGTCCTATTTCTTCGAAAAATTGATTAATATATAATTTTAATGTTTTAACATTTGTTCTAGAGCAGGGATATAGTTTAATAAATTTTGTATATAAATCAACTATCACTAGTATATGCTTTTTTCCTGTTGGACTGAGAACTAAATTTGAAATAAAATCCATGGAAACTGTATTTAGTTTTTCATATACAACATTAGATTTATATGTGTTCTGGTTTTTGAAATTCTTTTCTTTGTTTAGTTGACATATTGGGCATTGGTTAGTAATTTCTTTTGCTATACTTATGTCATTCTTTGCAAAATAATTGTCCCTAAATAGCATCCATAGCTTTCTTGAACCAATATGCATATAATTGTTATGTAAATTTTTCAATATTTTCTTTGCTAAAGTTCTAGTTATTACATATACTTCTATGCCATTTATTATTTTATAATATACCCCATCTTTCCTAAGGACTTTTTGTTTTTCACTCAAATTGATCTGATCTCTTATAATTTCTTCTTTAGAATATAATCCAGTACTTTCTACTAATTGATTTAATCCAATTTTTATTGTTCGCTGCCCTTTTTGTGATGTATTTTCTAACCTTGATAAAGCATCTGCCACTATATTGGATTTTCCAGAAATGTATTTGATTTCAAATGAGTATTCACTCAATATTAGACTCCACCGATGTATTCTACTGTTTCCATATTTGTTATTTAATATAGATGTTAAAGCTTGGTGATCTGTTTCTATTGTAAATTCATTACCCAACAAATAAAATCTTAATTTTGTGACACAGTGTATTATACTTGCTAGTTCTAATTCTGAAACTGAGTAACCCTTTTCATGTGGCTTTGTAATTCTTGAAATGAATTGTATTGGGTATTCGACCCCATCATGTATTTGTAATAATACCCCTGATAATCTCTCTATTGATGCATCTGTTCTTAATATGAATGGCTGTGTGTAGTCAGGATAGTATATTTTCAAATTTGACAGAAAAATGTTTTTAATTTCTTGGAATGCTAGTTCTCTTCTCTGATCCCATCTCCATTTTACACCTTTTCTCAGTAGTTCAAGTAATGGAATTTCTTTTATACTTAGATCTGGTATCATCCTTTTATAATAATTAATTATTCCAATAAATCCTCTTAAAGTTCTTAAATTGTGTGGTGTTTTATATTCCTGAATGACTTGTGTCCGTTCTGGATCCATTTCGATTCCCTTAGTGTTAAGTTTATAACCTAGATATATGACTTCTTTTTGAAAAAATGTACATTTTTCTTGATTTATTTTTAGTCCCACTTTGTCTAATCTATTTATTATAATTTTTAGGTGTTTCTCATGATCTTCAGCCGTTTTAGAAAAAATTAATATATCATCAATGTAGTGAATTACAAAATGTTCATATTGATCCAAAATATCATGAAGACATCTACATAGAGCACTGCAAGATGATTGAAGTCCAAATGGTACTACTTTGAATTGATATACTACTCCATCTATCTGAAATCCTGTATACTGTCTACTTTTTCTTTCTAGAGGTATTAACCAGAAACTATGCTGTAAATCGATTTTAGTGAAAAATGACATTCCTGTAATTCTTCCTAATATTCCATCTATACTCATTGGTGCTTCAAATTGCTTTTCAGTAATCTTGTTAATATTCCTTGCATCCAAACATAACCTGATTTCACCTGATCTTTTACGCACTACTACTATGGGGTTAATAAAATGTGTGTCTGCCTTCTCAATGATTCCATCTTCTAACATATTATTAATTGTTTTGTTTACTTCTTCTCTGTATTTATATGGTATTGGGTATGATTTTGTTTTAAAATCTTTTTCTTCTTTAACTTTTATACTATGGATATAATTTTGTGCAATTCTATTTTCTTTATTGACAAGTCCCTTGTGTTGCTGCAATATGGAAATGACTATTGATTTATATTCTTCAGGGCAATTTAAAACTTTTATCATATCTTCTTCTTTACAAATAAAATTATTCTTCATTATGTACTCATTATTCCTTGCTTCCAATTTTACGCACTCCGCCTCGTAGGCATCCATCTGCTTAAAATTTCCATTCCTTAAATATTCACTACCATTATTCTTTACATTCTTTTGGGACATTTCCCTATCATCAAAATACATTTCTTCTTCATAAACATCATTATTTTCTTTTAATAATATCCTATCAACTCTTATTCCTTCTTCCACCTCATCTTTCTGCATAAATTTAATTATTTGCCCTTCCAAAGTTACCATTTTTTTTTCAAAATCTGTCTTTACTTTCTTCTTTTCCAATTCATCATTTCCCATTAATATATCAACACATAAATCCTTGACAATAAATCCTTGCATATTAATTTCTTTATTAAGAATATTAATTTTAAAATTGGCTAGTTTATCAATTTCACCCAACTTCTTATTATTTGCACCAATAATTTTAATTTTTGGAATCTTTATTATATCTGATAGTTTTAATGTATTAAAAATAAAATTCTCCGAGACTAATGTACTTTCTGAACCAGTATCTATCATAATTTTAATCATTTTATTTTTGGCCAAAGCATTTATATAAATTAAATTAATAGATTCAATAATTTTCTCTTCATCTAAAGAAATAAATTCAGAAGGTTTTTCATAATAGCAATGGCCTAACTTGTAATTCAGAAAGTTTACTGCACAAAATTTTGATTATTAGAATTGTCAGATTGTATCTGACCACTTGGATCTGATGTCCTATGTCTTTCCCTACTATGACTTCTACTCACATTTTCTTGCCTTGTACTATTTCGTTCCCTGTCTTCGCAGCTTCTATTCCTTCGAACACAATTTACCTGTCTGTTATAGTTAGGTCGCTCTGTATTTCTTCTATTGTTAAAATCTTGTCTATTATTATTAGTACTGTTATTAAAATGTTGTCTATTATAACTAGTATTGTTATTACAATTTTGTCTAATTTGATTACTGTTATTATTATTAAAATTTTGTAAATTATTACCATACCTAGTATTATTGTTATATGATTGTCTATATTGTTGATTATCATTTTTTTTATATTGAAAGTTATTATTGTTTTTTCTGTTGTTAGTATTACTTGTCATATTGCCTCTTTGTATTCTTTGAATAAAATTAATAAAATTATCTATTGTTTGAATATTTTGTACAGTTACGGTTTGCACAACATCAGCATTAAAATGTCTAGATACATTTAAGACTGTTTCATCCTCTCTAAGTGGTGGTTCTAAATATTTTGCAACTGTTATCAATTTCAATGCATAATCTACCATATTTGATTTTAAATTTTGATTATACTTTCCAAAATATAGAATTTCTCTAAACTTGGCTTGCTCTAATTCACCCCAATAATAATTTAAAAATTTATTTTCAAATGTTTGAAAATTATCTAAATCATTCTCAATACTAGCAAACCAAGTTGCTGCATTGTCATTTAATGTCATTCTAATATAATCTTTAATATCATTAATATTATTCACAAATCTTAATTTATGTTTTAAACTATTTATGTATACTCTAGGATGCAAATTTTTTATATTACCAGAGAATTTAATCCCAGTCTCATTTGTTAAATTTAAGTAAGGTCTCCCTATGTCTCTCATTTGTGAGATATCATCTATTCTCTGTTCCACATTTCTTATTTGATTACAATTTATTTGGATATTTTGTTGTATATCGTCTAATTTTTCTTCTGTGTTTCTCCTGTCTTCGTTAATTTTTACTTCTAAGTTACATTTCTGTAACTCTATTTTCTGTTCTATATCTATCTTATTATCTTGAATAATCCTCTTTACTTCTGTCCTCTCATTGTCTATCCTTTTCTTGTAGTCATTCCGTATACTTTTTATTTCATTTGCTACTTTTTTCTCTGCAGCTTCAAGTTTTTTATCCATTTGTTTTACAATTTTATTATTATTATCTTCTATTTTCTTTTCTAATTTTCTATAATTCTCTTCCAATTTCTGTTCCATTTTTTTCATGTCTTCTTTGACTTCTTTTGAATTCTCTTCCAATTTTTATGTCTTCTTTGATTTCTTTTGAATTCTCTTCCATTTTTTTCGTATTCTCTTCCATTTTCTGTTCCATTTTTTTCATGTCTTCTTTGATTTCTTTTGAATTCTCTTCCATTGTCTTGTTCATCTGCATCATTAATGACATCAAAGCTGCCATATTGACATTTTCCTCTCTTTCTGGATTCATTTCTGCAGTATCTTGTGGAACTTGAACTAAACTCTCCTCTTGTATAGGTTGTGTTTCTACTTCCACATCTTCTTCATTCTTTTTGCTTCTTGTACCTTTCTTTCCTTGAGACATTTTGAGACTTTACTTGTTCAAATATAATTAAAAATAAAATCTATAATTTTTTCTTTCTACTGATAATTAATTTAATTATATGAGAGCACTTATCTTCCCAAACTAATTCTTTTAAATAGAGAGCCACCGCGTTGGGTGCCAAATTGTTATGATGTGTTTTTTGTTTGAATGATGAGCAATGAGTATTTTTAATAATATAGGGTTTTTATCGCGGTTCTCAAAGAATTAGCTTGTAAGTACTTTTTTTAAATTATCTTTATTATAACTATTATGAAAACACACATATATATCTAACTTAGCCAATGTAAATTTAAAATAAACTATCTTTAAATTGATGTTCTTATAAAACTAATTAAATTCTATAGACAATCTAAAATTTAAACAAACTATCTTCAAAATTGAAATTGTTATGACACTAACTAAATTATATTAACAAAATTTTGTACCTTTCTTTCACTGAATGCCTAAATGAACTGTTTTCCACTATATATATTCTAATCACCACTGAAAGTCTTCGTACTTCGGTTATCCTTGTTTTTGTGAAATTTCTTTTTCCAATTATCAGCTTCTACCAATTTAAGATATAGTTTTCTTCACCATCATTTATACACCACCAACCAAACCAGCAAACAGCATTTATATTTATTCTTCTTTTCAATATACCAATATCCAATTATTATAAGTTGATTTATACTAATCTCCAACCATAATATAATTTAATTTCTTCCAATATACCTTTTTTTATCTTCAATAATTATTTGTGTATAATTATAAATGTGCATTAAATTATATGCATAATTTTTAATCTTCATTTAACTCACTATATTAAACTATTGGACTATTTGTACTTGATTCACTGACTCTAACTAACTTTCATAATAAACTGCTTGACTTCTGACTAAAAACTTAAAAACTGCTTGACTTCAGACTAAAACTTCCCAAAAACTGCCATCTTGAATCCAAATCACGGGTATTTATATGTTTTGGATTTCTAGAACCATCTGGTAATAGATCATGTTCCAATTTGTTCTATCAAATACTTGTCTGAATTTTCTGGAACAAACCATTTCGCAAACATGGCCATCTCCGGAGATCCAGAGAATTCCATTCTTTTCTATTAATAATTTTGTTTACATTTAGGCTTTTCAGATCAGAATATATAATTAAATTAGTAACTAACACTCTAATTTAATAAAATACACATTTCAAACAATATATTATATAACCCCACTTTATATTCGTATTTATTTCCTTAAATGTCACTTAGGAATGGAGGGTATAGTGTGTTGCCTAGTCACATGGCTCACTTAAAAATATCTACAAAATCATAACTACTAAAATACAACTTTTTACAATTATTATATGCTAATTTATTAAAAATGCCCTCACATAAATATATTTTTATTAAATTCTCTAGTATATAACTTATTTAAAATAATCAAATACTTTTTTATATCTAATATTATGTAGTATATAACTTATAAATTATTTTCTATAAACCCTAATCGTATCAATATATATATATATATATATATATATATATATATATATATATATATGTATTAATATACAATACATACAACACAATACAAAATAAACAATATATATATATATATATATATATATATATATATATATATATATATATATATATATATATATATATATATATATATATATATATATATATATATATATATATATATATATCCCACTATCGTTTTAAGCTCTTTTCACGTTGCAGTCATTTAGCATTACCAAGAAATGCTATCATTTTCTATTTATAAGTCGTGTATGTTCGTTTAGTGCACCTTTGTAGGCTTGGCACCGTTGTCGGTTTTTCAATAATCCGATTTTTTTATAAATTAAATTTTTTACATCAAACCATCATTTTAACATTGGGAGGTAAAATTACTGTATTTGGTATCATTTTAAAGCCAATAGATGTTGCCAGTGTTAATACTTAAATAATATATGAAAACATAAAAATATCGATCGGTTTTGGGTCAAGTTCAAATGCAGACATTGAAACTACCTGCAGACCGGCTGGGGTCAACCAACTACATAGTTTTTTTATATCAATGTTCAGTTGTTATATTTATTCAATTTAGATATTTTTTCCCAGAGAGTTGTGTAGAGGAATATTTTACATATTTCCAAGCTGTTTAATCGAAGCTATCAGTAAATAGTTTAAGATAAATATTAGATTTTTATGGGATTAGGTCAAAAATATTAATTGTGATTGGGATGAGAATCACATTTTTAATTATTTAATGTTTAACATTTTGATTTCAATTCAGGAAATCGTTCTCAAAAAACGTTTTTTGTACAAAATGTGTATACACATTTTTACATAATTTGTACAATAAACAAGGTTAAATATTGGAAATCGTATCGTTAAATATTAGTTAATTAAAAATGTAATTTTGAAAAAGACGTACAGTTGATTTTGCTTTGTTTTCTTAAACAATCTTAAAAGGCAAAATAAAAAATTTTGCTTATAAAACGTTTTGTATACATTCTAAAGAAAAATAATTTAAATAAAAGTTGTAGACCATAAAAAGTTTTCTATGTAGAGAAATACCAAATTTAAATACATAAATAATTGAGATAATTCCAAAAAACCATAAACTCTAAGATATTGTATGTTTGTAGTAATTTATAAATGTTAATAACTTTGTTTTGTGACTAACGACAGATAATATAGCTACTTGAAATCATGGCAATTGATGAGTTATTAAAGTGTGCTAAATATCAAGCAGATCAAAAAATATTTTACAATTTATTCAATTTGTTTATCACAGAAAGCAATTATTTAAACAACTGTACTTGTCCAAACTCGTATGACTATAAGTATTTTGTAACTTGCAATCGATTATTTGCGCTTTCAGTTTTAGGGTATATTAAAAAAACTTTTAACATATTATTAAATTTTTTATTAAAAACCAGTTTGAATAGGGGACTTTTTAGTTTTTAGACCACTTAACGTTTTTTTAGTTTCATTGACAAGTGAGGATTAGGTTATTTCTTCATATGGGCTATGAACAATTGTCTAGTCAAGTCAACCCTATTATAGTTACCTATACTTTTCCAGTAGTCATGCAGACGGTTCATTTTAATTGTCCCCATATGGAACTTAAGCTCGAGAAAAGTCTTAAATTCTGTTTGTGTTGTCTCTTTCCAAAACGCAATGCTCGATTTTTCTGAACGACTTTGTGCAAGTATTTTGTCAGTCACTTCCACCATTCATTTAATCCACATCGTCCTCGCCCGATGCTTCTAACAATGATTGTAATTCAGCAGTGGTCAATCTACGTTTATGTTCACATCTACCTTTTTTAGATGTCGAAGGCATATTATTTACATCCATTTCTTTATAAATACTATAACTCACTTTTACGGAGGTAATTAACAATAAAAACGTTCTACTGGAAACTATCAACTTACGACTTCCAATACTATAAGGCCACTTGAGCCACAATACGTTTTTACTCAATAATAGTTCCTGTATAAGTAAAATTGTTTTTTAATGTGCTTCATTGAAGCACACTAGATATATTTCAGTTTTGCCATCACATTCTTCAGAGTATGTTTTAACTTTTTTAACTTTTCTATCGGCCTTTCTACTAGTCATGCTTCTTCTTAAAACTTTGTAACATCTTGTACACTTTCTTCTCTTTGTATTATCTACATCGCTTTGCCTTAGATGGTATTTTTGGGTGTAACTGGTCATGAGGGTTACAACATTTCTTTATTTGTAAACGCCTTCGCGAACTCCAGTCTGAACTCAAGGATAGGTTGTCGCTTTTTTTACGTTTTCTATTATTTGGCAACTAAGCATTGACTACTGCGGTATTAAATATTAATTCCATTGCCACTTTCCGGTACCACTTCAGAATTTTGCGTATTGGGCTTTGGTAAGAAGCCACTTGATCACTAAAATCAACACTCTTTTTCACCAAGTTATAATCGAGAATAATTTGTGGTTTTAGTACTTGTGTATAATTTTTCTTTTTATTTGATTAAACCAAGATACAACTATTATGTTTAAATGTTGCAAGGATTAAAACTGGTCTTTTGTCAACCCATTTTATCACTCGTAAAATCAATAATGGGGTTAAATTTCATCGAGAGTAACTGGTTGCAACTTTTTTAATCGAGATTTTATTTTTACATGTTTTTAGAGTAAAACATCTGTACATGAATAATTCGTTTCTTGAACAATGATTTCAATTCATCGACCAATATTCTAAAATAAGGTGTTATTACGTCGTCCAGAATATTATAAACTGGTTCTCTTTCATAAAGCATTGGAAATATGGTTTACACTCTATATTTAGAAAAATCTTTTACTGCAACTCTTGTTCGACCTAAACTAAATTAATACACAAAACAAATTAATCTATTTTTTTTATAGAAATGCAGATTCCTGTCGGATTTTTATCAGTGCGGCATGAGTCACTGGTGTCTCGTATATCCGGACCTCTTATCGAATTACAAACATAATTCGTAATTAGCAGTGCGGTACAAGATACATTTATGTCGTATAATCTGAAAGCCGTAATAAGACCATAAGACCGTATGTTATAAATTAATATATTCCTAAAAGAATTATCTTGAAACATGAAATAAATACACTAAAAAAGTGCAATATTAAGTGTTATTTAAAAAATGGTATGTCATTCACGACGGGCGTACAGTTAAAAACAAAAGTTTTCAGTGTTCTATTGCTTGATTATTATCATCTGGTATTCTGAAAATGTTGATATTTTTTCCTGGTCTGATCTTCCTCAACTAACGTCATCTTTCTTAATTTGTGGGTTGTGTTGTTCAGGTCTCTTTTAGTGTTTTTGTTGGTATCCATACTGAATGATCTTCTTTAGACAATGTACTAATGTAGTGTTCAAATGTGGCATTGCGTGCGTCATGTAGCGCTGATCTTAATTGTCTGATTAGTCGATTATATTTGTGTTTGTCATTAAGATTTCGGCTTCTTGGTCATCTAACTCTTGCTCTTCATTTTTCGGCTATTAGTTGTATAATATAATTCGGAGTGTTACTTGTGTTTTCTTGATTTGGAATTGTTAATTGTGTAGCTCCATATGAAATAGTAAAAGATGAAAACGGCAGCATATTCATGCATAAATAAAGGTAACGCGATAAAGATATCTGAAACAACTGTTTTATGTTATAAGAGATGAAATAGTCCGAAATTGCCAGGTGAACAGGGTACTATAAAGAGGAAGTAGAATTAGCTATGAAACAGCTTAAATGGGGAAAAGAAGTAAGCTTAGACCAAATACCAGCAGGAATTATTCAACTGGGGAAAAAATTAAACGGATAACAATATTCACTCCATTTACAGAAAAGGGGGTGACCCGCAAAAATTTTAAGAACTTCTTTAATAGCCTCCAGTCAACAGTTTCCTAATCATGTTTAAAAAACGTACGGAATGCACTGTATATACTAACCCAAACCGTCAACATACTTGTTGTTGCAGTTATGTATTACGATCAACTTAAAGGTTATGCATGACTCCCCTTGCATAGGTACACAGGCATGCACCCGTGCGGGAGAAAAAAAATTTGTCATAACGTTACATTATGTTACATTTTAACGTTGAATATTTTATGGTCCCCTTTGGATTATAAAACGAATGATCGACTTTTTCTCGCACAGATCCCGCCTATGTAACTTTACAAAGCGAGTCGTTTGCTGGGTATTAAAGAAACGTCTATGGCCATCATATAATTTGACGCTATTTCACGTTCTACGACGCATTCCACGTTTGACACACTGTCTTGTTTAGTTTTCTGTCATTTTATTTGTTAAATCCTATCTCATTTTCGTCACAGCGTCAAGGAGCAGTAAATGTGTGCAGTGAACGGGAGGAATATGTTTAACAGTGAACGTTGGAGATATTTCGAGTCTTTCATATTTTCTTCTTTGAGTGCCTCTCCTATCGGAGATTGGATATCATTAGGGCGATTTTAATTTTATTTACTGCTGTTTTGAATAATTCACTTATCACTAACTCATTAGGTGGCCAAAGTGTTTAAGTTTTCTCTTTTTTATATTCAGTATAACTTCTGGATCGTTATGTATTCTACGTATTACCCCTTCATTTGTAATTTTATCCACTCAACTTATTTTTAGTATACGGCAGTAGCACCACATCTCAAAGCTTTCAAGATTTGTAACATTCTTCTGTTTAAGAGTCCATGCCTCAACACCGTAAAGCTAAGTACTGAATACATACTAAGTAGTTAACTAAAAGTGGACGTATGCAAAGAGATGTATGACGTAATCGTACGGTATTTGATAAATTCTGTCACGTAATATGCCAGATACCTCTGTGCGTAAATTCGTTTTATTGCTGCCAGTTTAAGGTGTTATTAGATGCAGCCATGTTGAATTTCTCTCCACTATCGTATTATCTTCGTTAAATCCTATCATTTTAGGCTCCATATATCCTGATTAGACCTATAGGACCTGAGATACGCAACTAAGGCTCTTTTGACATAACATATATAGGAGCAAAGATATATACCTAAGGTCCTTTTGACGTGTTGATGTATTTGATTTCTACGTCGTAGTATTCTATTGGTTAAATGTTACCATTTGAGGTACTGTACGTCACGATTGGACTAATAGGACCGCAGATACATAACTAAGGCCCTTTTGATAAACTGATGTATTTTATTTTTCTATCTTATTGTATTCGATTGGTTAAATCCTATCATTTGAGGTACTGTACGTCACGATTGGGCTAATAAAAACGAAGATACGTAACTAAGGCCCTTTTAATATTTTGCTGTATTTGATTTCTATCTCATTGTATTCTATTAGTTAAATTCTATCATTTGAGGTATCGTACGTCACGATTGGACTAATAGGACCGAAGATACATAACTAAGGCCATTTTGACATGCTACTTTATTTAATTTTTATACCTCATTGTATTTTATTTGTTAAATCCTTTCATTTGAGGTACTGTACGTCATGATTGGACTAATAGAACTAAAGATACACAACTAAGGCCCTTTTGACATTGTTCTGTATTTGATTTTTGTATCCCATTGTATTCTCTATGTTAAATCCTATCATTAGAGGTACTATACGTCACGATTGGACTAATAGGACCGAAGATACGTGACTACGGCCCTTTTGACATGTTGCTGTATTTAATTTTTTTATTTCATTGTTTTCAATTCGTTAAATCCTGTCATTTGAGGTACTGTACCTCACGATTGGACGGAAACGAAGATATATAATTAAGGCCTTTTTGACATGCTGCTATATTTGATTTTTCTGTCTTATTGTATTTTATTGGTTAAATCCTATCATTTGAGGGGCTGTACGTCGCGACTGGACCAATTGAAGCGAAGATACCATAGGTAGTTGCAATATATCATATCCCGTTACTTTTAACCAACCATGATGCCAGAATGATTTGTGGATGAAAAGAATATATATATATTCTTAAATTTACTATTTCATTGTGGGTAATATTATATTCAACAGCGATGCCAAATTTCTGATGCTAAAATGATTGATAATGAAAGTGGGATATACATTTTCATGTATATAATGGCAGCGAGTAAACGGTAAAACCCTGAACTAAATATATATAATATTTTCACTGTACCATCATTTTAGACTCAAACATTTTCTGGAATAAACTTGTATAACTCAGTAAGGGATAAAAAGAGAAAGCGGATATTTTAAAATATCAACACGGTATCAACACTCTAATCAATGAGATGGTTAAAATTCTTGTAACAAGTACAGGAAAAAAGTTATTAAGGTCTTGTAAAGTAGCGTCGATATACAGATGCTACTTTGCAAGTCGATGCTAAATTGATGGTAAAAGCATAATGTATCGATGCGAAAATGATAGTATGATGTATATATATATATATATATATATATATATATATATATATATATATATATATATATATATATATATATATATATATATATATTGATACGATTAGGGTTTATAGAAAATAATTTATAAGTTATATACTACATAATATTAGATATAAAAAAGTATTTGATTATTTTAAATAAGTTATATACTAGAGAAATTTATAAAAATATATTTATGTGAGGGCATTTTAAGAAATTAGCATATAATAATTGTAAAAAGTTGTATTTTAGTAATTATAATGTGGTAGATACATTTAAGTGAGCCATGTGACTAGGCAACCAACTATACAAATTCTGTCTCCAAGTTGACATTTTAGGAAATAATTGGGAATATAAGTGGGGTTATAATAATATATTGTTTGAATTGTATATTTTATTAAATTAGAGTGTTAGTTACTAATTTGAATGTTTATTCTGATCTGAAAAGCTTAATGTCAACAAAATTATTAATAGAAAAGAATGGAATTCTCTGGATCACCGGAGATGGCCATGTTTGCGAAATGGTTTGTTCCAGAAAATTCAGACATGTATTAAATAGAACTAAATAGAACATGATATCTTACGAGATGGTTCTAGAATATCCAAAAGATATAAATACCCGTGATTTGGATTCAATATGGCAGTTTTTAGTCAGAAGTCAGGCCAGTTTATTATGAAAGTTAGTAGAAGATAGACTCAATTAATTAGTGAAGTCAATTGTTCACAGTTTTAGTAAGTCAGTCAAGCAGTTTAATAAGAAATATGAAAGTTAGTTGGAGATAGTCCAATTGTTTAATATAGTGAGTTAAATGAAGATTAAAAATTATGCATATATTTAATGCACATTTATAATTATACACAAATAATTATTGAAGATTATAAAAGTATATTAGAAGAATATTGGATGGACATTGGAAGGAATTAAAATTATATTATTATTGGAGATTAGTATAAATCAACTTATAATAATTGGATATTGGTATATTGAAAAGAAGAATAAATATAAATGGTGTTTGCTGGTGGTGTATAAATGCTGGTGAAGAAAACTATATCTTAAATTGGTAGAAGCTGATAATTGGAAAAAGTAATTTCACAAAAACAAGGATAACCGAAGTACGAAGACATTCAGTGGTGATTAGAATATATATAGTGGAAAACAGTTCATTTAGGCATTCAGTGAAAGAAAGGTACAAAATTTTGTTAATATAATTTAGTTAGTGTTATAACAATTTCAATTTTGAAGATAGTTTTTTTAAATTTAACATTGTCTATAGAATTTAATTAGTTTTATAAGAACATCAATTTAAAGATAGTTTATTTTAAATTTACATTGGCTAGGTTAGATATATATGTGTGTTTCATAATAGTTATAATAAAGATAATTTAAAAAAGTACTTACAAGCTAATTCTTTGAGAACCGCGATAAAAACCCTATATATTATATTATTAAAAATACTCATTGCTCATCATTCAAACAAAAAACACATCATAACAATTTGGCACCCAACGCGGTGGCTCTCTATTTAAAAGAATTAGTTTGGGAAGATAAGTGCTCTCATATAATTAAATTAATTATCAGTAAAAAAAAATTATAGATTTTATTTTAATTATATTTGAACAAGTAAAGTCTAAAAATGTCTCAAGGAAAGAAAGGTACAAGAAGCAAAAAGAATGAAGAAGATGTGGAAGTAGAAACACAACCTATACAAGAGGAGAGTTTAGTTCAAGTTCCACAAGATACTGCAGAAATGAATCCAGAAAGAGAGGAAAATGTCAATATGGCAGCTTTGATGTCATTAATGATGCAGATGAACAAGACAATGGAAGAGAATACAAAAAAAATGGAAGAGAATACAAAAAAAATAGAAGAGAATTCAAAAGAAGTCAAAGAAGACATGAAAAAAATGGAACAGAAAATGGAAGAGAATACGAAGAAAATGGAAGAGAATACGAAAAAAATGGAAGAGAACACGAAAAAAATGGAAGAGAATTATAGAAAATTAGAAAAGAAAATAGAAGATAATAATAATAAAATTGTAAAGCAAATAGAAAAACAAATGGATAAAAAACTTGAAGCTGCAGAGAAAAAAGTAGCAAATGAAATAAAAATTATACGGAATGACTACAAGAAAAGGATAGAAAATGAGAGGACAGAAGTAAAGAGGATTATTCAAGATAATAAGATAGATATAGAACAGAAAATAGAGTTACAGAAATGTAACTTAGAAGTAAAAATTAACGAAGACAGGAGAAACACAGAAGAAAAATTAGACGATATACAACAAAATATCCAAATAAATAGTAATCAAATAAGAAATGTGGAACAGAGAATAGATGATATTTCACAAATGAGAGACATAGGGAGACCTTACTTAAATTTAACAAATGAGACTGGGATTAAATTCTCTGGTAATATAAAAAATTTGCATCCTAGAGTATACATAAATAGTTTAAAACATAAATTAAGATTGGTGAATAATATTAATGATATTAAAGATTATATTAGAATGACATTAAATGACAATGCAGCAACTTGGTTTGCTAGTATTGAAAATGATTTAGATAACTTTCAAACATTTGAAAATAAATTTTTAAATTATTATTGGGGTGAATTAGAGCAAGCAAAGTTTAGAGAAATTCTATATTTTGGAAAGTATAATCAAAATTTAAAATCAAATATGGTAGATTATGCATTGAAATTGATAACAGTTGCAAAATATTTAGAACCACCACTTAGAGAGGATGAAACAGTCTTAAATGTATCTAGACATTTTGATGCTGATGTTGTGCAAACCGTAACTGTACAAAATATTCAAACAATAGATAGTTTTATTAATTTTATTCAAAGAATACAAAGAGGCAATATGACAAGTAATAATAACAACAGAAAAAACAATAATAACTTTCAATATAATAAAAATGATAATCAACAATATAGACAATCATATAACAATAATACTAGGTATGGTAATAATTTACAAAATTTTAATAATAATAACAGTAATCAAATTAGACAAAATTGTAATAACAATACTAATTATAATAGACAACATTTTAATAACAGCACTAATAATAATAGACAAGATTTTAACAATAGAAAAAATACAGAGCGACCTAACTATAACAGACAGGTAAATTGTGTTCGAAGGAATAGAAGCTGCGAAGACAGGGAACAAAATAGTACAAGGCAGGAAAATGTGAGTAGAAGTCATAGTAGGGAAAGACATAGGACATCAGATCCAAGTGGTCAGATACAATCTGACAATTCTAATAATCAAAATTTTGTGCAGTAAACTTTCTGAATTACAAGTTAGGCCATTGCTATTATGAAAAACCTTCTGAATTTATTTCTTTAGATGAAGAGAAAATTATTGAATCTATTAATTTAATTTATATAAATGCTTTGGCCAAAAATAAAATGATTAAGATTATGATAGATACTGGTTCAGAAAGTACTTTAGTCTCGGAGAATTTTATTTTTAATACATTAAAATTATCAGATATAATAAAGATTCCAAAAATTAAAATTATTGGTGCAAATAATAAGAAGTTGGGTGAAATTGATAAACTAGCCAATTTTAAAATTAATATTCTTAATAAAGAATTTAATATGCAAGGATTTATTGTCAAGGATTTATGTGTTGATATATTAATGGGAAATGATGAATTGGAAAAGAAGAAAGTAAAGATAGATTTTGAAAAAAAAATGGTAACTTTGGAAGGGCAAATAATTAAATTTATGCAGAAAGATGAGGTAGAAGAAGGAATAAGAGTTGATAGGATATTATTAAAAGAAAATAATGATGTTTATGAAGAAGAAATGTATTTTGATGATAGGGAAATGTCCCAAAAGAATGTAAAGAATAATTATTGTAGTGAATATTTAAGGAATGGAAGTTTTAAGCAGATGGATGCCTACGAGGCGGAGTGCGTAAAATTAGAAGCAAGGAATAATGAGTACATAACGAAGAATAATGTTATTTGTAAAGAAGAAGATATGATGAAAGTTTTAAATTGCCCTGAAGAATATAAATCAATAGTCATTTCCATATTGCAGCAACACAAGGGACTTGTCAATAAAGAAAATAGAATTGCACAGAATTATATCCATAGTATAAGAGTTAAGGAGGAAAAAGATTTTAAAACAAAATCATACCCAATACCATATAAATACAGAGAAGAAGTAAACAAAACAATTAATAATATGTTAGAAGATGGGATCATTGAGAAGGCAGACACACGTTTTATTAACCCCATAGTAGTAGTACGAAAAAGATCAGGTGAAATCAGGTTATGTTTGGATGCAAGGAATATTAACAAGATCACTGAAAAGCAATTTGAAGCACCAATGAGTATAGATGGAATACTAGGAAGAATTACAGGAATGTCATTTTTCACTAAAATTGATTTACAGCATAGCTTTTGGTTAATACCTCTAGAAAGAAAAAGTAGACAGTATACAGGATTTCAGATAGATGGAGTAGTATATCAATTCAAAGTAGTACCATTTGGACTTCAATCATCTTGCAGTGCTCTATGTAGATGTCTTCATGATATTTTGGATCAATATGAACATTTTGTAATTCACTACATTGATGATATATTAATTTTTTCTAAAACGGCTGAAGATCATGAAAAACACCTAAAAATTATAATAAATAGATTAGACAAAGTTGGACTAAAAATAAATCAAGAAAAATGTACATTTTTTCAAAAAGAAGTCATATATCTAGGTTATAAACTTAACACTAAGGGAATCGAAATGGATCCAGAACGGACACAAGTCATTCAGGAATATAAAACACCACACAATTTAAGAACTTTAAGAGAATTTATTGGAATAATTAATTATTATAAAAGGATGATACCAGATATAAGTATAAAAGAAATTCCATTACTTGAACTACTGAGAAAAGGTGTAAAATGAAGATGGGATCAGAGAAGAGAACTAGCATTCCAAGAAATTAAAAACATTTTTCTGTCAAATTTGAAAATATACTATCCTGACTACACACAGCCATTCATATTTAGAACAGATGCATCAATAGAGAGATTATCAGGGGTATTATTACAAATACATGATGGGGTCGAATACCCAATACAATTCATTTCAAGAATTACAAAGCCACATGAAAAGGGTTACTCAGTTTCAGAATTAGAACTAGCAAGTATAATACACTGTGTCACAAAATTAAGATTTTATTTGTTGGGTAATGAATTTACAATAGAAACAGATCACCAAGCTTTAACGTCTATATTAAATAACAAATATGGAAACAGTAGAATACATCGGTGGAGTCTAATACTTAGTGAATACTGCTTTGAAATCAAATACATTTCTGGAAAATCCAATATAGTGGCAGATGCTTTATCAAGGTTAGAAAATACATCACAAAAAGGGCAGCGAACAATAAAAATTGGATTAAATCAATTAGTAGACAGTACTGGATTATATTCTAGAGAAGAAATTATAAGAGATCAGATCAATTTGAGTGAAAAACAAAAAGTCCTTAAGAAAGATGGAGTTTATTATAAAATAATAAATGGCATCGAAGTATATGTAATAACTAGAACTTTAGCAAAGAAAATATTGAAAAATTAACATAACAATTATATGCATATTGGTTCAAGAAAGCTATGGATGCTATTTAGGAACAATTATTTTGCAAAGAATGACATAAGTATAGCAAAAGAAATTAGTACCCAATGCCCAATATGTCAACTAAACAAAGAAAAGAATTTCAAAAACCAGAACACATATAAATCTAATGTTGTATATGAAAAACTAAATACAGTTTCCATGGATTTTATTTCAAATTTAGTTCTCAGTCCAACAGGAAAAAAGCATATACTAGTGATAGTTGATTTATATACAAAATTTATTAAACTATATCCCTGCTCTAGAACAAATGTTAAAACATTAAAATTATATATTAATCAATTTTTCGAAGAAATAGGACCATTTAGAAATTGCATAATAGATAATGCTACATATTTTAACAACCAAAAATTTCGGACATTTTGTGAGAAAAAGGGAATCAACATTCATTTTACAAGTATCAGACATCCTCAGGCAAATCCTGCAGAAAGATATATTAAAGAAGTTATAAAATATTTAAGGATACTGTGCCAAAACCAACATGAAACTTGGCAGCAACATATACCACAAGTAGAATATTTTTTGAATAATACACATAATTTGAATACAGAGGAAGTACCAGAATATTTAATGTTTGGCCATATAGGAAACAGAAAGTGGATTAGTGAATTTAATCAGGATATGTTAGAACAAGTAATGCAGAAAGTGAATAACCGAATTAGGAGGAAAGCTGAAAAATATATCAGAAGACAAAATCGAAATATAAAAAAACCAATCACATTTCAAAAAAGAGACCTAGTGTTAATTCGTTCACTTAGAAAAAGTAATGTTAAAGAAAACCGTTGTAAGAAATTACAACCAATGTTTGAAGGTCCATATACAATTGAAAATCAGAATGGACTAAATAGTTATGTGTTAATAGATGCAGAGAACAGACTAAGAGGCATATTTCATATCAACGACATTTTTCAATATCATGAAGAGACTGAATAATATTTTCTATACCTTTAACACAAATATAATAACACTAATAACTTACTGATATATCCATTTTATTCAATAGACTTGATTTGTTAAATGGTAGATGGTAGATTTCATTATTTTGAATCAATTTGACATCATACTTGTTGAATTTTGTATATATGGAAATTAATTTGTACCCTAAAAATTTGTACCCATAATTTGGGGTTAGACACAAAATTGATACTATAATTGCTATAAAAATGTCTTTCTAATATAATAAAGTGGAAAAACTTACCAATTTATATTGATGAAAGTTATTTTGAATGAAAATACTTCCTAGATTTTGTCTATAAATAAACAGAACACCATATCGATTATATTTTTAATTAAGGTTATATTTTATTCTCTGATATCGCATCCATTGCCCCATTTGACATGACAGTTTGACCATAGAATAGCCGAACTGTGCTCCGTTGTTCTCTACTTTGACATAGACAGCGAACAGGGATGTATTTAACACATTTTAAATAATAATAATAAAAAAAAATTGAATTATTAATTTATTAAATTTAATAAGGTATGAGAAAATTAATATTTAAAAAAATAATAAGTAAATTATTTATTTTAAATATTATTTTGGGGTATTGATACGATTAGGGTTTATAGAAAATAATTTATAAGTTATATACTACATAATATTAGATATTTGGTTGTTTTAAATAAGTTATATACTAGAGAATTTTATAAAAATATATTTATGTGAGGGCATTTTAAGAAATTACCATATAATAATTGTAAAAAGTTGTATTTTAATGTTGTAAATAGATTTAAGTGAGCCATGTGCCTAGGCAACCAACTATACAGTAAGTAATTGACAGATAGAAATTAATCATAATACGAATATAAGTGGGGTTATAATAATATATTGTTTGAATTGTGTATTTTATTAAATTAGAGTGTTAGTTACTAATTTGAATGTTTATTCTGATCTGAAAAGCCTAAATGTCAACAAAATTATCAATGGAACATTAACGAATTCTCCAGAGTGCAGAGTGTGACCATTGTTTACGGTCGAACATTCTGGAATAATGATTATGGCGGTGGATCGAACAGATATTTTTTTCGAGAACATCTATATAGAAGTTAATAGAACGAATGGAACACGATCTCTTACCAGATGGTTCTAGAATATCCAAAAAGATATAAATACCCGTGATTTGGATTCAAGATGGCAGTTTTTAGTCAGAAGTCAGGCCAGTTTATTATGAAAGTTAGTAGAAGATAGACACAATTAATTAGTGAAGTCAATTGTTCACAGTTTTAGTAAGTCAGTCAAGCAGTTTAATAAGAAATATGAAAGTTAGTTGGAGATAGTCCAATTGTTTATTATAGTGAGTTAAATGAAGATTAAAAATTATGCATATATTTAATGCACATTTATAATTATACACAAATAATTATTGAAGATTATAAAAGTATATTAGAAGAATATTGGATGGACATTGGAAGGAATTAAAATTATATTATGATTGGAGATTAGTATAAATCAACTTATAATAATTGGATATTGGTATATTGAAAAGAAGAATAAATATAAATGGTGTTTGCTGGTTTGGTTGGTGGTGTATAAATGCTGGTGAAGAAAACTATATCTTAAATTGGTAGAAGCTGATAATTGGAAAAAGTAATTTCCTGAAGTACGAAGACATTCAGTGGTGATTAGAATCTATATAGTAGAAAACAGTTCATTTAGGCATTCAGTGAAAGAAAGGTACAAAATTTTGTTAATATAATTTAGTTAGTGTCATAACAATTTCAATTTTGAAGATAGTTTTGTTTAAATTTTAGATTGTCTATAGAATTTAATTAGTTTTATAAGAATACCAATTTAAAGATAGTTTATTTTAAATTTACATTGGCTAGATTAGATATATATATGTGTGTTTCATAATAGTTATAATAAAGATAATTTAAAAAAGTACTTACAAGCTAATTCTTTGAGAACCGCGATAAAAACCCTATATATTATATTATTAAAAATACTCATTGCTCATCATTCAAACAAAAAACACATCATAACAATATATATATATATATATATATATATATATATATATATATATATATATATATATATATATATATATATATATATATATAATATAATAACTTTTCCTGAAAACAATTTTGATTGTTGCTGTTCCTTTCCGATAACAAATTGTTGATTCCTAACATTCTGGCTGTCGATGTTAATCGTGTCAAAGTATTTCCAAAAGTATTTGTTATTGTATCTTATCTGTTAGAACGATTAAACCAATAAGTGCTTACTGTTTTATTTTATTACCCATTGTTATACAGAAGACTATTGTCTATACTCTAACAAGAAAGTAAAGAGGGTGATTCACCATTAAGAACCGATGATAGAACTGCCAACAGTTTGAAAACTTCGCAATTTTAGCGGCGTCCTTATTTCATTATTGTTTTAGAATTGAATTGAAATTACTTCCATTGTGATCACTGATCACCTTTGTCATGTTGTGGATTTTTTAATTAAACAAGTTTTGCCTAGCTATTATAAGAGTATAATATACATTACTTCCTACGGTCAAATATTTTATCTGAATTAACTTCTTTAATACACACATACCATTGGAAAATAATATATATATATATATATATATATATATATATATATATATATATATATATATATATATATATATATATATATATATATATATATATATATATATATATATATATATATATATATATATATATATATATGAAATTTAATCTTTGCAGATTAGTTAAATAGTAAACTCTTAAATATTGGGGAAATCTGCAAGAAATACTCTAATGTGTATCAATTGTTTTGCCGAACGTTTTCGCCAAAGAGAATTAATTTGGCTTCTTCAGGGCTGAAAGAGAATAAATTATAATTAGCTACCATATATTATCTATTAAAACATTATTGATCTTACCGTAACTTAGAATTGTAGAGTTAGAATATTAAAAAACTTTGCTAGTAACATAGTGGTGTTTTTTGTTACTATGTGCAAAAAAAGTTTTTATAAGTATTGAAATGTATGGTAGCTTCGAACTTGACACGTAAAGGCTTACCCAAGGTTAATCGAAAAACCCAATGCAACTACATTTAAAAGGAGGTAATTCTTTGAAATGTCGGCAATAACTAAATTTTTGATTTTTAGATAGTTAAAAGTGAGGTTCTGTTTAAGCCAGAACGCAAGCGCTGACAACTTCATTATGAATCTTTATGTCGTTAAGGTTCATTGGTAAAAAACGAATGAATTTAAATCCCAGTAAAGGGAAATATTATTTTGATTTTCTTTATTTAATTATATTATATTGTTCATGTATTATTAAGTCTTATTGAGACGTATCTAAGAAAAGCAAGGATATGTTATATATTTTTTGTTAATGAAAATTAATTATAAAGGTATGTTAGTTGTTAATGGATATATCAGTCAAGTTAGTAATCTGTGATATAGTATTGTTCTTGGTATCTGATTTAAGTAACAGGTGGTATATATCGCTTAGATTCTTGATGTCACTCTTAGCCACTTGTGCATTAGCCAAACATGTCCATTCCACTGGTCATCTCATGGACTATACTAACACCACAATTCTCCACCGTGAGAACAATAAATCTAAAAGAGAGTTCATTGAAATGTCTTATATTTTCCTTAACGATTTCTCCATTAATGTTAAGAGTGACATCAAGAATCTAAGCGATATATACCACCTGTTACTTAAATCAGATACCAAGAACAATACTATATCACAGATTACTAACTTGACTGATATATCCATTAACAACTAACATACCTTTATAATTAATTTTCATTAACAAAAAATATATAACATTCCCTTGCTTTTCTTAGATACGTCTCAATAAGACTTAATAATACATGAACAATATAATATAATTAAATAAAGAAAATCAAAATAATATTTCCCTTTACTGGGATTTAAATTCATTCGTTTTTTACCAATGAACCTTAACGACATAAAGATTCATAATGAAGTTGTCAGCGCTTGCGTTCTGGCTTAAACAGAACCTCATTTTTAACTATCTAAAAATCAAAAATTTAGTTATTGCCGACATTTCAAAGAATTACCTCCTTTTAAATGTAGTTGCATTGGGTTTTTCGATTAACCTTGGGTAAGCCTTTACGTGTCAAGTTCGAAGCTACCATACATTTCAATACTTATAAAAAACTTTTTTTGCACATAGTAACAAAAAACACCACTATGTTACTAGCAAAGTTTTTTAATATTCTAACTCTACAATTCTAAGTTACGGTAAGATCAATAATGTTTTAATAGATAATATATGGTAGCTAATTATAATTTATTCTCTTTCAGCCCTGAAGAAGCCAAATTAATTCTCTTTGGCGAAAACGTTCGGCGAAACAATTGATACACATTAGAGTATTTCTTGCAGATTTCCCCAATATTTAAGAGTTTACTATATATATATATATATATATATATATATATATATATATATATATATATATATATCTACGGCATAAAGTGGACTCCGCCCATGTTAAAATTCAGGTTCAATTGAGCTCCGTGGTCAAGTGGATACCGATATACGGAGCTCACTTGACCATTCCATAATATTGGTTCTGTCGATTCATCAACATGTATAGTTTAATAATTTATAAAAATTTTTTGGAGCCCGTAAATACTCCTGTATCATAAATGTATATCGTTTAGTTCACGTGTATATATTATAGGGGTCGTACAGATCTTCTTCAATGTATATTTGAACCATACGTTTATCGGTTTAAGTAAGCTCTGAGAGTTTGGCAACTGTGTGATTATACCGTATATTTTCAACACATACCCTGAACGGTTCATATGGGCTCCTTATTTTTATCTACTGTTCGTAGACAGTGCAATCTAATACGCATTACACTGAGTAACAGAGAATATCTTTTTACCTGGTATAACTACGTACTAAAAGGTAACTGGTTCTTTAAAAACAGGTACATAGATACAAAAGGATTTGGGCTTTTTATTTAATGGAATATTCGCTTGCATAGGAAATTTTATTTTTCTGCATTTTTAAAAATGTTGTTCTTTTATTTAATATAATTTTATTAGTTCAATGCCGAACTCGATGTTTTTTTTTTAATTACAGAAATTTCCTAATATATTTTGTTTACGTGAGTATGTCTATGTACGTTTTATGTAAGCATCCGATTAATAAAAAGTATTTTATTTTATCCAGTTTTCTGCGATATCTTGTATAAAGCTTTTTTATTACCTATTTTAGTTCTGGTCTTATTTGTGTACTACATATGATATCTCGATAAAAGGTTATCCCAAAATATATATGGTTAAGAGCTACAATAGATATTTTTGTGTTAAAATTGGTAGTAGTGTGCACAAAAAGAAAGAATAGTTAATTTGTCTAAAGTGGTATATTCGGCAGCAGATGCATATAGTGCAAGCGTCTATGTTTTAAGGGCGGAAGGATGTGCACCTCATTTTTAGCTAAGAAGCTTGCGAATAATATTATTTCTGGTCCTCAATTTACCTTTTAGTTTTAAACAATAATCTGTGACTGACCCCGTGCGATAAAAACTATTTTCAAGGAATTTATAGGGAGTCTACGTTCAACAATTTCATGACATTATTGGATGTTCAGTTTTGTGAAAGCGTCTATGTTAGGGAAATTGAAGGAGCACACACGAGCTTTTCAGGGGTTTTGGCTAAAAATTGATTTATAGTTTATTTTAATTGTGCAATAATAGGTGTATCGTCTATATAATAGAAGTCCTAGTATATACCGGTATGGATCGTTCGTTTGTGTAAATGTTATACAGTGTAGGTGTCTTTATGTTACCCCAAGCGAGACCGTTCTTTATCTGCTATTCTTACCATTGAGTGATACAAAAAATATTCTCTTGTGTAGGCATACGCAGACAATATAAGTGAGTTTGTTATCTAAGGGGATACCATATAGTTCTTGAAAAAATATTCTGTAAGTTAAGGCGTCGTAAGCGGCATTTAGATTGAAAAATACCACCACTGATACCCGATATTTTTCGTACCCATCTTTGATTTAGTATTTGTGATGTACATCACTTTGAATAGCTGACAAAATAAAGATATTGGCCGATAGTTTTTGTGGTCGTTGGAGTTTTTGCCAGGTTTAAGCAAGGTAACAACTTTGGCTGGTCTCTAGACTTTGGGTATCTCCTAATTTGAATACAGTTGTTCATCATCTGGATAAGCCATTGTAGTGTTTTTGGTCCAGATTTCGTAATAAGCTTTGTGCTAAGATCCTCAAAGTCGGTATTTGTATTATTTTTCATTAAATATGTAGATGGTAGATCCAAGCTCAAAGCTTTTTCCGATAGAAATAGTATGTCTATATCTATAATGTGGTTTTCAGTGATCAGCTATATACCAAATATCCTAGGTTGGGCCCTATATGTGTTTCCTATACTAGAAATTAGTTAGATTCGTGTTTAGCTCATATATCTGATAAGTTTAAGTAAAGTAAAGTTTCTTGATTTTTAGATATACCCTTAACAGTTATAGACATATGTTATTAGAATAGTTGGTCCTAAAAAGGACCAATTTGACAAAATCATATTAAAGGGGTGACTGAAGAATTAGCCGATTAATTAATTAATCATTACCCGGGGTATGCCCGATTGCGGTGGTCCTTCAATCTAGTAGTAGTACTTCAATCTTCCTAAAGGCTCGTTTTTTAAACCCCATAAGTAATGCGTATTCTTTTACTTTTTATTAAAAATTTAAATTTTACATGCCGTGTATTACTTTTTGAAGATATGTCAAATCAGATTTGTATAGTAATAATTTTAGGTTCTAAAGAGCCTCTTTGTGGAAAATAAATAAGTTTGTGATATCTGTCACAACTCATATATATAGATAATAAAAAAATAAATAGTTAAAATAAGTGTAAACAATCTTAACTACATACATCGTCGCCACTGTTCAGGTGATGGGTTTATCACAGATATCAAAGGTTACATTTTAATTCAGTGTTCTATTTACGTATCTTCAATATTAAAAAAGTAGAAAAATACATGATTATGCTTTTATTTTTTTTAATCTATTCTATTTTCTTTCTAGAGTTCCGTCTTTTTTGAACGACCTGTGTTCTTTTTTCAATTGGGCACTTGTCCAAAGCTATGACAAATACTCCTCTGCTATTTTACATTAATATGACATTCATTATTTTCTCTAAACACTCTGTCCTCTGCTATTCTACATTAATATGACTAATTTATTTTATCTTTCTTGCAACTATTTTAATGTTTATCCTGTGTATCTTCTTCTTCTTCTACTTTTTCTTTTTATATAGACATAACTCTGTCTGTTTTTCAATGTGCCTCCAGTAAGTTGCCTTTCCATCGTTTTCGTGGTCGTCCTACTGATCGTCTTCCTATGGGTTAACCGTCTCTTGCCGTCTTTATTGCTTTATTTGTTGTCATTCGGCATATACGATCGTTTCATTCTACTCTTCTATTTCTTAACCAGTTCTTGATGTTCTTCACCTTGCATCTACGTCGTATATCTGTACTTCTAGCTCTATCCCATAGTGTCTTACCATCAATTTTTCCAAGTGTTTTCATCTCTGCTGTGTCATATCCTTT
The DNA here is from genome assembly GCF_040954645.1 of Diabrotica undecimpunctata. Lineage (NCBI taxonomy): Eukaryota > Metazoa > Arthropoda > Insecta > Coleoptera > Chrysomelidae > Diabrotica > Diabrotica undecimpunctata. The sequence continues at coordinate 6,194,456 of NC_092813.1, forward strand.
TTGTCCTCTCTGTGTCAGATCTTGTTTCTGCCGCGTATGTCATTATTCGTCTGATGACTGTTTTGTAAATTCTGCTTTTCGTTTCTTTTCCGATATTTTTAGTTCCTCATAATGTTTCGTTTAGGCAGCCTGTGGCTCTGTTTGCTCTATTCACTGGGTCTTGCACTTTAGTTTCGAGCTTTCCGTAGCTAGATAATGTGATGCCTAGATATTTAAGTCCTAACACTTGTTCTATTATAGTGACCTTCCAGCTTCAATTAACATCTTAGTAAATTTGCTGTTGTAACCATGCATTTTGTCTCTTTTGGGGAAATTAACATGTTAAATTTTCTGGCGGGTATATGAAATTGGTGCAGCATACGTTGTAAATCATTTTCACTTTGAAAGAGTAGTATTGCGTCATCTGTACAGCAGATTATTTTTAGTTCTTATTTTTTATTATTTCATCCATAATCAGGTTGAATAATAGAGGACTCAGGTAATATCCCTGTTTTATTCCATTGTCACCTTCAATAGGGTCGGTTAGTTCTTCTTCTACTTTTACTTTTATTGTGTTGTTTTGGTATATATTTTCGATCGTTTTGATTTTTCCTAGAGGTATCTCTCTTGCTTACAATAAGGGGATAACGTTTTTTTAATTTGTGTATCTTCTGTATATCATTATTTCTTTTGTGTATTAAAAATTAAATTTTGGTTATTATTGCTTAATATTCTCTTAACGTGTTTATTAATTGTCTTGTTATATGTGTATCAAGATATGTGTGTCATAATAGATTGTAATGCATATTTCATTTAATGTAATTAAAGTGCTCTTTGCGTTTGCCAATTACTTTCTCACTTCCTCAGCGATAGGTCTTTTTTCCTCATCAATAACCTTATCCTCGCTCGATACAGCTATTTTAACCCTCTATAGCCCCGTGTGTACTCAAGGCAACAAAAGAGTTTTTGATGCAGAAAACTTTTTTAAAACAATTTCCGACTCTAGTATGCCCTCTGTTAATTTCAGGCAACATTTGGTTATACATTTTAATACACTTTGTGAACCTATGATGAAACCTATAGGGAAATGTTTAACAATTTGTCAAATGAACATGACTGCCTTATTAGTTTGTATTTTCGATCGTGATTTATTGTTATAAATTGTGTACAATTTATATACAAATACATACATATATACTAAACGATTATATCAGCATTTAGATATTGATTACCGTTGACATTTGTTTATTTTATTGTGTTGTTTCAGTACTGTGATAAAAAACAGGTATGTTGCTTTGAATCCACGCTGGACCATATTATTTTAAATTATTTCTTTAAGATGAATACAAAAACGTTCTACGGGAAAAGCAGTAAATATCCGAGGAATATAAAGACTCTGACTTTGATAGTGATAATAAGAAAGTGATAATGAATTTTCCAGGTACTCAGATATCAATCGATCCAGGATCAAATAAAATGGAAAATGAAGACGATTTGTACGAAGCAAATTTAGACCAGGATACCAATTTAAATTTAGACCAAGATGAAGATGAGGGCGACACCGATAAAACAGAAAAACACACTGAACAAAATGTACTCAAAAGGTCAAAAATGATCGTAAAAAACATTCAGTGGAAGAGTGGTTCCCGAACAGTATTTCCAATTCCAGAATGGAAAGGTAGTTTACCAACATGCAAATTATTAGAACCGGAATCCCCTCTACATTATTTTAAAAAGATGATATTATCTACCAATATGCTGGAAAACATAATAGAACAAAGTTATTTGTATGCACTGCAAAAGAATATAAATAAACCATTGAATATGACACTAGCAGAATTAAACCAATTTATTGGATCTGTTCTACTGATGTCAATATATGGCATGCCAAGTCAAGATCATTTTGGCAGAAGGAAACACGTGTTGCTCAAATAGTCGATAGTATATCTAGGAATCGCTGGGAAGAAATAAAAACTGAAATGCATTTCAATAATAACGAAAATATGGTCAACAATAATGATAAGTTATACAAAATTAGACCGTTCAGCAACGGTTTATTTTAAAATTTTCAAAGTATTCCAATTAGTGAAAAATTGTGTATTGATGAACAAATGATACCATTCAAAGAGGCACATTCTTTAAAACAATATATGAAGAACAAACCCAAAAAATGGGGATACAAGGCATTTGTTTTGTGTGATAGCAATGGTATTGTTTATAACTGGGAATTATATATAGGAACTGTTAAACATCCTCTTCATTTACCTAATGTAGACACCAGCGGTAATGTAGTAATAAGAATGTGTGAGATAGTCAAACCAAACAAATACTATAAAGTATATTTTGACAACTGGTTCAATAGCATTCAGTTGCAGATTGAAATGGAAAAACAAACAAACATATTGCCTTATTGCCATTTTTCTGATGACAAGAATATGAAGAAACAGGGCAGAGGTACTGTAGAAGAAAAGCACGCTACAGTAGATGGCATAAGACAAACAGCGTTAAAGTGGTACGATAATAAACCGGTTCATTTGCTTAGTACATTTGTTGGTTCTGAGCCTACTTCGTTAGTCAAGAGGTGGGATAAGAAACAAAAATCAAGAATTATTGTATGCTGTCCAAATTCAGTGCAATTTTATAATACATTTATTGGAGGTGTCGATTTTATGGATTCACTAATTGCTCTTTATCGAACAGACATAAGATCTAAAAAGTGGTATCTAAAAATATTTTTTCACCTTCTGGATTTAGCTGTTATTAACAGCTGGTTGTTGCATCGTCGTGATTGCGATTACTTTGAAATTAAAAAGAAAAACCAGTTGCCTTTGTTACAGTTTAAGTCCCACTTATGTAGCGTACTGTTAGTAAGAACTGACCAGATCAAGAACAAAGGACGTCCCAGGCTCAGTGAAATTGAGAACGAAATTGTAAAAAAAACAGAGGAGAGGATCTACTGCTATTGTACTACCAAAGGAAGTTAGGCTTGACCAAAGGCCAGTAATTTCTGAAAAAAAGGGAAGATGCAAAAAACCAGGATGCTGTAATACTTCTAAAGTAATGTGCGATAAATGTAAAGTTGCTTTATGTTTTACAACTACAAATATTTGTTTTTTTGAATGGCATAATAAATAAGTATATAACTTGTTTCGTTAGTTTTTGCTAAACACTCCCAAAACTCTTCGGCGAAAGAAATGGCGATAAGTACCAGGGTCTCCTTAATTGGGAGAGGACGATAAGACTCCCTCGAGACTCCCGGTCAGCCTATGAATGTCCTTAAAGTAAAAAGGATCGATAAGTGAAACATTCGAAGCATATAGCAAGCAGACAAGATAGTAAATCATTTTCTGCAATGCGTACAAGTTAGATGAGTAGATTCTGGAGTAATAGATATACATGAACCAGAAATAGAAATGGCGCCCTTATAAGACGAGAGATGTGTTATGGAAAATTAATTAAGTCCCTTTTAATATAAACATCATTCAAGTCTACGCACTGATATCCAATCTATTGAAGAAGAAATAGAAACTTTCTATCTGACTCCAGAAGATTACCTAAAACTAAAAAAAAAACTAATCATTATGTTGGGCGTTTTAAACGCCAAAATAGGACAAGGCAGTCAAGAATTTTGTGCAGATATATGATCTTATCACAGGAAACGAAAGATGAGAAAAAATGATCCAATTCTGAAAAGACACGGATATGGTTGTAATGAATCCATTTTTAAAATTACATCCAGGAAGACTTTAACACTAAAAGTACACAGTGATACTCTAGAGCGAAATAATGTTGATTTTATCAACAGAAACAAACGATGTTTTCTCGTCTCATAGTTTATTAGTTGTAAATATCAATATACCATTCAAAATAATTCACAGGAAATAAGGCTCAACATTTACTAAAAAAAAACAACTTCCTGGAAAAACTAAAAACAAAGCTTAATAAGAATTTTGCGAAAATAGTTGAAAACACTAGTAGCAACATAGAATAGTGAAACGAAATGAAGACATCTATTACCATACTTTTACGTGAAAATCTTAAATCAAAAAAAGAAAACAAGCAAGAATGGATGAGGGATATTATATTGCAGAAGCTCTTTTAACGGTCTTGGGAAGATTCTCTGTCTTAGAAAATGGACTGGTCTAACGTCAGCTGATCTATTTCGAGCTGCTATGAATAGTCGACGTCTTCTACTACCAGTAAAAGATATCATCTTAAAGAAGAAACAATTCTGTATATTTTTTTGATTGGAAGCAAGAATATTAAGAAAATAGAAGTTGCAAATAAGGTAAGAATTTTTATTTATTTTCTTGCATAGTATTTTTAATAATTGCTTAGTAGTTTAATTTCTTATCTAATTTTCGTGTTAGTTTATAATTTACCTCTTATATTTTAAAATAAATTATCTTTTAAATATTATGCTTGCATTTAACTTATGTTATTAACTTTTGATAAGTTTATATTCTTTAATTTTATAAATTTTTGCTTAGAACATATTCTTGATTTACATATTGATATCTACTTGGATTTTCATTTATACATAACTATTTAGGATACACTGTATAGTGTGTTTGAAACAGCAAGAGAACGGCTCTTTTGGTGGATGAGCCCCATGTTGTGTCTTATAAGACAACGATTCTAATATCCCTTGTGGTTATTTTGTCTCTTTTATGGCGGGACGTAAGGGTGTCGTCGTACTGTGACGTTAAAAAAACGAATATAGAGGCATATAAAGAAACATTAGATCGTGTTTTTGTTGCTACTATTGAAACTTTGACGTACGAGACGTCAAATGAAAGGGGACTGGAACCCGGGGTAACAGAGAGAAAAACATGACCAAATTGGGCAATTATTCGGTATCTTTATTCTGCTCAGGGTCGTTTTCATCTTTATTTTGCTACATTTTGGCAGTAAAAAAAATATTTTTTCGTATTATTTTAATGTGCACTTGCCTTTTGCATCGATTTTTTTATCTAAAAATGTTAATTTTTCTGCCAATTTCAAATATTTATTTACAGTTAGTAATCATATTAAGTTTACATTTTGCACAATATTTATTTAAATTATATTATCAACTTGTATAGAATCTCCTTTGGCACAGATACATATACAGATTTGTGACACACTATATTGTTTACTAACTGATATAGTTTTATTGTTTTTTTCAAAATCTGTCATTTTCGTCCAAAAGGACTTCCAAGTTACTGCTATTTCAGTGTTCTCAAATATTATGACTTTTATGTTTGTCCTCTGCTAATATTAGATACATTTGTTTTTAGTTTATTTATTTTCGTTTCATACTTAATTCAATATTCTTCGTGTTTTAAGATATTCTATGTATCTCTTTCTTATTGTTAGCTGCCAGCAAGTACTAAATTTAGAAAGTAATACTCGTTGTGGTTTTTAAATCCTCAATGTACTTTCTTTTATTTATTTACGCTGTAACCACAAGGGTTATTAGCGACCTAAAAAATACAATACAGGCAAAGTAAGAAAAAATTACAATAATTGATACAGTCCTGAGCCTTTAAGATAACTTAGTGTGTTTTTAATATTCATGTTTTTTCCTAAGGCTCCCTTTATATTATTTTTAATAGTGTGCTTCTTTATATGTTTTGCACTGAGTTAGTCTATGTTTCACGGAGAGTATTACTTGACAATTTTCACACATTGGCAGCACAGTTCGCGTAAAGGGGTGTTTATGTGTAAAGTTAATGTGTCCTAACGTGTTATTCTCACTTGGTTATGTCTATTCGCTGTAGGTTGGAGCCACGGTTTCACTAATTATTTGATTTCCTTGAGTTTATTTTGTGATACACTTCACTTATTTTGCTACGCACTTAACACTTTATATTTTATTTCTGACCCGAAGTCATCTGAAGAAACCTCATTAATAAGAATGGAGTCCTGGATGAAGGATGCTAAGTGGGCTGGTTCATCTGCTTCTTTATTTCCTTGTATACCTAAATGTGATGGAACAAACATAAACTCAACAGTGATCTTATTATTATTATTTCGAATCTCTGTTTCTGATTGGATATGGAGGCAATTGGAGTATTGGTATATAAACGTTTGATAATGCGAAGTGAGCTTAGCGAATGGGTTATTATGAGAGACGGGGATTGTTTCGACCCTTTTATGTGGATAACTGCTTGTAATACTGCAAACAACTCTGCAGTGTATGATGAAGTAATTGGGATTGAATTTAAATTTTAAGGATGTATTGGTAATGAGGATGGCCGCACCAACACCGTTTGAAGATTTGGATGCATCAGTGTATATCTTATAGTGATTTTCATAAGTAGGGTGTTCTTTATTACTAGCTATTTTAGAAGAATATTAGAGAGGAAGGTATTTGCATCGTAAACTTAGGTGTGGTTCTTCTGTCAAGCATTGTAGACTTTCAACTGGTGTCGTTCGAAACGCACCTGTAGCTATTCGTAGAGCTGTGTTTTGAACAGTTTCTAAGGTTTTTAATACTGATACTTTGCTTGATGAATAAACTATCGCACCATAGTCGAGTTTGAATCTGATTAAAAATTTAAACACATCTAATAGTGTATTTTGATCTACTCCCCAGTTTTTGCTGGAAATAGTTTTCATTAAATTTAATTCTGCTTGGCATGATTTTTTAAGTTCTTCTGTATGTTTTTTCTAGGAGAGCTTTTGGGTAAAACCATACCTAAAAATCTGATACTATTTGTGAAACTGAGAGTTTTTGTAATCCGATAGTCCTAGACCACAATTTTAACTAATTGATTCTTTGTTGTAAATGTTTTTAAATAGATGTAGAGATTTTTCCTTTGGCAAGTAAAACTAAGTCATCAGCGTATAATAATCCTTTAGCAATCGGTGAGCATTGTTGAAGTATGTCGTTTATGGCTATTAGAAAAAGGGTTGAGCTTATAACTGATCCGTGTGGTACTCCGTTCTCTTGAACTTTTTTATTTGATTTAACATGGTCTGATCGAACTAGGAAGTTGCGAGATTAAAGAAAATTTGAAATAAATTTCTCTCGAAATAATTTCTCTCGGGGGAACCTGTAACCCTAGAGAGCGCGTCCCCAGGTGGCGGATAGGGGAATGCCCTCACCGGCCTGTTTGCAGCTAGGCCGGCGGGTAGGTGGGAAATAAAATACCACCCGCGGACCAACAGGTGGGGTAGATAGGACTCCTAAGCCGTAGAGAAGGCAACTTATCTAAGAGAAGGATACTCTGATTTAAAACCCTGGTCCTCCAAGTTGGGGGTTGAGGCATCGGGCCAACTCCTCGATACTCGGAAAAAATGATCAAAGTTAAAAATTTCAGCAAAAAGCCTTGGAATTCGGACGGATTAAACTATAAACGAAATTCGCAAAGAAAATGGATTATGAATTTGGGTGCTTGGAACATACAAGGAATAAGGACAAAACAGGAGGAGGTCTTCCGTGAACTGAGTAAAATGAAACTAGACATCTGTGTATTAACTGAAGTAAAGAAAAAAGGAAGAGGAAATGAAAAGATAAACGAATACCTGCATTTCTATAGTGGCGTAGAAAAGAGCGAACGAGCTAAAAGGGGAGTGTCTATAGCAATACATCAGAAACTGAAAAAATGTATTAAATCATGGCAAGAAATAGATGAAAGAATTATCCTCATGGAAATTAAGAAAAATGGCCATGAAATAGTGGTAATTGGAACATATGCACCGACGGATGACTCAAGGGTTGACAGCAAGGAAGAGTACTTTAACAAGTTAACAACTGTTCTAGCCACAATTAATAAGAAGAAAGAAATTTGGATCTTAGGTGATCTTAATGCAAGAACTGGAAAGAGCTCCAACAGTGAAATAATAGGGAGATATGGAGAAGACATTCTGAACGACAATGGTCAAAGATTAATAGATTTTTGCGAGGCACATTCTTTGAAAATATTAAATGGTTTCTTCCCCCATAAGAATATACATAAATTTACATGGACGCAGCCTACCAGAAATTTAAAATCAATAATTGACTATTTCATTCATCGTAAAGATTCTAAGCTAAAAACGAAGGACGTGAAGGTGTTTAGAGGGCCAGAATGTGGAAGTGACCACCATATGATTATTGCAAAAGTAATGGTGACATTTAAGAGAGAACAATCAAGTCACAAAAATGATGAAGTAACAGACATAGGAACAACCATAGAAAACATAAAATATAACCTGGAAAGCTTTAAACAAGATTCGACAAAGTTCTTATATAAAATTAGAATAGCTCAGAAAATAAAAAATATAGAAACAAAGGACTTAGACCCTGAAAGTCTGTATGAGGTAATTAAAAAATATATTCATGAAGCGGCAAATGAAGCACTGGGAAAAGTTGAAAATCGGAAAAAAGGAAAACCTGAATGGTTGTCAACGGAACTAGAAGAGAAAGTTCTCAAGAAAAAACAAGCATATCACATATGGCTTCAATCCAAAGATCCTCAAGACAGAGAAATATACGCTAAATGGAATAGAGAAGTTAAAAAAGACGTAGATAAGGCGAAAAATATAAACTGGGAGGCTAAGTGTGATGAACTGGACAGATTTATGGGTGGAACAAAAGTGGCGCAAGCTTGGAAAACATTAAAGCAGTTTAGGAAAAATGAGAAAAATGAAGACAACATTTCTCTCATAAAGTTAAATGAATGGGAAGAATATTATACGAAACTGCTGAAAGAGGATAGAGTAGAGTACAGATGGGAAAAGATAAGGGAATTAATAGACAACACAGACGAAAGACAGGAAATCCCTATAATAACATTATCTGAATTGACGGAAACCTTAAAAGAGGTTAAAAACGGAAAAGCCGCAGGGCCTGGAGACATTCCCATAGAGCTGGTTAAATATGGGCCGACTGCACTTTTAGAATTAATAGTAGACCTTTTCAATAAATGTATGTGTGGAGACCAGGAAATTCCTAAAGATTGGAATAAATCTTATATAAGCTCCATATATAAGAGAGGGAATAAAAGAGACTGTTCCAATTATAGAGGTATTAGTGTGACGAGCTCTGTGGGCCGGTTGTACGGCAGAATATTAAAGAAGAGGGTTGAAAGACAGATACAAGATATTGAAGAACAAAGCGGCTTTCGTACCGGGAGATCCTGCCTTGATAATATATTTATCCTACGACAAATAATTGAAAAGCGTGTCGAAAGAAGTAGAGAGACCCATTTGGTATTTATAGACCTTGAGAAAGCATATGATAGTGTCCCGTTAAAGAAAATGTTTGAGGTCCTCAAAAGGTCCGGATTAGATTCGACGTATATCCGAGCGATATATAAATTGTACGAAAATGCAGTTAGTTGTGTAAAAATTGGAACCAGAACCTCAAATGAATTTAAAGTCACTAAAGGCCTAAAGCAAGGATGCTGTTTGTCACCGACACTCTTTAAAATATACGTCCAAGAAGCATTGAGGAATTGGAGAAATAAATGTAGATTTATGGGCATCGAAGTGGGACAAGAAACTCTGTATACATTGTTGTTTGCAGATGATCAGGTGGTGGTTGCAACCGATGAGGAAGATATAAACTATATGAATCGAAAATTATTTGAGGAATATGCCAAATGGGGGCTTACTGTAAACATAAGCAAAACAGAATATTTAAAAATTGGAGGAAATACCACAGATCTGAGGCTTGAAAACGCAGTCATAAAAGGCTGCAACCAGTATAAATATCTAGGAAGCATCATATCAGCAGATGGCAGAGTTAAGATAGATATACAAAACCGAATAACCCAAGGGAAAAAATGCATCCGAATACTGAATTCATTACTGTGGTCTAATAAAATAAAGATGCATACCAAACTTCGCGTATACAGAGCAATTGTTGAACCAATTACCACATATGGTGCCGAATGTTGGACGATGACAAAGAATGAACGAGATAAAGTAGACGTTGTGGAAATGGATTATCTTAGAAGGTCATGTCGAGTATCGAGAATGGAAAGAATCAGGAATGAGGAAATACGAAACCGTACGGGAATTAAAGATACTCTTTCAGATAGAATACAAGGAAGGCAATTACAATGGTATGGTCACGTGATGAGAATGGAGGAGGAGCGGTGGCCAAAGAAAGCCTTAATGTATGTTCCGCCAGAAAGAAGGAAAAGGGGAAGACCACCAAATTCCTGGAGAAGAGAAATCACAAAAACAATGCAATCTAGAGGCTTAGAAGAGGGAGATTGGAGAGATAGGAAAAGATGGAGGCTGAAATGCGGGAAGCGGCAATCGCCGTAGGACCCCCGTTATATGATGATGATGATTGAAATAAATTTTAACATATTGCCTTTGATATTTCAATTTTGCAATTTTGATATAATGTTGAATCGCCAGACAGTATCATAAGCTTTATTAATATTAAAAAAGACTGCGATACAATCTTGTTTATTTGCAAATGCTTCATGTATTCCTGACTCTAAGTCTATTAGGTTATCTATAGTGGATCGATTTTGCCTAAATCCGCTTGGTTGTGTAATAAGAAGTTTTTGTTGTTCTAAATAACATCTCAGCCTTTTATTTACCATTTTCTGTAACACTTTACATATAATATTGGTTAAAGATATTGGTAGATATGACTCAGGTGATGTCCCGGATTTCTCAGATTTAAGAAGTTGTAGTATTATTGCTTCGGATCAAGTTCATGGGAAAACCTGGTTACTCCAGATAAAATTATAAAGGTACAGAAAGTTCTATGATGGAAAAAGAGACGTTAAGGTTGTGAATCTCATGTCCATCGAATCACAATATATTTTTTTTTACGTTGTTTTTATATATTTTAAAATTATCAGTGTAATTTTCATCTTCTTCTTCTTCTTCTTCCTTTGCCCTATCCGTTTCGGACGTTGGCTATTAACAAGGCTATTTAGACTTTGTTTACGGCACCTCTGAACAGTTCGGTCGATGTTAGTCCGAACCATTGTCGTCCTACTCCTACTGTCGATTCTTCCTTGGACTATTAACTGTAGCAGTCGGTACTTAGTATGCCTCATAACATGTCCGAAGTACTCAAGCTTCCGTTTCTTTACGGTGAAGATTATTTCTTTGCTTTTGCCTATTCTCTGTATTACTTTCACGTTGGTGATGTGGTCTGTCCAAGATATCCGAAGAATACGGCAATATATCCACAGCTCAAAGGATTCTAGTTTCTTCAGGGTGGCTTCCGTTGTGGTCCATGCCTCTGCTCCATAGAACAAGACCGGGAAGACATAACACTTGACCAGTCTTAATTTTAGTTCCATTGAGATGTTGCTTGTGAACCATTTTTTCATATTGTTGAACGCGTTTCGCGCTTTTTCAATTCGTGATCTTATTTCTATTGACTGGTCCCATTTTGTGTTGACTGTGGTTCCAAGGTATGTGTATGTCTCCACTTGTTCTATTTTTCGGTTGTTTAATGTCAATTGCATCGGAGGTTGTTGTGTTCTGCTAATGAGCATGCATTTAGTTTTGGTTGTATTGAGTTCTAAACCATATTCTTGACTTGCTGTGTGTATGCTTTGCATGAGTCTTTTCATCACTGAAATTTAATTCGAATTGGTCGGCTAATATATCTACGATTTCTTTTCTATAACTAATTATTTTGTTATTTTTTGCTTAAAAAGGAATCTTATATGGTTTGCTGTTGCCAGAGATTTTCCTTAAATTCCTACAAACTGTACTTATGCATGAAGAGTTAAGAGCTAATATGCTATTTAGAGATAAGATGAATTTTTTTCAGAATTCTTTTCTAATCTTTTTTTCTTTTTCTTCCTTTTTTTTGTAGTCCGTTATATTTTTGTCTGTTTTATGATGCTTTATTCTATTGAAATCTTTCTTATACACTTTTGTAGCTTGGCTACATTCAGGTGTCCACCGTGGAAAAGGTTAATGTCTCTTTAAAATTTTTGTTTTTCTTACATACGTCTCTGCAGCTGCTGTGATGGTTTGTAGAGATGTACTTTAAAACTTTCAATATCGTTTGATGATGTGAAGTTGATTTTTTTAATGTTCTGTTCGATCTGTTTGGTAAAGTTAGTCCAATCAGCATTTTTAATATTCCACTTTGAGACAGGCCATTCTATATTTGTGATTTTCTGATGTGTTAAAGATATTATAATGTGGTAGTGGGGTAGAACGTCCCATGTTAACGTAGTGGACAGAACTGGGTCACACAGAGAAATATCAATTGCTGATGATGTGCCATTTTGTATGCTGAATCTGGTTGGTTTTTAGTCGTTAAGTAGATTCAGATTTTGGGATGTTATATCTTATATGTAATATTATCTTCTATAATTTGTCCTGTCGGGTTCAGTTTTATGGAACCCCACATCGGATTGTGTCAGTTAACATCTCCAACGATAATTCTAGGTGAAGGAATTTGTTCCAAAATAGTTGTTAAATCTTCTTGGGATATGGTCCTATGTGGTAGGATACACATATTAGATATACAAAATTTTTTGATGTACATTTATTGTGATCGTTATTAACCCTACGTTGGTCGCATGGTGAGCGCAACGCTCACCATTTTACTTTTTTTTTAACATTTTTCACAATTTTACTCACATTGGCAACTACGCTCATGTAATCCTTCCTACTACTATTGTGTATAGAATGTTTTACGCAGAATTGTGATCGAGCAACCGTCAGTCTATTCCAAGTATTGATTAAACGCATATGTCGAGAAATGAGCGACTTTGTGTTTTAAATTATATAACTTTAACATATTATTGTGTAATAGATCCTAAAGAAGAGGCCAGACTGTTAAAAATATATGAAGAATTGGAGCAAGAGGATTTGTTACTTGAACAGACGCAAAAGCAAAATTTGGACGATGAAGAAAGCGACATAGATTCAATAGAAGTCAGTTCTAATCATGATACAGACTCAGTGTTTTCGGCCGATGATACGACAAATACTATTTCAACGTTTTGGTCTGAAAATGGTCCCAAATATATCGGCAGAGACAAAAAAACCATTTGGAAAGTTCACCGTGAGCGAAAACCTAGCCGTATTCCACAGCACAATATTATTAGAAAACTACCGGGAGTGAAACATGCGGCAAAGAATGTTAAAACTCCATATGAAAGTTGGAACCTGCTCATAAGAGATGATGTTATTAAAGAAATTGTGACGTGCACAAATTTGTAGGTACCTACAGAAAATTAGAAGCAACTATACACGCAAACGAGATGTTTTAGATACTGACTGTGACGAAATAAAAGCAGTGTTTGGATTGTTGTACATGGCAGGAGTTTTGAAATCCCCACACACCAACCTAAATGACCTATGGAGCAACGATTCTACAGCACCAGAGTTATTCAAAATTGTAATGCCCCTGAAACGTTTCTCTTTGTTGCTTCGAGCACTATGTTTTGATAATATTCACACAAGAGCTCAACGCAAATTAATTGATAAGCTAGCTCCAATAAGAAATATATTCCAGAAACTTATAGAAAGAAGCCAAGCCTGCTACATGCCTGGTAAGAACTGTACTATTGACGAAATTCTGGAGGGTTTCCGTGGAAGGTGCAGCTTCAGGCAATATATCCCGAGTAAACCAAACAAATACGGGATAAAAATATTTGCCTTGACTGAGAGTCGTGTATTTTATACTGTGAAAATGGAGATTTTGATAGTCCATTTTGTATTGAGAACAGTCCAGCCAGTGTGGTAAAACGATTGTGTGAACCCATTATGAATTTAGGACGAAATTTAACCTGTGATAACTGGTTCACGTTAGTTCCTTTGGCCAAAGAATTGAAAAAGAAAAAAATAACTTTAGTTGGGAAAATTAGAAAAAACAAACGTGAAATTCCTGAAATATTTGTTGCAGCTAAAAAAAAGCCAATTTGTAGCAGTTTATTTTTCTTTTGGTCGTGAATGTTTATTAGTTTCGTACGTCCCAAAAACAAATAAGAATGTCCTGCTTTTGTCAACCCTCCAGGAATATGACGAAATTAACGAGGAAAGTGGTGAAGCTTGCAAACTAGTAGTAGTTACTTTTTACAATCAAACAAAATCGGGAGTAGATTCAGTGGACCAACTGAAGAGTCTTTATTCAGTGGCAAGAATCACACGTAGGTGGCCATTGACTGTTTTTTTACTATGCTAAACATCGCTGGAATAAATGAAAACATTATATTTAGGACAAATGTATTAGAATCCTACCAACCAAGACGTGAGTATCTGAAAATTTTACCCAGACAACTCATTACCCCACATATGCAAAAAAGAGCGGCCCAAAACTTGCCATTTCTGCTAACTTTGCAAATTAAAAAATATCTGAATCTCTTCCTTTGACACAGAAACGAGATGTTCCTGAGGAAAATCAAGCAGGTGCAATGCCAAAATGCTCCTATTGCCCCAAGAAAAAAAAATCGAAAAACAGCATCAAAATACGCCAAGTGTTTCAGAGCAATTTGTAAAGAACATACAATCACTATTTTCACAGAGTGTGAACGCGACCTATTTGAAAAAAAGGAATGAGGCGAAAATTTAGGATGCTGGTTTTATGCCAATTTTGACAACATCCTGTATAATAAAAAAGGCAACTTTACACTGTAAACGATAATACTATATCTGGTTAATAAGCACCTAAAAAATAGAAACTTTTATTTAAATTACGTTAGCGGATATTGAATATTATAACGTGGTAGAAAAGTGTAATTTTCATATAAAAACCATTATAACTTAAAAACGGTTCACAATAGGATAAGGAAACTATAAACAAAAAATTTTCAAAATAACGAAAATATTTCTAAAATTAAAAAATTCATTAAATAGGTCACTCTTTAAAACCCCTTCATACCAATTTTCATTAGTCAGTTACCTTTATTTCTCGAGATATTTCTAATTGGACATTTATCTGCCGCACCCTGTATATTAATAATAAGTACTTATTTTCAGGAAAGATTGCAATTCCGCTTCTACGAATACGAAATGGAGAAAAAACGTGGTTTGCTCTAAAGGATAAAAAACTACGAACGAGGGCGAAAGGAAATGGACCACAAATTCTTCTAGAAATGATAATTCAGCGGAATCCTATGAGAGCGTGTATAAGAACTTTAAATCCAAGGGAGGAGAAATATATGCAAACTGAAGTAAAGTTTAAGCGGCAAGTTTTTGTAAAAAATGTTCTAAGGCTAAAAGTATTTGTTATGTATTTCTTAGAAGTCGGCAAGCTTTTCCAGTAAGTAATCAGATACTTCTTGAATACATATTTTTATCTAACGTAAGTTTTTTCAATAATGATCCTAAACATTAAGGCAATTTTTTTTAATTTTTTCCTTTTTCCTTGCATTATCCTTAGAATTATTCTTGAAAACAAGATAATATTTTTTCTTCACAACTCCATCACATTATGTCCCATGATATACCTATTGTATTTCTAGTTAATTGTAAATGTGCTGTAAATCTTATTTAATATTTTAGAAATTGTTTTGAATGGGAGTCAAAACTACAAAGTTTTGCGGCATTGGTAGTTTGGGTTATACTTTGCTACTATTTCCAACCATGGATGTTTCCGATATTAGTTCTCTTGGTATTCTTAAAACAGTATATAGTACGATCTTTATTAGGACCTTTACAAGTCCCGTGGGATGAATCGCAGGATTCAGAAGGAGAAGACGACGACGAAGAAGACAAAGAGAAAGAAGAAAAGAAAAGTCTGAAACAACGTTTGCAGGCGATTGAAGAAGTAACGCAGGGTGTTCAGAATGCGATTGGATGGATTGCATCCTTGTTGGAAGGTATTAAAAAGTAAGTTATTAATTATATCAAATCATATTACAAGACAAAAATTTACATAGGATAAAAATTATGTCTGTTTTTTTACATAGGTGCATATTTAATCCATTTTTAGACACAGCTGTGCCCATATTCTCTTCGATGGCTGTCCACCAATGATCTTGTCCCTATTTTTGTAGAATTTTTCTTATGATCATCCCTCTATCTCATGTAAAAGCGCGTTTCGCAGTCACTTTGCAGTAGGCGCAGCATACGGCTATTTAAATCTTATGGAACCTTTGAGCTTAGTGTCGCCAGTTTTAAGTAGGCGGAAAGACTTAAAATCCATCCAAATAGAATATTGCAGAAGTCCCAAACACCTTGACTTGAAAATCTGTGTTTTGGTTTTATTATTTTTAACTTTGATCAAATGAAAGGCAGATATCGAGCACAGTTTATTAATTAAATATTACCCAAGTACTTTCGTTTCCTACAGCATATTCAGGGGTATTTTGTAAATTTTGGCCTATCCAACATTCTGTTGAGAATATCATCAACATAAAATTGTACATTACACTACACGACACAAGGACAAACAGTTTAAAATTTTAAAATTTTTTAAAAAAACTGCTAAAAGGAAGCGAAAGTACTTGGACAAGATTTAATTAATAAACTGTGCTCGATATCTGCCTTTCGTTTAATCAAAGTTCATTTATTCGAGCATTCAACCTAATATCAATTTATTATTTTTAACTAATTCGTAGATACTATGAAAGGTATTGTTTAACCTGGCACTGGAGTATGCGGTTAGGCAAATGCAAACTGGACGAGAAAACCTACTGACCAATAAAACGGTTCAACTGGCTGTCTACGCCGATGATATTAATACTATGAGTAGAACATCAACAGGAGCACAGGAAGCATACGCAGAGTTAAAAACACAAACGAGAAGGCTAGGTCTGGAAATTAACACAGAAAAAACAAAAATAATGGTACAGACGAGAAGAAATATAATCCCACAAAACATTATGCATGAAGATGACATTGAAACGGTTGGAAAGTTTACATACCTGGGAGTAGAAATATATGCCGATGGAGCAGAAGATGGAGAAATACGAAAAAGGATAACGCAGGCAAACAAAGCTTATTTTGCCCTCTCCCATATATTTCGGTCTAAAAGTGTTCACCGAAATACAAAGATGAGAATCTATAAAACTTTAATTCGGCCAATAGCATGTTATGGCAGCGAAGCATGGGTCCTGAAAGAAACATCCAAAAACAAACTCGACACATTCGAAAGAAAAGTACTGAGGAGAATACTAGGACCTGTGAGGGAAAACGGAATCTTCAGATACCATTGTCAGACTTCATTAGAATACAAAAATTGCAATGGGCCGGACATGTGATACGAATGGGAGAGGATAGGCTACCAAAACGAGCACTGAACGCCAGAATGCAGGGAAAGAGACCAGTTGGAAAGCCAAGAAAGCGCTGGGAAGACACAGTAAGCAGCGACGCACAAGCACTTTTAGGAGTCCGTGTATGGAGAAGAGCAGCCACAGACAGACAAGGGTGGAGGCAAAAAATAAAGGAGGCCAAGGCTCATTTTGGGCTGTAGTGCCGTAGAAGAAGAAGATGAAAGGTATTTATACGATAGAACAAATACGCCACAGGACATAGGTCTTTGTTAGAACAGTTTTAAGTTTTGTATTTTGCTCTCATTTATCATTCGTAGCATAAATGAATGATTACGTCTTCTCTGTCCTTTTTTATGGTGTTGAATCGTGGACCTTGAACGAAGATATGTGCAGAAAACTGGAAGCATTTGAGATGTGGCTATATCGGAGAATACTTAAGATCCCGTGGACTGGCCGACTCACAAATGAGGAGGTCCTCAGAAGAATGAATAAGAACCGGGAGGTACTGGCCAGCATCAAATTTTGAAAGTTACAGTTCTTCGGACATATTATGCGGAGTGAATCCAGATATGCTCTCCTTCAAGCCATCCTGCAAGAAAAAATATTTGGAAAACGAGGTCCAGGAAGAAGAAGAACATCTTGGTTAAAGGACCTTAGAATCTGGTTCAATACA
This sequence comes from Diabrotica undecimpunctata, assembly GCF_040954645.1. Taxonomy (NCBI): domain Eukaryota; kingdom Metazoa; phylum Arthropoda; class Insecta; order Coleoptera; family Chrysomelidae; genus Diabrotica; species Diabrotica undecimpunctata. The sequence continues at coordinate 6,212,237 of NC_092813.1, forward strand.
ACATATATTCAGCTTTTCCGCGCTGCTGCAGATAAGATAAAGATTACCATGATGATCGCCAATATTCGTAACGGATAGGCACATCAAGAAGAAGACCTGAATGATTACAGGTCTCTTAAACTTCTTTACTAACGAATCTTTATCTTCATAACTACAAATAATTTAAATTATCATTTAAAACCGTACGAAATAATAAATGTTAGTGTATTTTTACCTTTTACTTTTTTTAACCGATCTTTCAGACACTTTAGCCATTCTCTTTCGACTTCCCTTGTTACCATCTTTTACACAAATACTAGATATAACGTCTTCCATTTTAGTAAATTAACATGCAGTGTCTGATGCAACTATACAAACAAACAACTCTCTATAAAATACCTAAGTAACAAAATACATTCTTATACATAATAAAATAGAAGAAAAAGAGGAATAAAACTGTGATTGCCATCTTTTGGTAATTTGCGCAAACTCAACAAAACTTTCACAAAGATATTATTTCAAGCATTTATTGCAGTTTGGTTAAATATGATGAATTTATGTCAGTTTGCCTAGTCTTAAATTGGGATTTATTGCATTTTTGTTTGGTTTTGAATTATTCATCTAGCAATATAGGTATATTGGATTTAAAGAACATTGCCTGAAATGAATAGCTCACTATGTAGATTGAACTAAACCAAGTTCTTTGTAGTATTTACTTAAAAATGTCTAAAACCTGGATTTATTGCTCATACCACAAATAAGGTACTCGTATTTTATGTACCTAATATAGATTAAATTTACCACTAAAATTTACCAATTTAATTTTACTGAAGCAAACAATATAAATTTAGTTTAGTAATTTTTTCTTTTTTATCAAATCTTTGTTACGTGTTAGAATATTTCTAAAAATATATTTTAACAATTTTTAATTCATTTTCAGTATGTTCAACTTCACAGTTCCTTACTTATCCTGCATAGCCATATTCCTGCTGGTTGTAGCAACGGTAGTCTTGTACATCTTGTCAATTAGGTACTTACTAATGTTATGGGGTATTAACAAATTCTTAAGAAGGATATTGAGACCTCATTCAGTGCCCAATAATGAAATTCTCGACCTTTTGTCGAGAATTCCAGACGATGAGATGTTGGTGAGTGTTTTTAAATATTTAAAATAACCACAAATATGTTAAGAACTAAAATAAAACATTTTATACTTGTTTTAATATATAAAGTATAACTAATGAACATTTATTTTGTATTCGAGGTAAACGTTAAATAAAGCTTTTTGTTTACAATTTTTATTAATATGTAAAAGAATTTACGGTGTAAGGGAAGAACTATATTATTTAAATAATAATTTTGAGAACTTGTGAGATCTTGTCAGTAATATACAAAGCAGAGTTTATAGATATATGATAAAAATTATTATAGAAAACAAAAGAGGAAGCAAAAAAACAAACTGACTTCAAAAGTGAAAGATTAACAGTAAAACATCTTTATAAATTCACTTAAATAAAAAAACGGAGCATATTTTAAAGTTAAACTAAATAAGCTTTGGTGGAAAGCCAGAAAAAAACTAAAACCAAAATTTAATTAAAAAAATTAATTAGAACACATCTGTATCTGTATCTGTAGGGGAAGGCGAGTTAAGTTCCACAGCACTAAGGCCACAATTGACCCATTGTGCATCCTCCCAGGGAGCTGTCGTCCTTAGCTCATTGTCCATCTTGCCATTTCTAGGAAGGTGGACAAATCGCCAGGGGACATCTTGCTTTTGTGGACAGGTGTGGGCCAGGACTCGCCGAACGCGTACTCTCGTAGTAATGAAAACTCCAGGCATTCTCATTGGACATGCTATATAGTTTCGTCTTCTCCGTTATACTTCCTGCATAGAAGTCTGTCTACTAGTCCCAGTATAAAGACATGTTGGCTTAGTTGACAATGACCAGTTTTGAAAATTTCCGCGATTATTGTAGTTGACCAACCAAAAAGTTCCCCAGGTCCTAAGAGTCTTAGACCTGCCGCCTTCGTAGCCAATTGGTCAGCAATGCGATTGCCTTTATTCCTATTGTATTCTTTAACGCACCTTAGGATGATGGTATTCCCATCTGAAGCTTGAGTTAGTGACTCGTAACACTCCATTACTAACCCTGATGTGACACGTGGTCTATTCAAGATTAGTAGCGCTTCTATGCTATCTGTGCAGATTATTATAGTTTTCCCGGCTATATCTTTTTGGGTTATCTCTTTTGGGGCTATGAAGAAACCAGCCAGTTCTCTCTGAACTACGCTGTCATTTTTGCTCATACTACTACTACTATTGGTTTACAGCGTTCTCCGACGCCTTTCGACTCCTAACCGCTATTCTTCTCTATTTAACCATAGGCCTGGAGGAATTTCTCTTTCCTCTAGTTCTTTTTCAATTCCCTCTCTCCAGCTTCTTCTCGGCCTTCCTCTTTTTCTTCTTCCTTATGGTGTACACGTCAAAATCTGTTTCGGAATCCTGTCATCTGGCATTCTCTGTACATAGCCGTACCATATTAACTGTTTTGTTCTTATGTCATCAACTATTGTATGCTTGACTTCCATCACTTTTTATTTCTTATTATTCATTTCTCGTATTGTTTTATTTGGTATCCGATCTCTTCTTGATTTGCCTGATGCTCTTCTCCAGAAGTCCATTTCTGTTGCTAGCTAGTCCATTTTTGCTCATACCCCACTTTATTCTTAGATTCAGTGATCTTGAGTTTATCCCGAATCCCGAAAAATGAGTTCTTAAATATCTCATTCCTACATCAAGGTTTGCACCAACTGAGCGCAGTTGCATCATTGTTACCAGCGCCAGCTCTGTAACATACAGTGTAGGTAAAAGTTTATGGTCGGTATGGACCTTATGTGAGATGGAGTGAGAAACACCTATTTAAAAAGAGAGAGGTATATTAGGTCAGCCCATTATATCGTCAAAATAGCATTAGTGGAACTAAGAAAAGGGGAGAAGTTCAACGTTGCCAAACTTATTGGTTTTATTTGACCTGTTGTCTTTTTAGCATTTTAACAACGTTCTAAGATAATCAAATTTGGCGAATTGATTTAAATGGCAGCTTACTGTTTTTTATTTTAAATTTGCCACAATTTTTCTTTACGATAAGTTTAATTTAACATTTTGATTTTCACTTCGGAAATTGTTTTATGTAAATAAAATTTATTAATGTTTCGTATTTTAAGTACGATTTCCGAATTAAAAATCTAAACATCAAAATAAGCTTATTTTAAAGTCACATTGTGCCTTATTTCCAATAAAAATAATAAAATGCATATAACTCCACAATAAATAAACCTTCATACGAAATTATTTGGCACCGACTCATGTCGCGTAGTCAAAGCACCGAATCAAAGTAGGAACACAGGTAACGAACGAGTAGAGGTGGGCATTCTTTTTTTTTTCGAATCCTGAGAAAACTAATAAATATTTTTGAAAAATTGAAACGCAGAATGAAAGAGTACATTATTACCGAGGACTGAAAGTCTCTGAAAACTTCTATAATGTTTATTTTAATAAGTTACAGGGGCGAAAAAAGAGAAAATTTAGTGTGATTTTGAATTTTAAGTATCTCATTCAAAAAAACTTTTTGTTTATTTCGGCCCTCGGCAATAATGTCACCTTTCATTCTGCGTTTAAATTTTTCAAAAATATTTGTTAGTTTTCTCAGGATTCGAAAAAAATAAATACTTTTAAAAAGCATTGGCCTGAAATTTTGCGTCTACGCTCTTAACGCGACTAAACCGATTTTCGTAAACAATAACTATGATTGTTTAACAGTAGTTTCAAGTAAGAGAGTACCTGCATAAACAAACATAATGGCTATTATCGTTTATGTGTATATTTATTGAAATAAAATAAACTAATGAAGGATATATTTATTATAACTTGAAAAATAAACTAAACAATACAAATAGTAAATCGTACTTACATTTACATTACACATTATTATTAAATCGTAAATCGTCTAAATTGACATTTAAAAACGTAAGTTTTTCTACTCTATTTCTTGTTAACCGTGTTCTTCTTTTATTTAAAATTAAACCAGATTTTTAACATGTGTTTAAATTTACAATACTTTTTGCTAAACCCGATTGTACTACGTCGGATACTATGGATGTAAGGTTACCGTTTGCTAAAATTTTTTTGCAAGATTCTTGAAGGCAGCGTACCATAACAATCACTGAACTACCCTTCAAGTATTTTTTGCCACTCATTGTACTTGTTATTTCTTTAAAAGGCCGTAAAATTTGGGAAAATTGAGAAAAAATAATCCAGTCTTCATTATTTAGATTTGGTCCAAGTCTAAGTCTGTATTAACTAATACAAAAGTGGAACGGATTGCCTCTTCTAACTCGGTCGTTCTTTTTAACATGTAATAGGTGAAGTTCTACCTAGTTTCCACGTCTTGGATTGGCCGTTTGGGAACTTTGTTATGTTGTAATTGATACTTTAAAAGCCTTTCTAAAGATAAGGTACTTTTTTTGACATGTGTTTTTTTAAAAACTGAAATTTGAAATTAGTGAAATAATTTCACTAATTTCAAAAGCGATCTTTTCTGAATTATGGTTTCCACAAAAATGGCAGCAGCCTAATAAAATCGTTTTAAATTCTAAATTTTCGGTTAAATATTGTCCTGTTAATGCGATGTAACTCTCAGTTACTCGATATGTCCAAAGGTCAGTAGTAATACAGATATTTTCTACTTCTTTAACAACTTGTGATCTAATAATTTGCTTGTATAACATTCCTGAAGTAATGAGCCTGACGTAATATCGTTTAATAATAATAATAACGTAATAACGTTTATATCCAGGAATCCACCCTGCAAGCTTTTTAAAAGCTCGTTCTTCAACTATGGAAAACGGATGAAACTAGTATTTGCATAGGTTTATTAAATCCATATCTATTTGTTTCTTTTGTTCTAAACTAATATTTTTATTAATGGAAGTATCCATCACCTTTTGACGCTTGGGTGGCGGTGGCAGTAGGTCAGTACTTGTAGTAGAAGTAGTAGAAATGGACAGAAATGCGTCAGGAGAAGTTTCAATCATTGCAATATTCAGAAAGTGGACCATAAAAGCTGCATCTTCTACAAATGCGCATTTTTTGAAAATAAAATTATTATTCTTATACTAGGTCAATAATTTTGACTAAGAAAAATAATTCATAATTGAATATTTACAATAAATAAATCCTTTGACGAACTATCAATAAAGATTTGAAATCGAAAATGCAGATCAATCGTAAATCGAAACTCATTCATTATTCAGAATACCTAGTTATAAAAAACAAAAGAAAGAGTTAAGAAGCTGGTTACTTCTATAAAAAAAGAAAAAGAAGATTGTACTAGTGAAAATCAACCAGTACAAGAAAAAGAAACTGATAAAGATGACTTAAGTTCATGGTGTATTTTTGATGAATTTATTAGACATGACTCATCTAAACATACACCTGTATCTAGAGATATAAAAGAAGTTGACATGTATTTGTCTGATGATATTAACCACAAAAAATTTCGAACGGTGATTGGAACTGTCCATTACAGTGGTGGAAAAACCATTGCCATGTATATCCTAACGATACCACTATATTCATAAAATATTGTAGTATTGTAACAAAATCTGTTCATTGTGAACATATTATGTTCAAAATCTGGTTTATTTTTAAACAAAAGAAGAAACAACATGAAAAGTGGAAAAACGTATATTTTTAAATGTCAATTTAGACTTAAGATTCGCGATTTAATAATGTGTCATGTAAATGTAAGTACTATTTGTATTGTTTAATTTATTTTTTAAGTTATAATAAATATATCCTTCGTTAGTTTCTTTCAATATAATAGCCAATATGTTTTTTGTGTACTCGCTTATTTGAAACTACTGATAAACAATCAACTAGTTACAGTTTACGAAAAACGGTTCCGATAAAAATGTCAACGACCCACCTCTAGTTTCTTAGGATCGGAACCAGAGATATGTAAAATATCTCTGATCGGAACTAACCGGAACTAATCGAAACTCATCGGAACTAATCGTCTTACTACTGGGCAATGGGCAGCAATAAGAAATATGGAGGGGAGACCAAGGGGAAATATGATTGTTATTTTTGTCTGTTCGCTGAAAATATGATTTTATATCTGCGTTAGATATCCTGTTAAATTTTACCATACCGACCATAAACTTCTACCTACACTGTATATGTCTAGAGGCGTGATGCCAATGACCGACTCCATTGCAGCAGTTAGTGTTGTTTTCATGATACCTGTTATATTTATGTAAGCCATCCGCTGAATATGGTTTAAAATTTAAAGTAAAACTGGAACAAACCATGAAGTGGAGATATCCAGGAGTGGCTAGTATACCTGTTGAATACAAAGCACGTGGTGTTCGTGTGTATTAAGGTATAAAAAATGCTTATTAAAAGCTTAAAATTTTTATTTTAAAGAAGATCTTTTCGGAATTGAATCATTCCATCATCAGTTTATTAAAAGAGAGAGTAAAAATACCAATATTAAAAAACAAGTAAGTTAAAATTTAAATATATAGACAGAACACGTTGGTTTTTTACTACTTACATAAAAAGTTGTTAAAAACATTGTATGGCCACTTAAAAACATTGAAAGGACATCCGTATTAAAAAACAATCCTCATGGTAATTATAAAGGTAAATGCAATAGACTGTTAATTTGTTGATTAAGAAAAACTGAAAATAGGGGCACCTTACATGACCTTCTGTAGCTGGTGAGGTTTTATCGACTTACTGTCAACACCACTTAAGTTGGCGAGGCGCACAAACCCAAAATTGAAGTCCGCTTGGGGTGGATTAGGTTGTTGTCATCAGTCTCCTCCTAGTAGTCAGGTGCGTAACACAAAAGTGAAGTGCAGCTGTTATTGTTCAGATTTCTTATTATTTTGGATAATTAAGTGTGTTTGTGGCAGTTTCTTTAAATTATGGCGTTAGAAAGTAATAGAAAGTTAGAATTGAAATGTACCCCCATCCCATTTCACACAAATTATCTGCATTCAACAGTTTCATTCATCGTTTAGAAACCATCCCATTATCCAACATTAACTACAACCAAGAACTAAACATAATCAAACAGATTGCTTTCAATAATGGCTATAACCCTGATATCATCCATAAACTCATTTATAAAAAGAAACGTAAATTGCTTCAACAATCAGCTCACCCTAACATTACTTTAGATTCCTTATCTTACTTCCCATTACCATTTCACTGTCCAACACTCTCCGAATCAATCAAAAACACTATCCTGAATTTTGTTGAAAATATTAAGATTTCCTTTAAAGTTAACAATAATTTGAGTAGATCATTATACAATAGTAAGGACTCTATTGACTTCAGCAAGCGCAGTGGAGTTTATAAACTTCAATGTTCTGACTGTGATGCCACTTATATTGGTAGAACTTGTAGATCTCTAGTAACCAGGGCCATTGAACATTCTAAGTTAGAGAACACTTCTTCTTTTCCCATCATCTTAAATATCACAATCAAACAATCAAGGTACCAGATGATATTTCTCTTCTTCATAACATCCCAAGTAGAGATTATCTCAAATTTGACCTTTTTGAGGATTTGGAAATAGTCAAGGTAAAGAAAAATAGTCCCAATTGTGTTAATCGTCACACCAGCATCAACAGAGACTTCGTCCCACTTCATCGACAATTATTCTCCTGATCTAACTTTCTTTCTTTTAACTACACATCCAGTTTTACTTACTTCTACATTTCTTTCTATTTTCCCATAGCTTAATATCACCCTATATAATCCGCCATACTTAACTTTATTCTTGTCACCATTAATACACTAACATCCCCCCTTTTCCAATATCCAATTTCCCATCCTCTCCAATAACTACCATCTAAATAATCACACAGGTTTTCTTATAAATACTCACTTTACATCTATCAATCTCTTATCACAATCAGTTTCAGTATCCATAGCTTACATCTTTACATTCATCTCCTATTTCCTTTTCTTTCTTTTTCTTTTATTTCTTCTTCCTCGATTCATCTTCCATAAATTTCAAACCAACTTTTATCTATACTTACTTCATACAAGGAAACAATTAGGTAATAACATTCTTTTTATCGCCTTTAAACTGATTTATTATTTTCAACTACCTAACTTAAATTTTGCCTTACCCTGGTATACCAAATTTATTTTACATCACAGTCACTCATTGTTTTACATTCTCCCACCTTTTTAAAACACCAAAAATTGCTTTTGATCCTACTACACACAAAACACAATTCTTCACTAAAAACGGCCTATTCTCAAACTTAAGCACAATGACTTTCCTACTACATCATTCCACTTGACATTGACGGGTACTAACTGATTTTTCATACCATCTTTCTATGAGTTAGCCCAAGACTCCAGCACAGATCAGAGGTAATGTAAGTCGATAAAACCTCACCAGCTACAGGGGGTCATGTAAGATGCCCCCATTTTCAGTTTTTATTAATCAACAAGTTAACAGTCTATTCCATTTACCTTTATAAATACCATGAGGATTGTTTTTTAATACGGATGTCCTTCCAATGTTTTTATGTGGCCATACAATGTTTTTAACAACTTTTTATGTAAGTAGTAAAAAACCAACGTGTTCTTTCTATATATTTAAATTTTAACTTACTTGTTTTTTAATATTGGTATTTTTACTCTCTCTTTTAGTAAACTGATGATGGAATGATTTAATTCCGAAAAGATCTTCTTTAAAATAAAAATTGTAAGCTTTTAATAAGCATTTTTTATACCGTAATACACACGAACACCACGTGCTTTGAATATGGTTTAGTTTGTTAATTGCTGTTGCCTGTAGCACTTTTGTTACCCAAGCAATAACTCCGTAAGTTAGCATTAGCCTAATCCGTCTTCTACATTTATTCTTATTGCTCGATTAGAAAGCGTACTAAATATCCATTCACTTACGGTGAGGGGAACATTCCTGACACTGAGCTGTTGGGTGATGGTTGGGAATGTGGTTTTATCAAACGCTCCCTCAGTGTCTATGAATATAACTAGGTGAATTCTTTATTGTCCAGTGATCTTTCAATTCTTCCACTACTTGATGCAGTGCAGAATCAGTAGATCTTCCCGAAGTAAATGCATGCTAATTTGGGTGAAGTAGATTATGGACCAGAACTTCATCCCTTATGTACCTCTCGCATAGCCTTTCCATCGTTTTCAACAGAAAGGATGTTAGACTAATTGGTCGGAAAGCCTTTGGTAAAGTGTAGTCCATCCTACCTGGTTTTGGTATGAAGACCACACATTCCTTTTTCACTTCCTAGGAATATATCTCAGAGATAGATCACCATAGATAGAATTAGAACATTAAATATTGACTCAAATACCAAGATAAGGTAATAAAATTTCATTAGGAACAGCTTTACGCCTACTAATGGACTAACTGGTAGTACGATAATGTGATTGCCGCTCAACAAAAATACTATATATAGGCTGAGATTTGTAGACAATGAACTACTTACATAGGGAGAATTCGAAAACTTGAAATTAAAAGAAAGTTAATTGAACAATCGATAAATGATCTAGTCTTGTCATAAATATTGATACAATGTATTAAACTAAAAAAAAATTAAAACTATTAAGTTAAGATAAAAAATATTAAATAGAAAATAGCAAATTGGTAAGTATTTAGTGGATATAATTATTATTAAATAAATTAATTAGTTTATTTATTACGATTATATTTAGACGGATTATAAGTTTAAAAGAAACATGTTATGGATGTATAAAAAATGAAATAAAATTTGAAATCATAAAAAGCATACCTTTTTATAGATAAACGATATTTAAAAAAATATGCCACCACAGAATTGTGGCAATGCCAGAAAAGTGTGACATGACGGAGCAGAGTTACCAACTGATAGATTTACTGACTATTAAATAAAGGCATAAAAATTTATATGTTTCATGTATGTGACATACAAATTACTGCCTGTATGGCAAACTGCCGAAGCCATATAAAGAAAAAGACATACAAATAAAATCTTCACGACCATCACACTTAAAAGATTAACAAACAAGATTGCATTTCGAGCTGGTCAAGTAGGCTTTAGACCAGAATCCTCCTGCATAGACCACATTAATACTGTAAGGGTAATAATGCAACAATCGGTTAAATAGAACACACCCCTATACATGGTTTTTGTTGACTCCGAGCGTGCCTTTGACAGCTTATCTCGTGCTGCTTTATGGAAAATTTTAGAGCTACAAAAGATCTCGCATAAAATAATTTCCATTTCCATTATATAAAGTCACTGAACACTGAGGTCAAATGGAGCGTGACACACAATGGAGTCAACAGCGACGAATTTGACATACTTACTGAAGTCAGACAGGGATGCGTGTTTTCTCCATTTTTTTAACATAGCAGTAGACTATGTTCTCTCCAAACTAGACTCCGACACAAGAGGGATACAGAGGACGTTAATCACACGCCTAAGCGATTTGAAATACGCCAACGATATCTGCCTGTTAGACAAAGGTTTGAAACTTTGCCTAAGTGAAGCCAAAAAAGTAGGTTTGAAAATAAATATTAGTAAAACCAAATCCTTGAGAGTAAATGCAAGGAACAACACGCTATTTACTATCAACAACAAGCAGATTGAAAATGTGAAAAACTTTACGTATCTTGGAAGTGTCATAACAGAAAGTGGAGGTACAGAGGACGATATTCGTATGAGGATACGAAAAGCTCAACAAGCATTCAGCATGCTTAACCCTGTTTGGAGATCTGACGAGTATACTACAAGGACAAAGTTCCGCATATTCCAGACGAATGTCATGTCTGTTCTACTCTACGGATGTGAAATCTGAAAAGTGACAAAAACCCTTACAGATAAACTGCAGGTCTTTATTAATAAATGTCTACGACGACTTGTTCGTATTTTCTGGCCTAACATCATCAGAAACGAAGATCTACTACACGTGACCGAACAAAAAAGGGTAGAACATCAAATAAAGTCCAGAAAGTGGAGTTGGATTGGTCGCACACTTAAAAATAATTAAAGTATTGCAAAGATTGCCCTAGGGTGGAATCCCCAAGGAAGAAGAAAAAGAGATCACCCAGTACAAACTTGGAGAAAATTCATCATGGACAAGATAAGAGGTCAAGGAAAGTCTTGGAATGAGGTGAAGGCCTTAGCGCAAAATAGAACCCGGTGGCGCGTTTTCACTAAAGCTCTATGCTCCACTTGGGAGTTCAAGAACCTTAGAAAAAATAAGGATTAAATAGAATATTTAGTTGATTGAAGAATTGAGGCCAACTATTTTTAAAATAAAAATAGTAAAATGAAAGACAATGTCAATAAATGAATACAATCAAAATAAATTAAAATAAAATAATTATTAAAAGAAAAATAACGTAATAAATATGAGACAAAGGTTTGATACATAACGTTACAAAATTGATATTTTCTTTTACGCATATTTTAATTAAATTTAGAGTTTGATATTATTGTTAAAGTTAAATAACAAAAAAATGTTTGCTATTTATTTATGGCAAACGTACTTATAAATGTTTAATTTTCTAAAATATAGGTAAAATATGGATATTCATGTTATTTCTCAATTTTTGTGCAAATAATATTAAAATAAATAGTTTCTTAATATATTTGTGGTGTTTTTTCGGTTGCAATTAATTTAGGTCTGCTGGTGTCATATGGAAGACGGTCTAACAATATTAACTGTATTGGGATATGGTTAAACTTCATTTTAGCACAAGGTATGATAAAACTGAATGGTAAATTAGGTATTGTTGTAGTAATTTATGCAATTCTTTTATTAATTTACAGTTAGATTTGCTTTCAAAACAAATACTTTTTTATTTTTAAACGTTACGGTTTTTACATGTAGTGTTTTACTTCAAAATAAAACCTTTTACTAGTAAAGTGAAAAATGTCAAATAAAGTTTTTTAAATACAGCCGACTCGCGTTAACTCAAACCTGCGATAATTCGAATCTCTCTATAATTCAAAGTTATTACGAGTTCCCTACAAAATCTCGTTATATTTCGAACTAAATTAACACATTTTTGTGAACTTGGTAATTCGAACGAAAAAATCATTGCTATATAACAAAACGACGCGTTACTTCGAACTCATCGGCATTTTAAAGTTGCAGAGAGAAAGAGAGGGAAAGTACAGTTCAAACTTGTATCAACGCACTTTTGTTGTTGTTATGATTAATTTGACTACACACTTCTCACGAATTGGTTTGTTTAGTTATTAGTTACTGTTAATCTTTGGTATACAGATTAAAATCTTGTTAGTCATGAGCCCTAGAAAGTATGAATGTTTGACGATTGCTGAAAAGAAGAAGTTAATCCAAAAAGTAGAGGAAGGTGAGAAGAAAAGTGATGTTGCAAAAGAATTTAAGATTTCTCTGAGTACTCTCTCAACCGTAATAAAGCACAAGGAGAAAATTAATGCTGCTCAATTTGCTTGAGTACGGAAAGAACTACTAAACGTGAATTTCCTCGTCTGAAAGAAAGTCTGGTTATTTGGCTAAGACAATGTAGAGGACAAAAAGTGTCTATTAGCGGAAACTTGTTGAAGCAAAAAGCAAAAGAGTTCGCGTCTACTCTAAGCATCAAGTGAAGAGTGGCTTACAAATTTCAAAAAGAGAAATATAGTTGTGTTTAAAAAAGTTTGTGGGGAAAGTGGAAGTGTTGATGATGCAGTTTGCTTAGATTGGCACGATAAATTGTAGACCTTGATTAAAAACTATGATGTCAGCGATATTTTTAATACTGATGAAACTGGTCTATATATCAAATGTTTACCGGACGTAAGTTTACCGGACGTAACTTTAAAAGTAAGACGCTTACTTTTAAAGATGAAAAATGTCATGGGGGAAAACATTGTAAAGAGAGGTTAACAGTTTTACTTGCAGTAAATATGGACGGATCAGAAAAACTTACACCTTTAGTGAAATTGCGATGTTTCAAAGGTGTGAAATCGTTTCTTATGGATTATCGTGCTAACAAAAAAGCTTGGATGACGACAGAGCTTTTTAACAATTGGCTTTTAACAGTTAATGGGGACATTAAAAAGCAAAAAATTTTACTATTTTAAGCATTGCACTGTCCACAACAGTCCTCCTACATTTTAAAACGTGGAACTCTACTTCTTTCCGCCAAATACAACTTCAAAATTGCAACCATTGGACTAAGGGATCATCCATAATTTTAAGACATTCTATCGCAAATAAATTGTTAAGCTCGTTTTAGAATCTCTCGACAAAGCTAACTGAAAATATCACGGTTTTGACAGCTATTTTGCTGATTGACAAGACATGGAGAGGTATAACACCTCTAACAATTCTCAACTGCTTCAAAAAATCCGGTTTCTTACAAGAAGATCAGGAAAATCTTCCAATACTTATGCAACCAGCAATAGAACCATTAGTTGACATTAGCGGTGTGAGTGTTTCTGACTTTGTTGTCAGATTGTCTCATTCGATACCTTACAAACCTTGTGAATACAAAATGAAACAGATGAAAAAGCATTTCAGGCACTTTTTTTCTTAAAAAAAGATTGATTAATGCACATTAAGAATACATACATGTATGTACACGAATGTACTTCTAAACTTTTGTCATTGTTATAAAATAGCAGTTAATAAATAATCATTGATCAACACTTATTAATTCGAAGTTTATTTTTTTTTTTCACAAATTTCGAATCATTTGATATTTCAAACACTCAATAATTCGTAATATTTTAAGAGTCTCTCGAGTTTCGTACTAACGAGAGTCGACTGTATAAGAGTGAAGAAATGCGTTTTACAAAAATTAACTGTTTAAATCAATAAAGGCTTTTATCAAGTTGCGTATATTGCTGATAGCAGAACTGTTTGTATATTTTAGATAATCTACTCGTCAAACATGATGATCTATGTAATTACCTTAATGCTCATGATATCCATTTTTGACATAAGACTATTATTCATATCCCTATTTGTATTATTCTGTAACAAGTTTATTTATTTACCTTGTTATTGTCATTAACCTGTTGTACCTATTATTGTCTTCTCAAGTTCATATCCCTATTTGCATTATTCTGTAACAAGTTTATTTATTTACCTTGTTATTGTCATTAACCTGTTGTACCTATTATTGTCTTCTCAAGTTCTTAGTTCATTTATCTTAAATCATACGGCTACAATAAAGTACTTTCTTGTTTCACAAATTCTTATCTCTTAAACAAGGTAGTGCCATATCCCCGAACTGAGCCTGCAATGACCTGGTCGTCGGCAAGTTCGAGAGCAACGTTATTCCTAGCCGTTTGTTATCCACTACGATCAGCAAAAGCCTAATGTCTGAATGTATACCTGCTGTCCAAGCTATCTAGTTCCTTAATATACTCATGGCCCAATAAAATGTCACAAGAATATCTCTTTCACTTATCTCGGCTAAATGAATGCCAAAGCAAGGTTTTGTCACCTTCGGTAAACCTGTGCTGGCTACCTTCAAAGGACATCAGAGAATATTTTCTCCTCCTTCTCACATAGATGACACTTTAAGTTATCTATTAATCGAAGTAGATTCTTTCGTCGTGAACAGTAAATATGGTGACCGCCAAAGAGAATATTCTACGATTAAGGATTAAATAGGAGGAATAAAGTTGTGAGACTTTTAAAAGACTCTGCTACATAAAATCTAGTCTATCTCACACTTTCACAAGTTCTTCAGTAGCTCTAAAACTTTTGGGTGAGAAGCTTCTTAATACTATCCCGGTCAATACTAACAATTACTCCAATCATAGGTTCCAGTCTGGCACTCTTCCAGTGGAGGCAGTGACGACGAGACCCGAGTTTCAAAGACCCCAGCTGTTCATTACCGTCTACACCTAAGTATTCCGGTACCCATACCAAATTGTTGAACTTGTTTGTACATAGTTATAGCTAGGGTCCTTTTGCATTCCAGAACTAGCTTGAAACTAACTCTGCTGTCAGAATGGCCTAAATTCAAGGCTGATAGAAATAGTTCTGCCAAGACAAGTCCTATTAACTATCTCGTAAAAATCTCAGCATGAAAGGTTAATGCATACCAAACGAGAGCCTGGGCCTAGTTTTCGGTTCATTCACTTAACACGATCATAAAAATAAATCGATGAGCGAAATGACGGACTATGCTGTCCTGTATTATGAAAAGTATGGGATATTACTCCACGGCCTGCTTCCAAAAGTTACAATGACCAATAAAATATACATTCATTACTGTAACATTTAAAAATTATGTTAAATAAATTTATTTTAAGTTGTTAATTTTTTATTAAAATGGTTTAAAAGGTTTATATATTCGGTAATGGTTACTTCTAAATGATCATATGCACCAAAAAATACTTAATATTTTGTAAATGTTTGTTGCAAGGAATATTGTTTATTATTATTTTATAAAATATTTTAATACACTAATCAAAAAATATTTTCCTGGTTTTTACTGCATCATTCAATTCCATTTAGTTATCTTTTAACTTAAAACATTGTCCGTCGATAGCAGTATATAAAAATATCACAAATACTTTGAGGATGTAAACCACAATCGATGAGTGAAAAGTAACTAGAAAATAAATGATAAGTTTAAAATAAATCCAAAAAGTTGCATCCAAAAATACAATGCATTGACCTTTATTTTTGGACTCTTTTTTAAGAACTTCATAAATTAGTCCACTTTCGATATAGGTATAATCCTCTTAATTCAAAATATGTCTTATTTATTTCGGAAGCTTTTTCTTATACACCATGATGTTGCGCTTTCTGCGATCATTCACCAATGATGTATTGCCGCCTTTGACTTCCTGTTCATGATATCTATTTATGATACCTATTGCAGAATTCTGGACCAGATAGTAGAGATCCACTAGATCGGTACCATAAATTTTTGGAGTCACTTGGTAATCTTCAACATGTGTTTGTCATCTGCTATCTAGTGCTTATGTTAGTATGCAAGGTATGGTTGACTGCTTCGGGTTAACTGTCGATTTTTAGTTTTAGATAAGTGATGGATTCAATCGTTACTTGACGGAAGTTAATTGTAAAACATTTGTTTCTACACTTTCACAAAATTTGTTACAACTGATTTTTACTACAGCTGTTTCGGCAGAGTGCCTTACTCAAGGGATGTATTTTTACTATTTGTACACTTTATAGTTGATAATTGAATAATTTGAACAGGGGAGAGTTGTTTATTTTAAGTTGATCCTTCAGATTCATATATTTATATTTTTTAATTTATTTATTTCTACAGAATATAAGAAAGATAGCCTAAAGCCTTTATTTTAAATGGGGAGAAATTAAAATTGGTCGTTATAAGAATGATTATTATCTATAATGTGAAGTGCGTACGTAGAATCTGTTTTTCTGTTTTTCGATTATTAAAAGCCCTTTTGTGTTGTGTTATACGTTTGTTAAAGATTCTATCAGTTTGACCGATGTAAGTTTTTGGGCGGTCACCACGTGTAAGTTTTTATACCTCACTGTTTAAGTGCAATTTCTTTTGGCTCTTGTTGTTCTTAATAATTTTGTTTTGAAAGCTGGTATTATTGTTTTTTTATGCGTTTGGCTATTTTTGTTGATATCTTGCCTGTATATGTAATCAAAGAAAAGGTACTGGGCTTTTTATCTAATGGTCTTTAGTCTTTCCATTCTTTTGAATCATTCTTTTACCGACCAATTTCAAATTCTCAACATTCAAAATAAAGGCCTTTAGCTACCTTTATTAAAATTTATGGAAATTAATAAACTAAAAAATATAGATATATGTACTTCTGAATGACCAACTTGGGACAAACACTCCTCTCCTCAACTTATTCAGTTAAAGGCTATAAAGTCTAGACACATAGTAAAAGTACATTACATGAGAAAGAAATCAAGTTCTCATTGTTTTATCATTAAATTTAGTTTTGGCATCAAGGTCCCTTGACTGGCACATTTCCAGTAAGAAAGCCTGGTATGCTCCTGAGTTGGTCCTTGCTTGTTTTCTTCAGAAATTCACCCCTATTTGCATGTGTATAGCCAATATATATTTTGCTATATACTTGACCAGGTATACTTATCAAATGGGAGTTATGTTATGTTCGGATCCAATATATCTGATTGCGGATAGTGCTTTTGGTTCTCCTAAGGTCGGCCATGGACCGAAATATTTTATCTAATCCTGTTTTAGCACGTTCATCAGCTCTTGTATTGCCATATATTCTGTCTTAGTACCCATATTAGTGTGACACTGTTCTCGGACTTCCCACACTAGCCTAAAGACTATCTTAGACCTTCGCAGCCCTGAGGGCTGCTAAACTATTTGTGCTCTTATCGATTTCTGTTGCACACTGCAAGATTAAATCAATATCTGCCTAAAATATAGAGTTACGTCCTCCAAGATGGGGTCTTAGATATCCTGGTGTGGTTACTTTCACCCAGATCCGGTATTCCCTCCTGAATTTGATTTCGCATAACTACATTCGTTTTTACTTTGCTGAGTTTGCTTCTGTACATCCGCTTCAGCTCTTATGTAGTATTGAATATTATGCAACTGAATTGGGGTCGTTTTGCCAAGCGATGTACAAATTACGTTTATTATCTATGTTTCTGAATAGCCTTATCATTTTCATTTAATTATTCCTGTTTTCTTTTAATATTTTCAACAGTTTCTTTAGCAGATGAGAGTATTTCTGACTTAAACTTTGACCAATGCTCCTCAATGTCGTCAAAATATATATCGATGAGCTTGGCAGTCAGTATTTCCTTCAATTTTGTCAACCTTTCGTTGTGCGTAAATCCAGCAGTGTTAGTTTATTTCTTACTTATTTTCTTACCAATTAAAAAAACGATTACGTCTTATCATGACGATGTGAAGAGCCATAATATACCGCACTAGTCGGTAGTCAGTCCAACACTGATCCGTACTGGTTAAAGCACTTGTTAGTAAACATGAGCATTGAAATCTCCCAATATAATGAGTTTGTCTGCTTGGGAAGAAGTCTGTCCAGTTGAGATTAAAGGCACTCTTTCTTCTCGTCGTACGTCTAAATACAAAGTGCATGCGTATGTACTAACTACGGTTGCTCATTGTTTATTTACCACCTTAAGCCGGAGTGTCATAAGCCTTTAATTTATTCCAGAAGGAATTTAAAGATAGTCGATGAGCTCGTTTTTTATAACAAAGCTTAAGCCGTGTATTTGGGTTTTATTTTTTGCTTTTTCCTTCCAAAAGAAAGCGTAGTCACCGCCATGTTCTTTAAGGTGACCTTCTTCTACTTTTATGGTTTCACTTAGCGCAGCAATATCGATATTAATTTTTTTCAGTTCACGAGCTATTATTATTATTTCTCGTTGTTGCCTATAAATTCTGTCCCATAGCAAAAGTTCATAAAACTCTTTAAATTTTCACCTCAAAGTAGTGTTGCATCTGGACACTGTTATCCAGCCGGACTGTGACTAGCGAAAGTACTTTTTTCAAACATTTACTTTACTACTTTATAAAAACTTATTGAAACTGATGTATCAGTTTATTTGAATACAAGTTCTCTTTCTATAAATATAAAAATATACGGGACATTCCATTTAAAAAAAAGTATTTTTGACGTCAGTATTTAAAGGTGATCGATGCTGTATATGTCTTGTATCATAAGAAAAATTCAAATTAAAAATAAAATCCGACCTATGCGAAGAATTTCTTCACAAATGATATTGGGAATATTTCCGACTTTTTTCCTTTTTTTGTATGTACTTTATGCTTATCTTTTACTTGCAACATGCATTTAGATTCATTGTATATTTGGAATTTATTGCTATTGATTTGGTATGTAAACATAATTTATTCACGTAGTTTAAAAGCTTAAACTCTTTTTAATCTAAAATACACATTTTATTATCGATCTAAATTCAAAAATGACACCTTCAGACCTACATTAAATTACTGGGCTCCGGCCTCTCGACGCATTTGGGCCGATTGACAGTTATTCGATGGTACTTGCAGCTGGACTACAAGGACCTCAAGCTCCTCATGAACAACGAACCAGCCGATAGACGCCGAGAACCGAAGAAGAAGCAAAAGACTTCGTAGTGGTCACTAACCAGTGTCAAAGACAAATGGAAAGTGCACTTCGAAAAAATTCATGAAAAGTCTGATTAGCATTTACATTATTAGTCATCTGTAGCTAGTGATTTTGTAAATTGGTAGACGGTGTTAAACAACTGAAGTTTCCGAATTCAATTAAATGGAAAAAATATTAGCTAATATTATTATATATTAATCTATTTATCTGATGTTGAATTAAAGCTATTTTAAAGTTATGACCCTATATTACGATTTATTAAACGTATAAAATTTATTATAAACAAATTTTATCCACATAAAAAATTTCAGTTATTTTCGTTTACTATATGTACCTAATGTTTGATATATCTCCCCAATTTACAAAGAGAATAAATAAATAAATCTTAGGCACGTTAAACTATACTTCTTAAATTACAAATTGCCATTTAGTTTTCTATCTTCGCCAATTTATTCCAACATAAATGCAACTGCTAACTTTAAAAATGTAACCAATAAATTAACAACTGCGATATTTGTTGTATAAGGAATTTATTCAACATTTTGTATATGGAATATATTAAAAATAGTTATTAAAATTAGTACAAAGTAAAGGCGAGATTACAAAAATATATTTAAATACACATTTTGGTTAAAATCTATTAGAATATCTGGAGAAAATATCACAAAATTATCCTATAAGGTTGCTCTTCTTGTTCATGTTTCATTCCTATCTCGAGATTGGATATTATAGATAAGACTAAAGGTAATGGATTTTGACAAGAGCTATGACCTTGTAAATAACAGGTAAACTTGTGTACTGTATTGGCATGACTCATAGCTCTTGTTAAAATCCATTACCTCTATCTTAATTTTGGTTAAATCGACTCCCATAGGTTATGTCCTGAAAAAACGAGGATAACCAGTTTGTCGAAATTAAATTTAGGTTGCATTGCATCTGGTACCGTTTTAAACTTTAAATGATTATTATTTAGAGAGCCTCTCCAGATTTAATCCCAGTACCCTTTCGCCCTGCTTCTGGCGTCTTATTCGCTTTCTGTATGCTCCTTCCTTTGTCTTTTTTTTCCATTTATATTTGTAATAGAGGAAGGTCTAGTATACCCTACATAGAGTCGGTTGGGGCAGTCGACATAAATTCTGTTGTGATTCAGCATTCAGCACATTTGCTGCATACGTAATCGTAGGTCTGTTATTGTTATGGTTATGGTAGATAGGGGCAGGGCCCATTTGTGAGCCCTTCAGATACTTAGGCCTCCTAAAATGGATTCATTTAATAACCTCTATCATACGGGCTAGACCCATAAGGATCTAGTCTTTGGCGTTTGTGATGCCCAGACTACTCTGGGCGAGAGGGGCCAGATTAAAGGGTCCAGTAAAAAAATGGCACTTTATCAGAGTGACGTTATAAAAAAGGTAGAAAAAAATAAAATTTTAACGAGGTAAAATTTTATTACAGCATTATTTAATAATAATAATAATAATAATAATAAATGTCTTTATTAACAACAGATTAAATTTTCTTTACAATGAAATATAATATCAGTAGGACCAGATTCTGTGGCACACAACTGCTCTTCCACCTAACCCCCCGAAAATAGGATAGATAGACTATATCTAAAGAATGAAATTGTATTTACAATAAAACATAAAAATATTAAGTACATATTAAATTTATTAATTATAAAGTATTTATTTTTTTTTAATTCTTAAATTTTTAAATTACTGTTCAGCGAACAACTGCTCATAAATTAATCTCTTGAACTTAAGTCTAGACAGATTTTTAATATTTTAGGACAAACTGTTAATATTGCACGCAATTGAATATGAAAATGAACGTTTAAAAAAGGATGTTGTATGTTTAGGTAAAGTGAGGGTATTCTTGTGTCTAAGATTAAGATTATGAACCTCCGTCCTATAAGTTATTCGATTGTACAGGTATGGTGGAACTCTCTCTTGAATTATTTCATGGTAAAAACATAAAGCATGGAGTTTTCGACGATTTTTCATATTTAGCCACTTGACTACAGTGAAAACATGACTTATCCTTTAAAATTTCCTGATGCCAAAAATCAAACGCAAACAAGAATTTTGCAATTTCTGTATTCTCCATTAATCAAATTCAGTGAGACACGCATTGTAAAGCACGTCACAATAATTTAATTTTTATAATACCAGAGCATTACATAATAATGACTTTGTGGCCCTACTTAATAAATTGCGGCTTTGTTACAGTAATTTTAAAACGGCGTAAGCTCGTTGTAAACAAATACTTACATGATATGTAAACCTTAAATCTTCGTCGAACCAAACCCCAAGGCTTTTAATCTTTTTGCTAAAAATTAAATTGTCATTTCCTAAGATAATTTGATTGGCATAATTCTATAAAAATATTTTCCTATGGAGATTCCTCCCAAAAATGATACCCTGAGTTTTTAATGTATTCAATTTTAAACAATGATTTTGAGAAAAAATCTGCAGCTGAAGAAGGTCATGATTTATTGCATTTACCGCTTGATTACACTCATTTGGATAAAATGACATATAGAGTTGGGTATCGTCTGCATAATAATGTTGTGAACAGGACAAAAACACAGAAGGAAAATTAAATGTGTGTATAGAGAATAAAATTGGACCTAATATAGATCCTTGAGGCACATCAGTATTAAGATCTAGAAATGGAGAAATATTTTGATTAAGTTTTACTGCTTGACATCTATTAGAAAGATAGGATTTCATTAGATTAACTGCTCTCGCTTCTAGACCAATATATTTTAAAATAGAGAATAACAAATTATGGTTAATTGTATCAAAAGCTTTTGAGTAGTCTAGAAGAATTCGAATTGATATTTTGTTTTGGTCATAGGCTCTAAAAATATCATCTGTAATATTTAATAAAGCAGAAAGACAGCTATATCTGGACCTAAAACCGGACTGCATCGTAGAGATTATGTTGTTATTTTTCAAATGCGTTTGTAACTGAATATCGATTACCTTTTCCAAAATTTTAGATAATGTAGGCAGTACAGTTACTGGTCTTAACTCTTTAATGCTTTCTGTAATTTTAGTCTTCGGTAAAGGAATAATATGTGCCCGTTTCCATTTACTGGGAAAAATTGAATTTGTTAAGCAACAGTTAATGATATGTGTGATCTACGGTAGAAGAAAGGGAATAAACAGTTGCAGCGTTAATATTTTAATACCATCATCACCAATAGTTTTACGTTTAATATTAATAATAATATGCAAAATATTAATTTCAGATACTGGTTTAAAGTTAAGACAAGAACTGAGAGAATACTTAAAGTTGTTTTCATAGAATATTTGTGTATCAATGTAAGCTTTTATGTTTGGTATGACTTTAATAAAGTGTTTATTTATCTCGTTTGCATTCCACACGTTTTTTATTTTAAAGTTATTTTTGGTTTTGCAATTATTTACCAACTATTTTAAATTATTCCACATATCTTTAGAAGATTGATCATGTATGTTTTTAAAATATGATTTTTTCTCCCTCGTAGTCATGGCTATTACTAAGTTACACAATACTTTGTAGTCATTCAATTGATTTATATTTTTAGTAACCTCGTAAGTAGTAAGTGCTTTACCCTATCTAATATTAATTGCTTGATGGCATTAGTTATCCATGGAGCATATTTCTTTGAGATTCTAAAAGTCTGATATGAAACATGTATGTGAAGTAAAGTAGTGATATTATTAGAGAGAAAATCGACTTTACTGTCTATATCTGGCAATTCATAAATTATTCTCCGCGGTGTAGATTCCAGATATGATTTAAATTAACTGTAATTTAAATTTTTGAAATTCCGAGTAGTAATAAATTTATTTGTATTAGATTTGACATCACAACCAAATTTTAAAACAACCAATTCATGATCGCTTATTTCTGGGATATGTTTTACTTCAATAGACAAGATTTTATCCTCAGTAGATGTGATTACATAATCAAGCAGAGTCGATGTGAACTGGGTGATTCTAGTTGCTTGATTTACCATCTGCCTTAGTCCAAGACCATCTAATACATCTGTAATGAACTGTGTGGAATAATTATTGGTATTTAACAGATCAACATTAAAATCGCCCAAACAGAGTAAATGATCTACACTTGGCAGTACTGATGATAAAGTTGTTTCCAAAACTCCAAAGAAAGTTTTATAAAATGCTCCATAAGGATTATATAAAACACCAATAGCTAGTGTTTCATAACGAAGAGAGAGTTTTAACCATATCTTTTCAATTTCCTTTCTAAAATTTAAAGTTTTGTCTGGCGTTAGTTTGTAAAAGACACCAGTTTTATCGCCATTGAGATATCTTCATCCTTGTATGGTTGCCTTAGTTGCGGCCATGTGTTTTGTAACCAATTACCTGTTACGTTATCGTCGACACATTTTCGTGAAGGGAACTGAGTGCCGAACTTTAAACCGATCTAGCCAGCCGATAGAGCATGTGAAATCTTCACCAAACAGTTTTCCGAACTTTGTAGCCTTCTCCTTTAAAAGTGGCCTAGACACAGGAATATCAGAACTGCGACACTGCTTGAACCATTTGACTAGAGTTGAATCTACATCACCACGAATGCACTTCCTAATCTTTTTAACATTTTCTCCCTTCTCATTAAAGGCTTTTAAAAATTTTGTCCTTGTTTTTTAGGATTGAGCCGACAGTCGAATTAACAAGTCCAAATTGCCGACATACATCAGCAATTTTTCGACCATTTTCAAATGCTCTTATAACATGCACTTTATCTTTAATATACAAAATCTTCCTTTTAGTACTACAACTTGCCATATTAAAAAATAAAAAGTTAATTACTAAATTAAAATTAAAACCTAAAAACAAAACGAGGCGAACACAATTTCACGATAGCGACAATTTCTTAAACTGACTGTTCTGAAACCGAAAATTTGACTGTTAGGATGACACTGATAAATAAGAAATTATGGAACTGTAAAGGTTTATGATTTACAATGTTAGTTCGTTCGTTTTGCAAAGGTCGGACAATACAACCGAGATGACGTAACTACCGATGCCGTAATTTCCAAGTTCCACTGTATATAGTAGGTACATCTGTTCGGGTTCCATACCTCAGGATTTCTTACATATTATTCGACATATCCAAAGGATACTTCAGAACTTCGTTTTATTGGATATTGATTGATTTCATTCGCCTTTTTGTCCGTTTCTCCATATACAAACAGCATCTAGATGTTATATAGGTTCAAACTCCTTCCGAAACCTACTAAAACTGTTTTGTAATGAAATAGCTAAGAAGACTTGTGGTAAAAGCTGATACTTCACAAGGGCTTTATTAAAGAATTATTAATACAAAACTAATAAAATAGACAGATTTATCTGTAATCTGCAAAAAGAATTTATATCTTTAATGAAATATCCACAAGGAATCTACGTTCCTGTATTTGGCTGTATACCATATATTAAAAAATTTATTAAAAATCCTTTGTAAAAGGTATATAATTTTTAAAAACCCAAATGGGTTGTTATAGACAAAACGTTTTCGGAATCCATTATTCCATCATCAGTGTCCTATAAAATATATAACCACTTAATTAAAGAGAACGTGAAGTTAAAATTTTGACTAAGGTTAATGAAAAGTGTGGTTAATACTTACTAGGTGCACATGAGTGTAGCCACTAAATACATGGGTAAAAACCCGTTAACAAAAATTTAGTTACATTTGTTTTACATTATATTATATAAATTGCTAGGATGCTAAAGTTACCGTTGGATTAGGTAACATGGCGACATATGACTCCACGTTGAAGTTGCAAGTCCTGAGACGGTGTGTCTACGAGGACTTAATGGAAGCAACTGATTGAAATGACAATGTTGACAAGTTAGGACGGAACAAGTAACAGAGTAGTCAATATAACTGTATGTGTCTACTTAAGACAAAAGCCAACGTTAATTAAATTGTTAAAGTAATAGATTTTTTGATATTAAATAATATAACAGTATCAACCATCAATGTTGTTGTTTTTTTAAAAAATTGATTTTTATGTGTATGAGGTGAAATGTGGAGAGTAGATAATGTGGTTATAGTTAGGCAACCAACTATGCATGTGTGTGGTAGTATAATGAAAAAGAGATTTTTATATTTAGGCCCTTTATGTTTATTCAACATTTGGTACTTGGAAAATAGAAAATAGACACATGTAGAAGGTTGAGTTATAGAAATTTTGTTTAATATTGGTGGAAAATGAATGAATATATTTAAAATATGACAGTGTTCTTATATGAATGAGATACAACTTTTGTAGTATAATGGTCATGTGAAATTTAACTTATAACTTGATTATAGAAGGCCCTGTATGTCAAAAAACAACATTTGGTACCTGGTAAATGTAAAAATAATTAAGTTGTAAGTACATGAAAGTAAATATCTGATAGGGTGTTAACAGACTAAGTGATATGGAAGTTTTATTTTTTAACTATTATGTGGAATGAATAGAAATTGATGGTTGGGACATGGTTTTTTTTAAAAAGTTAATAGAATAGTACTCAACTTATAACTTAAGAAAGGTCCTATCTGTCATAAGCAACACTAGGTACCTGGGAACTATAAAAGGATTAGTTACAAGTTGTATGATTTGCAGGTGTATAATTGTCCAAAATGTGAAAATGGAATGGTTGTGGGTTGGCTCTGTTAGAATTAAGTAAAGCAAAAATTATGGGGTCAGCTTTAATGGTAATTAAGTTCTGTGATTTGTTTTTAATTCTTAATGGATATGAAGGTCTTAAGGTGTTCATTAAACTAATGTCTAAAATAAACAGAATTTGATGGCTGGAACATGGTTTAGAAGTATGTTGTAAGTATACTACTCAACTTATAACTTAAGAAAGGCCCTATCTGTCATAAAGCAACACTAGGTACATGAGAAATATAGAGAGATAAGTTATAAGTTGGTGATGTTATAGGTGTATATAAACCTCAATTATGAAAATGAAATGGTTCTAAGGTGGCTCTGATGAAATTGAGTGAAAAATAAGAAATTTATAGTGTTTTTGAAAAAATGTAGGATGCGGAAAGAATACAGAAGGCTGAGATCCCCAGAGAGCTGCAAACAAACCCTAGGAGGGTTGTGTGGAAGAGTGAAATGAATACTGAGAGGTTAGTTTGAAAGAGATGAAGAATAGTATAAGGTTTGGAGGTGCCGACAAGAAGTATGGACAACAAAGGTATAGTGGGTCGGACTAGAAGTTTGGGTTTACTAGAGAGTGATAAGGACTGATTGGGAGTGTGATGTGTAAACAGAAAAGTTTTTTGGAGTGGTTTAAAGAAGATGAGTATTTGGCGGACAAATAGTGATAAAAGTAGATTTTTGTTGTAAAAGTGAGTAGGGGATGAAGATTATGAAAATAGTTGGCGATGGAGAGGGAGGAAGTCTCGATTGAAGGATACATGACGATTGACGCAATTTGGGCTTTTTTGTTTTTCTTTGAGAATTTCAAGGTCTTCGTATAAGTCTAACTTAAGGAAATTTTTTTGGGGGATGTTGTGAATAAGTGAGACGTCTTCTGGGATATTAAGGGTGTGTTTGTGTTCTTTAAGATGTTGAGAGAAAGTGGAAGTATTTTCTCTTTTAGTGTGTTCTAGAGAACGTGAGGATAGTGATCTGCATGTTCTACCTATGTAAGAGGCGTTACAATCTGAACATTTTAATCTATACACTCCACTCCGATCCATATAATTGATGGGATCTTTGGAATTAGATATGTGTTGACCCAAATTGTTGGGTACTTTAAATGACACATGGATGTTTTCAACCGACCGTTGGATGAGATTTCGGATATCTCCAGAAAGACTTTCATGATAGTATGGAAGTGAAACGTAATTGGGCTTGGTGGTGAGGTCTCTGGGGAACGCATTCTCCTGCAGGGTCTTAAGGCGTTTTTTACGGATGAGTTTGTTGATGATGTTGGGATCATATCCATTGTTGACTGCTATTTGTCTAAGTATGTTGAATTCTTTTTTGTAGTTTGTGTCTGAAAGTGGAATGGTTTCTAAGCGGTGGATATAACTATGAAAAGCTGCATGTTTATGTGACATGGGGTGGTTGGATGAAAATGGAATTGTGTGATCGGTCTGTGTGGGTTTCCTGTAGATACTGAAATCGAAGTGGTCAGTTAATCTGGTAATGGTAAGATCTAGAAAATTGATTGACATGGATGATTCTAGTTCCATAGTGAACTTGATATTGGGGTGAATTTGGTTAATTTTGGAAAGTAAATGTTCAGCTGAATTGGAATTACCTGAAATGAAGACTAAACAGTCATCAACATAGCGGAACCAATGGAGTATTTCAGGGTTTTTCATGAAATACTCCATTGGTTCCGCTATGTTGATGACTGTTTAGTCTTCATTTCAGGTAATTCCAATTCAGCTGAACATTTACTTTCCAAAATTAACCAAATTCACCCCAATATCAAGTTCACTATGGAACTAGAATCATCCATGTCAATCAATTTTCTAGATCTTACCATTACCAGATTAACTGACCACTTCGATTTCAGTATCTACAGGAAACCCACACAGACCGATCACACAATTCCATTTTCATCCAACCACCCCATGTCACATAAACATGCAGCTTTTCATAGTTATATCCACCGCTTAGAAACCATTCCACTTTCAGACACAAACTACAAAAAAGAATTCAACATACTTAGACAAATAGCAGTCAACAATGGATATGATCCCAACATCATCAACAAACTCATCCGTAAAAAACGCCTTAAGACCCTGCAGGAGAATGCGTTCCCCAGAGACCTCACCACCAAGCCCAATTACGTTTCACTTCCATACTATCATGAAAGTCTTTCTGGAGATATCCGAAATCTCATCCAACGGTCGGTTGAAAACATCCATGTGTCATTTAAAGTACCCAACAATTTGGGTCAACACATATCTAATTCCAAAGATCCCATCAATTATATGGATCGGAGTGGAGTGTATAGATTAAAATGTTCAGATTGTAACGCCTCTTACATAGGTAGAACATGCAGATCACTATCCTCACGTTCTCTAGAACACACTAAAAGAGAAAATACTTCCACTTTCTCTCAACATCTTAAAGAACACAAACACACCCTTAATATCCCAGAAGACGTCTCACTTATTCACAACATCCCCCAAAAAAATTTCCTTAAGTTAGACTTATACGAAGACCTTGAAATTCTCAAAGAAAAACAAAAAAGCCCAAATTGCGTCAATCGTCATGTATCCTTCAATCGAGACTTCCTCCCTCTCCATCGCCAACTATTTTCATAATCTTCATCCCCTACTCACTTTTACAACAAAAATCTACTTTTATCACTATTTGTCCGCCAAATACTCATCTTCTTTAAACCACTCCAAAAAACTTTTCTGTTTACACATCACACTCCCAATCAGTCCTTATCACTCTCTAGTAAACCCAAACTTCTAGTCCGACCCACTATACCTTTGTTGTCCATACTTCTTGTCGGCACCTCCAAACCTTATACTATTCTTCATCTCTTTCAAACTAACCTCTCAGTCTTCATTTCACTCTTCCACACAACCCTCCTAGGGTTTGTTTGCAGCTCTCTGGGGATCTCAGCCTTCTGTATTCTTTCCGCATCCTACATTTTTTCAAAAACACTATAAATTTCTTATTTTTCACTCAATTTCATCAGAGCCACCTTAGAACCATTTCATTTTCATAATTGAGGTTTATATACACCTATAACATCACCAACTTATAACTTATCTCTCTATATTTCTCATGTACCTAGTGTTGCTTTATGACAGATAGGGCCTTTCTTAAGTTATAAGTTGAGTAGTATACTTACAACATACTTCTAAACCATGTTCCAGCCATCAAATTCTGTTTATTTTAGACATTAGTTTAATGAACACCTTAAGACCTTCATATCCATTAAGAATTAAAAACAAATCACAGAACTTAATTACCATTAAAGCTGACCCCATAATTTTTGCTTTACTTAATTCTAACAGAGCCAACCCACAACCATTCCATTTTCACATTTTGGACAATTATACACCTGCAAATCATACAACTTGTAACTAATCCTTTTATAGTTCCCAGGTACCTAGTGTTGCTTATGACAGATAGGACCTTTCTTAAGTTATAAGTTGAGTACTATTCTATTAACTTTTTAAAAAAAACCATGTCCCAACCATCAATTTCTATTCATTCCACATAATAGTTAAAAAATAAAACTTCCATATCACTTAGTCTGTTAACACCCTATCAGATATTTACTTTCATGTACTTACAACTTAATTATTTTTACATTTACCAGGTACCAAATGTTGTTTTTTGACATACAGGGCCTTCTATAATCAAGTTATAAGTTAAATTTCACATGACCATTATACTACAAAAGTTGTATCTCATTCATATAAGAACACTGTCATATTTTAAATATATTCATTCATTTTCCACCAATATTAAACAAAATTTCTATAACTCAACCTTCTACATGTGTCTATTTTCTATTTTCCAAGTACCAAATGTTGAATAAACATAAAGGGCCTAAATATAAAAATCTCTTTTTCATTATACTACCACACACATGCATAGTTGGTTGCCTAACTATAACCACATTATCTACTCTCCACATTTCACCTCATACACATAAAAATCAATTTTTTAAAAAAACAACAACATTGATGGTTGATACTGTTATATTATTTAATATCAAAAAATCTATTACTTTAACAATTTAATTAACGTTGGCTTTTGTCTTAAGTAGACACATACAGTTATATTGACTACTCTGTTACTTGTTCCGTCCTAACTTGTCAACATTGTCATTTCAATCAGTTGCTTCCATTAAGTCCTCGTAGACACACCGTCTCAGGACTTGCAACTTCAACGTGGAGTCATATGTCGCCATGTTACCTAATCCAACGGTAACTTTAGCATCCTAGCAATTTATATAATATAATGTAAAACAAATGTAACTAAATTTTTGTTAACGGGTTTTTACCCATGTATTTAGTGGCTACACTCATGTGCACCTAGTAAGTATTAACCACACTTTTCATTAACCTTAGTCAAAATTTTAACTTCACGTTCTCTTTAATTAAGTGGTTATATATTTTATAGGACACTGATGATGGAATAATGGATTCCGAAAACGTTTTGTCTATAACAACCCATTTGGGTTTTTAAAAATTATATACCTTTTACAAAGGATTTTTAATAAAAATTTTTTAATGAAATAATGCAAAAAAGTTACAATACTACGAGTAATTATACTTTCAAAAAAATAATATTATTTAAATAAAATAGAGTTTTCAAAAAATTGTGTTTATTAAATACTCAAAATGACGTAAATAATGAACGTACAGCTAAACAGGTTGCCGTCTTTAAACGAATTGAAATAAAACTTAGTACGCAAATTAATTAATTTAAAAGTTTAAATTTCTCGACACAAAAAAAGATTTCATTCATACTACAATTAGGTTACAAAAAAAAATAAGAATATTTATAATTTTTATCGTTAAACGTTACACCTAGTAATATTCTTGTAAAAAATAAAAAAATTACGTGCCCCTGACTAAATCACCGAACGCCAGTGGCGGATCCAAGGGGAGGGTCACGGAGGTCATGACCCCTCCCAAACAAAATTAAATATCAATCAGATAATCATCAAAAAATAATTTAAAACCCATCAACCCTATAAGCAGGAAGTCAAGAGTTGAAATGATTCAAACTCATTTTTATTCTAGGTGTAAGTGTAGAATTATACAAAAGAATTTTTACATTGCTCTTTAAAAAAATCAACAATTCTGAATACAGTAATTCCTCCACTACCGCTACCCAGACTTCTGCGAATTCAGAGATACGCGATTTTCAAATTTTGTCAATTCGTCATTTGGGTGCCAGAGAATCGTTCGATTATTATCGATGAGATAGAATTACCGCGCACACATTATTGCTTACTCTTATCGCTACATTTTTATTTTGTATTAGGTATTTCTTATCTTCAGTTTTGTCTACAAATTGGTTGTTGTAATTTGAACATTTGTACATGTTATATTTATCTATAATAAATATCAAAGTGAATATTGTTGTTGCATTAGCACTGTCTGATACGTTAGTGATCACTTAGTCGTCTTCTTCAGTCACCAAAATTAGATTTGAATCTATGGATAGAGGCCATAGAGGACACTAAATGCATTCTTCAAAATAAAAGATCAAATCCTGAGTCTGTTTTTAGCAAACTTTACTATGAAGTAAAGGAAATAGCTGAACAACTAGACATTGAATCGAAGATGCCTCGTATAGTTGCTCATCAAACCTATTGTCAAAACCAACCTGCTAACTTTTGCGAAGAATATTTCCGAAGATCTATTTATTTATTCCTTTTAGACAATATCTTAACTGATTTAGAAGAATGACTTTCACCGAAAGTTATGAAGCTATTTAATCTTCGAGTTCTTTTACCTAAAACTGATAACACACCAGAAGATAAAGTTGCATTAAAAAAAATTGTTGATTTCTTTCAGGATATTATTGGATTATTATCTACTGCATATTCCACAGTAGAACAAGAGTTTTCACTGTGTATTCAATAGTGGAAAAGGATGTACAAAATAATGGAAAACTTCCTGATTCTATTTTAGAAGCATTAGAAAACTGCGATATTCATATACAGTAAAACCTCCCTTAACCGAAACCTTTTTAACCGAAACATCGTTTAACCGAAATGGCTGACAGTTTCAATAATTTCGTCAATAAAAAGTAAATGTTTGTCGCAAAACGTAAACAATTCCGTTCATTTCACCCACCAATTGATGTCTATGTGTGTTGGGAAATCACAAAAACCAAGAGCTCTAAAAGATGTTTCCGAAAAGGCATTTTAAGGTATAGAACCAAAAAATTTCATGGATGTCGACCACTTTATTTTTAGAATGGTTTGATAATGAATTCGTCTCAAGTGTAAAATCCTTTTTAAAATCAAAAAACCTTCTCATCAAAGCATTGTTGCTTGTTGAAAATGCGTCCTCACCCTCAAAATCTACAAAATGGTGACAATTGTCAGATTTTTGCCACCGAATGTCACAAGCTTAATCCAGCCGTTAGACTAGGGAGTCATAGAGACATTCAAGATACATTATAGAGAAGCATTCTTAAGACATCTGTTATTACAGGAGACGAATTAATCCAAAAGTGTTCCCGAAATTCTCAAATCTTTAACAATAAAACATTTTTATTGGTGAGCTGAGTCGTGGGCCAAGATCAAATCTTCAACTTTGGAAAAATGCTGGAACAAACTTTTTGATAAGATTTTGATTGACGATCCTGAAGAAGAAAATGGTAAGAAAACGACAGAAGAAATTAAACCTTTCATTAAAAATTTGCCGGGACATGACGAAATTAACTAAGAAGAGATACGTGACTGGTTAGCAGCTGATGACTCAGAATGTGAATTCATCGACCAGGACATCATTGATATGATTCTTTATCAAGACAACCTGAGCATATCAGATGACGAAGATGACGACCCAAGAGGCAACAGGCAGCACAAGACCGTCGACGAGATTTTCAATGCTTTAGAGGAAAGAATTTTATACAGTAGGCCTAATTAGTTAGGGTCACGACTAGATTCTTAATTTTTGTTGTCATTACATAAAGTTTTGTCCTTTTCAGATTGCTTTACGTTTCGTCGAACAATCGAATGAGGCAAACTCATGACGTTCTGCAAATTAACGATGGAGGGAGACAGAAACATCGTTGTCAAACGAAAACGCAAAAAAAGCAGATTTCTTTAAAAAAGCATGTTAAACTTGTTCATTTTCCTTAATTTTATTACTTTATTTTGGATTTACTTATTAGAAAACATTACGAAATCAACTCATAGTATTTTTTAACACCAATACTTTGATCAAGAATATTATAAAAAGCAATGTTATTTTTAACCGAAATTCTTGTTATCCGAAACGGCCTCCCCCCCAATTATTTCGGTTAACGGAGGTTTTACTGTATATCCAAATATCAGAACATTTCTGCAAATATTAATTACACTGCTTGTCACTGCAGCAAGAGCAGAGCGTAGTGTTTCTACGCTTAAGCGTCTAAAGACTTGGCCACAGTATATTGCTTAAAAAGAATTAGTAGGTTCACTCTCGCATTTTCACGGTTACAATTTTGAATCCACTCCTAGGTCCGTGCCGGTCCGTGCGCAATAGATTTGGCGAAAAATGCTGCTGTTGCAAGATTTAAAATATTTCATTAGTTTCAAAGAATATTCCAAAATTATAATAAAATAATTATTATTATAGAAGTTCTTCACACTTACACACTTTTAAAGTTTGAAAAATCATATTGCCTAATTGACTTAATCTATTTAAATAATTAATCAGAAGTATCTATCGTGTTTGTCAAAGTGAAATAGATTTGTACTAAGTAGTACTTGTAAAGAATTTCTACGTCCTTGGAGATCAGTATATCATTGTTCCAGAAGTATCAACACATAATTGTAAAATTTTGAAAAATGACTTTATTATGTTGGAGGGGTTAAAACTGCATTTTCTATATATTTTTAAATCATCATAACTGTATTTACGGAATCACCGGTCATGGCAAAATTCGTAAGTAAAATTACGACGATTTACAAATATATGTTGAAAATGCAGTTTTGATCCCTCCGACACAATAAAGTCATTTTTCAAAAATTTTACAGTTATGTCATTATACTTCCGGAACAGCGATATATGCTATCACTTTTCCATCGTTGTCTGGAAGTGGAATCTGATTTTATCTTTCAAAATTATGATTTGACTGTTACTGTTCCTGTCTGTGAGTATCTTAGCTGGGTGTAACATATATTCTATTATTTTATATTCTGCAAGAATTTGAGTATTACCTTCAGAAACTATTTAACATGCCTCCCAAAACCCAGCTTTGGTTTGATTTGTCATGCTTTAGTCTCAAAAAAAACTTAAGCTATGTAAAAAACATAATTTTCTTGAACCTTTTAAAAAAGAATATTAAATAGCTGAGGAGATATATCGCATGTCAGGATTCGATCAATTAATTTTGTACTCAGCCTGAAGCCTTTTTTAAGTCAATAAATCAAAATTTGTCTTAAGGAAAATCTATTTTTATCCATAGTGCCCTATCATATCTTTTATGTCGCTATACGTTCATTAATATTGAAAACATTGTTTATCTTCCCTATCTACCCTTTCAGTGGTCGCCTTGTTTATTTTTTCTATCTGAATATGTTCGTTATATCCTCCCCTTTCATTTGCTATGTCGCATGTTAGGATTCAATCAGTTGTTTATTATGTACTCAACCTGAGGCATTTTTTAAGTAAAAAAATCAAAATTTGTGTTATGGTAAATCCATTTTTATCCATAGTGCCCTATCCTATCTCGTATGTCGCTATACGTTAATTAATATTGAAAATACTGTGTAGTGCCCTTTTATTTAACGCATTTTTCTGTCTCAACAGCATTTTTACAGCTTTTACTTAATTATATTTAATTTTGGTAGATGTTGGTAGTTCAGATTTCTTTTCTAGGTGGCGTAGTTACCTTACTGGACAAACAGTGTGACATCCTAGCTTTTTATATAGATAGATTCTTTCAATTGTAAATGTATGTAAAAATTTGAGTTTAACTAACTACGTTTTGAACGTAGTGATCCTACAGTGGGATATTTAGGCTATATGACATTTTTTCATTTCATTATTTTGTTATTAATAAGTTGTGATTGTGGATATATATATATATATATATATATATATATATATATATATATATATATATATATATATTCTATTTTAACTTGTATTCATAGTTCGCTACTTGTGTTTTTTATAATCTTGTTTTTATTATAACTGTTAGTTTCCTCATTAGCTCTTCGTTTTATGAGATTTCTCACCAGTAACAGTGAATACAGCGTGATTGTCTATGGAATACAAAAAATTAAATATTCGATTAATCCAAACTGATGGATTCAACATAATACATTTTGAAGGACAATCAGTAATCATTATTTGGGAAACTATCGATAATTGTCGAAAACGTTAAATAAAGGGAAGTATTCATTATTCCGAAAATCTCATTAAATTTTAGGTCGCCACAAGTCACACTTTTCCTATTTATTTTCGAGCAGTGTATTAAAAATTATATTGAACAGTGTAACAAAAACTGGAATTTATCTGCGCGTGGAACTCATGCGCGTGAAAAAAATGGAACATGAAGAACAAAGGACTGGCGGCAGAGTGAACCTACTGATTCTTTTTAAGCAATATACTGTGACTTGGCTTAGAAATAGAACTTCGGAGGAAAGGTTAACTGATTTAGTACTCATCAATGTGCATTCTGAAATTTCTCTAAATGTTGATGCAATCGTAGAACGATTTGCTAAATTGGATAGGCGCAAAGAATACATTTTATAAAATTATATATTATTTACTTATCTTATTCTTATAATATTTTTAATCACTGAACTCTTATTTACCACTCGTTGTCGGCTGTTGCTGACAATTCGTGAGAAAAATTTCAATACCGGGTAAAAAAATATTTCACTCACTTGTAGCATAATATGCCTTATTATAGAAATAACTATTCTTAATAATATTAATATAATATTATATTATGTTTTTTATTGAATAAATAAATTTAACTAAAATTCTGTTCTTCTAGTTCTTCTTAAGGTTCCTTCTTCATTATGGAAGGGTGGCTATAACTATAGCAAATTGCTCTTTATCTTGAGCTGTTCTTAGTATCAAATGTGTGTCCATGCCTGTCCAGTCCCCTACATTCTTCAGTCAGGAGCATTTTCTTCGTCCTGGACCTCTTTTTCCTTCTACTTTCCTTTCCATTATGAGTCGTAGAAACTTATATTTTTCCACTCTGTAAATATGTTCTAGATAACTCGTTTTTCTGTTGTTTAAAATGTTTAGGAGTTCTCTCTCAGTCCTTATTCTTTTCATCGCCTCATTGTTGGTCACATGCTCTGTCCACGAAATCTTCAGCATCCTTCGAAGAACACACATTTCAAAGCCTTCTATAAGCCTCATACTTGTAATTCTAAGATAAGATAATTTTTTTTTTATTGAATAAATTAACAATTAAATTAGTAATCTTACCGCATAAAATGCAGGTTTCACCACAAAACTGTATAATAAATCTGTATATGAAGCCATTTCGATGAAAGACTTGTTTTATAGGTTCGGGCAAAACTATTTACATTTCGAGAGGGGTAGTATAGTTATGTTGATAATATTAGTTGTTTTCAATGAGCTTAATTTTTATATTAATTAAGCCAAAACTGATTAAATTTTGAAAGATATTATGTAAAATCACTCTCAAGTATAGTGTTTAAGAAGAAAATGTGCCAATGTTTATGGGAAAATATGAATACTCTAACCCAGACAAAAGGTAAAATTTTTCCCTGTCGCATCACCCATAATCTAAATTCAATAGGATTAACAGGGCAGGAATTTTGTAGTTCGCAAATAGTTGATAGTAAGCGGCACACAAATTTACTTCTCAATTTTTATTTTTGACGGATTACATCTGATATAAGTCCGAACTGGATAAAGTAGACTCGCCTTGTTGCGATATTTATTATTTGAGGTATACGTGAATGTCAAGAGAGGGACAGGCTGACAGTGTTATCTTTTTTGAAAGTAATATTATTATTGCAATTTATTAAGCTACCCATAAAGCAATCCATTTATTGACCTTCCAATAAGTTTTTTTACAATTATCTTGGTACTCTTCCATATAGGAAATTTAAGCAATGAAATAGCTGATCTCGCAGCAAAATTAACCTTATAATTAACGAATGATAGTGACAGTACTCAAACTGCCAATTATCTTAACCACATTTAAACGTTTCACACTCAACTTTTGGCAAAATAACTGAACTATACTGCAATTTAAATTTGAAAAATACAACCACATTGAATATTAGTGGATGTGCAGAAAGAAAAACCAAAAGTACCTAGAAGACTGACTAGAACACACTAGGTTAACACATAGATACCTAAATGCATTCCAGTAATGTGCCAATACTGCCACTGCCAGCTATATTTCGAACATCTATATTTGTTCAAAATACCAAAGAGTGCCAATGATTAAAGGCTAATCGGAATGAGGCTCTAAATTAATCAACCAATATAAGCATATATTTAGTTTTTACCCATCTAGAAACATGTTCATGTTCAAAATGCATCCCTAGTTTATCATCTTGACTAAGAAAAACATATCCAAATACTCTACTGATCACTCTAGCATTCTTATGTTTCTGTTTCTCCATATTTTCCTAATACCTTTTTATATTCCTGGTTATTTGCGCCCATTCTGCTATTGAAGTCACTTACTAGGTAAATATATATTCCGTTTTGCTTGTTCTGTGACCAATGCAAATTCTTCCCAGAATTTCCTTATTATAATCCGATTCGTCATCGTTTGGGCCATATACAAATATTATTGTTTCTAAATTCTTGCTTTTTTCTTTCATATCAACTCATAGTATTCTCTCTGATCAGGCTCCCCTAATTAGCTAATTGGCTAACGGATCTGGAGTGCACTATGCATCCTACCCTTGCCGCTGCTCTCTAATTTTCTTTTATTCTACTATATATAAATATATGATCATTTTCTGTTGTTATCATTCTTTGTCCTTTTTTCTTAGTTTCGGTTGTTTTTCTATTATTAGTATATCTAGCCCTGTTTCTTCAAACTTTATCTTCAGTTCTTTTTCTCTGCCTTGTATACTTCTGATATTCTAGGTTCCCAGCTTCCATATTTCTTTTCTATTCTCCTTGTTTTTTTTTGCATTTCACTTTCCTGTCCATTATTATTTATTGTACTTGTTTCCTTATCCATTGCTATTTTTGTTCATCATTTACTCTTTCCTTAACTGGTACTAACGGGTCTTTTTGGACCCAACCGGATAAATTTATCTTCGTATTTTGTTCGCACAAGCGTCAGATAACGGCATCTTTTAGGAGTTCTCCAAAATCATACACACGCATCAAGGTGTGAAATACCAGTCGATAAATGGACCCTAGACCCCTAGGTAGGTCTAGGGTCCATTCTCTGACCCGACGATACCAGATACTCATATATTTTTACGACCATAAATTTAATTGTTATTGATGGAAAACGCATTACAAGTGAACAGGCACAAGCAATTTTTTTAAACGATGATTATGGTGATATTAGTGACTCCTCAACTATAGACAGTGATCATGACAGTGACCCAAAATATGATACTGTGTGTGAAGGCAATATTCCAGGGAATACGAAGATTGATGATTCAGGACCTTCAACAGTGATTATTCGAGAAATCAGCGATCAGAGTCCTGTACTTTCAGTAAGTAGTGATGATGGAGATAGTGAAAGTTTTCAATAATTATTCAGGTACGTTTATGGCAAAAATAGCTACAAATGGTCAAAAAATCCACCAACTACTGGCAAAACATGAAGTCATAACATTGTAATACATATTCCTGGTTTAAAGTCTGCTGCAAAAGACTGTGCCGAAAAAACGCTGTATAATTTGTAAAAATTTGTGTTTTAATCAATGATGCTATTATAAACCTAATTGTGGTATGCACAAAGAAAAAATTAGCGATTTGTCATGTTCAGATAATAGTATGGATCACTGGGTCTTCTTTTGAGCATACAAACTTTTTAGTAATAAATGCACTCTTTGGACTTTTATATGTTACATCCGTCTTTAATTTGAATCATAAGGATGCTGAAGGACTATTTGCAAGTATAGGCATGTGACGCGACGTATTTTGTGTTACGATGTCACTGTAAGGATTTTTATTTCTGTTAGCTGCCTTACGGTTTGACAGCGCAACTACGAGGAATGAGAGACTTAATGACTAAATGTTTCATAAGTTTATATCGGTACCTCGGAGGTAAAGGACACTATGTCCATTTTCTTACTTTTTTAGGAGAGCAGTTTTAAAATTTTTTAAATTTGTAATCAGTAAATACTCAAATGTTTCTTATATTTAACCAAGATTAATATATTATTATTGTGGTGTGTATAATCGTTTTTCATTCCATGAAGTGTTATATACCTGAGGTTTACCGTTCATTATTTAATTTTTTTTTAAAAATGTGTAGTTGGACATAGTGTTGTTTACCTCTAACAACTTTTTTAAATAATGTGGCATTGCATGTTAAGGTCTTTACGAAATAAACAATACAAACACATTAAAAAGCCTATACTATTATTCTATTAGAGGTAAATATTATAATGTTATAATAATTAAGTAAAATTATAGACAAGTTTCAAAATTGTTAAAGATGCTCCATATCATCTTCATCTTCTTGTGGGTAATCGTTTGTGGCCACATCGCTATGTGTTAAATTTTGATAAAACGCATAACAACCTGACGTAACAAAAGGCAATAGTGCAATTAAGTCATTGTACTTTTTTTTTATTTCGAAAAAATATGTGTCTCGACAGCTAATGGTCATTGACACAGCTACAATTTACATTCATGTTTACATGGTTAATACTTTACATTGGGTACAAATTAGTTACAATACATTTTTTGTAATACATTTTGTTTTATATTAAATTGTATAACTTTGTGTTTTTAAAAAGTTTAATACATTTTCATAGTTGCTGCTGTTTGAGATAAGTATGTCTTTTAGGTTGTTACCAAGATTGTATTTTCTTCTGGCCGCTAGGTAGTGTTGACAGTCAAGAAGTACATGTGTTACGGAAGTCGTGCTGTTGCAGTACTGGCACAAAATCTGATTACTGGAATTCATTAGGTGTCAATGTGTAAGGCGGGTGTGCCCTTCTATCTTCAATCTTCGAATGATAGATTTATCCTTTCTTTTCATTGGTGGGAGCTAGTGGTAGAAAATGTTTGGTTGTAGAACGCTTAACTTGGTATTGCTTCTTTTCCAATGATCATTCCAAAGGTCCATTATTTTATGTTTGATTATTCTTTTTAAATCTGATGATGTTTGAATGTCTGTTGTAACGTTAAGAGAACATGCTTGTTTTGCTGCTTGATCGGCTTTTTCGTTACCTGGAATACCAACGTGTGATGGAACCCACAATATTGTTACTGTAATTCCATTAGTTTGAAGGCGATTACATATACTCTGGATTTCTTGAACTATTGGGTGCATAGAATGTACGTTTCTTATGGACTGCATGAAGGACAGAGAGTCCGTACGGATTGCTATAGTTCA
The DNA here is from genome assembly GCF_040954645.1 of Diabrotica undecimpunctata. Classification (NCBI taxonomy): domain Eukaryota; kingdom Metazoa; phylum Arthropoda; class Insecta; order Coleoptera; family Chrysomelidae; genus Diabrotica; species Diabrotica undecimpunctata. The sequence continues at coordinate 6,252,591 of NC_092813.1, forward strand.
TTGTACTTTTGTTTTGTGATTTACTGAGACTTGATTTAATTGGGCTGGAAACGTTACTTGCTGTCTTCGATACCTCATGAAGTCCACTTCATACATATTTTGATTATTGAAATCGGTCTTATAGAAGAACTTTCCAATGTGTTCTTGTTGGACTTGTAAAAAAACTCATGTTGACAGTAGAACAGGGTTAATACATTTTTTTCTACTTACAAAAGGAGGATTAGCTGACAATTTCTTATCGAACAGCGTTTTGAAGTTTTTGAAATCTGCAAGTTCCATATTGTGCACTGTGTATTTACCTGATGTTTGCCTAACTAGTTGTTGCCAGGCCCATGGTGTTAAAATGGCCAAATTGGAGAGTTTCTTTCTTTTTCTTTCGATTAAAGGATGAACATTGTGTACTTCCATATGTGTGTGCCCTTTCAGTAAAAACTTTTGAGTGATCGTCTTTATTTGCAGTATCCAAAAAAAGCACATTATAATACTTATATTTTTATTTTGTCCATAGCAGTTATCGGTCCAAAGGGTGATGTCCTCTACTTGACTACCTGGAATTGTATTGTCAGCCCATTTCAAAATTGACGAGTTTCATTTGCACCTCGGGCCCCTTTCGATTTGTCCCACATTATACATTGTACAGAAGAGTCACTGGCATCATATTATGTAAAATATAATGTCCAAAGCTTCCTTTTGTAGAAAATAATACAATTGTTTGTTAGTGGTGAAGGCAAACATTTTTGCAAATCACCAGATAGTACTTTGTATTTTGGTGACTCTTTAGCTATTATAAAGTCCAATTGTTTTAAGTTATACCGAGTTTTAGATTCAATTAGGTGAGCATCATGATCAGCCTGTACACTGGTTAGTTCATCTGCAGTAAGATTATTTTTTAATTGAGCGGTGAATGTACTGCATGTATCGCAAATGTCTCTTTCGGGAGGTTTAAATGACAACTTGCAGTCTTTATTAAAAATATCTGCGTACAACCACTTTTTTGCTCTGAGCTTTGGATCTACATGTCTTTCATTGCATTCATCAATGTACAGTTGATACATCTTTTCTATTGTAAGTTCTGTGGCCAGATAATCTCTCTCACTTCTTACTCTGGAATAATGACTCTCGTATTTTGGGAATGATTTAATATGTTGATGTATACTATTTATGGTTTCGGTAGGAGTTTTATTGGTTGGCGTGTGTCTACCTCTTTGATCAGCTTTTATTGAACCTCCTGGTTCAATTTTTTTCAACATATTTACTACTACTAAATTAGATATACAAAGTGTGTTTAAAAACATAACCTTGCACACCTTCAATAGCTGATTGTTCACTGTAAAATGGTAGTGTAGTGTATTATTTTTAGATTTGGTAGAATTTAGACTATTTTCTTGATCGAAGAGTAGGTTGGATGTCGATACATGAGAAGATAAATTGCTTTTTAAGATCTGAAACGTTTGTCGCAGTCCAGTATGAGTTGAAAATTTTTTGTTTCTGGCAATCTGGCAATTTTGGCAATCTTTCAGAGCATTTCATGCGACACATGCAAGGAGGCTCTAACATTTTTGCAGGCATGTCTTTGCTTCTTTTACTGAGATACTCTTTCCCACTATCTGATTCTATTTTAGAAGTATTAGAAAACTGCGATATTCATATGTATCCAAAGATCAGAATATTTCTGCAAATATTAATTACACTGCTTGTCACTGCAGCAATAGTAGAGCGTAGTGTTTCTACGCTTAAGCGTCTAAAGACTTGGCTTACAAATAGAACTTCGGAGGAAAGGTTAACTGATTTAGTACTCATCAATGTGCATTCTGAAATTTCTCTAAATGTTGATGCAATCGTAGAACGATTTGCTAAATTGGATAGGCGCAAAGAATACATTTTATAAAATTATATATTATTTACTTATCTTATTCTTATAATATTTTTAATCACTGAACTCTTATTTACCACTCGTTGCCGGCTGTTGCTGACAATTCGTGAGAAAAATTTCAATACCGGGTAAAAAAATATTTCACTCACTTGTAGCATAATATGCCTTATTATAGAAATAACTATTCTTAATAATATTAACATAATATTATATTAGGTTTTTTATTGAATAAATAAATTTAACTAAAATTCTGTTCTTCTAGTTCTTCTTAAGGTTCCTTCTTCATTATGGAAGGGTGGCTATAACTAAAGCAAATTGCTCTTTATCTTGAGCTGTTCTTAGTATCAAATGTGTGTCCATGCCTGTCCAGTTCCCTACATTCTTCAGTCAGGAGCATTTTCTTCGTCCTGGACCTCTTTTTCCTTCTACTTTCCCTTCCATTATGAGTCGTAGAAAGTTATATTTTTCCACTCTGGAAATATGTTCTAGATAACTCGTTTTTCTGTTGTTTAAAATATTTAGGAGTTCTCTCTCAGTCCTTATTCTTTTTATCGCCTCATTGTTGGTCACATGCTCTGTCCACGAAATCATCAGCATTCTTTGAAGAACACACATTTCAAAGCCTTCTATAAGCCTCATACTTGTAATTCTGAGATAAGATAAATACTTTTTTTTATTGAATAAATTAACATTCAAATTAGTAATCTTACCGCATAAAATGCAGGTTTCACCACAAAACTGTATAATAAATCTGTATATGAAGCCATTTCGATGAAAGACTTATTTTATAAGTTCGGGCAAAACTATTTACATTTCGAGAGGGGTAGTATAGTTATGTTGATAATATTAGTTGTTTTCAATGAGCTTAATTTTTATATTAATTAAGCCAAAACTGATTAAATTTTGAAAGATATTATGTAAAATCACTCTCAAGTATAGTCTTTAAGATGAGAATGTGCCAATGTTTATGGGAAAATATGAATACTCTAACCCAGAAAAAAAGGTAAAATTTTTCCCTGTCGCATCACCCATAATCTAAATTCAATAGCATTATCAGGGCAGGAATTTTGTAGTTCGCAAATAGTTGATAGTAAGCGGCACACAAATTTACTTCTCAATTTTCATTTTTGACGGATTACATCTGATATTAAAAATTTAGGGATAAATCATCCTGAAGAAGAAGATTTTTTTTTATTGCCCCACTAATCGTAGGAGTAATAATAGCTTTTTCTTTAACCTTTGTTTTCGCTGGTTTACTTATACGTCTCATATCATTGTCGTCCGATTCTGAGCTTTCACCACTTAGAGGCTCATAGATTTTATCAATATCCGAATTTTTATCTCCAAACAAATTATCATTTTCTTCCACTTCTTTCTTATAACGAATATATTATATCAAACCATCTAAAAGAAGGACTTGAATCGTGTTTTACTATAATTTATGAAAATATTTTAATTCAAAAATAATGTTAAAAAATGAAAGATTTAGACATGACTTTAAATTATTATGTTTAATTTCAAATCGAGAGCTGTCATTCGTTTCTCGTAAAGGGTAGCACAAAACTGTATTGAGTTGTGGCATACTAGAATAAATAAAACACACTGGAAAAATTAAAAATTTAATTTGAAATTAATACAAAATGAATAACTTTTACAGTGAAGAAGTGTGGAATTTAAATATATGTATTATAATTCGAAATTGCTGAAATAATAGTATTTTGTTATATCTCCATTATTAAAAATTTCTTCAAACATTTTGGACATTAACTCAACCGTCTCTCTGGTTATTAAATTTATTAGATACCGTTTTTTGTTGTTAATAATAAAAATAATATTTATCTAAACACATTTTTGAACGATATTTTTTTTATTTAGATTTAGTGCAATTTCGTTATCTGTGATGGCAACAATTAATTGTTTCAGTCTGAACCAGAGATATGTAACAGAGGCTCTCTTATATATCTCTGGTCAGAACACTGGTTTACATTGGGAAAAAAAAGTGTACCATTTTTATATGACGGGAAGTGTACAAGCGTACATAACACTATGTCCGGATGGTAAATGACGGTGCACACATATAGTAGAGGTAAACAACACCAAGCCCACATGGTGTTGTTTACCTCTGACTGGAAGTAGACTTGGTGTTTATTAAAAAGTCGGTAACTTGCCGTAAAATTGTCTTTGAACATAGTATGGTTTACCTATGTGTAGAGCCAGAAAATCTATATTCAAAAGTGCAATAATCTAAATTTCGATAAAAATGGACAGTGTCCTTTACCTCCGGGGTACACATATAAAACTGTAAAAGGTGGTATATACCAGGAGACTGTTTAACTATGAGATTCCTGTTGGTTTCAGAGGTCATTGTTTCTTACACGTTTATATAAAAAGTAAACCTAACAAATATAGTCTAAAAGTGATGTGTCTCTGTGATGCCAAGAGTCTTTATTTGTTAAATGCCTTTATTTATACAGGTAAAAGAAAAATACCCAATTCCCAGAAGCTTTCTCTCCCGAAATTATCAGTATTATCTCTTATTGTTCTGCTAAATCAAACTGAAAGAAGCATAACTGGAGATTACTGGTTTACCTCAATTGAACTGATAGATTAATTGCTTGCACAAAAACTAACCTATGTTGGACCGGTACGTAAAAACAAAAGAAATGTTTTATCGTATATAATAACGAAAAAAAAGATGCATTTTATTCGTCTAAATTTGTTTTTACTTCATCAAAAACAACGGTTTCTTCTGTAACAAATCAAAATAAGTATGTACTTCTTCTGTCCTCAATGCATCATAATGACAATATATAGAAGACATTATAAAAATACCTGATATCATGCTTTTTTACAATTCCACTAAATCAGTCTTAGATAGTCTGGATCAGAAATGCTCTACATATAATACTGGTAGAGAAACAAGAAGAACAAGGTCCATGTGCGATATGGCGAAGCTATTATGAATATTGCCTCTGTAAATTCGTTTTTTTTTTTTAAACTAATACTGACAGTGACATGACACGAAGACAATTTGTAATTTCTTTGGAAATATCAATGATTAATGCACATATGGAACGCCACCTAACTCTAACGAGGCTTTCCAGAAAAATTCCGATGATAATTCGTAAAGTTCTTAAACTTGATGAATTAGTTACACCGACAGAAGAGTCAAAATTGACCACAAAGCAGTAACACAAACCTTCTAGAAAACGGCGCAAATGTTACATTTGTCCATCAAGCAAAGATAATAAACACCAAACTGTTTGTAACACATGTGGAGATTATGTTTTTAAAAATCACAGTATACAATTACTGCAATGTTCAAATTGTTTAAAAAATAGTATGTCTCAAAATGCCCTTGCAGATTTTGCAAAAGAACAATTTTTTAAATAATAATTTTTTTAGTTTTAGGGTATTCTTCTGAACCTGTACATTTTTAGGTACAAAATATACTGCTTTTTTATTTTTGCATACTACATGTTTCTGTTAAACTTTTGGAGCCAACTCTTTATATACAAAATATTCTTTCATAATGATGTAATAATAAATACATAAAAACTTTAATTTAATTTAGTCATTTTTTTATACTTGAATAAAATGTCGGATCAGAATTAACCTGACAATACCAGTTACGAGTACAAAAATGACGATACCAGTTAAGGGATAGTTTTTTGTTATTTCTATTTTTTCTTCGTTCCTGTTCTCCATTTTCCTAAAGTCACTTTGTTGAATCCAATTCTCACTAAAGTCCCTTTGATTTTTCCTTCCTTTGCCCTTTGTCTTATTTCTTTCTGCAACATAGTAACAATGGTAACATTATACATATCTGAATACTCCATTTAGCAGCACGTTTCCTCTCGCTTTTACTCTGTTTTGAGGTATACGCAGGTTGCATGCCTCTTTATGTGTCTAGATGCACGAATGAATTCTACTAAATTGGAAACAACAAATCATGTTTTATATGGATAAAATATTTTACTTGAATCTCTAATGTATAGTTATTTATATTTATGCTAGATATACTTAAAATTTAATAATATTTTGTTTTTATTGATATCGATTTATAGACCAATCAAGTTAGTCATAACTGTATAAACTGGTTTGACAGTTGAAATGCGTAGTATGAGATAATACAAAAAGACTCTGATTTAGGGATTCATCAATTTTTTAGTGGAAATATATTTAAATATACAATCAAAACGTCAAACTCATTATATTGCTCATAACTTAAAAACCTGTCTATTTAGAGGTTTAAAGTTGATAGACAACTTTGGTAGAAAAAAAGATAGACCTCTTACAATATTTACTAAGCCGGATATCCATATTTTACCATCTACTCATGTTACAGAAAGCACTGATTTTCAATAAATGTCCCACGATCCTCCCTCAAACAAACGAAATCGCTCTGGAATTATAACCCCTCCAACAAATGATACTCCAGTAAATAACCCCTTCCCAGACCCTAAATTCAAAAAGCCAAAGTCTTTAGTCACATACATGGGAACCACTAAAGTATCTGACAATATAAAAAATTCAGCTAGACGAATATATGAAGATATTTCAGTAAACCATTCAATATCTTATGAAACATTAGTAGACATACTGGAAAATGCTCATGACACCCTTGATCCAGTAAGCTTAATAAAAACTTATACACTTATGTCTAGAAAACCTATTGAAACTTTTAAATCAACTACATGAAAATTTATCAAATAGGAAATCGAAAAATAAATGCACTAGACTTCGAATCAAAATACTTAAATCCATACAATCAGAAACTAACACCGAATCCAATATAATGAAATTGTAAAAGATATATCATAATAGCTTTCTCAATTATCCAGTGGAACCTACGAGGGTATTACACTCGCCTTGAGATATTACAACAAATGAATAAAAAACTTACTCCATCCAATTAGCCCCAAAAAAGTTTCTCAGTTTAGATACAATTTCATTTCTAAGTAACATTTCGTAACTATCTGACGTTAAATTTCTTTCGATAAAAAATGAGCCCAATTAACTGAGTACCTACTATACCTGACCATAAATTTAATTTTTGTGGTCTTTGAGTATGGTTTTCACGCATCCAGTGTGGATTTACGTCACTCCAGTACCTTAAATTGTGTCGATTTAAACTTCCACACAGTGTAAAGGTTGCTTCATTATATTTTTTTTTTTGGTTGGAAGTCATTTTATAGAAGCAATTTGTCTTGCAGAACTTTTCGAAACACAACTACTGTCACTTTTAGTTAATAATGTAAATAGTGAACAATGTCAAAATCACAGCATTCTACATTTAAATATTTAAATTTAATAAAATCTACATATTTTGCACTGTTTTATATATTTAAGACATTACGGTATGAAACGGTCAATCTGGCAATATTGCAAATATGAAATATGGATTCTCCGTATCTCAAAATAGGTGTACCTCAAATTTAGTAAAATTATGACTTGTAATTTACGAGATAATTGGTCGTTTCCCCAGACTTTTGGGCCACTCTATATATCGAGTAGCGTTTACTGGTATATACAATTTATTGCGAATTTATATTGTAACCTGAGTCCATAAAAGTATGTTGTACTGATAAAGGTGGTTATTGTCAGGTTTGTATCTTCTAACAAAGGCTTTACTAATTATGCACAGATCTGTATGTATTTTTTAGGAACTTGATGGAAAAAATTGATGAGTTTGATTACTGGATTTTTTGGATTGGCGCTTTCTCTGGTGAAATAAAAAGATAGTACAAGTTAACGTCATATAAGAAGGGGAATTTCAAAAGATTTAATGCACATAATTACAACTGAGCTAGATCTAAATGCATCTAGACATATAGTAAGGATGTCGTTTGTATTGAATTTAAAGATTTGAGAGAAGTATTATAGGCTGCCATGAAGAGCATGCTTCCATAATCTAATCTGGAGTGACTAAGAGCTCTATAGATTCTCAAGAGAATTTTTTCTTCAGTTCTCCATTGGTCGTGAGCTAGATTTTGTAAAATTTTTATTCTATTTAAACAGTTGCTTTAAGTGTTTTCAATGCGATATGTCTATGTAAATTGTATGTGAAAAGTAGCTCCTAAAAATTTGTGTTGATCAACAACTTTGAGAGGGACTCTATTTGGAAAATTACAGGAGAATGGTAACTATATTTTCCACTAAATTGGATAACTCTGAATATAGAGGGCGAAAATTTGAAACCAATTTCTGCCGACCACTTATAAATCCTATCTAATACGTTCTGAAGTAAAGAACATGTAGTTTTTGTGACTTTTTCTTGACAAAATATGATAAGGTCCTCCGCATATATCACATATTTTACTGAAAGAGGCACGAAGGAACCCATGTAATTTATATTGACAAGAAAAAAGTAGTGTTCAAAACTGAGAGTTGCGATACACCGTTTTGAAGAGTGAGTGATGCAGATGTTTTTCGATTTGTAGAAACTTTAAAAAATCTATTAGTCAAAAAAGTACATATAAATGATAAAATATTTACGGAAAGATTAAATTCTTCAAGTTTTTCGACGATGAAAAATCTTAGATACAGTCTCAACGGCGCTCTGTATATCCATGGCCACAGCGACATCGCTCTTATTTGTTATGACTTTAGAAATTTCTGATTGAAGAAGAACCAATCTGGCTATTAGCGCTAAAACCTGATTAAGCAGCAACTAAAAAATTATGATGCTCCAGGTGATAAAGCAGAAGTTTGTTTTTATCATCTTCTCTAATAATTTAAAAAACATTTATATTGATACAGAAGAGCTTAATAAGCCATTAGTTTTGTTAATAGGTATAATGATTGATTGTGGCCAGAGGGCGGAGAAATCTTGATTACACCATATCATATTATGAAGTACGATCAGTTTGAATAGCGTTTCTTGGTGAAGATTTTTAAGAAAAATTGAAGGAGTATTATCAAAACCTGCCGCTAAATTTTTTGTAGAAGAGATGGCGAGATTTAGTTCTTGTTCGGGAAAATGGTGATTAATTGAATTCGACTGATTTAAAGCAAGGGGTGTATTGTAGCATTTTTAAATTCCTTGGTATATATTAAAATCCCCTCGTATTTGCTAAAGCACCGAAGTATTATTTCAATCCTCTTTGCGTTGCCGAGTTAATATAAAAACATTTTAAGTTTGTTGATGTATCACGGACTCGTATTTCTTTGATATTTTCTTTTGATCGAATCCACTTAATATACTGCGTTTCAAAAAACATCCATTTAGATCGCTGAGAAGGTTATGCGAGGAAGCAAATGATTTTTAAAAGTGACATTCACTCTCGATAAGGCCGGCCGCTGTTAAAGGCGTGTTTAGTTTTATTGGAGTTCGAATTTAGCTTCAAATCCGTAGTTTTTTCGTTTCTTGTCCTTTTTTATAGAAAATAAGTAGATTTGTGGTAGTTAATTGTGCCGTATGTGTAGTTATAGAGGTTTGCATGGTTGGTCATTGAGAACAGACGTCGGTATGTAGTTTGAAGAAGCTGTCAAATTTTGTTAGAAAACGTGATTTATACTCAAAGTAATGTGTCAGTTCCGATAAGAGTAATCACTGTTTTTTATTTGTAAGCCGTCTCTCATCTGAGATACTTGTAAAACGGCGTTTCCAACAAATTTTAAAAAATACCAACATGGTTCTAGTTTTTTAACAAGCCGAGTCTAAGGTTTGTGTCCAGTGTGCCAATTTCAAACTCAATTTTGTTTTGTCCTATCGCAGTTTTGAGATGAATTTGTTCGTGTGACGGTGAATCTAACTCCAGTTCAAACCCCAGAAATTCTAAAACCCAGTGAAGTCCAGAATTTTAAAGTAAAGAAATCTTAGTGAAACCCAGCTAACTTTTTTGTGTTGATTTTTGAAGATAAACATTTTCTTATAATAATTGCTTTCATAATTGTAATAATTAAAATTATAAATGTAGGGTGTGGCCATAGCTGTCATATTATTTGTTTTGTTTTAAGATTTAGTATTGACATATTATGACAGCTAGCACTATTTTTGACATTTGGTAAATATCTAATCATATTTGAGATTTTGTTTTGTTTTTAGAAAAAGGTTGACCTCTACGCATAGTTTAATTTAAAAAGATATTTTTTTGTTTATAATCAATTTATTTCTGCTACAAATTATCGCCCAATAACAATTGTAAGTATTGTAGTATCTCCAACTTCAAGAGATTGTAAGCTGATAGGACATAGTAAGTGTTTTTTCTTTGTTATTTTTGATATTTATCTTTTTAATTAATTATATAGTATTTTTTTGTATTGCCATCTATATTTGTAACTGTTTGTGCTGAGACAACAATAAATGTTTAATTTTTTCCCTAAACCATTTTGTCTATTTATTTTAAAAAAGATTCTAACCTTTTTTCTTGTGTTTTTTTAGGAGGGAAGAGCCTTTTTCTTTCATCCAGCAGGAAGTTTCCTCAAAGCAGCGTCGCATTCTAAATAGCTAGAGAACGTTCTTGTGTTTTGTTTGTTCCAGGAGACTTATGTAAGTACCCCTTTATTTCATTACCCAATTTTCAACCCCCTATAGTAATACCCTATGGGGTAGGCAAAATATACGTTACAGTATTATTATTCGCGTACGGAATAAAAAAGTTGGCTTTGGTTTTGTCATGAAAGTGTTGTTCAAGTATGTAAGTTATTTATGTTGATCGTCTGTATTCATAAATTATTACAGGTTTTGAAGAAGTTGTATTTACAGCCTTCATCTGCGTAATTTTTGTCCGAAAATCTGTAGAAATAGACTTCACAAAGTTTGCTCAAGATACTTTTCTGTTCACTTTTAGAATTCGTTTTGATTTTGCACTCACTTTTTAAAAAATGATGATCTCTTCAATTCAGTTATCCTTGAGGAATTTATCACATAATTAACAACGGCGGCAGCTGTAATAAACTCGTTATATATATATATATATATATATATATATATATATATATATATATATATATATATATATATATATATATATATATATATATATTGATACGATTAGGGTTTATAGAAAATAATTTATAAGTTATATACTAGAGAATTTTATAAAAATATATTTATGTGAGGGCATTTTAAGAAATTAGCATTTAGCATATAATAATTGTAAAAAGTTGTATTTTAATATTGTAAATATATATAAGTGAGCCATGTGACTAGGCAACCAACTATACAGTGAGTGATTGACAGATAGAAATTAATCATAATTGGGAATATAAAGTGGGGTTATAATAATATATTGTTTGAAATGTGTATTTTATTAAATTAGAGTGTTAGTTACTAATTTGAATGTTTATTCTGATCTGAAAAGCCTAAATGTCAACAAAATTATCAAGGGAACATTAACGAATTCTCCAGAGTGCAGAGTGTGACCATTGTTTACAGTCGAACATTCTCGAAATAATGATTATGGCGGTGGATCGAACAGATATTTTTTTCGAGAACATCTATATGAAAGTAATGGAACAAATTGGAACATGATCTCTTACCAGATGGTTCTGGAATATCCAAAAGGATATAAATACCCGTGATTTGGATTCAAGATGGAAGTTTTTAGTCAGAAGTCAAGCAGTTTATTATGAAAGTTAGTAGATTAGTTAGTGAAGTCAATTGTTCACAGTTTTAGTAAGTCAGTCAAGCAGTTTAATAAGAAATATGAAAGTTAGTTGGAGATAGTCCAATTGTTTAATATAGTGAGTTAAAAGAAGATTAAAAATTATGCATATATTTAATGCACATTTATAATTATACACAAATAATTATTGAAGATTATAAAAGTATATTAGAAGAATATTGGATGGACATTGGAAGGAATTAAAATTATATTATGATTGGAGATTAGTATAAATCAACTTATAATAATTGGATATTGGTATATTGAAAAGAAGAATAAATATAAATGGTGTTTGCTGGTGGTGTATAAATGCTGGTGAAGAAAACTATATCTTAAATTGGTAGAAGCTGATAATTGGAAAAAGTAATTTCACAAAAAACAAGGATAACTGAAGTACGAAGACATTCAGTGGTGATTAGAATCTATATAGTGGAAAACAGTTCATTTAGGCATTCAGTGAAAGAAAGGTACAAAATTTTGTTAATAGAATTTAGTTAGTGTCATAACAATTTCAATTTTGAAGATAGTTTGTTTAAATTTTAGATTGTCTATAGAATTTAATTAGTTTTATAAGAATATCAATTTAAAGATAGTTTATTTTAAATTTACATTGGCTAGGTTAGATATATATGTGTGTTTCATAATAGTTATAATAAAGATAATTTAAAAAAGTACTTACAAACTAATTCTTTGAGAACCGCGATAAAAACCCTATATATTATTAAAAATACTCATTGCTCATCATTCAAACAAAAAACACATCATAACAATATATATATTATATATATATATATATATATATATATATATATATATATATATATATATATATATATATATATATATATATATATATATATATATATATATATATATATATAACGTGTTTATTACAGCTGCCGCCGTTTCTCGCAACCTAGCTTCCAACGCTTGCGATCGTTCCAGTCATCTACTTGTAGACCCCTATCTTCCATTGCATCTTTTACTTATTGTCTCCACGATCTTCTTGGTCTTCCCTTTTTCCTGCGGTTGGTGGGGATCCACTGTAACATTCTCTTTGGCCATCGTTGATCATTCATTCTTTCTACATGGCCATACCATTTCAGCCTTTTTCATTCTATAGTTTCCAGGACGTCAATGTCTATGCCCATACGCTCTCTGATTTCAGTATTCTTTACTTTATCTCTTCTAGTGAGTTGGCAACATCTTCTCCAATAATTCATTTCCATTGCTTTTATTTTAGATGCGTCATTTTTATTTATTACCCAAAGCTCTGAACCATATGTAGCAATGCTTTCTATGATACTTTTGTATATCCTAATTTTTGTGTTTCGGGTGATGTGGTTATTCCAAAGTATACTATTCAGTTGACGTATTGCTGAATTTCCTTGACCAATTCTAGTAGCTATTTCTTTTGTATTCCGACCATTGTTTGTAATGTTTACACCGAGATATTTGTAGCTATCAGTATTTTGAATTTGTTTGCTTCCTAGTTCTAAGTGCTTTCCTTCACCTCCCAGTACTACGTACTCTGTTTTTGATGGATTAATTGATAAGCCCCACTTAGTATATTCTTCATCTATTTTTCGTAACATGTAGTGGATATCATCTTGATCTTCTGCAAGTATTGCTTGGTCATCAGCAAAATGCAAGCTGTACAGTGTATGGTCTCCAATTTTAACACCCATAGGTTCACATTTTCTTTTCTAAATATCCAAAACCCCCTCCAAATACATCTTAAAGAGTGTAGGTGCAATGCAGCAGCCTTGGCGAAGTCCTTTGGTCACTTTTATCTTTTTTGTCACTTTTTGTCCAATCTTTATTACACTCGTCATATCATCGTACAACTCCCTTACAGCATTAATGTAAATCGGTGGAATATTCTTGTCTTCTAGCACCTGCCATAGCTTGGCTAATGGGACACTGTCATATGCTTTTTGAAGATCAATAAATACCATGTGTGTCTCCATATTATGTTCCATTATATTATGTATGATATATGCAGTTTTCCATTCTCTAGGTAGCTCTTTCCCTCTCAGGAATAAATTAAAAGTATAAGCCAATAGCTGAAATAGTTTGTCAGGGCCATATTTCTAAAGATAATTATATCCATTAAATCCCTAAGAATTTTACTGAAGAAATCCCAGTTTGCTTGAGAAATTTTCCATTTCTCATGAACATAGTTGGTTTCAGGTAAACTATTATAAATAAGAATTGTATTTTTATAATGACTACTATCATATAAAGTTTGAAGAATATTCCAGTGGCGGAGAGAAGCAATTTTGGGATCACAAAAACTCAAGTCTATGGAGAAAAACGTTCCGGATTATATGTGAAAATATTTAGAGTTTCCAAGGTTTAAAAGGTTAATATTAGTATTGTTTATTATCTGGAAAATTTTTCCTCGACCACATGTTCATTCAGACCTTCATAGTGTATTATGGGCATTGAAATCGCCAACTAATACAAACGAAACAAAAAGTTTTTGAATAAGATGGAATACATTGGAGCTCTGTAAGTTAAAGTAAAAAGGAATGTATATACTAGAAACGACTACTGTATTGATGCACCAGGGAGTTATTGTTATTGCCTCCAAATTAGTATTTAAAGAAAACTCTTGGCGATAATTACTGGTTCTAATATAGTTGTAAGCAACAAAATTTTTTAAGCAAGGATTCTGAACTGTGGTAAAATTGGTTTCCCGTAAGCAAAGAAAATCGCGAGAGTCATCAGATATAAGGGATTGCAGATTTTACAGGAGAGGATGAAAAACATCGCAGTTACACTGTATTAGCGTGAAGTTTGAGTGATGGATGATGTTAGTATCAATGAGATTCGGATAGTTGGGATAAATCAGAATGGTAATCATCATCGCTGGGTTCTTGGGAGATATTAGAGCTTGGCGAGTTTTCGGTTTCATTTAAGTCAATGTTCAATTTATTATTTTTTTTTATTAGTTAAGTTTTTTTTATTGTGTGAGTTATTCTGATTTTCACAAATCTTTCTGTAAAAATTGGATGTAACAGAGGTAAATTAGAATTCTAACCTGTAACCGAAAGTATTTTCTATAAATGCAATGATGTTGTCAGATGGCATGCAATATTTCGAGGTATTGAAGGTACATATTCTTAATAGACTGTTTTGCAGTTTCCTGAGTGCATTTTGTGAAGAAGACCCTTCGTTTCTGTTTTGGTTTTTTGGTATTTATTTTAGGGAGAGGCATCACATTGGAACTAGTTCTGGGTCAGTAGAACTGGTGTGAACTTCAGAATATCCTCGTTTGTTTGTAGAAGTGGGAGGTGCAATTGGCTGATCTAGTTCCCTTGTGTTTTCAGTAGGTTTCACATTGAATTTTTTGGTATTTTGGTCTTCTTCTTTTTCTTCTTCTTCTTATTTTTATGTAGAGAGGACTCTTTTTGTTTTCTTTTTGTTTTTCAATGTTCCTCCAGTAAGTTGTCGTTCTATCGTTTTCCTGGTCTTCTTACTGATCGTATACTATCTTTGATAGCATTTTGTACAAGATCGTGTGGAATAAAAGGGAAAACATTTGAGATTATTATTCTTTTAGTAGGAGAAATTAGAGAAATTTTAATATATCGACGGCGTAAAAACAGGAACTCGTAAGTGACAAGATGATGATTTTGGAGGAGACCAAAAAAAACCGTATTATATTTCATTTAGGGCGCATCTTATTATGTTTTTTGTGAAATAGGCTTATTTTTGGTGAGTAAAATAAAACAAGCAAATATTTTTTAGAATAATTTTGAATTTAAGTAAAATGACACTATTTATAAGGTAATGTTTAATCTAAGAGTTCACTTACCAAGTAGTGCTCAAATTTAAAATAAGAAAAAGAACTTTATGTCTTTAAATGATTTATTAGAAAAATAATAATAAAATATTAACGTTGTCTTAATTAAAAGTGTCAAATAAATTTTGGAAGAAGTTGTATTTTTTCACAAAACTAGGTTAAAGAGTTAACTATTTTTCATTGTTATTATAAAGTGGTGAATTATAACAATACCAAAAGTCACGTAAAAGACATTTTTTATCACCTGAAAGTGTTCAAATTTAGTTTAAATTATTGAATTTCTGGAATTGTAGAGAGGAGGAAATATCACAGATTTAAATTCAACTTTATCAGGCCGTATTGGTATTTCCTGAAACTCTTCACAACAGTCCACTTTGTATGAAATTTTACCACCTTTGTACTGAATCGCACGGATATCCGTAACTAGGTAATTCGAATTACTTGTTCTTGAAGGTCTCAGAGACTTATACTTTATTAAACTCTTCTTTCCAAAATTTCCTAAAAAGTCAAAATTTCTATTTCTTGCTTCATATGGCTGAATTCGCCCAGCTTATTGTGTAATTTTTAGGTACATAATCACTTGGTGGGTATATATCTTTATTTTTCAAACGTGTTTCTATTACAGTATGAACCCAGTCACACTCCATCTGAGTGTGAAGCTTTTCAAGAAATTTTTGAACAATTAATACCTTATATTTGTCAGCTAGGTAGAGTAGGGCGTTGGAGTATAAGCAAGTAATAATTTTCTATTTTGGGTAGTACAGCCGTCCGAATATATAATTTATATTTTTTCAAAAATTCTTCCTCTAGGTATTCTACCAAAACAGAGGCAATGGTTGAAGCTTGGCCTTTAGCTTCTATCTCATTAAACCAATAGCAAACAACTTTTTTTGTTACCAAATTACAATATAAAGTTGTGACAACACAATTTATTCTTATAATCTCTTAAGTGCGCTTGTAGGTATTTGTGGCGACAACTGCACAGCATTCTCCTTTTAATGCTTTTTCCTTGTCTTGTCCTTTTTAAGATCTTGCGAAATTTTTTCTTCATTCAAGTTTTTTATTCGAAATTGCCATTTTTATACATAAAACAAATATCGCATTGACCTTTGCGAGGCTGAAAGAAAGAAATTTTTATCTGGTTTACCACGTTCTTGAATAGTTTTAGATAAACTACTTTATGATTTTCCTCTTTGCACCATTTCTCGTAAATCTTGTAAAATATTGCCAATGTATAGCGACAAATAAGCTTAGAAAAGCAATGATTAGAATGCACAGAATCGAGGTGTGAAACATATACACACAACGCAAAAGTCTAGGGATATTTTTATAAATAGACGTATTTTGTTTATGTGTAATTAACTTAAAAAAACTTATACAAAATTTGTAGTTTAAATTGTTGTTTAATATGTCAAAAACCATAAATTGCAAAAAACAGAAAATTGGAGCAAAAAAAAATATACTGCAAATCACCCATCTTTCAAATACCACCATAAAATGTTAAAAATACGAAATATAAACTTAAAATAAAATATGGCCACCACGTTGGTTTATCGCAGCTCTACATCTACTGTTCATGCTCCGAATCACATTGTTAATATCTGCTTGAGTTAGTTGTGTCCATTGTTCTCTCACAAGCTCTTTTAATTGAAATTTATTGTAGATATTGCCCATATGTGGAGTAATTCTTCGTTGGAGCATATCCCATACATGCTCAATGGGATTCAAGTCCGGTGATTGTGCTGGCCACGGAAATACATCAATACCCTCGTTATTTAACCAGTTTGTTACAATATGCGCAACATGTGGCCGAGCATTATCATGCATAAAGTAAAAATTTTCTCCAACAGCAGCAGCAAACGGGCGCACAACAGGTTCAAGAATAGTGTCCAAATATTGCTGACTTGTGAGAAAGCCACGTGAGAAAATGAGGTCAGTTCTTCCGTCAACCATGATTTCGCCCCATACCATTAATGTACCACCTCTGTATGTATACACTTCTTGAAGATGTCGTAATTTTTCTCCATTTCCGAGTCGCCTCTAAACTCTTGTCCGACGAGAATCTGGATAAAATCCATATCTAGACTCGTCACTAAACAAAACTGTGGCACAGTCATTGTCAGTCCAATTCTGAAACTCTTGAAATCAGGTTAATCTTGCAGCACGATTGCCTCTAGATAGAGGTGGACATCTCAGTGGTCGCCGACTACGAAGATTGGCTTCATGGAGATGATTCCTCACAGTACTGCTGCTAATTGTTACATTATGTGCAAGCTGTAATTCATTAACCAGCTCGGGTGCTGAAATTGTTGGCTGCCAAAATTAAATATCGGTCTTGAGCGACGGTTATAGAGCGACCACATCCTGGATGTTGCTCGGCTGGACTCCCAGTGTCTCTAAACCGACGCCACAAACGACTTACGACGCTTTGGGAGACACCCAGCTGGTCAGCAACTTGAGTTTGTCGCATACCAGCTTGAAGGAGGCTCACGGTTCTATTCATATCATCCAACGTTAAATGTTGTCGTTGCATGGTAAAAAGACAATATCTTTAACTTACCTATTAAGCAAGAATGGTATAAAGTGACTAAAATTAAAAACAAACAAAACATAAATATGTCGATTTTTTTATCTCTTATAAAAAACATTCTAAAACACGTATTGCTATCAGTTTTACAATTTTTTTTTGATAAGATGTGAGTGTCTGTATCAACAATTATAGTACAAGCAAATTTATATGGTCATGAAATTTCTGTCATTGGTATTGTCAAATTATTAAAATATCCTTAGACTTTTGCGTTGTGTGTATTTTAGCATTGCTAAATTGACAATTACGAGGTACTGCATCAACATAATGGCTGCAAAAAGTTACGAGGTACCATTTTCTGTAATTTAAAGTCTTCCGGAAATTTTTAAAGCTGTAACCACTGGTTAGTAGATGCCGCTACTTATTCTAAACCTAAAACCGAAATATCTCATTTTATGCAAATTTGTTAGTTATGAGGTCCTGCCTTTCTGCCGTCGATATACAGATTCGATTATTGGATATTCTAGGTGCAAGAGAGATATATTTAGGCCGTAGGTGACCAATAGCGTTACCTACTGCCTTTACACAGTGGAATACCTTAAGATTTTCAGCTTCAGCGGCAAAAACCAATGACGGAGTTTGGCTTGAAACATTACTATTTGTGTTTTGAGACACCATGTAGGATTTAGAGCAATTGGAGATCTGTTCGATGTTTTATCGCCCTTGTAGTCAAAAGCAAACAATATTTTATGACTAAAATTATTTGGTTTTAACTACGATGAAATTAGTCTTTTACCTCAGATCCAATATAGATCTGCCCACGCCACTGGTGGCAGGATTAGTTTTTCGCTGATTTCTTCATTGTACTAATTATTATTTGCACCAAAAAATGTAAATAAATGTTTTAATACATAGGTACGTAAATTGTCCAAGTTTATAATAACAGTAACTATAATTATGATTTATCGATAGCACTACGGTTTATAAAGATAAGAGGGAAGCAGAAAAAGATGGCACGATTACTCCTTTATACACGCTCGAACTCCAGTTTTGGATTTAAAACAGAATAATAAAGGAAATTACGTTAAGAAATACCAATATTGCAGTCTTCAGTTATGCTTTATTAAGTCAAAGTGAGATAACAGTTTCCATGTACCTAATATAATGTTAAAATAAGAACAAAAAAATTAATAACATGCGGGGTTCATAACACAGTACTTTCCTGAAAGTTGTCGAGAGGGTTTTAAACTGTCTGATTCTTTTATACACTCGCCACAAAAAGTATCGCATAAGTTTCAAAACAAAAAAAAGTTTCAAAGTAGATATAAATTTTAAGCAGAAGATATACGTGTAAAACCTCCTTTAGGTATTTAAGAGCAGATAAAATTCCAAAGTTGTTGAAGTGTTTTGTTTTTGTTAAAAAAAGTAAAAAGTAATAATAAATAGGTACTTTTTATTTTTATCATTTTTTGTGTGTAGTAAGTTTGTTTGCTTTTCTATTTTAGAGTTTTCCGACTGAAATGTAACTTTTATATGTCTGAGTAATTAACCATATTTTGACTTTTATTGGAGATATGCAGTTACAGCAATTCGTTGCCGTTTTTAAATTTTTGTGCAGGTTTATAGAAAATTGAGGTTACAATAGCAAGCCATATCCAGGACTTCAAATAAATATAGTACAATAGGTTAGTTTACAGCCGTTTGGACCTTTCGATGACTGTAAATGATGACCGCTCTCTAAAATTTTAAGAAAGTTTGATAAATGATAAAAAGCATACAATTTTAAAAAATACTCACATTAGATAAAACTATGCCTTGTTGAATATCTATGGGCTCGTCTTTTTTCTCTCTTTTCGACCGTCTTCAATGTAACTTTAGAACTATTAGTGTTTTCAAGCGACTGCCCAAAAAGCAAGGCAAAACTTTGGCATCTCCTCGAATTTTTTAATGTGATTATAATCGTAAATCTAACATTTTGGTTAAAATGGCTGGATAACAGAAAATATAAGCAAAATGGATAAATAGTTTATAAATATAGTAAAGTAGGTTAGTTTACAGTTGTTTGGACCTTTCAACGACTTTAAATGATGACTGGCCTCTGAAATTTTAAGAAAATTTGATAAATGGTAAAAAGCATTTAATTTTAAAAAATACTCAGACTAGATAAAACTATGCCTTGCTGGATGTCTATGGGCTTGTCCTTTTTTCCTATTTTCAACCATCTTCATTGTAATTTTGCATCTATTCGCATTTTCAAGCGACCGCCCAAAAATCAAAGCAGATCTTTAGCAGCTCCTCGAGTTTTTTAATGTGATTATAATGGTAAATCTTACATTTTGGTTAAAATGGCTAAATAACGAAAAATAATAGCAAAATGGATGAACAGTTTATAAATATAGTAAAATAGGTTAGTTTACAGTAATTTGGACCTTTCAAAGACTGTAAATAATGACCGCTCTCTGAAATTAAAAAAAAATTTACAAATAGTAAAAAGCCTTAAAAGTTTTAAAAAGTACTCAGATTGGATAAAACTATGCCTTGTTTCACGTCTATGGGCTTGTATTTTTTCCCTCATTACAACCATCTTCATTATAACTTCGGATCTATTTGCGTTTTTAAATGAACGGTCTCTGAAATTTTAAGAAAATTTGATAAATGGTAAAAATCATACAGTATGGTGGAAATGAAAGGAATAAATTCGTTATTTCGTAAACCGGAGACTTTAAGGAAAAATCCTGAAACCCGTCGAGTTTTATTTTTAAATAAGCTATTCGTATACATTTTTATTTTTGACGTCATCTATGTGAGCGTGATGACGTCATTGCTAAAATTTTTGAATAGAAAGGGGGGTATTGTAATACATCATTTGAAAGGTCTTTTAAATAACTATTCAGCTATATGTCTAAGTAATTAAAGTTTGTAATTGTTTAAAAAAATAATTAAATTTTTATTATTACAATAAATATTTATTAAGTATTATTCAATAACTACTAAGAAACCTAAATTAAGTGCTCAAATTGTGTACCTTCAGCTAAAATACAATGAGAAAGGCGTGCCGCGAACTCTTCTCTAACATTCTCTAAAACTTCCGGAGTTATTTGAACAATCTCATTACGTATTCTTTCTTTCAGTTCATTAATGTTTTGTGGTCCATTTTGATACACCTTACTTTTTAAATATCCCCATAAAAAGAAATCAAGAGGAGTCAAATCAGGTGACCTAGGCGGCCATTCTATTGTTCCTCTTCGGCCTATCCACCGATTTGGAAAGACGTTGTTTAAGTAGTTGCGTACCAAGACAGCATAGTGTGAAGGCGCACCATCTTGCAGTAGCCATAAATCATTTCTGTTTGGAAACAACCGGTTCAATTCTGGAAGCAAGAAATTTTGAAGAAATTCTAAATATCGAGGACCTGTTAAGTTTTCTTCGAAAAAGTATGGTCCAATATACCTATTATCTATTATTCATACCCAAACATTAATTTTCTCTGAGGATTGAGTACGGTACTCTTGCATCCAGTGTGGAGTTTCCGTAGCCCATTACCGATAAGTTTGACGATTGACATGACCGTTTAGTAGAAATGTAGCTTCATCAGAGAAAATAATCTTTTTTAAAAACATCGGATCTCTGTTATTTTCGTTCCATTATAATGTCACAAAATTCAATTCGTCTATCAAAATCATCTTCCATAAGTTCTTGTACTAAACTTACTTTGTAGGGATGCCACTTTTCCTTCTTTAGCTGTTTAAGAACTGTTGAATGGTCCATGTCATTATCTAATGCTACTTGCCGTGAAATATAATTATAGTCGCCAAATATCCAGATGGGTATTGATTTGTCCATAAACATAAGAAGATAATTACTACTTCCAAAAGATCGCTGTGATGGAAATCATGACAACTGTATATTGCTCCCATTTTCAACGGAGTTAAGTCTGAAAATATACAAATGGAGATAACTTCATAAATGAAGACGTTTTAGATCGAAATTTTATCGTGCAAAAGTATTTACCTCTGTTGTTTACGTTTACGATCAAAACTTATTAGTGGTACCGAAGATAACTCATTTTGAAATGTGTTCAAGGAATTTATGTCTAATAGACTCTGTTGACACTATAATGTCGGGGTCAGTTTGACTATATTTATTTTGTATTACCATACGCCAATTTTTCGGAGCTTGCCTAAATCTGCACTAAACACGATGCATCACGTGTTTTCGGCTCACAGCTGAATAACATTGAGTGGCTTATTGATATTTTGTTCATTCATTTGCGTTCTTTACGGTGAGACATGCACATACTTTGAGATTATTGTCTACTACTCGTATAAGAGAATAATATCGTGAGTAAAAATGTTTGCAGAAAGAGAATTTCTTGCCGCTCTGAAAGAACGGGCATTAAATTTAGAAGGTAAGTAAAGTTGAATAATTTTATTAGTATTGAGTATTTTTTACCTCCGACGCAAAAACA
Source organism: Diabrotica undecimpunctata (assembly GCF_040954645.1). Classification (NCBI taxonomy): domain Eukaryota; kingdom Metazoa; phylum Arthropoda; class Insecta; order Coleoptera; family Chrysomelidae; genus Diabrotica; species Diabrotica undecimpunctata. The sequence continues at coordinate 6,274,881 of NC_092813.1, forward strand.
GAAGTATTATCACTTATGAGTTATACGTTTAGTATGTGTGTATGTATGCTTATGTTTATGTGTGTGCGTGTGTGTCTGTGTCTGTGACATCGTAGCTCCTCAACGATTGTGACGATTTAAATACGTTTTTTATTTAAAAGTTGGCTTAATTGAGACAGCTCTTAGGTATAATTTGTTTGTTTGTGTCTTTATGTGTCTGTCTGTTTCATTGGAGCTCCTCAATAAATGAACCAAATTATGATACGTTTTTTTTTGTTTGAAGTCGGCACAATAAATTATTTAGATGGTTTTTAGCTATAATTTATGAAGTCTAATAAGGCGTTGAGTTCATTTCGTCGGGGGTTAATGAAATTGTAGAAATTTTTATTTATAAAATAAATTATATTTCATTGTTTCTTATTGTTTCAGCTGAGCTCAAGTAAATACTGACCAGTCCGTTAGACCAGAAAGTGATACAGCTAGATGTTCTAATTTGGAAGGTGAAAAACGAGAAAACAGGAAAAAACAAGAAAATATGGATTCTCGTTTTGATATTTTTAAAGCTGATATTTCTGAAGCATGTTGTAGCAGAGGTCAGTTTTGTTACAATTTAGAAAATAGCAAATATTATTTATGTATTCTAAATGTTCTTGCAGATGCACCTAGTGAAAGGATTACTGAGTTCTTTGGAAGCGATATCGACGACAGTGACAAGAATCCAGATTATGAACTTCCTGAATCAGAAGACTCGAATAGTATTCCATTGGTTTCGTTTGAAAATACAATAGATCCGAATCAATTAAATAAAAATAAAAGAGGAAGAAAATCGGTAAAAAGTAATACTAGAGCAATGAGGAAAAAAACCAAACATGGACAGAAATGCAGGTAAAGAATACGTGACCCTAAAAAATAAGTTGATGAAAGGCAAAAAATGCAAGGTACTTGGAGATTTCCGAAAAGGATGCGGTAAAAAAGTTGATAACGAGGGACGTAAACAGTCATTTATTGAATTTTGGGAGTTAGGAGATTATAATAAAAGGGTTGCTTACTGTTCAAGTCTTATTTTGAGACAGGAAAAAAAGATAATGAAACTTAATTTATCAAAAACAAGAGCCTGTAGCTATCAGTATCACTTCAAGATCGCTGGTGAGCAGCTAGTTGAAGTTTGTAAACAGTGCTTTCAAAAAACATTTGATTTGTCGAATAAGTTTATAGAAAATGTTATTACAAAAACTAGCTTTTCCGGTATAACAAAAGAAGATAAAAGAGGAAGCCACATAGCTGCGAATAAAATAAGTTCAGACAGAATTGACATGATAAAGCAACATATAGGTCTTATACCTACATACAAAAGTCATTATTGTCGTGAAAAAACTGGAGACTGACGTTTTTTACCTTCTTTTTATACATTGACCAGAATGTATGATGAATATAAAGCTTGGATCCAACCTTAAAGTCTCGTAAGTAGAAAGATGTATGAAACTATTTTTCACAGAATGAACATTTCAATAAAAAAACAAGTGACAAGTTACATAACACTATAGTGAATAAAAAGAAAGAAGAACAAAAAGAAAAAATAAGAAGAGAACTAAATCGGCATCAAGAAGAAGCAGAAGCTACATATGCAGCAAAAAGAAAAGATAAAATAATTTGTCAAGATGACAAGACCCAGAGAGTTTTTGCTTTTGATTTGCAGCAGTGTTTACCCACGCCCAGCCTAAACACTTCAATCGCTTTTTATAAAAGGCAACTATGGACGTACATCCTTACAATTCATAATTGTGGTAATAACAAAACTACTTGTTGCATGTGGTATGCAACCATTTCTGGTCGTGGAGCCAATCAAATAGCTTCTTGTTTGTATAAAGAGCTCTTAGAAATCCCACCAGAAGTAAGAAAAATAACATTGTATTCAGACACTTGTGGAGGGCAGAATAAAAACTCGCATCTCATTGCAATGTTTATGGTCTTAATGGTTAATTCTGGTCTCGATACATTGGATCATAAATTTTTAATTCCAAGACACAAAAGGCTGGAGTGTGATAGCGACCATTCGATAATTGAAAAAAAAAGAAAGAAAAAAAAATATGAAAGCCGAATTAAACATCCAAGAGACTGGTATCAACTTGTTCGACTGTGTGGTAAAAGATATCCCTTTAGGGTTCAAGAAATGACCAGACATGATTTTATTGATTTTGCAAGTTTACTAAAGAGTTCATTACAAATAAGAAAGGTAGATAATGACGGTAACCGCTTTATTTGGAAAGATGTTAAATGAATTAGATATCAAAAAGAATTTGGACTGTTTGCATATAAAAAGAGTTACAAAGAGGATGAACCATTTAAACCAATGAATTTTCTTAGAAGAGGTTTCTCATCTCCTCCATTAAATCTACCAAAATGTAAATATCCAAATCCAATTTCTTTAGAAAAAAAAATAATCTAATCTATTTATTACCGTACATAGATGACGTATTTCACGATTTCTATAAAAACTCACCTACACAAAGCGATGTTGCAGACTACTGTTCAGAATAGGAAGAAGATATACTAGATGAAGATTAGTGCAGATAGGATTATGTACGCTAAAGTTTTGTGCATTTGGATATAACTGATGATTTTCAAAATTACAGTTTAATATTTTCTTTTAGTTTGTAAAAATATTAAAGTTTTTAATTCATCTTTAGTTAGATTTAAGTTGTTTCATTTAAAATTTGCTTATAGATTCATAATAATTTTTAAACGTTTATATCTCAAAATGGGAATTTTGGACTTATCTCCGTTTGCACGCGCAAGGGCGTATTAATCTGTAAGAAAAGTATTTTGTGATCATCTATGGATTTCAGCATAACCTCCACCTTCCTTGTCTCTACACACATATACTGCACTATATCCATTCACATTAAAATAGTGATAATACTATAATCCAACTTCAAAGAGCCCTATACCATATTTCTAAATATAGATGCATAAAATCATTTTAACTCCAATAGAAAAAAAAACTGCCGCTCGTAAAAATATACCACATAGGTGTTCTGTCTCTAAAGACAAAATATGAATACCAAATCGGACAAAAAAGTCGTTTTATGGGATTTTAGGAGAAACAAAATTTTTTATCAAGAATGGCATTTTTCGCTAAAAATAAAAAAATACTCCTCTTGGGCACACTTTACAATGTCGTTTCATCGTCAACCCATTTTTTGTTTGCCAATGCTTTCATTGGAATTAATCCGTATTGGCAAGCTTTTTTAATTAAAAAATGTGATATTTCCATTTCTGAATTCCAAATCGAATGCTTAAAATTACTACTAATTTGCACCATAACGCAACAGTGCAAAAATGTGTAGATAAATTATTACATAAATAATAAACATAATAAAAATTTACTGGAAGCATTTAAGTGATAATCGAATGAACTATGTGACATTATGTATGTTTGATTAACAATGGTATTTCTTACGAACGAAATTTATGATTTAATAAGTGGTGGAGATACATGACACATGTTGTTGACTCCACAAAAGTTACGTCAGTGTTTTGAATTAGGGAATTTTTTAGGGGTTACGTTTTTTTGTGAAACGTATGCTAAAACATATTTACGACGGTCCTCGTTCTGAACTTTCTAAATCAGAGGCAATTAACGAAATATAATTTTTATCGAAGATACCAAAATCAACCATTTATGCCAGGGGTGAGCAACGTTTTTAATCAAAGGGCCAATTTAAATTTTAAAATTTTTCGGCGTACCATACATAAAGTAGCACTGATTAAAAGGTGAAGTACTACCATATTGAAAATTTTAATGTCTTCGTTCGTCACCGACCACGTTTTTTTACGCCTTCGCTGCTGTTACGAAAAGTTCAATTATTATCTTGTATGCTTACCAGTTATAATTGACTGGTACTGTAGAATTCTGTATTTAGATACACCAGTCGCAATAGACTGGTAGTTCTTAAGAAATGTGAGATCTATCTGTCAATTTTTAAAGATTTATGTGTAGTACCTAATAGTTGTATACATACAAGGAATAGGACAAACTTGCTGGAAACTGTATCAGTACCAGACTATTCCTTTTGGTAAAGCAAAAATTGAAATTTTTAAGAAGTGCATATAATATTTTTAAATAAAATAAAACCAAAACTTTTATTGAGAACAAAATACATATTTTTCATAAAATGTAAAAATAACAAATGCTAATTATTATTAGTAAGAATAAGTTTTAAAATTTATACATTGTGTTTAATTTTTTTTTATTATTTAATTTAACGTGCTTGTGACAGCTTCGACCATTAGCACAAGGCACCGTGGATACAATTATATATAAGGTACAATTACGTATTATAATATACTATAGTTATATATTATTTAATAAATTTTCTAGCTTCAGGAACTGGATAGCTGTGATGACTTGGCTCTGGTTCGATAATATATCTGTGATATATTATATATCTCGCACCTCATGCCCAGTTCTTGGCGTCGTTTATTGTAATCAGGGCAGTCCACAAGGATGTGTAGAACGCTTAGTGGAGATTGGCAATAGTGGCAGATTGGCTTAGGTGTAGAATTCATTAGGTGACCATGTGTAAATCTGGTGTGACCAATACGCAATCTTCTAGTAACAACCATCTCATTTCTAGTTATACCAGGGATAACGAACCGCTCAATCGTCTGATCTATTTGGTGTAAAAATGTAGTGGATTGGTTCCAATGATTCTGCCAGTAATTTCGTACGAGTTACTTTATACTAGTTTTTAGGTCACTGGCAATTTGTATATTACGTGGTGTACAATTGGATACAGCAGCTTCTTTGGCAAAGCGATCGGCGTTGTCGTTACCCATAATCCCGATGTGGGAAGGAATCCATATGATAGTGATATGGATGTCGTGAATGATAAGATTTTGGTAAGTGTCATGGATTTTTTCTACAAGAGAATGATTAGTAAATAGATTATTGATGGACTGGATAAAGGCAAGGGAGTCTGTACAGATGGCAATATGTTGATTCGGTGCTGTACAGAGTTTGAAGGCTTGGTAAATAGCATACAGTTCACCAGTGTAAACGCTGCATGTGGCAGGTATTTGACATGAACTAACGACTGTTTCCGTAGTGGTAACCGCACAACCAACCCCCGTTTCACTCTTTGATGCGTCAGTGTAGAGGACTCGATGGTGGGTTTCTGTCTTACTAAACTTTGTAAGTGATACATTAGATTTCGGTAAAGCTTTGGTCCAAGGATAATTCTGCGGGATCGGGAGGGGGATAGTTAGGGATAAATTTATATGTGGTATTAAAGTTGGAAGTAGGAGGGCGATAGTGTGTCTGCGTGGAGCAGGAGGGTGAGTACTAGTATAGTTGGGTAATGTCAGCAGTGTGTGTACTGGATTAGAAAGGTTAGCTAAAGTAGAGGCAGCATAGCAAAGGAGGAGATATTGGCGCCTAAGCCAAAGAGTGGGTTCGTTGGCTTCGCGGTAGAGGCTCTCAGCTGGACTGCTACGAAAAGCTCCTAAACAAACAGAGGCGCATAGCAGTATTATATACTCAATTAAAGGTTTGTAAGGATGTTTTGGATGCTGACATATATATATATATATATATATATATATATATATATATATATATATATATATATATATATATATATATATATATATATTGTAACGATGCTCTGATCGTTTAACAGTTCGAACCGTGGGAGTGTCAATATTTGCGCATCCACTTCTACAACCTGACGGCGTAGTGGGATTCAAACGGCTATTTAAGGCGTGTGAATAGCGGAATTAGACAGTCTTGTAGCTAGCGCTCTAGGCTCCCTGACTCGCCGGTGTAGTGAACCAGCGAGCCATTCTGGACAGAGATAGTTCCGTATTGAGGATCATACTCTGTCCCTAAGCAAGCGGAACCCATCGGTATTGCGTATTGAGCATTACCGTGGATCTGCACAGAACCAACCGGGACAGAGATTTCCGTATTGAGGATCATACTCTGTCCTTAGCCAAGCGGAACCCGTCGGCATTGTGTATTGAACATTGCCGCGGGTCTGCACAGCTAAATATTTTGTTTGCGAGCATATTCGGAGCTTTCGCTGAATTGAAGTGAAAGCGAGTATATTAGTAGTACTAATTAATTTCTTTTCTTTTATAGACGTTTGCCGGGGAATTCATTCATCGCGGGACCCAGACGGAAACGTAGAATTCATTTTATTTTTGTTTTATAATTATACAACGTAGAATTCCTTTTTTTTTTAGTTTTTATTTATTGTATATATATACTTAATAGATTTATTTTTATTTCAAACCTGTGTTTTACTGAGTCTGTTGCCCCGAAAGAGCTACCCATCACAATATATATATATATATATATATATATATATATATATATATAACTTAGAGCTAAGATCAATATTATTATAAAAATTAATATTAAACTCACCAGTCTTCCGGGTTGAACCGCGTCGATATCCATTTTGCCGAGATTTCGACATCCTCTCTGATGTCTTCTTCAGGGCTTCCGAGGTCTCAGTCTCCCGAGCCCCCAGACACTACTACACTCACTAGTCACTTCTAGTTCACTCACTAGTTCACTACTACGACTGGGACCAGGGGACCGTTCATTTATACCGTCGATGGTGACGGCCTAGGTGGGGTTAGGGTGGGGATTGGCGCGAGAGTTGGCGCGAACATTTTCGACAGTGGGATTATGATTCGAAGATGGAGGGGGCGATATTTTGTTTATGAGAGGTCTCCATGTAGAAGGTAACCGTATGGCGTCATCTCTTTTATTAAGGCAATTTGGTCTTTTTTTTATTTCTATGGCTTCTCGGATAATTCTTGGTTTATAAAAGCGGATGAGGGCTATGGTTCTGGAGTTTTCGAAATCAATTTTGTGACCTGTATGAAGATGGTGTTGACCGAGAGCTGAAATTGAATCGGAATTGCGAACAGAAATGGAATGTTCATAAATCCTATTTTGAATTCTACGATTTGTTTGGCCTATATAGGATCGGGGACAGTCTGCACAAGGAATTTCATAAACTCCGTGCTTTCCTCTACGTCCCATTGTCAGTGCATACAACTGCCCTACACAACCATTGGCCAAGTATTTGGCCAAAACTCTACAACCTGAAGATGTTCGTAGTAAATTGGTATGCTTTAGCTAAGGGGTCATGACAGTTGAAAGAATTTTCCAAGAAAGCAATTAGTTGTAGCGAGTTAATTGAAAGGGATGATGGGTTTGCTGCTATAAGATTTTCACATAAGATGATTGAGCGGGCAGCTGGGCTGATAGTGGCTGATGGTTTTGTATCCTTGGTTTTAGATTTTTTTAGGGGCTGATTTGGGGCCCGGAAGGAGTTGTGATCGAGGGAATGTGGATCGATTGGACTTTGAGTAGTGGGATCTAAAATGGCAATTACAGGGGGAGAATCGAGGCTTGAGTCAGTTGAATGAGCTCGTTTGAGGAGGGCAATAGTAGGATGTGTAGGTTGAGGTTGATCTAAAGGTAGAGGTGTAATGTTAGATAAATTGTCGGAGGAAGAATTTGGGGCAGAAGTGTGAGAGGTGCCGGAAGGTGCGGTGGGGCTATTATTGGTGAATTCATTAGGTACTTGGGCAAAACGGGCGTGGGTAGTAGTATCCGGTGGGTTTTGGTAGGTTTCAGCCGTATGTCCGGCTTTTTGGCAAAGGAAACATTTTAGTTTGTCTGATATAACAAAGATTCGGAAGGAAGTGTTTTCAAAATGTATTAATATGAAGGTTTGTATTTCGAAATTTTCTTTATCTGGTATTACGTAGATAGACCGTCGAAAACTTAATATATGGGAATAATCTTTATCGGGTGAGCCTGTACGAATCTGAGATACAGGTGAGGCTAGTTGCAGACCAAGTTCGTTTTTTAATACCTGCTCGATAAGTTGATTTGGAATCGATGGACATACATTAGATATTAACAATCTTTTAGTTGGGTAAATGAGTCTGCGGATGTGGATGATTTCATTTTTAACGGAAAGAATAGAGTTGAATGTAGTAGTAGAGAGAATGTTTTTGAGAAGAATATCGACGTCAGAAACAGAAGCAAGAAAGATGCAAATGCGTTGGTTGGATATGCGGGAAGCGTGGGTAATACGCTTTGGTGTTACGATTTTACCGATCGCTTTAATGTAATCGAAGAGAGCTGTATCCGGAAGAGCATTTAATACTATCGCTTGCTTTCTGCTAGGATATGATGTGGTAGCCGGTGTAGGTTTTGTTGTATTTGATGTGGTAACAGGTACGTAGCTTGGAGCGGTGGGTTGAAGAAGCATTTTTAAATATTCTGGATGCCAAAATATTTAATAAAAATCAGGCGCAATGCCTGGCCTATTAGTGTGTTTGTATCAATTAAAAAATTTACATATCAAGTTATTTCACAAAAAACTTTTCACTTTCAATAATTACTTGATCAATAATCACATTCACTGACAAGTTTTTTATTAGAAATACTATTAGAAGAAGCCGAGGTGTTGACTCGTTGGCTTTTCGAATAGGAATGGTGAGTTTTATAATGCAGGTTTCCCCTCGCATATGCTGCAGTATGTAGTAACTTTAAACCTTTTTATCAGCTTCTTTACTTTTCATTGTTTCTCTCCGCTTCTTGTAACATTCCATACAATTTCGCATTTTTTGGTACCAGGCCCTTCGGGTTTAGTTCGTATATGTTTTCGCGGAACTGATTTTATATTCGTCATTATCTGAATTAGTTAAGAATTCAGAAGGAACATAATTAGAATCATAGTCCGAATGTTGCTAAAGGGTCTTCCTCTGATTCGCTCAAAGTATTTATAATTGTTTCTTGGTGCCAATCAAAATTCTGATTGCGATTTATAAACGAAGTACATGCTAATTACAAAAAGACCACAAAATATACATCACCTATTGACAATCAATGGTAACGTGATAGAACAAGTAGAAAAATATCAGTACTTGGAAACTTTGATCAATGAAACCAATGATTATACTGCAGAAATAAATAGACGAATAGAGATTGCCAGATCAGCATTTATATGTGAAGCCACTCCTAACGTGCAAAAATCTAAATTTGGAGATCAGACTATGTACCATTCGCTGTTATATATTTTCAATATTATTATATGGAGCTGAGACTTGGACATTAAAAAAATGCAATTTAAAAAGAATCGAGGCTTTCGAACTCTGGTTATACCGCAGAGTATTAAAAATATCATGGACTGATAGAATTTCAAATAAAGAATTACTGGAGAGGGTTGGTAAAGAAACAGAACTAATCACCACTATACAAATCAGAAAACTGGAATACCTAATTGGGTAAACTACCTAGGCCACGCGATGAGGGTACCAAAATATGAAATTTTGAGACTCATAATACAGTGAAAGTTTCAAGGAAGAAGAACTTTTGTCCGAAGGCAGAACTCATGGTTGAAGAATCTAGGTGATTGGTATCAATGCAGATCGATTGATTTGTTTAGAGCAGCAAGTTCAAAAATAAAAATAGCCATTATGATTGCCAACCTCCGTAGGAAGATGGCACTCTAAGAGAAAGAAGCTGTATCGCAACATTCATCAAGTGTCAAAGAACAGTGTTTGTTTATTTCGAATTTTGCAATGCATTCATGCAGCGTTGTTGTTATATTCTCGGACAAGTTTTGAATTCTCCTTGCAATGGTGAATCTTAATAAACTAATGTTTGAAATAATATTTATTTTACGAGGAAATGTTATTTCTGCAACAGCAGTCAGGCAGTCTTTTATCATCTCTCATTGGGTGTCATTTTTTTGCCAGTATTTGACTGATGCCAAAACTAACTTTTACTGTCGTATTTGATAAAATAGCTTGATTTTTAAAAATAGTCTGTTGTTTTCGCAAGCTTCTCTTCATTTGAAAAAACTTATCTAGCCGGAGTTGGTCTATAAAGTTTTTGAATTCTTGTTCATGTTTTGTATCGTAATGCCTATGTGATTGGCGGGCGGCATAAATATGTTTAACGGGCCGCGTGTTGTTCATCCCTGATTATGACAAAAACAGTATACGAAAACAGTACGCAGCGAATGTGTTTCTAGCTATTTTAAGTATTGGAAAAAATTGGTTTAAAAAGTAAAATTGTTGAATGAAGCCTATTTTGAGTTTTCATTAGTTTATAACAAGAATCTTAATCTATACATTCTTTGCATTTATAGATCACCTGATTCTTCCACTGAACTATTTTTTCAGAACCTGCTAAATTTGTTAGATGACCTGCCTAATAGAAGCAGAAATATTATATGCGATTACTTTAATAGTAATTACGCTATTGCTTGTGCTACCCAACTATCCTTTGTCAATATATTCAAATATTATAGTTTAATAATGCACGTTAATTCTCCTACAAGAATTACTAAAAGAACATTTACCATAATTGATTATATTGTCTCAGATTCCTCACCCCTTGATGTACGCTTTACAATTATTAAGGTTGATCTGCACCCCCCAAAAGACAAACTGTAAATTCAAAAAATTTGAAAAAATTTGAGAAGGTATATGTGATAACTAGAAGTATTTTGACAACTTTTAAGCAAACTTCATGTTTTCGTTTTTGATAAAACTCAAAAAAACTACTTTTTTCCAAGTATAAAGCGGGAAAACCAAACATAGGATTTTGTTAATTTTTTTACAACATCAAGATATAATTATAAGAAATACTTATGAATTTTTTAAAAATTTTTGAATTTACAGTTTTGTCACAATAGGAAAAAATAATATGTTTCGGCTTATAATAAAGTTACCGGTAAGAAACCGAAATTTTTTTTAATAACAACATATATAAAACTGTAAAAGTGGAAAATATTTGCAATAAAACGTTAAATATTTTTTCCTAAACATATGAAAAATCGCGTTAAACAAGAATTATGTCTTGAACCACCGCCTTCAAATTGTAATGTAGGGAGATGGCTCCATCTGAAACAATGGTAGTATTTTTAATCGATAGATAGCATTACGTTCGGCTTCGAAACGCTTCAAACTAAACGTCATACTAACAGGGTTGCCATATCAATTACTTTGTACAACAGCGGAGAAGTGGTAGACATTACCTTCAATTCTCAAATAGCTCCTCATCTTATATTTAATATACCTTGTACAGTTATAGACAAAATAATCAATAACTTACCACAATTTTCGATCTCCTTCTAACGTTAAAATTCCGGCTCACATAAAAGTTGAGCTTGCCGATTCTTTCTTTTTTGAATTCAGCCAAATATGTATTCTGATCGGCTGCGATTTATATCATTATTTACTTAAGTCTACCGTGATTATTACGGGTCCTAATTTACCGTCTTTTATAGACACTCATCTCGGATACGTCATAGCAGGTCCTGTACCTCGGAAAAATATTAATTTTTCTAATGCCAATACTTTGGCTTCTACCTTTTTAACGGTATATATGATGATCAATAAAATATTCAAATGAAGAATATGTGGAAAACTTATTTCAAGATACAACTCTTATCCTTTCTTCCGGGCGATATCAAGTAGATGTGCCTTTCCTATCGAATCAAAATAAAAAATTAGGCTGGCCGTTTGGTATGGCCACTCAAAGACTCTTTGCTCTTGACAAAATTTTAAAAATGATACAAAGCTTTTTGCAGAGTATCAGAGTGTAATTTCGGAATATTTGACACTCGGACACGCTAAGATTATTTCTTTATCTCTTTATCATAGTTTATCAAACGAGTTCAAATATTTCATACCCCATTTGTCGGTAATACGAGAAGAAAGTGTGTCCAAAAAACTCGGGATCGTGTTCGATTTTTCAGCTAAAACTGACTCTGGTGTGTCCCTTAACGACTTAACTTCAGAGGGTTATCAACTTCAGGACAATCTTTTTGACATTTTGTGTCGATTTAGATGCTTCAAATATGTTATTTGTGATAACATCAAAATGATGTATCGATTTATAGACATCAACCCAAAACATAGACATTTACAAAACATACTGTGGAGAGATACTCCCGATGAACATTTTAAGTGTATTCAATTATCCTCTTCAAGTTTCGGGCAAAATTGTGCCCTATTTCCAGCCACTCGTGTTTTAAAAGACATTGCTTTAAATAATCCTGAGGCTCGCAAAGCACAGCATGCTATCCTCCATCAAACTTATATGGATGACAGTCTGACAGAAACTAATCATAAAAATGACTAAATAAATAAATAATAAATAAATAAATAAAAAAGAAAATTATTTAAAGAAAACAATGATAGCTTATACAAGCGACAAAGTATTTAAAACAATAACACCGAACATAAAATTGTAAAACTGGTTTATACATACGAAACCAATACAAGAAATAATATATTATCATAAGGCACCAAAATATTTTATCTGAGTAATGACTCACTAATGTTACGCTATACGATACGTTATGGACCGTTAATGGATTACATTTTAAGTAGGCGTTATTTTCATGTGTTTGTCGTTAATTCTAATATAAATTTTTTATTATTTAGAAATTACAGCCGCATCCCCCATAATGATTATTAGCGGCGGCTACAGAAGTATAAAATTAGAGTTTATAAAATATTCCTATACATTTTAAGAAATTTACGATATTAATAACAGAAAAATTAGTGCCTAATAAATTACTTAAACTGTTAGGTATGTTAAATGTACTACGAAAATTGGCAAATCTATGACATTCAATTAATAAATGGTTAACGGTTATTTGTACATTACATGTTTCACAAATAGGTGGATCACTTTTGGACAGTAAATATGAGTAAGTCTCGTGTGTCCAATTCGTAATCTAGTTATCACCAATTGTTCTCTTCTGTTCCTGGTTGAGGGTTGCCAAGCTGTAACGTCATTTTTGATTTGCTTCAGTGATGTTTGAGAAGATTGCCATTCGTTTTTCCACTTGCACAAAACTCGATTTTTTATAAAAGCTTTTATATCACTCGTGGTATTTCGATTCTCGGCTTTTTCTATATCGGCACATTTAGCAATTTCACTCACGCACTGGTCTGCACTTTCGTTGCCAGCAATGCCAATGTGGGATGGAATCCATATAAATCTGATACTTCTAGAATTTTCTTAAGCCTTCATGAGTTCTAGTTTTATCAGTTTCTCAAGGGGATCTTTAGGATAGATCTGTTTAAGGGTTTAAAGGGCACTTAGTGAGTCACTTAAGATAACAGAGTTAGGAATGTTATTAGAATTTATATGCATGATAGCTTTAAACATTGCATAGAGCTCAGCGGAGAAAATCGAAAAGAAGTTTGGAAGACGAAATTGATATGTATCGCGTGGATTAACGAATGCAGCACCTACTCCTTTATCACACTTAGATGCATTTGTAAAGATTTTATAACAATGTTCGTAATGCTGACGGAGAATTAGATCTACATTATTCTTAATCTCTGCGTAACAGTTAATTTGTTTGTTGTGTTGGGTAGACAAGTATTTAAATTTAGGGTATTAATTTTTCAAGGAGAGGGGCTTTTAACATTGATTGGAAAGGTAATTGGGAATTCTATATTAAGACATCTTAGATAACACCGTACTCGCTCATAGTAAGGCTTATGTTTTGTACTATTGGTAAAGAGATTTATATATTTATTAGTGAACGTATTCTTAAATAGAGGTTTGTTTAAATTTCAGGCTATTGACGTTGCGTGTGAAAGTGTTAAGGAAATTCGGCGGTGATATAATGAAGGCTCCCCACTTTCAGAATATAAAGTTTCCACCGGTTACGTTCGAAATCCGCCAAGAGAGAGTCTAAGTGCTGTGTTGTGAATTAAGTCAAAGCTAATTGTCTAATATGTTCTTTCCAAGTAAGTTCATTATCAAACCACATACCTAAGAATTTTACATATGATTTAAAAAATAGCGATGTATTGAAAAACTTGAGATTGGGATTATTTGAGAAGTTCTTTTTTAAGAATACCATACCAACGGTTTTTGTAACCGAGAATTGAAAACCAGTATCGCGAGACCACTTTTCGAATTTTTGTAAGAAAGTTTGCAAAATTGTTGAAGTTACATTAATATCTTTGCCTTTTACGTAAACCACCAAGTCATCTGCATATAAACGTGCTTTTAAAGGTTTTTTGAGGTTCTTGATTATATCATTAATAGCAATTAAGAAAAGTGTAGGACTAATAATTGAGCCTTGAGGGATACCGTTTTCTTCCTCCTGCATTTCGAAAAAGAAGTTGTTAACTCTTACACGAAAAGATCTGTTTTCTAGAAAGTTCTTAATAAAATGAAGGCAATTTCCACGAATGTTCCATGACTGTAAACGAACAATTTTGTTCGTTTATAAGTAAGTTCGAATTTTCTAGATGTCAAATCAGCCTTGAGTTAATAATTTTTTCTAGTAGCTTGCCCATTGCACAAGTTAGGCTTATTGGTCTATAGGAATTGGGGTCTAGACGAGATTTTTGGCTTTTGAGAAATGGGAGAATGATAGATTTTGACCAAACAGGTGGGTACTGGTGTCGCTGCCAAATGAATTTAAATAATTGAAGCATGTAATTTTTAGCGGAAGTGGGTAGGTGCTTTAAAAAAATACTTGGGATATCGTCAGGCCCAGGACTTGTTTCTTTTAGACCGTTCAGTGAGTTGTTTAGTTCTTGTAACGTGGGAGGAGCGTTTAATGGAATGTTATAGTTTTCTAAATAGAGGTTAGACCTTTCGGCCTCTAGTTTATTTTCCAGAAATACAGGGTCAAAATTTTTATTGGAAGACATTTTTCTGTAGTTTTTAGCTAATGTATTAACAATTTCAAGAGGAGAGGTGACAATTTGATTACCTATTTTGAGACTAGATATTGGGGATGACTCCTTTATACCAGAAATTTTACGTATTTTCTTCCATACTTCTCTTACAGGAGTGGAGCTGTTAATGCTAGAGACATATTGGGCCCAACTGGATTTTTTTGTTTGATTTATTAAACGTTGAGCTCTAGCCTTCATTTTTTTGTAGTTAATTTTATATTCGAGTGTTTTATGCTTCTTAAATCTATTAAAAGCTGTTTTGCTGGCACGTACTGCTTCGTTACACTCCGAATTCCACCAAGGCACAGGAACATGATTTTTAATGGGCTTTGTTTTGCCGATGAAGAGCTCCGCACTCTGCAGGATGACACTATTAAAAGTACCTAAAGAATCGTTTATATTATCATTTAGTATAAGACTCTCCAAAGCCTTATCTATATAATTTTCAAAATCGATCCACTTAGCCGAATTTATATTCCATTTGGGCAAGAAGGATATTGGGCAAGGCTGACCTGAGAGATTCTAAATGGTAATAGGGTGATTGTCGCTACCATAAGTATACTCGAGAACATTCCAAGAGAGACGCGGAGCAAGACCTGGATCACAGAAGCTTAAATCTATCACGAAGGATTCTCCAGTGCAGATGTTAAATCTTGTAGGTGAACCATCATTTAGAAAATTTAATTGAAGATCCTGCATTACCTTTTCTAAAAGTGTTCCTCTGTAATCAGTACGCTTAGAGCTCCAAATAAAGTTATGACCGTTAAAATCACCTACGATGATTCGATGAGAGGGTATCTGTTCGATAAGGCTTTTTAAATCTTCATTTGTAGCTGAAGAACTAGATGAAAGGTAAATGTTACAAATAAAAATTGGAACGGTAGCGGTGATCTCTATAACTATAGTTTCAATGTTACTATTGACAGGAAAATAATTGTCATAAGTGTCACCTGAAGAGAAATTATTGTCATGTACTCTATCTTTTCTAAAAATGTTAAAATATTTGGAATTATAGTTTTTTTGGGGGTTTAAATTTGTTTCTTGGAGACATATTATTTCGGTAGAGAATTCAGAAATAAGTTTTTGTAAGGTTGGAAGTCGATGGAAAAATCCATCTATATTCCATTGCAGTAGTTTAGTGAATTGTATTATATACGAAAAATATGAATTTACAGGTTAACCTGAGATGACTCGCCCTCGGATTCGGAGATGTCGTTACCCAAGTGTCGGAGGATTTTCTTTTTTAAGAAGGTGATATAACGTTTGGTTGATCTATCTTTTAATTGCGGATGAACTTTAGTTAACATATGAACTAATCCCAAAAGGTCAGAAGTAAACTCTTGAATTATGTTAAAAGGATCTTGCACGCCGATAACATTGCTTAGAAGTAGATTTAATTTGTCAAAACTGAGAACAAATGTGGGTAAATGATTTTGGATAAAATCTTTAGCAGGTTCAAGGTCATATGATTTTGTTGATTTTATACATGTATGCTCCTCGTTGCTTTTAACTTTCTTGACTCTAGGTTTGGATGTAGGTACAGCAAATGATTTTTCTGTATGAGTTGTTTCTGGAGACGTAAGAACATCATTGATACTACGTTTTGGCTTGTAGCGTTTTAAATTTTTTTAACTACGAAATATTTATATGTTAAAAATTTCTAAAGACGTCCCTGTTTGTCTGTTTGCAACGAAGTTAAAATAGTCAATATAATATGTGTTATTTCGACAAATTTAAAATAGTTGATTCAAGGCTGTAATGTAAACAGCAAGGACATAAAGAAGGAAAAATTAAGGGACAATTCGCCTAGTAAAGAGTAATAATTATTTAAGTAATTATTATATATTCCAAATTAATAAAGAATAAATTCGACACAGTTTAACGTATACATTACAAATTAAAAACAAAACAATTGACCCAGTTTAACACAAGCCTGAACGTTTAAAAAATTACGACACTTAGACCTTGTTGGAAATTAATACAAGGTAAGAATTGTTAAACAAGTGAGAAGAATTGAGCTGAGTAAGAAGTTTTACATAGCGTGATCCAGTTTAACACATGGAATACGTGACATAAAGATTCTAAGGTAGAAGTTGGCGATACATAAAAAAAACAGAAGTTGGTCAGCAGTCAGTAAGAACTCGGCACCTGAGGGTGGCCCACGCGAGAGGCGCGCCGAATGAGCGCGCTATTTAACTCGACATGATAGTGTGACGTACAAGTGTCGGCAACTGGAGATTAGAAGGTACGAAATCTCAAATCCCGGTAGACTGGAGGCGTATTCCCTAGCTAGAGCCTAGATACGCAGAGGTAACTAAGATCTCTATATAGTAACCCCACGTATATCTAATAACACGGAAATTGTCAGACCTTTAATTCCTTGCTTGTCTCTTCTCGTCTCCCTTCGCGCCTGATCGAACATTTTGGTCATAACTGATATTTTGTAATGTACAGTCTAGTTAATACATTGTAAATTCGAAATTTGTTTTGTTATTCCTAGCCGTTACAGGTCGAGACTAGAAGAGATACACATTTCGCTTATGCAGTGCTGCGGCTTCTAACGCAAGCCCATAGCCTCTCACTCTTTGCAGGACCTGAGACCAAGAAGTCCTTAATTCCTTCCTTTCCAAAAATTTCTCTACCCTCTTGTAAATCCGCGAGGGCGAAACCAGTCAGTTCAGACTAGTGGAGCCAGTAAGCCTTGCCCCGCTCGCAGGGATAAGTATCCCCTAAGAATTGTAGAGGCCTTGATAAGGATATTGAGACAGACGTCTTCTACAATGGTGACAGCCTTATCAGAGTGGAGACATTTCATTTGAGGGTTTTAGTCGATTTATTTACAGTTTCAATCATAAATTATCACACATTAACCCCTATTTATTATTAGAATGGTGACAGTGGACCCGGTTTGGAGAAATTAATTCGGAAATAGGGATGATTAAGTCACTTCTACAGTTTTCTATTTTTTTGGCAAAATTTTGCAAGTTTTCTTATATTATAAGAATTTCTTCCATCGTTGAAATCTTGCTTCGCCAGTGGCATTCCAAAATTTTTCTTCTAGTATAGAAACAGTACAATATTCAGCAAATATTATTTTATGTACAGGACTTCTTTTCTGAAAATCCTTTTCTTTTTTTTACCATTGACGTTTTGCGTCCAGAGACATAGACCCTCGATCAACTTAAAAAGAAAAAAAAATAATTTTAGAGTATAAGCAAAGAAATCAGTTTACAAAACTTCCGTCAGGTCACTCAAGCACTAAATAATTTTCGTGTGGTAGCACAAATCTCGTTTTAGCGAGTAAATTTTTTTTATCGCGAGAAAATACCTTCATAACAATCCCGTCCTAAAACCAAAAAATTCCAAGAGGCCATAAAAGGTAGGTGAATCGCTTTTATAATCAATTAAAGGGAGGACAACTTAAATGATTTTGCTTGAAAAATAAATACTAACCATTATTTTAACAGTTGATTTTACTTGAGATAACAATTCTAATTTATTTTATTTAACAACCAATTATATTCTCTATATATTTATTTTTTTTTTGAATTCTTAAAGTTACCATATAGTACTCTACGAAATATATAAGTATACAGTTAAGGCACACACTTATTATTTACGTAGAAGTTGAAAATAAGGAATTTAATTATCCAGGTCAAGTTCACAGTGTCGAGTGCACCTTATATTGGAAAAAAATGCAAAACAGCATTAGTTGAGTTTTATTAAATGACTGTTTACATATCAAGTTCAATTTTGTTTTGATGAATTAAGTGTGCCATATATATTTTGTAACTCGAGGAATATTTTGAAGAAAGTATAAAATTTACCTTATCACACTCGATACTGGGATTCAGACGTTTGCATATTTTTTGGACAAATCCGACGGACTCTGAAAGTTTTTATAGCGGACAATAAATTGATATTATATAAATATGAATCGACTATATTGATTATTGATTTGTAATAGGGGACGGTATCATTCCAGAAATTTTAGTAACTTTAGTTGTCTATTATAGATGAGATTTTTGTGAGATTCGCTGATACTCTAGCGAAAGAGACGAGTAGAATTTGTTGTCGTCTTAGATAAAGTAGAAGTTGAAATATTCTTCGTGTATTCTATATTTATTGAACGTAGTAGGGATTTACTTGACGATTTGTAGAGATTTCTGCAATAGTCAATTTTTGGGACGGATGACAGCTCGGTATATTTTTAATATTGTTTCCTCATCGACTCCTCAACTATAACGACCCAGTGATTTAAGGATTTTTATTTTTGAAGGCAGCTGACCTTAGGTTCTCGAATATGTGGTCTCCAGGAACGTTTTATCGAAAAATAATGCAGAGAAGCTTTATTTGATCTACTACTTGGAGAAAATTTCTATTCAGAAAGATGGTTAGAGATTGCGTGTTTTGTCTTCTGGTAAAATGAATGACTTTGGACTTCGATAGGGAGAAGTTAATGCTGGATTGACTGACCCAGTTGTTTATCTTATTTACCGTTTTCTGTAGTAAAGTGTTTGTGGTGGATATGACCTTTCCATGACAGACTAATATGATGTCGTCAGCATATATTCCATATTGTACAGGATCATTTATGAAGGAACTTAAATCGTTATACTAAGGAAAAATAGTATGCTGCTTAGAGCACATCTTTTTTGATTCTATGGTGTGAGAATGTTTGACGTCGTATGATCTGACTTAGTGTTTAGTATCAGAGAAAGCGGTATAGAGTCAAAAGCGATTTCGATATCAAGGGAGTGTGCAATCATTTCATTTTGTTGAATAGTGCATGCATAATTGTGGATCGAAGAAATTGAAGATTGTCCATGGTGCATCGATTTGGGCTAAAGCCGGATTAAAATAGGTCGACAATATTATTTATTTTCTAGAAGTTTGCATGATGTACAGGTGAGAGAGATTGTCCTGTATGAGTTTAACGTGTTTGGAGATTCATTGTCCTTTTTGATAGGAATCGTTAAGGATTGTCTCCATAGAGATGAGAATTGTTGAGAAAACCAAATGTTGTTGAACAGTTGGAGTCTTTTTTTCGTATGTATTTTGGTGAAGAATTTTGAAAAAGATAGAGGAAATAGTAGGATAATAATAGAGTAGGAGACGGAAGGCGTCGGAGAACGCTGTAAACCGATAGTAATAATCGAGGAAATAGTAGCATTAGAGGAGATAAACCGATAGTAGTTATCGAGGAAATAGTAGCATTACAGGAGATAAACCGATAGTAATAATCGAGGAAATAGTAGCATTACAGGAGATAAACCGATAGTAATAATCGAGGAAATAGTAGCATTACAGGAGATAAACCGATAGTAATAATCGAGGAAATAGTAGCATTAGAGGAGATAAACCGATAGTAATAATCGAGGAAATAGTAGCATTACAGAAGATAAACCTATAGTAGTAATCGAGGAAATAGCATTACCGGAGATAAACCGATAGTAATAATCGAGGAAATAGTAGCATTAGAGGAGATAAACCGATAGTAGTTCTCGAGGAAATACCAGCATTACAGGAGATAAACCGATAGCAGTAATCGAGGAAAAAGTAGTATTACAGGAAATACATCGAAGGATGATACAAGAAAAAAATGTAGGAACAAAAATTATGGAAATATAAGCGAATATGAAAGACACGATACGAGGATATATCGTAATAGATTTTATAGAAACAGAGGAGATTGGCAACCACAACGAAGTAGAAGAATAATAAATGGACACAGGTGAGATGCCACAGAAATAGAGGCACAGCGAGAGGATATTTCGCACCGCATGCGAATACAGTGCCAGAAGTAGATTTTTTGGACAGGAATGTAGGCAAACTGCATATGGTTCGACCTTAATGTTGAAACCTACGTCGAACAGAGGCTGCTAAGAGGATAAGCTAGGGTGGTACTTGAATCCCAACCCGCTGAGAGTCCTGCTGCTCCAGCACGACACTGCAGTAACTACAGACTGGATTAAAATTGCGAAACGAATTGGGAATTAGGATTTTTTTTTCAATGAAGTAAATGGGAGAATTATTGAAAAAGAAGTTTGTCACAATGAAGGACGATTCCCTATGAGTATTGTATTTATATGCAAGAGAACAAAAGATGTTGAGTAAATTAGGTACCCACAAAGGCGAAAAATGATAAAGAGATTATTGAGAAAAGTATTTGTCAATATTATTACATATTTAACGAAATTAATTTCGAGATTGAACTGAAAAATAGAAGAAACAGTTACAGTAATATTGAAACAAAAGTTGCGAAGGAATTACAGAAGGATCAATAGATAAACCGATTAAGGGTATGTTATCTATAGGAATCATAAATGTGAATAATCCAGAAACATAAATTAGAAGTTTTATTCCGAAGATACAAAACCAGAAAAAATTTTATATTTGAAGAAAAAAGGCCCATCGAAAAAAACGCAAAATATGCAGATGTTTATTTGTAAAAGACGAGAAACAAAACAAAAAATACGATACCTAGAATATTTTATGTCGATAGCAAACACATTACATAACGAAATTAGGTTAATAGTATGATATTTGATACAGTTGGAATGTACGAGTAAGCAGTCCATAAACTTAAAAGGTGTACAATTAACTGACCAGGTTAAATGTTTTATTATTATGAGCGTATATTTAAAATTTTATTTACAATGCAAGAAAAAGCAATTTTGCGGAAATAGCAGTACCACGTAACAGATTATCTAGAAAAAAAGTAAAGTTTAATAGACTACTAAATGTCAAGAAACATTTAATAATGAATATATCTAATAAGTGCCGTTTAGAATACTTCGATTTATAGAAGAAAAACAATTTATTTTAAGGATTTATGCTTCAGGAATAGCATTAGGAGACTTGTTGAGATTTTGGCTCACAAGTGCGAGTACGGGCGATTATAAAGAAAAGGATAATAATGAAAAATGAGAATAAGAAGAAATGAAAAATAAGAATCAGCCAATTCATAATGAAATACGAAAAGATTAAAAGAATCATAATTAATTTAAAAACAGGTACAAAAATTTGTATAGTACAAGATAAGAAGGTCAAGAAGAGTTATAATTAACGACTTCCACATGTTACAGAAAGGATATGGAAGAATAAATAGAATATATAGTACAGAAATATAAGGAAATAATATTTCTGGAACGAATTACGAAGAAATGTTGAGAAATATGTGAAATGTAAAGAGATGCGATGATTGCCAAGGGCATAAGCACTCAATCATAGACCAGGAACTTCACTTAACAAACCGCCGAGAAGAAGAAAAGGAAGCCAGGGAGACATCAGCCAACCAAAAAGATCAGAACGTATAAGGAATAGACTAGGCAGCAAGCCCGAAAGAAAATGTTGCTGCATATTCCATAAAACGAAAAAGAAAGGATGGAACTCATACAACAGAATAAGAAATAAAAAATGAGACAACAATAATAACACAGAATGATGAGAACGCAGAAACGTTTTTCGACGCAGAAGACCAATAAGGAAAATATCAATCAACGACAAGAAAGGTTAAAAGCTTGGTATTACAAGAGACGGTCGCTCGAATAATGCTAAAGTTTTAACAAGAAATTTAATATAGTAAGGAATCCGATATACAAGAATATCATTACCAGGTATAAGTCAAAAATATACATTACAACAATAATAAACTAACATAATGTGCTCAGCTGATTATCTCGTTCGTCTGTTGTGTTCTTATTTAAATGAACTTTATGTGTATGTATGTATATATGTGTATGTAATAGAATCATACTTGCCTTGTTGGAACGTATAAATGTTCCGATGTGCATTCGATAATGTTTGCAAACACTTCACATCATCTCCCGACATATTATTTAGTGTCCCTAAACCCTGTTCACCCCCCGTAAGAAATTATTGTGCCTGTGACACAATCCTCTACCGTCATACCACATTAGCAAGGAAAATGTTAGCTCCCATAATCCGAAAATATGGAAAACAAATAACTATAGAAAGGGTAGGTTTTGCAATCCAGTATAAATGTAACGACGGATTGGAATATGGTCGTCACCCTTCCTAATAGAGGTACACATGTTAATAGGTAAGAAAATTCGCCATTAACAACAAGGGACGAAAGACCAAACACAGGTAATACACTCATTCACAGTTAAAAAAAAATAAATAGAGTTAATGAAAATAATTTTCTTTGAAAGTAGTATAAATAGGACAGGCTCGAAAATTAAACTAAAAATAGTTAAAAACTAACGTGGACAAACAAATCACTAAATAGAAATACAAGATTACTATTTTATCATAAAACTAAGCAATTTTATAAAAAAAAATTTAAAGATCAAGTTAGAAACCGCCAGCAATTTCAAAAATGCAGTATAGTCAAAACGTAGTTCAAATACCAAGAATGCATATTATAGGTCAGTACGTAAATTTGCAACAAAGACTGCCGCTCAGCAAAATGTAATTAGCCTTGAAACATAATTACAATAAACAATTGTAAAGTACAAACAACAGGTGATTTTGTTTAATAAAAAAAGAAAAATAAAGATAAACTTTATCTTT
Organism: Diabrotica undecimpunctata; assembly: GCF_040954645.1. Lineage (NCBI taxonomy): Eukaryota > Metazoa > Arthropoda > Insecta > Coleoptera > Chrysomelidae > Diabrotica > Diabrotica undecimpunctata. Next base: position 6,298,158 of record NC_092813.1, read on the forward strand.
AAAATTATTTTAAAATTTTAGGAAATAGTTAAGAAATAGTCTTGAATTTTAAAAAAATTACATTTGAAAATAGGATACTTAATATAGTTTCTGATAAAAGCAGAGTTCAGTACACAGTATATTGTAAAAAAAATAAGTGATGACAAGTTGAAAATTAAAAATATAAGACTTAACTTTACAGGGTGTATATATATCACAAATATCATATAGTATATTGTAATCGTTTAAAAAAGTCCCAATTATCTATATATCCGTTAATAACTAATTAAATATCATTTTATTTATTAGTTATGATCACAAGGCATACTAATATGCAATACAATGTAGGTTAGTTATAAGTCAGAACTATGTAAAGCTGTCGCTACAATTGTCTGTAATAAGCAGCTATGCATGTAATTATAGATTAAGGTGCGTTGGACTTACGCGTAGAAAGTACTAATGCTAACTAAAGTTTGCTAACGGGAGTGCGACTACTCGGACAGTAATAACAGTGCGATTTGTTACAAAAACCGCAAAGAAAACCACGGATACCGTTCAAAACCGATTACATTATTAACTATCTTATTCCTGGAAGCAGCAACTACAACCAGAGAGAGGAAATCCACCTACGAGAGGGAGTAATATGTCCATTCATCGATGGCTATTGCTTCGACTCTACAATAGGCGAAATAACCTGGGAACAATACAAAGACAACAGTTGTAAAAGTCAATTGTCACAACTTTATAAAGGGCACGGTGAAAAGATCACTAACAAACAATCCCTAGAAGAGCTGGTAATAGTAGAACAAGATAAAAACATATTTGCTCTAACGCTACACAAAAGGGCTATAATATGTAACACAGAGGTATGGCAAACTGAACACCCCCGAATCCTAATAAATTTCCTCGTAAACAACAAAATAAATCCTAGTATGCCACTCCTTCCCCAAAACGTAGACCTAATGACCTACATAAATAGCAAATTCCTTTACACCGAACAAGCCTACCAAAGAGAAATAGAGAATCTATACTTAGACACAGTACTGCGGCGATGTCAAACAAAGAGAGAAATTTTAAAAAACAGATTACTAATGGCCCCATCCCTACCTAACGCTGTCAGTCAACTTATGCAGAACATGCCAGGGTACACTGGAAGAGTGCTAGGAGAAGTACTTTACATAATGCAATGCATACCGAAACCAGTGACCATACGAAGAACAAACAAATGTTTCCATGAACTACCGATCTCACTACTAAACCAGTCAAAATTTATGTCACCAGTAACAAGAATAATCCAAGATTACGCCGAAGAAATAGATTGCAACCATGTAACACCTCCGATGTACTACGTAGAAGAACAATGGATCAGCTTGACACCAGATCCAACCAAGGCAGTCAATCCAACAGAAATCACAGTAGAAGCAGAATCATTAATAGACATGGTACCACCACAACCATTAGCAGCTGGCGGAATATACACACAACAAGAAATACAAGACGCACAAAGGATAGTCACATTCGTATCAGAAAGAAAAGCAGTAGAGAACATAATCACCAGAAGAACAGCAGGCCTAGAGACAATAAATCAAGGGTACACATTAACCAAAATATTTGACGAAAATGAACTAAAGGAGATCGCTCACTCCACCCTCAATAGAATATGGGGATGGTTATCCACATTAGGAAATATCACCAGTAGCTTAATTGGCGTATATTTAATATATAGAACAATTATATATGCTTGTGGAATAATACTGAATGGGTTAAGAATATACCAAACAATTATGTTGGGTTATGGACAAACCTCACCAACTGGGTAATACACCGACACCAAAAATCAAAGAACGAAGAACAAAATATACACCTGAATACAAGCAATGAGCAACCAGAATCAGAAGATGAACATTGGACAAAGAGATGCAGCAAACACATACCAGACACCAATTTGTCAGAAGTATAACGCGGCAAAAGTAAACCAGTACCAACCAGAAAAGACCAAACCAGCGAGAGCAACCCAATGGAGATAGACAGCACTAACAAGATAGTTAACGCGGTACGTGAAAATTGGCAAACGGACATTAAAAGCCAAAACGACGCGAGTGAAGTGCGAAAATCCCCACAGGAATACGTCGATATTGAACGATCATAAGCAAAACCGCGATTGCCGTGAAACACGAGTTACATTCGGATAGAACAATTTTAGAATTTTAGAATTTAGAATAAGTGACACATGTAGTCACAAAACACAGTAATAAGTCAAGAATGTTTCACTTGTAAATTTCAATAAGAATTTAATACAAAAGTAATTCAACTTGTCATACACATAGGTACAATACGGGGGCAGCACGATACATTCGCTGACCACCGCACAATATTCTATAAGAAACAATATATTATAACACAATAATTGGGACTTAATATAAAAGAGTATAGTAGGATATAAGTAATGTAAGATGTAAGTAGGTTAATTATTATGGGTTGGAAAAGGAAAAGGCCTCTCAGGCCATTTCTTTTTTTTGCGAAGGGAGTAATGTAATGTAAACAGTAAGGAAATAAAGAAGGAAAAATTAAGGGACAATTAGCCTAGTAAGGAGTAATAATTATTTAAGTAATTAATTTATATTCCAAATTAATAAAGAATAAATTCGACACAGTTTAACGTATACATTTCAAATTAAAAACAAAACAATTGACCCAGTTTAACACAAGCCTGAATGTTTAAAAAATTACGACACTTAGACCTTGTTGGAAATTAATACAAGGTAAGAATTGTTAAACAAGTGAGAAGAATTGAGCTGAGTAAGAAGTTTTACATAGCGTGATCCAGTTTAACACATGGAATACGTGACATAAAGAATCTAAGGTAGAAGTTGGCGATACATAAAAAAAAACAGAAGTTGGTCAGCAGTCAGTAAGAACTCGGCACCTGAGGGTGGCCCACGCGAGAGGCGCGCCGAATGAGCGCGCTATTTAACTCGATGGGATAGTGTGACGTACAAGTGTCGGCAACTGGAGATTCGAAGGTACGAAATCTCAAATCCCGGTAGACTGGAGGCGTATTCCCTAGCTAGAGCCTAGATACGCAGAGGTAACTAAGATCTCTATATAGTAACCCCACGTATATCTAATAACACGGAAATTGTCTGACCTTTAATTCCTTGCTTGTCTCTTCTCGTCTCCCTTCGCGGCTGATCGAATATTTTGGTCATAACTGATATTTTGTAATGTACAGTCTAGTTAATACATTGTAAATTCGAAATTTGTTTTGTTATTCCTAGCCGTTAGAGGTCGAGACTAGAAGAGATACACATTTCGCTCTCACTCTTTGCAGGACCTGAGACCAAGAAGTCCTTAATTCCTTCCTTTCCAAAAATTTCTCTACCCTCTTGTAAATCCGCGAGGGCGAAACCAGTCAGTTCAGACTAGTGGAGCCAGTAAGCCTTGCCCCGCTCGCAGGGATAAGTATCCCCTAAGAATTGTAGAGGTCTTGATAAGGATATTGAGACAGACGTCTTCTACAATGGTGACAGCCTTATCAGAGTGGAGACATTTCATTTGAGGGGTTTAGTCGATTTATTTACAGCTTCAATCATAAATTATCACGCTTAACCCCCCCAATCTATTAGAATGGTGTCTTTACACCCAATATATTTATATTTATTATTAGAATAGAAATTATATATTATTAGAATGGTGTCTTCACCCCCAATATACTTTTATGTATTATTACAAGGCTAAATCCCCGGTTTGTCAAGACATTTTGTTGCGAGAACAGGTTATATTTGAAAAGAGTGGCCGAGATACAGAAAGATCGGCCGAGGGGAATTAAGGTCAGGTAGGAAGAGTTTTTTGAACGAGAGTCAAGCAAGAGATCTCAAATAGAAAAGATGTTAGGGTGATTAGTAATCAGGAGTTGATTCAATCTTCTTGGTGTGGATGTCTTAAGACCGGTTAAGATGATAATACTCTTTGCATAATGGCAGTTTAGAACAGAGTAATTATCATAAGATTTGTGCAGTACACCGGAACTGAAGAAATTTTGGAAATTATTATATAGGATGTCCCACCAGCTTTGTTGTCGTTTGCCTGCTTGATCCAGTCACATCTGCTTCAGATCTTCGTCCGTGCGTATGGAAATAGTTTCCTTTTGTTCAAATTGAGAGTTTTGTCCTTGCAGCTCCAATCCCAGAGATAGCAAGTTTTCCAAAGTTAAGTGTCAAAGTTAGTGAATCAAGGTAACATTTAACATATTAATTTTAAAGTAAAGACAGACATTTTTTTGCTAAACTAATAATTGCTTTCATTAAAATTTAAAAGGATTTGTAAAAATTATTAAATTGTAAATTTTATGGTTTAACTTAGCTGTCATTTTAATTGTTTTTTTATTAATTTAATGTTAACATATGACAGCAAGCTTTATTCTTTTCGATATTTATTTGTTTTGTTTGTTTTAAAAAAAGGTTAATCTCTGTGAGGTAACATTTGTAAGTTTTTGTAGTATCTCCAACCCCTGGAGTTTGTAAACAGGCAACACATGTAAGTTTTTTTTTTGTAATTTTGTATTTTGCAACTTTTAATAATTTTTGTGCAATCTGTATGTTTGATAACTGTTTGTATGAGACAAAAATAAACGTTTTGATTTGTTTCTCTGATCCATTTTTTTATTTATTTCAGGAAAATCTCCCAACCCGTTCGTGTTTCTTATTTTAGGAAGGAAGAAACTTTCTTTACTCCAGCAGGAAGTTTTCTCGAAGCGGCGCCCCATTTAAATAGCTAGAGGTATTTTTTCTTGTCTTTATTTGCCCAGTTGCCCAGGAGATTTATGTAAGTACCCCTTTGTTTCATTTTTTTGTGTAGATACCCCAATCCGACCCATTTATTTCAACTTATCCACGACCCCAGCTCTCCAGCTAATCCCTGAGTGCCGTTCGCATACGTATCGATTTGTTTTGCTTGCCCTTTCTCAACTCCTTTAGTTTCTGTCCCCAATTTCCTACCCCCATAATCTTTTCTTGGACGGAAATTTGTTCGTTTTATATGGATGTTGATGCAGGTTGAGGCATGATGTCAGGGGAGAAAGGAGTAGTAGATTGACTGTTATTAGAATCAATTAAATTTGTTGTTGATTCTAGTTTATCGGGACAGTTGGTGGCGATATGTCCAGACTTTATGCAGTTATAACAGGCCATAGTTTCTTGAGATAAGAATATTCGATATGTTGTATTATCGAAGTCTAAGGTGAATGAGTCGGGAAATGAGATATTATGGGGACTGACATATATTTGTCTTCTGAAACTTAAAATATGATTATAATCGGTAAGGGTGGAACTGATTTTTAGAAAAGTGACAGGAGAGACCATATTAAGTCCAATAGTTTGTAGATAATCAACTAACAGACTGTGTGGTATTGTTGGACATACGTTTAAAAAACAATACGTTCCGCTGGTGAGATTAATCTTCTAGCTTGTACAATATTGTTCTGGATTTGTATGTGCCCATGGTTTTGCATGAATTTGTCCACAATTTTTTTGTTTGCAAGGTACATGCAAATCCGATTATTGGATAGTCGGGAGGAAAATACAATATTTTTGGGATGAATTAGGTTACCCAAAGGAATTAAGTAATCTTGCAGTCGAGTATTTTCTAAAGCGCTGAAGACAATTGCTTGGTGTTTTGAGAGGAATTGTGTAGAAGCTGCTGATGAATAGGTTTTATTGGTATTTGTCTGTAATTGCGATACTTGTGGTATGTTAGAGAGACTCTGAATATTAGGTTCCATTTTTGATTTTAACACGGAACATGTGTTTAAAAATAATACTGACCTGCCTAGTAATCAAACAGGTAGTAAAACTGGAATAATGTTTCTTGAGTCGTATCTTACTTATAATTGTTAAATTAAAAATTAACCAAAAACTTGTTGATCACGTTATATTAATAAAAACTAATATGATGTGTTCACTTACTGGTGTTTCATGTAATTGTCACTTAACTATTTATAAATCAACTATTATAATTACTGCATAAAATTTGCAAATTTGTTGAGACCAAAATAAACACGCCTTTCGGTGGGAAGTTTTGGGAAAAATTTCACCTGGTCTGATTGACAAGCAAAATGCATTTAACAAAGAAGGCCATGATGCAACGTGTCAGGGGAATTATTAGGCAAATCGAAAATAATAGTCCCTTGTCTGTCATTTGAATTTTGATTTATATTAAGGATAGTTAAGTTATATTGTTGAATAATTTAATAAAAATATAAGATTATTGTGGTCAGAGTTATATGCTTTTGAAATTTTTCCCAAAACTTTAGGATCATACGTTATCTATATCGGCAGCTCTTATCTATACGGTAGTTTTTTAACATGTTATATTTACAATTATTTCTGGAACGAGCTGTAATTTTTCTTAAATAACCATATTGTGTGGTTGAGGCGCATTGTCGGTTCGGCATGATTTGTCACATGCTCTTTAACGTATTCTTTAATACTAATCCAGATACTTCCGTTTTGTTACTTAATCTCTTATTTGACTTTCAATCTACTTTTAATGTTACTATAAATGGTCAAGTAGTGTATTTGTACAGTTTAGTTATAAGCTAAATTAGGTGTTGTGATATGCCTACTTCTTTTATCCGCCATAAGTGTATCCGTCTGTTCATGTGTATCCAATGTATAGTGGGATATTGGATTCCCTAGACTTAAAAATCGACATTATTGAAATTAGACAGTAAAAATTATAATAATATTGATTTATAAATTATTGTGATTTAAATTTTACTACTTCATGAAACAAATATTGCACGTCATAAACTGTAGCAATCGGAAAGTTACTAAGATCTCCTTGTTGTACAGAGTTTTCTATAATTTTATGGGGTAACAAATATTAGAGTACTATCACTTTCTTAAAATGTTACACGAAAACTCAACTCGATATACGAACATTTATACAATAAATGTTTCAGTGACATGCATTAAAAGAAAATACTAATGTATAAAAATGGAAATTTTCCAAGTTTAAAAATAATTAAAGCAAGTAATATAAATTTTCACCTTGCTTAGTAAACAAAAAAGTAAAATACAAGTTATATGTCGGTTAACAAATTATATTATAAAATTTTTAACTACATTAGCCAAGTATCTATGAAATTTCATGTAGCCTGGTGCTTCCGGAAAAACCGGAAGCACCAGGCTACATGAAAAGGCCACTATCAAGGCTGTTGAGTCTCATTAAAAGGACCAAGCTAGATGAAGTGCTTTAAAATAAGGGGGAAACACAATAGATCTGCAAAGGTCACAGTGTATCAGGCTCTATTGGCCGCCCCATTTTCTACATTCTACATCTATGAAATTCCTCGATGACTAAATTGATGAATATTTAAATAAATTTCAAGTTCCAAAATGTACCTGCTGCAAAATTTGAAAATCTACGACTAATAAAATTATTGGCAACATTGCAGAAGCTTAGTTGTATACGCGAAAAGGTGCATACGGATCCCAAAAATTTTTTAACGTATTACGGAGTCCACTTGATCCTATGCGTTGGTCGGAGTCTACATAAAGCGCTACTTAGATAATAATATACACGGTGTATATTATCCTGGAGTTCGTATAATACTGTTTTGTTAGTACGAAGCCCACATTAACCGTTAGATCTAAATGTAGGAAATAAAGAAATAAATAGGAAATAAATTTGGAAAACTCCAATATAGTTATATATATATTGGAGTTTTCCAAAACATATTTTTAAAAAATTTTTATTTAACACAAAACAGTAACAATACGTTTTATTATGATAAATGCAGAATCTAGACTAACTTACAATATGATTTTTATACAGAATGAAATATACCTAATACCAATATGACGTTCCGAAGAAATAGAAACAAATCCAGTTTTGGGTCAAAATCCACACCGGCTTTCGAACCGGTGACAGGACCGGACTTAAAATTAATCAACCATGACTTCGAATAAAACTATGAATACTACTCACACTTCATCTCACGTCTCATATTCCAGTATTGTCATTGCATTTAAAGATCCAACTGAAGAACAAGCTATAGTACTTTCCAGTATTGAAGGAACCAAAGTTCATGACTACATCATCCCGTTGGTTCACTAGTTGGTCCACGTAACGTATCCTGAATGCTCTAAGCAAGCCAACCCCACTACTTTTAATGTACACTCAGAAACTTCTCAAAACATATTACCAACAGTAAATACCTCTAATAACCAAACAGAACTACAAAGTTCTGACAAAGCTAATTCATTCACTGCTAGTGCATACCTTGAAACTTTTCAAAACACATTAATTACAATAAAATCCTCTAATAACCAAACAGAACAAATTATGGAAACTGACAATAACCTGACAGGACCCATAAGTAATAGAAGTGAAACATCTTTTTTAAAAGCTCCAACATCATCAACCTCAAACAACATCAGAAATCCTACTCCAGTAGAATTAACAGCAAATCCAATTACTACAAACGTCCCTAATCAACTAAAAAGGTTCATCTCATTTTCTCCAGACATTAACGAAAATACCCCACAGAACGATTCACAGATATTTACTTCGCCTATAGTAAGCAAACCAAAAAAAAAAAAGTCAACCATAAATTCTTGCGAAGAACTTTTACTTTCACTAAAGTCAATTAAAGACAAAATAGAAAACAGATCACCACCGTTTATCCTAAACTATAATGAAATATGTGACTTTCTAGAAAACACAATATATGCCAATTACCCTGAAATAATTTCAAAAGATTACTCGAATGAAACTGCCGAGCTAATTGAGATCCTTAATTTTGTTCACGCTTATACCCACAATTCAAAATAAAAAAAAATAATATAACTAGATTAAAAAAAAACTAAACCCCAATACTATCTCTTCCACAGAAGAGACAGATGAACAATTATCTCAGGCAGAATTCTAACATGTCCAATTACTTTATTTTACAGTGGAATCTTAATGGGTTTTATACCAACTTAGAACAGTTAAAATTATTAATAAATGAATTATGCTCAAAGATCTTATGTCTTCACGAAACTCATTTTAAACAAGCTAATATAAATCTTAAAAATTATCTATGTTTTCCAAAAAACAGAGTAGCACAACAGGCCAGTGGCGGAGTAGCTATCTTCGTAAGTAAAGACCTAGAAGCTAAGCAAATTACATTAAGTACTAATCTCGAAGCTGTAGCAGTGAGTATAACATACCAAAAAAACCACATCCTAGCGAGCTAGACCTACAAGAACTAAATAACCTTCTTGATCAAATTCCACACCAACAAATAATTTTAGGGGATATGAACTGCCATTATTCTGCATGGGGAAGCTCTAAAACAGACAAATACGGTAATCTAATAAAACATCGCAACGATAAACGCAGAGCGACAGTGGACCAAGATGACGACATGACTGGACCCGAAATACTAAGGTCTGAAGTGGAAAAAGCCATTTCATCGCTAAAAAACGACAAAACACCAGGTCCCGACAACATACAGAGCGAGATCATAAAACTCCTATACGAAACGGATGACCACTTCCTCGATTTTCTGACAGGCCTTTTTAACACCTTTTACGACAAAGGGGAGATTCCGGAGGAATGGCTTCGATCGACCTTTGTAGCCATACCTAAAACACCAAGTGCAAAACACTGTGATCAACACCGCTTAATAAGCTTGATAAATCACATTACCAAAGTTTTCACCAAAATCATACACAATAGAATATATAACAAATGCGAAGCAAATATATCGGAGTCACAGTTCGGATTCCGAAGCGCATTGGGCACAAGAGAGACGATCTTCAGTCTGCAAGTTTTAATTCAAAGATGCAGAGACAGGCACAAGGACGTCCACTTGTGCTTCATCGACTTCTCCAAGGCGTTTGACAAGGTCAAACATGATAAACTCATGGAAATGCTCAGGAAGATGCATATTGATGGCAAGGATCTGCGCATAATAACCAGTCTCTATTGGAACCAAAGTGCTGAGATAAAGATGGGCAACTTACACAGTGGGAAGATAGATATTAAAAAGGGTGTACGACAGGGATGCGTCCTCTCGCCGCTCCTGTTCAATATATACTCTGAACAAATCTTCAGAGAAGCACTGGGAGAAGTTTCGGAGGGTATCAAAGTAAACGGAGAGGTAATCAATAATATTAGATATGCTGACGACACAGTTATTATCGCAAATGACTGCAACGAGCTTCAAAGACTCATGCAAAGCATACACACAGCAAGTCAAGAATATGGTTTAGAACTCAATACAACCAAAACTAAATGCATGCTCATCAGCAGAACACAACAACCTCCGATGCAATTGACATTAAACAACCGAAAAACAGAACAAGTGGAGACATACACATACCTTGGAACCACAGTCAACACAAAATGGGACCAGTCAACAGAAATAATATCACGAATTGCAAAAGCATGAAACGCATTCAGCAATATGAAAAAGTGGTTCACAAGCAAAATCTCATTGGAACTAAAATTAAGACTGGTCAAGTGTTATGTCTTCCCGGTCTTGTTCTATGGAGCAGAGGCATGCACCACAATGGAAGCCACCCTGAAGAAACTAGAATCCTTTGAGCTGTGGATATATCGCCGTATTCTTCGGATATCCTGGACAGACCACGTCACTAACGTGGAAGTAATGCAGAGAATAGGCAAAAGCAAAGAAATAATCTTCACCGTAAAGAAACGGAAGCTTGAGTACTTCGGACATGTCATGAGGCATACTAAGTACCGGCTGCTACAGTTAATAGTCCTCCAAGGAAGAATCGACAGTAGGAGGGGACCGGGAAGAAGACGACACTCATGGATGCATAACCTGCGACAATGGTTCGGACTAACATCGACCGAACTGTTCAGAGGTGCTGTAAACAAAGTCAAAATAGCCTTGTTAATAGCCAACGTCCGAAACGGATAGGGCAAAGGAAGGAAGAAATAAAACATCTTATTGACTCTTCTGATCTACTTTTATTTAATACAGAAGAACCTACCAGATTTTAACTCCTATAACGGCTCTTTTTCCGCCATATATTTATCATTATGTAGTAAATCCTTATCAACGTTCCTTACGTGGAATACTTTAAAATCGTTATATGACAGTGACCACTTTCCTATCTGCATATCATTAAATGAAATTCAATCTCCTAATTCTCCAACCTATCAATCCTGGAAATTAAAGACTGCAAACTGGTCGTCTTATCAAGATGACATTGAAAAGAAAATTGAAAACTATCATCTAAGTAATGATATAAACTCTAATATTACCTCTATTAAACAATATAGTTATAGAAGCAGCTTTAAATAATATGGGTAAAACAAAGCTCCGCAAAAGACCTCCAGTACCTTGGGGAAACAATGAAGTAGCATATCCTCTATCTTCTAGCAATCATGCTTTTAATGTACTTAAAAAACATAATACTAATGAAAATTTACTAAATTTAAAAAAACTCAGGAGAGAGTGATTGGCGGTTAGGCTAGTTGGATGTGTGTAGTGTCGCTCCGAAATTAAATTCCAATTTTGGGTGGTTTCGAGTGTAATCTGTATGCAAATTAGTGTAAAGTGTATTTAAAAAGGACATTTATGTAAGTAAATAATCAGTTATCTGATTTTGAACTGTATTAAATTAATAGTTAGTTTTAATTGCCCTACGGATAAAAGTGAAACTTCTGAGTGGTCGAAACGAGTTGAGCTTTTTGCGCTGGACGGGTGATTAAGAACGATAAACAATAATAATTATCAACAAAAACAATAGGTCTGTTATTCAGGTTTCGGTAAAACTATACAGAATTATAAAGGCTGAATTTATTTGCTGTTTTGATATTGATTGTATTTTGTAGCTACAAGTGGTAGAAGTCGAAACTGGTTAGGATCGAGAATAATTGCTAAGATTTAACTGTAGAGGTAGGCGCGGCGCTTGTCGAGATCCGTAACCGTTACTTATAATATTTATATATATATATAAATACTTTAATTATTTGAATAAGAAGAAAAATGGCGGATGGTAAGGTTGATGAAGATGGTAAAAGAAAAAGCAAAGAGGAGATAGACATATTTAGCAGGAGCAGAAATGTGAGCCGAATGCCAGACAGGTCGAAACCAACAACGAATGAAACCAGCAGCCAGAACGAAATGATGGAACTAATGAGACAAATAGCAAGCGATAATAAAAAGAAAAACAGGGACCTGGAAGAGATAAAAAATACAATGGGTAATATGATTGAGGAACTAAAAGAAATTAGGAAGGAAAATAGTGAATACAAATTGCAAATGAAAGAAATAATAAGAGAAAATAAAAATCTAAAGAAAGAAATGACAACGATGAAACAAAAAATAGATAAAATAGATAAAATATAAGATGGAAGCATGTCAGAAAGAAAAAAAGAAAAATAACCTAATAATGGGAGGCTTACCAATAGACACAATAGAAGCAGAGCAACTGGAGAACTTCATAGAAACAAAAATGGGAGTAAAATCAGAAATAAATAGGGTACAAAAGATAAATGAAACAATGTGTGTTATCGAATGTAAAAAATTCGAAGATAAAATGAAAATACTGAAAGCCAAGGGTAAACTAATAAACTATAAACAACATAGAGTATATAGAATGTGACCTAACATTGAAAGAGATAGAGATACAAAGAAATCTTAGGAAGATAGCAGCAGATGAAAAGACTAATGGGAAAAGGACAAAAATTGGATATGGTTTCATAGTTATTGAAGGCATTAAGTGGAAATGGAATCAAAAAACAAGCCAGATAGAAAAGATAACATACAATACAGAACCAACTGGTTCAAAAAACTGAAGAAAACACAATGACGGACCGAGAAAAAAAACAGGCACAGAACAGGGACATGAGCAGATCTAAAGATAATAACACAAACGGAAGTAAAAACAAATTGAAGTACAACTTAAACACAGAAAAGAACAAAACAATTTGGAAAATGGCATCATGGAATGTGAGAGGTATAAATGGGAAGGAAATAGAACTGGGGGAAGAAATTAGAGATAAGAACATTGAAATAGTAGCTATAACAGAGACAAAGAAAAAAGGAAAAAGATCAATAATATTAGAAAACGGAATGTTACTAATATACAGTGGAGTGGAAGAAACGAAGAGAGCTCAGGCAGGAGTAGCGTGCATGATAAAGAAGGAGAGTATCAACAAAATAAAAAATTGAATATGTTACAACGAACGTATACTAAGAGTAGACATAGATATACATACAGGATACAGAGGAAACCAATACAAACCTAATCATATGTTATAGACCAGATGAAGACGCAACAAAAAACGAAAAGAATGAATTCTGAGACAAATTACAAGAAGTGATAAATGATTGTACAGAGAAAATTGTGATCACAGGAGACATGAACAGTAGAGTGGGAAAAGAAACAGAAAAATGGAATAATGTCATCGGACCTTATGGGGAGGACAAACTAAACAAAAATGGAAAATTACTACTCGAATTCTGTCTAGACAATAACCTGGTGATTATGAACACACACTTCCAACATAAAAGGATACACAAGATCACAAGAGAAGTCAAATCAAGAGACGAACAATCAATTATAGACTATACTATAGTGCAAAAAACAGAGAAGAACTGGCTAAGAGACGTAAGGGTAAAAAGAAGTTATGAAATTGGTAGTGACCACTATCTACTAGAAACCACATTCAAAAGCAAAAGAAAAAAAATAAAAAGAAATGAGAACATAAACAGAAAACACAAAGAAATAATAAAAATTTACAAACTAAGGGAAGAAACAATGAGAATAAGATACTCAGAAGGACTAGAGAAAGAGATGAATAATGAACATGAAATAACAGAAACAATAGAAGAAGAATGGGGAAAATTTAAAAATGCGATGATAAAAACAGCTAAATCAATATGTGGAACCACAAGAAATAACAACAGAGGGAAACAAACATCTTGGTGGAACGATGAAGTGAAAAGAGAAATAAAAGAAAAGAAGAAAGTATGGAAAGAATACATCCAAGACAAAACACAACAAAAATATGAAAATTATAAGAGACAAAGAACAAAAGTTAAAGAGATAGTTAAGAAAAAGAAAAAGAAAAGTTGGGAAAAATTCGGGGAAAAAATGGAAGAAAACAGCACAGAAAACGTAAAATTATTTTACAGAACACTGAAAAACCTAAGAAGCAATAAAGAAACGAAACTGAAACAAATAATGAACAAGAAAGGAACAATAATAAACGACGATAAGACAATAATGGAAAGATGGAGGGAACATTTTCAGCTGATACTGAATGGAAATCAAGCGAATACAATGGAGAAGGAAAGCCACAACAGGAGAGTATCCATGAGAAACACAGAAAATCCAGAAACTATAGAAAAAGAAGAACTGGAAGAAGCAATAAGAAAGATAAAGATTGCAAAAGCACCAGGAAGCGATGAAGTAGCACCAGAAATGATGAAATATATAGGAGTAAAAGCAAAAGAAAAATTGTTATACATATATAACCTAATATGGAAGAGAAAAGTAATACCCAGAGAATGGACAACTGCAGTAATTATACCTATATACAAGAAAGGAAACACAAGAGACTGTAGGAACTATAGAGGTATATCACTATTATGTGTAGCAGCAAAAGTATACGAAACCATAATAGAAAGGAAAATTAGAAAAGAACTAGAACATAAATTAGAGGATGTACAAAGTGGATTCAGGAAAGGACACAACACACAAGACCATATATTCACCATGCAACAAGTAATAGAAAAAGCCTTAAAGAAAAATAAAGAAATACATCTGAGCTTTATAGACATGGAAAAAGCATTCGACTCAGTCAAAAGAAAAGATATATGGGAAAGCCTAAAGAAGAAAAAAGTAAGTGATAGAAGCAACAAAGAGTATATACATGAAAACAACAAATACAGTAAGAATGTTAAATATACAGTCAGAACCATTTGAAACAACCCAAGGAGTTAGACAAGGGAAAACAACCCAAGGACACAACACACAAGACCATATATTCACCATGCAACAAGTAATAGAAAAAGCCTTAAAGAAAAATAAAGAAATACATCTGAGCTTTATAGACATGGAAAAAGCATTCGACTCAGTCAAAAGAAAAGGTATATGGGAAAGCCTAAAGAAGAAACAAGTAAGTGAAGAACTGATAGAAGCAACAAAGAGTATATACATGAAAACAACAAATACAGTAAGAATGTTAAATATACAGTCAGAACCATTTGAAACAACCCAAGGAGTTAGACATGGGGGAATTCTCAGCCCAGTACTATTCATAAATATAATAGATGAGATAGTGAAAGAATGTAAGAAAACATTCAAGAAATACTGCATCGGTTGGAACAGAATACAAATGATAAATGCTGAGATGTGTATATTTGCAGACGACATAGTATTAATTGCGGAAACTGCAGAAAAACTGAAATACAACTTAGAGAAATAGAACCTAGAAGCAAGCAAATACAACTTAAACGTAAACAAAGAGAAGACTCAAATAATAAAAATATTAAGAAAACAAGGGACGGAAGATCAAATAGAAGTAATGATAGACCAACAAAAAATAATGCAGACAAATTCATACAAATACTTAGAAACAGTAATCAACAACAAAGGAGACATCGAGGATGATCTTAACAACAGAATGGAAAACACAGGAAAACTATTCCAAGCACTAAATAGAGGATTCCTTAATAACAAAGAAATATCAACAAAGACCAAGATGACAATATACAAAACAATATATAGACCTACAGTGACATATGGAGCAGAAATATGGATATTAAACAAAAGACATCAGAGCAGAATTCAGGCAGCAGAGATGAAATACCTCAGAAGAACGATAGGAGTAAAAAGAACTGATAGAATCAGAAATGAAGAAATAAGAGAAAGACTCAAAATCAAATCGTTACTCGAGTCAATCAAAGAGAAAAAATTGGCATGGTTCGGACATCTAACCCGGATGGACAATAATAGACTGATTAAGTCAGTAGACAACTACTGATTAAGTAAGTAAGTAAAGTAAAAAAACTTAGAGCAACAGCAAGATACCTCATAAAGAAAAGCAAAAGAGATACCTGAAGAGAGTACGTATCATCTATCAATTCGTCTACATAGACATAGAAGCACATAATGCTTCTACAATCTGCATTAACAACTCTGACAGCCCCTTAACTGCTCCTATAACTCTTCAAGAGTTAGAAGTTTCTCTCTCAAATATAAAAAACACATCTGCAGGACCAGATGATATTCTACCAGTCTTCATAAATAACATACCATTCGGAGCTAAATTAATTCTGTTAGATTTATTTTAATACCTGCTTCTTAAAGCATAAATTCCTAGATCTTTGGTCTCAAGCGATTATCATTCCCATTAATAAGCCTAACAAACCAAAAGACAACCCTACCTCTTACCTGACCCATCTCTCTTACATGTTGCATGTGCAAAATCCTAGAAAAAATTTTAAACCTCTGCCTTATATGGTACTTAGAAAATAATAACTTTCTTACTCCCTTTCAAAGTGGTTTTCGAAGAGGCAGGTCCACATAAGATAATCACGTTGCATTACAGACTTCAATTAATGAAGCTTTTGCAAACAACCAAAAACTAATAGCAATATTTTTCGATATAACCCAAGCCTACGATAGATCATGGAGACACTGTATTTTACAAACCTTGAAAGATACTGGCATTCAAGGTAACATACTTGTATGTATAAATATTTTTTTTTAAATCGCTCAATTCGAGTTAGAATAAATGGTGTTACAAGCTTCTCTAAGATACTAGATAATGGAATTCCTAAAGGTTCGATTGTTAGTCCAACTTTATTCTTAATCGCTTTTAATAGTATTATGGATGTAATTAAAGCACCTATTAAAGCTAGTCTTTACGCAGATTACATTGTTATTTATACTAAATCAAATAATCTAAGGACAGCAACTAAAATTATATAGAGTTTCCTAAATCGGCTTTGTAATTGGACGATAAAAACGGGATTTGTTTTTTCTACTGAAAAAACATGATACATTATTTTTAATAAAAATAAAACCCACCTCACAACTAGTCTAACATTAAATAATTTACCTTTAGAACAGTCAAAAGTAATAAACTTTCTAGGTCTAACTTTTGAGAGAACTTTAAATTGGAATTCGCACATAAATAAATTTCAGCTTTTCTGTCAAAAGAGATTAAATATACTCAAAATATTATCCAAAAAAATTTGTGGTGCTGATCATAAAATATTAATTAGGCTTTACAACCGCTCATTAAAACTGCATATGTTACGATGCTGCATGTAAAACCACTCTAAAAAAACTAAACAGTATTCAATCTACAGCTTTGAGATTAGCACTGGGAGCTTTTAAAACTAGGCCGGTTATTAGTATGCAAGTTTTAACTGAAGAACCTCCATATCATATAAGATGACTATCCTTGAACTACATTGCAAAGATATCATCCCAGAAACAGCATCCTGTATTTTTCCACATCTGCAACCCTGGCCTTCTTCCTAACAATAATACTAAAAACTCTACACCCCTCATAGAAAGAATAAAGCTCACAACTTTCGATTTGAATCATCTTAATCTATCGCTACATATAAATGCAAACTATCCCCCATGGACCAGCCACCCAGTAACTATTGACGTAACTCTTACCAAGTATCCCAAATCAACTACAAATTCCACACTAATTAAATCTCTATTCATGGAAATTCTAGACCACTACCCTAAGTATTTGCAAATGTTTACCGATGCCTCTGAAACTCCCTATGGTTACACTGCTGCCTACTACTGTATCTAAAGAAAATATTCTTACAGCATATCGATACCAACCAACTGCAGTATACTAACAGGTGAAGCTACAGCTATTTTGGAAGCCCTAATCTTCTACGAAAAGAGTAGACCGATGAAATGCATTATCGTAACAGACTCATTAAATGCATTACTGGAACTGAAACAAATATATACCAACAACCCTATTATACAGAGTATAAAAAACGAACTAGAAAAATTTCGATCATTAGGAAAGGAAGTGGCTTTTATTTGGGTACCTTCACATTATGATATGACATTAGGCAGCAGTAATGTCATTACTGGATTAAGGCTGTGGGAAGTAAAAATCCTGTAGGCTTAATTCCAGATAGTCACAGGCGACACTCACATTATGAGTTAAGCGGCTGTGATACTGCGATCTTAGGGCACTCTTTTGTCCTGGAGTTTGAGAAACCGGCTTTGAAGGCGGAGGAACTAAGACTTTTAGTGAACGGCAGAAGGATGCAGAAGGCAAGGAGAAACCACTGCATTAAAGACTTCTTGTAAGTATCTCTAGTACAATTATCATGGTGATAAAAAACTTTAAGATTCCGACTACTGATCATGAAAATCGGAATTCAAGATCCGGCAGGGAAGGTAAATCTAGCTCAAACCGTGAGGCCTTCCAGGTCGTTATCAAGAGAAATCCTCACGAACCAAACTACATTCTAGATGATGGATCTCTAAGAGTATTGCGAACAACCATAAAGATAGGTACATGGAACGTTAGAACAATGTACAAGGCGGGAAAAATCTATAATGCCATTCATGAAATGGAAAGACTCTCGATTAATATTATGGGAATAAGCGAAACGCGCTGGACAAATACGGGATACCGAGTTATCAAAGATCACAAAATATTCTACTCAGGAAATCTTAAGAACGAACATATAAATGGAGTGGGCCTAATTATGAATAATAAAATCGCCAACTGTGTCAGTCACTTTGTACCTGTATCAGAAAGGATGCTCTTAGTTCACCTAAACACAACTCCCATAAAAACAAACATTATTCAAGTATACGCTCCTACAGCGGACGCCCCAGAAGAAATCATAGAAGAATTTTACAATGACCTTACTAATATTGTCAAAAGGATTCGGAAAAACGAAATAACACTAATAATGGGAGACTTTAATGCCAAAGTTGTAACTTTAACAAATTTCATAGGATTATTTAAGACTTATACTATGTCAGAAGTTAAATGAATATTGAGTTTTCATCGAAAATATTTACAAAATAAACGTTTGAAAAAGGGGTATGTTTTTTACTTATAAACAATTGTAATAACTTCTATATTTGTCAAGCTACAGACTTGTACGTACAACCACTAGATAGCTGGTATAAAAACTCACATTTAACAAAAAAATAAACCTTCTATGAACAATAGAAACAAGGTTAGCGACAATTTTTTGTTAATTATATCTCCATTGTTTATAAACATTAAGAAGTAAAATTTGCACAAATTTTGAATGAAAATCTAAACTTTATATTGAATTTTATAGCTACTAAATTCATCCAATTTTTCGAAACTTAAAACCTTTCGAAACGAAGTTACTTTCGAATGATCGACATAGGAAAGTGGAGGGGAAACTGTTTTAGCTCCTCGCTGCAAAATTTAATATTATGGTTACGGATTTATCATTCAAAAGCTTCAACAGTTCTGTAGGAATTTCATCAAGTCCATTTTCTTTTCCATTTTTAGCGTTTCTTATTGCGTATTCTACTTCTTCTTTCAATATGTCTGGCGCAGTTGCATTGATTATCTGAGTTAAGTTGTTTCTATCGTCTTCAAATAATTCATTCAGGTATTCTGTCCATCTTTTTATTTTATTCTCTAGATCTACAATAAGATTTCCATGTTTGTCTTTAAGATTACCTATTTGGCATTTCTTTATGCTTCCTGTTATCTCTTTTACTTTTTTGTGCATATTGAACGCATCGAACTTTTTCTCATAGGTTTCCATCTCTTCACATTGTTCTTTAATCCACTCCTCTTTGGCTTCTTTTATTCTCTTTTTTATGTGTTTATTTATTTCTTTGTATTTGTCTGGGTAATTCTTCATCTTTCTTCTTTGTTCCATCAAGTCTAGTATATCTTGTGTCATCCACCCCTTATTTTTTGTTGTTGTTTTTGTAAGATGTTTCTTTCCTGCTGTTTGTATAGCTGTATTTATGTACTTTAATTTTTGGTTAACGTTGTTTGTATCGTTAATTTGTTGCTGCACTGAACGGAGGTTTTCATTTATTTCTTCTCCTGTCTCTTGTCGTATATTTTTGTTTCTAAGTTTATTTAAATCTATTGCTTTTCTGGGTGGTCTTCTAATCTTTTTTGGTCTCGCCTCTATCACAGTAACTACCGGGTTATGATCTGAGCCTATATCAGCTCCTGGGTACGTCTTAGCACTTTTAGCAGCATTATGATACCTCCTTGCTATCATAATATAGTCTATTTGATTTCTCACTATTTTTTCTTTGGTATGTTGTGGAGATGTCCATGTATATAACCGTCGAGGAGGTAATTTGAAAACGGTATTTGTTATTACGAAGTCTTTACTTTGGAAAAATTGAATCAATCGATCTCCTCTGTCATTTCTGTTTCCAAGCCCATATTTTCCTACTTGTTCTCCTACCTTACCTTGACCCACCTTGGCATTAAGATCGCCCATTAATATATTAATGTATGGAAAGACTGGCTTAATAAGTGAAGACAAACAACCTGCAACAAAAAGGTTCAGACCTGACAGTGAAGTCAAATAAATGAACTAAATTTTAACTTTTAAACCAATGTATGTAAAGAAAATAAAAAAGTAAAGTTCAATAAACATTGCAAAATTTAATAAGGCAAGTGATGAAAAAATCGACTTATTTTAAGTAGTAAAAGCAGTAAGGCAGATTAGATTAATATTGTATATCATATTTGTAAGAAAAATAGAATAAAAATCAATATTGTTAATTATAAAAATACAAACAATTATAATTAATATAAGGAATATAATTATATAATGAGTAAAAAATTATCTGAAATTTAATTTATAAAATATATAAGTATTATTACATCAGTGATATAAAATGAAAAAACATATGTTGATTTTCCAAGATTTATGGGGGGTGAAAATTATGTCATCATTATTAATACTGCGACAGACTGTTCGAGCAAATTAAAAAAAAAAGTAAGTATTTAGGGTGAATTTCAAATGGACTCAATTTTTACGAGTTTTCCCATATTTTCCGGCCATGAAAACTATGTAGTTATTCATATTTCGACGAGCTACCCCACAATAAAAAAAAGAGGCCTGCAGCTGCAAAGGAAGCTGAGATAATGTAAATTTTTTCTACGTGTTGCAATTTGAAGTTCCGATGCCGAAAAAAAAAACGGAGCTGAAACAAATATCCTCTCCACTTTCCTAGGTCGATTTTTCGAAAGTACCGTCGTTTCAAAATTTAGATAAATTTTATAGCTATAAGTTTCAATATGAAGTTTAGATTTTCATTCAAAATTTGTGCAAATTTTACTTCTCAATGTTTATAAACAATGGAGATATGATTTTTTTAAAAATAGTCACTAACTTCGTTCCTATTGGTCATAGGTTTTTTATTTTTTAATGTGAGGTTTTTTACCAGCTATCCAATGGTTGTACGTACAAGTCTGTAGCGTGAAAAATATAGAAGTTATTACAATTGTTTATAAGTAAAAAACATACCACTTTTTCAAACGTTTATTTTGTAAATAATTTCGATGAAGACTCAATATCCATTTTACTTCTGAGATAGTCTAAGTCTTAAAGAATCCTATGAAATTTGCTGAATGTGTCTAGCATTATGCATAGAGCAAGCTCAATAGTTTAAATAATTAGCCTCAGGGATAAACAAATTAAATAACTTATAAAATATTTGACTGATCGGGGGGAAATTTCGCACAAATCTAAAAGATGGTAATTCCTTGATGTTTAAATGTATTAATACCATTTTATTTTGTTAATAAAAAAAATTAATGAAATTTATAAATTAGTGCAAAAAAACTGCTTTTTTGCAAATATCTCTGTAAGTTATTTATCAATTTTAATTAAAAAAAAACGGAAAAATAAAGATATTCTTGACATAAAAAAATGACATAAATATTGTTTATTTAAAATATAAGGGAAAAAATTTATAGACAAAAAATTAAATTGTGACCATAAATTATTGCTTAAAAAAAACGCTAGGTAAAACTAGGAGCATCTATTCATCTATTCATCATCTAGTATCTCCCACCTATGTCTTAAAAGCTTCAGATATCTGAGAAACATTTTTCCACCTTTTTTTTAACCAGACTGGGCTAGATGTCGACCTCTGAAGTCGAACGAGGTTTAAAACAAGCTCCACATAAATCCAGTTTTTAGGTGATAAAAAGCATCAAACCTAATTACAGTTTTTCCTTAAAAAGTGAATCTAAGTGATTTTTCTTACTACAAGTATAAAATATGTGAGTACAAATATTTATTTAATCTAAATAAATAACATTTAAGTTAAATCCACGTAAACAAGAATCAATTTTGATTATAAAGCAACAACGTTTTACTGCTACCGTTTATCAGTTCTGATATCGGGGGGACAGGACTGGACTAGGTTTTTAAGAATTATCGATGATAATAATTAAAAATGGATAATATTCCGCCTCTTGGGGCCCCTGAACAAGAACTGGAGCAAAGTTCATCAAATACAAATATGAAACAATCTTTTGCAACTGTCACAAATCAAAATGTACCTAAATTTCCATCCAAAACACAAGCAATAGTTTTTCCTGCGCTGGAAAATACAAATATTTGCAGTTATGTATGGATTAATTAGAATACTCACTCAATAATACGAAAAACTCTTCTTCCGGTCCTGATAACATCCCTGCAATATTTCTTTAAAAACTTCCTTCATCTGCAAAGAACACTTGCTGAATATCTATAATAATATATGGAGACATAGCAAGTTTCCAAAAATCTGGAGTTCATCTATTGTCATCCCTATTTATAAACAAAATCAATTAAAATCTCTGTCACATTCATATAGACCTATTTCTCTAACTTGTGTAATGTGTAAAGTTCTCGAGAAAATCATATCCAACAGATTAATATGGTTTTTAGAAAATAATAAATTACTTGCCCCGGAACAAACCGGATTCCGAAAAAGTCGTTCAACACTGGATAACCTTATTAGTTTAGAGTCTGAGATTCATGAAGCAATGGCATGTGGACAAAAATGTATCGCAGTATTTTTTGACATAACAAGAGCATATGATACCGTTTGGCGACATGGTATTATTCAAATACTTAGTCGATGGGGAATAAAATTTAATATAGCACAATTCATAAAAAATTTCTTATCTCATCGAACTTTTAATGTACAAGCTAACGGTACTTTATCTAATACAAAAATTCAAAAAAACGGAATTCCCCAAGGATCTAATTTAAGCGTCTCCCTATTTCTTATTGCAATAAATAATATTATCTCCACTTGTAACTTACCAGTAAAAGCTAGACTCTTTGCAGATGACTTATTCATTTTTGTTAAGGGGATACATGATAAAACCCTTCAGACCCATCTACAGAAAGTGCTATGGAATCTCGAATAATAGACAAATTCCACAGGTCTTCAATTATCAACAACAAAATCAAAGGCTATGCTATTTTCAAAAAAAAAAGAAGTTCTATCACTCCAGAATTAAAACTATTTAATAAAGAACTAAAATATGTTGAGAAAATTAAATGTCTAGGCATGACATTTGACAACAGATTATTCTGGAACCACCACATTCATGATCTAAAAAGTACTTCTCAATCTGCACTTAACATTAGAAAAACTGTTGCACACAATACGTGGGGAGCAGATAGTAAAACACTGACCCTTATGTACAAGTCTTTGATCAGGTCCAAACTCGACTACGCTTGTATTATTTATGATTCAGCAAATCCATATATCATAAAACAACTCGATCGAATACAAAATAGTGCTTTGCGAACTATACTAGGTGCTTTTTATATTAGCCCTACTGAAAGTTTACACTGTGAAGCTGGAGAAGTCCCCCTGGAATTCCGAAGAAAACAACTTTCACTAACATATGCGGCATCAATACAGGCAAATCCTATGAATCCTGTTAACCACTATGTAAATTTAGACCGTTTTAGGAATATGTTTATTAGGAATAACTCATGCTAGACTTGACCTTCCTTTTTATGAAAGGGTAAATAGATACCTCAATGAACTTGAATTCAAATTTCAAGATACCTATTGTATACCCGATATTAACACTGTTACCCCTTGGACTGTTCCCATACCATCTATCAATACCAAACTCTCCATATATAAAAAAGCAGATAGCCATCCCAAAGCATGATATCAATATGTCCTCCAAGAGTTCAAGACATACAGTAACCATACTCTTATATATACCGATGCCTCTAAAAATGTTAATGAAACTCCCTAAATTAACATCCATTTACACAGCCGAATTAACCGCTATTCTCAATGCAATAAATTTTGTGGTAGAAAATAGTATCAAAAACCCTGTCATTATTACGGATTTCCTAAGTTCTGTAATTGCCCTAAGTAACTTATATCCTTGTCATCCAAGTCTACTACTTATTAAATCAGCATTACGCCAACTGCAAACTATGAACATAAATGTCAACTTTGTATGGATTCCTTCCCATATTGGAATTGCTGGTAACGAAGAAGTAGATTCCTTGGCAAAACTAGCAATCTCGAGTCCGGAAGCTGTAGAAATCAGAAGCATTCCCATCTAGATATATAACCTGTAATCAAGAACTTAATAATCAATAATTGGCAGACCAAGTGGAATCAGTCAACATCCAAACTACGAGAAGTAAAACATTCCATATTACCTTGGAAATCAACCCCAAATAAGCGTAAACATCAAACCATCCTATCTTGTCTGAGAATAGGCCACACCGCCATCACCCATAAACATCTGCTGGAGAGTGAATTAAAACCACAGTGCAACGTATGTGATGTTGTGCTCAGTATTCGCCATATTTTACTGGAGTGTCCTTTATATCGCATGGAAAGACTTCGATATAAATTACAAGATACCTTACAGGCAATATTAAGTGACGGAACTGATATGAAAAATTTGATATCATACTTACATTTCATAAATGTACTAAATAAACTGTAAAACTCTAAATTGTACGCTAATGACCCTTTGAGGTTGAGGCATAAATAAATAAAAAAAAATATATTATTTTTATCATGTAGAACCTGTTGTAACTAGAATTGGTCCTCTAATGTTCAGTATGAAGCCGTACAAGCATTTCCATTATATACATAAGTATATTTTATGGCATCCTCAAAACACGCTCAAAATCGGATTGCTCCCTAACCATAAAATGACTTTCCTAGTCATAAAAGGAAAATTTGTGGACTTCTTTTTCCTGAAAATTATAATAAAAATAAAGATATTTCAAAATGCAGATATAATATTCCGATAATTGACTGATAAACGTAACTTAGAATTCTAACCAGAATTGATAAAAAAAATATGTGTAGTTATTGAATAGATTTTTGGTTGGTTTAAAAGGTCTCTCTCCTAACTGGTGGAAATAGTTTAAAAAACGATACTCACAATGTAACAACTGCTACTATAATTAGAGTAACTTCTACAATCTGCTATTTGTAAAGTACTTTTTAAGAAGACCATAAAATGACATCAATCATACACATGACTTCATTCATGGCCCGTTTAAAACACAGCTCAACATAGGTAAGGTTTCCAGACATAAAATGTTTGTCCCAGTCGCATAAGAAAAATTTAAGCACTTCTTCTTTCTGAAAATTATAACGAAGAAGATATTTCCAAATGCTGAAATCTATTTTCGGTAATTGGTTGGCCGAAAGATTTAGTTTTTAAAATCATAAATAACATTGATAAAAATAATTATTATTCTCAACAGATTTCGGATAGCATTAAATATGTATTATTTTTTTTTATTTTAGTTTGATGGCCTTGGCCAATTAAACAGACAAATTTAAAGACAAACAATATTTACAATCAGAGGAATTTTTTTACAATCAGAGGAATAAACATACAATCATCCGTACAATTTAACGTACAATTTTTAATAAATTAAAATTTTTTTTCCTGCGCTAAGACATAACACGATTCAACATCTCGGAGGTTTACATCTTTCTTTTCATTTTTTAATTCTTTAATATATTTTTTTGTATATATATATATATATATATATATATATATATATATATATATATATATAGATCTAGCGGTTAATGTGGGCTCCGTACTAAAACGGTGTTATACGAACTCTAGGAGAATATACACCGAGTATATTATTATCTAAGTAGCGCTTTATGTAGACTCTGACCAACGCATAGGATCAAGTAGGCTCCGTAATACGTTAAAACATTTTTGGGATCCGTATACACCTTGTCTGGTACAAAACTAAGCTCCTGCAATGTTGCCAATAATTTTGTTAGTCGTAGATTTTGAAATTTTACAGCAGGTACATTGTGGGACTTGAAATTTATATTAATATTCATCAATTTAGGCATCGAGGAATTTCATAGATACTTGGCTAACGTAGTTAAAATTTTTATAATATAAATTGTTAACCGAGATATAAATTTATATTACTTTTATGTTTAATAGGCAAGGTAGTAATTTATATTACTTGCTTTAATTATTTTTAAACTTAAGTAAGCGTCTATTATAAACTTGGAAAGTTTCCATTTTTATGCATTAGTATTTTCTTTTAATGCATCGGACTGAAACATTTATCATATAAATGTACGTATATCGAGTGGAGTTTTCGTGTAACAGTTTAAGAAAGTAGTAGTACTCTAATATTTGTTACCACATAAAATTATAGAAAACTCTGTACAGCAGGGAGATCTTAGTAACTTTCTGATTGCTACAGTTTATGACGTGCAATATTTGTTTCATAAATTAATAAAATTTAAATTACAATAATTTATAAATCACTTTTTAAATTGGTCACTTATGTTAATAGAGGTCATCGTGAGTGCAAAAAGTAACAACGAGTACGAAAGATATCAGGCATCAGGGGTGGTATTTGTAAATCTAAATACCGCTTACGTCACCTTAAATTAAAGGAAATTTCTCTAAAAACTATACGACATCCCCTTAGATAATAAACTCACTCATTTTAATATAATAAAACTGCTGTATATAGAGATTCGCGGATAGCGGGTAGGAACTACTTTTTGGACAGTCCTATCAGGGAAAGTGAATCAATCCCTGCCTTCCGCAGATTCCAGGTATTTCCTGGCCCAGGAAACTAGTACCTGTTAAGGGTCCCTTCTCCAGGGTTATGGATGAAGACCACAACGGCACCCAGGGCGGAGAAGAAGGTCTTTACAACGGTCTGGAGGGCGAAGGTGGCAGCCCAATGGTTTTAGGGTTTATATAAAATCAAACCTAGAAAGCGGTAGCTGGTCTTTCAGTATTTGTATTAAGCGGGAGTCATGTAGGCCAGAACGGTCAATACATAACAGTACCCGGTGCGGTGGTAACCACTTAAACAGCATGTACACAGCGGTTTAAAAATCCAAGGGAATGACTACTACACTATTTTTCCCAGGTTTATCAATATAGCTGAGGAATTAAACGATGGCCCCGAGTACGGGCGCCTCTTAAATAAGGTAGAGGTGCGAAGAATGGGTCCGGCTTGGCCAAATTTAATATCGAAAAAAGCTGTAGAATAGGCACATGGAATGTGCGGAGTTTACATGATCCCTGAAAAACACAGAATGCCATAAATGAGATGAGAAGACTGCAAATATCAATTCTGGGTATTAGTGAAATGCGATGGCCCCGATCTGGCCAATGCCATGTGGATGATCATGAAGTGTATTATGCAGGAGAAGACAGTAATTATCATCGTAATGGTGTAGGATTCATAGTCACAAAGGATGTTAGCAAATGTGACAGGGCGATATGCCAGGTATCTGAACGGGTCATATTGATTCAGTTGAACGCGAAACCCAGAAATATAAATTTAATACAAGTGTATGCACCGACAGCGGAAAGTGAACTGGAAGAACTTGAAAAGTTCTACACCATTGTAAAGACCGTCACTGACCAACTCAAGACTAGAGATCTTACTATTCTGATGGGTAACCTTAATGCTAAGATAGGAAAAGGCAGACAAAGTAATATTATTGGATGTTATGGACTGGGCGATAGAAATGAAAGAGGAGATTATTTCTCAGATTTTGCAAAGAACATCACCATCATCATCAATCAGCCCTGAGTTGTCCATTGTTGAACATAGGCCTCCTCTAGACTTTTCCATCTGCTTCTGTTCTGCACCTCTGCTATCCAATTGGTCACGATTCTTTTGAGGTCGTCGGTCCATCGCGTTGGGGGTCTTCCTCGGCTTCGCTTGTCAGTCCGTAGTCTGCACTCAAGCAATTTTTTTGTCCAACTGTCGTCTTTCATTCTTGCAACATGTCCTGCACATCTCCATTTTTGCCTTATATATGTTCGATAATGTCTTCCACTCCGGTTCGTCTACGAACTTCCTCGTTTCTTATTCTATTTCTTAAGCTTATTCCAAGCATTGATCTCTCCATCTTTCGTTGTGTCCTTCTCAATTTTTCGGCTGATATTTTTGTGAGAGTTAAGGTTTCTGCTCCGTATGTGAGGACTGGTAGAACGCACTGGTTAAAAGCTTTTCTTTTTAAATGGATCGGTATATTTGCTTTAAATACGTTTCACATTTTTCCGAATGCAGCCCAACCCAGACTTATTCTTCTAAGTAGCTCGCATGTTTGGATATCTCGCGTTAACCTTATTTCGTGACCCAAATACACATATTTTTCCACAAGTTCTATGGGCGACTTTTTGATTTCTATTAGCTCATTGGGGACGAGATTGGTCATCATTTTTGTTTTTCCATAGTTTATTTTTAAATCGACTTTCTGGGTTACTTGCTGTAGTTATTGTAGCATAACTCTGGCTTCTCCTAAGTTATCTGTTATGAGAACAATATCATCGGCATATCTGAGATGATTGAATATCTTTCCATCGATGCTAATACCCTTTGATTCCCACTCTAGCCGTTTAAATGCGTACTCCACAACTGCTATAAATAGTTTTGGCGACAAGGTATCTCCCTGCCGTACCCCTCTGCCAATTTTTATCTTCTCAGTTATGCAGTGGAGGTTAACGGTTGTTGTCGCATTTTCGTATATATTTCGAATAATATTTGCATACCTGTGATCTATTCTGCATTCTGATAGTGCTTTTAAGATAGCAACTGTTTCGACTGTGTCAAATCCTTTGTAGAAGTCGACAAAGATAAGAGCAAGGGGTCTGTTATATTCGATAGACTTTTCAACTAGAGTTTTAAGGCATTGCAAATGGTCGTTTGTTCCGTGTCCCGCTCGAAATCCTGCCTGTTCTTCTGATTGATAGAAATCGAGTTTTGCTTCTAATCTGTTTGTCAGTGTTCGAGTAAAGAGCTTGTATAGGTGGTTAAGCAAACTAATTGGCCTATAGTTTTTGAGATCTGATTTATCCCCTTTTTTGTGGAGGAGGATTGTAACCAAATTCTTCCATGTACTTGGAATGTTTTCACTATGCAGACATAGATTAAAAAGTGATTGGATTCGGGACATCAAAAGTGGACCTCCTAGTTTAATTATCTCAATGACTACACCATCTTCCAGCGGAGCTCTATTATTTTTCATATTTTTGAGGGCATGTTGAATTGCCTCTCGTGATATATCTGGTATATCCTCCGATCCTACATTATGTACCTTTTGTATTGGTTGTTCGATGAGCTCTGGAATAACTTGACTTTTATATAATGTTTTATAGAAACTTTCTACTATATGTAATATGCTTGGTCTATCTGAGATAATATTTCAATTTTTGGCTTGGAAGTTGGAAGATTTATTTTTTGCCATTTTCCATTTTTCTCCTCAATGCTTTCATGCTTTTGTTGTCTTCTATAGTTTTTATAATTTTCTTGTTGTTGTATTTTCTAATATTCCGTCTGATGGCTTTAGAGATTTCTTTATTGATGCTGTTTATATCTTGTGAGTCAACATTTCCTTGACTTCTGAGCATTCTACTGATAGTCTATCAGTGTGAGATTCTGAATTTTTCTTTCTACTCACCTGGGGTAAATCCGTTTTTGTATTTGTATCTGACATAAAAAACGTCACGCTTGCTTTGCGTGTTGACGAGTTTTTAGTTCAGCCGCCCATTATGGGTACAGACGCTATTGACAACCGCCCAATATGGGTCAGACGCTATCGGTTTGATTTTATACCATCCCTAAAATCCAGGGATGCCACTTCCGCCATCCACGTCGCACCGAAGATCTTCTTCTCCACCGTGCCTACCGTTGTGGTCTTCACCTGTATCCCTAGGTAGGGGTCAGTGTTATACCCCACAGAACTGGGTCCCGATCTGGACTTGGCCATGTATTCACTCCGGCCTACTGAAATGATAGATGCCAATCCCCGCGACATGGACGCGCCAGATTGGACTTACCCACGTGAGCGACAGAGAAGGTGGCTCTGTGCTCCGCAAAGAACATAACCTATGTATAAAGAACACCTTTTTCAAACTACCTAAACGGAGATTATTTACATGGAAATCTCCAGCAAACACTCCCCGTAATATCGTCAGAAATCAAATTGACTACATAACTATCAGTGAGCGTTACAGAAATGCAGTAAAGTCTGTAAAAACTCTTCCTGGTGCCGATGTTCCATCTAATCACAATCTGTTGTTAGCAGAAATAAAATTAAAACTTAAACGGATAAAGCAACAACGATCCTATAACAAACTGTATATGGATTTTATTAGAAACAATAGCCAGATGATTGCAAACAATTTAGAGAGCAATTTTGATAATTATGAACAACAAGAATCCATCGAGGATCATTGGAACCAAATCAAAACGATTATAAGCAAGTCAACTCCAAACTTAAAAGAGAGCAGTCAAAAAAAGCAACGGTGGATGAATGATGAGATTTTGAATTTGATCGAAAAAAGACGCAATTTTAAGAACCAAAGCGTAGAAATATATAAAGTAATTAATTAAGAGATAAGGACTAAAATAAAATCTGCAAAACAAACATACTTCGAAAACAAATGTTCAGAAATTGAAGAATTACAGGGAAAACATGATTAATTTAATATGTATAAAAAAATTAAACAACTGACAGGTCAAAACAAAAAACAGGCAAATAACAACGTTGATAGAGACGGAAAACTGACTATCACTAATTCGCATAAAATAGACAGATGGAAAGAGTATATTGAGGAACTGTTTAGTGATGAAAGGCCCGAGCTTAAAACTAACGAAGTAGTTACAGGACCTGACATAACTATGGACGAAATTGAACAAGCAATACGATTAGCAAAGACCCGAAAAGCGACGGGACCAGATGAAATATCGAGTGAAATAATAAAGTGCTTCCAAATTTCAGGTAAAATATCTCTCCTTCATCTGTTTAATAAAATTTATGAAACTGGCTATATACCAACGGATTGGCGGTTGTCGATTTTTGTGACGATACCTAAAAAAGCAAATGCAAAAAGATGTAGTGACTACCGAACCATCAGTTTGATGAGTCTCAAATCTCAAAAATCCCTCTTTTATACCACTTAAAATAACATAGTGAAGAATGACGGTACGCTGTTCACTCTTATGAGTTGCAGATATTTCAATACAATAGAAATAAATTCATCACATATTGTAGGGATAAATAATTTATTATACCAATCTTGCAGTTAGATTGAACTCAATAAATATTCCAAAGCACCTATTTAATTACCATTATTTTCACACAAAATCATTTTTACCACGAAAGGTTAAAGTGTAAGAAATAAATTTGATTGTCGCTACCATAGGTAAAAGTACTTCTCTTCAATATATTTTTTTCAAATATTATTTTTAAACACGTGCATAGTAAATAGGAATGGGAACAATATATCCTCCATACATTAAATATATCAATATCGCTCAACAGTATTATTACAGCATATTCGCACGTATGTAATATGATCCAGAATATATTACATACTAAAAAATACTATGTCTAAGTAGCCATTGTCAAGATCAATAGCGCCGATATAGGTAGTTAAAATTTTGAACACTTATTTTAACTGTTTATTATCCATATACACGACTTGTGACTGAAATTACAAACTTATTTACTCTGCATAAAGAGATTCTTTATTACCTACAGTTATTAATACACAAATCTAATTCGAAATATCGTCGAATAGTAATAGTCTGTATATAAAAATTAAATTTTTCATAAAAAGTAAATGATAAGCCATTACTTAAGGGGTCAAAAGAAGGAGGCTTCACGAAGATTAAAGTACTAATGAGACCATTGCAATCGGACGTACCCTGGAGAATGATTACCTAATTAATTGGCTAATTATTCAATCACCCGTGCAATATGATTTTGTCAAATCGAACCTTTTAGGACAACCTATTCTAATTATGTTTATAAAAATTGAGGGCATATCTAGAGATAAAGAAACTTTACTTCACTAAAACTCATAGGTAAGACATGTGTCTAACACAAATGTGACGTATTTCTAGTGCAGATAAAACCATGTGATAAATAGAAAAGTGTTATCTTTGCCGGCAAAGAAGCAAAGAAAAACTCAAAGTGAGAGAGGAAAAAACCAGTCAGCTGAGAGAACTTTTCAACGATGTTGAGCTTGGATCCAACATCTACATCTCTCTCTCTCTCCCCAATAGCGCTACAGCCCAAATCGGGCCTTGGTCTCCTCCAAACTATGCCTCCAACCTTGTCGGTCTCGCGCCGATCTTCTCCAGGTTCTCACGTCCAGCAAATTTTGCGCGTCCGCTGCCACTTCATCCTCCCATCTTCTCCGTGGCCTTCCTTTTGGTCTTGCGCCCTGCATTTTACTATCAAGGGCTCTTTTCGGCAATCTTTCTGTCTCCATTCTTACTACATGACCAGCCCAGGGAAGTCTGTGAAGTTTAACGAATTCTGAGATCGGTGTCTCTTTGAACAGTTGGTAGAGTTCATGGTTATACCTGGATCTTCATATTCCGTTTTCGTTAATAGGTCCAAATATCTTTCTTAGAACTTTTCTTGCGAAGACTTCCAGTTTTCTTTTTGTCTCTTCTGTCATCACCCATGTCTCGCATCCATAACATACTATTGGTCTGATAATAGTTTTGTAGACCCTGATTTTCGATCTCCAGTGTGTGTTGTTGGAGCGAAACACATGATCGAGTGAAAAATAAGCTTTGTTTCCCTTTACTATTCTTCTTTGGATTTCTGGCTCTTCTGTTCCATCCGTATTTAATGTAACTCCTAAATATATGAAACTTTCTACAGTTTCAATATCGTCCTCTAATTCAACTGTGCGTCTGTTTCCCCTAGCTCTTGCCTGTGTTAACTTTTTTGTCTTTTGAATATTTATTTCTAGTCCGGTCTCTTTTGCCTTTGATTTTAATTGTGAATATATTTCTGCCGCCTCTTCTGTTCTGCAAGACATGATGCTGATATCATCGGCATAGGGCAATCTGTATTGATTTATTTGTTAGGAGATTACCTTTTCCAATAATCAGCTGTCTTATCACATATTCCAAGGTCAGGTTGAATAGTGTCGGTGCAAGCCCGTCTCCTTGCTTTAATCCTTGGGCTATCGTAAAATTTTCAGTGAGCTAATTTTGGACTCTGACAGTTGCTATTGGCGAATCCATTGTTGTTTTTACCAGCCGGATGTATTTTTGGGGGATGTTAAAGCTCTGCAATATTTGATATAACTTGTTCCTATTGATTAGGTAGTAGGCTTGTTTGAAATCTGTGAATATGTTGTGGACGTCAATGTCGTATTCCCACGATTTGTTTAAGATTTGTTTCACTGTGAATAGTTGGTCAGTTGTAGATCTTCCTTCTCAGAAACCGGTCGTTTGTTTAGTATGTAAGTAAAAATTTTGTACGCCGTGCACAAGAGGGTTATGCCGCGATAATTTTCGCATTTTAGTTTATTCCCTTTTTTATAAATTGGGCATATAATCCCGGTTTTCCAATCATTAGGGATCTTTTCATCATTCCAAATCTTGTTCATGAGCACATGCATTTGTCCTACTAGGTGATCGCCACCTAATTTATATAGCTCAGGTGGGACGTTGTCAATACCTGGAGCCTTATTAATCTTTCGTGCTCGTATTGCCTGTTTTACCTCTTCCATCGTTGGGGGTTCTATATTTTCGGTGTCTCCCTCATTTTGATGCATGTCAATATGATCTTCATTTTCTTGTGCCCATAAAAGAGTTTGGAAATAGGTTTCCCAGACTGATTTTATTTCTTTTGGACCACTGGTTATTTGCCCTTCTTGATTTCTGCATAGATTTGTTTATGGGGTTTATATCCTTCTCTTAAATTACGTAGATATCTGTACGCCTGTCTTATATTGTTGCTCTGAACATTTTCTTTCATTTTCTGTATATTCCGTTTTCGTATTTTCTTTTCTTTGTTCGGTATATTTTATCTGCCCTCCGTCTTGAATCTTGGTAACTTGCCCTTCTTTCTCTGGTTCTTCTTTCCATATATTTCTTGTGTTCTTCATTTCTTTTCTGTATGGCCTTATTACACTAGTCATTGAACCATTCCCTTTTTTTATTTTTATTATTCTTGCCTATGATTTTTATTGCTGCGTCAATAACTTTTGTTTTGATTTCTTCCCAATGTTCTTCGGTACCTAGTGCTGTCAGTGTTTGTGTTATTTCTCTTTCACAGTTCTGTGTGACATCTTGTTGTTTAAATTTTTCTCTGAATTCTGCATTTGTATTTTATCTGTACTAGGAGATGGTCAGATCCGCAGCATGCTCCTCTTCGGCTTTTCACATCTTTATGCTTGTTGCGGCCCGTTTGTCTATTAAGACATGATCAATTTGGTTAGCGGTTGTTCCTCCAGACATAATCCATGTCGCTATGTGTAAATAGGTGACGATAAAAGAAAAGCTTTCTATGATCAGTTAGGTGGTAGACTTAGAAATATTCCAACTAAGAAATGACTCATAATAGAAGGTAACTTCAACGCTAATATAGGCTAATTAGACAGAGGAAATGAACATATAGATGGAGGATACGGCATTGGAACTAGAAATAACGCAGAAGATAATATACTGGAATTAGCAGTAGCACTAGGTATGGCCACTGTTAGTAAATGCTTTTAGAAGAGAGAAAGCCAACTTACCAACCAATAGAAATATTAGAAAATCAGTTTAAATTCACGGAAGGCAAATCAACAACGGATGCAATTTTTATCATAAGGCAAGTAATGGAAAACTAATGTTAGAACAGGTGAGGGTAAGACTGATAAATTTCATTTAAGAATAGTATTGCATCAGGGGTCAGTGCTAATCCCTTATCTCTTCTAATTAGTGTTGGAAAAATTAACGAAAACATGTCAAGGAGATATTCTATGGTGCCTGATGTATGCTAACGATGTGGTGTTAGTAAGAGATAAGGAGAGAGAATTCAATTAATGATTGAGACAATGAAGATGGGCGCTTGAGCAAAAAGGTACTAAGGAAGACAATAACAGAGTATCTAAAGTGTGCATTTAAAAATTAACTTCAACTTCACTTTAAATCAGGTTGTAATGTTGACTGGTGAAATTATTGAAAAAAAAATCGTTTTAGGTAGGAATCTAGATTTGATGTTACAAAGCAATGGGGAAATAGATGAAGATATAGTAGACTCAAATTAGGATGGATAAAATGGAAAGAAGCAAGTAATGTCTTGTGTGATAGAAAGGTTCTTACGAAACTGAAAGGTAAATTCCATAAACGGATATAAAACCGTAATTGGACAGTTAAAAAAATAAGAACAATGAATGCATTTGAACGAAATGACAATGCTTAGACGGATGGGTGGCTTAAAAAGAAAATATTAAATTAAAAATTAAAATATTAGTAGAAGTCTAGGCGCAGCACCTCATCTATGCAAAAATGAAGAAGCATAGGTTACGATAATTAGGGCATGTTGATCGTCGACACGAGAGTCATGCAATACATAGGATTCTGGTCTTCCAGGTCCCAGAAAGTAGTAGTTCCATAAATGAATCACTTATTTTTATTAATTATTCGCTACTCGATTTATTCAAAATATTATATAACAAATTGTTCATATTTGTTAAATCAGTAATGTTAAAACTGTTTGAGAAACAGCTAGTTAAGAACCACCTTAAGTTAATGAAACCAATAATAAAAGAAAAGAGCTGATTCCAAACCGATAATTTTTATTCAGAGATAAAAAATATCCTATGATTAATTGAATATACAGAATTATCGATATAGGTAACTAAGTGAGAAACTTGTTGAGAAACACGTTTTAGAAAAAAAAAATTGTGCTAGTCTTTTTTGACATAGCTTAGGCCTTTGCTAAAGTATAGCATGGGAGTTTAACCTGCAAATAGTATACCTACATGGTCATAGTTGAAAATGACACTGTCATACTCACAGTATTTGACAACAGCAAAGTAGCAGCAAAAAAATTA
Source organism: Diabrotica undecimpunctata (assembly GCF_040954645.1). NCBI lineage: Eukaryota > Metazoa > Arthropoda > Insecta > Coleoptera > Chrysomelidae > Diabrotica > Diabrotica undecimpunctata. The sequence continues at coordinate 6,334,506 of NC_092813.1, forward strand.
TAACAGTTATTAAATAAAATTCATATGTACTTAAAATTGGAAACCTAAACTAAATGAGTCCAAATTAATGAACGTCAAGTTTATACATCTGAAAATCTAAAACATTAATTTTACAAAAAACGATGTCTAAATACCTTATGCATCTTTCACAAAATACATGGGAACTGTACTTGAGAATTCTATAGTATATGTTAAAAAAAGGGAGGAACTCAGAAAAGTTATCAGAAAATGTATCCGCAACTCCTATAGACATTAACTTGGTACTGATATCTCTGCTCCCCGATTTTAGCAAGCAGTCACCAAACCAATAAAACTGCTACATTCATACTTCCTATTATCCAACGATTAGCCAGTCCAGAAATATATGCATTATTATGGTACTGATATTGCTGCTGCCCCTCATAAGTAAGTAGAATATGCAAGGAAGTTTTTGGCAATTTATTAGGGTTTTTGTGTGTTACAATATAATTTCTCCGAGAAAGTAAAGAATATCTATCCGCTATCCTGATTTATTCCATAGATTACATATTAGAATACTATAGAATAATGCTATTACCAGCAAAAAAAACGGTATAATAGTAACGAGAAAACCAAATAAATGTTCATTAACAGACAAAAGAGACGATGTAAAATAGGGCATATAACGTAACAATAGACCCATATAATTTTAAAAAAATTGAGCGTTTTAGATATCGCAGATAACGTTGTTACATAAGAGACAAAAGGAAAAATTCAGGTAGCAAACTAATATATGTATAAGCTCATAACACTTTTAAATCCAGAAGTGTAATACATACTACTAAAATCAGGATATATACATATATAAGACAATGTAAGTAAAACTCAGGTATTAATTACATCAGGATTGCTAGAAAGATTGCCCTCAGTCAGAAGTGTTTTACGACCGGGAACTAATGCTAAGGTCAAACAGGTATATAAAAATTGCACCGTCGTACAAGAAACTAAATCTCAACGATAAAGTTATTGTTTTGCACTTCGTATTGATTTGTGATCTGATTCATAATAGAATTATATATTTCTCTAAGAATTCTTCTTTCTGCGATGCTCAATCGGCTCTTATTTTATTTTTTCATTGTTCGTGTTTTACTTACATACGTAGAATATTATTTTTCTTACTGCGGTATGTATTTTTGGATTTAATTTTTTGCTTAAAACGTAGCAATTGCTAGCTTGTATTCTGTTGTTATTCTCTTTTGTAGTGTTTTTGTTAAAAGTGCTCTTAAATCCCAAATATTTAGACCGATGAGACATTTCAAAGTTATACTGGTCTATTGAAATATTATGTCCTATTCTGTTTCTTATGATAGTCTTCTTATGATAGCCATATATTTTTTTATTATCGTTGATTTGGAGAACCCTTTTTTGCGATTTTTTCTATTGAATGTATTAATGTTTTTTTCTCAATAATAGTTATACTCACTACTATGTTAAACTCATCGTCAAAAGTCCCTATAATATGAGGACCTTAATTATTAAACTGTGAGATTTTCTGTATATTTTGCTTTCCGGGCAATGCTCTCAAGCATTGCAAACTAGCTTAATGTTTTTCTTATTCCCAACATTTTTAATTAAGTATATAATAGTGAATATTTGATCAACGGTTCATTGAATTTTTCTAATTTCACATTAATCTTTCCTGATTTCACATTTGTGGTTGCTGGATGTCAAAGAAGACACCATTTTCCATAGCGGGTGCTATGATTCCAATGGTGTAAAGTACAACGTACATATTTGTTGCCAAAATTACTTTGCTGCTGTCTCGAGTACCGTTTACTGGTATATGAATTTTGTTACGAATTTATGTTGTGTGCTGAACTCTATTAAATCTTTTACCCCGCGAATTGAAAAGCATGTTTTAACCTTTATTTGTAACATTTATCGTTATTTGTCTTATATGTATACAATCGTCCTAATATTTGCGTTATACATTGATATTTATGTGGCAATTAGCTGTAAAGTCATTAGTCTTTTCTGTCGTATCATATTTTCTTGATTTTATTTTTGTAGACAAGCGGTTTAGTTTGTGTAATATAATATCCCCAATTCGTTTCATAATATTTAGTTTTCAAAACAGATGTTCGCTATTTCGTTCACCTTTTTTAAAGCACTTTGGGTTATGACTATTAGATTTTACTTTTTAAATAGAGTTTGGAATGGAATCTTCCTGTTTGAAATCAATGTACATTTGAAAATAAGTCGACAGTTTTCCTTGAAGTCTGACTTTACTTGTAGATTATTCCTTGTTAAATTAATTAGTTTATTAGGTAAGCCTAGTTCTTCCATGGTATTTCATAGTTTTATTCTTATGATTATATCAGTGTTTGTTTAAAATTTATAAATAACTAGTTTAATGTTTTTTTTTGTATTCCCAACATTTCTCATTAACTGCCTAATAGTGAATAATTGATCAACGATTTATTAAGTTTTTCTAATTCCACACTAATATCCACCTATTTTATAGTTCAGCTATTTACTCAATCGTTCTAGGTGTATTAGAAAAAATACTGTATATACTAATAATTAATAGATATATAGCTTATATCGCTATATATAAGTTTATGGAGTACATTTTATTACATATTCCTTTTGTGTATGGGTATGCTTTTCAGCAAGTTGGTACTTGCTCTTACTTCTAAATTGACGGATCAGCCGTTTAACTGCCTGTACTGAACTTTCTTCTTCATTTTGCAAATATAAAAGCCACTCTGACATACCGCTGATTGAAATGTTGGATACCCTAGCCTATACTATTCAATCAACGAAAATACTAAGATCACTCGGGGAGAATATTATGGGTTATTTCTGGTTTCGTCATAATTTACACTGAAATTACTAACAAGAGAGTGCTCTCACTTCCACATGTTGAAATTGATATATAGTACCAACAGATGCTAGTCATATTATACCATCAGTACTAATAAAATAGAAACTATCAAATTAATGTCAATTTCATGTAATCAAACGTACAAACCTTAGACATGGTCATTTAAGGAAACACACCTCAAAAATGTTAACAATAAATTAAAAACATCTTAAGCGTTATAAAAGTACCAGAGCAGCAAAGCTCACAGCATGAGAATATTGGCTCGTACTTTTATATAGCAATTTGTTCTCACAATTTTATAGTTTTTCGAAAAATGAACTCCGATTCGAAGATTAACACTTCAAACAAAATGTAAAAACCTATTTATATTTTGAGATATAAAATCTTCAATTTAGATATTGAACATTCTTAATAAATGTATAATCTAATATTTAAGCCTGTTTAAGTTTTACAGACTTGGAAAACACTGAACAGAAAAATATTTATTCTTTAATGTACTAGGTTCTAAAAAAAATGTACTCAAAATGAATAAACATTATCTACCAAGTATTTTATTCCAGTTTCATATGAAAGCACCAGATATTAGATATTATAAATTTCATAGGTACAAATTTGAGATAAAAACCAAATGATAGAGCATATAGTGAAATATAAATATCTTAGAATAGCTGTATCGAGCGAGGATAAGGTTATTGATGAGAAAAAAAAGACCTATCGCTGAGGAAGTGAGAAAGTAATTGGCAAACGCAAAGAGCACTTTAATTATATTAAATGAAATATGCATTACAATCTATTATGATACACATATATTCGTACCGCAGAAACAAGACAATAAACACGTTAAGAGAATCTTAATAATAACCAAAATTTAACTTTTAATACACAGAAGAAATAATGATATACAGAAGATATATAAATTAAAAAACTTTATCCACTTATTGTACGCAAGAGAGATACCTCTAGAAAAACTCAAAACGATCGAAAATATATACCAAAACAACACAATAAAAGTAAAAGTAGACGAAGAACTAACCGACCCTATTGAAACTGACAGTGGGATAAGGCAGGGATATTCCCTGAGTCCTTTATTGTTCAACCTGATTATGGATGAAATAATAAAAAAGTAAGAACTTAAAAAGGATACCAAATGGAAGAAAAACAAATTAAAATAATCTGCAATACTACTCTTTCAAAGTGAAGATGATTTACAACGTATCCTGCACCAATTTCATATAAAATGTAACATGTTAATTTCCCCAAAAGAGACAAAATGCATGGTTACAACAGCAAATTTACTAAGATGTTAATTGGAGCTGGAAGGTCAGATAATAGAACAAGTGATGGAATTTAAATATCTAGGCATCACATTATCTAGCTACGGAAAGCTCGAAACTGAAGTGGAAGATCCACTGAATAGAGCAAACAGAGCCCCAGGCTGCCTAAATGAAACAATACGAAGAAATAAAAATATCGGGAAAGAAACGAAAGGCAGAATTTAGAAAACAGTCATCATACCAATAATGACATACGCGGCAGAAACAAGACCTGACACAGAGAGGACAAAAAGGGTGTTAGAAACAGCAGAGATGAAAACACTTAGAAAAATTGATGGTAAGACACTATGGGAGAGTGCTAGAGAGCTAGAAATACAGATATACGACGTAGATGCAAGGTAAAGAACATCAAGAACTGGTTAAGAAATAGAAGAGTAGAATGGAATAATAATAATGGAATGCAAGAGACGGTTAACCCATAGGAAAATGATCAGTAGGAAGACCACGAAAACGATGGAACGGCAACTTACTAGAGGCACATTGAAAAACAGACAGAGTCATGTCTATATAAAAAGAAGAAGAAGAAGATACACAGGATAATCATTAAAATAGCTGCAAGAATGATAAAATAAATCAATCATATGAATGTAGAATAGCAGAGGACAGAGTGTTTAGAGAAAATAATGAATCAGTCATATTAATATAGAATAGCAGAGGACAGAGGATTTGCCATAGCTTTGGACAAGTGCCCAATTGAAAAAATAACACAGGTCGTTAAAAAAAGACGGAACTCTAGAAAGAAAATAGAATAGATTTAAAAAAAATAAAAGCATAAACATGTCTTTTCCTACTTTTTTAATATTGAAAATACGTAAATAGAACATTGAATTAAAATGTTACCTTTGATATCTATGATAAACCTATGACCTAAACAGTGGCGCCGATGTATGTAGTTGAAATTGTTTACACTTATTTTAACTGTTTATTTTTTTATTATCTATATATGAGTTGCGACCGATATCACAAACTTATTTATTTTCCACAAAGAGGCCCTTTAATACCTAAAATTATTACTATACAAATCTGATTCGAAATATCGTCAAAAAGTAATACACGGCATGTAAAATTTAAATTTTTAATAAAAAGTAAAAGATTAGGCATTACTTCTGTGGTTCAAAGAACGAGCCTTTACGAAGATTGAAGTACTAATAAGGCCACCGCAATCGGGCATACCCCGGGTAATGATTAATTAATTAATCGGCTAATTCTTCAGTCACCTCTTTAATATGATTTAATCAAATTGGTCCTTTTTAGGACCAACTATTCTAATAACATATGTCTATAACTGTTAAGGGTATTTCTAAAGATCAAGAAACTTTACTTTACTTAAACTTATCAGACATATGAGCTAAACACGAATCTGACTTATTTCTAGTGCAGGAAACACATATAGGGCCTAACCTAGGGTATTTGGTATACAGCTGATCGTTAAAACCACATTATAGATATAGACATGCTATTTCTGTCAAAATAGAAGCAAAGAATAACTCTAAGAAGAGAGTTATTCTTATATTGTAGAGTAAGAAAGTACAAAACCAGTCAGCTGAGAGAACATTTTAACAATGTTGAGCTTGAATCCACCATCTACATATTTAATGAAAAATAATACAACTACCGACATTGAGGATCTGAGCACAAAGCTTATTACGAAATCTACACTACATTGGCAGACCAAAAACACAACAATGGCTGATCCGGATGATGAACAACTGTATTCAAATTATGGAGATACCCAAAGTCTAGAGACAAGCCAAAGTTGTTAACTTGCTTAAACCTGGCAAAAACTCCAACGAGTACAAAAACTATCGGCCAATATCTTTATTTTGTCAGCTATTCAAAATACTTTTGCACAAGATCGTTAATATGATATCACCGATATTAGAAGAAAAACTTAAACTAAAAGGCAAAAGTGGCTATAGATAGGGAAGATTATGTACATCACAAATACTAAATCAAAGACCAGTACGAAAAATATCGGGTATCAGGGGTGGTATTTTTCACTCTAAATGCCGCTTATGACACCTTAAATTACAGAATATTTCTCCAAAAACTATATAATATCCCCTTACATAACAAACTCACTTATATTGTCTCCTTATACCTACACAAGAGAAAATTTTTTGTATCACATAATGGTAAGAATAGCAGTTGAAGAACAGTCTCGCTTGGGGTAGCATAAAGGCACCTACACTGTATAACATATTTATTTTGAGATAACCTTCTATCGAGATATCATATTTAGTACACAAATAAGAGCAGAACTAAAATAATAAAAAAGCTTTATACAAGATAATGCAGAAGATTGGATAAAATAAAAGTAGTTTTTATTAATCGGATGCTTACATAAAACGTACAAAGACATACTCACGTAAACAAAATATATTACGAAATTTCTGTAATTAAAAAAAACATCGAGTTCAGCATTGAACTAATAAAATTATATTAAATAAAAAAACAACATTATTTTTAAAAATGCAGAAAAAATAAAATTTTCTATGCAAGCGAACATTCCATTAAATAATAAGCCCAAATCCTTTTGTATCTATATACCTGTTTTTTAAAGAACCAGTTACCTTTTAGTACGTAGTTATACCAGGTAATACGATATCCTCTGTTACACAGTGTAATGCGTATGACATTACACTGTCTGCAAACAGTAGATAAAAATAAGGAGCCCATATAAACCGTTCACGGTATATGTTGAAAATATACGGTATAATCGCACAGTTGCCAAACTCTCAGAGCTTACTTAAACCGATAAACGTATGGTTGAAATATACAATGAAGAAGATCTGAACGACCCCTATAATATATACACGTAAACTAAACGATATACATTTATGATACAGGGGTATTTACGGGCTCCAAAAAATTTTTACAAATTATTAAACTCTACATGTTGATGAATCGACAGAACCAATATTATGGAATGGTCAAGTGAGCTCCGTATATCGGTATCCACTTGACCACGGAGCTCAATTGAACCTGCATTTTAACATGGGCGGAGTCCACTTTATGCCGTAGATATATATATATATATATATATATATATATATATATATATATATATATATATATATATATATATATATATATATATCTACGGCATTAAGTGAACTCCGCCCATGTTAAAATTCAGGTTCAATTGAGCTCCGTGGTCAAGTGGATACCGATATACGGAGCTCACTTGACAATTCCGTAATATTGGTTCAGTCGATTCATCAACATGTAGAGTTTAATAATTTATAAAAATTTTTTGGAGCCCGTAAATACCCCTGTATCATAAATTTATATCGCTTAGTTCACGTGTATATATTATAGGGGTCGTTCAGATCTTCTTCATTGTATATTTGAACCATACGTTTATCGGTTTCAGTAAGCTCTGAGAGTTTGACAACTGTGCGATTATGCCGTATATTTTCAACATATACCCTGAACGGTTTATATGGGCTCCTTATTTTTATCTACTGTTTGTAGACAGTGGAATGTCATACGCATTACACTGTGTAACAGAGGATATCATATTACTTGGTATAACTAAGTACTAAAATGTAACTGGTTCTTTAAAAAACAGGTATGTAGATACAAAAGGATTTTGAGCTTATTATTGAATGGAATGTTCGCTTGCATAGAAAATTTTATTTTTTCTGTATTTTTAAAGATGTTGTTTTTTTATTAAATATAATTTTATTAGTTCAATGCTGAACTTTTGTGTTCAATGTTTTTTTAATTACAGAAATTTCGTAATATATTTTGTTTACGTGAGTATGTCTTTGTACATTTTATGTAAGCATCTGATTAATAAAAACTACTTTTATTTTATCCAATCTTCTGCGATATATTGTATAAAGCTTTTTTAATATTTTAGTTCTGGTCTTATTTGTGTACTACATATGATATCTCGATAAAAGGCTATCTCAAAATAAATATGGTTAAGTGCTACAATAGATATTTTTGTGTTAAAATGGGTAGTAGTGTGCACAAAAAGAAAGAATGGTTAATTTGTCTAACAAGGTATATTCGGCAGCAGAAGCATATAGTACAAGCATCTATTTTTTAAGGGCGGAAGGACGTGCGCCTCATTTTTAGCTGACAAACTTGCGAAGAATATTATTTCTGGTCCTCAATTTACCTTTTAGTTTTAAACAATAATCTGTGACTGACCCGGTGTGATACAAACTATTTTCAAGGAATTTATAGGAAGTCTACAGTTCAATGATTTTATGACAAGATTGGATGTTCAGTTTTGTGAAAACGTCTATGTTGAGGAAATTGAAGGAACACCCACGAGTTTTTCAGGGGTTTTGGCTGAAAATTGATTCATAGTTTATTTTTATTGTGCAGTATTAGGTGTCTCGTCTATATAATAGAAGTCCTAGTATCTACCGGTATGGATCGTTTGTTTGTGTAAATGTTATACAGTGTAGGTGCCTTTATGCTACCCCAAGCGAGACCGTTCTTCATCTGCTATTCTTACCAGTGAGTGATACAAAAAATATTCTCTTATGTTGGCATACGCAGACAATGTAAGTGAGCTTGTTATCTAAGGGGATATATAGTTTTTGGAGAAATATTCTGTAATTTAAGGTATCGTAAGCGGCATTTAGATTGAAAAATACCACCCCTGATACCGGATATTTTTCGTACCCGGTCTTTTTTTTGCCAGGTTTAAGCAAGGTAACAACTTTGGCTTGTCTCTAAATTTTGGGTATCTCCATAATTTGAATACAGTTGTTCATCATCCGGATAAGCCATTGTAGAGTGTTTTTGGCCCAGGTTTCGTAATAAGCTTTGTGCTCGAATCCTCAATGTCGGTAGTTGTATTATTTTTCATTAAATATGTAGATGGGAACTAATGCTAAGGTCAAACAGGTATATAAAAATTGCACCGTCGTACAAGAAATTAAATCTCAACGCTAAAGTTATTGTTTTGCACTTTGTCTTGATTTGTGATCTTATTCATAACATAATTATATATTTCATTCTACGACGCTCAATCGGCTCTTATTTTATTTTTTCATTGTTTGTCTTTTACTTACGTACGTAGATTCTTATTTTTATTACTGCGGGATGTATTTTTTGATTTAATTTTTTTGCTTAAAACGTAGCAATTGCCAGCTTGTATTCTGTTGTTATTCTCTTTTTTAGTGTTTTTGTTAAAAGTGCTTTTAAATTCCAAATATTTAGACCGATGAAACATTTCAAAGTGATAGCCATATATTTTTTTATTATCGTTGATTTGGAGGACCCTTTTTTGCGCTTTTTTCTATTTAATGTATTATAGTATATTTGAAGAATAAGCTGGAGTAAATTCTCAGAATACTAATCTTCGCACCTCGAAATACATAGGCGTGCACATCTTCTAACTAAAACGTAATCTTAAAAGAAAAGTTTGCCTTAAATTTATTTGGATATTTAGAACAAAGTAATCCAATCCAATACTGGTTTAAAATAAAAAGATATACATAAAAAGAATAAAAATTCTATTATTTGTGAAACATACAGTTAATATAAAATAATAAAATACAATAAATTATACTGAAACGTAAAATACATACAGAAAAACTGTAAATTTTTATATATTCCTATTAATAAATAATAATATTCTTAATACTAATAATATTGGAAATAAGAATGAAAATTATATTAGCAATAAAAAATAAATAAAAAATAAACAATGAAGTTGTCGGCAATTAGTTCAAATGTAAAATAAACTTCTGAGCTACAGTTTAAAGTTAAGCTTCCTCATATTCTGTTTCAGACGAAGTGTTATCCGATCCGGGATGAATTATTATAGGTTCTATACTGCTATCTATTATATGATCAAGCTTCCACATATTTTTCTCAATATCCATAACGTGATTAATACATTTTTGCCAATGTTCAGTCGTTACTTCGGATATTGATTTATGAAAAAGAATAGTAACATCTGACAATTTAAAAGTTGTATTATTTCGAGCAACATTACTTTTAACTTCGGCCCATACTAATTCAATCGGATTTAGCTCGCAATGATACGGTGGAAGGCGAAGTATTTCAATTCCTCGTTTTTTGGCTATTTCCTCAATGACATATTTTTTATAATTTTGTTTATTAATTTTAGCAAGCTCTAATAATTCTGCTTTTGTCATTGTATCGTCAAAGATTAAATTCTTAGAAGTTAACCACATTGCAATTTCATCTTTCCTCCATTGAGTAGTTGGTAAACGTTCAACTAATCTAGAGTGGTAACTTGCATTGTCCATCACAATAACTGAATTTTTAGGTATGAATTCAATCATCTGTTCGAAATATTCTTCAAACACGTCTCCGTTCATCTCTTCGTGATAATCACAGGTCTTTTTTGATTCAAACAAAAGTAAACCCTCCTTAAGAAATCCATTCATACTACCTATATGGGTAACAATTAATCGTCGACCTTTACCTGTTGGTTCCTTGAAACCAGGTGAATATCCTTCCAGAAATGCTTGTCGACATGTTTTTATAGTTTTGTCTTTCCAAACTCTCCCTACAGTATGACCTTCATTAACCCACGTTTCATCTAAATAATAAATGTTCTTATTTTCTGTCCTCATTTTTTTTATTTTTCTGAGGTAGTCTCGTCTCCAACACACAATTTCTTCGGAATCGATAAGCATTGACTGTCTGCCCACTTTTTCATACTTAAAGTTTAACTCATGCAAAACTTTCCAAAGTTGGTCTCTACTTATTGTGGGTAAATCGGGATCGTCGGTAATGGCTTGTAAAACTTTATCTAAAGTTGGTATTTGTTTGTTAAAAAAAAATGAGTGGACCATTCTACGAATTGCATTTTTGAAGAATTCATCCACATTCACTTTCGACAATTTTGGTCTTCCTGGTCTCGGTTTGGGTGGCGTTATACCAGCTGATTTTTCCTCTTTTAAAATGTTATATACAGTTGATTTTGAATATCCCATTACTTTAGACGAAATTTCAACTATACTATCAACAGTATTGGAAGGATTGTGTTGCTTAAAATAATTGTAGACGTTAAGGATAACACTCTTTTCGTTAAGTGATAAATGATTCAACTTTAATTTTTTAACTGGTGTATAATCACACGTTAATTCCATATTCTATAAACTCACTATTCACTCTTGCAAAAAACAACTGTGTCAGATCTCTTCACTCGCTTATAATCGACTAAACAAAAATTTTCTGATATTAATGAATGACTATTTAAAGACCATTAACCATTTTATTAATCATTGGTTTTCCAAACAAAATCGAAATTTATACTATTTAAGATAGCGTTCACATTTATCAGAAACCATCTTTCGCTAATCGACTTTTTCTATCTAATCTATCAAAAGACCATTAACTAAATACCTGTGTATTTTAAGAGTTTCTTTATTTCTTGTTATTTAATGGGTCATTATCATAACGACAAAAATAACCATAAATAACGTTACTAAAATAAACAGATTTATATAAATATAATATGCTTTGAAAATGGTTTAAATATCTAACAAACCGAAACAAATAATGTAATACCCTTAAAGTACGTCTGTGACCAGCTGAAAAAACCCTAGCCTACACAGTTCTAACAATAGCAGGTATTTAAATTTTACGATAGTCCATGTGACATGGAAAAATTTCTATCTAAATAGTCAAACCCAACGTAAAATAAGCTAAAATATTGACGTTGTACGAAAAGCACACGTACTAAAATATGCTTAACAATTTAGTTTTTTTTTCTGAGAATTTACTCCAGCTTATTCTTCAAATATACTATAATGTTTTTTGCTTACCAATAATTATTTTCGCTACTGTATTAAACTCATCGTCGAAGGTCCATATAATATGAGGACCTTAATTATTAAACTGTGAGATTTTCTGTATTTGCTTTCCGGGAGATGCTCTCCAAAACGATGGTAAACGCGATTGGAGACAGGGCATCTTCCTGTTTGAGGTCACTGGACATTTGAAAGTAAGTTGGCAGTTACTTTTCTTATGTATGCCTAGGTCTTCCATAGCATTTTAGTTACAATCTTATAATTATATCATATGTTTGTTGAAAATCTATAAATAACTAGCTTAATGTTTTTTTTTTTATTCCCAACATTTTTCATTAAGTATATAATAGTGAATATTTGATCAACGGTTCATTGAATTTTCCTAATTTCACATTAATCTTTCCTAATTTCACATTTGTGGTTGCTGGATGTCAAAGAAGACACCATTTTCCATAGCGGGTACTATGATTCCAATGGGGTAAAGTACAACCTACATATTTGTTGCCAAAATTACTTTGCTGCTGTATCGAGTACCGTTTACTGGTATATGAATTTTGTTACGAATTTATACTGTGTGCTGAACTTTATTAAATCTTTTACCGCGAATTGAAAAGCATGTTTTAACCTTTATTTGTAACATTTTTCGTTACCGTTTAGTGAAACATTATACGTTTATCTAAATAAGTATTTTTGCTTTACATTGATATTTATGTGGCAATTAGCTATAAAGTCATTAGTCTTTCCTGTCGTGTCATATTTTCTTGATTTTTTTGTAGACAAGCGGTTTAGTTTGTGTAATATAATATCCCCAATTCGTTTCATAATATATTGGTTTCAAAACAGCTGTTAGGCGAGTTCATTCACTTTTTAAAGCACTTTGATTTTTAATATTTTGACCACGCATATTTAGGTTTTCCAATATTTGCGATTTGTATAATCTTTATGTATATAATTATCTGTTTATTGATTTTACTTTTTAAATAGAGTTTGGAATGGAATCTTCCTGTTTGAAATCAATGTAAATTTGAAAATAAGTCGACAGTTTTCTTTTCTGTAATGGTATTTCATAGTTTTATTCTTATGATTATATCAGTGTTTGTTTAAAATCTATAAATAACTAGTTTAATGTTTTTTTTGTATTCCCAACATTTCTCATTAACTGCCTAATAGTGAATAATTGATAAACGATTTATTAAGTTTTTCTAATTCCACACTAATATTCACCTATTTACTCAATCGTTCCAGGTGTATTAGAAAAAATACTGTATATCCTAATTATTAATAGAGATATAGCTTATAGCGCTATAGTTTGTGCAGTACATTTTATTATTCCTTTTGTGTATGGGTATACTTTTCTGCAAGTTGGTACTTGCTCTTACTTCTAAATTGACAGATCAGCTGTTTAACTGCCTGTACTGAACTTTCTTTTTCATTTTGCAAATATATATAAAAATTCATAAAAATCACTCTGACATACCGATGATTGAAATATTCGATACCCTATACTATTTAATCAACGGAAATACTAAGATCACACGGAAAGAATATTATGGGTTATTTCTGGTTTCGTCAAAATTTACACTGAAATTACTAACAAGAGAGTGCTCTCACTTCCACATGTTGAAATTGATATATTATAGTACCAACAGATGCTAGTCATATACCATCAACACTAATAAAATGGAAACTATCAAATTAATGTCAATTTCATTTAATCAAACGTACTAACCTTAAAAATGATCATTTAAGGAAACACACCTCAAAAATATTTACAATAAATTAAAAATAGCTTAAGCGTTATAAAAGTAACAGAGCAGCAAAGCTCACAGCATGAGAATAATAGTGCCTCGTACTTTTATATAGAAATTTGTTGACAGACAAATATTTATTTTTTTATATACTAGGTTTTAAAAAAAATGTACTCAAAACAAATAAATATTATCTAACAAGTGTTTTATTCCAGTTTCATATGAAAGTACCAGATCTTAGATATTATAAATTTCGTCATAGGTGCAAATTTGAATTGAAAACCAACTCATAGAGCATATATAGTGAAATATAAATATCTTAGCCCTCTATTGCCCGACTTTTTTGTAAACTTATTTGTTTATAAAATGTTTTAATTTGTATATGTGCTCAAATATCCATTTACAACAACTAGTAATTTTTTTAGATTTTTTAAATTTCGTTTGGGAAGAGGTTTGGGAGTGTTTAGCAAAAACTAACGAAACAAGTTATATACTTATTTATTATGCCATTCAAAAAAACAAATATTTGTAGTTGTAAAACATAAAGCAACTTTACATTTATCGCACATTACTTTAGAAGTATTACAGCATCCTGGTTTTTTGCATCTTCCCTTTTTTTCAGAAATTACTGGCCTTTGGTCAAGCCTAACTTCCTTTGGTAGTACAATAGCAGTAGATCCTCTCCTCTGTTTTTTTTACAATTTTGTTCTCAATTTCACTGAGCCTGGGACGTCCTTTGTTCTTGATCTGGTCAGTTCTTACTAACAGTACGCTACATAAGTGGGACTTAAACTGTAACAAAGGCAACTGGTTTTTCTTTTTAATTTCAAAGTAATCGCAATCACGACGATGCAACAACCAGCTGTTAATAACAGCTAAATCCAGAAGGTGAAAAAATATTTTTAGATACCACTTTTTAGATCTTATGTCTGTTCGATAAAGAGCAATTAGTGAATCCATAAAATCGACACCTCCAATAAATGTATTATAAAATTGCACTGAATTTGGACAGCATACAATAATTCTTGATTTTTGTTTCTTATCCCACCTCTTGAATAACGAAGTAGGCTCAGAACCAACAAATGTACTAAGCAAATGAACCGGTTTATTATCGTACCACTTTAACGCTGTTTGTCTTATGCCATCTACTGTAGCGTGATTTTCTTCTACAGTACCTCTGCCCTGTTTCTTCATATTCTTGTCATCAGAAAAATGGCAATACGGCAATATGTTTGTTTGTTTTTCTATTTCAATCTGCAACTGAATGCTATTGAACCAGTTGTCAAAATATACTTTATAGTATTTGTTTGGTTTGACTATCTCACACATTCTTATTACTGCATTACCGCTGGTGTCTACATTAGGTAAATGAAGAGGATGTTTAACAGTTCCTATATATAATTCCCAGTTATAAACAATACCATTGCTATCACACAAAACAAATGCCTTGTATCCCCATTTTTTGGGTTTGTTCTTCATATATTGTTTTAAAGAATGTGCCTCTTTGAATGGTATCATTTGTTCATCAATACACAATTTTTCACTAATTGGAATACTTTGAAAATTTTAAAATAAACCGTTGCTGAACGGTCTAATTTTGTATAACTTATCATTATTGTTGACCATATTTTCGTTATTATTGAAATGCATTTTAGTTTTTATTTCTTCCCAGCGATTCCTAGATATAGTATCGACTATTTGAGTAACACGTGTTTCCTTCTGCCAAAATGATCTTGTCCTTGGCATGCCATATATTGACATCAGTAGAACAGATCCAATAAATTGGTTTAATTCTGCTAGTGTCATATTCAATGGTTTATTTATATTCTTTTGCAGTGCATACAAATTACTTTGTTCTATTATGTTTTCCAGCATATTGGTAGATATCATCTTTTTAAAATAATGTAGAGGGGATTCCGGTTCTAATAATTTGCATGTTGGTAAATTACCTCTCCATTCTGGAATTGGAAATACTGTTCGGGAACCACTCTTCCACTGAATGTTTTTTACGATCATTTTTGACCTTTTGAGCACATTTTGTTCAGTGTGTTTTTCTGTTTTATCGGTATCGCCCTCATCTTCATCTTGGTCTAAATTTAAATTGGTATCCTGGTCTAAATTTGCTTCGTACAAATCGTCTTCATTTTCCATTTTATTTGATCCTGGATCGATTGATATCTGAGTACCTGGAAAATTCATTATCACTTTCTTATTATCACTATCAAAGTCAGAGTCTTTGTATTCCTCGGATATTTACTGCTTTTCCCGTAGAACGTTTTTGTATCCATCTTAAAGAAATAATTTAAAATAATATGGTCCAGCGTGGATTCAAAGCAACATACCTGTTTTTTATCACAGTACTGAAACAACACAATAACATAAACAAATGTCAACGGTAATCAATATCTAAATGCTGATATAATCGTTTAGTATATATGTATGTATTTGTATATAAATTGTACACAATTTATAACAATAAATCACGATCGAAAATACAAACTAATAAGGCAGTCATGTTCATTTGACATATTGTTAAACATTTCCCTATAGGTTTCATCATAGGTTCACAAAGTGTATTAAAATGTATAACCAAATGTTGCCTGAAATTAACAGAGGGCATACTAGAGTCGGAAATTGTTTTAAAAAAGTTTTCTGCATCAAAAACTCTTTTGTTGCCTTGAGTACACACGGGGCTATAGAGGGTTAAAATAGCTGTATCGAGCGAGGATAAGGTTATTGATGAGGAAAAAAAGACCTATCGCTGAGGAAGTGAGAAAGTAATTGGCAAACGCAAAGAGCACTTTAATTACATTAAATGAAATATGCATTACAATCTATTATGACACACATATCTTGATACACATATAACAAGACAATTAATAAACACGTTAAGAGAATATTAAGCAATAATAACCAAAATTTAATTTTTAATACACAAAAGAAATAATGATATACAGAAGATACACAAATTAAAAAAACGTTATCCCCTTATTGTACGCAAGAGAGATACCTCTAGGAAAAATCAAAACGATCGAAAATATATACCAAAACAACACAATAAAAGTAAAAGTAGAAGAAGAACTAACCGACCCTATTGAAGGTGATAATGGAATAAAACAGGGATATTACCTGAGTCCTCTATTGTTCAACCTGATTATGGATGAAATAATAAAAAATAAGAACTAAAAATAATCTGCTGTACAGATGACGCAATACTACTCTTTCAAAGTGAAAATGATTTACAACGTATGCTGCACCAATTTCATATACCCGCCAGAAAATTTAACATGTTAATTTCCCCAAAAGAGACAAAATGCATGGTTACAACAGCAAATTTACTAAGATGTTAATTGGAGCTGGAAGGTCATTATAATAGAACAAGTGTTAGGACTTAAATATCTAGGCATCACATTATCTAGCTACGGAAAGCTCGAAACTAAAGTGCAAGACCCAGTGAATAGAGCAAACAGAGCCACAGGCTGCCTAAACGAAACATTATGAGGAACTAAAAATATCGGAAAAGAAACGAAAAGCAGAATTTACAAAACAGTCATCAGACGAATAATGACATACGCGGCAGAAACAAGATCTGACACAGAGAGGACAAAAAGGATATGACACAGCAGAGATGAAAACACTTGGAAAAATTGATGGTAAGACACTATGGGATAGAGCTAGAAGTACAGATATACGACGTAGATGCAAGGTGAAGAACATCAAGAACTGGTTAAGAAATAGAAGAGTAGAATGAAACGATCGTATATGCCGAATGACAACAAATAAAACAATAAAGACGGCAAGAGACGGTTAACCCATAGGAAGACGATCAGTAGGACGACCACGAAAACGATGGAAAGGCAACTTACTGGAGGCACATTGAAAAACAGACAGAGTTATGTCTATATAAAAAGAAAAAGTAGAAGAAGAAGAAGATACACAAGATAAACATTAAAATAGTTGCAAGAAAGATAAAATAAATTAGTCATATTAATGT
The DNA here is from genome assembly GCF_040954645.1 of Diabrotica undecimpunctata. Taxonomy (NCBI): domain Eukaryota; kingdom Metazoa; phylum Arthropoda; class Insecta; order Coleoptera; family Chrysomelidae; genus Diabrotica; species Diabrotica undecimpunctata. The sequence goes on from NC_092813.1 coordinate 6,352,184, forward strand.
AGAATAGCAGAGGACAGAGTGTTTAGAGAAAATAATGAATGTCATATTAATGTAAAATAGCAGAGGAGTATTTGTCATAGCTTTGGACAAGTGCCCAATTGAAAAAAGAACACAGGTCGTTCAAAAAAGACGGAACTCTAGAAAGAAAATAGAATAGATTAAAAAAAATAAAAGCATAATCATGTATTTTTCTACTTTTTTAATATTGAAGATACATAAATAGAACACTGAATTAAAATGTAACCTTTGATATCTGTGATAAACCCATCACCTGAACAGTGGCGACGATGTATGTAGTTAAGATTGTTTACACTTATTTTAACTATTTATTTTTTTATTATCTATATATATGAGTTGTGAAAGATATCACAAACTTATTTATTTTCCACAAAGAGGCTCTTTAGAACCTAAAATTATTACTATACAAATCTGATTTGACATATCTTCAAAAAGTAATACACGGCATGTAAAATTTAAATTTTTAATAAAAAGTAAAAGATTACGCATTACTTATGGGGTTTAAAAAACGAGCCTTTAGGAAGATTGAAGTACTACTACTAGATTGAAGGACCACCGCAATCGGGCATACCCCGGGTAATGATTAATTAATTAATCGGCTAATTCTTCAGTCACCCCTTTAATATGATTTTGTCAAATTGGTCCTTTTTAGGACCAACTATTCTAATAACATATGTCTATAACTGTTAAGGGTATATCTAAAAATCAAGAAACTTTACTTTACTTAAACTTATCAGATATATGAGCTAAACACGAATGTAACTAATTTCTAGTATAGGAAACACATATAGGGCCCAACCTAGGATATTTGGTATATAGCTGATTACTGAAAACCACATTATAGATATAGACATACTATTTCTATCGGAAAAAGCTTTGAGCTTGGATCTACCATCTACATATTTAATGAAAAATAATACAAATACCGATATTGAGGAGCTGAGCACAAAGCTTATTACGAAATCTGGACCAAAAACACTACAATGGCTTATCCAGATGATGAACAACTGTATTCAAATTAGGAGATACCCAAAGTCTAGAGACCAGCCAAAGTTGTTACCTTGCTTAAACCTGGCAAAAACTCCAACGACCACAAAAACTATCGGCCAATATCTTTATTTTGTCAGCTATTCAAAGTGATGTACATCACAAATACTAAATCAAAGATGGGTACGAAAAATATCGGGTATCAGTGGTGGTATTTTTCAATCTAAATGCCGCTTACGACGCCTTAACTTACAGAATATTTTTTCAAAAACTATATGGTATCCCCTTAGATAACAAACTCACTTATATTGTCTGCGTATGCCTACACAAGAGAATATTTTTTGTATCACTCAATGGTAAGAATAGCAGATGAAGAACGGTCTCGCTTGGGGTAGCATAAAGACACCTACACTGTATAACATTTACACAAACGAACGATCCATACCGGTATATACTAGGACTTCTATTATATAGACGATACACCTATTATTGCACAATAAAAATAAACTATAAATCAATTTTTAGCCAAAACCCCTGAAAAGCTCGTGTGTGCTCCTTCAATTTCCCTAACATAGACGCTTTCACAAAACTGAACATCCAATAATGTCATGAAATTGTTGAACGTAGACTCCCTATAAATTCCTTGAAAATAGTTTTTATCGCACGGGGTCAGTCACAGATTATTGTTTAAAACTAAAAGGTAAATTGAGGACCAGAAATAATATTGTTCGCAAGCTTGTTAGCTAAAAATGAGGTGCACATCCTTCCGCCCTTAAAACATAGACGCTTGCACTATATGCATCTGCTGCCGAATATACCACTTTAAACAAATTAACTATTCTTTCTTTTTGTGCACACTACTACCAATTATAACACAAAAATATCTATTGTAGCTCTTAACCATATTTATTTTGAGATAACCTTTTATCGAGATATCATATGTAGTACACAAATAAGACCAGAACTAAAATAGGTAATAAAAAAGCTTTATACAAGATATCGCAGAAAACTGGATAAAATAAAATACTTTTTATTAATCGGATGCTTACATAAAACGTACATAGACATACTCACGTAAACAAAATATATTAGGAAATTTCTGTAATTAAAAAAAAACATCGAGTTCGGCATTGAATTAATAAAATTATATTAAATAAAAGAACAACATTTTTAAAAATGCAGAAAAATAAAATTTCCTATGCAAGCGAATATTTCATTAAATAATAAGCCCAAATCCTTTTGTATCTATATACCTGTTTTTAAAGAACCAGTTACCTTTTAGTACGTAGTTATACCAGGTAAAAAGATATCCTCTGTTACTCAGTGTAATGCGTATTAGATTGCACTGTCTACGAACAGTAGATAAAAATAAGGAGCCCATATGAACCGTTCAGGGTATGTGTTGAAAATATACGGTATATTCACACAGTTGCCAAACTCTCAGAACTTACTTAAACCGATAAACGTATGGTTCAAATATACATTGAAGAAGATCTGTACGACCCCTATAATATATACACGTGAACTAAACGATATACATTTATGATACAGGGGTATTTACGGGCTCCAAAAAATTTTTATAAATTATTAAACTATACATGTTGATGAATCGACAGAACCAATATTATGGAATGGTCAAGTGAGCTCCGTATATCGGTATCCACTTGACCACGGAGCTCAATTGAACCTGAATTTTAACATGGGCGGAGTCCACTTTATGCCGTAGATATATATATATATATATATATATATATATATATATATATATATATATATATATATATATATATTATTTTCCAATGGTATGTGTGTATTAAAGAAGTTAATTCAGATAAAATATTTGACCGTAGGAAGTAATGTATATTATACTCTTATAATAGTTAGGCAAAACTTGTTTAATTAAAAAATCCACAACATGACAAAGGTGATCACTAGACTTCGGCAAATATGCATATTGCATATTTTGCATATTGTGCATATTTTATGCAAATATTTCATATTTTGGCATATTTGTATAAAAGTTTGCATAAAGTGCATAAAAGTTCAGATTTTTATACTGTATTTGAAAATTTTTAAACAAACCAATTTATTTCAATTCTTGTATAAAATTTTGTAGTCATTTTAATCAAGAACGTAATCTAAGTACGTAATCTCTACAGGTACAAAACATTTACAATTTCAAAGAAGATCAATTTAAGTAGGCCTCAACATTCTTAGAAAGTCTCGGTCACTGAGGCATTCAGTTATTGGATAATCGCTAAGGGTTCGCTTATTTGCATTTTATGATCTAATCCCCAAATATATCTACAATTTATTGTATCTTAACAGCAGGTAAACGGCTAATAATTTTGTTCCTAATTTAGGGATTTTCCTAAATCTCCCAGTTTATTGAATTAGGTACCTAAACATTTCTAATTTGATGCTCAGATTTGTAAATCATATTTGTTTTGATATTCAAAGCGTAAACACTCGTTGTGCGTAACAAAAAGGAAGATTGTGATTTTATAATGCCTAAAACAACCAGTGCTTCAACTTGGATTAAACCTTATAAAGAGCTGTCTATGGATATGGGAAAAATCTACTGTTCAGTCTGTGGCAAAATTGTAAGTATCTAATATTTTCTATTAAATATCTAATATTTCATACATACAGGGTGTTTCCAAATGACACTTACAACGTTTGACTGTAGATACTTCTCGAAAAATTGAACAAAACGATATATTTAATGAGGGGTTAAACTTATTTACTTTTCGAGATACAGGGTGTTAAAAAAATTAAATTCTTTTAGTTAATAACAACAATAACTTTAAAACCAATAAACGTATTTACTTGAAATTTAGTACTCGTAGGTTGTTTTTAAATGAAAAATAGCTTCCTTTAGTGAGAAAAAATTGTCCATGGTACAATACAATGGTGTGTATTTAGAAAAATTTTTCACCTTTACTTTTTTTTATGAAGTCAGCTATTCTAAAACACAATTATTTTTATTGTAATTGAATTAACAAAAAAACACTTTTGTTGAATTTTAAAATAAGTTATATGATGTACTAATGGTTAGTAACAAAAACTAATTTGTGGATTAATACTGCATTTAAAACACTTAGCGAGTGTTTTTTTTTGCCAAACCAGTTATTTGATTAACCAAAAACACCTTGTATATTTTTATATTTTAAAGGTTGGGTTAAAATAAAGGTTTTTATTTTTATTTATAGATAGCATGTGAGAAGAAATTTCAGATAGACCAACATGTGAGAACTGCTTCACACATTGCAAAAAAAGGAAAAATAGGAGGAAAACATCAAACTTCAATGGCTAAATGTTTCCAATCTACTTCAAAAAAATTGGATGAGCAAGAAACTTTTAATGAAGACTTGTGTCGCGCATTAGTGTCTGCAAACATACCGCTTTCAAAATTAGCAAATGTAAATTTTAGTTCGTTTCTAAAAAAATATTGCAAACTTCATGTTCCAAGTGATCGGTCTCTAAGAAGAAATAATGTGAACGGGCTATACTCGTCGGTGTTAATTAATATTAAGGAAGAAATTGCAGATAATTATTTTTACATATCTGTAGACGAAACCACTGATTCCTCAGGAAAGTATAATGCTCATTTATTGATTGGTGTTCTTAAAGAAGATACCTTACCAAAATCCCATCTTATTTCATGCCAGCAACTTGAGAAAACAAATGCTTTAACAATTTCGCGTTTTATACAAGAAACATTAGCAACTTTTTTTCTTCCGACAACTATTCCTTCTAATAAATTACTGCTTATTTTATCGGATGCTGCTCCTTATATGGTGAAAGCAGGACAAAATTTAAAAATATTTTTCCCAGATTTAATACATGTTACTTGTGTAGCGCATGGATTAAACAGAGTTGCAGAGGAAATACGAAAAAAGTTTCCTCTTGTAAATACCATGATATCCAGTGTCAAAAAAGTATTTCTTAAACCTCCTATAAGAATTCAACTTTATAAAGAAATGCTACCTAACATTCCTCTTCCACCACAACCTATTTTAACGCGATGGGGAACATGGTTAAAAGCAGCTAATTTTTATGCAGATCATTTTGTTAAAATAAAGAACATAATTGATACGTTAACAGATGAAAGTTCCCAATCTCTTTTGGATTCTAAACAAACTTTTCAGAGTAACTTGCTTCAACAAGAACTTTCATTTATAAAATCAAATTTTAGTTTTGTTCAAAAAACAATTACTCAGTTAGAATCACCAAAACTCTCATTGTTCGAAAGTACAGCATTAATAAAAGAATTTGCGTCATGTTGTCGGAACGTTAGAGGTAATATTGGAAAAGATATTTTAAAAAAATTTGAAGCTACTATGGAAAAAAATAAAGGTTACCATATTCTTTCTGAAGTAGTCAGTGTTCTAGCTGGAAATATTTCGGAAACAATTAATTTAGAACCAAATGTTTTGGTTAGTTTGAAAAATGCTCCCGTTACATCAGTTGATGTTGAACGAAGTTTTTCCATATATAAATATATGTACTCAGACAGAAGCCACAAGTTTTTGTTAGAAAATTTTGAACACCACTTGGTCATTTATTGTTACCATAATTCTAAATAAGTTTATTCATACTTAAAAATGATGTAGTTACTTAAAATAAATGTAAATCTTAATGAATAGTAGGAAATATTTAGTTATGTGCACTTTTTTTTTAAATAAAATTGTTACTATTTTACGAATTTTTTATTTATTTGTATGCATATTTTGTAAAATATTTGCATATTTTCGGGTAAACACGTGCATATTTATGCGCATATTTTCTACATTTTTATTTGCATATTTGCCGAAGTCTAGTGATCACAATGGAAGTAATTTCAATTCAATTCTAAAACAATAATGAAATAAGGACGCCGCTAAAATTGCGAAGTTTTCAAACTGTTGGCAGTTCTATCATCGGTTCTTAATGGTGAATCACCCTCTTTACTTTCTTGTTAGAGTATAGACAATAGTCTTCTGTATAACAATGGGTAATAAAATAAAACAGTAAGCACTTATTGGTTTAATCGTTCTAACAGATAAGATACAATAACAAATACTTTTGGAAATACTTTGACACGATTAACATCGACAGCCAGAATGTTAGGAATCAACAATTTGTTATCGGAAAGGAACAGCAACAATCAAAATTGTTTTCAGGAAAAGTTATTATATTATATATATATATATATATATATATATATATATATATATATATATATATGTATATATATATATATATATATATATATATATATATATATATATATATATACAGGGTGGTCCTTAAGTAATTGTACAAACGAAAACCGTAAATTCTACACTTTAAAATATTACGATTTAAGCCAAATTGATTTAATAAAATGTCCATATTAAGAAAGATACAGGGTGTTAAAGTGCAAATTTAAAATTCTATTTTTCGCTATAACTTTCATGTTTGTAAATATTTATGCATAAAAATTTACAACTGGGTACTATTAAATATGAGAAATTATAATTTGATGCACACTATGATGTAGCTCATAGAGGGCGCCACATATGCCACATATGTGGCATAAATTTGGACTTAACTTTTTTGCTCTTTAAGTTACCTGTATTTGTGACAAAAAATATTGAAGATACATTATTTAAAAAAAAGGTATACTTCTTAATAACTTCAAAATTTAACAGTTTTCGTGATAATCGCATTTTACAAATCAGCTGCATAATTCTGATTTAAGGCAATTACTCCAGCCAACGAAGGAAAAATAGACAAAATCATGAATAAATCTAAGTTTTGGTATAAAATACCTTTAACTGAAGTTAATAGTTAACGAAATATTAAATAAAATAAATATATCAACAGGATAATTAATAATAGGATTTGACAAAACAGAATAATAGGATCTTACATCAAAAATTTTACGTTTTATATTAGATTAAAGTCATAATCAAAACATTTTGTTTACAAACCAAATTAAGAAATAGTTAAACTAAATAAGCGAAAATGGTTGCGTTTCGATTTAATTTGAGCTTCTTACCACTCCCTGACACGTGTTTCTGGGTCTTCCCGTCATCAGAGAGAGCTTGTAGGAAAACTCAAACCAAACCAAAACGCACCGGCTACTCGGCAATTATAGACAAAATAATTACCAGAGTATGCTACTAGAGACATCTAGTGATGAAAGATGAAGTTAAATGTGTCGATAGCAATTAAAGTAAATTGTATACTTACGCTTAATCAAGCGTGAGTATACAATTTACTTTAATTGCTATCGACACATTTAACTTCATCTTTCATCACTAGATGTCTCTAGTAGCATACTCTGGTAATTATTTTGTCTATAATTGCCGAGTAGCCGGTGCGTTTTGGTTTGGTTTGAGTTTTCTTACAAGCTCTCTCTGATGACGGGAAGACCCAGAAACACGTGTCAGGGAGTGGTAAGAAGCTCAAATTAAATCGAAACGCAACCATTTTCGCATATTTATCGTCCTTACTCGACGCAATGAGTACAAGAAAGATAGTAATTTACATGGGTAAATTGTTGATGCTTAGTGGAATATAAATATTCCCAGCATCGCTCTTAATGGCTTGATTAAACGTGAGTATACAATTTACTTTAATTGCTATCGACACATTTAACTTCATCTTAAACGAAATAACATAACTTTTTGTCAAAGTAAGTGTTCGATATGTACACCATTTTCTTTAATTCATTTGTCAATATATTACATAAAAGACCGTCTTATTAAATAGCATCATTGGTTCTAAAGAAATTGCTGCAGTATTTATTTCTTCCCATAGTTGGTTGAGAATGTTTATGGGATTCTTATAGACACGTTGTTTTAATACGCCCCATATAAGAAAATCAAGCAGATTAAATTCTGGGCTACGTGGTGGCTATAATGTATAATGGATGAATATATTCTTTTGGATACATATCCAAACCTTATGGTATATTATGGAACTACATCTTATTTGTCGCAGAGATTAAATAATGTATTAAACTGTGATGTATCTGATTCATTGGTTACTTATATAAACATGGAATAACCTATCGATGATATTACTTATTTATATGATTACGTTACAGCTTACGAGTAACTATAATTACATCTCGAACAAACGGTCTATTATGATTAACTAACGAACTAATATTATGTTGAACTAAATTATCTGTGTGTTTACTATATTTATAACAATATCGGTTATTAGGCCAACGATGATGTTTTTGTGAAAATGCTGAGTCTTTAAGGTTAGATTGGTAGCAAAAGTATTATGAAACAAAACACATATGTGTTACTCAATACCTGGGCTTTAGTTTCTAATTGTCCTAATAAAAATGGGTAAACAATTTACGTAATGAATAATAAGTATTCTTTTGGGATTTTTTATAAATTAAATAATTATATTAATATCTCACCACATTGCCAAGGAATATGACTGCCACGATCAATCCAACGTTCAGAACAGTTATATTTCTCTCTAGAATGTGGTGGTATACCATCTTACATAAACCACATATTTTGGGTTTTCAGCATTTTACAATAGGGAAAAAGTAATACAACACCAGTAGGTATAGAAACTTAAGAAGCGATAGAAAATGGAAATTGTAAACATGAAGACGGCCAACGTCTGAATACGGACACGGCACCTAAAGAAGAAGATGAAGAATATTTTCTTCAATTAGACATTTAGCAGCCATAACAAAAATTTTGTAATGTTACATTATCATCTTTAAGTTGTTTAATAAGAATAAACTGTGAATTATGCTTATCTACAGGTATTCAGTGCTTTACCGCACAAATATTACAACTAAGAATTATTATGCAGCTGACATATAAAATGCGAATATCTCGAAAACGGTTGAATTTTGAGTTTACTTACTAGTATACCTTTTCCCTGTAAAAATAATGTAGGTATCTTTAATATTTTTTAACACAAATAGAGCTAACTTAAAGAGCAAAAAAGTTAGGCGCAAATCTATGCCACACGTGTGGCATATGTGGCGCCCTCTATCAGTTACATTAAAGTTTGTATAAAATTATAATTTATCCTGCTTTAAAGCATCCAATTTTAATTTTTTGTTAAAAAATATTTACAAACGTAAAAGTTATACCGAAAAATAGAATTTAAAATTTCCACTTTAACGCTCTGTATCTTTCTTAATATCAACATTTTATTAAAGCAAGTTGGGTTAAATCGTAATATTTTAAAGTGTAAAATTTACGGTTTTCGTTTGTACAATTACTTAAGGATCACCCTGTATATATATTATACAATAGCACTAAAGGCCTTAGAGGCCCATGGCTTAAAAAGTTTGTTCGTTCTTCATTTTTGCTTTTCTTTGTGTACTGAGATCTTCTCTGGCTCGATATGTGATTTTTCTCCATTCCTTCTTGTTATTCATTTTTCTTTTCTGGCCTTCTAGTCCAATTTCTTCCATATCTTTTTCTACCTCCTGATTCCATCTATTTTTTGGCCTTCCTTTTCTCTTTTTTAAAGTTATAGTGTAGTTTATTACCCTTTTTGGAGTCCTCGTGTTCGGCATCCTTTCTATGTGACCTCGACATCTTAGTCTCTTGCCTTTATGACTCCTATTATGTTAGGTTGATTAAATAATTTCTTTAACTCATCATTTGATCTTCTTATCCATAAACCGTCCCTTATTACTCCTCCATATATCTTGCTCAGGATTTTCCTTTCCCATATCTCCAGTAAATTTTGTTCATTTTTTGTCATTGTCCATGTCTCACTGCAGTATGTTACTATTGGTTGTGTAGTTGTTTTGTATAACTGTATTTTTGACTTTCTTGATAAAAACTTGCTTTTCAACATTCCACTAAGAGCATGTACACTTCTATCGCCTGCCATTATTCTAGCTTGTATTTCTTCTTTAATGTTATGTTTACGTGATATTATTGTACCTAGGTATGTAAATCTTTTTACCATTTCGAATTCGTATGATGATCTTTCTTCTACTTCAAACTTTTGTCCATCCCTGAACTGATCATCTGTCCACTGCATACATTTTGTTTTAGGTTCGTTTATGTAAAGTCCCATTTTCTTTGCTGCTTTTACTTTTCTCTGTACCATCTCCTGTAGCTCTTTTTTTTTCTCTTGCCAGCAACACTATATCATCCGCAAATGCCAAAACTTGGTGTCTTTTATGATATAGGAGTCCTTCTCTATTGATTTTCGCTTTTCGCATTATTTTTTCTAGGCATAAATTGAAGAGTAATGATGACAAAGGATCGCCCTGCCTTAATCCTTCGTTTACTATAAATTTGTCCGATGCATGATTGTTTACTTTGACTCTGTTTTCTGTATTCTCTAAAGTTAGATGTATCATGTTACGCAACTTTCTGCTAACTCCCAGTTCCTCAAGGGTCTCTTATATAAAATCCTATCAAAATCAATGATCACAACGATCATCAACAATGAGAAGCACAACGGACCAAGTATTCATAATCAGAGAATTAGCATGCGATAGAATAAAAAGGAAGGAAAACCCCTTAATTACAGCCTCACAAGTTGGCTTTCGATATCGTGAAGAATAAATAAATTGATTTTTGCAATTGATTTTAGAAAATGCTGTTTTTATAGTTATATCTCAGGTTTCTATAAGGACTAATTGTTTTTGAATAAAAAAAATGTCAATTACGCCTCCCCCCTCCCCAAATAGTTGCTTTCAATTTTTTAATTTATTTATAAGGTTTTTGGTTTATATTATTGGTTTATATATTGGTGTATATTAAGGTTTATAACTTTGCAAGGAATAAATATTTTTTAATTCTGATTTGAAATTCGTTTTGCTGGGATTTTTTTACCAATTCAAAAATTGAAAGTTTTTGTAGAACCATTTTTAACCGAGATCTCTTTTTTAAATTCAATATTTGTTAACTATATATTAACGTTACGACTTTAAAATATTTTACCATGGAAAAAGGAATATGGAAAATAGTTTAGAGGTTGGGGCGTTCCCTGTAAGCAACGCGAAGTTGCGGCCTTGCCTGATATTTGTAACTCTCAACGTCGGAAGCATGACAGGTAAAGAATGAGACAGAGCAGAATGATTGATGTACTTTGTGTGCAGGAAACTCGTTGCAAAGGTAATAAATCGAGAGATCTTGGAGATGGGTGCAAGTTAATATATTGTAGTTCGAACAGTCCCGGCAAAAATGGAGTAGGTATTATTTTGACCAACAAATAAAAAGAACAACTTGTAAGGGTAAACGAAAGAAGCTATAGAATAAGAAGTGTCTGACGGAATACAGGCAATACCACTGTGATCATCTTATGTGCAAAAGCCCCACAGTTAGGGTGTGAGGAACAGGAAAAAGAAGAATTTTGGTGGGCCCTTGATTGCTAGATGTTAAAGATTCCTGTAGACGGAAAGTATTGTATTGGAGGTGATTTGAATGGACATATTGGTAGAGAAAGAGCAGAAATAGAAAGAGTTCATGGAGGTTTGGTAATGGAAATAAGAAATATTGAAGAAAATAGTGTGTTTGACTTTGCAGTGGCATGCGATTTGGCTGTTATTAATACGTTCTTTATGAACACTGGAGACCAGTGTGTTACCTATAGTAGCAGGGAAAAGAAAAGATTGATACATTTTGTGCTGTGTAAAAGAAGTCAGCTAAAAGAGTGCCAACTGTAAAGTGATAAAGGGTGAGTTTGTAGCTAGTCAACACCGGCCGGTGATAGTAGATACGGAGATAAAGGTGAGGCAGAAAGAAAAGCAAGTAGAACACCAGAAAGTGAAGTGATGGAAGTTAAAGGATAAAGATTTGGCAATAGTCTTTAAGACTAGAGTGCTGAAAGAGCTTAAGGAAAAAGATACGGTAAATGGCTGGTGAAAAGCGAATAGTCCAAGTTTTGGTAGGAGTAGGAGAGGAAGTCTTAGGAAAAACAACTGGTAAAGGGCCTCCTAGAGACAAAGGAACTTGGTGGTGAAACGATGAAATGCAACAGAAAGTTATAGAGAAGAGAAAGACTACAAAGAGGTATGACAGATCTAAAAAAGAAGAAGATAAGGATATATACAAGGTAGCAAAGAGGGAAGCAAAGTGGGCTGAAAGATCGTATGCACAGCTGTATAAAGAGTTGGAAACATCCGAGGTTAAGTAAGGGTTATACAGCATTTCTAAAGCAAGGGATAAGTCAGCAAAGGACTTGACCCACGTGCCGCAAATTAAGAGTGCGAAAAAAAGAGTATTAAGAACTGATACTGAAATAAAGCAAAGATGGTATGAGTACTACAGAAAATTGCTAAATAAAAAATACTAAAGGAGAGACCGAGGATGGGGGATCCCAAATGAGAATATAATACTGCGGATAGCGAGAGATAAAGTTATCAAGTCCTTAAATAGGATAAATAATGGTGAGCCAGTAGAACCAGATGGAATACCTGTGGAGATTGTGGCAAATGATGAGTAGAATAAATGAGGAAGAAATGACGCCCAATTCATGGAGAGAGAGTGTGATAGTAGTATTATATAAAGATAGAGGGGACATTCAGGATTGTAATAACTGCAGAGGGATAAAGTTAATGTCGCACAGGATGAAAATTTGGGAGAGAACTGTAGGTTACGGAGAGAAACATGGATAGGAGAAGAACAGTTTGGTTTTATGCTAGGTAGAAGGACAACAGATGCATTGTTTTCTTCGTGAGAGTTGACAGAAAAATACATCAAAAAGAAAAGGAAGATACATTTGATATTTATAGATCTTGAGAAGGCGTACGACACAGTTCCTAGACACGTGCTATGCAGATGTATAAGAGACAAATGGTTTCCTGAGAAGTACGTAAGGCTTGTAAAAAATATGTGTAAGGAAACCTATACCAAAGTAAGGATCGGTATCGGATTTATCGAAAGTTGTCCAGTGACGGTTGGTTTGCATCAAGGCTTTTCACTGAGTCTTTACTTGTTTCTTCTTATTATGGATGTACTGACAGAGAAAGTAAGGAAGGAGGATACTTGGTCAATGCTCTTTGCTGATGATATCGCGTTAGTAGAGAAGAGTAAATAAATATTGGAGGGGAAGTTGAAAATGAAAATTTTGGAGAAGGGATATTGAAGAAGAAAGGTTAGCAGGTCGAAAACGGAGTATATGTAGCTGGGAGGAAGAAGAATAGTTGAAGACATAGAATTTATTGGAGAAAAACTAGAACAAGCAGGAGAATTTAAATACCTTGGCTCCGACATAACGGAAAATGAGACACTAGATTGAGAAATTTCCCACAGGATACAGCGAATGAGCGGGGTTACAGTCTCAAAAAAGATTAAATAACAAAATCTGTAATTGTTTGGTCATGTCAGAAATAGAAATTAAAACTATGTGGAATGAAGGATAGAGCTGTTAAAAAAAATGTAAAGAGAGGTAGAGGAAAACCGAGGAGAAAATGGAAGGCAGAGGACTTAAGAGAAAACGGTTTAGGTAAAGAAGACCCGATGGACAGAAGTGAGTGGCGACGAAGAGTAAGGAACAGTGACCCGTGAAAAGGGAAAAGCTGAAGAAGAAGAAAAAAAACATCAAGATTTTAAACTCCGGTAATAAATCACTCAATCCTTTAGTTACCAATTGGTATTGCAGATATAAAAAAAGTTGATTTTTTAACGTTAAATAACGAGTTAAAAGTGTCGTACAAAAGGAATATTTAATCTTGAAAGCAGTGGGGGGAATCAGCTGAGAAGTTGCAAAAATTAAAATAAAGACTTCGAAAGCGCTTAAAAATTTTATGCATCTCCGGTAATAATGAATCAAATTCGACGTTTTTTTTTTAAATCGAGGTAGCGCTTAAAAATAATAACAACTGTGCAGTGTCTTTTGCAATGAATTCATGAATTCATGAATCAAAAAATCATGAATTTGTTTAAATTCTCTTGAATTTCATCTTTCATCTCATTTTTTTTGTTTTCTTTTTTATTTATTTATTTTTTATAGATTATTTTAAAAATGGTTTAATATTAACAATTAAAAATAACTTAACTTTTAAAATAATATTTTTTGAAAACGATTTCCGACGTCGAAATTAAAACATCAAAAACCTAAAATGTATTTTTTATTACAATAAAATTGTTGTTTCCTCCCTTATCAATAGTTTTTAACTTAACTACCTTAATTATTTATTATTATTATATAATATAAGAATTAAAATAACAACGGAAATAAAAATTAACTTCTAAATTTAATATTTTAGTATTTTGGCGCGGCAGTTCATGAATTCACTACAATGTTCATTATCGTCAGCAAAGTATTATTCTTAGCTCGGAAAAATAAGATTTCTGTCGGAAATGTAATAGATCTAGGTATTTGCAAATTTTTTAGTTTTTATAGGCATATTATATAAATAAAACCTATACGTTTTCTGCGAAGATTTCTGCGTTTTTTGAATTATTGATAACTTGTGTAAAAATGCCATGTTTTCAATTTTTTGCTTCCTATTAAAAAGCTTATTGCTTAAGGTAAAATTATAAAAAAATTATCATTTATGATCTAAAAAGGTTTAATCGTTAATTGTCTTCTATAGTAATCGTAACGAATAGTAAAAAGTCAACCTAGTAATTGTTATTATATCCAAAGTTGTGTATTGTGACCCTTAACAAACGCTAAAATTTCAGCAAAATTTTTTTTGCAATAGCATTAGTTTTTAATAGAAAATATTAAATATACGGTAATTATACGCATTCCAAATAAAAGTTTAAGAGTTAATAAACTATCCATATGTATCAAAAATTTGAAAAAAAAAAAATTTACAACGCAAAACTCTTCCGCAAAATTCAAAAAATTTGTCTTTTTTACTTCTAAAACCTGAAAAAATAATAAAATAAATAATATTTAGACGTTGCGATCTAGGGAAACTCTGTCAACAAATGATCAACAGAAGTTACATACGATGAACATTGTAAAGTGAATTTTGGTTTTTGCATCTTTGAAAAAATTGCTGTCATTAGCTCAAATTTTGTACAATAATTTCTATATTATCTTTATATTAAACAATTTTTTAAAAAATAACTCTTAAACATTTTTTTAACATTAAGATTTTTTACAATCTGTTTTACAATAAAAACAATAAGTAAAATTGTTTGTCTTTACAATGTCAGAGAGATGTAAGGTCCAGTGACCAAAGCATCAGAATACAAATATTGGTTTGTTTACCGGTGGGATGCGAACATACAAAGATATGCGAACACGAATACTAAAAGTGGCACACTTCACAATGACTGGGCGCTGTTGAAGGCGTAGCTTATACTACTGTCAGGAAATGTTTAGTAGCTCCAAGGGATCATATTGCTTCAATCTCTTTACTTGTTGGTTGCGAAGAAGATTGTATGCCAGGGTATTGGGATGTAAGATCTGCAGTAGACTGAAGATAAGGTAAGGTTGCCTAAACAAACTGCAATGACAGTGCTAGTTGATTGTGGGTACTTTTCGCTGAACCTATTTAACTCATGATGTTTTATGTTTGATTTGATAATGATAGCTGTACCACCATGTGCTTTGTCATTTGGATGTTTTGTGTAGTGAACAATATATTTTGACTTCTGTTGGAGTTGGATTAAACATTTCAACAGAAGTCGATCATAGACTATATAATAATGAGACAGAAATCAAAATTTATGTACCAAGACTGCAAAGTAAAAAGAGGATCTAACTGTGGGACAGATCACTATTCTGGCTATTTTTTGTGCCCCTTTAAATAATACTACAAACAGAACACCAAATGTGCGGGAAATAATACTACACAGTAAAAAACAGAGAGATATAAATTGCACTTTTTATTCCAACCCAATATTAAAAAAATTTTAATCTAGATTAGAAAATAAACTAACTGAGATGGAAAGAAATATAAATGTAGAACAAGAATACAACAACCTCGAAAGGATAATAAAAAAATTGGGTATGAAGTATTAGGAACAGAGAACAACGAAAAAACATAACGAACCACCATGGATGACAGAAAACGTCAAAGAAATGATACAAGAAAAAAACAAAATATATAAGAAATGACTAACAAATAAAACATCTAGCAATTGAGTAGCAAATCAAAGGAAAAAGGAGAAATACGCAATTAAGTAAAAGTAGCAAAAAAACAATTTCTGAAAACAAAAATGTGTCCAAGTTAAAAAATTTATTGGTGGTTCTCAGACTACGGAAGCATGGAGAACTATGACTATAACATCATTAAGAAATGATTTAACCAAACGTTAAGATAATAAAATTATTTAAGGTAACCCTTAATACAAAAGAAATGCCTATTTAAGAGATAACATCGAGATCAGTATTCATCAGTAATTCGTTAAGATAAATTAAAAAAACGAGATATTTTTAGGGAATCTCTAATTAAAAACAAGATATCGAAATGGCTTAAATAACAACACTGGATAAAATCCTAATCACAATGGAAAGCATATGCCAAAGTGAAAGTCGAAAAGAATTAAATAAAACTCAACTAGCATTAATAAGAGTAGAAGAAGAAAGAAAGAAATTAAGTACCTGGTTGTCAGTTGATAGCTTCGCGTATCACACGCCTAAATTTAATTTAGGGTCACAATCGGTAAAGTCACAATCGGGTTGAAGTTGACATAAAGAAAACTTCTGAGTCATATCAGGGAAAGGGGTCTGTAGACAACATCAGTACTAAAAGAATGAAAGGGTAAGAAGAATTAAGAGGAATGTGTTTGTCTTCCTTAAAAGCTCAACAGGTCCCTAGCGGACGAATCCCAGATCATCATCCTAGCCGTTCCTCTCGTGACAACTAGTAAGGTCAAAACAGATTCCGAAATATAGAAGAAAAAGAAAAAAAAGATTGTGCGTCGAGAATTTCATTCTCATGATTCACCATGGTAGCTTGATTTATTACTGGCTGTATGACAGAGCAAAAGTAATTTATCGCCATTCGGGGTTAATAAATCCATCAAGGATTGAGTATCAGTTTTTTATACAAATAAAAAAACTTATACTAGATAATGAAGGAGTTACTATAACTACTATATAGATAATAAAAGTATAATACCGTAATTAAAGTTATTTCACTTTAACGGTGTAGTAAGCAAATGATTTTTCGCGTACTGACCAGGTAATGAGCTTTCGCACAGATAATTTTAAGTGGTTTTCCACCTAAATAAGATAGATAAGAAGATAAGATAAGATAGCGAGCAAAGATAAATTAAACTTTACTCAAAGGTAATTTAAGTGACTTTTCACTTATCGGTAAGGTAATGAGTTTTACCCAAAGATAATTTAAGTGATTTTTCACTTATCGGTAAGGTAATGAGTTTTGGCTCAAAGATAATTCAAGTGATTTCTCATTTATCGTTAAGGTAATGAGTTTTGGCTCAAAGATAATTTAAGTGATTTTTCACTTAAATAGGTAAGATACTAGAGACCAGCGAGTAGTTATCTCACTAGCCGATCTAATAGATAACGGTATGGTGATATTTTTCACCTAACCATACTCAAAGATATGTGACTTCTAGTGGGCAATCAAAGAGGTAGACGAGAGAAGATAGAAGAGAAAAATATTCATATAAATATATAGATAGGACGGTAGATAATGTTATATGAAAAAAAAAACAAACTAATCCTGATCGGATTCATCATCACCTGACGAATTATCAGAATCATTAAGATATGGTTTCAAATCTTTAATATGCCAGTTCCCAGCATTTGAACCATCGGGATTTCTCAGTGTATATACAAGGGGAGACAGCTTTTTGACTACCGTACATAAGATATATTTGGGTGCTAACTTAGCCATAAACTTATCGACGGCTTTTGATAGAACCTTATTTCGTCGCCAAACTGTATCACCGAGGTGAAATTGAACATCGCGTCGCCGTAAGTTATACGTTTTAGCATTGCGTTGGTACGCATTATTCAGATTAAGTTGTATTTCATCAAATACTTCACTTAACCCTCGTATTTCAGAAACATATTTGTCATGTTGCTCTGAAGTAACGGTAGTTAGCAAATTATCGGCAGATAAAGAATAATAGTTACCGGCAATAGGGACATACCTGGCAAAATTAAGGAAAGATGGGGTATATTTAGTGACTTCATGTCTAGCGGTATTTATAGCTTGACGGATTTTTGGAATTTCTTTATCCCAATCGGAATGATCTTTAATATAACACCTGATAGCAGTTCCTATGGTTTTATTGCTACGTTCAACAAAGTTGCACTGAGGCGAATAGACAGCATTAAACCATATTTTTTGGACCTTATACTTACTACATAAATTCTTTACCGAAGAATTATTAAGATTTCGGGCGTTATCACATATAAGAAATTGAGGGACTCAGAACATAAGAAAAACGTCATTTTCAAGAAAATTAATGATATTTTGCGTAGTAGCTTTCCGCAAAGGATGAATCAACGTAAATTTCGAAAACCAGTCGGTAACAACAAGAAGAAAAGTGTATTCTCTTTTTGAGCGAGGAAACGGACCAATAAGATCTACGGCAATTATTTGCCAAGGGAACCTAGCGGATTTTTCTCGTCCCATTAAACCCATGGGAGCCAAAGTCGACATCTTTTGAGCTCCACAGATTTTACAAGACCTAATAAAACGAAGTACATCTTTCCGCATTTTGGGCCAATAATATAACTCTTGAATACGATTTAAAGTTTTGAAATAGCCAAGATGTGCACAGGTAGGGGGATCGTGACAAGAAGTGATAATATCATTTCTTAGGGGTTTCGGTACTAAAATTTTCCACTCTTTATTATTAGTGGAAACAGGTAATTCGGAAGGAATTAATTTAAAAACAAAATCATCCTCTACTTTCCACTGAGGATATTTATTGGGCTCTGATGAAATCTTAGAGCGAAAATCATCGAACCAAGGTTCAATTCGGTCCTTGTCGACTTCCAGATAAGAAATTTGTGGTTTTTCGGAGATAGACTCATTCGTAAACATGCGACTTAGTGCATCTGGGACGATATGAGAAGTTCCTTTCCGATGGATAAGATTAAAATCATGCTGACGTAAACGCATTGCCCAATGCGCAAGTTTGCCAGAAGGATTACTAATGTTTTTTAACCACAACAGGGAATGATGGTCGGTAATTACCTGAAATTTGACTCCTTCGATATAGGGACGAAATTTTTAAATAGCGAAAATTACGGCTAAACATTATCTCTCGATGAAAGAGTAGTTTCGTTCAGCCCTAGATAAGGTACGACTAGCATAAGCAATAACTACATCCGAGCCATCGACGGTTTGTGTTAAGACACCTCCTAACCCAGTATCGCTAGCGTCACATTGAAAAACAAAAGGTCTTAGAAAGTCAGGTTGAGTTAGAACAGGCGCAGAGATAAGAGCCTCTTTAATTAAAATAAAGGAGTTTTTAGCGGAATCAGTCCAGTCTACCGACTGTTTCTTCTTTTTACCTTTTAATAGGTCATTTATAGGAGAGACAAGGGTCGAGAAATTATTTATAAATCGCCTGTACCAAGAGCACATTCGCCGTTATTTTTCTTGACTAATAGCACCGGTGAACACCACGGACTATTAGAAGGTTCAATAACACCTAAACTAAGCATTTTGTCCAATTCTTCGTTTAGAATTTTGGACATATAGGGAGACATGGGAAACGGGCGTTTTTTGAAAGGTTTCGCGTCTCCAGTATCAATATTCATTTGGATTTTATCCGTGTGGCCTAATCCCTTTATATTGCTAACTTGGGAGAAAGATTCGATAGTACTAGTCACGACATATCTTTGAGTGGGGTTTAAATGATCGATAGTACATAAAGATATTTCATCGAGCTCATTATCGATGTCGGTAAAAGTTTGTGGATCATTATCGCCGGTAAGCCAAGTATTTTTAGAAAAATCTATTATAAGAGAGAAAGTCTTAACAAAATTGCTACCGAGGATAAAGGTATAAGGTAACGTAGGTACGATTAGTGCTTTGATGACATGACAAAAATCGTTAGCTAAGATAGGGAGATCGACTACACCGGTAACAGCGCGATTAGAGCCGTCAGCTAATGAAACATTTTGATGTTGAGATAGATCTACAGATAAGTTGTTGGATTCAAGGAATTTAATGCCTTTTGCGCCAACAATAGTTATAGAACAGCCAGTATCTAGAAGGACTGTAAAAGTTCTCGAGAAAATTGAGACAGAAATATGCGGCCTAGAATCGCTAATTTTATTAATTAGCACCGGGGCGGCAATTTTCGTAACACTAATATGATAAAAATATTTGACGGTCTTTAACCACTGATTCCATTTATTTTGAATTCTAACGTCGGATTTATTAGGACGGAAAGGTAACGAGATTGCACCGACAGAACAAACTCGACGAACTAGTTTTTTGAAGGCATGCGGCATTTTTTACAGGTATGGACAGTCACATTAGGATTACCACACTTGTAACAGAACTTGTGCTGTCGTTCCTTTTTACAGACGGGATAGATATGACCTGTTTTTTGACAATTCCAACAGGTAGCTACTTTCGAAGTGTTTTTATCATTTTAATTAGATGAATTAGATACATGATTAGAGGTAGATGGAGACGATATGGCATTTGAGGCATTGTTGTGAGAATGACGCTTCGACTGCGGAGTATCAGTCTCGACAACAGAGATTTTAGAATTTTGGAAGAACTTGGCCTACAATGAAGGGTTAGCATCTTCCAACTTCTTAACAATTTGAGTTAGTTCACTCACGGTATTAATGTCTTTTAAAATAACATGAGGAATATACTCAGGTAAGATATTTTTACGAATAATCCTTAACTTTGTGGATTCGGATGCTTCGCGAGATAAACGATTAAAAAGGGATAGCATTTGCGCGGCGAAAATTACGATAGGCTCGCTACGTTTTTGTTTACGACCTTTGATTTGATCCCAAAGATCTTCGTCGAAATCGGGAGATAAAAAAGTGGATTTAAGAATTTCAACAAGTCCATCCCAAGAACTTATTGAGGACTTTATACTGCGAAACCACACCGCAGCATCGCCAGAGAAAAATTCAATAGCCGAATTAAATAAAATATCTTTCGGGACATTACGAGATTCGGATAACTCATTAACTCGTTCAATAAAATCAAACACAGTCAAACTCATTCCATTTAAATATGGAATATTGGGAGATATTTAAATCGGGAGAAGAAACATGTATTATCTGCTGAGCAGCAGGAGAGACATACTCAACAAAAGAAGAACTAGAAGCTAAAGGAATGACTTTATCATTCATCTCTTGCTCCAATAACAAACAAGTAGCGTTAGATTCATTTCGAAAAGAAATAGATTCCTCAGAATAAGGCTCGGGAATAGGGAGACGATCTATTCTACCTAACAAATGAATAAGTCGTGATTTGACTTGGCGAAAACAAGAATCTGTTGAAGAACCTTCAAACTCTTCAACTAACTTTGAAATATTATCAATAGAATTTTTAATGGCAGTCTTTTCGTCATCATAATCTAAGGTATCTAAAGATAATTGATTGCTGTTATCCCTAACTAACAGTCTCTTGAGGATTTTCCTCTTTTCATTTATTTTTCTACTCGTAACAGTTCCTCTGATTTTTAACTCATAATTAATTTCCTCTGAAGTAAGAAAATTGACTTCAAAATTATTCATTTTTTAATTTAAGTCTACATGTAATAAAAAAATATAAAAATAGTACAAATATACCAAAGAAAGATCAGGTTTAATTCCAAAATTTATACATAAATCTGGAGAACTTTTGTAGTGTGTTTACCAGACGGAACGCAAGAAGAAAATAAAAAATACTAAGATAGAGATAAAGCAAATATAAGAAGAAATAAATAGAAATAGAACACGGAAGCTGATGAGGGTCCTCGTAGCTGGGCGTTATATAAATGTGAAAGAGAAGCAAAGGCAACGGACAAAGAAAAAACAAAAGGATATAAGCCCCACGCTTTGGGCGGCATAAAAATATGTGTAACCTCAGAAACCTTTTTTTTGATGGTGCTAGAAAGGTCACCAATGGAGACACTGCGGACGGCAGCCAGATGGTTGGTGGAGAGCGAGTCGTGGGTTCGAAACTAGCTTTTGGAACCAGGAATGGGTCCAACGGACGAAATAAGTAAAGATACGATAAGAGATATTGGAAAAGATACAGAAATAAACAAAAACATAGATGGGTAAAATTACCAAAGATAAGATAAGATAGGGAACAGGGCGCCACTTAATTTTTTGGGGTTTAAGGAGAAAATTAAGAAACCTTAGAAAAGAAAAAAGATAAGGAAAGATATTTAGGTTCAGAGATAAAACCCAAGAAAAGATATCACAGTTAATTATTGAATAAATTTGGTCAACACTCTACATAAACAAAAAATAAATTTACAAGGTATTACACTTACTTACCTACAAAACTTAATAAGCCTGATCTTTCTACTGGTCAAAGGTATAGCTATATTTAAAGGTAAAAAGCAAATGTATCAGGGAACTTTGTTAGGAGTCGACAAATAAAATACATACATAAAACAATAACAATATATTAAACAACAACAAAATTACGACGCTGCTGAATGCAACACAAGTAATAAAAATACACCAACAACTATAAAATGGTGGTATACATATAAAAATAGGCAGAAATATAATTAGAAAATATCTTTACAAAGATATAAGTATAACACAAGCATGCACAAATAAAGTTTTGGCGTATTTCGAGATATTACAGCAAAAAAAAAATGAATAAAAAATTATAACAAACACCAAAGATAACAAAAATTAATAAAATTTAAATTTACAAAAATACAAAAAAAGTTACTGAAGTGAAAGGATAAAAATTTAACCAAACCGCACTTGGTTAAGTCGATTATTTGATTCGTAACAAAAAAAAATATAGAATGTTCTTTAATTGACTGCAAAATTCAGTAGCTACTATCAACTACATTTGATGACATGTATGATCGTTGGATACGTCCAGATAATGGAAGATGATATGATGCTATACCATGTTACTTGCCCAGATAGGTGGAGATATTAAAATTATGTCACTTACAGTAATTCCTGAAGACTGCTGCGTTAATTCACTGAAGTTAATACTGTACTTGTATTAAACACTGAATTTATGACTATATTTAATCTAATAGAGTATAGGATGAAGAAACTCAAAATAACAAGTGTATACACACTTATACAGAAAATGCACAGAGACGGTAAGGTAGCAGATACGATAATGTGAACTAAGCGTCTTAACTCGACGGATGCCCACCGATAAGTGTTTTCTCTACGAGTGCCCACCGAGAAGTGACTTGGTTCCTCTAAAATTTTACCAAGCTACCCAAGAAAAGGTGAGGGTATCTTCCCCTCAAAAATGATAGGCCAGCTGTATGTATTTCTGAGAAGGTAAAAAGTTCTAATTAACATTGAACATAACGGTATACTTCTACCTACAAACTTGATGAAACATCAAATCTCCTAGATTAGGTTTTTCCCGAGATTGGGTCTTTACAGAAAAATTACTATACCAGCCTTCGGAATATCTACAAATCTATCATAAAAGACACGGATTAAAAAAGGATTAACAACCTTTCGGACGCAAGGAAATTCCGGGTATTCAATAAAATTTTGAAGACGGTAAACCGAACATAAGCGTATCATCACGGGGGTAAAAGGAATTAAAATTAATTTAATATATTAATTAAAAAAAATGTTACAAGATGAATTATACTAAGAGATAGAAAAAAAATAGCAGGTTAGGTTCTCGAAATAAATCAGTGCGGTAACAACTCATTTATATTTTTTAAATAAAAATTATCTATTATAAAAGAAAGTTTTTAATTAGTACTAATAAACGAAAACTATCATTGACCCGGCAATATTAATTTGATATATAACGGTAAACCACGGTACAGGATTTTAAATGGATAACTTAGAGAAATATCAGTCTCTAGCTGTTGGATATTTAATGAGATGACCCCATTGGTTGACTTTAAATGAATTTTAATATATACTACCCCATGATTCCACTGAATGTCTGCTATTTTGGTAAAGGCGTACGCTGACCTTCAATAAACACTGGTTGACACAGTCGTCTCATGCACATATATCTCGTACACTGCTCAGTATAGGCATACAATTTTCGTCATACACTCCCAATCAAGTAGTTCGAATGTCAACAATAATTTTTATAAATTTTCATTCATAAGAAGGTACTCAAACAATTCATTTGCCTAATAAACTTTTGCTATTCTAAAGCATTGTCCTTTTAAATGCAGCACAGATAAATGTCGTTTCAACCTTTCAATAAAACTTCTTACTTTCTCTCTCTCATACTTTACCTTATTGGTGAAAAAACTTGAATTTAAAAAAAGTATTCGGAATGTAATAACATTTGTTTCGAAACTATCTTACCGATTAATAACATTCATTCAATCTAGCTATTGGAATGATACCAAAAATAATTTTTGTGCACAGGGTTTTCAGAACTTTCATTTGTCTTTGTTATTCTAAACAATTGTCATTTTAAATACAGCACACACATGTGAGCGTGCGCGACGACCATCGCATCAACCTTTCAATGAACGATTCTTACTCTATTACTTAATCGTGTTACCAATAAAAATCGCCCGTGCAAGACGGAATAAGAACAGAGATGGTAAAAAGGTGGATAACTCTAGAATCAATAAAAATCCTTAACAGATGCATAACAAATTATAGTCGTGGCACAACACACAAAAAGAGAGATCGAATAGATATGAACCGACCAATTAGTCTTTTACCACACCCATGTAAATTATTAACAAAGTTTATAACAAATTAGATTTATACCAAAGACGGATTCCACAAAGGATACAGTACGAATGATCATCACACACACTCAGAAAAACGCAAAAATTCCACTGAAGTTGGCATTTTTTAATAACGCTTGCGATTCAATAGAACAATGGGTGGCAATGGGGTAGTTTATGCATTAGACAACGGCAGAATAGACCCCGATATAAAAAGCTCTAGGAAAACATTTATAGGAAAGCAAAATTTAAAGTTAGAATCTGTGAAAGCACAATAAGGCACTATTAATGAGGAGAGGTATCAGACAAGGAGATACGATGTCAGATAAGTTCTTTACACTTGCTTTGGAGGATATTTAAAAAAAACTGGAATTGGAACAAAAAATGAAGGTATTAACATCGATGGACGCTACTTAAATCACTTGCGATTTTTAGATGACATTATACTGAGAAAATTAAGGTCATGTTAGCTGAAAAGGTTGAAAATGTAGAAGAATATGTGTATTAACAGTGTGTAACAGATTATGTGTCCTACTAACTATACTTGCCGTTGGTAGGTACGTACTTCTTTATAAAAAGGTATATAGATACAAAAGGACTTGGGTTTATTTTTTAATGGAATTTTCACTTGCATAGGATAGGCAATGAAAGAGAACTTTTTAACACAGTAAAAGTTAGAAAAACATCATACCTAGGCCACATACTGAGAAATAATAAGTACCAATATGCCCAACTTATAGAGGGAAAGAGATGCCTAGGAAGGAAAAGACTATCGTGGCTTAGAAACATCCGACAATGGACAGGGCTAAATTTTGAACAGCTAATAAGAACAGCTGAAGATAGAGAAGATTTTAAAATTGTAGTAGCCAACCTCCATTGAGGAGAGTGCACTTTAAGAAGAAGAATAGGAAATTTAATACTGTATTTTTAAAAATGTTATTTTTTTTATTTAACATAATTTTATTATTTCATTGCCAAATTAGATGTTTTTTTTTTATTTGCGGAAATTTCGTAATGTATTTTATTTTGTATTATGTATTTTTATGTAAGAATCCGATTAATAAGAGCTGCTTTTATTTCATCCATTATTTCATGTTATCTTGTATATCGCTTTTTTATTATTTATGTTTTGGTCTCATTTGTGTACTACATATGATATCTGGATAGAAGGTTATCCCAAAACAAATATGGTTAAGTGGTAAACTAGGTATTTGTGTTCAAATGGGTAGTAGTGCTCATGCAAAAAAAAAGAAAAAATGGTTAATTTATTTAACAAATATATACCACTTTGACCAATATTGTATACGTCTGAATGTTTTATCTCCTATTCAGGGGTAATAAGTAATCAATATAAGTAGTTAGTGTCAAATGTGCAATTATCTTTATCAGCAATAGCTTACTGACTTTACTCTACATGTTGAGTCCAAATAATTAAACCTTGTCTCTTCAGAAAAGAGCAATTTAAATTGCAAAGTAAATTGCGTGCAGGAGATCGTGTTCTGTGCAAGCTTTTTCTAGCCTATTACAACCAAGAAGGTGTTATGAATCTTGCACCACCCCACATTTATAAAGGTTATCGGTATTTGCGGACAAGAATCCTCCAGGCAGAATGAGAATAATAACTACCAGAAGGAAGTTCCTCATGAGAACTCAATTGGTGGGGATCAACTTCTTTTTTTTGGCATGATGAGTTTTTTTGGTATATCTTACAGTTTTTCTTGATTTGAGTCGGCATACAATGGGCTGGTATTTGTGGAATGGATTTTACGAATCTAGACTTTGTTTGTTTCGTTCTCTAGCGAGTTATCTTCGAATATTAGGTATGCTGATAGCTATGATATGGTAGAGCTTATGTATGGATCTGAGTCTTATTGTAACAAACTTCCGCTGCTGATTTTGTTGACTCACTTATAACTAAATCTACGTGACAAGTATGTGTTGGTATCACCCATGCTGGCAAGGTATATTCGGCAGCAGAACCATATAGTGCAAGCGTCTATGTTTTAAGGGTGGAAGGATGTGCGCCCCATTTTTAGCTGACAAGCTTGCGGAGAATATTATTTTTGGTCCTCAGTTTGCCTATTAGTTTTAAACAATGTTCTGTGAATGACAGCGTGCGATATAAACTATCTCCAAGGTATTTATAGGAAGTCCAGAGTTCAAGAATTACATAACACCATTGAATGTTAAGTTTTGTAAAAGCGTCTGTATTACGGAAATTTAAGAAGTACAACTGAGTTTTTCCTAAGTTTGGCTTAAAATTCTTTCGTAGTGTATTTTTATAGTATTTGCGGCATCATTTAGATTTTTCTCCACTTCAGCAACAAAAGTTTTTGGTTGTGCAACAATATCGTCTACATTTCGTCCTATTATCTACTGGTATGGGTTGATCGTTTGTGTATATGTAATACAGTGTTGATGGCATTACGCTACTTCAAGCGAGACCGTTCTTCTGCATTCTCCATCTGGTATTCTTGCCATTAAGTCATACTAAAAATCTTTTCTGTAGGCATACGCGGATAATACAAGTGAACTGAATATCTAAGGAAATGTCATATAGTTTTTGGAGCATTGTCCTCTAATTTAAGGTGTCGTAAGCGGCATTAAGATTGACAAATACCACCATTGTTTTCGCTGTGTTGGGTAAGATTTATTATTTTTAACGTACATGATCTTTCCTGTTTTTTCTTCTATTATCGGTGATATTATATTAAGGATCGTGTGCAAAAGTATTTTAAATAGCAGACGAAATAAAGATATTGGCGGATAGCTTTCGTGGTCGTCGGAGTTTAAGCAAGGTAATAACTTTGGCTTGTATCCAGACTTTGGTTTCTGCATAGTTTAAGTACATGTATATCATTCAGCACCGGAAAAGCCATTGTAGTGGTTTTGGTTCAAATTTCGTAATTGGCTGTATGCTTAGATCCTCAATGTTGGGAGCCATATCATTTTTCATTATACATGTAGATGGTGGATGCAAGCTCAACATCGGTAAAAGGTTCCCTCAGCTGACTGTTTTTGTCCTCTCTCACATTGAGTTTTCACATTTGTATTAGCGCATAAATGTCTCATAAGGTTAACTAAAGTAAAGTTTCTTTATCTCTAGATATGTCCTTAATATTTATAGACATAATTAGAATAGTTGATCCTAAAAAGAACCGATTTGACCAAATTATATTGAACAGAAGGGTCCTTCTTTGAACCCCATAAGTAATGGCTATTCTTTTTATTTTTTATTAAAAATTTAAATTTTACATACTGACTATTACTTTTCGACGATATTTCAAATCAAATTTGTATAGTATCTGTTGGTAAAAAAGAGTCTCTTTGTGAAAAGTAAATAAGTTTGTAATATTGGTCAGAACTCATATATGGATAATAAGCAAATCAACAGTTACATTGAGTGTATAAAATTTCAATTACATAACATATCGGCGCAGGAGATAGGTTTACCCCAGAGATCAAAAGTTACATGTCTATTCCGGGTTCTATTTAGTCTTTACGTATTTTCATTACTTAAAGAGTGCGAAAAGACATGCTTATGCTTTTTATTTTTTTAAATATTTTCTGCTACGTCCTCTCTACCGTCCCCTCTTTTTTGAACAACCTGTGTTATTTTTTTTTAATTAAGCACTTGTCCAGGGCTATTTAAAACACTCTGTCCTCTGCTATTACATTAATATGACTGGTTTATTATTTCCTTTCGTTCTTGTAGCCATTAATGAATGTTGTTTATCCTGAGTATCTTCCGCATATCACTATTTCTTCTGTGTATTAGGATTTTTAATTTTGGTTAGGAGTGTTGTCTGAGCCGCCGACGAGTGAACATTGTAAGCGTTCAGCATCGAATATATCGTTTAAAAACTTGTGTAGTGTGCCCGATGTGGTTTTTGTACGATAAGAACAATTAATACCTTTTTATCAGAAAGTGATTTAAAACTTTATCATATAAAAACAGTTAATACAAATAATTTGCCGATCCTATAGGCCAGGCATTGAGTTCATTAAAAATTAAATTGTCAGTTATTACCAACAATTGACGTGCAGCTTATGTGTACATGAGCAGCACAGGAAATACCATTAAACCAACTGTTCCTTCCACAACAATGTCACAACAAGATTCCACAATCCGCAACAAACAAGATACATCAAACAACAACATTTCTACAATGTCATATGTAACAGCAGCAAAAACAACACCGAAACCAACCTACCCAAAGAAAGAACAAGCAATCATACTCCATGCCGAAGACAGCCTCAAATTATTTGATTATGTAAAAGCAATTGGTGATATTATCGAACCCAAGAACATCTGCTTCGCCTCCAGAATCTCCAACAATAGGGTTTGTATATATTTAACTAATAAAAACATAGTAGATGAACTTGTAAAATTTTCACCAGAATTGATTTGGAAGCTAAACCGATCGCGCTAAGTACTAATCTTGAAGCTGTAGCGGTCTCTATTACCTATCATAAAAAGATTAACATATGTAACATTTATTTACCACACCCTAGTAATCTAGATATGCACGAATTAAATAATTTTATAGACCAAATTCCACATCCTAAATTAATTTTAGGAGATATGAACTGCCACTACCCGGCATGGGGAAGTCACAAAACTGATAAATACGGTAACTTATTGAAAAACCTAATTGATTGTTCTGATTTATTGTTACTTAATACAGGGAATCCAACTAGATTTAATTCTTATTACGGTTCATTTTCCACCATTGATATATCCTTATGCAGTCAATCACTCTCAACTACATTGTCATGGAACACTTTGAACTCATTATATAATAGTGACCACTTTCCAATTTCTATAACATCAAATCACATTCATCCCCCTTGATTTCCCAATATATCAGTCCTGGAAATTAAAAAATGCAAATTGGGCATCCTATCAATCCTATATCAATAATAAACTTGAAAACTTCCATTTAAGCAATGATATAAACTATGATATCACCTCTTTAAATAATATTATTATAGAAGCAGCTTTAGAAAATATAGGAAAGACAAAACCCTGTAAAAGCAACCCGTACCTTGGTGAAATAGTAAAATTGCAAAAGAACTCTCATCTTGTAAACATGCCTTTAATAAACTGAAAAAACATAATACAGACCAAAACTTACTTAATTTTAAAAAACTCAGAGCTGAATCAAGATATCTTATGAAAAAAAGCAAAAAAGATACTTGGAAAGACTACGTATCATCCATAAATTCATCAACACCTTCACAGGTTATTTGGTCTGAAATTCGGAAACTTAAAGGTACCAACTCCTTTAGGCATATCAATGCACTAACATATAATAATGAGATCATCACCTGTAAAAAAGCTATTGGTGAAACTTTAGCCGAAGTTTACCAAGAAAATTCTAGCGACCAAAATATAACGCCACAATTATTATTTCATAAACAAAATATAGAATCATTCGAAATCGTTGATAACTGTTGATTCATTAAATGCTACCATAACTCTTCAAGAACTAGAATACTCTATTGTAGACTCCAAAAATACATCCCCAGGACATGATGATATTCCACCAATATTCATAAAACACCTACTTTTCAGAGCAAAAATAATATTGTTAGATTTATTCAATACCTGTTTTTTAAATCATAAATTCCCAAAACCCTGGTCTCAGTCAATAACTATTCCCATTATTAAACCCAATAAGCCCGAAGATATACCCTCATCGTACCGTCCTATTTCTCTCACATTCAGTATGTGCAAAATACTGAAAAAAATTCTAAATCTCCGTCTAACATGGCATTTAGAAACAAAAGATCTCCTTACCCCATTTCAGAGTGGTTTTCGCAAGGGACGGTCTACATTAGATAATCATATTTCACTGCAAACCTCAATCAATGAAGCCTTTGCAAACAATCAGAAGTTGATTGCAATATTCTTTGACATAACCCAGGCTTTTGATAGGACATGGAAACACTCTATATTAGCAACACTTAATAATTATGGAATTCAAGGTAACATGCTTGCTTTTATAACAAAATTTTTAAGTAATCGTTCTATACAAGTTAGAATAAATGGAATCATAAGTTCTCCAAAAATGCTAGATAATGGAATCCCTCAAGGATCCATTTTAAGTCCAGCCCTATTTTTAGTGGCTTTTAATAGCATCATAAATGTAATCAGAGCTCCTATTAAAGCTAGCATTTACGCGGATGATATTGTTATTTACACCAAATCTAATAACCTAGTTTCAGCAACATATATATTACAACTTATGTTAAATCGACTTTAAAATTGGCCATTACAAATGGGATTCAATTTTTCTGCAGAAAAAACTCAATACGTAATGTTTAGTAAAAATAACACTTAACATACAATTAATTTAAGATTAAATGATTTACCTATAAAAAAGTCAATAGAAGTAAGTTTTTTAGGCCTAACTTTCGATAGAAAATTAAATTGGAATGTGCATATTAATAAATTACAACTAGCATGCCAAAACCGGTTAAACATACTTAAAATATTATCTAATAAATTTTGGGGTGCCGACTGTAAAACATTAATTAACCTATACAATCACTTATTAGAAGTAAATTAAATTACGGTTGCATATCTTACGGTGCTGCAAGCAAAACTGCTTTAAAAAAACTAAATAGCATACAATCTACAGCTTTGAGATTAGCACTGGGTACCTTCAGAACTAGTTCTATTAGTAGCTTACAAGTTTTAGCGAGAGAACCACCTCTATATATTAGACGCCAACAATTATCCCTAAAGTATATAGGGAAAATATCAGCACAGAAACAACATCCAGTATTCTCCCAAATTTGCCATCCTAATATTGGTTCTACAAAACCAACTAAAAATAGTACTCCCCTTATAGAACAAATGAAATCTTCTAACTTTGATATGGATAAGCTAAATCGATCTCTACAAGTCAGTTTAAATTTTCCTCCATGGA
This sequence comes from Diabrotica undecimpunctata, assembly GCF_040954645.1. Classification (NCBI taxonomy): domain Eukaryota; kingdom Metazoa; phylum Arthropoda; class Insecta; order Coleoptera; family Chrysomelidae; genus Diabrotica; species Diabrotica undecimpunctata. Next base: position 6,383,841 of record NC_092813.1, read on the forward strand.
TAATCCAACCACTTACCATTGATTTAACCCTCACAAAATACCCCAAATCAACTACAAATCCGATTTTCATTAAACACAATTTTCAGTGATGCCTCTAAAGCTCATGACGGACATGCTGCTGCATACTACTGTAAATACACTACTCACACTATATCCATACCTACAAACTGCTGCATCCTCACAGGTGAGACCAAAGCCATTTTGGAAGCCTTAATTTTCTTCAAAACGCGTAGTGAGAATAAATGTGTCATTATCACTGACTCATTAAATGATCTCTTAGGTGAAAAAAAATATACGCTACAAATCCAATATTTCGGGCTATAAAAAATGAGATAAATGTAATTCAATCAACTCGAAAAGAAGTAGCATTTATCTGCGTACCGTCGCATGTAGGAATAGCTGGAAATGAGAAAGTGGACAACCTAGCAAACACAAGTCGAATAAACTCACAATACACAACCAAAACAATAAATAACCCATATTCCGATCTCAAAAACCTAATTAAATACCACTGTATAAACATATGGCAAGACTACTGGAAAGATTCAGGAACCAAACTATATGAGATTTATCCCCTTGTGAAGACAATCTTGAATAATCCATCCAATAGAAGGGATCAAGTAATAATTAACCGACTAAGAATTAGACACACTGCACTGACCCATAGATTCTTAATCAACAAAGAACCTTCTCCAACCTGCAGAAACTGTTCTCTCCCATTGATGGTGAAGCATATTCTGATTGACTGCCAGTACCACGAAGAAACAAGAAGAAAATATGGAATCTCAGATGACATCAAAACCACTTTAACCATAAATACTGACCATGTAATAAATTATTTAAAATATTTACGTTCATATACATCTATTTAATGTAAATAAAATGAACTTTTGTGTAGTTACTCCACTAATAACCCTTCGTGGTTTATGTGGATTATATGTTTTTTCTAAAAAAAAAAAATTGGGAATTGATAGTATTAGTTTTGGATTCCCCAAGTTTGTTAATAAGCATACTGTCCTATATACGCAAACTATACTAAATATGAAAGAGTTTTTAGTAATAAGTAAGTGGATAATTTCTATACCGGGTACGTCTATTATTTTATTACTGATGGAAAAAGTATTGATAATTTCATTTGCTAAATAGATGCATACTCCTCCCCCACAACGAGCACCTCTATATCTACAAAATATAGTAAAATTATCAATGTTTACAATAGCATCGGGAATAGAAGAATTAAGCCACGTTTCTGTTAGGAGAATAATGTGAGGTTTTAAAAGTTGAACAGTATACATAAGAAGCCAATCCGTAAATTTTGGTGCAGAATTTTTGTATAATACGTCCAGATTCTTTTGTAACAAATTATCATGAACAATGGAAATTACCCTGTTTTTCATACCCAATACTGTATTATATTTTTGACGAGTGGTGTGGTTTGAAAAGTAATTCATATACCTGCCCGATGCTGTTGGCTTTTACCAAAAATGGTATACTAAGATTTGTCTCGGTTTCAATTGTGAACTGAAGTAGTTCATTAAATGAATAAAACATTTTTAATGTGGTATTGATGTGATAAGACGGAACTGCACATATGATGTCATCGACATATTTATATATAAATGGTAATTCGACAGGTAATTGTGTGGTCACATTGTCTAAGAGATGATCAGTTACAATAATAGCAAAGATAAGACTAATCGGGGAACCTATAGGCGTTTCAAAAATTTGGGAGTAAAATTTTTCATTGAAACTGAAATAAGTGTTATTAAAAATGAACCTGAGAATTAGTTAAAAATTATCTTTAGATAATGTCGTGTAGTCTTTTATAAGGTTCCAATTTGATTCTATAATGTATGTGACCATATTTAGTGGAATGTTTGTAAATACGGTCACGGACATTATAGAATCAAATTGGAACCTTATAAAAGACTACATGACATTATCTAAAGGTAATTGTTTACTAATTCTCAGGTTCATTTTTAATAACACTTATTTCAGTTTCAATGAAAAATTTTACTCCCAAATTTTTGGAACACCTATGGGTTCCCCGATTAGTCCCATCCTTGCTACTATTGTAACTGATCATCTCTTAGACAATGTGATCACACAATTACCTTAGCTTATTAGGAATATTTTGAAACGGAATGGGTACCGTTGTTTTGAAGTTTCAACAACTCAAGAGGTATTAGCCGAGGACAATTTCAAACGCATGGAATTTTGTGAACTGATGATGAATAAACAAAATAATAATGAACATTTTTTAAAAATCATTTTGTTTACCGATGAATCGTTATTTTCGTAAAATCGGAAACATAATCCTTCTATCGTACGATATTGGTCTCGGCATAATAAGCACTTGAGTATTCCAGTACGAACACAATATCTCCAAAAACTTAATGATTTTGACAGGTATTTTAGGGGACTACATCGTCGGTCCATTTTTTATTGATGGTAATTTAACAGGAAATGAATATTTAGAATTGTTGCAAAATCAAAGTATTCCAGCAGTTCAATTGCTTCCTGTCAATTTTGAGGATATTCGGTTTCATCAAGACGGCTGTCCTGCTCACAATACACGAGCAGTTCAAAATTATTTAGAAACCATTTTTGGAAATAAATTAATTTCTTCTCGTGGTACGATCAAGTGGCCTCCCAGATCACCAGACTTATCCCCAAATGATTTTTTTCTTTGGGGATATTTAAAAGCAAGTGTTTATCGACATGGTTTTAAGAGAGCCCGAAATTTAGCGGAATTGAGGGACAAAATAATTCATCTTTGTGGAAGCATTAGACCGGAACTGCTCAGAGATATGAGAGTATCTTTGTACAGATTTGATATTTGCTCTGCAGAAAGAGGCGGAATATTTGAACCTCTCTTACGTTGAATTTTTTTTAATATTAATATTATGTTATTTTTGGAATTCGTTTTTATTTTAATTTTTAGAGGTAGGTTTTTGGCGAATTGGCATGTAGGTACCCCACCTATGTTTCGTTTTTATACTGGCGGCTTGGCGAGATGCGAGATTTTATTATACAATAATTATTGTTTGCGTTTGGTAACGTGCCCACGTGCGCAGCAGTCGAAAAGTATCGACTGGAGAGGGAGTCCAGTCGAACAAATGAAATAATTAAAAACATCGCGACGTTTTATTGATATTTACACTGGGTAATTGCAAATCAGATAATCATTGTATAGTTATAAAATTACTATATTCCGCAAAATAAATTCCAAGTATATATATATATATATATATATATATATATATATATATATATATATATATATGTATAATATATATATATATATATATATATATATATATATATATATATATATATATAAAGTAGTTAGGTATTATTGACTGACACGTTATGTAAAATAAAGTTTTATTTTGAGGTTGCAGTCATTAATAGGGTAGGAAAGTGAAACTCTTTGTTCTTTATCAAGCTTTCGCAAAATTTATTTGCTTCTTCAGGGTATGCTAAAATATGGTATCAGTAAATACAATGAAATTAGAATTAAATACCATTGTATAAAACTAGTATAAAAACTTACAACATAAGGTTAATCCATTAAATTTTCAAATTTACAAAACATTAAATTAAGTTAAGTGTTTAATGACTGCAACCCTATTAATGACTGCAACCTCAAAATAAAACTTTATATAGTTATATATATATATATATATATATATATATATATATATATATATATATATATATATATATATATATATATATATATATATATATATATATATAAATATATATATATATATACTGTCATACTTTTTCTTTCCCAACCAAAGAAAAATAAATAAAAATATCCATCGGAATAAAATTTTAAGATATCATTAAAAACAAAAATGTATATAGTAATTTAAGATAAGATTTAGTGTAGATAAGAATAGAAATTTGTTTGGCAAACGACCTTTTTCCGTTTCAAACAAAATTATCAAAAAACCTTTGTTTAGAATTAGAAGACATTTTACCTGTAAGTTAATCTTTTCATTGTTTTTATAGTCGAGTATTAAATGACCATATTCTAATCTTTTGAAATATGTATAAATGGTGTATTGACAAAACCAATTTTAAAGTAAGCTATTTAGTTTTTCTCTGAAACCGAAATTAGGCTTTTCCAAAATCATGGTAAACACAATTTGAGCTTTTGATTGGACGGTCGTTTTTAAATGGGAATTTGGATGAGCCGATCATGAGACGGGAGAAGTTAGTGATATTTTGGTCATCGAAAGGAAACAGTCGTTTGTCTCAAGATAGGGTGTGGTTCGTGAGTTTGGATACCGACGTAACGAAAAGAAGTGAATAGTTTGCAGAAGGAGATAACAAGTAGATTAAAAGAGGTCCTTGTATCTACCGTGGGCATTTTATAAAGTATATGTGAAAGTATTCTTACGGCATCAAGTTGACAAAAGGAGGTCCTGGTGTCATAAATAAGTAGCTGAGTTTGGAGAAGTGAATCAGGTGTTTTTTGTGTAGTCTGCAGGAGGTTTGCAGAGACGTTAAGAAGGAGCCGAGGTGCCAAAGAGGAGAGATCACATCGTTGAGGAGACTTGACTTTTCTGGGTATGTTCCAACATACAACTCAAGAAGAAAATAAGCTGTAAGTGTTTGTACAATTGAATTTTATATCTGTGAAGAATCGGTTTGACATCATGGTCATTAGCATTCAAATTTAAGAACTGAGGTTTTGTTATGCTAATCAAAAGTTTAAAGTTTTGTTGTTTCTTGTTTCAAGTAAAGAAAATTTTAAGTAAAATTGGTTTTCACGTAACATAAATGTATGTAGCTTTATAATCTTATTATTATAAAATTTTGATTTATTTTCTTGTATGCTGATCGATAAGATAACGACAGAATTTAATAATTGTTTTATTCGTTCATATAAAATAAAGAAACGTAAATCTTTGTAATATAATATATTTGTATTCTTATCCTTTCTTCTCTACCCGATAAAAGACAACTAGAAAATCTTTTGAATCCATCGAACACAGGTAATATAAGGATTATTTTACTTTTGATAACAAATAAGTTATAATTCTTTTTTATTGGCTCAATAAACTAAGATTAAAGTCAAAATAAACAATCATAACAAATGGCCCCCAACGTGTAAGGCGTAGAAAGTATTTCTAGTTAAAATTTAAACGGATAGAGAAAGAAAGCAGATTGATTGAAAATTTATTTGCCGATGGTTAAAGTTTATAATATTTGCTTTTATGACATTGCATTTCAAATTTCTCTAGGTACAAATTTTTACATGATATAATTTATGATATTTGATTGATTTTTACAACTGACAAAAGTTTTAAAATTTTATTGCATTTATTTGAATTTATTGCATTTGGGATAAGAGGAAAAGTTTTCGTCTTTGCAACATTACTCGAATTTGTCGACCACAAGGAGTCAAAGCAAAACGCAAGAAAGGAAAGAGGATAAGATAGAAGAGGAAACAATTATTGATGAAGGATCGGATAATGAAGGAAATGCTACAATAATGGAGGAAAGAAAAGAAACAGGGATGTAAGAAAAATTATTAGCAATGATGCAAATACAGACACAAACAATGAATGAAACATCAAAGAAAATGGATAGAAATCAACAAGATACAAAACAAACAATGGAAGAAAATCAACGGGAAACAAGGCAAGCAATAGAACTAAACAACAGGAATATAGAGCAGCGTCTGGAAAACTATGAACAGGAAATTAAAGGATGCGTTGAGGGGATAAAGAAAGAACTGATACAACAGATAGAAGAAATAACCCTAAAGAATGCAAAACAAGAGACAGAGATTAAAGATATCCAAAATACAATGAAGGAGATACGAAATTGCCAGAAAAGGGAACTAGAGAAATTAGAAACAAAATTTGAAAACGCGTTACAAGAAGATATGCGAGAAATAGAAAGAAAAATGGAGGAAATCAAAAAGGAACAAAATTCCGGGGAGGGAAGGAAAATTTTTATCCAGGGAACAAGCGAGGTAAAATTACAGTTTGGCGGGGATGTAAGGAAACTTCACCCCGTAGCGTTCATGAATAATCTAAAGAAGAAGATACAATACATGGGAAACTTTGAGACAGCTAAGGAAATGATCAGAAATCATCTCAAAGATGAGGCGTGTCTATGGTTCGACAGCAAAGCGGAGGAATTTGAAAATTGGCAAGAATTTGCAAATAAATTTCTGAGTTTTTTCTGGGTAAAGACAGAGCAATTACAGATAAACAAGGAATTGCAAAATGGGAAATACCATGAGAGGATGGGTATATCAGAAAAAACATACGCATTGCAAATGTACAATAACGCAAAACATCTGCAATACAATTATTCATCCGAGCAATTAGTAGAGTTGATTGCAACACACTTTGATGACACCATTGAAGATCAAATCAATCTACAAAACTACAAAGACATCGATAGTTTATGCCAATTCCTACAAATAAGGGCATCACGGATACAGGAAAAAAGAGCAAGAAGGTCACAAGAAAATTACAAACACCGAGAAACTCAGGAATACAGAGAGAGAGGACAAAATTTTAGGAAGGATTACACTAGACGAGAATTTATTCCCAGGAGGGAAAACGAAAATAGGGAAAACAGAAGAGGAAATGATGATTTCAGAAATCGGCTATGGAATGAGGACAGATATCGAGAAAATCACAACAGAAATAACACACGCGCATATCCCGAAAACAGAAATTACAATAGACGAAATGAACAGAAATATCGTGGAAACCGGAACGGATATGACAGACCAAAAGAAAACAGAAGAGAGGTAAATCATACACAAATAGAGGAAAATGAAAATGAAAGACACAGCGATGAAAGAAGAAATACGGAAGAACAACAGACGGTTTTTCACGAAAGCACCCACTAAAACCAAAAAACCAGAGAGGAATTTTTTGTCACCCGAAGGAATTAATTAAATTAGCAGGAAATAATGAGGAAAGAAGAGGAGTTAATTTAAAATTTGTGGATGGTTTCATAAAAAATAGACCAATCAAAAATTTGATAGACACCGGTTCAGAAATAACATTGGTAAACAGAAAATTCATAGAAGAAGTGAGTTTGACAAATTTAATTTACAAAATACCAAGGGTAAATTTGGTGGGTGCAAATAAACGGACATTGGCAACGATAAATGAAGGAATACGAGTGAGGGTACGATTGGATGAGAAAATGTATGCACTACAATGTGTAATAATGCCAAACATGTCGCATGGCATGATTGTAGGAGTGGACGAACTGGCAGAAAAACATGTAGTCATAGATTTCAAAAATAATACGATGAAACTAACAGAAGAAAAAGAAGGAGAACAGGAAAATGAACATGGCAAAAAGAAAATTGATAATTCGGAAAAAGAACAAACAGTGGAAATAAATTTGGCAACGAAGCAAGGACAAAGAGGAAAAGGAAGAAAACTTAATAAAAGGATAAAGGAAGTCAATACCGGAGATTCCTCAAAAGAAGGAATGAGCCCCGAAGAAGAAGAAGAAATAGTGTCAACAAAGGAAAATGAAAAGGATATGATTGAAACAGTGGTATTTAAGGAAGAGATTGATGAAAAAGAGGAGAAAAAATGTGCGATAAATATGTGTCAAGAATCTGAGGAAAAAGAAAGAAAATTGATATGTGGAGAAGAAAAAGAAAATGAGGTGCGCCTGATGTTAAAAGAATACGAAACTTTAATAAATAAGGAAAACAGAGTGGCAAAAAAGTACGAACATTCTTTTGAGGTAAAAAACTTGGGAAACTTTCGATCGAAGACTTACCCGATCCCATATAAATATCGACAACAGGTGAAAGAAGAAATTAATAAAATGTTGGAAGATCAAATAATTGAACGATGTGATTCACCGTATATTAATCCAATTGTAATAGTAAAAAAAAGTAGTGGAGAATTAAGACTATGTTTAGATGCCAGAAATATCAACCAGCACACGGTATCACAATATGAATCACCTCTAAACATCGAGGTCATATTTGGAAGAATTACAGGATCACACATATTCTCTAAAATTGATTTAAAGCATAGTTTTTGGTTGATACCTTTAGCTGAAAAATGTAGAAACTATACCGCGTTCTCAATTGATGGTATTGTATACAGGTTCAAGGTAGTGCCTTTTGGTTTACAAAGCGCTTGTGCAGCATTGGTACGGGCTCTACATTCTATTTTAAATCGATACGAAGATTTCATAGTCCATTACATCGATGATTTGTTGATTTTTTCGCGAGATATACAGAGCCATATGAAACATATAAAGATAATTCTGGACGAATTGGACAGAGCGGGATTAAAATTAAACATCGAAAAATGTCAATTTCTCCAAAAGGAAGTAATTTATCTAGGTTTTCAATTGGACACTACAACAGTTAGCTTAGCCGAAGACCGAGTCAAGCTCATTGATGAATATCCAAGACCAACGAATTTGAAAACATTGAGAGGTTTTCTTGGCACGATCAACTATTTTAAAAAACTAATTCCCGATTTAAGCCAAAAGGAAATTCCTCTAATAAAATTGCTGAGGAAAGGGATAAAATGGAATTGGAAAGAAGAACAGGAGAAGGCTTTTCAAATATTAAAACAAGAATTTGCAAAAGGAACAAAAATATACCACCCCAATTATAATCTACCATTCATACTCCGAACTGATGCGTCAATACAAAAGTTTGCAGGAGTTTTGTCACAGATACAAAACGACCAAGAAGTGCCAATATGTTTTATATCTCGGGTGACCAAAACTCACGAAAGAAAATATAGTGTGACAGAATTGGAATTTGCCAGTGTACTATTTTGTGTAAACAAATTAAGATATTACTTATTGGGAGCTAAATTCACAATCGAGACGGATCATGCCGCTTTGGTTCACATCATGAAGAACCGATTGGTGAATAATCGGATACATAGAGGCATTCTATTACTACAGGAGTACGATTTTGAATTCCGGTATATCAAAGGAAAAGACAATATCATAGCCGACGCGCTAACACGGGATGAAGACACAGGAAAAAAGGAAGCAATTACGTTACATGTGGGACTAAATATCTTGACACAAGAAGCAGGTGTATTCTCATTAAATGAAATAAGAAGAGACCAAGGAGAATTGGAGGAAAGAGAAAAAAGAAGAGCGGAAATAGAAAACGACATATATTTCAAGAGAATAGACGGAAGGGAACTATATTTGGTGACACAAACATTGGCAAAGAAGATTGTAAAAAATTTACACGAAGACAATGGACATATCGGTAGCAGAAAAGTCTGGCTGGTTTTTCGAGAAAATTATATTTGCCGACAAGATTACCGCATCGCAAAAGAAATTACACAAAAGTGCCAGATCTGTCAAAAATATAAAATTAGAAATTTCAAAAATGAAAACGTTACAAAAAATATTATATCCCGGAACAAATTAGATATTGTAGCAATAGATATGTTAAGCGATCTAATTATGACGACGAAGAGGAACAAACATGTTTTAGTCATGGTAGATGTGTTTTCCAAATATGTAAAATTATACAGTTGCCGTACCACGAAAGGGGAAGAAATAATGAGAAAAATCGACAATTTTATAGCCACCGTAGGAACACCAAGAAGGATTCTTCTAGACAATGCAACATATTTTAGAAATGATCGTTTCAAGGGACAACTTCGAGAATGGGGAATAGAGACAAATTTTGTTAGTATCAGACATCCACAGAGTAATCCTTCGGAACGGTTTATACAGGAAGTGACGAAGTTTCTACGGATTACAACAGAGGGTCAACATCGACGATTGGATAGGAAAGTCGCCGAAGTAGAAACGTATCTAAATACCATCCCGAGCACCGTAACGAAAGAGACCCCAGAATATATAATGAAGGGTATAATGCCACTAAGACCATGGGAAGATAGAGAACAAAAGGAATACACACAGATAATGGAAAATGTGCAGAAAAGATTGCGGAGAGCAAACGAAAAATATATCCAGAGGCAAGACCAAAATAGGAAAAGAAGACCAATTACTTTCAAAAAAGGTGAGAAGGTTATGGTGAGAGCATTGCGCGTGTCCAACATACCTAGCAACGTGTGCGGAAAGTTAATGCCTGTTTTTGAGGGTCCGTACATAGTAAACAATGAGAATGGGATAAATAGTTATAAAAAAAAAAAGGAGGTTAGTCTTTGTATGTGGGTATATTTTATTTTATAAAAACCCTTAAAAGGGCAACATTACAAGCACGAACGTTTTCGGAACAACTGTTCCATCATCAGGTTAAAATACCTAAAATAAGTATAAACCATTTAATTACAGCAAACGTGGTTTAAAATTTTGACTAAGGTTAAAAAACAATAAAATGGTTATACTTACAGGTTACCATGCCTGAGCCACCAAAATATTTGGGTAAAAACCCTTTAAAATGAAATGTGTTACCAAAGATTGTACATGATGTTGATAATATTATATGATGTTTAATATTTTAATTAGATTTTACTTCAGGTAACATACACCCATGCTTAAGTGAGTTCCAGTGTCCGGAGAGTAAACCTCTTCAAACGGACTTCGGCTGGCAACTGATTGATGAAATACCCATGAACGGTGTCAAAAACAAAATGTCAATGAACCATGAAACAGTGTTAGTTAAACATTATATTACTACAGCCAAAAGATTAAAAAACTTTGATGATGTTAAAATGATAACAGCAATCCAGGTGTTGGGATTTCAAAATTTTTCTATAATTATTTAATATTGGATATAAAAGATGTAAATTACTGGTGTTGTTGAAGGTCATGTTTAAGAGGATGACGTATGCATTAGGCAGCTTATGTTACTCTTTATCGTATGGAGTGTGGTCTAAAAGGTGTAATTTGTGACGAATTAGCTGAAATATATGGAAATGTCCTTTTATGTTGCTTACATCTAGGACAAGGAAAAATAAATAGTATATATTTGTAGCTAATGTAAGACTTCGTATGTAGATGAAATTGTTTAATACTGCTTGTATCGTAAAAATTTTTAATATAAGTGAGTCCAATAGATTGAGAAAAGGGATTGAAAATCTTCTGGCTGAAGGAATTAAAGTTATAATATATGTGATTAAATTTAAAAATTTTTTTGGAAAGGCTGAGATCCTCAGAGACTTGGCAGGAATAAAAGTAAATGGAATGACTAAAGAATAAAGGAGAGTGGATTAAAGGGAAATGAATGAGTTAATCAACAAAATTAGAGATGATAGAGGTCCTTCATGCTTAAAGCATCTAGCACCCTGAACAAAATATATTTTGGTTATATTAAATTCGATACATAAAAGCCTGAAATTTTATTTGTGAGTATGGTGTACTAAGTTGTTGACTAAGAGAGGGGGAGCAATGGTTGATTAAGGGTTTAGGTAAAGTGGGAGAAAGTGAATTCTGATGAATTGCTGGATTGTGTTTAAATGTTTACTGAGTTTAGAACTAATGAATGGATGGTAGATATATGAAAAGACAGAGAACTAGCAAAAGAAAAAAGAATGGACAGGAATATGATGTAAACGTGAAGATTGTAAAATAATGAAATAGTGAGGTATAATAGATATGATGTTAGCAATAGGGGGCTGAAAAATTCTTTTGGAGGGAGTGTTGTGACAGTAGTGTAGAGAGACTGGTTGTTTTAAAAAGCAACAATTGTTGAGAAGGATTAAGGTGTTGACGTTTATAGAGGAAGGTCAGATAAAGAAGATGGGGTAAATTTGAGAAGTGTGGGTTATGAGAAGAGTTGTCGGTGTAAGGGTTGAAAGTCACGGTTGAAAGATACATGGCGATTAACGCAGTTGGGGCTTCTTTGCTTTTCCTTGACTATTTCCAAGTCTTCATATAGATCTAATTTTAGAAAATTTTTTAAGGTATATTATGTAACAAAGAGACGTCTTCTGGTATGTTGAGGGTATGTTTATGTTGTGCAAGATGTTGTGAGAAGGTGGAAGTGTTCTCTTTTTTAGTGTGTATTAGGGAACGGGAAGTTAGTGATCTACAGGTTCTACCTATATATGTAGCATCACAATCAGAGCACTGTAATTTGTAAACACCACTACGATCCATGTAGTTGATGCAATCTTTTGAATTGGTTAAACATTGTCCTAGATTGTTCAGGACTTTAAAAGAAATGTGGGTATTCTCAACAGATCTTTTTAGGGTATATCTGATATCTCCAGAAAGACGTTCTTGAAGGTAAGGTAAGGAAGCATAATGAGGTTTAATGGTCAAGTCTCTGGGGAACGCAGCCTCTCTCAATAGTTTGAGTTGTCTCTTATTAATAAGTTTGTTAATGAGGTTGGGGTCATACCCATTGTTGGATGCTATTTGTTTTAGAATATTGAGTTCTGTTTGGTAGTTAGATTGTGATAGTGGGATTGTTTCTAGGCGGTGAATATAACTATGGAAGGCTGCATATTTATGTGACATTGGGTGGTTGGAAGATAAAGGTATGATATGGTCGGTTTGTGTAGGTTTCCTATAGATACTGAAATCGAAATGGTCGTTTAATTTGGTAATAGTAAGGTCGAGGAAATTAATTGATTGAGACGACTCTAATTCCATGGTGAACTTTATGTTTGGGTGGATTTGATTTATTTTGGAGAGTAATAGATCAGCTGAATTCGAGTTACCTGATATGAAGACTAAACAGTCATCAACATATCGAAACCAATGGAGAATTTCAGGATTTTTCATAATGTGTGTGGATTCTAAGTGATCCATAAATATATCAGCTAGGAGAGGGGAAAGGCAACTACCCATGGCTAAGCCATCAGGTTGTCTGTAAAATTTACTATTGAAAACAAAAAAGTCTTGAGCTAGACAAGTTTGTAATAATTGAATAATTGAGTTAGTGGTAGACATAGTGATAGAATTTGCTCGTAGAAGAGAGTGGACCAGATTAATAGTTTCTTGTTTGGGGACTGAAGTAAACAAATTGCTGACATCAAATGAAAGCATTGTGATGTTGGGATGAAGATTTATTTGTTGGAGATTGTTGACTAGATGAATTGTATTTTTGACTGAAAAGCGAGGGGTGAAGTTCGTCATATTGTTAATGAGATTCAATATGAATTTTGACAGGATAGAAACTGGAGTGTTTATAAAACTAACAACGGGACGAATGGGAATTCCCTCTTTGTGTATCTTAGGTAAACCGTACAATCTGGGTGTTAATGGGTTACTAGGTATTTTATAATATGGAGCATCGTGTTCTGACAGAAATTCTGTGAAAAGTTTATTGGTGGCTTTGATTTTATTAATGAACTTTTTTGTTGGATCTTCGGGGAGTGGAGTGAAATTGTTATCTGAAAGAAATGTAGTGACCTTGTCGTTATATAACTTCTGATCAAGAATGACTAGACAATTGCCTTTGTCTGCTTTACTAATGATTAAATTATGGGATTTAATTTTATTTTGAATAGACTTGAGGATATGGAGTTGGTCTTTCTGTTTTTTGTATGAAAATTGTGGAAAAGGAACATTGAATGAGTAATTTTGAGAAGTAGAAGGTAGGTTGATGGATGAAGAGTTGTAGGATGTGTTAGATGTAGTGTTGGCAGTAGAGATATTGAAAGAAGTAGAAGTTGATGGAAAATTTTTGTTTTTGAATTTAAAGATGGTTTTGTAGCAAGAGTTTCTAATTGAAGTTTTTTGGTTTAGAGGGACTGAGAGATTCTGGATGATAACATCTAGCTCAATGGGAGACTCTTAAGGTCCTTTTCAGAAACCTTCCTCGGAATTGAGTATTTGAGACCTAGATTCAATAAGTCTAGTTCATTTTTATCAAAAGTTACGGAGGATAGATTTTTGAGCCTAGGGTGAAATTGAAAATTAGAAAATTTAGTTTTGTTCTTGTTACTGTTATTATTTTGTGAATTAGATGCATTATTAATGAGTTTATTGAGTTTAGATTTAAGTTTACTGAATTTAATAGAGGTCTTAAATCTAAACTCAATAAACTCATTAATAATACATCTAATTCACAAAATAATAACAGTAACAAGAACAAAACTAAATTTTCTAATTTTCAATTTCACCCTAGGCTCAAAAATCTATCCTCCGTAACTTTTGATAAAAATGAACTCGACTTATTGAATCTAGGTCTCAAATACTCAATTCCGAGGAAGGTTTCTGAAAAGGACCTTCAGAGTCTCTCCATTGAGCTAGATGTTATTATCCAGAATCTCTCAGTCCCTCTAAACCAAAAAACTTCAATTAGAAACTCTTGCTACAAAACCATCTTTAAATTCAAAAACAAAAATTTTCCATCAACTTCTACTTCTTTCAATATCTCTACTGCCAACACTACATCTAACACATCCTACAACTCTTCATCCATCAACCTACCTTCTACTTCTCAAAATTACTCATTCAATATCCCTTTTCCACAATTTTCATACAAAAAACAGAAAGACCAACTCCATATCCTCAAGTCTATTCAAAACAAAATTAAATTCCATAATTTAATCATTAGTAAAGCAGACAAAGGCAATTGTCTAGTCATTCTTGATCAGAAGTTATATAACGACAAGGTCACTACATTTCTTTCAGATAACAATTTCACTCCACTCCCCGAAGATGAAACAAAAAAGTTCATTAATAAAATCAAAGCCACCAATAAACTTTTCACAGAATTTCTGTCAGAACACGATGCTCCATATTATAAAATACCTAGTAACCCATTAACACCCAGATTGTACGGTTTACCTAAGATACACAAAGAGGGAATTCCCATTCGTCCCGTTGTTAGTTTTATAAACACTCCAGTTTCTATCCTGTCAAAATTCATATTGAATCTCATTAACAATATGACGAACTTCACCCCTCGCTTTTCAGTCAAAAATACAATTCATCTAGTCAACAATCTCCAACAAATAAATCTTCATCCCAACATCACAATGCTTTCATTTGATGTCAGCAATTTGTTTACTTCAGTCCCCAAACAAGAAACTATTAATCTGGTCCACTCTCTTCTACGAGCAAATTCTATCACTATGTCTACCACTAACTCAATTATTCAATTATTACAAACTTGTCTAGCTCAAGACTTTTTTGTTTTTAATAGTAAATTTTACAGACAACCTGATGGCTTAGCCATGGGTAGTTGCCTTTCCCCTCTCCTAGCTGATATATTTATGGATCACTTAGAATCCACACACATTATGAAAAATCCTGAAATTCTCCATTGGTTTCGATATGTTGATGACTGTTTAGTCTTCATATCATCATCATCATCAATCAGCCAATCCCGTCCACTGCTGGACATAGGCCTCCCTCAGTTCTTTCCAGTGTTCTCTACACTGGGCCGCTTGTAGCCAGTTTCCCGCTACTCTTTTTATGTCGTCGGTCCATCTAGTCGGTGATCGTCCTCGGCTTCTTTTATAATTTCTGGGCCTCCATTCCATAATTCGTCTTGTCCATCGTCCATCTTGTGTTCTGGCTAAGTGTCCTGCCCAGTTCCACTTAAGTCTCGTGGTTCTTTCGATGACGTCTTGAACTCCTGATCTTTGCCTGATTTGTCGGTTTGTTATGTGGTCTCGGAGGCTCACATTCAGCATTGCACGTTCCATGGCTCGTTGTGTAACTCTTAGTTTATTCGCAGATTTCTGCGTGAGTGTTAAAGTCTCTGCTCCATAAGTTTGTACAGGCAAAACACATTGGTTATAAACTTTTCGCTTGAGACACATGGGAATTGAACTTTTTAGAATATGGCTTAGTTTGCCAAATGCTGCCCATGTCAGGCCTATTCGCCTCTGTATTTCATTTGTTTGATTGTCTCTGTTTATTTTGATCTCGTGTCCCAGATATTTGTAAGTGTCTGTTTGTTGTATGGTATTATTGTCGATAGTTATATTTCCACTCATTACGAGATTTGTCATAAGTTTAGTTTTCTCAAAGTTTATCTTTAATCCTGCTCTTTCAGACAGACTTTTAAGCGAATGTAGCATAGAAACCGTATCCTGTAAGTTATCTGCGATTAATACGACATCATCTGCAAACCTCAGATGATTTAATCTTTCTCCATCTATATTGATGCCCATATCTTGCCATTGGGTGTTCTTAAATATTGACTCTAGAGCTGCCGTGAACAATTTTGGTGAAATATTGTCTCCTTGTCTTACTCCTCGACCTAAGCTGAATTTTTCTGTGTCTTCGTGTAGTTGTATACTTGATGTAGCGTTCTCGTAGATGTTTTTGATTAGTGACGTGTACCTGTAATCTATTCGGCTTTGATTTAGGGCTTCCAGTACGGTTTCAAACTCTACAGTATCAAAAGCCTTCTCGTAATCGACAAATGCAAGAACCAGTGGTATGTTGTACTCGATGCATTTTTCAATTAAGATCTTTATGGTATGCAAATGGTCATTTGTGCCATATCCTCTCCTAAAGCCTGCCTGTTCTTTGGGCTGATAGAAATCAAGTTTAGGTGTTAGTCTCTTTGTTAAAATTTTCATAAAGAGTTTATACATATGTGTCAAGAGGCTGATGGGTCTATAATTTTCTAATTTAGTAATATCACCTTTTTTGTGTAACAAGACTATCACTGCATTGTTCCAGTCTTTCCAGTCTTCATATCAGGTAACTCGAATTCAGCTGATCTATTACTCTCCAAAATAAATCAAATCCACCCAAACATAAAGTTCACCATGGAACTAGAGTCGTCTCAATCAATTAATTTCCTCGACCTTACTATTACCAGATTAAACGACCATTTCGATTTCAGTATCTATAGGAAACCTACACAAACCGACCATATCATACCTTTATCTTCCAACCACCCAATGTCACATAAATATGCAGCCTTCCATAGTTATATTCACCGCCTAGAAACAATCCCACTATCACAATCTAACTACCAAACAGAACTCAATATTCTAAAACAAATAGCATCCAACAATGGGTATGACCCCAACCTCATTAACAAACTTATTAATAAGAGACAACTCAAACTATTGAGAGAGGCTGCGTTCCCCAGAGACTTGACCATTAAACCTCATTATGCTTCCTTACCTTACCTTCAAGAACGTCTTTCTGGAGATATCAGATATACCCTAAAAAGATCTGTTGAGAATACCCACATTTCTTTTAAAGTCCTGAACAATCTAGGACAATGTTTAACCAATTCAAAAGATTGCATCAACTACATGGATCGTAGTGGTGTTTACAAATTACAGTGCTCTGATTGTGATGCTACATATATAGGTAGAACCTGTAGATCACTAACTTCCCGTTCCCTAGAACACACTAAAAAAGAGAACACTTCCACCTTCTCACAACATCTTGCACAACATAAACATACCCTCAACATACCAGAAGACGTCTCTTTGTTACATAATATACCTTAAAAAATTTTCTAAAATTAGATCTATATGAAGACTTGGAAATAGTCAAGGAAAAGCAAAGAAGCCCCAACTGCGTTAATCGCCATGTATCTTTCAACCGTGACTTTCAACCCTTACACCGACAACTCTTCTCATAACCCACACTTCTCAAATTTACCCCATCTTCTTTATCTGACCTTCCTCTATAAACGTCAACACCTTAATCCTTCTCAACAATTGTTGCTTTTTAAAACAACCAGTCTCTCTACACTACTGTCACAACACTCCCTCCAAAAGAATTTTTCAGCCCCCTATTGCTAACATCATATCTATTATACCTCACTATTTCATTATTTTACAATCTTCACGTTTACATCATATTCCTGTCCATTCTTTTTTCTTTTGCTAGTTCTCTGTCTTTTCATATATCTACCATCCACTCATTAGTTCTAAACTCAGTAAGCATTTAAACACAATCCAGCAATTCATCAGAATTCACTTTCTCCCACTTTACCTAAACCCTTAATCAACCATTGCTCCCCCTCTCTTGGTCAACAACTTAGTACACCATACTCACAAATAAAATTTCAGGATTTTATGTATCGAATTTAATATAACCAAAATATATTTTGTTCAGGGTGCTAGATGCTTTAAGCATGAAGGACCTCTATCATCTCTAATTTTGTTGATTAACTCATTCATTTCCCTTTAATCCACTCTCCTTTATTCTTTAGTCATTCCATTTACTTTTATTCCTGCCAAGTCTCTGAGGATCTCAGCCTTTCCAAAAAAATTTTTAAATTTAATCACATATATTATAACTTTAATTCCTTCAGCCGGAAGATTTTCAATCCCTTTTCTCAATCTATTGGACTCACTTATATTAAAAATTTTTACGATACAAGCAGTATTAAACAATTTCATCTACATACGAAGTCTTACATTAGCTACAAATATATACTATTTATTTTTCCTTGTCCTAGATGTAAGCAACATAAAAGGACATTTCCATATATTTCAGCTAATTCGTCACAAATTACACCTTTTAGACCACACTCCATACGATAAAGAGTAACATAAGCTGCCTAATGCATACGTCATCCTCTTAAACATGACCTTCAACAACACCAGTAATTTACATCTTTTATATCCAATATTAAATAATTATAGAAAAATTTTGAAATCCCAACACCTGGATTGCTGTTATCATTTTAACATCATCAAAGTTTTTTAATCTTTTGGCTGTAGTAATATAATGTTTAACTAACACTGTTTCATGGTTCATTGACATTTTGTTTTTGACACCGTTCATGGGTATTTCATCAATCAGTTGCCAGCCGAAGTCCGTTTGAAGAGGTTTACTCTCCGGACACTGGAACTCACTTAAGCATGGGTGTATGTTACCTGAAGTAAAATCTAATTAAAATATTAAACATCATATAATATTATCAACATCATGTACAATCTTTGGTAACACATTTCATTTTAAAGGGTTTTTACCCAAATATTTTGGTGGCTCAGGCATGGTAACCTGTAAGTATAACCATTTTATTGTTTTTTAACCTTAGTCAAAATTTTAAACCACGTTTGCTGTAATTAAATGGTTTATACTTATTTTAGGTATTTTAACCTGATGATGGAACAGTTGTTCCGAAAACGTTCGTGCTTGTAATGTTGCCCTTTTAAGGGTTTTTATAAAATAAAATATACCCACATACAAAGACTAACCTCCTTTCTTTTTTTTTTTCATAACTATTTATCCCATTCTCATTGTTTACTATGTACGGACCCTCAAAAACAGGCATTAACTTTCCGCACACGTTGCTAGGTATGTTGGACACGCGCAATGCTCTCACCATAACCTTCTCACCTTTTTTGAAAGTAATTGGTCTTCTTTTCCTATTTTGGTCTTGCCTCTGGATATATTTTTCGTTTGCTCTCCGCAATCTTTTCTGCACATTTTCCATTATCTGTGTGTATTCCTTTTGTTCTCTATCTTCCCATGGTCTTAGTGGCATTATACCCTTCATTATATATTCTGGGGTCTCTTTCGTTACGGTGCTCGGGATGGTATTTAGATACGTTTCTACTTCGGCGACTTTCCTATCCAATCGTCGATGTTGACCCTCTGTTGTAATCCGTAGAAACTTCGTCACTTCCTGTATAAACCGTTCCGAAGGATTACTCTGTGGATGTCTGATACTAACAAAATTTGTCTCTATTCCCCATTCTCGAAGTTGTCCCTTGAAACGATCATTTCTAAAATATGTTGCATTGTCTAGAAGAATCCTTCTTGGTGTTCCTACGGTGGCTATAAAATTGTCGATTTTTCTCATTATTTCTTCCCCTTTCGTGGCACGGCAACTGTATAATTTTACATATTTGGAAAACACATCTACCATGACTAAAACATGTTTGTTCCTCTTCGTCGTCATAATTAGATTGCTTAACATATCTATTGCTACAATATCTAATTTGTTCCGGGATATAATATTTTTTGTAACGTTTTCATTTTTGAAATTTCTAATTTTATATTTTTGACAGATCTGGCACTTTTGTGTAATTTCTTTTGCGATGCGGTAATCTTGTCGGCAAATATAATTTTCTCGAAAAACCAGCCAGACTTTTCTGCTACCGATATGTCCATTGTCTTCGTGTAAATTTTTTACAATCTTCTTTGCCAATGTTTGTGTCACCAAATATAGTTCCCTTCCGTCTATTCTCTTGAAATATATGTCGTTTTCTATTTCCGCTCTTCTTTTTTCTCTTTCCTCCAATTCTCCTTGGTCTCTTCTTATTTCATTTAATGAGAATACACCTGCTTCTTGTGTCAAGATATTTAGTCCCACATGTAACGTAATTGCTTCCTTTTTTCCTGTGTCTTCATCCCGTGTTAGCGCGTCGGCTATGATATTGTCTTTTCCTTTGATATACCGGAATTCAAAATCGTACTCCTGTAGTAATAGAATGCCTCTATGTATCCGATTATTCACCAATCGGTTCTTCATGATGTGAACCAAAGCGGCATGATCCGTCTCGATTGTGAATAAAAGAATTAAACAATTTTCGGTTGTTTTCGGTTCTCCTCCAACGAAATTGCCTTTTGCGTAGAAGTCGCCCTAGAGATGTGAAATTGTGATATCCAAATCTTTATGAATTTTTTGTTTTAATTTTTTTACCGTAACCCGACATTTGTCTGTTTTATAAAAATTGTAGATTATTCTGCGAATATCTCTTATTTGGTATTTCGGCAAACCTATGATTGATCTCCTTACTCGTTTTTTTGCCTCGACTGGCAAACTGGACTCTGTCGGTATTTTTCAAAGAACATTTTGTCTCTCTTGTTATCCTTTTAATTGTTCTGATGGAAATTCCTGTAAAAGTAACTATAGTGATTCATTTTATCTAGTATGTAAGTATAAAAAAGTTATATTTACTGCCATACCGAAATACAGTACACAATATATTCATGTGCTAATAGGTGTAATAATTTAAGTATGTTAAAAAATGTCTTTTAATTATCGAGAGTAAGACCGATGTAGATACAATAATTATAACTTCACAAATTTTTGCAAATATGTTTATTTAAAAAGCTATGCCTTTGCAAACTTGAATATTTTGGCCATGTTATGCGACACCCAGAGAGATATAATATACTCCACTTAATAATACAAGGCAAGGTAGACGGAAGAAGAGTGGACAGGTCGAAGAAGAACGTCATGGCTTAGAAACCTGAGAGAATGGTTTAACAGATCTTCTGCATCCCTTTTCCGAGCTGCCGTCAACAAAATTACTATAGCCAATTTCATAGCCAACGCTCGATAATCGAGCACGGCACATGAAAAAGATGAATGCCATATGATACAACAACGAAAGTACGGTATACTTACTAGAACTAAAAGAGAATGAATTAAGCAGATATGACTAATAAAATATAAAGGCAAAGTTAAAAACTCTCGATTATTTTTAGTTCATTTGATAGCGAATTAAAATTAATTTATTATACAAACTTATCTGTTGCTTCAGCTGTTGTTTCTTTCACAGTTTGCAAGGTATCTGCTTCGAGCTTAAAATTTTTGAAATAATTAAACACATTATATATATGATCTCACGAAATTGTCCATTAATAACAGAATTAGTCTTTCTATTACTTTCTAACGCCATCATTTAAAGAAACTGCCACAAACACACTTAACCTGAAGCCTGAAAAATAACAGCCGCACTTTTGTGTTACGCACCTGACTACTAGGAGGAGACTAATGACAACCACCTTGGTTTGTGCGCCTCGCCAACTTAAGTAGCGTTGACAGTAAAAAGACTTTTATAAATTTCTGCAGCTGGACACATAACCTGTTTACGCTTTTTAATAATAATAGCACTATTATTAAATTTAATTAGAAAAGAAATAAGTTTTATTGTTTTACAAGTACAAGTATAAGGTGTACAGAGATCAGTGACAAGTGACAAGTAAGTCATCAGACAAGTGACAATAAAAGAAAACATGTTGCCGGCATACCTACATGTTGCCGGGAGTACCTACTGAATTGTACAGCAACAAATTAAACTTT
Source organism: Diabrotica undecimpunctata (assembly GCF_040954645.1). Classification (NCBI taxonomy): domain Eukaryota; kingdom Metazoa; phylum Arthropoda; class Insecta; order Coleoptera; family Chrysomelidae; genus Diabrotica; species Diabrotica undecimpunctata. The sequence goes on from NC_092813.1 coordinate 6,405,736, forward strand.
TAACTAAAAAATTTCACGTTTTGATTTAAACTCTGGAAATCGTTTCAAAAAAGATTATTTTGGGGATATAAAAGGATTTTGTTGAAAAGAGTCGTCTTCTTCTTCTTTCATTTTATGTATATAATATATTTTCTTTTCAATTATAGAAGGGAATTCTCCTCACAGAGATTCTGGAAATAACCATATTCCCTTCAACTATTTTGGACAATTTATAATGGGATATTCTAAAATAATTCTATACGTCATTATATTATTGATATAGATTTTTCTTGTTCCTTCTATTAATCTATGAATGTAAGGTATATCTGGAATTTGGCATCATAGACAGGACATCAGTGGTTAAAGGATAGGTTAGGTTGGGTATTTATTTATATTTTACTTACATTTTAATTTGGAAAATATTGATAAACCTACCAATCGTTTTTAAGGTTTTAGCATTGATATTGTGGAAAATAGTTTGTACTGAGATGGGTGTTGGGCATCCATCTTTAATAAGTTTTTGATATAAATCAAATTGTGGTGTCTTATTGATAGGACACTCTAGCAAGATGTGTATTATACTTCCTATTTGTCCACACTCACAAAAAGGGGAATCAATACAGTTAATTTTAAATAGATGATCTGGTGCCAAACAATGTCCTGTTCGTAACCTAATAATTGTTGTCAGGTGTCTACGGCCTACAAAGGCAAACTTATGAAACCATGGTGTTAGAGAGAATTCGCTTTGACATTGTTGGTATCACTTTCCCTTTTGTTTAAACTGTTTAAGGCAATCAAGTTTAAATTCATTTATTAGTGTTTGAGTAATAAATGAAAGATAGTCCATTTTATCAATTTTTATGTTAGCTGGGATATTTAGGGTTCTACCTATATTCGCCAGTTGATCTGCCACAATATTCCCTTTTACTCCTGAGTGGCCTGGAATCCACGCTATAATAATATCAAGTCCTGCTTCATTTGCCTCAAGTATTAGTCTTTTAGTTGAATTTACAATGTGATTATTTGTTACCCAACAGGTACTTTGTAATTTTTGGTTTGCACTTTTTGCATCAGAGAATATTATTGCTTTTTTAATGTTTTTTTCCAAGCAAAATCCTACTGCCTTATTAATCGCAATAATTTCAGCAGTGCATATTTGTATGTGCTCATGTAGTCTAGATGCATATTTATAATTTATTGATGGAATGTGAACTCCAAACCCGACTGCCCTTGAATTGGGTTCTAATGACCTATCTGTAAATATCCAAGTAAATTCTTCATAGATGGTTGAGAATTCATTAAGAAATTGTTGATTACTATATGTTTCTCCTTTTTTGTTTTTGGAGAATATTGTTTTTATCCTTTCTATTTGATATTTTAGCTCAATCTGGTAACAGGACTTAATACTATCTTTAAATAATTGTTTAAGTTCTTGATCAAATTTACTTTTAATGTACATAAAATATGATGTCTCTTTTAATTTCCACATTCCTATCTGATTATTGATTTTAAACTCTAGCTCAGACAATATTTCATTCAATGGGTTTTCTATATCAGCTGAGATTTTAAGATAAAATTTAGCAGACAGGATTTTTCGTCTGATTTCTAATGATGTTTCTCCACTCTCAGCTAATAAGGCATTAGTAGGAGTAGATCTCATACAACCTGTGATAATCCTCAAGCTTTAAATTGAATTTTGTTTAATGTTACGAGGTTGGCTTTACTGCAGGGTTTTAGTACTGTACATGAATAATCAAGGTGTGATCTTATAATACCTTTATAAAATTAACAGAAGTGAAATAGGGTCTGCTCCCCACCATGTGCCACATAATGCTCTCATTATATTCATTCCTTTTTGAGCTTTCGTTTCAATATTTTTAATGTTTTCTGTCCAGCTTAAGGAATTATTAAAAACTAACCCTAAATATTAAATAGAGTTTTTGATAGGAATGATCTGTCCATCTATTGTTAAAGGTATGTCATTAATTGTGCTCCTCATATTATTAAATATCATTATCATCATCATAAGTGACATTACAGCTCGTTATGAGCCAAAGCCTTCTTCAGAACAATCTTCCATTCGCCCCTGTCTCTGGCAACTCTTCTCCATGCTTTTACTCCGATGAATTTTAGATCATCCTCTATGTTATCTTGATACCTAAGTTTTGGTCTTCCTCTGGCTCGTCTTCCCACTGGTCCTGTTCCGTCGAAAATTTTTCTGATCGTTGCATTTTCATCTCACCTAATTACGTGTCCTACCCATCCAAGGCGTGCTAATTTAATATATTTTACAACGTTAGGTTCCCCAAAACTTCCATCATTGTTTAAATAGGACTAGTTAGACAATCCTTATGGAACAAGCGTTTGATTTTTATTCTGCCGTCATGTGGCGGCCTCTAGTCATAAATTTAAAAAACTATTAACAGAAACTTAATTCTCTGCAGGATTCTATTTGAGTATATTTTTACCTGTCTAATAATTAATGCAAACCTGTACACGGGTGCCAGATTGTGAAGAAAATATAAGACTTTAATAAAATGCTTATAACTTGACTATTTCGAGCAAATATTTCATATTGTTTTTATACTTTGAGACTTGCTAAATCTAAATCGGTTAGTAATCTATTTAAATGAAGTAGGTAATTGCTCCTTTTTTTAAAATTTTTATTAGTTTACCAGATATTTAATTTGGTTACATATATGATTTGTTAGAAAAGGATTAAATGTTTAATTGAAATAGACTCGATTGCTATCGTCTTAGAACACTCATAAATTCATAGGATGAAGGTTAGTTTTATTGCCTTGGATTTGTGAAACAGTTTTTTTTATAAATGAGTGGAGTCTACATTGTGTGTTAGGGTGGAAGTGTAATTTTGCCAAGAGGATGTTTTGCTTTGCTTAATAAGGAATTTGGCTTTAGCTTTAAGTTGTTTATGTATTAGAAGATTTTCCTGGGTTTTGTTTCACCGATATTCATTTAAAGCAATCTTGGATAAACGGATGGCATTACTTCAATCATAGTTCCACCATAGTACCATTTTGTGAGTAGCAGAGATGGTTTTATTTACCGATAATTGATTTGGCAGCAGTAAGTAAGCATTCGTATAACAAATTTAGAATAATGTTAATATCCTCTGAAATAGCTAAGGAAGATAATAATATTTCAATTTTAGAATTAAATTTTAACCAATCAGTGTTTTTAAAGTTCCACAAACTTCTAGTAGTGGTTTGCTTATTGGAGGAGCTGGATATGATGATAGAAAAGTGGTTGCTATCATGTAGGCCATCAAAAACTTCTTAGGAGAGGGAAGGTGAAATTTTGGAGTCAGAAAGGCTAAGATCAATGGCTGAAAATTATCCTGAGGAGACGTTAAAATGGTTATAAGTCCAGTAGTTAACAGAAATGTGTCTGAACAATTTAAGATGTTTTTAATAACTTTTCCTTTACCAAAGGTACGGAATGAGTCCCAAATTCTGTTATGGGCATTAAAGTCACCAACAAGAATATACGGGTCGGGAAGTTGAAATATTAAATCGACTATCTCTTCTACATTGAGGGTATGGTTATGAGGGATCTATATGGTGTCTTAACAAATGGTAAGTTTGTTAGGACACCAAGCAGTAACCGCTAATGTATCGCAGTACTGTATAGCAGTAACCATATCCTCTGAAGCTTTTAAGTTTGGCTTAATGGTTGATTTTAAAATTCGTTTCCTGAAGACAAAAGATATCGGAATTATGAGAGGAAATAATCTTTTGAATTCTTTCTAGGCGATGATAAATTCCATCACAATTCGATTGTATCAAACTGAAAGTTATTAAATTTTAAAGATGATATGGGAGAAAGGAGAGAAAAACTATTGAGAAGGAACAGAGGAGTCACTTGTGTAACCATCGTTAGTGAGCAGTTGTTCTGTGAGATCTTTTTGATCGGGATAAAGAATTTTATTTACTAGACGTGTTATATGATTTTGTAATGATCCACAAGGAAACTAAGTTCCTGTAGCTGGCTGTATACCATATATCACAAAAAATTTTGGTTAAAATCCTTTATAAAAGGTATATAAATTAAAAAACCCAAACGGGCTATGTCATAAAGACAAAACGTTTTCGGAATCCATATTCCATCATCAGTGTCTAGGTGTACATGTTTTCAGCCACTAAATATCTGGGTAAAAACCCGTTAAAAGTTATACGTTACAATTTAGTTTACATTATTTAGTCTTGTGGATTCCGAAAACCTTTTGTCTTCACGACATAGCTCGTTTGGGTTTTTTAATTTATATACCTTTTATAAAGGATTTTAACAAAAAATTTTTTTTGTAATGATCTTTCTTTTATCTTAGTATAGATTAGGGCAAGATCTTTCATTAACGATTGTCAGCGGTATCTCAGTGGTAAATTTACTGGCTTCATTTAGAGGGTCGTTGGTGCCTAAGGAATTTTCGAGAAATTTTTCAAGATAATTCTAGAAAACCCTAATTTTTGTGTTTTTATAGGATTTGAGTGCAGCTTTTAGTTCAAAATAGTTTATAGGAGAGTTCGGGTAATTAATATCTTGTGAAACTGAGGATGAATAAGGAAATGTTGAAGGAAGAAAAGAGTATAATGGTTAGGTCCGGATTTGTTGCAAAACTTTTATTTTATTAAGTATAACCTTTTGATTAAAAAAGGGATTGGATATTTTAAGGTGATTTTTTATTAACAATTTTTTTTCAAACTAGACTTGGGTTAGTATTTGAAGTACATAAAGTTTTCTTACTTAATTAAATATCGTGTCTAAATTTGGCAAAAGATGAAGTAAAAATATACATAGAGCAGAAAAAATAAATAAATGCGAGAGAAAGAGAGAAATTCTATTCATCATGTATGCTGCGATTAGATTTGACATCAGAAGATTTATCAGAGAATGCACTTATATATACTCTTGTAAGTCGGAGGTAGGCTGTTCTTTTAACTTTTTTAAGATTCTAATGATACGGTTTTTTAGTGATCTTTTCCTTGTACCTATGTAGAGCTGCAATAAGTTCTTTTGAATACCATCTATGTTGGAGGATTTTTAAGCTTCTTGTAGTGGGGTGATACATACAAAAGAGTTCTCAAAAACTGCAATAAGTTGCGTGGAATTGAGTGTAAATTAGTCGGATTATCTTTGTAAATCGTTTCTATAGCGGAAATATAATTAGGTTTCATCGAGTAATCCAATCAAAGATTAGATTTGGACATTTTTTGGCTGGTTTGAGTGGCATTGAGAATGTCGAAGGAGAAAAAGAACTTAATAGAGCAAGAATACCGGATGAAGATAGAATGGTAGGAGTATCAAGAGGACTGCCATTGGAGTGTCCTCTTTTTTGTCCTACTGCCAACATGAGCTTTCAATTAGTACGACGAGGGATGGATAAATACATAATGGCAGCCAGGACGGGTGTGTAGTTAACGGAGATGGACTCAATTTCAGAAGATAGAAGTTCTTTTAATGAAGTTAAGGATTCATGATTAAGGACTCCTTAGAGTCAGCTGAAAATGAAGAAGAGGGAGGAGCATTAGCTGCAATGAGTGTGTGATCTGTTCAACTGGAGACTTTGCGATCAAACGCCACGGTACGACCCTCAAGCTTACAAAGAAAACACTATAGTCTGTCAGAGAATAAAAATATGTTAAAGGATGCATTTTCATGGTTAATTAACAAAGAAGATTGCACTTCGAAGTCCTCCTTGTCAGAGATTACAAATGTTACCCTAGAAAAACTCATGATATATGCCTATTGATCATCTGATGTTCCGTATTTTTTAGGGACTGTTCAATTAGTGAATGCGGGATGGAAGGAGATACGTTTGAAATAAGGATTCTTTTGGTCGCAGAAAGAAGTCGGCAGATAAAGATGACGGTGGAATTAATTATGACGTTCGGTGTATTAGTTGATCAACGATGTCGGTAGAAGTAAGGCAAATGCAGATTCGATTATTCGAAATGCGAGATGTAAAAGTAATATTTTTTGGATAAACTATTTCACCAATTTCTTTAATATATTCAAATAAAACAGTATTTAAAATGGAGTGCATGAGAATAACTTGTTCCCTTTCAGAAAACGAACGGGAAAGAGGTCTAGAGACTGCGGCAACGACATATGATTTTGGGTTGGAACTGGAGTTGTTTTGTGTAAATGTAAATATTTAATTGCTATTCATGATGTGTAGTCCTGGTTACCCAGTCCGTAACACAATACCTAAACGTGAGTACCTAATGGATCCTCTCCCAAACTGAAAAGAAAGAAAAAAAGGATCTCACCTATTTCTTGGGATTTTCACTGGTTTTATTTAATTACACCAATATAGCCACAATTAAATTCGACTATTAAAATAGTTATAAAACCAAATTTGATACTCGTTTTCTTATCAAATTGCGATTAAAGAACTTCGCTTCGTATTGTTAACTCGTCGATGAATTAATTTATCTGTTTAACACTGTTTAAATCTTTAAAATCCCTGAGGAACTTTAAAAAGGGTGTTTAACCTTTGACAGTTATTTGATGTTTTTTAAATCTATTATTTGAAGCTTTATTTATAAACTTCAATATTTTATTAAACTTATTATAAAAAAAAAACAGTTTGCAAACGTGCTTTTTAGCTTCTAAACATTTATACTACTTTTGATATTTTTCATGTCATACGGCTGTACGTAGGCTTAATGCAAAGGTGGTGTAAAAGCACAATTAAAAAAAAACAGAACTTTCCATAACCAATAACAAGAAACAAGCTGAGATATTGCAGCGGACAGATCTCCCTTGCATTTTTCTGTGGCGATATTTTACGAGTACCATTATTTTAATGTTTCAAAACTAATTTACTTCTTCACTGTGTATGCCATTTATAAATCGAATTATAAAATTTAGATATTCTTTTACAATGTGTTCAATTTTCAGCTCTTAATGTTAATAAATATTGAAAATATTTGCAATTTCTTAAACAAGAAAAAAAATGCTATTTGATTTCTTTTGGTCCATAGAAGGTTTTTTTTAAAATGTTTTTTTTTATTAGCTTTATATTGAGCCTACATACAAGTGTATGACATAAAAAAGTCAAAGTTATTAGAAATTTTTATATGCTAAAAATTTGTTATTCTTCTAACTGATTTTTAAAAACAAAGTTAATATAATCTTGATGTTTTTTTTAATAATTTAAAACGAAGCCATAAAAAATCGATTGCTATTTACAAATTATCTCTAGAGTGACTGTTTGGACAAGTACAGTTATTTAAAGAATCTGTCTTTTGGATAAAAAAATTGAATAACTCATAAACTGTATGGTCGTTCTGTATGACATTTAGTACACTTTAAAAACTCATTAACTGCCATAATTTTAAATAGTTGTATTACATATCGTTATGCAAAAAGAAAGTTATTTTTATAAACATTTATAAATTATACTTTAAAAATAAGGGTTTTTAAATTATCTCGGTCAATTCTTTATGTATTTTAAATATAAAAATCTCAATATAAGAGTACATTTTATGATCTATAACTTTTATTTTAACCATTATCTCTAACATGTATAAGAAACGTTTTATGCGCATAAACTTTTTTCACTTTTTACGATTGTTTAATAAAAATGCAAAGCAAAATTAGCTGAAGTCTTCAGATAATTGTCAGCAGCTACCCCTCACATACCTTTTAGAGACTTTAAATATATGTTTAGATTTTTTCAGCTTTTTTATAATTGTAGATCATAAAAAGTTATGTAACTTTTGAGAGTATCCAAATTAAAATACATGAAACTATTAATCGAAATAGTTGCAAAAAAACCTTATTTTTGCAGTTATTTATAAATTAAAATAACTCTTTTTTGCGCAAAGACATGTAACATAGCTCCTTGACATTATGGAAATTAATAAGTTATTAAAGTGCGCTAAATATCAATCAGAGCAAATAGTTTATAGGTTATTTAATCTGTTTATAAACATTTATATTAACTTTGATATCGTTTATGCCACAAACTTATATAGAGGCTTAATGAAAAACTGATGAAAAACACACTTTCTAAAAAAAATCTTTCATCTTCTATGACCATTACGAGCCAAGAGAGCATTTTATATTTAAAACCAAAGCATTTTATTCTTAAAATCATACTTACTTCCATTGTCTATTAACAGTAGGAGCTGAAAATTGAAGGGATTCTAAATAAAGATCTGAATTGTACGATCCAACTTACAGATGGCATATGCGGTAAAGAAATAAAAATTGTTAACCCGTTAAAATGATGGTATTCGTAAAATACCGCTTCGGAAAAGTAGAATGGAGAACCATCTGAGCTCGTTTTTTTTTTACATTTGAACTTTTTTAAAATGAATCGCGCTTGCAAAATTTGCAATATCTTGCAACAAAATATAAATTTTTTTAACTGGGGTAGCTCAACAAAAAGTTGTTTAAATAATCGCTTTCCATGATAAACAAATCATCACTTTTTTATTTTTATTATTTACATTACATACCATTATGCAAAAACAATTTTATTAAAATTTAAAAAGTTCTGTAAAATCAAGGGTTTTTTGCAACTATTTTGGTGAATTCTTTATATATTTTAATTCACAAACTCACAAATGGAAGAATTTTTGGAGATCTACAATTTTTATTTTAACTATTTTTCTCTAAACTGGATAAAAAACGTTTTATAGGCAAAAGAATGACCTCTCACTTTTTAAAATTGTTTAAACAAAAACAAACCAAAATCACCTGTATATCTTCACAGATTTATTATTAACTAACCCTCATATATCTTTTAGAACCTTCAAATATCTTTATAAGATTTTTACATGAAATCAATGATTTTTTCCCAGATGGACTGGTGTATAAATTAGTTCTCCGATAAAGATGAACTTATTTCTACTTTTCAATACAATAACTAAAAATAGCTAAAGAAATACATATTCAAATATCTAAAACTTTGTTTATGTTTATTAACTTGATATTTATTCACTAATTTGTTTTTCCGAAATTTATTATATCATAATTATAATATCAACGAAAACGTAAAATTCGAATTAATGCATCTCGAATATGACTCATGCACTCTGGCGATAATAAAAAATGATGAATGAAGAAAAAACCATTTTTTTTAAATAATTACGTAACGGAGACGGTGTAAAATAAAAGAATATAAAAAAAGTTTCTATTTACTTACCAGAGTATAATATCCATGTTTGACAAGCCGAACGATTTTTTGTCGGAAGTCTGAACATTTTTAATCCATGAATTTTGTATGGTGATAAACCACATTTTTAATAACAACTGTTATTACAAATGTGGCCATTATAAAAAATATTTCCAGCCATCTGTAAAAAACCATTTATTTATTATGGAAGTAACATTACTTTAATTTAAAATCACTTTTTTTAAATATTATCGAATGTATTTATCCGGTAAAATTTATTTCTAAATACCTAATTTGTTCATTTCTCATACAAATGTTTTTTGTTTTAAACACAGAATTAAAATGTTTTACTTAACTCGGACCAAATTTTTGTAATACACTTCCAAATAAAATAAAATATTTAAATTCTTTAAACTTATTTAGATATAGGAAAATTTAGAAGCCACAGCACGTTTATGTAGGTGCAATTTTAGTTGACACGATATTTACTAGTTGATAGTAATAACTCTATTTTAAATAAATACCTGTAATTCATGGTCTGTTTTTTGTAACATTTTTATTTGTAAGCAAACCTGTTGCTACTATGTCAGTGAAATATTGCAACGTTGGTGAATTTAATTCAGGGGATCAAAAATGGACGTCTAGTTTAGTCTTTAACTTTTTCACATAGTGTAGCAGTCACAACTGCTAACATATAATTAATTAATATAATTTATTATTAAAATCCTAAAACCCCTCAGAATCCCGTTTATGAAACGTTTATGGGCAATAGACGAGAACGATGCGCAAGTGTAACAACTACAGGTCAAGAGGCGCTCAGCTAAGGAGTTTTGGCCAACAACTCACACTGAGAGGTTTATTTCTCCAAGCCTTTACCGGCACTTTTCGTCTTAAAATCGGGTAGAAAATCTGGGATTGGATTTAATATTTTCCCCGAACATCAAGGGAGAAATTGGAACAAGTGATAAAAATCTTGATTGAAAAAAAACCGGCTTCCAAATTTTCAGAAATGAATATTTAAAACCCGGCTTCCAAATCTACCGAAATAATTATTTAAAACCCAGGTGAGCAATTAAATCAGTTAGTTTTATAGGCCTATCATTTTATTGATATTTTCATTGTCTTTTGAAATATTAAAAGTGTAAAATCAGAGTTTTCTCATATGTATCATGTGGCCTTGAGCCTAGATCGTTAATTTATCGGACACCTAATTAGTTTTTTCTGTTTTTTTTTGTATACCTACTCGGTATAAAAACTTTCATGCCTAATTTACTAGATATTCTTTAAATGCGCAGACGCAATAAATAGACAGGATGACAGTCAGCTGATGAAATAAAATGTTTGTTTATTGTGGTAATTCGATGTAAGAGTATGTGTTGACAGTCATCTTTGGGTGCCTTGATGTTTCTCTAAATGTTATTTTTTGTACATTTCACCCGATTAGGATAACGTTTAATATTAGAATTAGTTTAACCGAACACCTACTTCAACCCATTGGTAACCAGGAACCGATTGTCTCCAGAACCACAGCGTTCTTCTTCATTCGTTTTTTTCGGAGCCTCAAGGACCGTCAGAGTCTTAAGGGGACCTAACCAGGACAGCTGTAGTGTTGTGACAGATATTAATAACAAGTTTCTCAGGGTTAAGGTTTTTCTTGTCATTTACAACTTTGTATATGCATATACCAAGGTTAGTACTTATTACAGTTTTTGTAACATCTATAAAAAGTTAGGTAAATAGTTATTAATTAATTAAATTAGATTCATTGTTAGGGAAAGGGTTCATGATTTTTGTATAGTGGTTTTTAAAAGGGAAGGGAAGAAATTTATGTATCAGGTTTTTTTTTTAAAAATATATATATATATATATATATATATATATATATATATATATATATATATATATATATATATATATATATATATCTTTCCGAGTCTGTTGGCCATACTCATCACACTTGATCACTTTAGATATCTCCCAGCATCTATTTGTAAGCATAACACTTACACATAGATCTGGTGTTTAGCTGCTTCGACACATATTAGTCGTATATTTGTTAGGTAAGGTAGTTTCTTTTGTATAACCGTCACGGTTTTTTTTTAGTATTTATATTCCCTACCTTACCTATCTAGGATTTACCTTTCGTAACTAACCTTAGTGTTAAGATTTCGCTTCTCCCATGGACTTAGATTATAGATTTACTAATACACTTTTTCGTTTGGCCCAGTAGTGGGGATATTTAATTTTGTCGTGGCTTTTTGGTCCTCGCATACCGTAGCCCCACTACTGTAATTATATTTTCTATATATATATATATATATATATATATATATATATATATATATATATATATAAAGGTGAGTTTTGTTAGTTGTTAATATTATAAATATATTTGTTACAAGTAGTTTTGCTTTTATTTCAGTTCCTGCTTACAGTTATAATATAGCAGAACAAGGTCAATAGTGTCTTTTCGGTTTTTAAACATTATTACAGGGTATTAAATCAATAGTACTTTATTCCTTGTTGTTCATAACTTCATTTATTTTTTTTGTTAATTTCCTTCAGAAATTAGCTGGCGCCCATTTTAGTATTTTCCTAGGCATCTCCGTATATTCTCTTATCTTACCCCTTTTATAGTTCCAGATTTTCCGGTGCATTATTATATTGTATTCTTTTGGTTAAAAGATCTCTTTTCCCCTTATCTCAAAGCCAAATTCTAGTGTAGTGAGGCTAGCCCGAATTCGTGCTTGAGGTTTTGTGTCTCTGTGTTCTTTTAAGCTAAGCCATTCTTTTTATTATAACTTCTTTGCTAGTTCTTCTCTAATTGATCATCTCCTTCTCCATATACCACCCCTAAATTTTATTTAGGTTTCAATTGGCGCTTTTGCGTTTGCAATTTGATTAGGTTTCAATTGGCTAGACCCAAACGTGGGGCCTCTTTTTTTTTGCACGTACTTTTGGCTTTATATCTTTGGGTTTTTTTTTCTCCCACTTTAATTTCTGGTTGTGTACCTTTGGTGTTGTATTTTAATTTTCAGCTGTTTTCTTTAACTCTTGGTTTCTTAACTGCAACATTGGTTTTGTATTTCAATATTTAGTTTATCTACATTATCTATTAAATATACCCGTAGTACCCTTGTTTTTGCTATATTGTGGGTAGACTGAATAAATTGCTTTTTTTTGATTAACTAAATATCCATACTGGATTAATAATAAATAACATAAGTATATATTAAAAAGGAAAATTATCTAAATATTTTAAATTTAACTATCTTAACACTATAAAAGTCCGGAGTAGCACCAAAGTAATTCACCACTGTCTGGAAGTAACATTTTTTGAAATTTCTAGGTTTCTCAGGGATTGTAGCCGTACCTTGCATCTGAGTTCACGACTGGATAAACAAGCAAACATTACTGGTAAAATAATTCAATTAAAATAATAACCTGGAAACATAGAGTAAGTTAGACTTTACCTATTTTATCATAGTTTCCCTCATATATTTTCTGGTATATTTCCAAGTTGTATAAAATGTCTGCTTTCAAGGTAGAGCATCTGTTAGGTCCAGAATTAGAGTACGAGTTGAGAGTCCGGCACTTAAACGATCCATCTTTGACAACAGTGGAAAGGAAAAGGGTAGTGTTGCGTGGTGCATTAAAGCAAGCTGCAGCAAATCGGAGTTATGCTGTTCTGTCTGCTTCCCATCTTAATTTTAAGGACGAGATTGCGGAAATAGAGGTTACTCTTGCAGATCTGGTGGTCAAAATTGGTTCTTTTGGGGGTTCTCCTAGTGATACTGCCTATGCTCGCTATACTTCTCGCTTAGGTCATGTTGCAGCTAGAGTCCATCTGTTAGAAGCTACAACAGAGGAAGAGGAGGAAGTGAAGAGGTCTCTTAATTTCAGGGTTCTGATTCTGGAAGGTGAACTTGATTGTAAAGTGATTCCACAGGCACAGTCAACTCCTCATAATGCTAGTGTTTCAGTAAATCCATTTCCCTTCGTTAAGTCTGCTCCTATTCATAAATGGGGTGTCCATTTTTCAGGTCAAGATAATGAAAATGTTGTTAGTTTCTTAGAGAAGGTAAAATGTCTGCGTATAGCGCGTGGTAACAGCGAGGAAGAGTGTTACTCTTCTGCTGCCGATTTATTTAAGGATTCAGCCTTCACTTGGTATCTCAATAACCGAGGTAGTTTTGCTTCATGGCAAGAGTTAGTTGCCAAACTTAGGTCAGATTTTCTTCCATATAACTATGAGGACAATCTTCTTGATGAAATTAAGTCTCGAAAACAAGCTCCGCAGGAGAAGGTAACTATATTTGTAAATGAGATTGTTAGTTTGTGTAAACGGTTGGAGACTCCTTTGTCTGAGTCACATATCATAAGGATCATTAGAAAAAATTTGTTGCCATCGTATCATTCTAGTCTGGCACTTACAGATATTTCTTCAATTGCTAACTTAACGGAAAAGTGTAAGAAGTTAGAGGAAGTTTTGTCATGGTCTTCTGACAACGTGTCTAGAGTCCCCATTCATCAGAATTTCAGAAATAATGACTCATCTTATTCTGATAGACCCAATTATTCACGGTCTAGTAATAATAGAAATTTCAGAAATAATGACTCATCCTATTCTGGTAGGCCTAACTATTCTCGGTCTGGTAATGTCTCTTCTTTTAATTCGAAGCTTACCTGTTGGAATTGTTGTCAGTCAGGACATGGGTATTACGAATGTTCTGAGCCTAGAATTCGGTTCTGTTATGGTTGTGGACGTCAAGGTGTCCGTAAATTTGAGTGTGAATCCTGTTCGGGAAACGACAGAAGGGGTGGGTTGGCCCTGGCTCCTACTCCTCGTCAAAATACAGGGAATACAAACACTGTCCAAACTCCTCAAAACCAAGGAACCAGTTTCTCGAGTCTGGATGCCCAAGCTTCCACAAGCCAAACATCTCACGCTCTACCGAAAGACAAAAGACCACAGAACGACAAATACCAACCGAAGAGAGGACAACGTTAATTGAGCATGAACACCGTGATTCTTCTGTAGTTTCTTCAAGTAATCTCTTGTCGTCGTTTGTTGATTTAGATATAAACTCATTGTTAGTTCGAAAAAACAAGGATAATCGTCCATATCTTGAAATATCTATCTTAGGACATTCTTGTTTAGCTTTACTGGACACAGGGTACAATATCTTAGGTTCTCTAGGTCTGGAATTTCTCCAGAATTCAAATGTAAATATAGGAATAGATCAAAGTTTGCAAGTGACTACAGCTGATGGTCAAATTCAACCAATTTTAGGTCAATTCACTACTGAGATTTCTGTTAGTTTTTGTAAAAGAATGATTACATTCTTTGTTATTCCTTCAGTTAAGAATTCAGTCATCCTAGGTATGGATTTTCTGAAAACTTTTAATAGTGAATTAAATTTTACTGAATTTTCCTTATCTGTGTCTTCTTTTAATATCTCTTGTGTCAATGCTGTTAAAGATATGAGTCGACTTAATGCTCAGGAATTAGAGCAGTTAAATAGTGTCATCACATCATTCTCTTCTATCTCATCGAAAAATCAGTTAGGCCGAACTCATCTCATCGAACATCACATTGATGTTGGTTCGTCTAAGCCCTTCAGGCAATATCAATATCCCTTGCCTCAAGCCTGGCATAAAAGTTTAGTAAAGGAGGTAGATGAAATGCTTAAGTTAGGTATTATTGAGCCCAGTACTTCTTCTTTTTGTAGCCCTCTGTGGCTGACAAAAAAGAAAGATGGGACTTTTCGTGTCTGTTTTGACGGACGTAAACTTAACGGTATAACTATGAACAGAGATGCTTATCCTATACCTCGTATAGATATCATCCTAAGTAAATTACAGAATGCAAAATTTATTTCATCTATCGACTTAAAGAAGGCGTTTTTACAGATTCCTCTCAGCGAGGAGAGTAAAAAGCTTACTGCCTTTGCAGTAAATGGCAAAGGATTGTATCAGTTCACTACAATGCCTTTTGGTCTTGTGTCTGCTCCTCAGACTATGTGTCGATTAATGGATTTGGTAATAGGTCCTGCTTTAGACCCATTTTGTCAATACTATCTTCATGACATTCTTGTCATTACTCCTGATTTCGAAACTCATATCTCTGTATTGCAGCAGTTATTTCAGCGTTTAAAAGACGCAAATTTGACTATTAATTTGGATAAAAGCAGCTTTTGTCGTGACTCTATTAAGTTTTTAGGATATGTTGTAGATTCTCAGGGTCTTCGTACTGATCCTGATAAGATGTCAGCGATTCGGGATTTTCCTGTGCCTAAAAATACCACTCAGGTCCGTCGATTGTTAGGAATGGTTGGTTATTATAAGAAGTTTGTTAAGTCTTATTCGACCTTGTTGTCTCCTATCACAGATTTACTTCAAAATCGGAAAAAGGGACAAAATATTGTGTGGACTCCTGAGGCTAATGAAGCTTTCATTAAAATCAAGGAGGCTCTCACAAATTCTCCTGTTATGGTAGCCCCAGATTTTACTAAGCCTTTTTATCTGATGACAGATTGTTCTAACACTGCATCTGGAGGTGTACTCTATCAAATGGTAGATGGAGAAGAACACCCTATAGCTTATACAAGCAAGAAATTAAATAAAGCCTAGAAAAATTATACTACAACTGAAAAAGAGTTGCTAGCTATAATTACTGGTATTGAACATTTCAGATATTTTCTTGAGGGTCGTTCTTTCACGGTCATAACTGACCATAGTAGTTTGGTGTGGTTACAGAATATGAAGAACCCATCTCCTCGTTTGGCTAGGTGGATTTTGAAATTGGCACAATATGATTATAAGATTGTTCATCGTAAAGCTGCAGGTGTAGTAGTCGCTGATGCACTCTCTAGAACGTTCGATATTAATTTGTTAGATTTATCTTCCTTGCAACCAGATGACTGGTATCGAAAAATGTTGTATGATGTACAGAATGTACCAGGTAAATTTCCTGATTTTAAAGTTGAACATGGTGTTTTGTATAAACATGTCTTAAGTTCCATGGATGCCCTTACTGGAATGTCGGATTGGAAGATAGTCGTTCCAACTCCTAATAGAGCAGAGGTTTTGGCCACTTTTCATGACCATCCTACTGCAGCTCATTTTGGTTTTTACAAAACTTTCCGTCGTATATCGGAACTCTATTACTGGCCGAAGATGCGTCAAACTGTACGTAGCTATATCGCTAAATGTAAAATCTGTGCTACATGCAAACCGACAAATCTTCCCCAACCAGGTTTAATGGGTAGTTATCGGCGGATTGATTTTCCATTTCAACTTATATCTTTAGATCTCATTGGTCCTTATCCTAGGTCTTATAAAGGTTCTCAGTATGCCTTAGTAGTTGTTGATTATTTTACAAAATTTCCTTTGGTTCATACTATGTCTAAGGCAACTACTTCATCCATTATCAAGTATCTTGAGAATGAGGTTTTCTTAATTTATGGTGTTCCACAGATCGTGTCTTGCGATAATGGACCACAGTTCACAGCTAAGGCTTTTCGCGACCTCATGTCTAAATATAATGTCCAAAAGATCTGGTACAATGCGAACTATCATCCACAAGTCAATCATACCGAAAGAGTTAATAAATCAATCGTGACTGCTTTAAGGTCATATTCCTTTCCTGATCAAAGAGCTTGGGATACTCATATCCACTCTATAGTACAGGCTATCAGGACTTCTTCTCACGAAATAACCAAATGTCCTCCATCTTATTTGATGTTTGGTCGTCATGTTCCTCTTTCTGGTGATTATTTTGGTACAATTTCAGAAAATGCCAATAACTTTCCCACTATATCAGATGAATTACACCGTTTAGAAGATATCCAGCATCTTCCTGATATTTATGTGGATGTTCGCAAACGTTTGAAAGCATCTTATGCTAGAAATAAATGCCATTATGACTTGAGAAAGCGAGAGTTATCCTTCAGAATTGGAGATTCTGTGTTGAAAAGAAACTTTGTCAAATCTGATAAAGTGAACTTTCAATCGGCCAAGTTATGTCAGAAGTACATACCTTGCACAGTTATTAAGGTCATTTCTCCTTTAATTTATAAGTTGAAGGAAACTTCCACTGGCAGGAAACTAGGAAGGTTTCATGTCAAAGACTTACTGGAGGACAAGACAGTAGGTCCACATAACTTGTCAGATAATTTGGATTCTTCATCTTCAAATGAAGATTAACTGGTCCCTTATCAATGCTGTCCCAGTTTGGTTGTTTAAGATCGGTTTATCTATTTTGTTTACCTGGCAAAACAATAAGATGTTGTGCTATTTTGCCTTCTATTTTTTTTATCTTATCTTAATGTTGGTTATTATCTTAGTTTATGGACTTGTTAATTTTGTTGTTTGTTTTCTCTTAAAAGTCCAACTGCATATCATAGGAGTACAGGATGGATATATGGGAATTTCCCCATCTTGAGTTCTGAGTTGAATAGATATTTACAGGGATAATGCGGAAAACATTCCAAATATTTTCTTTAATAGTGTTGTATGGTTTTGTGGACCATGGCCATAAAGCTTATGCATTCATATTCACTTACTGTGTCGGTGTTTTAGCGTGGGTTCAGGATTGATCACCCTGGATGTGTGCCCTCACTTGGCTCAGAAATATATCAATACATATTAGTTGTTCCTTGAGTGTCTCTTAGGTTGAAATTAGAATGTGTCATTTAGAATTGGATCGTTCTGATATTCAGCAATAAGTAAGTCTGTTTAACTTGGTTTGTTATCTCCTATGTTGTTATCTTCTCAAGAATTTGAGTTTAACATATCTTAGTATCTTGAGTTTGTACCTGTCTACCTACCATTCGTACGGATTGGTAGATGTGAGTTTATCTTTACCTTGAGTGTACCTTTATCTTTACCTTAATTGAGTTTATCTCGTACCTTTACCTTAATTGGTTTATCTCATACCTTTACCTTAAGTTAGTTATCTTTACCTTTACCTTGATAAGTTTATTTCTTATCTATATCTTATGAATATATATCTTATCTTTATCTTGATTATGGAGTCCTAAAAATCTGTCCTTTACTGTTCTTGTCGTGAGTAAAGAATTGGACCACGTCAATAGTACAGTTTGGGTATTACAGTTAGGATCTCTTTTATCTTTCCTTCTACCAAGTGTATAGCTGGTAGAAGTGAGTTGTGTACATACCCTATACCATGAGTATAGTGGGCTTGCTAGTATCTAGGCTTGCTAGTGCCTTTACCGATTGTGTGTTTTTCCTACGGCTGCTAAAGCAAGTAGATGTATTGAATTATCTTTTACCTTGAATTTTCGAATATGTTGCTGATATCCAGAACCATATCATATAAATGTTTAGGTTTGTAGTAATATAGTTTCAACTAGTCCTAATAAATTAAGCCCTCATTGAACTCTTGGGTGATTAATAGAATCTGTTCGCTCTAGTGTCAACGTTGGGTAAACTTGATAGGACTTTGTTTGAGTTTGTGTTGTGAATGATTCTTGGTCCTATCTTTTAGAGGTTGTTAACACACCTCAGTAGCGTAGTTTATTTATAGTTTTACTAATACTTGGAAATATAGAATTTAAGTATTGTTGAAGGTTAATTTACTCTATATAAGGTTGAATTGAATTATATTGAATATATTGGTATTGAGATTGATATTGCTATAAAGTTATTGAATTATATTTAGAAAGTACCTAAGTGATTGGGTTATATGTTTTTTTTTACTTTTCTTAATACTTTGTCTAAATAAATTAAATTATCTTAATTTTTTTTTGGTAAATTACACATTATTAAATATATCACATGCTGTCTGTCTACTGTACGTCTGTCAGTGTCATTACTTTTATCCCATCTAATGAGTAAACAGTGTGGCTGATAAGCTCAAAATCCTTGTGGTTGACACCACAACGTTTCGGCTTCATCATATTCATCGTCTGGTTTGTCTTTAAGGCTAGATTGTCCTAGACAATAAAAAAAAAAGGAAACTTCTGGTAAGTGGAAAGTTTTCCTTTTTTTTTTTCTGGAGTTGAGGGAGGATGTAGCAGTCACAACTGCTAACATATAATTAATTAATATAATTTATTATTAAAATCCTAAAACCCCTCAGAATCCCGTTTATGAAACGTTTATGGGCAATAGACGAGAACGATGCGCAAGTGTAACAACTACAGGTCAAGAGGTTTATTTTCACACTGAGAGGTTTATTTCTCCAAGCCTTTACCGGCACTTTTCGTCTTAAAATCGGGTAGAAAATCTGGGATTGGATTTAATATTTTCCCCGAACATCAAGGGAGAAATTGGAACAAGTGATAAAAATCTTGATTGAAAAAAAACCGGCTTCCAAATTTTCAGAAATGAATATTTAAAACCCGGCTTCCAAATCTACCGAAATAATTATTTAAAACCCAGGTGAGCAATTAAATCAGTTAGTTTTATAGGCCTATCATTTTATTGATATTTTCATTGTCTTTTGAAATATTAAAAGTGTAAAATCAGAGTTTTCTCATATGTATCATGTGGCCTTGAGCCTAGATCGTTAATTTATCGGACACCTAATTAGTTTTTTCTGTTTTTTTTTTGTATACCTACTCGGTATAAAAACTTTCATGCCTAATTTACTAGATATTCTTTAAATGCGCAGACGCAATAAATAGACAGGATGACAGTCAGCTGATGAAATAAAATGTTTGTTTATTGTGGTAATTCGATGTAAGAGTATGTGTTGACAGTCATCTTTGGGTGCCTTGATGTTTCTCTAAATGTTATTTTTTGTAGATTTCACCCGATTAGGATAACGTTTAATATTAGAATTAGTTTAACCGAACACCTACTTCAACCCATTGGTAACCAGGAACCGATTGTCTCCAGAACCACAGCGTTCTTCTTCATTCGTTTTTTTCGGAGCCTCAAGGACCGTCAGAGTCTTAAGGGGACCTAACCAGGACAGCTGGTTTTTTTTAGTATTTATATTCCCTACCTTACCTATCTAGGATTTAACTTTCGTAACTAACCTTAGTGTTAAAATTTCGCTTCTCCCATGGACTTAGATTATAGATTTACTAATACACTTTTTCGTTTGGCCCAGTAGTGGGGATATTTAATTTTGTCGTGGCTTTTTGGTCCTCGCATACCGTAGCCCCACTACTGTAATTATATTTTCTATATATATATATATATATATATATATATATATATATATATATATATATATATATATATATATATATATATATACATATATACATCCTACTATCATTTTCGCATCGATACATTATGCTTTTACCATCAATTTAGCATCGTTTTGCAAAGTAGCATCTGTATATCGACGCTACTTTACAAGACCTTAATAACTTTTTTCCTGTACCTGTTACAAGAATTTTAACCATCTCATTGATTAGAGTTTTGATACCGTGTTGGTATTTTAAAATATCTGCTTTCTCTCTTTATCCCTTACTGAGTTATATAAGTTTATTCCAGAAAATGTTTGAGTCTAAAATGATGGTACAGTGAAAATATTATATATATTTAGTTCAGGGTTTTACCGTTTACTCGCTGCCATTATATACATGAAAATGTATATAATGGCAGCGAGTAGAAATTTGGCATCGCTGTTGAATATAATATTACCCACAACGAAATAGTAAATTTAAGAATATATATATATTTTTTTCACCCACAAATCATTCTGGCATCATGTTTAGTTAAAAGTAACGGGTTATTATATATTGCAACTACCTATTGTATCTTCGCTCCAATTGGTCCAGTCGCGACGTACAGCCCCTCAAATGATAGGATTTAACCAATAAAATACAATAAGACAGAAAAAGCAAATATAGCAGCATGTCAAAAGGGCTTTAATTATATATCTTCGTTTCTATAAGTCCAATCGTGACGTACAGTATCTCAAATGACAGGATTTAACCAACTGAAAACAATGAAATAAAAAAATTAAATACAGCAACATGTCAAAAGGGCCGTAGTCACGTATCTTCGGTTCTATTAGTCCAATCGTGACGTATAGTACCTCTAATGATAGGATTTAACATAAAAAATACAATGGGATAGAAATATCAAATGCAGAGCAATGTCAAAAGGGCCTTAGTTGTGTATCTTTAGTTCTATTAGTCCAATCATGACGTGCAGTACCTCAAATGAAAGGATTTAACAAATAAAATACAATGAGGTATAGGAATTAAATGGAGTAGCATGTCAAAATGGCCGTAGTTATGTATCTTCGGTCCTACTAGTCCAATCGTGACGTACGATACCTCAAATGATACCACTTAACCAATAGAATACAATGACATAGAAATCAAATACAGCATCACGTCAAAAGGGCCTTAGTTACGTATCTTCGTTTTTAGTGGCCCAATCATAACGTACAGTACCGCAAATGACAGGATTTAACCAATCGAATACAATAAGATAGAAATGTAAAATACATCAGCTTGTCAAAAGGGCCTTAGTTATGTATCTGCGGTCTTATTAGTAAAATCGTGACGTTTCGTACCTCAAATAATAGAATTTAACTAATAGAATACTATGAGATATAAAACTTAAATAGAGTAGCCTGGCAAAAGGCTTTTGACAAAATCTGACATAACAAAATGCTAGAAATATTAGAAACAGCGGGATTGATCGATAAAGATCTACGAATAATTACAAATCTATACTGGCATCAAGTGGCAATAATAAAGGTTGAACAAGAACTGTCGGATGAAATAAATATAAAAAGAATAGTGAGACAATGCTGTATATTGTCGCCTTTACTTTTTAACTTATATTCGGAGGAAATATTTAAGGAAGCCTTAAGGGAGACAACCGAAGACAAACATAATTATATACAGAATGACGGAATAAAAGTTGGAGATGCCACACTGGACAGAGTAGAGAAACTCGTGTATCTCGGCAGTAATATCAATGAGAGCTGGGATCCAACCGCAGAAATTAAAAGCCGACTAGACAAGCCCGAGCTGCCTTTGTAAAAATGAGAAACGTACTTTGCAGTCACGATCTTAGTATTGACCTTAGAGTTCGAGTGACATTTGCTACATCTTTCCTGTCCTGCTGTATGGAGTGGAAGCGTGGACTCTAACTGAGGCTATACAGTTATATTATATTATAGGGCTGTGGGTATACAGACGACTACTGAAAATAAGCTGGGTCGACAGAGTTAGAAATGAGGAGGTCCTTAGACGGCTGAACCAAACTACACAACTGGTTAATATAATAAAGAAACGCAAGCTGGAATACTTAGCCCGTCATATTATGAGACACCCTGAAAAATATAATCTTTTACATCTGATCATTCAGGGAAAGATCCAAGGTAATCGTGGTCCTGGTAGAAGAAGAACACCATGGCTGAAAAATCTAAGGCAATGGTATAAAAAATCAACTACATCGTTATTTAGAGCTGCTGTAGTCACGATGGCAAATATGGTAGCCAACATGATATCCAACGATCGATAACGGTCATGGAACTAGAAGACGAAGAAGTCTGGCAAAAGGGCTTTAGTTATGTATCTTCGATCCTATTTGTCCAATTGTGACGTACAGTACCTCAAATGGTACCATTTAACCAATAGAGTACTACGACGTAGAAATCAAATACAACACGTCAAAACGACCTTAGGTATATATCTTTGCTCCTATATATGTTATGTCAAAAGAGCCTTAGTTGCGTATCTCCGGTCCTATAGGTCTAATCATGACATGAAGCCTAAAATGATAGGATTTAACCGAGATAATACGATGGTAGAGAGAAATTAAACATGGCGGCATCTAATAACACCTTAAACTGGCAGCAATAAAACGAATTACCGCACAGAGATGTGTGGCATATTACGTGACAGGATTTAGCGAATACCATACAATTACGTCATACATCTCTTTGCATACGTCCACTTTTAGTTAACTACTTAGTATCTATTCAGTACTTTGCTTTACGGTGTTGAGGCATGGACTCTTAAACAGAAGAATGTTAAAAATCTTGAAAGCTTTGAGATGTGGTGCTACCGCCGTATACTAAAAATAAGTTGGGTGGATATAATTACAAATGAAGAGGTATTAGAAGTTATTCACCGGTCACCGCCTTTTCTGTAAATGGAGTGAATATTGTTTTCCATTTAATATTTTTTCTCAGTTGAATAATTCCTGCTGGTATTTGGTCTAAGCTTACTTCTTTTCCCCATTCAAGCTGTTTCATAGCTAATTCTACTTCCTCTTTATAGTGCCCTGTTCACCTGTTTTGGTAATTTCGGACTATTTCATCTCTTATAACATAAAACAGTTGTTTCAGATATCTTTATCGCGTTTCCTTTTTTTATGGATGAATATTCTGCCGTTTTCATCTTCTACTATTTCATATGGAGCTACACGATTAACAATTCCAAATCAAGAAAACATAAATAACACTTCGAATTATATAATACAACTAATAGTCCAAAAATGAAGAGCAAGAGGTAGATGGCCAAGAAGCCGAAATCTTAATGACGAACACAAATATAATCGACTAATCAGACAATTAAGATCAGCGCTACATGATGAAGGCAATGCCACATTTGAACACTACATTAGTACATTGTCTAAAGAAGATCATTAAGTATGAATAGCAACAAAAACACTTAAAGAGACCTGAACAACACAACTCACCATTTAAGAAAGATGACGTTAGTTGAGGAAGATCAGACCAGGAAAAAATGTCAACATTTTCAGAATACCACATAATAATAGTCAAGCAATAGAACACTGAAAACTTTTATTTTTAACTGTACGCCCATGAATGACTTACCATTTTTTAAGTAACACTTAATATTGCACTTGTTTATTGTATTTTTTTCATCTTTCAAGATAATTCTTATAGGGATATATGTATTTATAACATACGGTCTTATGGTCTTATTACGGCTTTAAGATTATTCGACCCAAATGTATCTTGTACCGCACTACTAATTGAGAATTATGTTTGTAATGCGATAAGAGGTCCGGATATACGAGACACCAGTGACTCATGCCGCACTGATAAAAATCCGACAGGAATCTGTATTTCTATAAAAAAAGAATATGTAGATTAATTTGTTTTGTGTATTAATTTAGTTTAGTTTGAACAAGACTTGCAGTAAAAGATTTTTCTAAATATAGAATGTAAACCATATTCCCAATGCTTTGTGAAAGAGAACCAGTTTATAATATACCGGACGACGAAGGACTTCAACATCTAATTAATAGGATTACCACAATGTGTGATGAATATGGCCTTAAGCTAAACACCGCAAAGACAAAGGTGATGGTCGTCAGTAAAACGCCAACACAACCGGAAGTGGTAACAGCTTATGGTGAACAACTGGAGAGAACTAACAGTATCACTTACCTTGGTTGTAATCTAAATGAGAACTGGGATATGAGCAAAGAAATTAGAATACGGATAGAGAAGGCCAGAGCTGCATTCTTTAAGATGAAGAATCTGTTATGTGAAAACAATATTACTTTAAGTCTGAAAATTTGATTAGTGAGATGTTATGTGTTCCCTACTCTTTTGTATGGTGTCGAAGGTTGGACTTTGACGGATACACTTCTCAAGAAACTGGAAGCCTTTGAAATCTGGGTGTATCGGAGAACCCTACGAATAAGTTGGGTGGATAGAGTTCGTAACGAAGTTGTTTTGCATCGGATGGGAAAAGTTACGGAAGTCGTCAAAACAGTTAAAAATCGCAAACTTGAATATTTTGGCCATGTTATGCGCCACCCAGAGAGATATAATATACTTCATTTAATAATACAAGGCAAGGTAGACGGAAGAAGAGGGCCAGGTCGAAGAAGAACGTCATGGCTTAGAAACCTGAGAGATTGGCTTAACAGATCCTCTGCATCTCTTTTCCGAGCTGCCGTCAACAAAATTACTATAGCCAATTTGATAGCCAACGCTCGATAATCGAGCTCGGCACATGTAGAAGAAAAAAAGGACGACCTTATTTTAGAATATTGGTCGATGAATTGAAATAATTGTTCAAGAA
Source organism: Diabrotica undecimpunctata (assembly GCF_040954645.1). Taxonomy (NCBI): domain Eukaryota; kingdom Metazoa; phylum Arthropoda; class Insecta; order Coleoptera; family Chrysomelidae; genus Diabrotica; species Diabrotica undecimpunctata. The sequence continues at coordinate 6,430,870 of NC_092813.1, forward strand.
ACGAATTATTCATGTGCAGATGTTTTACTATAAAAACATGTAGAACCAAAATCTCGATTAAAAAAGTTGCAACCAGTTACTCAGGATGGAACTTAACCCCATTATTGATTTTACAAGTGATAAAATGGGTCGACAAAAAACCAGTTTTATTCCTTACATCATTTAAACATAATAGTTGTATCTTGGTTTAATCAAATGAAAAGAAAAATTATACACAAGTACTAAAACCACAAACTATTCTCGATTATAACTTGGTGAAAAAGAGTGTTGATTTTAGTGATCAAGTGGCTTCTTACCAAAGCCCAATACGCAAAATTCTGAAGTGGTACCGAAAAGTCGCAGTGAAATTAATATTTAATACCTGATTTAATACCACAGTAGTCAATGCTTAGTTGCTAAATAACAGAAAACGTAAAAAAGTGACAACCTATCCTTGAGTTCAGACTGGAGTTCGCGAAGGCATTTGCAAATAAAGAAATGTTGTAACCTTCACGACAAGTTACATCCAAAAATACCATCTCAGGCAAAGCGATGTAGATAATACAAAGAGAAGAAAGTGTACAAGATGTTACAAATTTTTAAGAAGAAGCATGATTAGTAGAAAGGCCGATAGAAAAGTTAAAAAAGTTAAAACATACTCTGAAGAATGTGATGGCAAAACTGCAATATGTCTAGTATGCTTTATTGAATCACATTAAAAAACAATTTTACTTATACAGGAACTATTATTGAGTAAAAACGTATTGTGCCTCAAGTGGCCTTATAATATTGGATAAGTTGATAGTTTCTAGTAGAACGTTTTTATTGTTAATTACCTCCGTAAAAGTGAGTTATAGTATTTATAAAAAAATGGATGTAAATAATATACCTTCGACATCTAAAAAAGCTAGATTTGAACATAAACGTAGATTGACCACTGCTGAATTACAATCATTGTTAGAAGCATCTCGCGAAGACAATGTAGATTAAACGAATGGTGGAAGTGACCCTGATTGACTCTGATGAAATATTTGCACAAAGTCGTTCAGAAAAATCGAGGATTGCGTTTTGGAAAGAGACAACACAAACAGAATTTAAGACTTTTCTCGGGCTTATGTTCCATATGGGTACAATTAAGATGAACCGTCTGAATGACTACTGAAAAAGTATGGGTAACTTCTATAATAGTGTTGACTTGACTAGACAATTGATCATAGCCCATATTAAGAAATAACCGAATAGACAATCCTCACTTGTCAAAGAAACTAAAAAAACGTGAAGTGGTCTAAAAACTAAAAAGTCCCCTATTCAAACTGGTTTTTAATAAAAAATTTAATAATATGTTAAAGTTTTTTTAATATACCCTAAAACTGAAAGCGCAAAGAATCGATTGCAAGTTACAAAATACTTGTAGTCATACTGTTTGGACAAGTACAGTTGTTTAAATAATCGGTTTCTGTGATAAACAAATTGAATAAATTGTAAAATATTTTTTGATCTGCTTGATATTTAGCACACTTTAATAACTCATCAATTGCCATAATTTCAAGTAGCTATATTACCTGTCGTTAGGCAAAAAACAAAGTTATTAACATTTATAAATTACTACAAACATAATATCTTACAGTTTACGGTTTTTTCGTTTTTTCTTATCTCAATTATTTATGTATTTAAATTTGGTATTTGTCTACATAAAAAACTTTTTATGGTCTACAACATTTATTTGAATTGTTTTTCTTTAGAATGTATACAAAACGTTTTATAAGCAAATTATTTTCTTTTTGCCTTTTAAGATTGTTTAAAAAAACAAAGCAAAATCAACTTTAGTCAACTCAGTCTTTACGAATTTTTCGTCGGCTACCCCTCATACTATTTAGAATTTATATTTCTGTATAAGATTTTTTTAAACTATTTAGCGAGGTTCCGTGAACTACTTTCTTATGGCAAAGTCAAATATTATTTTTCTATGTGATTAAGCCACAATTATTGGTCGATATTGAGATGAAAATTACATTTTTAATTCACTAATATTTAACGATATGTTTTCCAATATTTAACCTTGTTTATTGTACAAATTATGTAAAAATGTGTATACACATTTTGTACAAAAAACGTTTTTTGAGAACGATTTCCTGAATGGAAATCAAAATGTCAAACATTAAATAATTAAAAATGTAATTCTCATCACAATCACAACCAATATTTTTGACTTAATCCCATAAAAACCTAATATTTATCTTAAACTATTCACTGATAGCTTCGATAAAACAGGTTGGAAATTAAAATATGTAAAATATTCCCCGACACAACTCTCTGGGAAAAAATATCTAAATAAATAGATATAACAACTGAACATTGATATAAAAAAACCTGTTAGTTGACCCCAGCCGGCTGAAATCAGCCGGCTGGCAGGTAGATTCAATGTCTTTATTATTTGAACTTGACCGACCGACCAAACCGATCGATATTTTTATGTTTTCAAATATAATTTTAAGTATTAATACTGGCAACATCTATTGGCTTTAAAATGATACCAAATACAATAATTTTACCTTCCGAGGTTACAATGATGGTTTGATGTAAAAAATTTAATATATAAAAAAATCGGATTATTGAAAAACCGACAACGGTGCCAAGCCTACAAAGGTGCTCTAAACGAACATACACGACTTATAAATAGGAAATGATAGCATTTCTTGGTGATGCTAAACTACTGCAACGTGAAAAGAGCTCTAAATGATAGCGGGATGTATATATATATAGGTGAGTTTTGTTAGTTGTTAATATTATAAATATATTTGTTACAAGTAGTTTTGCTTTTATTTCAGTTCCTGCTTACAGTTATAATATAGCAGAACAAGGTCAATAGTGTCTTTTCGGTTTTTAAACATTATTACAGGGTATTAAATTAATAGTACTTTATTCCTTGTTGTTCATAACTTCATTTATTTTTTTTGTTAATTTCCTTCAGAAATTAGCTGGCGCCCATTTTAGTATTTTCCTAGGCATCTCCGTATATTCTCTTATCTTACCCCTTTTATAGTTCCAGATTTTCCGGTGCATTATTATATTGTATTCTTTTGGTTAAAAGATCTCTTTTCCCCTTATCTCAAAGCCAAATTCTAGTGTAGTGAGGCTAGCCCGAATTCGTGCTTGAGGTTTTGTGTCTCTGTGTTCTTTTAAGCTAAGCCATTCTTTTTATTATAACTTCTTTGCTAGTTCTTCTCTAATTGATCATCTCCTTCTCCATATACCACCCCTAAATTTTATTTAGGTTTCAATTGGCGCTTTTGCGTTTGCAATTTGATTAGGTTTCAATAGCACCATCTAGTATAACGTATATCAAACAAACAATGGTATATTAAAATCTATTGAGACAGAAAGAGTGGTGACATCTAGTGACTGTCTCAATTAGAATCAAACAAATTTATACATTGCGTTGGCTAACTAGTCCTATTTAAACAATGCTTCTATATAACTCAAAGTTGTAGCGCCTACGCCACAAACCCTGTTCTTGGATTCCTTCATATATTTTTCTTAGAATTTTTCTCTCGAAACGTTTAAGCAATTCTTGATCGTTCTGTGTAAGTGGCCACGTTTCAGACCCGTATGTTAACACTGGCCTTATTAGTGTTTTATATATGGTAACTTTAATTTTTCTGGGTAGTTTTGGGGCCATATGTTTCCTCAAGCCATAATAGCACTTATTGGCAAGCACTATTCTTCTTTTAATTTTTTCGCTTATATTGTTGTCTTTGGTCAGCAGCGAGCCCAGGTAGACGAAGGAGTCCACACCTTCCAGTTCCAGATCATCAAATAATAGTCTAGGTATCTGGTTGCCTGATCTAGTACAATACATATACTTGGTTTTCTGAGCGTTTATTTTTAATCCGATTCTAAGTGCAGACGCCCTTAGTGATCGAAATGCTTCAATCAGAGATTCTGTGGACCTAGCAATAATGTCTATGTCACTAAATATCACTAAAATCTCATTGCTGATGTTTTATCTATTGATAAAGGAATCTTATTTTCAGTTAGCCAAATAATAATGTCGCTAAGGCAATTATTAGCAATTCTAATAAGATTATTTATGTTTTTGCCAGTTATTACAAGAGCTAGGTCATCAGCGTATTGTATTAACTTGAATTCGGCTGGTATAATATCATGTAATGATTTGGTGTACACATTAAATAAAAGTGGGCTCAGAGGTGAGCCAAACCTCTATCTGTAATGTTGGGTCCAAATATTTCATTCTGCTTATCTCTCACATAGATCATTCTATTATTCAAAAATTCAAATAATAAATTATTATATGCGCTAGGAATATTTAATTCGGTCATTTTTTATATAGCAGATATATATGTACATTATCATATGCAGCTTTTAGATCAAGAAAAACAGTTAATCCCACCTTCTTATCAGTAAATACATTAAGTACTATATGTGATAGTAGTATATGTGCATGATTGCAACCAAGTTCCTTACGGAACCCTATTTGATACTGCGATAAAATGCTGTTGTGTTCTACAAACCATTCTATTCTATTCTTAGTTATATTTTCCAGTACCTTACCTACACATGAAGTTAGGGCAATTGGTCTATAGCTCTCTGGATTATCTGGGCATTTAGTAGGTGTCAAAAAAGGTAATATTAATGTTTGTTTCCATTCAAAAGGAATTTTACTCATTTCTATGATATCATTAAAAATTTTAATAAGATGAAAATGTGCTATTGGGGGTAGATTTTTAATCATAGAATATGATACATTATCTAACCCTGTTGCTTTATCTTTTTTGGAGTATATAATATTTTTATACTCATTAAATGTAATGGATTGAACACTTTCATTATTATCGTTTAACAAGGTAAAGTAGGGATTTACATTACAAGAGGATAAGCTGTTTAGAATATTTATACAAATTTCTTTATTGGGAGAAATTGTATCTCTATTGCCAAAATATGTTTTAAATTTTTTAACTGTATTCCACATTTTGCTGATTGGTGTATCTCGATTAAGGGTCCCACAAAATACTCTAAAACTTATCCGTTTCTTAATTTGAAGTGGCCTCTTCACAAAAGCCTTCACTTTATTACAATTTATGTAGTTTTCCAACGTCTGATTTTCAATGTAATTCTTAATTGATTCTCTTATTTTTAATATCAATTGCTCATATTCATCATCCCATCATGGTACACTCTTACCATTCGGCTTGTACATTTGATATGGAATATTTTCTTGTGCGCTTGAGTTGATTATTTCATATCATTTATTATATCTTACATCATGTAAAACATGCATTTTCTTTTCAATAGTATCTGCATATCTAGACCATTTTGCTTTTTTAAAATTACGTTTTCTACATGGCGGTGGACTTGTAGATGTCTGGATTTGATTGTATTCGCATAATGTTGGAAATGATCACTACGTCCAGTGTCAGAATATACCCACCTATGACACTTGGTTGCAATATTTTGACTGACAATGGTTAGATCTACTGCTGATGAGTTCTGATCAGGCAATACCATTCTAGTAGGGGTTTCATAATTTATTATTACTAATTGATCTTTCTCTAAGGATTCCTTTATTATGTTTCCATTATGGTCACTAATAGCACAGCCCCATAATGGATAATAAGCATTTAGATCCCCCATAATTATAACGGGTGTACCAATATTTTGAACTATATTATTCCATAATGGTTTTGTTATCTTTTTACCAGAAGGATTATAAATATTAATGACATTTAGTTTAAATTTTGTCAGTCTTGTACCTATTATTTGAAGATTTTCTCCACTACCACAGTCGAAAATTCCTATACTATTATGATCAAAGCAATTCTTAAATAAAATCATGATGCCACCATATCCATCATATCTATCATCTCTATATACATAATAATTTTTTATTTTAAAGATAAAACTATTACCTGTCCAGGTTTTATTTAATAGAACTATATCTGGTTTGATATCATTAATAAATATATTTAGATTATCATAATTTGCTTTAAGACTTCTGATGTTCCACAGCATAAGTGTGAAACATTCTTGTGATTTGTTATATTGATTAACTTGAGTCATCCTTTCCTATGGATGAATCAACATTTTCTGTTTTTGATTTTGTGATAAAATTAAAAACATGTTCTCTATCTGTTTTGTTTAATTTAGTAGCCATATTCATTATAATCTGGAGAGACTGAGAGTCATCCTTTCCAGGGGTAGTTACATTCCATTCATTATTGTTATAATATTTGTTACTAAAAATATGTTTTTTCTGTATGTACTCTTCCATTAGGATTCAATAAATATTCATTATGTTCTGAATTCCTTTTCTTTGTGCTCTGGTCTGGGGCTGGTCTTTTCTTTGCTTTAACTGCAATACTATATGTATTTGTCTTTACTTGATTGGCTACATACCCTCTTCTGCGTGACTTTCGGAATATGTCTATATCTGAATTTTCCTTATCTGGCAAGCTGGGAAAATCCAAAGGGTGCACATTGAATTTATTATTACTTTTAACCTTAGGTATCTTTTCTATTGCCTCAAAGAAAGATATATTTTCTAGAGACATCATCTCTCTTATTTTTTTTGTCTGGTATACTCTGGACATTGTCTACGTATCACTATCACAATGTACACATTTCATTATGCATCTCTGATTAAAATCGTGAATTTCCGCACAATTAATACATTTGTTATTTTTTGTTTTACATATATTTTTTGTATGCCCATAATTCAAGCATTTGTAGCACTGAATCACTGGCATAATATAAGGCAGAATGCCTATGCTCTATTCCACAAATTAGAACACCTCTGGGCAAAGATGTCCCAGTGAAGGTATAGCAAACAGTTCCAGTTGGAACTAAATTTACCACCTCACCCCGATCTCCCCTTGTAGGTGTTTCCTCGCTTCCTTGACTATTACTACATGTATCATTAATAATCTTAACTGTAACTTTACAATAACTGTAACTTAACTTTACATTTAAAATTTAACAGTTTTTAGTATTTGGTTCTGAGTATTTTAGCAAGATATCGTCACTAAATTTTTTGTCAATACATTGGATTATTCCATTGCATGTAACTATTTTGTTGGGTATAAATACATCATAACTCTAATAGTTTAACTCCTATTAAAGAAGGTAACTTACCAAAACTTTCCAAATGTCTTTTTTTTTTATTGTATAATGGCTTTGGCATAGCCAATTAGCCAGACTATTTGTGGTAATTACAATTTTTGATTTTATTACCTAAGCCTATTTATAATATAAATTTACAGGAAGTAATATGTTGGTATACACATTCAATTTTTGACATATTTACAAGTTTTGATTTGAATACCTAAAACTAGTTATAATTTAAATTTACAGGATATTCGTAGATACATTTTAATATCTGCTTATTATTTGAAAAAATAATTGTATTTAAATTGACAGGCAATGAACAATTTAGCTCAATTAGTTTTTCATACATCATTTTGATACTTTGTTTGTACTGTCCACACTCCAATATAAAGTGCTGCAGATCTCCCACTTTACCACAGGAGCAATAGGGGTTATCAGTAATACCTATGCTGTGTTTGTATGCAGGAGTGAGTGCGTGGTTTGATCTTATTCTGTTTATTGTTTTTATAAATAACCTATTTGTCTCATATTTGAACCATCTCTCATTGGGTATTAGTGATTGGCAAGCTCTAAAGTTTATTCCAGTTGTACTTTGGTTGTATAAACGTTGCCATCTTTGTCTGCAGTTGTTTCTACTGATATTATCTATGTCTGCTACTGGAAGAAGTATGTTGTTTATATTATGTTTGGTTAAAGCTGCAGATTTAGCTAATTTGTCGACTTCTTCATTTCCTAATATTCCAGAGTGTCCTTTTACCCAACAAATAATAATCGAGCTACCTGCGGAAATAATATCATAATGTAACTTCTTTATTTCTATCTCAATATGGTTTAGGTTTTTTGTGGTTTTGATAGAAGTGAGTTTGTCCATAATGCTTCTACAATCAGTCAGAATGATATAATTATTCATACCATTAGAGGTTCTATATTTTAACGCAAGAAATAAAGCTGATAGTTCGGCAGTATATATTGAAGCTTCATTGGGCAATCGACATGATTCTTTGTAATCAGAATTCCAGTGATATATTGCACAACCCGTTTTATTTTGAATTTTAGAGCCGTCAGTAAAAATATATTGAAATGCGGGCCACTTATCTTTAATTATTTTATTGATCATACTTCCTGGAAGATTTGAATCCATATAATATGTTTCTATTATCCTAGAGAAGAGAGTCTTAGGAGGTTGTGTATAAATTGGTGGTATTTTATTTTGATACAATTGTTCTTCAAATATTGTTAGTTTCCTATAACTTTCAACGTATATGGGAGTTTTTTTGTTACGCCAATATTTATGGTTTAAGTCTAATGTATTTAAGTAACGAATATTTTTTAAATAGCTGGAGTTTTTTGATATAGCTCTAGCTACAAACTTATCTGTACAAAACTGTCTGCGTAGTGTAAGGGGTGGCTCTTTAGCTTCAATTTCAATATTACTAATAGGAGTAGATTTTAAGTAACCAAGACATAGCCTCAAACATTTATTCTTCTGGGTTTCAATTTTATTAAGATGTTTTGTTGGCGCAGACCCATATAAATGACAACTATAATCGAAAATTGGTCGAATCATTGAGCGATAAAATAGCAATGCAATATTCGGGTCAGCTCCCCAATTGGTTTTACAAAATGCTCTAAGGATATTCATGGAGTTTTCCGATTTTTTTATAATAGAATGAATTTGATCCTTCCATAACAGTTTACGATCCAAATATGTGCCTAGATATTTTACACAATTTTTGATTGGAAATTCTATTTTTCCTAATTTAAAGTTACCTTGGGGAGTTTGGCGTTTTTTGGAAAAAAAACAAATTTCAGTCTTTGTAGTTGATATTGATAAGCCTAGAGAATGGTAATAACTTTTTACACAATCTAGTGTAGATTTGAGTTGACGTCTACAAATGTCAAGGGTAGTATGAGAGGTATACAACACAATATCATCTGCAAACTGCAATATATTAGAGTGTGGAGGTACGATCTGTTCTATATCTATATTATACAATGAAAAAAGAAGTGGACTTAAAATACTACCCTGTGGTATACCTATATTCGTTAGCCTTGGCGTTAAAAGCGTCTCATTTATTTTTAAGTAAGTCCATCTATTCTTGTACAAGGATATAATGAAATCTGAAATTTTAACCGACATTCCAAGATATAACAATTTCTTATGTAGAATATATAAGTTTATGTTATCAAATGCAGAGGTTACATCTATAAATGCTGCAGCTGTTGATTCTTGATTTGTGAAATTGACCTGAACAGAGGAAACTAGTGAAGTGAGAGCATCCTGTGTAGACCTGGATTTCCGGAAGCCATATTGAGATTTGGGAAGGATATCTTCGGATTCAAGCCAGTAATCAAGCCGATTTTTGATTAATCTTTCTAGAGTTTTTAGTATACAAGAACTTAAAGATATAGGTCTGTAAGACTCAACGTTGTTATCTGGCTTTCCTGGCTTTTTTATAGGTAATACAATATAGTCCTTCCATGTTTTGGGAATTAAATTCTCATTTTGCCATATATTGTTAAAAAATTGTAATAATAATGATTTGTATTCTGTGGGTAAAAAATATAACATAGAGTATGATATACAGTCCATCCCTGGAGACGAATTATTATTTTGTTCGAGTCCATAATTTAATTCCCACAATTCAAATGGTTTTTCTAGATTTGAATATTCTCTGGAAACGGTGACTTTAACTTCGTTTATTTGATTTGGTACCCAAGGAGGTGAAATTTTCAAGTGGAAATCTTCTATCCATGCAGCTTCGCAGTTTATCGGGAGTTTATTGGACTGTTTTCGGTTTTTGTAGCGATGTACTTTCTTCCAGACGTCGCTGATTGGACTGTGGGAGTTAAGGCTTTCGCAGTAGTTTATCCAACTTTGTTTTTTTCTATTTTTAAAAATTTTCTCTGCTAATGCATCCAATTTTTTGTATTCAATTAAATTATGAATATTGGGATTTGTTTTATAACGTCTATAGGCTGTTTTACGATTATTTGCAGCTGTTTCGCAGTTATTATCCCACCATGGTTTTGGAATCTTTTTTGTAGGGTATATTTTGTTTGTTGATACTTTTGGAATAGCAATGGATGCGCATCTATTTATTTCATTGACTAATTCTTCATAAGTTTGAGGAAGTATTTATGAAGAAAAGTTGGATGAATACAGATTCCAATTTGCTTTATTTAGATTCCATCTTTTTTGTGTATTGTTACCAGGTGGTGTTGCTTGTTTGGAATTTTCTAAGGAGATGGTCAAGGGTAGATGGTCAGAACCATGTGGATCTTGAATAACAGACCAAGTTAATTTAGATATAATGTCCTGGGTGCAAATTGTTATGTCGATTGCTGATTGACTGGAACTCAGTGCAAGAGTTGGAGAACCATCATTTAAGTATATTAGATTACATTGTTCTATCGTCTCTAATAAAACTTTACCGTGAGTATCATTAGTTTCGCATCCCCATGCCATATTGTGAGCGTTGAAGTCCCCTCCAATGATGAATGGCGGAGGAATGTGTTGAAAAAAATGGATCCATTCTTCAACTGTTACTCTAATACGTGGTTCTTTGTATATGGATATTATATGTATAGGTTTATTGATACAAGAAAGTTTAACAGCCATGCATGTGTAAGTAAAATTATAGTTATCTAATAAATTTATTTCTTCTGCAATTATTTTATCTTTAATTAAAATTGCTGTACCTCCATATCCATCTGGGCAATCAGATCTAAAGCAATTATAACCAGCGAAGTTATAGAATTTTTCTGGTTTAAACCATGTTTCTGATAACATGGCCACATACACATTTTTTTGAATAAGTAAGGCTTCTAAATTTGGTTTATTAGAAACTGCTGAGCGGCAGTTCCATTGTAAAAAATTTATAGGACTAGTTATGTCTGAGAAGATGACGTTTGTCCATGTAAGTCTTGTTGCAAGATCGATGCCGTACTTAAGTATTTATTAATTTGTTGTATAATCTCTGTTTTTGATGCATCTAAATTTTCAGTGAGTTTTAATGAACTAATTATATTAAGAACCAATTCTAAAATTACATTATTTAAATCTAATGATACTCCTTGTGTCTGCAAATTTGTTGTATTTCTATTCTCTGTATATTTAGAGGTATTATAAATACCACCTTTTTGTCTAGGGATATTTATTGGGGAAATTATTTCTTTTCTAGCTGATTCCAAAGGATCGGGAGTACTTGGACGTTGTCGTTTTAAATTTGAGTTTTCTGGACTACTGCTGGTATAAAACATTTGTGAAGAGAACTTTTTTGCGAACGAACCAGTTTGATTTGAAGTTACTTGATAGGACTGATCATTGGTATTAGAGTTGGTTGTCAAGGAAGAACTATTATGACTGTCGGCGATATTGGCATATGATTTTTTCGGTATTTGTTTACAGGCATCAAAGAAATTTAAATTTAATGATGACATTGTATTCTTGATTTGTTTTTGCCTAGAGAACTCAGGGCATGCACTTAGGTGTGTCGTAAAATGATTACCTTGGCAGCTGAAACAACTAGGAGTATATATATTTACTGTACAATCTTTTGTGTTATGAAAATCATGACATTTATTGCACCTGGGACGTGCTTTGCATTGAGATCCAAGATGTCCAAAACGAAGGCAAGAGAAACATAATAAAACTTTTTGAACATAGGTTTCGACTTCTTTAATTACTTTAATAATTATGATATATTTTGGAAGAGTTTGAGCTTTAAAATTTACAATACATGATTTGGTTGGAACCTTGTCTATTACTGTTTTATTTTCGATATGTTTTTCTACCTTTCTATTTATTCTTCTAACTGAAGCTACTTCAAACTTACAGTGCATATCGTATTGTTTAATTTTATTTTTGATGTATTCCTCAGAAAATTCAGTATCTATATCTCTAATTATACCCTGTCTATGTAGTATAAACTTTGGAACGTAAACATCAAAATTGTTGTTTGTAAATAATGAGCAAGTTTTTTGATTGATTAAAAAATTGGCCGATTGATAGTCTTTTAATTTAATTCTGATTCTATTCTTGCCGATTGAATCAATACTAGTAATTTTGTTATCTAAATTTGGAAAATTTGATAGTATAATATCACCGATTTTGATAGCATTTATCTTACCTTTAAAATCAGGAGTATTATTTTCTATATATACATGAAAAGGACCTGTATCACTGCTCTGATATAGAAATTGTTCTCTTACATTTTCTGTAGAATTATTAGAAGTTTTACTACTTACAATTTTTTGTTGTTTTTTGAGTTACCGTCCCAGGTGTTGTTTATATTGGATTTTATTTTTTCTATATTAACATCTTCCTCCATCCGGCTAATATCTGGAGGTTTGTCTGGTGGTCTCCCCGCATAATCCATATCAAGTTTTTAATAACTTAACACTTTAACACTTTGAATCTATCTTACACTTATGTACACTTATCGTATCCAAACAGTAACCCCCAACGGGGGTAAAATAAATTCAATTACACTGAACTTTTATATTTTTCTTAGTCTTCTACGTTAATGTGCTTCGAACGACAAAACAACTTCCTCGTACAAAGGCCACAACTGTACTGAGGACTTCTTAAATCACAAAAATTCACGGAGAACTTTTAAATGCGTAATTTAACTTTGACAGTTATTTTGACACTTTTTCCAAATGTCAACTGTATAATTCAAGCTTTATGAATTTAATTTGAATCAAAGGATACTTGAAAGTTTAAAACAAAAGCATGCAGTCACCTAACCTATCAAATCAAAAATAATTATAAATTTTTCTTTAAATTTGGCTCTTATTTAACTTCCTTTTTTTTGTTTATACTTTTTATACTTTAAGTAAGAATCTTCAAGCTTCGGAAACCTATTATTTGGTTGGTAATTTCACAATATTCTCTCGGAGTCAACAATGTAGACTGTACTCTTCAAAGAAATTATGACAACCTTGTTGAAAAGAGTGTATAACCGCTAAAGTTGTTGTAAGGTTATATTTGTTCAAAAATTGAAGTTGACTCACTTAACTGCGGTGCTGTAGGCAGCAGTCATGTTTTGGTTGAAAAGATGTATGAAAAGATTTGAATGTGATTTAAGCGTTTAGGTGTGTGTGTCTGTGAGCTTTCGTGTATGGTGTGTTGCATATGTATTGTATACAATTGAACACAATGTGTATATTGGTATATTCTTATTACAAACTTCTTCTTTTACTATTGGCAACCAAAGTCCATTGCTACACATTTTTCTTTATTTAGTAGGATAAGGACTGCTTCTTTGCTTTTTTTTTTTCATGCCCAATGATGCATCAGAAGATATTTGGATAGTAAAATGCAAGGCCTAAGACTAAAAGAAAGGCCAAGTAAAAGATGGGAGACAGAAGTGGATGCGGATGCGTATAATTTGCTAAATGTCAGAACTTGGAGGATATTGGCGGAGGACTGCGTATATCGGAGGCAAAAATTACAGAAAGCCAATGCTTAATTTGGGCTGTAGTCCCATTGGAAGGAGAAGAATTTTTGTACTCATATTTGGTATTACTGGATCGAGATAGACGTAGATAAAGTTTGTTTAGAAGTAAATGGTTAACTTTAATTAGTTCCGACTATAATATATATTCTGGGTTAACCGATAATATTATAAAAGTCCCAGTTTCAGGTAAAATTTAAATATGTTTTCTGGTAAAATTTGTCAATCTTTATTTCTTATTGTTGATTTAATTACGTACAATCCAAACTCATTATAATTTCATTAATACAGATAAGGCTTATATTGACGAAACTGTACTGATAAGAGGGTTTTTCGAATACCATGGTAGTGCGCGACGAGTTTGAAATCACCTTGTAAGTAGTTTTCAGGTATTTATATCATAAGTGTATTGAACTGAACACCAACCAGCATTTAAATACGAGTCCTTGATAAAATTTGTTTCTCTTTATGTATCACGAGAAGTGTTAAGTAGTATTGCTTATTTTATTCATTACGTTTTCTATCATTATGTGGCGTCCGTGGGATAATAATAATGGGGCTTTATGTAGTGTTCTGGTAAAAAAGTAACATTTATCTGTGGATGCAAAGCAAATTGTAAAAACTATATACAGCACCCTACTTAAACGAGGGCTTGACACAACTTCTGCTACGAGTGAAATATGCGATTTGACGAAAATACCTCTGACCACGGTAAAAAGAATTAGTCAAAAAGTCTATACCATGTACGAATAGCAACGCATACCCACATTAGGAGCTCTCAAGCAACTGCTCAATGTTGACGAAACCCATTAAGCTGTAGCCTCACCAGCTTATAGAAAATTTTGAAAAGTATGGGCTTTCGATATCGTATAATTGACAAAAGACAAGTAGTTATGGAATCTCATAGATTACAAAAATAGCGTTATGAGTATATAACTTCGATAAGAAAATTCGGTTCAGAAAACCGTCCGATAATTTACCTCGAAGAGACATGGTTTGACACATATTCAACGCGACCTAAAGGATTTGCCGATTCCTCCGATAAATACAAGACAAAAGCTTCGTCAAATAAATGAAAAAGAATAACGATTTTACATTCTGGATCAGAAAATAGTTGGGTTCGAAATGCCCTGTGGCTTTCTGCAAAGAATATTAAAGACTTCTGCGTCGACTTCAATAAAGATACAACGGCAGAACTTTTTGAAGAATGGTTCAAAAATAATCTTATCCCAAACATTTCTTAGAATAGCGTGATAGTAATGGGCAATAAATGAAGTCAAGCTCAATAACCTGCGGTATGCAGATGATACAATAGTGTTTTCCAATACCATAGAAGGGCTGCAAAACTTAATGAATAAAATAACGGAAAAAAATAGAAAGTATGGACTAGATATAAACACCAGCAAAACCAAGCTAATAATCATCAGCAAGAAAAACATAACTGGAGCAAATCAGTATGTGAACCAAATGAGAATTGAACGTGTCTCACAGTACAACTACTTGGGAACTATAATTAATGAGTTGTGAGACAATACCCAAGAGATTAGATGGCGCATTGGAAAGACAAAAAGTGCATTCTTGACTATGAGTTCTGTGTTTAAGAGCCATGACCTCACCCTTAAAATAAAAATAAGGCCCTTAAATGTTATGTGTACTCAGTGCTTCTGTACGGAGTAGATACGTGTACATTGAAGGTGGAAGCTCTATCAAAACTTCAGGCTTTTGAGCTATAGTCATACAGAAGGATCCTGAAGATACCATGGATAGACAAAAATGAAGAAGTACTGCGGAGGATGAACACAACTGCGGATTTGGTCAACATCGTGAAGAGCCGTAAGTTGCAGTACTTTGGACATATATTGAGAAATCAAGGCAGATACGAGCTAATTCAATGCATTTTGCAAGGTAAAATTAAAGGAAAAAGGGCCTCAGGACGAAAAAGAATATCCTGGCTTGCTAACCTGAGAGAATCGTATAAAAAGACCTCAACATGGCTATTTCGTATGGCAACCAACAAAGTCATCATAGCCAAAATGATCGCTAATGTTTGGAACGGGCCGGCACCCCAAGAAAAATGGGCAATGCAAGCTATCACAGTCGCCAACTAAGTAAGGCTTCAAACTCGAATAATACTAAATTGGTAATTCAAAATTGCAAGGAGACAAATAATATATGTATTTTGAAGAATATTACACCAAACAAGAGCTTTTGGAAGTTTTAAAGGCATTTTCTATAAAAAAAAAGTATATGTTTGTGTAACATTGGCTGAGGAAATGGGACATACAATGCTGCTGCACTCTCTTATTGTATGTTTAATCCCATAGAAGTAGTACTGTTGTAGAGTTGTAAAAAATGTCTCAATGATATTCTTCCAAGTAGTTGGAAAAATTCATTTCGACACGTAATATTCAAGAAAATTCATACATTCATGTAAACCATAATATAATTGAACCCATCATAATTTATTTAGATGACGATAGCGATAGCGAAACAGAACTATATGTGGAGTGATACTGTCATAAAATCTACAAATTTTACGATTTGAAAAAACGGTTCTTTTCACAACCACAAATTATTATTATTGTTTGTTTTTCTATAATCTTAGCAATTAAAATAGATTTAATTTATTTTAAAACTCATTTGAAAACATTAATCTCGGGTATATAAGGCAAACAAATGTTTTTTTTGCTTTTTTCGTCGTAATTATTGTAAATGTTTTGGATCCTTTGCTTTATTATATAAGTACTGTCTAGTAAGTGTGAGAATTAGAGAAGACCAACTCTGTCTACCTCGTTTGCTTATCGCTTCTGACCGGTCTTAACAATGGGCCAAGTCAGATAAATTTAATAATATTTATGGCCGCAGTAATTGAAGTCAACGATTTTTGCAACAAACTTTACCTTCATATGTTTTTACGATGTTATTTGAACTGAGATAACTTTAGTTGATTAATTATTTACGTATTGTTTTATAAGAGATATGCAGTTTATATAAACAATCTAAGTAGCATGTATATTTTGTAAAGAGCGTATATTCCTTTATAGTTTTATGCTTTTAACCAACAGATTCAGCATATTAATAATGTAGGTATTAGTAAAACCAAACACAAAAAAAAATCAAAATTGTAATTCCAATATTTTTATTTCTTGATATTATGTTTCTTATATCATAGATCAAATACCTTGTTTATTAAAAAATAACACACAGTGTATAAGATAGGGTATCTAAAAACACAAGATATATATTTTGTTGAAGTTTTTTATTTCAATAAATTCATGTTCTGCCATGATCGAGAGTGCACGCTTCATTCTATATATAGTATATGAAAAATCATCTATTATTCTTAAATACTAGCGCTTAATTGCTTTTTATATGAGAAAGTTTTTGGGTATCTTTTGTTCAGAAAAACCCAAGTTCAGCCATCATTCAAGCCATATTATGTAGCATGCTCCATATATATATATGCCCAAATTAATATGCTCCTTTTCTAACCTGGCTGCACCGTACTGAAGACCACCAATAGTCAGAAATACGTATATACGGTTGCCTTCCATCTTATACACATATTTAATTATATTTGTTCCTTTGTTGCGAGCTATGCCGATATCTTTTTCCTATATATATATATATATATATATATATATATATATATATATATATATATATATATATATATATATATATATAGAGAGAGAGAGAGAGAGAGAGAAAGAGAAAAGAAATTTAATCTTTGCAGATAAGGTAAATAGTAAACTCTTAAAAATTGGGGAAATCTGCAAAAAAGACATATTATATGAGCATTTTTTATTTAACATGTTTATTGTCTAATATTGTCTATTTATTTAACACGCAGTAATAGCCATATCGTAACGATTATTTTTTATTTTTAAAAAGCATAAGTTCTTCATTCTAAATATTTCAAACAATCATTATTTAACAAAATAAATAAATTTATTCTATACTTATAAAAAAAATTAAGGTACAGGTTGAATCACTAATAACGGGATGGATGTTAAACAATTTTTGTCACTTAAGTTGTTTATACGTTGTAGCGCTTTAAAATTCTTTGATATTTTAAATATAATTTAATTCAGAAAGCAGGTCTTGAAAAATTACTTCTTCATTTCATATCAGACAACAGTGCGAATAACCAGTGTTGGTTGTGTTTCTTCCGGTCCATCAGGTATATTTTTTTTATTTTTCCATAAGTTTTTTCGTAACAATTTTTAGTGTAAAAGAATCACTAAGGTCCCTTTTTCTTTGCTCGGTTACTGAAGAAAAAAATACACATCTTTAAATATACAACAACTTTGTTTCTGGAGTCCGGCCTCGATATCTAGCAGATCATACAGCTTTCTGACAAATTGTTAATTGCTAGTAGTTAAAATTAAAAATATAATTCAATTTTTATACTATTTGCAACTGAAAGTTAAACGTGACAGTGTACTGAAAATAGTAGAATTCTGTGAGTACAAAACTGCATTATTAATAACCTTAAAATCAGAAGTTTAAAATACAAAATATTTCATCGATTTCAATTCAACTTATCATTTATCAAAAACAACTTTTTTCTGGTTTTTGCTTCTAACAAGTAATTAGGCTGCAGTACAATTTTATTAAGCGGTCAGGTCCGGCTTCAGATTCTCTGTGCTAATGTATGTAATTTCTCAGGGGGAAGAAGGATAAAACGGAATCAGCTACTACCTTACGAAATACACCCACTACGTCACATATATCTTATTTCAATGCATTAAACAGTTTCAAACGTCCTTTAAAAGACCAAGGCATTATATTTTCAACGATACAAGGAATAAAAGTTTTAGAATATGTAAAAGCCGTTGGATCAATAGTATAGCCCAAAAATATTGTTTGGGCATACAAAATAGCAAATAAACGCATAGTAGTTAGTAAATAGTAAATAGTTAAATAGTAAATAGTTAAATAGTAAATAGTTAAATAGTAAATACTTAAATAAATAGTTAATGGCCAGCACATTCATTATATTACAGTGGAATCCCAACGGGAAGTAACAAAACCGACAAATGTGGCAATCTCTTAAATAATATTCTCATTGATAATTTATATTTAGTTTTACTAACACTGGCAAATCTATTAGGTTCAATTTATACAATGGTACATTTTCTCAGTCCGTCGCTATGTCCTTTATTATACTGGGACACATTTGGGTATTTATATGATAGTGATCATTACCCTATCACGATAACCATCAACACTAATTAGAAATCAACTTTTCCAATTTACCAGACATGGAAAATAAAGTCAGCTGACTGGAATTTATATCGAAAATTGATAAAAGAACAAACAAACAAATATAATTTAACCAATAACGCAAACCAAAATCTTGATCTTGAAATATTTAATAACATTATTATTTCAGCAGTAACAATCGCAGTGGGAAAAACAAAATCGAGTCAAAGGAAGCCAGTCCCTTGGTAGAATAACGAAATTGCACAAGCACTCACTTTGTCTAAACACGCTTTTAACGTTTACAACAGACATAACACTATCAAAAACCTTTTAAGGTTTAAAGATCTCAAAGCAGACAATTAATGAAAAAAGCAAAACGAGACAGTTGGAATAAGTACGTTTCTTTAATAAATTCTTCCACTCCTTTAGGCAACATACGGAACAAAGTCCGCAGAATAAAAGGTACAAAATACTTCCGAAGTATAGATACTCTATCATACAACAACCAAACGCAGTCAAACAAAAAATATATTCTAGAAATACTAGCAGATATATATGAACTTAATTCTAGTGATACCAATTACATCCTATCCTTTCTAAAGCACAAAAACTAACGGAGTCTTCAAATATACAAATCACAGAGGGCGGCCATCCAATAAACAAACTAGTAGGTCTTCAGGAATTAGAATTTTGTTTAAGTGCTAAAAATTCGAGTCTAGGACCTGATGATATCCATCAATGAGTGGTGCGTCAAATTGTCACCTGTGAGTAGAACATCCACGAAAGACAAATCTCAATAACGTAAGTTTTTACATCCTTTACACTCTTAATAGGTTTCGAGGATGCTTTACTAACAGTAGCACTTTATTTCAGTTTTTCCTGATGATTAAAATAAACATTTTCGAAAGCTTGAAACTTAGTTAAAAGAGTACACTTATTTCACCGCTGCAAATCGCAATAAACCTCAAACCTCAAACCATATATATATATATATATATATATATATATATATATATATATATATATATATATATATATATATATATATATATATAAATATATATATATATATCTCTATATATATATATATACATATATATACATATATACATATATATATATATGTATATATATATATATATATATATATATATATATATATATATATATATATATATATATATATATATATATACAGATTCGGCAAATTTTCAACTACCGTATACGTTATTCAGTATGTGGAACAAAGATAACACTTAATTGTTTGAATAGAAGTGAGAGGCAGTCACCATCTCGATGGAGTAGGTATGACTTTTAAACAGTGTTGCTATTATTTCTGTTACATCTTTCCTTCTAAAATTTTAGTCCGATACATGAGTCTAAAATAATATTTAAATCCACTACAGTTCATTGTAGAATAAAAATTAATATTGTCCCAAAAAAATTCAAATAAAGTAGCCACGTAATTGTTATTTTCTAATCGATTTTATTAATTACTTTATTAGTTAACAAAGAACAGTGATTTAAGTAATTTATGTGTGGCAACAAAGCATTATTCCCCTGAAAAGTTTAAAATTTTAAGCAACGCCTTCTTTTACAGTGCGAAGCGGCATAAAAATACACCGATGACCGACAGTAATTATCGGACATTGACGGGGTGCAGTTCTTTGCATAAAATTATTTCGTCGCCATTTTTCCGTCGGTAAATCTTTAAGAAAAACTCAAACACTTATAGGTTTTCGAGTTTTAAATGTAATTTTTGTAGATTTTTAGCTGTGGTAGCTAGGAAATAAAACAATAATTAACTTAACAAACAATAACTAAATATAAATATTATTTTTATAAGAAAAAAACCAATCAAAAAAATTATTCTAAATAATTAAAATTAAAGGCATTTTTTAAAAATCTCTAACCAATTAAATGTTCAAACAAACCATCATTTTAAGCTAAACAAAATACGAATCTATCAATTAAAGCAAGTCTCATTGCATTTAGCTGATTTGGTTGTACTCGACTACAAAGTTGAACAATTTTTTCTTACAATTCTGCTAAATTGGTGGCTCGTTTGAATTCATGCCGATATAATTTTGATTTTAGCATTCCTAAGAAATAAAATACCAAAGGTGCTAAATCTGGTGATCTAGGGGGCCATTTTATTGTTCCTCGTGTAGAAATTATTCGTCCAGGAAATGTTTGTTCCAAATAATTTGTAACTTCGATTGCATTATGTGCTGGGCAACCATCCTGTTGAAACCAAACATCATCGAAGTTGACCGCAAGGTTTCGAACTGCTGGAATAATCTAATTGCGTAATAAATCTAGATACTTTCGTCCATTCAGATTTCCCGTAATAAAAAATGGACCAATTATATTATCGTTATAAATGCAAGTCCACACATTTAATTTCTTTGGGAATTGTGTTTTCACAGCAATACTCAAATGTTTCTTTTCCCTAGACCAATAGCGGACGACAGATGGATTATGACGTTTATGGATTGTGAATGAAGATTCATCGGAAAACATTTTTTAAAAAGTTATTGTTTTTAAAAAGCAGCAATAAATAACTGTATTATTTCTACAATAGAATGGTTCCCATAATACCATTTCACCATTTGAATCTTTTCTTTTTGAAAATACAGTAGAACCTCGATAGGTCAAACCTCAATAACTTAAAAACCTCTATAACTTCAAAAAATTATATGTTCCCTTCCCATCGGAGCCCAAAACCTCTACAACTTAAAATACACAATCTGGATAACTTAAATAAATAATATCAATATTGGCCCTCAGTAACTTAAAGAAATGTTTTCACAATCTCTATAACATAAAATTGTTTACCAATGACAGCTGAACAGCTTACTGTATCATAAGTTTTGATCACTGTTCTAGAAACATCGATTTAGGTACTGTGTGATACCTTGTTTAAAATGAGTTCAAAAAGAAAATTAACAACGCTAACATATGCTGATAAATTAAAAGCTATAGAAGCAGTGAAAAATGGATTCAAAAGAAAAGAAGTTGCGGCTCTGTTTGGAATACACGAGAGTACATTATCAATCATCATAAAAAAAGAAACCGAACTATTGAAAAAACAAGAATCAGGAGACAAAAATTGCCGAATTCTCTAATTTGGAACAGTGTTTGTTTACGTGGTTAAAACAGTATCGAAACAAAAATATCAGTATCAGTGGACCCATACTGAAAGAAAAGGCTGTAGAGTTCGCTAATTCACTAAAAATCGATAATTTTAAAGCCAGCAATGGCTGGTTAGAGAATTTCAATAAACGAATGATTTAGGCTAAAAAAAATGTGCGGCGAAAGTACGAGCGTAAGCAAATCAGTCTGCCAAGACTGGAAATTGCATAATTTAGTGAATAATTATGATCCCAACGATGTTTTTAATGCTGATGAAACTGGTCTGTTTTTAAATGTCTTCCCGAAAAAACATTAACATTCAAAAATAAAAAACGTCATGGAGAAAAACACAGCAAGGAACGACTTACGATTCTGCTTTGTGCAAATTCTACGGGCACAGAAAACCTCAAACCTTTAACTATATAGGTAAGTCAAAAAAACCTCGGTGTTTTGCAGGTTTAAAATCACTACCCATGGATTATGAAGCCAATAAAAAAGCATGGATGACAGCAGAACTTTTTAAAAAATGGCTGATTAATATAGATTAGCAAAGGGCAACTTGAAATAGAAAAATTGTTCTGTTCATCGACAACTGAACATCACACGGGGACATACCACCATTAAAGGCAATCAAAGTACAATTTCTTCCACCAAACACAACATCACAACTTCAACCTTTGGATCAGGGTATCATTAAAAATTTTAAAACATTATACAGAAAAGAAGTTGTTAGAAGAATGATAGCTGATATGGAGCAAAATACAATTTCTTCTATCAATGTTCTTCAAGTAATGAGGATGGTGGACAAAACATGGCAAAACGTAACACTCCTCACAGTGAAAAACTGCTTTAGAACCTGTGGTTTTTCTTCAGAACCTCAAGCAATCATTTTGAAGAGGAAGATAATAATGATCCTGAATAATGGAATAACAACATGTACTGTATTTAAAGTTATAAAGACGATGAATTTAATGACGACCCACAAACTTCATCTAAGAGCATATCAATCAACGAAGCAAGAGTGCTATAACGACTGTACGATCATTTATAGAGCAGTGTAGAAACATAAAAGATAACGTATTTTCTTCTCTATGTTATTGAAAATCATATCGATTTAGAATCTATGAATTTTTTAAAACAAAAGAAAATCACCGACTTTTTTTAGTAGATTATACCTTTAATTATTGCTTTAACTTTTTGTAACGAATATAATAAATGAATATAGTGTATGTAGTAATGTAGTCTATAATAAATGCCTATATTTTAATGAACTTCTGACCTATATTAATCCATCACAACATAGACCCTTGATAACTTAAAACCTCTATAACTTAAAATATTTGGTTTTTCCCTTGGAATTTAACTTATCGAAGTTCTACTGTATACGCTTGGCATGTTAATTATTTGTTTTCAACCTTTTACCACGACAGCTAAAAATCAAATAAATAGACCTTACCTTATTGACCTTAAACCTGCTGTACAGATAAGGACCGCCTATTCTTTTGAGGGGAAGTGGTAGAGAGGGCAAATGGTTTATACTATTTTTCTGTCTACTGAAGTGCGTTATTTATTTAGCTCACGCTGTTGTCGCATCTCAATTTCTCAATTCAGTATTCTTTGTTAATTAATGAAGTAATAATATAATCGTTTAAAAAATAATACTTACATGATTAGTTTATGTAAGATTTGTTGGGGCAATATTAATTTTCATTCTACAATGAACTGTAGTGGATTTAAACATTATGTTACACTCATGTATCCGACTAATGTTTTAGAAGGAGTTATGTTACAGAAATTTCGCAACACTGTTTAAAAATTAGACTCGCTACTCCAAGTGCGTGGATTGTGTCTCACTCGTATTCAAACAATTAAGTGTTATCTTTGTTCCACATACTGAATAACGTATACGGTAGTTGAAAATTTGCCGAATCGGTATATATATTGTTGTGATCTGCTTTATGATGTTTTATTATTAACACTAATTTAATTAACCCAATTATTTAATTAATTAATTCACTAATTTATGCAGAGTCATACAAATCAATTACTATTAAAAATTCTCAGGGTGCCTTTTTAATTTTACTTTAATCAGTTTACTTTATATATCTCTTCTAGTGGGTTTAGTATCTCCTAGTTGCTCATAATCGGAATAGAACAGGAAACGGAACTAACATTAAAACAGCATAAATATGCACACAAAATATTATTTATTTTCAATAAGCAATACGATGAATATTAATAAATAACTTTTGTGGGCAATTATCTTTCCCAACAAACTCCTATACTCTAAATTTAATTTTAATTACAAACTATCTATTGATCTGTTTTATAATAATATCTACTAAAAAAAATGACTATATAAAATTCCACCAATAAAAACCAATAAAATTGGCTACACGAAAACACGTCTTCTCTTCTTGTCTGTCCGTAACATAATAATCCTTTCAATCTCTCCCAGATAACCTTCTCAACTCTCTCATTCCCACCATTCCTTTTTAACCAATCATAACCATTCATCTTTCCCACTTATTTTCGATTTAGAAAATTTCCAACATGATATTTAAAACAAATAAACTACTTTCACTCAAATTACTTTTCAGAAACCATTAACAATTTTGCCTTTTTCAACAGAAATAAGTTTCCAAATTCTTGTTATCTCATATCTAAATCTAATTCTTATTTACTTTCGAAAAATGCCCACCGCAAAATACAATTACGAGTTTATTCCTAAATCTATAATTATACGGGTTCCATTGTCCTTTCACTATTCACTCAGTCTTGCACGGAAAAACTTGTCAGGGTCCCGTCACGGAACAATGTTTTCTCTTATTCTATCTATTACAAATAAGTACAGGGTTGTATTTTAACTTATATGCCCGCGGTATATTAAAATAATAAAAAAACTCTTTATTCTATTTCTGATCGATAAACTGATCCATAACAAATCCCTGCCTTGTTTTGAGATACAAATTTTCTTTTTTTAAGTGTAACCAAAAAAAATATTATTTTCTCTCAACACAAAATTTTTCTTTTGTAGTCATTTTATCCTATCCTAAATTTTTATTACTCCATCTTAAAATTTATACTCTAATTTTTATTCATGGTATTTGTACACATCCTGGATATTATAAACTCCTCGTATCTTTTCTGATTCTACATGTCTAAGAACATAGCTGTTTATTTAATTTTTATTTTGTATGATGTATGGACCCTCGAAAATAGGCATTAGCTTTGCACACACGTCCTTTGTGAGATTTGATACTCGTAACGCCCTTACAAGCACCTTTTCTCCCTTCTGGAAAGTCACTGGTCTTCGTTTTCTATTCTGGATTTGCCTTTGGAGATATTTTTCATTACTGCGCTGCAGTCTCCTTCGAACAGTTTCCAATGCTATTTGATACTCTCTCTGCTCCGGTTCTTCCCATGGCCGTACTGGCATAATACCCTTCATGACATATTCCGGCGTCTCTTTTGTCACCGTACTTGTAGTGGTGTTCAAGTAGTTTTCGATTGGCTACTCTGTTTTCTTCATTTATTAAATCTTCATACTTTCTCAATATTGCACGCAATTCCTTTTCCTTTTCTTCTCCACATATCAATTTTCTTTCTTTTTCCTCAATTTCTTTACACATATTTATTTTGTATTCTGCCTCCTCCATTTCGCATACTTCTTCAAATACCACTGTTTCAATTGTACCTTTTTCGTCTTCTTTTGTTAATCTTTCTTCTTTTTCTTCTTCTGGGTTCATCTCTTCTTTTGAGGAAACCCACTTTTCACTTTCTTTTGCCAATCTCGTCTTTATTCTCTGTCCTTGCTTCATTGCCAAATTCATTTCCACCGTTTGTTCTTTGTCTAAATCATTTTTCCGTTTCTCATTTTCCTTTTCCATTTCCTTACTGTCCTGTTCTTCTTCTTTTTCCTCTGTGATTTTCATCGTGTTATTTTTGAAATCTATCACCACATGTTTTTCTGCCAATTCATCCACTCCTACGATCATATCATGCGACATGTTTGGCATCACAACACATTGTAGTGCATAAAATTTTTTATCCAATCGTACTTTTATTCGTATTCCTTCATTTATTGTTGCCAAAGTCCGTTTATTTGCGCCCACTAAATTTACCTTGGGAATTTTGTAAATCAAATTCGTTAAATTAACTTCCTCTATTAGTTTTCTGTTGATCAGTGTAATTTCCGATCCAGTATCAATCATAATTTTAATCGGTGTCTCGTTGATAAAACCATCTACAAATTTCAGATTTGCTCCACTTATTTTGTCCTTCTTTTTTGCCAATTTATCTCTCTTTGTCTCTCATCCTCATATTCCTCTATGTGTGTGTTGTTGACCGCTCTTCTATTATCTCTTGGTCTCTCGGACCCGTATCGGTTTCCGCGATTTTCCGATTCATTCGTTCTATTATTATTTCGGTTTTCCTGATATGTGCGAGTGTTGTTTCTATTCTGGTTCTCTCGATATCTGTTTTCGTTCCATTCCCGATTTCTTTGTTCATAGTTTACTCTTCCGTTGTCTCTACTTTCGTTTTCCCTCCTCGGAACAAATTCTCTTCTTGTGTACTCTCTCCTAAAGTTTTGTCCTCTATCTCTATAGTCTTGATTTTTTCGTTGTCTATAATTTTCTCGCGTTCTCCTCATTTTTCTTTCTCTTAATTTTGCTTCTCGTATTTGTAAGAATTGACATAAACTGTCAATATCTTTGTAGTTTTGTAGAGTTATGTGATCTTCTAAGGTATCTTTAAAATGTCTGGCTATTAGTTCCACTAGCTGTTCGGACGAATAGTTGTAATGTAAGTGTCTTGCATTGTTGTATAGTTGTAGGGCATATGTTTTTTCTGATATACCTATACTATCCTGGTATCTCCCATTTTGTAATTCCTTGTTTATCTCTATCTGTTGTATTTTCCCCCAGAAATAATTCAGAAATTTTTGTTCAAATGTTTGCCAATTTTGCAATTCTTCTTCTTTGCTATCAAACCATAAACTTGCCTCATCTTTAAGATGGTTCCTTATCGTTTCCTTTGCTGTTTCGAAAGTACCGATATGTCGTACTTTCTTTTTTAAAATGTTGATGAAAATTACTGGGTGTAATTTTTTTACGTCCCCGCCAAACTGTATTTTTATGTCACCGGACTTTGGATGAGTACTTCTCTCCTGTCTCCCGTCTTTCGTTGTTTTCTGATATCCTCAATTTGTTTTTCTATTTCTTTCTTGTCTTTTTTCATTACATTTTCAAATTTGCTTTCTAATTCCTCCAAATTATCTTTAATTCTCATTTCTTGTTCTTTCATATCATTTTTCATCATTGTCACACATCCTTTTATTTCCTTTTCATACTTTTCTATGCGTTCCTCTATTCTCCTGTTGTTCTCTTCTATGGCTTGTTTTGTTTCCTTCTGATTTTCTTGTATTGTCCTTTTTGTTTCTACCATTTTTCTGTTATTTTTTTGCTGATTTCTTTCCATTATTTGTTGATTTTTCTGCTGATTTTCATCCATTTTCTGCAACATCATTTGTACAAATTTTTCCATACCTGATAGGTCCTGTTTTTTCGTTTCCATGATTGTTGTTTCTAAAATGTCTTCTTGTTCTAAATGTTCTTGTTTTTTCTTTTCTCTGCTTTTGCTTCTTGTGTTCGACATGTATTTAAGTTTTATCCCCGCCTGATATAAAATTCGAAAATACCCGGTCTGCTGTATATACACAAATTTTTCTTTCCCCAAATATTATCAATTTATCACATAAATTTTAAATTCATCAAAAAATTAAATCAATCAAAAATAGAATAAATGTAAAATTGTACCTAGATAAAATAACTGAAATAATATTTCATAAATTTTCAAATAAATATATCAAATTCTTTCCGACGAACAAATAAATTCTCTCAATCACCTGTTTTCCGTTTCTGATCCTTCAAATTCACAACTAGAGATACTTTTAAGCCCCACGTTGGGTGCCATGTTGTTGTGATCTGCTTTATGATGTTTAATTATTAATTAACACTAATTTAATTAATCCAATTATTTAATTGGATTAATTAGAGACGTGCGAATTATCTCAGAACTATACTGGCACCAAACGGCAACAATTGAAATAAAGCACACAACATCCGAAGACATACAAATCCGACGAGGAGTGAGACAGGGTTGCGTCTTATCACCGCTACTCTTTAATTTGTATTCGGATTCTATATTCAGAGAAGCATTAGACGAGGTCCAAGGCGGAATTAAGATTAACGGAATCAGCATAGACAACATCAGATATACTGATGATACCGTCTTAATAGCAAGCAACGCACAAGAACTACAAAATATAATAAATGCGGTAGTTCACCACAGCGAAATGTTCGGTTTACATCTAAACGTTTCCAAAACTAAAACTTTAGTATTTTAAAAGACACCAATAAACGTACAGGTGTATGCCAAGGGTCAAATAATAGAACAAGTAAATTCCATAAAATATTTGGGAACAAATATCAATAGTCAGTGTAATCCAAAAAAAGAAATCCTGTCAAGAATCGAACAAGCAAGGAAAACATTCATGAGCATTAAAACATTTTTTACAAGATCAGACCTTAGTCTACAGCTTAGAATGATCAGATGTTACGTTTTTTCTGTCTTACTGTATGGCTGTGAAAGTTGGACAATGGACTCTGAAATAGAAAAAAGAATAGATGCCTTTGAGATGTATATATACGGACGAATGTTGAGGATTCCATGGGTACAAAGAGTTACTAATGTTGAGGTACTTCGTCGCATGTGTAAACAAAAAGAATTACTAAGAATAATCAAAGAGATGAAAATGCAATACTTGGGTCATGTGCTGAGAGGCGAAAGATATGAATTACTTCAAGTTATACTGGAAGGAAAAGTACAGGGCAAAAGATCAGTAGAAAGACGCCAGAACTCGTGGCTGAAAGACCTGAGGAGATGGTTCGACCGCTCATCCGCAGAGATCTTTCGCGCAGCAGTTTCCAAAACTACAATTGCCATTTGGATCGCCAACCTTCGAAAGGAGACGGCCCAATGAGAAGAGAAGAATTATTTAATTAATTAATTCACTAATTTATTTATATATATCTCTTCTAGTGGGTTCAGTATTTCCTAGTTGCTCATAATCGGAATAGAACAGGAAATGGAACTAACATTAAAACAACATAAATATGCACACAAATTATTATTTATTTTCAATAAGCAATACGATGAATATTAATAAATAACTTTTGTGGGCAATTATCTTTCCCAACAAACTCCTATACTCTAAATTTAATTGTAATTACAAACTATCTATTGATCTGTTTTATAATAATATCTACTATAAAAAATGACCATATAAAAATATAATTTATTCACAAAAAAATAACTCTTTGAAACTTGGAATCTTAGTTCGTATGCTTATATTTGATTTTATCTTTAGAATATCTTAAAATTTTCATTCATTCAAATTATTTGACTGACGAAATCGTAGGCTTCCACGGCCAGAGTCAGAATTATAGTTTATTCGTCTTCCGGGTTTGGACCGTGTCATTTGTGAGTGACCCAAAAGTGGGTTCATCTCGACGTTTCGCTACAATTGTATGTAGCTTCTTCAGGAGAACAAAAAAGGAAAAAGAAAACAAAAGACAGGAAGATGGGTAGTTAGCAACGGTAACTCAGTTACTCAACGCAACCAGAGGCGAATACTAACTACCAAGATGGGCATTTGGTCACAGTAACTCAACTACTCAACGCAGCCAGAGGTGAAAACCAAATGCCAGTCAAAACTCGAATTCAAGAGCATCAAAGATGCATTCGATCAGGTCTTTTCTCCCATTCTGCAGTTGCAGAACACTGCCAAGAAACCGGTCATTCCATATTGTTCGAAAAAACCCATATTATTTCTAAGAGCCCCTTCTTTTATTCCAGGAAAATCCGCGAATCTCTAGAGATCCGAAAAAATCCACATAATATCAATCGAGAGGAAGGATACTACTTGTCTCCCATCTGGAATCTCAGTCTAGAGCCGACGTCCGGTCCCGATACCACGATGCAGCCACATGATTGGCCAGCGCGCGTTTCTTGACGTTCGCGCCACGGAGTGTGCCGATACGTCCCGACACGACAGGTCACCGCGACTATAAATAGAGCGGTAGCGGAGTAATCGTCGGATTCACTCCCCGCCTCTCGACGCGTTAGTGTTCTGAGCTGTTGGACGTGAATCCCTGTCCTGGCATTTGGTTTTCACCTCTGGCTGCGTTGAGTAGTTGAGTTACTGTGACCAGTAACTGTGTGGCCCATCTTGGTAGTTAGTATTCGCCTCTGGTTGCGTTGAGTAACTGAGTTACCGTTGCTAACTACCCATCTTCCTGTCTTTTGTTTTCTTTTTCCTTTTTTGTTCTCCTGAAGAAGCTACATACAATTGTAGCGAAACGTCGAGATGAACCCACTTTTGGGTCACTCACAAATGACACGGTCCAAACCCGGAAGACGAATAAACTATAATTCTGACTCTGGCCGTGGAAGCCTACGATTTCATTTGACCAACCTCTACGGGGAGGTTATATTCCGCAAAACCTCAGAGTTCTCCAATCTTCGCTCTAAAGTTTCATCTCTACTTTCTTCGCTCACCTTCCTCTCTAGATGTCGTGATAATAACTTGGTTCCCAATTTTCTTGTTCTAAAACATCACATTTCCTCTTCATCTTCTTCCCGAATTCTACATCGAGCCAGCCTATCTCTACTTAGTGAACGGATTCAACATATTCGAAAAACCCTTAATTTTCAATCCCAAAAACTTTTTAAGCTGCATCTTGAACTCTCCAGTATTCTTAGTGTCGATGATTGGTCACTTTTAGACAGCATTTCCTATCATCAAGCCGATAAAATCCTTCTTCTAAGCAACGAAACTCACAAAAAGAAATTCCAATCCCTTGTATCTAAGAAAAAATCACATTCCACCACTTCTACTTCTCATTCACCTCTTACTAACACCGTCGTTAATCTTTCTTCTCACCAATTAACAAGAAACACCAAGTGCAGAAAACAGTCTTCTATCTAAAGGTCTTAATTTTGCTATCACTCCTTCCAGAATTCCTACCGAAGAAATAGTTTCAAATGTAGAAGCGGCACTCCGCACAATTCCCAAAATTCCAGCCGACCGCATCCGCTTTGACGTCGCTAAATGTCTTGATACAGCCAAAATCCCTACTTCCAATATATCTCGTGAGGAATTCATAGCTCTCAAAAATCTCCGTTCTCTTTCTGAGATAATAATCCTTCCTGCAGACAAAGGTAATGCCACAGTCATCGTGGATACTCCTTCCTACATAGAGAAAGTAAACGACTTACTTAGGGATACATCCTGTTATAATACAATTTCTCGAGACCCCACTCCTAGAGTCGAACGCGAAATTTCCCATGCCATCAAACAATCCGATCTTGCCGATGATGTAAAGAAGTCCATAGTTCCGAAAAACTCCATCTGCCCCAGAATTTACGGTCTTCCCAAAATCCATAAAGACAACGTACCTCTTCGTCCCATTGTGACTACGATCAACTCTCCTACCTACAAACTCGCAAAGTACTTGTCGAATCAGTTTAAGACCTATACTGGTCGTACCTCTTCTTATGTCCGAAATTCCACACATTTCATCACCTTAATCTCCTCCCTCACGGTCGATCCCCAAGACATTCTCGTCAGTTTCGATGTATCATCCCTATTTACCAATATCCCCATACATGACTCTCTAGTTGTTCTGCGAGATCACTTGACCAATGATAACAAGTCTTTGGTTTTGGCAGATCTTGCGGAAAAATGCCTCCTTTCAACATATTTTTCTTTTAGAGGCAATTTCTACAAACAAATATCTGGAACACCAATGGGTTCTCCCCTTTCCCCTGTCATTGCTGACATTTTCATGGAAGCCTTTGAGTCTTTAGCCCTAGAATCTTACCCCTTAAAACCAAAAGTCTGGTTCCGCTACGTTGATGATACATTTATCATCTGGCCCCATGGTCAACATACCCTTTCTCCCATCCTAGATCATCTTAACTCACAACATCCGAGTATAAAATTCACAATGGAAGTAGAAAATAATCGGTCTCTTCCCTTTCTCGATGTGTTAGTCACCTCCAAGCCCAATGGCCGATTGGGTCACTCTGTTTATAGAAAAAAGACTCACACGAATCGTTACCTACATGCTTCATCACACCACCATCCTGCCCAAAAGAATTCTGTGATCAACTCTCTCATCCATCGGGCCATTTCGATTTCTGAACCTGACAACCTTAGGGAAGAACTTGGCCATCTGCAAAAAACCCTTGTCGCCAACGGATACTCCAAGTATACAATTCAAAATATTACACACCGACATCTACATCCCCTTTACACCCTAGGACGACAAATTCAGAATCTTCGGGTAATACTCCTGTGGTTTTTCTTCCGTATATTCGAAGTGTTACTGATAGGATTGGCAAAATTCTTCGCAAAGAAGGTATCAGGACTACTTTTCGAAAACCCAAGAAAATCTCACAATATCTACCCTCTCCTAAGGACCCATTACCGCCCCTATCTTCCTGTGGTGTCTATTCTATTCCTTGTTCATGTGGACAAGTGTATATTGGCGAAACTGGTCGTTCCGTCAAAACTCGGATTCAAGAGCATCAAAGATGCATTCGATCAGGTCTTTTCTCCCATTCTGCAGTTGCAGAACACTGCCAAGAAACCGGTCATTCCATATTGTTCGAAAAAACCCATATTATTTCTAAGAGCCCCTTCTTTTATTCCAGGAAAATCCGCGAATCTCTAGAGATCCGAAAAAATCCACATAATATCAATCGAGAGGAAGGATACTACTTGTCTCCCATCTGGAATCTTAGTCTAGAGCCGCCGTCCGGTCCCGCTACCACGATGCAGCCACATGATTGGCCAGCGCGCGTTTCTTGACGTTCGCGCCACGGAGTGTGCCGATACGTCCCGACACGACAGGTCACCGCGACTATAAATAGAGCGGTAGCGGAGTAATCGTCGGATTCACTCCCCGCCTCTCGACGCGTTAGTGTTCTGAGCTGTTGGACGTGAATCCCTGTCCTGGCATTTGGTTTTCACCTCTGGCTGCATTGAGTAGTTGAGTTACTGTGACCAGTAACTGTGTGGCCCATCTTGGTAGTTAGTATTCGCCTCTGGTTGCGTTGAGTAACTGAGTTACCGTTGCTAACTACCCATCTTCCTGTCTTTTGTTTTCTTTTTCCTTTTTTGTTCTCCTGAAGAAGCTACATACAATTGTAGCGAAACGTCGAGATGAACCCACTTTTGGGTCACTCACAAATGACACGGTCCAAACCCGGAAGACGAATAAACTATATTTGACTGACCTTTATTTTTTTTACACCAATGATGTCTCCTCTCGATCAAACCACAGTTCCTTCCTTAATTGATTATGTCCGGCTACCATCAAATCTTTCCCGTTCTCAGCATCGATCTAAACCGCATATCAGCAAACTACTCTTCCGAAAACACAAGCCCAAGCCTCTTTTGACCGGTACTCTTTATTCACAAATTCTCCTTTCTGTCTCAATTATATCTCGTGGACTATGAAGACTCAAAAGAGGTATTAATCTTCTCGATTTTGATCTGCTCTCAGCTTCCACCTTTTTCACTAACCAACGAAAACACTGGTACTCAGATTGGTTACACGAAAACACGTCTTCTCTTCTTGTCTGCCCGTAACATAATAATCCTTTCAATCTCTCCCAGACAACTTTCTCAAGTCTCTCATTCCCACCATTCCTTTTTAACCAATCATAAGCATTCATCTTTCCCACTTATTTTCGATTTAGAAAATTTCCAACATGATATTTAAAACAAATAAACTACTTTCACTCAAATTACATTTCAGAAACCATTAACAATTTTGCCTTTTTCAACAGAAATAAGTTTCCAAATTCTTGTTATATCATATCTAAATCTAATTCTTATTTACTTTCGAAAAATGCCCACCGCAAAATACAATTACGAGTTTATTCCTAAATCTACTATAATTATACGGGTTCCATTGTCCTTTCACTATTCACTGAGTCTTTCACGGAAAAACTCGTCAGGGTCCCGTTACGGAACAATGTTTTCTCTTATTCTAACTATTACAAATAAGTACAGGGTTGTATTTTAACTTATATTCCCGCGGTATATTAAAATAATAAAAAAACTCTTTATTCTAGTTCTGATCGATAAACTGATCCATAACAATATATATATATATATATATATATATATATATATATTGATATGATTAGTGTTTAAAGAAAATAATTTATAAGTTATATACTAGATAATATTAGATATAACAAGTATTTGGTTATTTTAAGAAGTTATATACTAGAGAATTTAATAAAAATTATTTATGTGAGGGCATTTTTAAGAAATTAGCATATAATAATTGTAAAAAGTTGTATTTTAATGTTGTAAATATATTTAAGTGAGCCATGTGATTAGGCAACCAGATATACATACTCTCGAAGTGACAGATAGAAATTAAGAATTATTACGAATATAAGTGGGGTTATAATAATAAAATGTATAGTTTATTAAATTAGAATGTTAAGTTAATGATTTAAGTGTATATTTTGATCTGAAAAGCCTAAATGTCAACAAAATTATTAATAGAAAAGTATGGAATTCTCTAGATCACCGGAGATGGCCTTGTTTGCGAAATGGTTTGTTCCAGAAAATTCAGACATGCATTTAATAGAACAAATGGAACATGATTTCTTACCAGATATTTCTGGAACACCCAAAAAGATATAAATACCCGGTGATTTGGATTCAGAAGTCAGTCAGAAAGTTTAGTAAGAAAGTCCATTCAGTTAGTCAATCAGTTATGAGTTTTTTAGTATGAAAATTAGTTAGAGGCAGTCAATCAGTTACAATTGTTCAATATAGTGAGTTAAATCAATATTAAGAAACAGTATAAAGAAAATAATATTGAAGATTAAAAATTATGTTATGTATAAATGATGATAATGGAAGAAGTATTAATTGAATATTAAAATTAAATAATATTTTGGTGATCGGATATTGATATATTGAAAATAAGAATAAAAATAAATGCTGTTTGCTGGTTTGCTTGGTGGTTTATAAATGCTGTGAAGAAAAATATCTTAAATTGGTGGAAGCTGATAATTGGAAAAAGTAATTTCACAAAAACAAGGATAACCGAAGCTGAGAAGAAGACATTTGAGTGGTGATTATAATCCATATAGTGGAAAACAGTTCATTTAGGCTTTCAGTGACAGAAAGGTACAAAATTTTGTTAATATAATTTAGTTAGTGTCATAACAATTTCAATTTTGTAGATAGTTTGTTTAAATTTTACATTGTCTATAGAATTTAATTAGTTTCATAAGAATTTCAATTTAAAGATAGTTTATTTTAAATTTACATTGGCTAAGTTAGATATATATGTGTTTCATAATAGATATAATGAAGATAATTTAAAAAAAGTACTTACAAACTAATTCTTTGAGAACCGCGATAAAAACCCTATATATTATATTATAAAAAATACTCATTGCTCATCATTCAAACAAACAATACATCATAACAAATTTGGAGCCCACCGCGGGGCTCTCTATTGAAAAGAATTAGTTTGGGAAAATAAGTGCTCTCATACAATTAAATTAATTTTCATTAGAAAGAAAAAATTATAGATTTTATTTTTAATTATATTTGAACAAGTAAAGTCTCAAAATGTCTCAACGAAAGAAAGGTACAAGAAGCAAAAAGAATGAAGAAGATGTGGAAGTAGAAACACAACCTACACAAGAGGAGATTTTAGTTCAAGTTCCACAAGATACTGCAGAAATGAATCCAGAAAGAGAGGAAAATGTCAATATGGCAGCTTTGATGTCATTAATGATGCAGATGAACATTACAATGGAAGAGAATACGAAAAAAATGGAACAAAAAATGGAAGAGAATTCAAAAGAAGTCAAAGAAGACATAAAAAAAATAGAACAGAAAATGGAAGAGAATACGAAGAAAATGGAAGAGAATACGAAAAAAATGGAAGAGAACACGAAAAAAATGGAAGAGAATTATAGAAAATTAGAAAAGAAAATAGAAGATAATAATAATAAAATTGTAAAGCAAATAGAAAAACAAATGGATAAAAAACTTGAAACTGCAGAGAAAAAAGTAGCAAATGAAATAAAAAATATACGGAATGACTACAAGAAAAGGATAGAAAATGAGAGGACAGAAGTAAAGAGGAATATTCAAGATAATAAGATAGATATAGAACAGAAAATAGAGTTGCAGAAATGTAACATAGAAGTAAAAATTAACGAAGACAGGAGAAACACAGAAGAAAAATTAGATGATATACAACAAAATATCCAAATAAATAGTAATCAAATAAGAAATGTGGAACAGAGAATAGATGATATTTCACAAATGAGAGACATAGGGAGACCTTACTTAAATTTAACAAATGAGACTGGGATTAAATTCTCTGGTAATATAAAAAATTTGCATCCTAGAGTATACATAAATAGTTTAAAACATAAATTAAGATTTGTGAATAATATTAATGATATTAAAGATTATATTAGAGTGACATTAAATGACAATGCAGCAACTTG
Organism: Diabrotica undecimpunctata; assembly: GCF_040954645.1. Lineage (NCBI taxonomy): Eukaryota > Metazoa > Arthropoda > Insecta > Coleoptera > Chrysomelidae > Diabrotica > Diabrotica undecimpunctata. The sequence continues at coordinate 6,467,406 of NC_092813.1, forward strand.
GTTTGCTAGTATTGAAAATGATTTAGATAATTTTCAAACATTTGAAAATAAATTTTTAAATTATTATTGGGGTGAATTAGAGCAAGCCAAATTTAGGAAAGTTCTATATTTTGGAAAGTATAATCACAATTTAAAATCAAATATGGTAGACTATGCATTGAAACTGATAACAGTTGCAAAATATTTAGAACCACCACTTAGAGAGGAAGAAACAGTCTTAAATGTATCTAGACATTTTGATGCTGATGTTGTGCAAACAGTAACTGTACAAAATATTCAAACAATAGATAGTTTTATTAATTTTATTCAAAGAATACAAAGAGGCAATATGACAAGTAATAATAACAACAGAAAAAACAATAATAACTTTCAATATAATAAAAATGATAATCAACAATATAGACAATCATATAATAATTATAGATATGGTAATAATTTACAAAATTTTAATAATAATAACAGTAATTATAATAGACAACAATTTAATAACAGTACTAATAATAATAGACAAGATTTTAACAATAGAAGAAATACAGAGCGACCTAACTATAACAGACAGGTAAATTGTGTTCGAAGAAATAGGAGCTGCGAAGACAGGGAACGAAATCGTACAAGGCAAGAAAATGTGAGTAGAAGTCATAGTAGGGAAAGACATAGGACATCAGATCCAAGTGGTCAGATACAATCTGACAATTCTAATGATCAAAATTTTGTTCAGTAAACTTTCTGAATTACAAGTTAGGCCATTGCTATTATGAAAAACCTTCTGAATTTATTTCTCTAGATGAAGATAAAATAATTGAATCTATTAATTTAATTTATATAAATGCTTTGGCCAAAAATAAAATGATTAAAATTATGATAGATACTGGTTCAGAAAGTACTTTAGTCTCGGAGAATTTTATTTTTAATACATTAAAACTATCAGATATAATAAAGATTCCAAAAATTAAAATTGTTGGTGCAAATAATAAGAAGTTGGGTGAAATTGATAAACTAGCCAATTTTAAAATTAATATTCTTAATAAAGAAATTAATATGCAAGGATTTATTGTCAAGGATTTATGTGTTGATATATTAATGGGAAATGATGAATTGGAAAAGAAGAAAGTAAAGATAGATTTTGAAGAAAAAATGGTAACTTTGGAAGGGCAAATAATTAAATTTATGCAGAAAGATGAGGTGGAAGAAGGAATAAGAGCTGATAGGATATTATTAAAAGAAAATAATGATGTTTATGAAGAAGAAATGTATTTTGATGATAGGGAAATGTCCCAAAAGAATGTAAAGAATAATTATTGTAGTGAATATTTAAGGAATGGAAATTTTAAGCAGATGGATGCCTACGAGGTGGAGTGCGTAAAATTGGAAGCAAGGAATAATGAGTACATAATGAAGAATAATTTTATTTGTAAAGAAGAAGATGCGATAAAAGTTAATTGCCCTGAAGAATATAAATCAATAGTCGTTTCCATATTGCAGCAACACAAGGGACTTGTCAATAAAGAAAATAGAATTGCACAAAATTATATCCATAGTATAAAAGTTAAAGAAGAAAAAGATTTTAAAACAAAATCATACCCAATACCATATAAATACAGAGAAGAAGTAAACAGAACGATTAATAATATGTTAGAAGATGGAATCATTGAGAAGGCAGTTACACGTTATATAAAACCTTTAGTAGTAGTACATAAAAGATCAGGTGAAATCAGGTTATGTTTGGATGCAAGGAATATTAACAAGATCACTGAAAAGCAATTTGAAGCACCAATGAGTATAGATGCAATACTAGGAAGAATTACAGGAATGTCATTTTTCACTAAAATCGATTTACAACAGTTTCTGGTTAATACCTCTAGAAAGAAAAAGTAGACAGTATACAGTATTTCAGATAGATGGAGTAGTATATCAATTCAAAGTAGTACCATTTGAACTTCAATCATCTTGCAGTGCTCTATGTAGATGTCTTCATGATATTTTAGATAAATATGAACATTTTGTAATTCACTACATTGATGATATATTAATTTTTTTCTAAAACTGCTGAAGATCATGAGAAACACCTAAAAATTATAATCAATAGATTAGACAAAGTTGGACTAAAAATAAATCAAGAAAAATGTACATTTTTTCAAAAAGAAGTGATATATCTAGGTTATAAATTTTAACACTAATATAAAAACAACACTAACAGCTTACTGATATATCCATTTTATTCAATAGACTTGATTTGTTAAATAGATGGTAGATTTCATTATTGAGAATCAATTTGACATCATACTTGTTGTCTTGTACATATGGAAATTATTTTGTACCCTAAAAATCATAATTTGGGGTTAGATACAAAATTGATTTTATAAATGTATTTCTAATATAATAAAGTGTAAAACTTACCAATTTATATGGATGAAAGCCTTTTGAATGGAAATAATTCCTAGATTTGTATCCTAACATCCATGGTAAAATGTAGTAAACACAAACATACAACACACAAACTTCCATTTGACATGACAGTTTGACATAGACAGCGAACAGGGATGTATTTAATAGAACAATTTTTAAATAAGAAATTAAATTAGTGGACAAGAAAATTAATATTTAAAAAAATAATAGTAAATTATTTATTTTAAATATTATTTTGGGGTATTGATATGATTAGTGTTTAAAGAAAATAATTTATAGGTTATATACTAGATAATATTAGATATAACAAGTATTTGGTTATTTTAAGAAGTTATATACTGGAGAATTTAATAAAAATTATTTATGTGAGGGCATTTTTAAGAAATTAGCATATAATAATTGCAAAAAGTTGTATTTTAATATTGTAAATATATTTAAGTGAGCCATGTGATTAGGCAACCAGATATTCATACTCTCGAAGTGACAGATAGAAATTAAGAATTATTACGAATATAAGTGGGGTTATAATAATAAAATGTGTAGTTTATTAAATTAGAATGTTAAGTTAATGATTTAAGTGTATATTCTGATCTGAAAAGCCTAAATGTCAACAAAATTATTAATAGAAAAGTATGGAATTCTCTAGATCACCAGAGATGGCCTTGTTTGCGAAATGGTTTGTTCCAGAAAATTCAGACATGCATTTAATAGAACAAATGGAACATGATTTCTTACCAGATGGTTCTGAAACATCCAAAAAGATATAAATACCCGGTGATTTGGATTCAGAAGTCAGTCAGAAAGTTTAGTAAGAAAGTCCATTCAGTTAGTCAATCAGTTATGAGTTTTTTAGTATGAAAATTAGTTAGAGGCAGTCAATCAGTTACAATTGTTCAATATAGTGAGTTAAATCAATATTAAGAGACAGTATAAAGAAAATAATATTGAAGATTAAAAATTATGTTATGTATAAATGATGATAATGGAAGAAGTATTAATTGAATATTAAAATTAAATAATATTTTGGTGATTGGATATTGATATATTGAAAAGAAGAATAAAAATAAATGCTGTTTGCTGGTTTGCTTGGTGGTTTATAAATGCTGTGAAGAAAAATATCTTAAATTGGTGGAAGCTGATAATTGGAAAAAGTAATTTCACAAAAACAAGGATAACTGAAGCTGAGAAGAAGACATTTGAGTGGTGATTATAATCTATATAGTGGAAAACAGTTCATTTAGGCTTTCAGTGACAGAAAGGTACAAAATTTTGTTAATATAATTTAGTTAGTGTCATAACAATTTCAATTTTGTAGATAGTTTGTTTAAATTTTACATTGTCTATAGAATTTAATTAGTTTCATAAGAATTTCAATTTAACCATTAAATGTCCGTGATATGAAAATAACCATAAATGCCCATGTGGGGTCTCCTAGGGACCCCACTAAAATTTTCAATTTAGTAACGTCATTTAGCACTGACTAAAAGGAAAACACGGTTAAAAATAATTTTAAGCATATTTGAATAATTTTTATTTATTTTTCATACAAAATTAACGGCTTTTCTAGAAATAAATTATTTTCAATTCGAACAAAATTAAAATTAAATAATAATATAAGCATATAACTTTTAGTTGCAATTTTTACATACAATAGTTTTTTCTTCTTTTCTGTGCACCTGGCATATAAATTTTTTGCAAAAAGAGCAAACGGTATTCACTTTTCTGTCACAGTTTCGCGGACACTGGTAACAACGAGCACGTTTCTTAGCTGAATGGACGGATTGAGTTGCAACTTCGGTAGTTGGGTTTACCATTGGTATGCCACAATCTTTTAGAGCAGATTTTACATAGGCTTTATGTTTTATATATTTCGCTCTTTTTTCCATGTTGTTTCGAGCAAGCTCAGCCCCTAATTGTAACAGGAAAATACGTCTTCGTGAAAAATTATTTTTCTTCCAATCAGGATTTTTTTCAATGTATAAAATATAGGCATTTAGTGCACATATGTCTATAATATTCATAAAGAGCCTGAATGGCCAACGAGCAGTTCTTCTTTTACAGGAATATTCCCTAATCAGTTTGTCGGCATTATCAACACCACCCTTGGTATTATTATAGTCTAAAATCATCAAGGGTTTGTTTTGAGAGTCTTGACAAATTATATCACTATCGTGTTGACTTGAAAGAAGATGTACCATCCTGTGTATTTTAGGTATGTACGAAACCATAGCTAATTCTTTAGTAAAAGCAAATATTGACGACTCCGCAGGTCTTTTTGTCAAACTTAGTTGTGGTGGTGTATCAGGTTTATTTTTGCGGACGGTCCCAAGTAAAGTAAGGTTTTTAGATAAAAGATATTGAGCAAGAGGAACACTGGTAAAAAAGTTGTCAGTTGTAATTCCTCTCCAACTGCCATGATATGGTTCCACCAGATCTTTCACAACACGAAATCCCTGATTTTTCTCTATTCTGCCACCTGGTAGTTTTCCAAGGTACACCTGAAGTTTTGATAAATAAGATGTTTTAACATCCGCGGCAGCCCAAATTTTTATCCCATAGCGGCAAGGTTTTGATTTTATATATTGTCTAAAAGGACACTTTCCTCTAAAACTCACTAACTGTTCGTCAACGGTTATATGTTCGTATGGTTCAAAGGCTTTGTCACAGTTAGAGACGAACATGTCCCAAATTACTCGTATCGCCGCTAACTTATCCTGTTCCTTTCGCTCCACCCTGGTCACTTTGCCATCAAACCTCAAGAAACTCGATAATTCTTCAAATCGGTTCCTAGCGAATGCGGCTGTAAAAAATGACCGGCGTATTGAGGTGTCTGTAGACCATATCTCTCGTGTCGATTCTTTCCCACACCTTAAAGCACCAGCTTTGATAAGTGCTCCTAAAAAGCTATCCAGTTCATTGTTGGTAAGTAACGTCCACTCTTTTTTGTTATTCGGATGTTTTTCGTTCCACTCTTGATAACGCCTAACAGCTTCTTCATTAGTATGAAGGCATATGACATTCTTCATCTCTTCGGTCAAAAATAAATTGAAATAGTCTAAAAACGTGTTGGAATTTTTACTATAGTTTGTTAAGCCTGGATGTACATTTATAATATTTTTTTGTTGCCTCTTGGATCTCACGAAAGGTAGGCTATTCCACTGAATTCCAGATTTGGATGTATATGTTGGACCACTAACCTCACTAATATTATCGTCCACTTCGGTAGGTTCTGCATCTGATTCCTCGTCACTGTTGACTTCTAAATTGTCCTCAGTTTCCGAAACATTTTCCTCAAAAACATCTTGCTCTTCGCTATCTGATTCGTCGGTAATCTCATAGTCGAAATCGGAGTCTGATATCCCTTCTTCTATATTTCGGATAATTTTTTCAGGTTCTTGGTCGCTTATTGTCATTTTCATTCTCTTACGGTCCATTTTTCAATGTAAACTGACGAAAAATGTTAAAAATAATAAAAATATTCTGGTGCCTCTAAATGCCCAATCGGGGTCACAGCGAGACCCCACTTATCTAAATCTCTCTTACAGACCACTGCACCTCAGGAATGTTCGTGGTATACTAACAGAAAACGTAGGAGACACGTCCACACAAATACCTGATTGCGCGGTTGCCAAATGTTTCAAATAAAGATATTATAGCCAAAAATGTATGTCTGGGGTCCCATAGTGACCCCGATTGGGCATTTAAGGGTTAAAGATAGTTTATTTTAAATTTACATTGGCTAGGTTAGATATATATGTTTCATAATAGATATAATAAAGATAATTTAAAAAAAGTACTTACAAACTAATTCTTTGAGAACCGCGATAAAAACCCTATATATTATATTATAAAAAATACTCATTGCTCATCATTCAAACAAACAATACATCATAACAATATATACATATATATATATATATATATATATATATATATATATATATATATATATATATATATATATATATATATATATATATATATATCTACGGCATCAAGTGGACTCCGTCCATGTTAAAATTCAGGTTCAAGTGAGCTCCGTGGTCAACTGGACACCAATATACGGAGCTCACTTGACCATTCCATAATATTGGCTCTGTCGATTCGTCAACATGTATAGTTTCATAATTTTTAAAAATTTTGTGGAGCCCTTAAGTACCCCTGTATCATGAATGTATATTGCATAGTTCACGTGTATATCTTATAGGGGTCGTTCAGATCTTTTTCACTGTATGTTGGAACCATAGGTATATCGGTTTAAGTAAGCTCTGATAGTTTGGCAACTCTGCCATTAAGCTGTATACTTCTCGCGAATAGTCTGAACGGTTGATATGGACTCCTTATTTTTGTTATCGTTCATACGCATTACAGTGTGTAACAGATATGTATACTATTAACTACGTGTTTTTGGTAGGTACGTGCTTTTCTAAAAATAGCTTTATAGATACAAAAGGATTTCGTTACCAAATTGGATTTTTTTCATATGCGGAAATTTCCTAATGTATTTTGTTAACGTGAGTATGTCTTCATACGTTTTATTTAAGAATTCGATAAATAAGAACTTTTTTTATTTCATCCAATGTTTTATGATATCTTGTATACAGATTTTTATTATTTTATTTCTGGTTTTATCTGTGTACTACATATAATTCTGGATAGAAGGTTATCTCAAAATAAATATTTATTTGCTTAAATAGATATTTTTGTGTAAAAATGGATAGTAGTGCACAAAAAAGGGAAGAATGCTTAATTTATCTAACAAGAATTATACCACTTCACCCATATTACATACTTCTGAATGTTTTATCTCCTATTTAGGGGTAATATGTAGTCAATATAAGTGTAGCTAGTGTCAAATTTGCAATGATCTTTATAGGTAATAGTTTACTGACATTACTTTTCATGTTGAGTTCAAATAAATAAACCTTGTCCCTTCAGAAAAGAGCGATTTGAATGGCAAAGTCAACGAAGAAAGTGTAATGAATCTTTTATCACCCCAAATTCACACAGGTTAACCACTGTTTGCAGGCAAGAGTCTTCCTGGCAGATTTAAGGAAGATAACTACCATAATGAAGTTCCTTTTGAGGGTTCAGATGGCGAGAAGAAGCTTATTTTTTTGTATATCTTGCAGATGTGTTGATCTAGCCAATTTTTCCTTGATTCTAGTCATAAAATGGGTTGTTATTCGTGAAGTGAATGTAACGAATCTAGACCTTCTTTCTTTTGTTCTCTAGCTACTTATCTTCGGATATTAGGTGGATTGATAACTACGATATTGTAGAGCTTATGTATGGATGAGAGTATTAATATCCGCTTAATTTGGCTGACTAATTTATAGCTAAATCTACGTGTCAAGTATGTATTGATGTCACCCATACAAGCTAGGTATATTTGGCAGCAGAAGCATAGAGTTTAAGCGTCTACGTTTTAAGAGTGGAAGGATGTGCTTCCCGTTTTTAGCTGACAAGTTCGCGGAGAATACTATTTTTCTAGTTCTAGTTTGCCATTTAGTTTTAAACAAAGTTCTGTAAATTACAAAGTGTGTTTAATGATTTCATGACACTATTGGTTCAGGTATATGTTCAAATTTGTAAAAGCGTCTCTGTTAGGGACATTGAAGGAGCACACCTGACTTTTTCCAGGGTTTGGCTTAAAATTGATTTATAATCTATTTTTATTGTGTTTAAGATATGATTTAGATTTTCCTCCACTTCAGCAACAAAAGTTTGTGGTTCTGCAACAATAGATGTATCGTCTACATAATAAAAGTCCTAGTATTTACTGGAATGGGTTGTGTAAATGTTATACAGTGTAGGTGCCATTACGGTACCCCAAAGGAGACCGTTCTTCTACGTTCTCAATCTTCATCTTTTCTTACCATTGAGTGATACGGAAAATCTTCTGTTGTTCTATTACCTAAGGGGATATCACATGGATTTTGGAGAAATGTCCTTTAATTTAAGGTGTCGTAAGCAGAATTTAGATTGACAAATACCACTCCTCATGTCTGATATTTTTTATATCCGTCTTCGTTGTGTTGGGCAAGATTTAGTAGGTATGTGTGACGAACATGATCTACCCTGTCATATATAGCCACTTTTATCTTTAAATTTAAGTTTTCCTTCTATTATCGGTTTATATTAAGGATCATATGCAGAAGTATTGTGTATAGCTGAAAAAATAAATAGATATATTGGTCGATAGCTTTTGTGGTCGTTGGGGTTTTTGTCAGGTTTAAGCAAGGCAACAACTTTGTCTTTACTTTGCTTGTCTACAGACTTTGGATATTAGCCACTGTTGTATTTTTTTGTCCAAATTTTATAATTAGTTTTGTGTTTAGATCCTCAGTCAGGAGCCGTAATATTGTTCATAATATACGTGGATAGTGGATCCAAACTCAACATCGTTGAAAGGTTTCCTCAGCTGACTGGTTTTGTCCTCTCTTATTTTAAGTTTTTCTTTGCTTCTTTGCCGGCATTTATTATGTTTATTTCGTTATTTTCAGCGATTAGCTTAATACCAAATACCCTAGGTTTGGCCCTCTATTTGCTTCCTGCAGTAGAAATACGTCACATTTGTGTTAAGCGTATATGTCTGATAAGCTTAAGTAAAGTAGAGTGTGTGTATCTGTAGATATGTCCTTAATATTTATAGACATAAGTAGAATAGTTGGTCCTAAAAAGGACCGATTTGACAAACATCATATTGAACGGGTAATTGAAGAATTAACCGATTAAATAATTATTCATTATCCAGAGTAAGAGTACGCTCGATTGCGGTGGTCTTATTGTAACTTCAAATTTCGTGAAGACTTCTACTTTGAACTCCATAAAAATTTAAATTTTACATACTGTTACTTATAGACGATATTTCGAGTCAGATTTGTTTAGTAATAACTGTACTTATATAGTCTCTTTATGAAAAGTAAATGAGCTTGTAATATCGGTTTACAACTCATATATGGATAATAAGGAAATAAACAGGTTAAAATGTGACAACTAATTGCTATATAACAGTACGAGACAATATTCATATGCTGTGGCAAAATTATCATATTTGGGTTTCATATTTCAATTATTATATTTACATTGATATTTATGTGGCAATCAGCTGTATAAGTCATTGCCTTTTTTTCTGTCGTATCATATTTTAGCATATCATATTTTGAGTGAAATTGATCCTAAATTCGTCTAATAATATTAAGTTTTTAAAACAGCTGTTTTTTTATGCTCATTCGTTCACCTTTTGTAAACCAGTCTGTGTAAATATAAGGGATTTATATAATCTTTTCATTTCGTAATCTTTTCGTTTCATAATTATAGTTCTCTTACTTTTATTTTCTATATTTTCTATATAAAGATCATCGTCATCGTATAGTCAGAACGCAACAAGATTATATTGCCTTTTTGAAAATACAGCCACGTAAATGGCGTTTTTAAAATGTATGTCAATATTTCTGAAGTGCCTTTTCTAGGATAATTTTTTTAAGCCTAGTTCGATTGATTATATGTAATTGATTTGATAGTCCACAACAGATAAGTATTGATTGTAGGTAGGATAGCAGGTGTTGATAAATATGATGGGTCGGTAGATAGTCTCATTGTTCCTAAATCTGACCATATGTTACCTCCCCCTTCATTTGTGGAAGTCCTAAGGACATTTTTTCTCTTGGGGCATCCTACCAATTTAACTTGGCAATGCAGTTATTATAGAGTCTTTGGATAAAGCCAGCGCAACTTTAGCATTGAGATTTAGTTTCTTGTACGACGTTGCTATCTTTATATATGTGTTTGATCTTGGAATTAGTTTTGTTCGGTATTGGTTAGTACTCGGACCTCTGTAAGTCGGAAAATACCTCTGATGACTTTTCTAGCAATCCTGGTCTAATTAATACGTTCTTGTCACGTCTCCACATATTAGCACTGGTTTACTCACTATTTTATATACCCTAATTTTAGGGATTCGAATTAGACTTCTGGATTTAAAAGAGGGTTATATTTACATGTACATCAGTTAGCTACCTGAATATTTCCTTTTATTTCTTATGTAACAACGTTACCTACGATATCTAAGACGCTGCAATCTTTCAAAATTATATGGCTTTATTGTTCCGCTATGCCCTAATCTAGATCCTCTCTTTTGTATGTTAAAGAACATTTATTTGATTTTCTCATTAGTGACTATTAGACCGCTTTTTTTGCTGCTACTAGCATTATTTTATAGCATTCTATTATTTAATTTATGTATTAAATCCGGATAGCAAATAGATATTCTTCACTTTCTCAGAGAAATAATATTCTAACATACAAAATCCTATTAAATTGTCAAAACCTTCCTTGCATATTCTATTCACTGATGAGGAGCAGCAGCAATATCAGTACCATAATAATGCGTATAGTTCTGGACTGGCTAATTGTTGGATAATGAGAAGCATGAGTGTAGCAGTTTTAATGTTTTCGGGACTGCTACCTGGTATCGGGGAGCAGAATTATCATTAACGAGTTATATACCGAGAATATAGGAATTATTGCCTGAACTTTATTATTATTAAACAACAATATATTCCCTGGTAAAATAATTATGAATTTACAGTAAGAAAAATTTTTGAACGTTGGTTATGAAAACATCATGTACATATTACCGGGTTCACTATGTCGATATCCAGCAAAATCCCTGTAATAATGATACGGGAAACCAAAGATGAAAATATGCTCCAAGAAACTCTGTGTTATGAAACAGTCGAATAAAATACAGATTCTCAATTCAAATAGTCAAAAAATTAATGAACAGCTTACTAAAATAGAAATAACACCTATTTAAGAAGTACTCCATTAACGGCCCAAGGGACAAAGCACTCCTAGCATATGCTAATGATATATATCTCATAACTCTAATACGAAACTCTCCAGTCCAAAAACTTCAATAAAGTGAAGACAGCACGAAAAATGTTTCACTTAAAATCAACGAAATGAAAACCAAATACAAGCAAATCAACAAAAGAGACCAATTCAATAAATCTCGATAAAATATTAAAGTTCACAACTACAATTTTGAAAATATGGAACACTTTAAATATCCTAGATAAATAATCGTGGTTAATAAAAAAAAACGGCTGTGGCAGTCCAGTGGGACTGCCGGTAGAAGTTATACTTCTATATACGTGTTCGCCGTTACAAATTTATAGGGGAGTCAATCTGCACAATCATTACATATTTAATGCTATAGGTAAGAGAGAGCAGAAAGAGAAAAATAATTAGGTATATAGGTATATGGTGCATCGTTTGCTGTATATAAGCATTTGACCTGTAATAGGAGTATAGTAAATGAAGGATTGTATCAATATTTTAATGAAAATATATATGTTTATTTTCATATATGTATAAAATGCAAAAAAATTTTTTTACGCATACTCTGCAGTAAAATGCATTGTTTATTTTGTTATTAATATAAAAATTACAATACAATACACTGCAACATAATTCAATATAATAATACAATACAAATTAAAATGCAATATTTATAAGTATTTAAAACTGCCAATATACATAACTTACTTTACGAAGATAAAAATAAAAAACCAACAACTCGGATTATGTTGTAAATTTTCATTTAATTTTAAAATTTAGCATTTTTGCGTATATTACATATATTTAATAACATTAACGTGAGGTTTTTAAATATTTCAAAAATAAAAAAGGAAATTCATATTGGGATTCGAACTCACGTACATTAGCGTATGAACCAAACACGTAAAAGATTTGCCAATTAGACATGATACTAACGGATTTCAAAATTGACAGTTGTCTGTCATACAGTGATTATTTTGAAATGCAAAAGCCTAAAATAATTATGAACATTTAATAAATAATACAAAACATATCACATAGATAATAATATTAATATATATTATATTATATAAGTATATAACATTATATAATATAATACAATATATTTATAATATTAAATATATATACAAAAGGAACACTTTTATTCCCGAGGTAGGAAGAGAGAGAAAATATATCTTATGTCTCTCTCTTACTCATTATCTTACATATGTAATGGTTTCACAGATTCACTCCCGTGCAAATTTCCAATGCCGACCGTGCGTATAGAAGTATAACTTCAATAATGCCACTAAAGAATCACAGAGGATAATTCAAACTTTAGACCTATTTTAATACATGGATGCGAATCATGAACAAAATAGGAAAGAACTACGAATATATGAAAGAAAAATAATAAAAAAAATGTTTTAACCTCATTATCATATCGCTTACCAATCCGTATAGAATAAGAACATATACTGAATAAAGAAAGCTCTTATACCGATATTGTTCAGGAAAATAAATCGCTTAAGGTAGATCGGACACATGCATAGACGTCAAGATGTCAAACTTGTAAAACTGGTATGGAAGGAAGTTAGCACAGAAGAATGCCACTTGGGCGTCTCAGTATGCAATGGAGAGAAAACTTCCAATCATATCTCAAAAAATTAACATTTCGTTTGATTACAGATTCGTGGAAAATCGACCAACTTGGAGAAAAGCTAGCGAAGACTCACCCAATGTTATAGCGCTACGTAACGATGATGATAAAGAGAAAGGAGAAACAGTGACAAAAAGCAACAAAAATGGACTAATGGAGCAAAGCTGCTTCAAAATCTTGATTGGAAGGGATTGAAATGAAAGTATAAGAAATACAATGGATGAGGGGGATTCACTTATGAGGGGCAGAAGCAATATCAGTACTATAATAAGGCGTATAGTCCTGGACTGGTTAATCGTTGGATAATAGGAAACATGTGTGTAGCAGTTTTAATGTTTTCTTGACTGCTTCCCTGTGATCGGGGAGCAGAGATATCAGTACCAAGTTAAGGCATATAGGAATTGTTGCTTGAACTTCAATATTATTAAATAGCACTATATTTCCTAGTAAAATCGTCATGACTTTACAGTAAGACAAATATTCGAACGTTGGTTATGGACACGTTAAGGACATACCACCGAGTTCCCTATGTCGATATCCCGCAAAATCTTTGTAATAATGATAACCGAACCAAAAAAACAGAGATTAAAATAGGCGCCAAGAAACTGTGTTATAAAACAGTCGAATAAATACAGATTCTCGATTTAAATATTCAAAAAATGTATGAACAGCTTACTAAAATAGAAATAACGCATATTTAAGATGCAATCCATCAATGGACCAAGGTACAAAGCACTCCTAGCATATGCTAATGATATTGATTTCATAATAAACTCTCTCCCGTCCGCAAACGACATTAACAAAGTTAAGAGAGTACGAAAAATGTTTCACTTAAAATCAACAAAATGAAAACCAAATAGAAGCGAATCAAAAGAAGAGAGCAATTCAATACATCTAGATAAAATAATAAAGTCAACAACTTCAATTTCGAAAGTATGGAATACTTTAAATATCTTAGATCAATAATCACGGTTAATAATAATGTCACTAAAGAAATACAGAGCATAATTCTTCTAAAATTTTTTAACCTCATTATGATATCACTACAAATCCGTATAGAATAAGAACATATACTGAATAAAGAAAGCTCTTATAACGATATTGTTCAGGAAAATAAATCGCTTAAGGTAGATCGGACACATGCATAGACACCAAGATGTCAAACTTGTAAAACTGGTATGGAAGAAACTTAGCACAGAAGAATGCCACTTGGGTGTCTCAGTATACAATGGAGAGAAAACATCCAATCATATCTTAGAAAATTAACATTTCATTGAAGATTCGTGGAAAATCGATCAACTTGGAAAAAAGTTGTAGTTAGCGAAGACCCACCCAGTGTTGTAGCGCTACGTAATGATGACAATAAAGAAAAAAAAGAAACAGTGACAAAAAGCAACAAAAATGGACTAATGGAGCACAGCTGCTTCAAAATCTTGATAAGAAATACAATAGATGATTGATGGATTCGAGAAACTTGAGACTTGAGAAAGGCACTCTCCCAAAACAGCTGTAGTGATAAGATACAATTAATTTGGTGAAAGTTTTGAAAACAAAGTTTTTAGTATTTTGTTGTTAAATAAAATGGAATTAACATACGATATTATATACGCTATAATAACTAGACAACTTGTATGATACGGACATATAAGGAGAAAGTTTCATGAAACAATAAACTACCCAATATTCGTTATGAGTGAAATCGATATAAATAAAGAAAATGAGAAAAACTATGGCAAAAGTTAAAAAAAAGTAGTAATTAAAAAATGAGAGAGGTACCTTGTGGACAACATGTGCTTAATTAGGAACGAATTGAGATAAATAATCAAGACGACAAAGAACATTTTAAATTGATAAATCTATACGATTTTTAACAATGCATATTTATAGGTCATTTTTAGAGCCAACGTGCTAATTGTATGTAAAATGAAACTTTTTAAGGTTTTTAATGTTTGTATGAAAGATAAAACCGTATGAAACATGACCGTGAAATTTATATGCCAATCTATAAATCTCTTTTAAAAGAATACTGACACCTATACATTATCACAATACTACATATCATAATACTAAGAAGTCTGTTATTTTAATCTAAGAATAGGCTTTATAATTTACGAGAGATTTAATTTAATGTATTTAAAATTTTCCAGGATCCGGTATTGTAATAAGAAACAAAATTTCACTACAAGGCATGAAAGCGTGTTAAATTTGACTTTAGATATTCTTTTTGAGATTTAAAGATTTTGTTTTTCTTCCCAAGACTTTTCTTTCCTCTACTCTTCCTTGCGTGATGACGCGTAGAAGAGAGTATTTATCGTTTTGAACTATGTGGCCCAGATACGATGTCCAGATAGACAATTCGTCTTAACGCTTTTTCGTTTGAGACTTTTACAGTCCAAGGAATTTTAAGAATACTTTAATTTGTTTACAGATTTGGCTTTCAGGGTCCAAGCTTCTACCCCATAGAGCAGTTACGACCATACATAACATTCGACGATCTCAATCTAATAACCATACTCAATTTCTTATTTGTAAACATTGACTTTTATCTGTTTAGTTTAGTCCTATCTTTTTGCTTTATCTGTTAATGATTTATATAAGAATTTGTAAATCATCTATATTTTCTGTCATAATTGGGGTTTAGTATGCAAATTTTTTGTTATTAATGATGCTCACTTCATTCCTTACTTCTTTCCCATAGTGTCTCCTAAAATATTAGTTGGGAGTACACATTAAATAATTGTGGTGACATTTCACATCACAACACACATCTCTGGCTGACTCCTTTTTGAATTTCTGCTTAATTTGTCTTATCTTTCACGCGCATGACTGCTGTTTGATTTTAGTAGATTTTTTATTAAATTAATATCTTGGTATCTAGGTTTATGTGTTTTAATGCATGTATGGGCTTACCAGGTTGAACTGTGTCAAATACTTTTGAAAATCTATATTAGATAAGAATACGCTTTCATTATAATCTCTGCATTTTTGTAATAGTACCACCATTGCGCACAATTCCTCTTTTGTTCCCAATCCACCTCTAAATCCAAACTATGTGTTGTCCAATTGTTCTTCCCTTTTTTTATTGACAGACGATTTAATGTTGTTATTAACCGGATGACATTTATGACTTTTATTAAATTTTGATAATCGTTACAAATCAAGTCTTTTAGTGACATATTATTCTTTTAATTTTTACTTCTCATTTAATGTCTATATTTTGTTAGTTATTTTTAGAGTAAATATATGATGACTAAAAACGAATTGATCAAGAGTAGTGAATCGATGCCAAGAGCCGCTATTCTATGAAGCTACCCTTCACGACGCCATCTTGTGGCGCTAGTTCCGTGACGCTCACCTCAGCATTTTACTGTAGAGAGAAAAAGTAATACAATGCCAGTATAGAAGCTTTGTTTTAAAAATATGTCATGAGGAAAGATATAAAAGTATTCTTGTCATTATATTATATTGCATACTGTATTATTAACAAAATTTTTCATAATACATTCTGATATACGCTTTCTCTTGCCGCTAATGAACAGAAGTTTTTATTAACTTTTCGGTAATATAATTATGTAGGTATTTATATTTTTAACTTCTTACCATAGTGCTAGAGTACAAAAGTAGTTATACTCTACTGTATTTTTGTTCGTGGGGGTTCTATTTTTTAACTGTGTGATGAATTCTTGTATTTCAGTTCGTACGATTTGCGTTAATTAATTTAATGATATTTCTGGAGTTACAAGTGTATACTCAGTTTCTGTTGTTCCGTTTATTTATCTGAGATATGTTATTCATTTTTCTCTAGGGATGTACTTAATCTCAATCAATTCTTTGATTTGGTTTTTGCCCTCTTTCACATCTGTTTTAAACCCTCCGGCGGACTTTTATGTCTTCATTTTATATAAGCATTTTTTTCTTAGCATTTTACTTTTACCTCTTTTAATAAAGTGTGTCTATTTTTCTTTCTCAAAGAGCCTCTTTTATTTTTGTTTTTATGTTGGTATTATAATTTTTCAAATTGATTCGACATTATTCCCACTTGATTCTTTTGTTTCAGTTATTGCTCTAGCCTAATTTGACATTTTTTTCCTTCAAATCATCAAATTTTCATAAATTGTTTATATTTCGTTGTAGTGAAATTCATATTTTCCAATAAGCCTAACATATGCAGCAGCGGTGTCATGAAACCGAAATAATCCAGTTCTGCATAACTTTTTTTGCTGATCGATTTACAAATAAATTTTCAAACACATCAAATTGATCATCCTTTTTACTTTCGTATACGCTCATACTTATCCAAATTAAATTTTCAATTTCCAAAAACTTATGATACCTCCTCAAACCGCAACCCTGCGCCACGGACAATATCTATTCCGGCTATCGACATCAGTCTAACAAACCTATCTCAGTTAGTTTCAAATTGTCGTCAATTACAACCATCTTTTCGGCTAAATTATTCGCAATTCTAAAAATACAACCCCCTTCTACTTCTTATTAAAAAAGAACTTAAAAACATTTCAAATAATAACATCCAAGTTCATTTTTTATGGGTGCCTTCTTATGTCAGAATTGAAGGTAACGAAGTTGTAGATAAACTAGCTAAAAACGCACCAACTAACCTGATGTCCGAAGAAAGTAACATAATGGTACAAAACGATTTAAAACCATACTTAAAACAAAAAATAATTCAAAAATGGCAACAAACTTGGAACAACACTCCATTAAGGCTATACGAAGTTAACAAACATCCATATCTTTGGAAACCAAAAGTAAAAGACAGAAGAGAGCATGTGATGCTTACCCGTGTCGTCTCCGGTGTAATTAATAAACGTATGAAAAGTCGATAGCATCTTGGTGCAAGTTTCCATGTTTATTAATGTCTCAAACTATTGCGCAATATGTTGCAATATTGCGTAGTTAGCCGGTACGCCCTTATTGTGGTTTATTTACTTTTGTAGAAATAAAACACAGGTTTTCTAAGAAGAAAAAAACTCAGCTTCAGAGTCTTAGAAAATTCGCAGAGCCCTTCGAGCAAAGTGCTCTAGGGAGCTACCCTAGACGGGTAAAACCATACTGACTTGAGATCCGAAAATGTCCCATATCTAAAGATAAATTAACTTTTATATGAAACTTTTTCATTTCTCAACCAATTAAATTTAATTATAAGTTCCAGAAGGAAGGGCGATGCACATCGAGGTGCGTGATTGGTGGCACCTGATGACACCCGTCTCCGTATCGGCCAGACACGACTTACTCATGGCTATTTACTACAGCGCAAAAATAAACCAGTTTGTGAAGTGTGCAACCATGTTCTAACGGTAAAACATTTTTTAATACAGTGTCCTAAATATAACAGTGAACGACTCAACAATAGCATACCCAACTGCCCTAGAAGAAAATACAGATACCCAAAGAATAATTTCTTATCTTAAAGACTGTCAACTTCTTCATAAGATTTAAAACATACATTGTAATACACATACATATTATTATTATTAATTGTAAACTAATATATATACACTATTTGTATCAAGTGTAACATTAATCTAAATACGCTAATGCCTCTGCGTGGTAGATGCGTTTAAAAAAAAAGGTATTTTTATTTTATTATAGATTATATTAGATTTATATTAGATTAGATATTCAGTTTTGTGAAAGCGCCTGTCTTAGACAAATTAAAGGAGCGCTCCTAAGATTTTTCGGGGTTTGGCTTAAAATTAATTCGTAGTTTATTTTTATTATATTTAAGGCATCATTTAGATTTTTTTTCACTTCAGCAACAAACGTTTTGGTTGTGCAATGTATCGTCTACATGAAAGTCCTAGTATCTACTGGTATCGGTTAATCATTTGTGTAAATGTAATACAGTGTAGGTGCCATTACGCTACCCCAAGCGAGACCATTCATCTGCGTTCTTCATCTTACCATTGAATGATACGAAAAATTTTCTGTTCTGTAGATATACGCGGATAAAACACCTGATGTTTTTATCTAAGGCGATGTCATACAGTTTTGGAGAAATATCCTCTAATTTAATATGTCGTAAGTGGCATTTAGATTGACAAATACCACCCCTGATACCCGATATCTTTTGTACCCGTTGTTGCTTTTTGCAAAAACGGGTACGTTATTAAGTACGTTAATAAGTACTTAAAAATAAATAAGCAAGAAGAATATAAGTGATCTATATTTAAACCAAATGACAAAAAAAAAAGAATATTATATATGCATTTACTTCTAAATTAAATATTAAATTTTGATATGCCTGACAGTGAAAGATACAAAAACCCAATTATTTAAAGTTGAAATAATGATAGCTTGTACAAGCACAAAGCATTTAAAACAATAAGACCGAACATATTATATGTAGTTGTAATAGATATGTTGCCGAGAATCAAGTTACACTAAGGTACCGAAATATTTCTTTTTTAGTACCTGCCATAACTGTATCTATGTCTTTATGTGTATCTAAAATATAGTATATAGGATATTGAATTCCCTACATTTAAAAATCGAAATACTGAAACTAGACAGTAAAAAATTGGAATTTTAAGAATGATTTATAAATTGTTATAATTCAAATTTTACTACTTCATGAAACAAATATTTTATTCGTCATAAACTGTAGCCATTGAAACATCGGAACGTACATTTATAATATAATAAATGTTTCAGTGCCAATGCATTAAAAAACATACTAGTACATAAAAATGGACCCTTGCCTTTTCAAAGTATATAATAGACACTAATTTCAGTTTATCTATAATTAAAGCAAGTAATATAAATTACCACCATAAAATATTTAACTACAATAACCAAGTATTTGTGAAATTTCTCGATGACTAAATTAATTGATATTTAAATAAATTTGAAGATCCAAAACGTACCTGCTGTAAAATTTAAAAATCTACGACTAATCAAATTATTGGCAACATAGGAGGAGTTTAGTTGTGTACACAAAGAAATGTATACGGATCCCAAAAGTGTTTTAACCTATTACGGAGTCCACTTAATCCGACGTGTTGGTCGGAGTCCACATAAAGCGCTACCCAGATAATAATATACACGGTGTATATTCGCCTGGAGTTAGTATAATACCGTTTTAGAACGGAGCTTACATTAACCGCTAGATGTATATATATATATATATATATATATATATATATATATATATATATATATATATATATATATATATATATATATATATATATATATAGATCTAGCGGTTAATGTGGGCCACGTACTAAAACGGTATTATACTAACTCCAGGCGAATATACACCGTGTATATTATTATCTGCGTAGCGCTTTATGTGGACTCCGACCATCACGTCGGATTAAGTGGACTCCGTAATAGGTTGAAACACTTTTGGGATCCGTATACATTTCTTTGCGTACACTACTAAACTCCTCCGATGTTGCCAATAATTTGATTAGTCGTAGATTTTTAAATTTTACAGCAGGTACGTTTTGGAACTTGAAATTTATTTAAATATCAATCAATTTAGTCATCCCGAAATTTCACAAATACTTGGTTAATGTATTAAATATTTTATGTTGATAATTTATATTACTTGCTTTAATTATTTTTAAACTTAAGTTGTGTCTGTTATAAGCTTGGAAAACGCAAGTGTCCATTTTTAATAATTAGAATTTTTTTAATGCATTGACACTGAAAAATTTATTATATAAATGTACGTTCTGATTTTTCGATTGCTACGTTTTTTGATGTACAATATTTGTTTCATAAAGTAGTAAAATTTAAATTATAATAATTTATAAATCAATCTTAAAATTATAATTTTTTACTGTCTAATTTCAATATTTCGATTTTTAAATGTAGGAAATTCAATATCTTACTATAATACTTTAGGTACACATATATTATACATGGATACACTTTTGTAACAGATACTAAAATAATAAGGAAGCATAACACCTAATAATTTCGCTTTTAACTATAAATGTATCGTATAACGTAACGTAGCAATCAGTAGTGAGTCATTACTCAGATAAAATATTTCGGTGACTTTATGGTAATTTGATTCTAGCCAACATATCTATTACAATTATTACATAATATAATATGTTCGGTCTTATTGTTTTAAAAAACATTCATGTATTAAAATAGGTCTGAAGTGAATTATGCTTTGTATTTCTTTAGTGACATTATTATTAACCGTGATTATTAATCTAAGATATTTAAAGTGTTCCATACTTTCGAAATTATAGTTGTTGACTTTAATATTTTATCTAGATGTATTGAATTGCTTTCTTCGGTTGATTCGCTTGTATTTGGTTTTTATTTTGTTGATTTTAAGTGAAACATTTTTCGTGCTCTCTTCACTGTGTTGAAGATGTCGTATGCGGACGGGAGAGAGTTTCTTATAAGATCAATATCATTAGCAGATGCTAGGACTGCTTTCTACCTTGAGCCATTAATGGATTGCATTTTAAATAGACGTTATTTCTATTTTAGTATGCTGTTCATTAAATTTTTGAATATTTGAATCGAGAATCTGTATTTTATTCAACTGTTTTATAACACAGAGTTTCTTGGCGCCTATCTTCATCTCTGTTTTTTTTTGTTTAGCGTATCATTCTTCTTCTTCCTATGCCGTCCCCATTAACGGAGGTTGGCGACCACATTTCTAAAAGTATCTCTGTCTTTTGCAACGTGAAATAATTCGTCTACAGTCATGTTTGTCCAGTCACGAATATTTCGCGGCCATGGCTTCCTCTTTCTACCTATTTCCTTTTTGCCATCGACTCTACCCTGCATGATGGCCTGCAGAAGACTTTATATTCCTTAGTATGTGTCCCAGGTATGCAGTCCTGCGTACTTTTATTGTTCTCAACAATTTTTTGTCTCGACCCATGCTTCTCAGCACTTCCTCATTGGTAACCCTGGCAGTCCATGGAATTCTCAACATTCTCCGGTATATCAAAATTCAAAGGCTTGAAGCTTCTTAACTATTTGCGCTTTTACCGTCCATATTTCTACTCCGTACAATAGTTGAGACCAGACGTAACATTCAACAAATCTCAGTCTCAGCGCAGTATTCAGATTTTTGTCACAGAACAATTGCTTGAATTTTAAGAACGCTGCCCTTGCCATTTCTATTCGTACCCTGATTTCTTAGTCTGAATCTAATCCTTTGTTGATGTAAGCTCCCAAATATTTATATTTTTACTCCCGTATCATTATTAAAAAGATTTTGCTGAATGTCGATCTAGGGAATCCGGTGGTATGTACATGGTGTTTCTATAACCAACGTTCGAAAATTTGTCTTACTGTAAAGTCATGACGATTTTACTAGGAAATATAGTGCTGTTTAATAATAATAAAGTTCAATGACCAATTCCTATATGCACTAACTTGGTACTGATATCTCTGCTCCCCGATACCAGGTAGCAGTCCCGAAAACATTAAAACTGCTACACTCATGCTTCCAATTATCCAACGATTAGCCAGTCCAGGACTATACGCCTTATTATGGTACTGATATTGCTGCTGTCCCTCATAAGTAAATATAATATGCAAGAAAGGTTTTGGCAATTTAATAGGATTTTGTATGTTAGAATATTATTTCTCCAAAAAAGTGAAAAATATCTATTTACTATCTCGATTTAATCCATAGATTAAATATTAGAATGCTATAAAATAATGCTATTAGCAGTAAAAAACGGTCTGATAGTAAGTAATGGGAAAACTAAATAAATTTTCTTTAACATACAAGAGAGAGGACGTAGAGTAGGGCATAACGTAACATTAAACCCATATAATTTTTAAAGATTGCAGCGTTTTAGGTATCATAGATAACGCTGTCACATAAGAAATAAAATGGAATATTCAGCTAGCTAACTGATGTAAATATAACCAACATAACACTTTTAAATCCAGAAGTCTAATACAAATCCCTAAAATCAGGATATATAAAACAGTGATCAAACCAGTGCTATTGACTGAAAATGTAACGAGAACGCTAACAAAACAATGTAAGTAAAACTTTGGTATTAATTAGATCAGGATTACTAGAAAAGTTATCAGAATTATTTTCCAACTTACAAAGGTCCGAATACTAACCAATACCGAACCGGAACTAATGCCAAGGTCTAACAGATATATAAAGATATCACAACGTCATACAAGAGACTAAATCTCAACGCCAAAGTTACGTTGGCTATATCCAAAGGCTTTCTAATAACTGCATTGCCAAGTTAAACTTTGAGAATACCCCGAGAGAAAAAATGCCCTTAGGACGTTCACGAATCAACAGGGGAGGTAACATATGGTCAGATTTAGGAATAATGGGACTACCTACCGACCCATCATATTTATCAATACATGCCTGTACAACCAACTGCTATCCAACCTACAATCAATACTTATCTGTTGGGAACTATCAAATCCATTACATATAGTCAAACGAACTAGGCTTAATAAAAGTTATCTTAGGAAAGGCACTTCTGAAATATTGACATATATTTTTAAAACGTTATTTACGTGGCTAAGTTTTCAATAGGAATGAGGAGACAAAAAGCAGAAAAGCCAATAGAACCTTGTTGCGTTCTGACTATACTATGATAATGACCTTTACAATATAAACAATACTTGAGACAACTGTTTGTCTCAATTTGGTCATTCAGAATTATGTCTGTATTTTTTAATTTGCTAATTTCCATAGATTCTAATTTCCATATAATCTAAAGATATCTTAAGGCCTTTATTTTAAATATACTTTTTTAGTAATGCAAATACGTAAATAGAACCTGGAATATACATGTAACCTTTAATCTCTGGGATAAATCCATCTCCTGAACAATGGCGCCGATATATTTAGTTAAAATTCTGTGCACTTATTTTAACCGTTTATGTCCTTATCATTCATATATGAGTTGTGACCGATATTACAAACTCATTTACTTTTCACAAAGAGACTCCATATTAACTATAGTTATTACTATACAAATCTGATTCGAAATATCGTCGAGTATGTAAAATTATTTTTAATGAAAAGTTAATTAGCCATTTCTTATGGGGTTCAAAAGAGAAGCCTTTACGAAAATTTGAGTACAAATAAGACCACCGTAAACAGTTGTACCCTGGGTAATAAATAATTAATTAATCGGCTAATCAGAATCACCCGTTCAATATGATTTTTGTCAAATCGGTCCTTTTTAGGATCAATTATTCGAATTATGTCTATAAATATTAAGGGCATATCTAGAGATAAAGACACTTTACTTTACTTAACCTTATCAGACATATGCGCTTAGCACAAATGTGACGTATTTCTAGTGCAGAAAATACATAGAGGGCAAAAAATAGTGTATTTGGTATTAAGCTGATCGCTGAAAATCACATAACAAATGTGAAAGTGCTATCTCTGCCGGCAAAGAAGCAAAGAAAAACTTAAAATGAGAGAGGACAAAACCAGTCAGCTGAAGGAACCTTTTAACGATGTTGAGCTTGGATCCACAATCTACGTATATAATAAAGAATAGTACGGCACTGACTGAAGATCTGAGCACAAAGCTTATTATAAAATTTGGACCAAAAATACAACAGTTACTGATATCCAAAGTCTGCAGATAAACAAAGCAAAGACAAAGTTGTTGCCTTGTTTAAACCTAGCAAAAACTCCAACGACCACAAAATCTATCGGTCAATATATTTATTTTGCTTAACAAAATACTCCTCAAGAGGTAAAACAGAAGAAAAACTCAAATTAAAAGAAAAAAGTTGCTACAGACAGGGAAGATCATGTACGTCACAAATACTAAATCTTGCCCAACACAGCAAAGATGGGTACGAAAGATATCAGTTATGAGGAGTGGTATTTGTCAATCTAAGCAGCAATTTGCAGCTTACGACACCTTAAATAAGAGGGCATTTTTTCAAAATCTATATGATATCGCCTTAGGTAATAAACTTACTTGTTTTACTAGCGTATGCCTATACAACAGAAGATTTTTGGTATTTCTCAATGGTAAGAATAGCAGATGGAGAACGCAGAAGAACGATCTCCTTTGGGGTAGCGTAATGGCACCTACACTGTATAATATGTACACAAACCATCAACCCATACCAGTAAATACTAGGACTTTTATTATGTATACGACACATCTATTATTGCACAACCAAAAACTTTTGTTGCTGAAGTGGAGAAAAATCTAAATCATGCCTTAAACACAATAATGTCCCCAACACAGACGTTTTCACAAATATGAACATTCAATAGTGCCATGAAATCCTTATACTCTGGACTTGCCATAAATATCTTGAAGATAGTTTGTATGACACTTAGTCATTCACAGAACTTTGTTCAAAACTAAAAGGCACACTGAGGACCAGAAGTATTATTCTCCGCAAACTTGTCAGCTAAAAATGAGAAGCACATCCTTCCACCTTTAAAACGTAAACGCTTGCATTCTATGCTTCTGCTGCCGAATATACCTTGCCAGTATGAATGACACCAACACATACTTAACACGTAGATTTAGCTACAAATTAGTCATCCAAATTTAGCGGATATTAAGACTCACATCCATACATAAGCTCTACAATATCGTAGCTACCAAGACACCTAATATTCGAAGATAAGTAGCTAAGGAACGAAAGAAACAAAATCTAGATTCGCAACATGTACTCCACGAATACAAGTCCATTTTATGACTAAAATCGAGAAAAAACTGGCCAGATCAACACGGGTGTAAGATATACCAAAAAAAAAAATAAGCTAATCCTCGCCATCTGAACCCTCGGGAGGACTCTTGCCTGCAAACACCGGTTAACTTGTGTGAATGTGGGGTGGTAAAAGATTCTTCACACCTTCTTAGTTGACTTTGCCTTTTAAATTGTTCTTTTCTTAAGACACAAGGTTTAATTATTTAAACTGAACATATAGAGTAAAGTCAGTAAGCTATTGCTGATAAAGATCATTGCAAATTGGACACTAACTCCAAGCATTCTTTCATTTTTTGCGGACTACTATCCATTTTTACACAAAAATATCTATTTTAGCACTTAAATATTTATTTTAAGATAACTTATCCAGAATTATATGTAGTACACAAACAAAACCAGAAATAAAATAAAAAAGAAGCTACAAGATATCGTAAAACAATAGATGGATGAAATAAATCAAGTTCATATTAATCGGATTCTTAAATAAAACGTATAAAGACATACTGACGTTAACAAAATGCATTAGGAAATTTCCGCATATGAAAAAAATATCCAACTTGGTAACGAAATCCTTTTGTATCTATAAAGCTATTTTTAGAAAAGCACGTACCTACCAAAAACAGGGATTTGGTAGTAGACATATCTATTACATACTGTAATGCGTATGAATGATAACAAAATAAGGACTAAGGAGTCCGTATGAACCGTTTAGAATATACGCTGAAAATATACGGCTTAATCGCATAGTTGCCAAACTATCAGAGCTTACTTAAACCGGTATACTTATGGTTCCAATATACAGTGAAAAAGACCTGAACGACCCCTATAATATATACACGTGAACTAAGCGATATAAATTTATGATACAGGGGTACTTATGGACTCTACAAAATTTTTAAAAATTATGAAACTAGACATGTTAACGAATCGACACAGCCAATATTATGAAATGGTCAAGTGAGCTCCGTATATCGGTGTCCACTTCACCATGGAGCTCACTTGAACCTTAATTTTAACATGGGCGGAGTTTACTTTATGCCGTAGATATATATGCCGTATATATATATATATATATATATATATATATATATATATATATATATATATATATATATACATCATACTATTATTTTCGCTTCGATACATTATGATTTTACCATCAATTTAGCATCGTCTTGCAAAGTAGCATCTGTATATCGACGCTACTTTACAAGACCTTAATAACTTTTTTCCTGTACTTGTTACAAGAATTTTAACCATCTCATTGATTAGAGTGTTGATACCGTGTTGATATTTTAAAATATCTGCTTTCTCTTTTTATCCCTTACTGAGTTATACAAGTTTATTCCAGAAAATGTTTGAGTCTAAAATGATGGTACAGTGAAAATATTATATATATTTAGTTCAGGGTTTTACCGTTTACTCGCCGCCATTATATACATGAAAATGTATATCCCACTTTCATTATCAATCATTTTAGCATCAGAAATTTGGCATCGCTGTTGAATATAATATTACCCACAATGAAATAGTAAATTTAAGAATATACATATATATATATATATATATATATATATATATATATATATATATATATATATATATATATATATATATATATATATATATATATATATAGATCTAGCGGTTAATGGGGGCTCCGTACTAAAACGGTATTATACTAACTCCAGGCGAATATACATCGTGTATATTATTATCTGGGTAGCGCTTTATGTGGACTCCGACCAACACGTCGGATTAAGTGGACTCCGTAATAGGTTAAAACACTTTTGGGATCCGTATACATTTCTTTGCGTATACAACTAAACTCCTCCGATGTTGCCAATAATTTGATTAGTCGTAGATTTTTAAATTTTACAGCAGGTACGTTTTGGAACTTCAAATTTATTTAAATATCAATCAATTTAGTCATCGAGAAATTTCACAAATAGGTACTCGGTTAATGTAGTTAAATATTTTATGGTGGTTATTTATATTACTTGCTTTAATTATTTTCAAACTTAAAAAAGTATTTATTATAAGCTTGGAAATGGCTAGTTTTCGTTTTATTTATTATTATTTTTTGTTAAAATGAATATGCACTTAAACATTTAGTCTCTAAATGTACTAACATCGAGTAGAGTAGTCGTGTAACAGTTTAAGAAAGTAGAAGCCCTTCGGTAGGATTATAATAAACTACATAAAATTAAAAAAAACTCTGTAAACAGGAGATCTTTGTAATTTTTCAATTCCTGCAATTTATGACGTGCAATATTTGTTTCATAAAGTAGTTAAATTTAAACTATAATAATTTATGGGAAGCGTTTAAAGAAGTAATCGCTAACCTTAATTAGAATACGGCACAATAAGAAGATGAAACTTACTGTATTTTTACTTATTATATTCACAAAAAGAATATCCAAAGTAAAATTTAACACGTTTTTATGGAGTTGTAGTGAAATTTTACTTCTTATTACGTTACGATACCGGATCCTGTAAAATTTTAAATACATTAAATCTCCCGTAAATTATTAAACTTATTCTTAGAATAAAATAACAAACTTCTTAGTAATTAGGTACAATATACCGTTCACAATTATGTGATAATGTGTAGGTGTCAAGATTGCACGGTCATGTGCCATAAGGTTTCATCTTTCATATAAACATCGATAGTTTTTAACTTTGGATGTATTTGATTCCACCGTGCTGTAACCAATCCGACTTGAAAAGTGTTATTTTACATAAAATTAGCACGTTGGCCCTAATAATGACCTATAAATATACATTGTTAAAAATTATATACATTTATCAATTTAAAACATTCTTTGTCGTCTTCTGATCTTCATCTCCATTCGTTCCTAATTAAGCACATGTTATCCACAGGATACCTCTCTCATTTTTAAATCATTACTCTTTTTGCCTTTTGCCATGGATTTCTTTATTTTGTTTATTCATATCGTTTTTACTCATAACAAATATTGGGTAGATTATTGTATCATTCAACTTTCTCCTTATATGTCCGTATCATATAAGTTGTCTAGTTATTTTAGCGTATATAATGTCGTATGTTAATTCCATTTTGTTTAACAATAAAACAGCAAAACTTCTACAAAATTATTTCTATCTTATCACTACAGCTGTTTCGGAGAGTGCCTTTCTCAAGTCTCAAGTTTCTCGAATCCATCAATCATCCATTGTATTTCTTATACTTTCATTAAAATCCTCTCCAATCAAAGATTTTGAAGTAGCTTTGCTCCATAGTCCATTTTTGTTGCTTTTTGTCACTGTTTCTCCTTTCTCTTTATCATTATCAATACGTAGCGCTACAACACTGGGTAGGTCTTCGCTGACTACAACTTATCTCCAAGTTGATCGATTTTCCACGAATCTGCAATCAAATGAAATGTTCATTTTTTGAGATATGATTGGATGCTTTCTCTCCATTGTATACTGACATGCCCAAGTGGCATTCTTCTGTGCTAACTTCCTTCCACACCAGTTCTACAAGTTTGACATTTTGGCGTCTATGCACGTGTCCGATATACCTTAAGGGATTTATTTTCCTGAACAATATCGTTATGCGAGATTTCTTTATTCAGTATGTTTTCTTATTCTATACGGATTTGTAGCGATATGATAATGAGTTCTGAAGCTATTTTCTCGTGGCATTTTAAAGTAATTACTATTTAAATGGGAATAAGCCACAATTAAAGCTTAAAGTTAGTTTATTGACGTTTCAATTTCCACTTCGGAAATCGTTCTCAAAATACAAACATTAGTGAGAATGATTTCCGAAGTGGAAATTGAAACGTCAATAAACTAACTTTAACCTCTAATTGTGGCTTATTCCCATTTAAATAGTAGTTATGATAATGGGGTTAAATAAAAATTTCTGATTATTTTCCTTTCAAATATTCGGAGTGCTTCCTTATTTGTTTTAGTCATTCTCCATGACTCACATCCATGTATTAAAATAGGTCTGAAGTTTGAATTATGCTCTGTATTTCTTTAGCGGCATTATTATTAACCGTGATTAGTGATCTAAGATATTTAAAGTGTTCCATACTTTTGAAATTGTAGTTGTTGACTTTAATGTTTTTTCTAAATTGATTGAATTGGTTGATTGGTTTTCTGTTGATTCGCTTGTATTTGGTTTTCATTTCGTTGATTTTAAGTCAAACATTTTTTGTGCTCTCTTCACTTTATTGAAGTTTGTGGACGGAAGAGTTTCTCATTAGAGTTATGAGTTCTATATCATTAGCATATGCTAGGAGTGCTTTGTCCCTTGGGCCGTTAATGTTCATTAATTTTTTGATTATTGGAATCGAGAATCTGTATTTTATTCGACTGTTTTATAACACAAAGTTTCTTGGAGCATATTTTCATCTTTGGTTTCCGGTATCATTATTACAAGGATTTTGCTGAATATGGACATGTTGAACCCGGTGGTATGTACATGATGTTTTCATAACCAACGTTCAAAAATTTTTCTTACTGTAAATTTTTGATTATTTTACTAGGAAATATAGTGTTGTTTAATAATAATAAAGTTCAAGCAACAATTCCTATATGCATTAACTCGGTAATGATAATTCTGCTCCCCGATACCAGGTAGCAGTCTCGAAAACACTAAAACTGCTACACTCATGCTTCTCATTATCCAACAATTAGCCAGTCCAGAACTATACGCCTTATGATGGTACTGATATTGCTGCTGCTCCTCATAAGTGCATAGAATATGCAAGGAAGGTTTTGACAATTTAATAGGATTTTGTGTGTTAGAATATTATTTTTCCGAGAAAGTGAAGAATATCAATTTGCTATCCGGATTTAATCCATAAATTATTAGAATACTATAAAATAATGATATTAGCATAAAAAAACGGTCTAATTGTCAGTAATAAAGCATATAAATGTTCTTTAACATACAAAAGAGGTGACGTAGAGTAGGGCATAAAGTAACAATAGACCCATATAATTTTAAAGGATTGCAACATTTTAGATATCGTAGATAACGTTGTAACATAAGAAATAAAAGGGAATATTCAGGTAGCTAACTTATGTATATATAACTCTTATAATACTTTTAAATTCAGAGGTCTAATACGACTTTCTTAAATCAGGATATATAAAACAGTGATTAAACCAGTGCTAATGTGTGGATATGTGGCCAGAACGCTAACAAAACAATGTACGCAAAACTCAGGTATTAATTAGATCAGGATCGCTAGAAAAGCCATCAGAAGTATTTTCCGACTTACAAAGGTCCGCGTACTAACCAATACCGAACGGAACTAATGCCAAGGCCAAACACATATATAAAGACAACAACGTCGTGTAAGAAGCTAAATCTTAATGCTAAAGTTGCGCTGGCTATATCCAAAGGCTCTATAATAACTACATTGCCAAGTTAAATTGGGAGGATGCCCCAAGAGAAAAAATGCCTTTAGGACTTCCACAAATGAAGGGGGAAGGTAACATGAGGTCAGATTTAGGAATAATGAGACTATCTACCGACCCATCATATTTATCAACACATGCCTGTTCAACTACCTGCTATCCTACCTATAGTCAATACTCATCTGTTGGGGACTATCAAATCAATTACATGTAATCAAACAAACCAGGCTTAAAAAAAGTTATCTCAGGAAAGGCACTTTTAAAACGTTATTTACGTGACTTATTAAAATTTAAATTTTTAATGAAAAGTAAAAGATTAGCCATTTGTTATGGGGTTCAGAGAAGAACCTTCACGATGTTAATTTTTTGAGATATGATTGGATGTTTTCTCTTCATTGCATACTGAGACGCCCAAGTGGTATTCTTCTGTGCTAACTTCCTTCCATAACAGTTTTACAAGTTTGACATCTTGGCGTCTATGCATGTGTACGATCTACCTTAAGCAATTTATTTGCCTAAACCATATCGTTATAAGAGCTTTCTTTATTAAGTATGTGTTCTTCTTCTATACGGATTTGTAGCGATATGATAATGAGGTTAAAACAATTTTCCTATTATTTTCCTTTCAAATATTCGTAGTTCTTCCTTATCCGTTTTAGTCATTGTCCATGATTAGCATCTATGTATTAAAATAGGTAAAAAGTTTAAATTATGATCTGTATTTCTTTAGTGGCATTATTATTAACCGTGATTATTTATCTAAGATATTTAAAGTGTTCCATATTTACGAAATTGTAGTTGTTAACTTTAATATTTTATCAAGATCTATTAAATTGGTCTCTTCTGTTGATTCGCTTGTATTTCTTCATAGCTTGACGAATTCTTCTTTTTTCATTCTGTGAACTACTAGTGGGTTCTTTTTACGGAATTTTTTCATCACGTTTAGGTAATCATCAACGGTATATAAACGTTGTTGAAATTTTAGGGCATTTTCAAAATCTCCAAAATCACTACCATTGGGTAAAAGCTATGACTAGGAAAGAAATAGCGTAATGTAATTTTTTCAATGGTAGGATGAGTTTCCAAAATCATTTTCAGAATCAACTATTTTAATGCTGCGGTTTTGGCCGCCACAAGAGTCTGACCACAAAATTACATGTTTTGCAGAAGTAACATTTTCTCCAATGTATTTCTTAAGACAAATGCCTACGTCCTGGGCTCCCCGACCAGCTTCACCTTCTATCCAAATATACCAATGACCTTTTTTATCCTTGGCGCTATGGATACCAAGGTTGTAAATACATAATTGACGCTTATAATATACAATATTTATTAGAATTCTCGAAAGGGGAAGAGTTTTTCTTTAAATCAAAACAAAAGGTTTCCTCTTCTGGTTGATCGTTGCTTATCTTCATGTCTAGCTTTCTTTCTTCTAAGTGCACATTTTTTTTTTTTAACGTTTAATTGTTCGTTATCTGCGCAATTTTTAATTTCTAATTCGAAACAATCACATCTACTACAAGTATCTTTTTTCAACTTTTTTCTTTGAAGATTAAATCGTGTTAAAAACATTTTTTTGTAAACCGAAAATTTAACAAGGTCATTGTCTGCTTCTTCAATATACAATTCATACATTTTACTTAATGTTATGTCTTTTGTTAAGTATTCTCTTTCTGTGTTAGCTCTTCTGTAATGTGACTATTATAGAAAAATTTAAGCAATAACTGCCACTACTTCTTAACCTAAACGCCTCAACAAGTTGCCAACGTCACCATTGTTAACCAAGTTTATGTACATATGTTGCCAAATATTCGATTTACAATCATTAAAACGCTCGCAAGAGGCGCTTGGTCCAAAACTAATACACAAAAATTAGTCACTTGCTCTAGTTATGCAAAATTCAAAATCCAAAATAAAAAGAAAGGTATTTAATCTTTTTAAATATATCTGGTTATCCGTTACTAACAGGTTAATGGGATTTATTACGTAGATAGTTTATGCCTTTTTCTATCTTCTTCTTTAAGTTCCATCTTCTATCGAAGGTTGGAAATCATCATGGCTATACGGACTCTGTTGACTGCCGCTCTATAAAGTTCTGCACTACTGCATTCAAACCATTCCCTTAAGTTTTTAAGCCAGAATATTCTTCGTCTTCCCACATTTCGCTTTCCTCGGATTTTGCCTTGCATAATAAGTTGTAATAATGCGTATGTTTGCCCTCTCATCACATGTCCTAAGTACTCAAGTTTTCGTCTTTTGATAGTTAATAATATTTCCGCCCCATTTCCTATCATTCTAGTTACTTCCACGTTTGACATTCTTTGAATCCATGATATTCGTAAAATTCTTCTGTAACACCAAAATTCAAAGGCGGCCAACTTATTCAGATGGACTTGTTTTAGTGTTCACGCTTCCAAGCCATAAAGAAAAGTAGGGAACACGTAATATCGAAGCATTCTCAGGCTCTAACTTTATATCCCGAAAACAAAGAAACTTTTAAAGTTTAAAAAATAATGCACGTGCTATTTCAATGCGTGTCCTAATTTCTTTTGTTTGGTCTACATCTGATGTTATCCTGTTGTTCCTCTTTTCCACCAGAAAGCGCCATAATCCACAATTTAAGAAATTGGGGCTGGGTCTAGTGATGCATAACGCCGTTCATATAGCAATTTGTTGTCACATGTTTATAGTTTTTCAAAAAATGAACTCCGATTTAAAGATTAAAACGTAAAACAAAATATAAAAACCTATTGAACCTTATTCAGAAAATTTCAGAAAAGAATAACTTTTGTGAAAGATTGTGGGACACAGTCATATTTTAAGATAAAAACTTCAATTCAGAGAGTGGACATTCTCAATAAATGTATAATCTAATATGGAAGCATGTTTATGTTTTACAGACTTAGAAAGCACTGAGCACACAAGTATTTATTTTTTTATGTACTAGGTCGTAAAATAAGTATACTCAAAACAAATAAATATTATCTACCAAGTATTCTACTCCACTTTAATATCAATGCATCAGATATATTATAAAGATTTCGTCGTAGTTGTAAATTAATAGGAGATAAAGCCAAATGTAGAGCATATAGTGAAATCTGAATATCTTAGAATAACTATATCGAGCGGGAACATTATTGATGAGCAAAAGGGAGACCCATCGCTGAGAAAGTGACAAAGCAATTGGCAAAAGCAAAGGGTACTTTGTACTAAAGTACCCATACTCTAAAGCATAAGCAGGTCTTTTCGTACTCTTTTAGTAAGTGATAGATTCGACCGTTACTTGATGGAAATTCATTTTATCTAACAATTAAACAGGTATGCGTTTACACGTCATATTTTGTAACTGAATAAGTTGAGGAGGGGATAACTGTTTGTCTCAAGTTGGTCATTCAGAATTATGTCTGTATTTTTTAATTTGCTAATTTCCATAGATTCTAATATTCATGGAATCTACAGATAGCTTAAGGCCTTTATTATAAATACACTTTTTTAGTAATAAAAATACATATATAAATAGAACCTAGAATACGCCTGTAAAAGTATGTAACCTTTGATCTCTGGGATAAACCCATCTCCTGAACAATGGTGCCGATATATGTAGGTAAAATTTTCTACACCTATTTTAACCTGTTTATTTCCTCATTATCAATATATATGAGTTGTAACCGATACCACAAACTCATTTACTTATAGAGACTATATATTGACTATAGTTATTACTATACAAATCTGACTCGAAATATCGTCTTAAAATAACAGTAACAGCAAAGTGAAAGATTAGTCATTTTTTATGAAGTTTAAAGTAGAAGCGTTCACGAAAATTGAAGTACTAATAAGACCACCGCAATTGGTCGTACCCTGGGTAATGAATAATTAAGTAATCGTTAATTCTTAAATCACCCGTTCAATATGTTTTTTGTTAAATCGGTGCTTTTTAGGACCAACTATTCTAATTATGTGTATAAATATTAAGAGTATATCTAGAGATAAAGACACTCCACTTTACATAAAAACTTATAATGAGAGAAAACAATACCAGTCAGCTGAGAGAACCTTTTAACGATGTTGAGCTTGGATCCGCTATTCACGTATATAATGAACAATATTACGGCTCCTGGCTGAGGATCTGAGCACAAAACTATAAAATTTGAACTAAAAATACAACAATGGCTAATATCCAAAGTCTTTAGACAAGCAAAGCAAAGACAAAGTTATTGCCTTGCTTAAACCTGGCAAAAACTCCAACGACCACAAAAGCTATCGGCCAATATATCTATTTATTTTGTCAGCTATACAGCATACTTCTGTACATGATCCTTAATATAAACCGATAATAGAAGAAAAACTCAAATTAAAAGACAAAAGTGGCTATATATGACAGGTTAGATCATATATGTCACAAATACTAAATCTTGCCCAACACAGCGAAGAGAAGTACGAAAAATATCAGGTATGAGGAGTGGTATTTGTTAATCTAAATGCCGTTTATAAATAGTTATTTAAATAACTTATAAAATATTTAGTTATAAATTAGTCAGCCAAATTCAGGGAATATTAAGACTCACATCCATACATAAGCTCTACAATATCGTAGCTATCAATCCACCTAATATCCGAAGATAAGTAGCTAGAGAGCAAAAAAAACAAACTCCAGATTCGTGACATCCACTCCACGAATACCAGCCCATTTTATGACTAGAATCAAGGAAAAACTGGCTATATCAACACATCTGCAAGATATACAAACAAAAATAAGCTGCTCCTCTCCATCTGATCCCTCGAACGGAACTTCCTTATGGTAGTTATCTTCCTTAAATCTGCCAGGAAGACTCTTGCCTGCAAACACCGGTTAACTTATGTGCATGTGGGGTGGTACAAGACTTATCACACTTTCTTAGTTAACTTTACCGTTCAAATCGCTCTTTTTGAAGGGACAAGGTTTATTTATGTGAACTGAACATGTAAAGTACAGTCAGTAAGCTATTACTTATAAAGATTATTGCAAATTTGACACTAACTCCACTTATATTGATTACATATATATATATATATATATATATATATATATATATATATATATATATATATATATATTGTTATGATGTGTTGTTTGTTTGAATGATGAGCAATGAGTATTTTTAATAATATAATATATAGGGTTTTTATCGCGGTTCTCAAAGAATTAGCTTGTAAGTACTTTTTTAAATTATCTTTATTATAACTATTATGAAACACACATATATATATCTAACCTAGCCAATGTAAATTTAAAATAAACTATCTTTAAATTGATATTCTTATAAAACTAATTAAATTCTATAGACAATCTAAAATTTAAACAAAACTATCTTCAAAATTGAAATTGTTATGACACTAACTAAATTATATTAACAAAATTTTGTACCTTTCTTTCACTGAATGCCTAAATGAACTGTTTTCTACTATATAGATTCTAATCACCACTGAATGTCTTCGTACTTCAGTTATCCTTGTTTTTTGTGAAATTACTTTTTCCAATTATCAGCTTCTACTAATTTAAGATATAGTTTTCTTCACCAGCATTTATACACCACCAACCAAACCAGCAAACAGCATTTATATTTATTCTTCTTTTCAATATACCAATATCCAATTATTATAAGTTGATTTATACTAATCTCCAACCATAATATAATTTAATTTCTTCCAATATACCTTTTTTTATCTTCAATAATTATTTGTGTATAATTATAAATGTGCATTAAATTATATGCATAATTTTTAATCTTCATTTAACTCACTATATTAAACAATTTGACTATTTGTACCTGATTCACTGACTCCAACTAACTTTCATATTTCTTACTAAACTTTTCTGACTGACTTCTTGAAAATTCTGAACAATTTACTTCACTATTCACTAACTAAATGTGTCTACTAACTTTCATAATGAACTGGCCTGACTTCTGACTAAAAACTGCCATCTTGAATCCAAATCACGGGTATTTATATCTTTTTGGATATTCTAGAACCATCTGGTAAGAGATCATGTTCCAATTTCGTTCTATTTCTTCGATATGGATGTTCTCGAAAAAATATCTGTTCCATCCACCGACATAATCATTATTCCAGAATGTTCGACCGTAAACAATGGTCACACTCTGCACTCTGGAGAATTCGTTAATGTTCCATTGATAATTTTGTTGACATTTAGGCTTTTCAGATCAGAATAAACATTCAAATTAGTAACTAACACTCTAATTTAATAAAATACACATTTCAAACAATATATTATTATAACCCCACTTTATATTCCTAAAAATTTCCTAAAATGTCACTTAGAGACAGAGTTTGTATAGTTGGTTGCCTAGTCACATGGCTCACTTAAATATATTTACAACATTAAAATACAACTTTTTACACTTATTATATGCTAACTTATTAAAAATGCCCTCACATAAATATATTTTTATTAAATTCTCTAGTATATAACTTCTTAAAATAATCAAATACTTTTTTATATCTTATATTATGTAGTATATAACTTATAATTTTTTAAATATTAATTTTCTCATACCTTATTAAATTTAATAAATCAATTTTTTTTTTATTTAAAATGTGTTAAATACATCCCTGTTCGCTGTCTATATCAAAGCAGAGAACAACGGATCACAGTTCGGCTATTCTATGGTCAAACTGTCATGTCAAATGGGGCAATGGATGCGATATCATATGATGATAGAATAAAATATAACCTTAATTAAAAATATAATGGATATTGTGTTCTGTTTATTTATAGACAAAATCTAGGAATTATTTCCATTCAAAATAACTTTCATCAATATAAATTGGTAAGTTTTTCCACTTTATTATATTAGAAAGACATTTTTATAGCAATTATAGTATCAATTTTGTGTCTAACCCCAAATTATGATTTTTAGGGTACAAATTAATTTCCATATATACAAAATTCAACAAGTATGATGTCAAATTGATTCAAAATAATGAAATCTACCATCTATTTAACAAATCAAGTCTATTGAATAAAATGGATATATCAGTAAGCTGTTAGTATTAAGTTTATAACCTAGATATATCACTACTTTTTGAAAAAATGTACATTTTTCTTGATTTATTTTAAGTCCAACTTTATCTAATCTATTTATTATAATTTTTAGGTGTTTCTCATGATCTTCAGCCGTTTTAGAAAAAATTAAGATATCATCAATGTAGTGAATTACAAAATGTTCATATTGATCCAAAATATCATGAAGACATCTACATAGAGCACTGCAAGATGATTGAAGTCCAAATGGTACTACTTTGAATTGATATACTACTCCATCTATCTGAAATCCTGTATACTGTCTACTTTTTCTTTCTAGAGGTATTAACCAAAAACTATGCTGTAAATCGATTTTAGTGAAAAATGACATTCCTGTAATTCTTCCTAATATTCCATCTATACTCATTGGTGCTTCAAATTGCTTTTCAGTAATCTTGTTAATATTCCTTGCATCCAAACATAACCTGATTTCACCTGATCTTTTTCGTACTACTACTATGGGGTTAATAAAACGTGTGTCTGCCTTCTCAATGATCCCATCTTCTAACATATTATTAATTGTTTTGTTTACTTCTTCTCTGTATTTATATGGTATTGGGTATGATTTTGTTTTAAAATCTTTTTCTTCTTTAACTTTTATACTATGGATATAATTTTGTGCAATTCTATTTTCTTTATTGACAAGTCCCTTGTGTTGCTGCAATATGGAAATGACTATTGATTTATATTCTTCAGGGCAATTTAAAACTTTCATCATATCTTCTTCTTTACAAATCACATTATTCTTCAATATGTACTCATTATTCCTTGCTTCCAATTTTACGCACTCCGCCTCGTAGGCATCCATCTGCTTAAAATTTCCATTCCTTAAATATTCACTACAATAATTATTCTTTACATTCTTTTGGGACATTTCCCTATCATCAAAATACATTTCTTCTTCATAAACATCATTATTTTCTTTTAATAATATCCTATCAACTCTTATTCCTTCTTCCACCTCATCTTTCTGCATAAATTTAATTATTTGCCCTTCCAAAGTTACCATTTTTTCTTCAAAATCTATCTTTACTTTCTTCTTTTCCAATTCATCATTTCCCATTAATATATCAACACATAAATCCTTGACAATAAATCCTTGCATATTAATTTCTTTATTAAGAATATTAATTTTAAAATTGGCTAGTTTATCAATTTCACCCAACTTCTTATTATTTGCACCAATAATTTTAATTTTTGGAATCTTTATTATATCTGATAGTTTTAATGTATTAAAAATAAAATTCTCCGAGACTAAAGTACTTTCTGAACCAGTATCTATCATAATTTTAATTATTTTATTTTTGGCCAAAGCATTTATATAAATTAAATTAATAGATTCAATAATTTTATCTTCATCTAGAGAAATAAATTCAGAAGGTTTTTCATAATAGCAATGGCCTAACTTGTAATTCAGAAAGTTTACTGCACAAAATTTTGATTATTAGAATTGTCAGATTGTATCTGACCACTTGGATCTGATGTACTATGTCTTTCCCTACTATGGCTTCTACTCACATTTTCTTGCCTTGTACGATTTCGTTCCCTGTCTTCGCAGCTCCTATTCCTTCGAACACAATTTACCTGTCTGTTATAGTTAGGTCGCTCTGTATTTCTTCTATTGTTAAAATCTTGTCTATTATTATTAGTACTGTTATTAAAATGTTGTCTATTATAATTACTGTTATTATTATTAAAATTTTGTAAATTATTACCATATCTATTATATGATTGTCTATATTGTTGATTATTATTTTTATTATATTGAAAGTTATTATTGTTTTTTCTGTTGTTATTATTACTTGTCATATTGCCTCTTTGTATTCTTTGAATAAAATTAATAAAACTATCTATTGTTTGAATATTTTGTACAGTTACGGTTTGCACAACATCAGCATCAAAATGTCTAGATACATTTAAGACTGTTTCATCCTCTCTAAGTGGTGGTTCTAAATATTTTGCAACTGTTATCAATTTCAATGCATAATCTACCATATTTGATTTTAAATTTTGATTATACTTTCCAAAATATAGAATTTCTCTAAACTTGGCTTGCTCTAATTCACCCCAATAATAATTTAAAAATTTATTTTCAAATGTTTGAAAATTATCTAAATCATTCTCAATACTAGCAAACCAAGTTGCTGCATTGTCATTTAATGTCATTCTAATATAATCTTTAATATCATTAATATTATTCACAAATCTTAATTTATGTTTTAAACTATTTATGTATACTCTAGGATGCAAATTTTTTATATTACCAGAGAATTTAATCCCAGCCTCATTTGTTAAATTTAAGTAAGGTGTTCCTATGTCTCTCATTTG
This sequence comes from Diabrotica undecimpunctata, assembly GCF_040954645.1. Classification (NCBI taxonomy): domain Eukaryota; kingdom Metazoa; phylum Arthropoda; class Insecta; order Coleoptera; family Chrysomelidae; genus Diabrotica; species Diabrotica undecimpunctata. The sequence goes on from NC_092813.1 coordinate 6,507,806, forward strand.
TGAAATATCATCTATTCTCTGTTCCACATTTCTTATTTGATTATTATTTATTTGGATGTTTTGTTGTATATCATCTAATTTTTCTTCTGTGTTTCTCCTGTCTTCGTTAATTTTTACTTCTAAGTTACATTTCTGTAACTCTATTTTCTGTTCTATATCTATCTTATTATCTTGAATAATCCTCTTTACTTCTGTCCTCTCATTTTCTATCCTTTTCTTGTAGTCCTTCCGTATAATTTTTATTTCATTTGCTACTTTTTTCTCTGCAGCTTCAAGTTTTTTATCCATTTGTTTTTCCATTTGTTTTACAATTTTATTATTATTATCTTCTATTTTCTTTTCTAATTTTCTATAATTCTCTTCCAATTTTTGTTCCATTTTTTTCATGTCTTCTTTGACTTCTTTTGAATTCTGTTCCATTTTTTGTTCTATTTTTTTCGTATTCTCTTCCATTGTCTTGTTCATCTGCATCATTAATGACATCAAAGCTGCCATATTGACATTTTCCTCTCTTTCTGGATTCATTTCTGCAGTATCTTGTGGAACTTGAACTAAACTCTCCTCTTGTATAGGTTGTGTTTCTACTTCCACATCTTCTTCATTCTTTTTGCTTCTTGTACCTTTCTTTCCTTGAGACATTTTGAGACTTTACTTGTTCAAATATAATTAAAAATAAATTCTATAATGTTTCCTTTCTACTGATAATTAATTTAATTATATGAGAGCACTTATCTTCCCAAACTAATTCTTTTAAATAGAGAGCCCCACGTTGGGCGCCAAATTGTTATGATGTGTTGTTTGTTTGAATGATGAGCAATGAGTATTTTTAATAATATAATATATAGGGTTTTTATCGCGGTTCTCAAAGAATTAGCTTGTAAGTACTTTTTTAAATTATCTTTATTATAACTATTATGAAACACACATATATATATATATCTAACCTAGCCAATGTAAATTTAAAATAAACTATCTTTAAATTGATATTCTTATAAAACTAATTAAATTCTATAGACAATCTAAAATTTAAACAAAACTATCTTCAAAATTGAAATTGTTATGACACTAACTAAATTATATTAACAAAATTTTGTACCTTTCTTTCACTGAATGCCTAAATGAACTGTTTTCTACTATATAGATTCTAATCACCACTGAATGTCTTCGTACTTCAGTTATCCTTGTTTTTTGTGAAATTACTTTTTCCAATTATCAGCTTCTACCAATTTAAGATATAGTTTTCTTCACCAGCATTTATACACCACCAACCAAACCAGCAAACAGCATTTATATTTATTCTTCTTTTCAATATACCAATATCCAATTATTATAAGTTGATTTATACTAATCTCCAACCATAATATAATTTAATTTCTTCCAATATACCTTTTTTTATCTTCAATAATTATTTGTGTATAATTATAAATGTGCATTAAATTATATGCATAATTTTTAATCTTCATTTAACTCACTATATTAAACAATTTGACTATTTGTACCTGATTCACTGACTCCAACTAACTTTCATATTTCTTACTAAACTTTTCTGACTGACTTCTTGAAAATTCTGAACAATTTACTTCACTATTCACTAACTAAATGTGTCTACTAACTTTCATAATGAACTGGCCTGACTTCTGACTAAAAACTGCCATCTTGAATCCAAATCACGGGTATTTATATCTTTTTGGATATTCTAGAACCATCTGGTAAGAGATCATGTTCCAATTTCGTTCTATTTCTTCGATATGGATGTTCTCGAAAAAATATCTGTTCCATCCACCGACATAATCATTATTCCAGAATGTTCGACCGTAAACAATGGTCACACTCTGCACTCTGGAGAATTCGTTAATGTTCCATTGATAATTTTGTTGACATTTAGGCTTTTCAGATCAGAATAAACATTCAAATTAGTAACTAACACTCTAATTAAATAAAATACACATTTCAAACAATATATTATTATAACCCCACTTTATATTCCTAAAAATTTCCTAAAATGTCACTTGGAGACAGAGTTTGTATAGTTGGTTGCCTAGTCACATGGCTCACTTAAATATATTTACAACATTAAAATACAACTTTTTACACTTATTATATGCTAATTTATTAAAAATGCCCTCACATAAATATATTTTTATTAAATTCTCTAGTATATAACTTCTTAAAATAATCAAATACTTTTTTATATCTAATATTATGTAGTATATAACTTATAAATTATTTTCTATAAACCCCAATTGTCACAATATATATATCTACGGCATAAAGTGGACTCCGCCCATATTAAAATTCAGATTCAAGTGAGCTCCGTGGTCAAGTGGCCACCGATATACGGAGCTCACTTGACCATTCCATAATATTGGCTCTGTCGATTCGTCAACATGTATAGTTTCATAATTTTTAAAAATTTTGTGGAGCCCCTAAGTACCCCTGTATCATGAATGTATATCGCTTAGTTCACGTGTATATATTATAGGGGTCGTTCAGATCTTTTTCCGTGTATATTGGAACCATAAGTATATAGGTTTAAGTAAGCTCTGATGGTTTGGCAACTATGGGATTAAGCCGTTTATTTCCAGCGGATATTCTAAACGGTTCATATGGACTCCTTACTTTTGTTATCATTCATACGCATTACAGTATGTAACAGATATGTGTACTACCAAATACCTGTTTTTGGTAGGTACGTGCTTTTCTAAAAATAGATTTATAGATACAAAAGGATTTCATTACCAAGTTGGATGTGTTTTTTCATATGCGAAAATTATCTAATATATTTTGTTAACGTGAGTATGTCTTTATACGTTTTATTTAAGAATCCGGTTAATAAGAACTTCTTTTATTTCATCCATTGTTTCATGATATCTTATATACAGCTTTTTATTATTTTATTTCTTCTATTTTATTATTTTATTTTTTTATCTGTGTACTACATATAATTCTGGATGGAAGGTTATCTCAAAATAAATATTTATGTGCTAAAATAGATATTTTTTGTTAAAATGGGTAGTAGTGCACAAAAAAGGGAAGACTGATTAATTTATCTAACACGAATTATACAACTTCACCAATATTACATATTTCTGAATGTTTTATCTCCTATTTAGGGGTAATATGTAATCAATATAAGTGGAGTTAGTGTCAAATTTGCAATGATCTTTATAAGTAATAGCTTACTGACTGTACTTTACATGTTCAGTTCACATAAATAAACCTTGTCCCTTCAAAAAAAAAAAGATTTGAACGGTAAAGTTAACTAAGAAAGTGCGATAAGTCTTGTACCACCCCACATGCACACAAGTTAACCGGTGTTTGCAGGCCAGAGTCCTCCTGGCAGATTTAAGAAAGATAACTACCATAAGGAAGTTCCTTTCGAGGGATCAGATGGCGAGGAGCAGCTTATTTTTGTTTGTATATCTTGCAGATTTGTTGATATAGCCATTTTTCCTTGATTTTAGTCATAAAATGGGCTGATATTCGTGGAGTGGATGTTACGAATCTGGACTTTGTTTCTTTTGCTCTCTAGCTACTTATCTTCGGATATTAGGTGGATTGATAGCTACGATATTGTAGAGCTTATGTATGGATGTGAGTCTTAATATTTGCTGAATTTAGCTGACTAATTTATAACTAAATCTACGTGTTAAGTATGTGTTTGTGTCTCTTATACTATCAAGGTATATTAGGCAGCAGAAGCATAGAGTTCAAGCGTCTACGTTTTAAGGGTGGAAGGATGTGCTTCACATTTTTAGCTGACAAGTTTGCAGAGAATATTATTTTCTGGTTCTAGTTTGGCATTTGATTTTAAAAAAAGTACTTTGAATGACAAAGTGTGATAGAAACTATCTTCAAGCTATTTATAGCGAGTCCAGAGTTTAAGGATTTCATGACACTATTGGTTCAGGTATATATTCAGATTTGTAAAAGTGTCTCTGTTAGGGACATTGAAGGAGCACACCTGACTTTTTTCGGGGTTTGGCTTAAAATTGAGTTATAATCTATTTTTGTTGTATTTAAGGTATGATTTAGATTTTTCTCCACTTCACCAACAAAAGTTTTTGGCTGTGCAACAATAGATAATGTATCGTCTACATAATAAAAGTCCTAGTATTTACTGGTATGAGTTGTGTAAATGTTATACAGAGTAGGTGCCATTACAGGACCCCAAAGAGACAGTTATTCTACGTTCTCCATCTGCTATTCTTACCATTGAGTGATACGAAAAATTTTCTGTTGTGTAGGCATACGCGGATAATACAAGTGATTTTATTACCTCAGGGGATATTACATAGATTTTGGAGAAATACCCTATAATTTAAGGTGTCGTAAGTGGCATTAAGATAAACAAATACCACTCCTCATACCTGATATTTTTCGTACTTCTCTTTGCTGTGTTGGGCAAGATTTAGTATTTGTGACGTATATGATTTAACCTGTCATATATGGCCACTTTTTTTTAATTTGAGTTTTTCTTCTATTATCGATTTATATTAAGGATCATGTGCAGAAGTATTTTGTATAGCTGACAAAATAAATAGATATATTGGCCGATAGCTTTTGTGGTCGTTGGAGTGTTTGCCAGGTTTAAGCAATATTGTTCTGAAGCTATTTTCTTGTGGCATTTTAAATTAATTACTATTTAACTGGGAATAAGCCACAATTAAAGGTTAAAATACGTTTATTGGCGTTTCAATTTCCAGTTCGGAAATCGTTCTCAAAATACAAACATTAGTAAATTAAACAAATTTGTTTAATTTACTAATGTTTGTATTTTGAGAACGATTTCCGAAGTGGAAATTGAAACGTCAATAAACGTATTTTAACCTTTAATTGTGGCTTATTTCCAGTTAAATAGTAATTAGGTTTAAGCAAGGCAACAACTTTGTCTTTGCTTTGCTTGTCTAAAGACTTTGGATATTAGCCATTGTTGTATTTTTGGTTCAAATTTTAGAGTTAGTTTTGTGCTCAGATCCTCAGCCAGGAGCCGTAATATTGTTCATTATATACGTGGATAGCGGATCCAAGCTCAACATCGTTGAAAGGTTCTCTCAGCTGACTGGTTTTGTTTTCTTTCATTATAAGTTTTTCTTTGCTTCTTTGCCTGCATTTAATATGTAATTTTCAGCGATCAGCTTAATACCAAATACCATAGGATTGGCCATCTATGTGCTTCCTGCATTTTGTTAAGCGCATATGTAAAGTGGAGTGTCTTTATCTCTAGATATACTCTTAATATTTATACACATAATTAGAATAGTTATAGACGAAAAATATCCTGGCTTAAAAACCTAAGGGAATGGTTTGAAAGCAGTAGTGCAGAACCTTTTAGAGCGGCAGTCAACAGAGTCCGTATAGCCATGGTGATTTCCAACCTTCGATAAAAGATGGAACTTAAAGAAGAAGGTGGAAAAAAGCATAAACTATCTACGTAATAAATCCCATTAACCTGTTAGTAATGGATAACCAGATATATTTAAAAAGATTAAGTGCCTTTCTTTTTATTTTGGATTTTGAATTTTGCATAACTGGAGCAAGCGACTAATTTTTGTGTATTAGTTTTGCATCAGTAGACCAAGCGCCTCTTGCGAGCGTTTTAATGATTGTAAATCGAATATTTGGCAACATATGTACATAAACGTTGTTAACAATGGTGAAGTTGGCAACTTGTTGAGGCAGTAGTGAGGCAATTATTGCTTAAATTTTTCTATAATAGTCACATTACAGAAGAGCTAACACAGAAAGAGAATACCTAACAAAAGACATAACACTAAGTAAAATGTATGAATTGTATATTAAAGAAGCAGACAATGACCTTGTTAAATTTTCGTTTTACAAAAAAATGTTTTTAACACGATTTAATCTCCAAAGAAAAAAGTTGAAAAAAGTTACTTGTAGTAGATGTAATTGTTTCGAATTAGAAATTAAAAGTTGCGCAGATAACGAACAATTAAGCAAGTTAAAAAAAGAAAAAATGTGCCATTAGAAGATAAGCAACTATCAACCAGAAGTGGAAACCTTTTGTTTTGATTTAAAGAAAAACTCTTCCCCTTCCGAGAATTCTAATAAATATTGTATATTATAAGCGTCAATTATGTATTTACAATCTTGGTATCCATAGCGCCAAGGATAACAAAGGTCATTGTTATATTTGGATAGAAGGTGAAGCTGGTCGGGAAGCCCAGGACGTAGGCATTTGTCTTAAGAAACATATTGAAGAAAATAATACTTCTGCGAGACATGTAATTTTTTGGTCAGACTCTTGTGGCGGCCAAAACCGCAAAATCAAAATAGTTTTGATTCTGAAAACGATTTTGGAAACTCATCCTACCATTGAAAAAATTACATTACGCTATTTTCTTCCTAGTCATAGCTTTTACCCAATGGTAGTGATTTTGGAGATTTTGAAAATGCCCTAAAATTTCAACAACGTTTATATATCGTTGATGGTTAAATAAACGTGATAAAAAAATCCCGTAAAAAGAAACCACTAGTAGTTCACATAATGAAAAAAGAAGAATTCGTTGGAACAAAGAAGTTAGAAACTATGATTACAAACCGTAAGTCAGACATAGAAAACAGTAAGGCTGGTTTAAAACAAGAGAAATTTAAATAAGAAAGGATATACCACTCATTATTTTTATGAAAACTTAACACTAGTGAAGTTGAAGTAAATCTTTACAAGGATTTTTAAAAAGGACGGCCTGTTGCAATGCAATCCGTAAGTAACCACTTGATTCCTCTTTGGCCCACAGGCAAGCCACTTTTTGTGCCCAAGCTTAATGACAATCTTTAACGCACCTAATACCAAATGATGCAAAACCTTTGTATTGCTCTCTTTTCAGAAACAATACAATAGAAGACGACATTAAAAGATTTTATATTTTTGATTAATTTCTTAAGTAATATAAAATATTCAAAAACAACGACTATTTTTGTCATACCCAAAAAGAAATAATAGCTTCTGGCCTACCAATAATTCACTAAAAGTGATATTTTAGTTACTCATCACTAGACCAAACGACCTCCATGTCGCTTGGTCTACTGATGTATAACACAATTACACAATGTGGCGAAAATCGTAAGTCGACCAAAAGACTTTTTTTTTTGTTTTTCTTTAATATTGGACAAGTTACTATTTCGCACTTATAAGAAACATGAAAAACTGTATTCGAAAACAAAAAATTACGACAATTGTAACATATAGTGAATTTTAATAGAGTGAAAACTTTAAAGTCAAATATCTCAAAATCATATTTTGGCACTTGGTCAAGTGATGAATTACGCCGTCCATATAAAATTACGAGACAATATTCATATGCTGTAGACAAATCGTCATAATTGCGTTATATTGATATGTATACGACAATCAGCTGTAAAAGTCATTGCCTTTTTTTTGCCGTATCATATTTTAGCATAGTCTTCTGATTTATTTTGTAGTATGTTAACTAAACCGGTTTAGTTTGCGTGAAATGAATCCACAATTCGTCTAATAATATTATGTTTTTAAAACAGTTGTGTTTTTATGCTCATCCGTTCACTTTTTGTAAAGCAGTCTGTGTAAATATTAGGGATTTACTTATATAATCCTTTTGTATATATAATTTGTTTATTGATTTTACTTTTTAGATAAAGTTTCATAATTATAGTCCTCTTGCTTTTATTATCTATGGTAATACATATACATACCCAATTCGAAAGGGAGAAAACCAGCGGTTTCTAGATTAAACATAGACATTCTTCTCTCTATCTCCCTCTATGTTATATAAAGATCATCGTCATCGCATAGTCAAAACACAGCAAGATTCTATTGCCTTTTCTTCTTTTTGTCTCCTCATTTCTATTGTAAACTCAGCCACGTAAATGACGTTTTAAAAATTTGTCAATATTTCTGAGGTGCCTTTCCTGGGATAATTTTTTTAAGCCTAGTTCGTTTGATTACAAGTAATTGATTTGATAGCTTCCAACAGAGAAGTATTGATTGTAGGTAGAATAGCAAGTGTTGATAAATATGATGGGTCGGTAGGTAGTCTCATTATTCCTAAATCTGATCATATGTTACCTCCACCCTTCATTTGTAGACATCGTCTCGTGGAATTCTCCCAATTTAACTTGGTAATGCAGTTATTAAGAGAGCCTTTGGATATAGCTAGCTGAACGTTGGAGTTGAGATTGAGTTTCTTGTATGACATTGCTATCTTTATATATGTGTTTGACATTGGCATTAGTTCCGTTCGTATTGGTTAGTACTCGGACCTTTGTAAGTCGGAAAATACCTCTGATGGCTTTTCTAGCCATCCTGATTCCTGATCTAATTAATACATTCTTGTCATATATCCACACATTAGCACTGGTTTAATCACTGTTTTATATATCCTGATTTTAGAGATTCGTATTAGACTTCTGGATTTAAAAGTGTTATAAGGGTTATATATACATCAATTAGCTACCTGAATATTCCCTTTTATTTCTTATGTGACAACGTTATCTACGATATCTAAAACGCTGCAATCTTTCAAAATGATATGGCTTTATCGTATGGCGTTACGTTATGCCCCACTCTACATCCTCTCTTTTGTATGTTTAAGAACATTTATTTGATTTTTTTATTAGTGACTATTAGACCGTTTTTTGCTGCTAATAGCATTATTTTATAGCATTCTAATATTTAATTTATGGATTAAATCCAGATAGCAAATAGATATTCTTCACTTTCTCGAAGAAATATTATTCTAACACACAAAATTAATAAATTGCCAAAACCTTCCTTGCATATTCTGTTCACTTATGAGGGGCAGCAATATCAGTACCAAAATAAGGCGTATAGTCCTGGACTGGCTAGTTTTTGGATAATAGGAAGCATGAGTCTAGCAATTTTATTGCTTTCGGGACTGCACCAGGTATCGGGGAGCAGAAATATCATTACCAAGTTAATGCATATAGGAATTGTTGATTGAACTTTATTATTATTAACATCATTTAATCTTCGCTTATCCACTGCTGGACATAGATCTCCCTCATAATTTTCCATCTATTTCGATCTTGTGCCTCTTGCATCCAATTCCTATGACAACGTTTTAGATCGTCAGTTCAACGTGTTGGTGGACGACCTCTGCTTCGGTAGTCATCATCTCTTGGTCTCCATTCCAGTATCCGCTTGTCCATCTATTATCTGTCATTCGAGTCACGTGACCTGCCCAGTTCCATTTCAGTGTTGCTACTCTCTCTACTGCATCAGCCACTCCGGTTCTTTGTCGTAGCTGGCGATTTGGGATCTTGTCTCGTAGTGAAATGCCCAACATAGCACGCTCCATCGCCCTTTGACACACACGGATCTTTTGAACTGTTCTCCTTGTCATGGTCAACGTTTCCGCACCGTAAGTTAACACTGGCAAAACACACTGATTAAACGTTTTTCTTTTAAGGCATATTGGTATATCAGACGATTTAAAAATATGGTTCAGCTTGCCGAAGGCTGCCCAAGTCAGTCTTATATGACGGAGAAGCTCAACGGTTTGGTTATCTTTTCCTATGCGAATCTCATGACCTTGGTATTTATAGGCCATTACCTGGTCTATGGATCTTGTTCCTACGCATATATCTTCGCTGACTACAAGATTTGTCATCATCTGGGTTTTAGATATATTTATTTTCAATCCCCCTTCTAGCGAGGAAAGGTAGAGCTGATTTAAAAGCTCTTTGGCCTCATCTATCCTATCAGCTATTAGTACAATATCATCTGCAAACCTTAGATGGCTAAGCTTTTCTCCGTTTATGTTTATGCCCTTGTCGGTCAGTTTTGCCCTTTTACATATATATTCCAAAAGCGTAGTGAACAGTTTCGGTGATATGGTGTCCCTCTGGCGTACTCCACGTTGTATCGGGAATTTCTGGGTTTGACGATCACCCACTCTAACACTGGCTATTGCGTTTTGGTATATGTGTTTAATTAAACACATTATTAAATAACACTATATTTCCTAGTAAAATCATCATGACTTTACAATAAGACAAATTTTCGATTGTTGGTTATGGAAATATCATGTACATACCACCGGGTTCCCTATGTGGATATCCAGCAAAATCCTTATACTCATGATACGGGAAACAAAAAACCAAAGATGAAAATATGCACCAAGAAACACTGACTTATAAAACAGTCGAATAAAATATAAATTCTCAATTCAAATAGTCAAAAAATTAATGAACATCTTACTAAAATAGAAATGAGGCCTATTTAAGATGTAATCTATTAACGGGCCAACGTACAAAGCACTCCTAGCATGTGCTAATGATATAGATCTCATAAGAAACTCTCCCGTCCGCAAAAATCTTCAATAAAGTGAAGAGAGCACGAAAAACGTTTTACTTAAAATCAACGAAATGAAAACCAAATACAAGCGAATCAACAGAAGAGACCAATTTAATAAATCTTGATAAAATATTAAAGTTAACAACTACAATATCATTAATATGGAACACTTTAAATATTTTAGATAAATAATCACGGTTAATAATAATGCCACTAAAGAAATACAGATCATAATTTAAACTTTTTACCTATTTTAATACATAGATGCGAATCATGGACAATGACTAAAACAGATAAAGAAGAACTACGAATATTTGAAAGGAAAATAATAGGAAAATTGTTTTAACCTCATTATCATATTGCTACAAATCCGTATAGAAGAAGAACACATACTGAATAAAGAAAGCTCTTATAACGATATTGTTTAGGAAAATAAATTGCTTAAGGTAGATCAGACACATGCATAGACGCCAAGATGTCAAACTTGTAAAACTGGTATGGAAGGAAGTTAGCACAGAAGAATGCCACTTGGGCGTCTCAGTATGCAATGAAGAGAAAACATCCAATCATATCTCAAAAAATTAACATCGTGAAGGTTCTTCTTTGAACCCCATAACAAATGGCTAATCTTTTACTTTTCATTAAAAATTTAAATTTTAATAAGCCACGTAAATAACGTTTTAAAAATTTATGTCAATATTTCTGAAGTGCCTTTCCTGGGATAACTTTTTTTATTCTGGTTTGTTTGATTACATGTAATTGATTTGATAGTCCCCAACAGATGAGTATTGACTATAGGTAGGATAGCAGGTAGTTAAACAGGCATGTGTTGATAAATATGATGGGTCGGTAGATAGTCTCATGATTCCTAAATCTGACCTCATGTTACCTTCCCCCTTCATTTGTGGAAGTCCTAAGGACATTTTTTCTCTTGGGGCATCCTCCCAATTTAACTTGGCAATGCAGTTATTATAAAGCCTTTGGATATAGCCAGCGCAACTTTAGCATTGAGATTTAGCTTCTTGTACGACGTTGCTGTCTTTATATACGTGTTTGACCTTGGCATTATTTCTGTTCGTTAATGGTTAGTACGCGGACCTTTGTAAGTCGGAAAATACTTCTGATGGCTTTTCTAGCAATCCTGATCTAATTAATACCTGAGTTTCACGTACATTGTTTTGTCAGCATTCTCGTCACATATCCACACATTAGCACTGGTTTAATCACTGTTTTATATATCCTGATTTAAGAGAGTCGTATTAGACTTCTGAATTTAAAAGTATTATAAGAGTTATGTATACATCAGTTAGCTACCTGAATAGCCCCTTTTATTTCTTATGTTACAAAGTTATCTACGATATCTAAAACGTTTCAATCCTTTAAAATTATATGGGTTTATTGTTACGTTATGCCCTTCTCTACGTCATCTCTTTTGTATGTTAAAGAACATTTATATGCTTTATTACTGACTATTAGACCGTTTTTTTTTTCGCTAATATCATTATTTTATAGCATCCCATTATTTAATTTATGGATTAAATCCGGATAGCAAATTGATATTCTTCACTTATGACATTCTGCAATTATTGTTGGATAGCCCAAAATTGACGAAGTAAGTCTAAAACGTTAATCACAAAAAACTTATCGGTAAAATTATAATAAGGATTATGTGCAGAAGTATTTTATATAGCTGACAAAATAAATATATTGACCGATAGCTTTTGTGGTCGTTGGAGTTTTTGCAGGTTTAAGCAAGGTAACAACTTTGTCTTTGCTTTGCTTGTCTGCAGACTTTGGATATCAGTAATTGTTGTGTTTTTGGTACAAATTTTATAAACTTTGTGCTCAGATCTTCAGTCAGTAACCGTAATATTGTTCATTATATAGGTAGATAGTGGATCCAAGCTCAACATAGCTGAAAGGTTCCCTCAGCTGACTGGTTTTGTCCTCTCTCATTTAAGTTTTTCTTTACTTATTTGCCAGCAGAGATAGCACTTTTACATTTCTTATGTGTTTTTCAGGAATCATATTAATACCAAATACCCTAGGTTTGGCCCTCTATATGTTTCCTGCACTAGAAATACGTCACATTTGTGCTAAGCACCCTTAATATTTATAGACATAATTAGAATAGTTGGTCCTAAAAAGGGCCGATTTGACAAAAATCATATTGAACGGGTGATTAGCCGATTAATTTTTTGTTCATTACCCAGGGTACGTCAGATTGCGGTGGTCGTATTAGTACTTAAATTTTCGTAAAGGCTTCTCTTTTGAACTCCATAATAAATAGCTAATTTTTAACTTTTCATTAAAAATTTAAATTTTACATACTGTTACTTTTCGACGATATTTCGAATCAGATATGTATAGTAATCACCGTACTTAATATAGAGTCTCTTTGTGAAAAGTAAGTGAGTTTATCATATCGGTGACAACTCATATATGGATAATAAGGACATAAACGGGTAAAATAAGTGTACAAAATTTCAAATAAATATATCGACGGTATTGCTCAGAAGATGGGTTTATCCCAGAAATCAAAGGTTACAGGTATATTAAAGGTTCTGTTTACGTATTTTCATTACTAAAAAAGTATATTTAAAATAAAAGCCTTAAGGTATTTTTAGATTTTATGGAAATTAGAATTTAGGGAAATCAGCAAATTAAAAAATACAGCCATAATTCTAAATCACCAACTTGAGACAAACAGTTGTCCCCTCTTCAACTTATTCAGTTACAGGCTATAACATGTAAACCCATACCTGTTTTATTGTCAGATAAAATAAATTTCCATCAAGTGACAGTCGAATCCATCACTTACTTAAAGAGTAGGAAAAGACATGCTTATGCTTTAGAGTACGGGTACTTTATTACAAAGTACCCTATGCTTTTGGCAATTAGTTTCTCACTTTCTCAGCGATGGATCTCTCTTTCCTCATCAATAATGTTTTCGCTCGATACTGTCTGAATATCTTATTCTACGATATTTAGATTTCACTATATGCTCTACATTTCTTGGCAATACTTCTAATGGGTTTTCTGGTAATACTGATCTAATTAATACCTGAGTTTTACTTACATTGTTTTGTCAGCGTTCTCGTCATGTATCCAGTCAATAGCATTGGTTTAATCACTATTTTATATATCCTTATTTTAGGGATTCGTATTAGACTTCTGGATTTAAAAGTGTTATGAGGGTTATATATACATCAATTAGTTACCTAAATATTCCATTTTATTTCTTATGTGACAACGTTATCTACGATACCCAAAATGCTGCAATCTTTCAAAATTATATGGGTTTAGTGTTACGTTATGCCCTACTCTACATCCTTTCTTTTGTATGTTAAAGAACATTTATTTGGTTTTCTGATTACTGACTATTAGACCGTTTTTTGCTGCTTGTAGCATTATTCTATAGCATTCTAATATTTAATTTATGGATTAAACCGGGTAGAAAATAGATATTCTTCACTTTCTCAGAGAAATAATATTCTAACATACAAAATCCTATTAAATTTCCAAAACCTTCCTTGAATATTAAATTCACTTATGAAGGGCAGAAGCAATATCAGTACTATAATAAGGCGTATAGTCCTGGACCGGCTAATCGTTGGATAATAGGAAGCATAAGTGTAGCAGTTTTAATGTTTTCCTGACTGCTACCTGGGATCGGGGAGCAGAGATATCCGTACCAAGTTAATGCATATAGGAATTGTAGCTTGAACTTTATTATTATTAAATAGCACTATATTTTCTAGTAAAATCGTCATCACTTTACAGTAAGACAAATTTTCGAACGTTGGTTATGAAAACGTTAAGGACATACCACCGAACTCCCTATGTCAAAAAAACAGAGATTAAAATAGGCGCCAAGAAACTGTATTATAAAACAGTCGAATAAATACAGATTCTCGATTTAAATATTCAAAAAAATTAATGAACAGCTTACTAAAATAGAAATAACGCATATTTAAGATGCAATCCATTAATGGACCAAGGTACAAAGCACTCCTAGCATATGCTAATGACATTGATCTCATAAGAAACTCTCTCCCATCCGCAAACGACATCTGTAACAAAGTGAGGAGAGTACCAAAACTGTTTCACTTAAAATCAACAAAATGAAAACCAAATACAAGCGAATCAAGAGAAGAGAGCAATTCAGTACATCTAGATAAAATAATAAAGTCAACAACTACAATTTTGAAAGTATGGAATACTTTAAATATCTTAGATCAATAATCATGGTTAATAATAATGTCACTAAAGAAATACAGAGCATAATTCTTCTAAAATTTTTTAACCTCATTATTATATCACTACAAATCCGTATAGAATAAGAACATATACTGAATAAAGAAAGCTCTTATAACGATATTATTCAGGAAAATAAATCGCTTAAGGTAGATCGGACACATGCATAGCCGCCAAGATGTCAAACTTGTAAAACTGGTATGGAAGAAACTTAGCACAGAAGAATGCCACTTGGGTGTCTCAGTATACAATAGAGAGAAAACATCCAATCATATCTTAGAAAATTAACATTTCATTGAAGATTCGTGAAAAATCTATCAACTTGGAAAAAAGTTGTAGTTAGCGAAGACTCACCCAGTGTTGCAGCGCTACGTAATAATGACAATAAAGAAAAAAGGGAAACAGTGACAAATAGCAACAAAAATGGACTAATGGAGCACAGCTGCTTCAAAATCATGATAAGAAATACAATAGATGATTGACGGATTCGAGAAACTTGAGACTTGAGAAAGGCACTCTGCCGAAACAGCTGTAGTAATAAGATACAATTAATTTGGTGTAAGTTTTGAAAACAAAGTTTTTAGTATTTTGTTGTTAAATAAAATGGAATTAACATACGACATAAAAGTAGTGATTAAAACATGAGAGAGGTACCTTATGGACAACTACTTACGACTTACCATTCAGCAGATAATTTGTGTAATAAACAAATAAGTTACACCTAATCAACTTTTCATTTTCAAATAAAACAATATATCGCTACTTACTTCCATAAAATTAAAGTTTTGTTGCATGTAAAACAAAGTAAGCCCACATAATAATATATTATTATGCCGGACAACAATAATATTTCTACTACTGCATACCATATTCAGTAAAAAGGTGATAACTGTCTTTAATACATTTTACGTGTATGATTTATTAAAATTTCTCTTTCATATCGACTAGTAAAAACCTTTAAGTACACTTACTTCATTTTACCTGAAAACGGGTTGAGTTAAAATTTAGAAATGGTTATTAAGCTAAACCAATAAATGATCTTATAACACAAACACAGATAGAATAACTGAAGACAGCAGTTCAATTCTTGATGATTCTGATAACAATATAGTCTCAATAATGGAATCCATTTTTGATAGTGACTTTTCAGATGTAGACCCCACATATCAGCCAAGTGAAGAGGGATCGCTCTTTCTAGGAAGTCTATATGATTTACACACAGCTGTCTTTGATAGCCTAAATGAGAAAAAAAACACTAAAATAGGTGCACCCACGAACAATTTAGTGTCAACTGAAATAGCTAGTTGGATATTAAATCTACTTCTTGACAAAGTATGAAAAGACCTATGTCCACTAAAACGTTGGAGAAAAGCTAACCCCAAAGATTGGGTAATAAATGTCGCAAAAAGGAGACGTGCTGAGGGTTTGCCTTATAAGATAAAAAAGAGAACATCGACCAGCAAAATTGACAAAACCAGTTAATTGTTTAGAGTGCTTTTACATATATGCCAGTTATTTCAGCGAAGATTACAGACAAAGACTATGTCGTGATTATTGAAAATTAGAACATATAGGCCAGAAACATTTTCTTAGTGCACGTATTAAAACGGAGCCACCAAAGAGAGTCTTTGCAGTTCGTCGAAGTTTAAAAAACCACGTGCATTTTCCAAAAATTGTTACTTTTCTTTGAATGATCAAGACATACAGGTATGTGAGAAATTTTTTTGTAAGACACTTTGTATATCAGCGTCGTTAATACAAGATGTAAGAAAAACTGATATTCTAGACTGTTATGCAGATACGAATAAAAGAGACAAGCATACACCGCCAAATAAAACAAGCAGTAAAACCCGAAAAATCGTGAAGGCTCATATTGAGTCTTTTCCAACCATGGACCCACATTATATTCGCCAAAGTTCAAAGCATAGATATTTGGACAAAAATTTAAGTATAAGAAAAATGTACTTTTTATAAATGACTGAATATTTTCTAACGACTATAATTTAAGCTTTTTTGTTGCTAGAAAAGATCAATGTTTAGTTTGTAATAAATATAATAGGGGTAATCCAACTGACAGATCGGATTTAGAAGACAGTTATAGAGAACATCAGAAAAGAAAAGAAGTACGTAATCTTAAAAAACAAAATGATAGGAAAATATCTAATGAACAATGTGATTTTGTTTCAATTACTTTCGAGCTACAGGCCGTACTACAGATTCCAAGTGAATTGACTGGACAACTATATTATTCTCGAAAATTATATGTCTACAATTTGTGTTTATATGAAGCCGCATTACCAAATGCAGCTTACTGTTTTGCCTGGTCAGAAATCAACGGTAGACGAGAAAGTTCTGAAATAGGAAACATTATACTCCACTACTTATCAAAATGTGTTCCAGAATATGTAAGTAAGTGAAATAAGTTTATTTTCTGATACCTGCGAGGGAGAGAATCGTAATTAGAATATTGCAGCCTTGCTATTAAGGGCTGTTCAAAACATAGATCATTTAAATATTATTGAACACAAATTTTTAGAGTCTGGACATTCCTATATGGAAGTTGACTCTATCCATAGTAGTATTGAAACCGCTAAAAAACAGATCTATCTGTGGGATGCCAGATTACTTGTCTGTTTTTCAAAATGCAAGAGGAACTAAAAATATCAAGGTTGATGATAAAAAGTGTGTATAGAACCATACAAATGTAAAGAATTTAAATACTATGACTTTTACGATTTAAAAAATTTGTCACACACTTTAATTAAAAACCGGACAAAAGACCAAAACGGCGAAAAAATAATGTGGTTGAAGATAAAAAGAATGAGATTCATGAAAGGAGAGACAAAGAGAATGTTTTAAAAGAGACTATTTTAATTATGACATGTCAACAAGCTTCAATTATTTCCATACTGATACTGCACGGCAGTCAACAAGAAAAAAGCACGCCAAGTTATCAACTAATACAAGCAATCTTGAAGAACTTAAGCGACTTTATGATGCACATTTGCCAATTAGCATAGCAAAAAAGAGAGATTTGGTACAGCTATGTGATACCGGAGAAATATCACGGGTGGTATCGTAATTTAAAAACGGGAAATGATGTAACAGACATCTTGCCAGAGCCTGATTTTAGTGACGAGTCGGACGAGGAAGCCTCATAATAATAATATTGTTATTATTATATTCGAAATAAATTTGTTTTTTTCTATAAAACTGCCTATCATTGCCTAAAATTTTCAGGGAAAACCAGTTAAATGTCATGAATATCGACTAATACCTTAAAACATTGCTATTACCTAGTAAAAGCCTCATATATCGATCACAAAACTGAAAAATATTATACTTGGTTTATTATATTTGTGTTAAATATGTTATTTGAAGAGTAATTGATTTATTTAGATTTACAGGTAAAACCAGGTAAGTGATAGCATTTCCAACTTAAATTTAGGATTAGTCAGATAGGTGTCTCAACTTTTTCAAACTAATGATAGAATATCATTTCAGATATATGCATCTTTCACTAGAATACCTAATATCAAAAACAAGCTGACTGCTTAATTCACAATAAAAAACTAAACTTTAAAAACGTTTTTTCTCGATTTCAGTATTCCGACATTTACCTGGTTTTCGCAGTATACCGACGATATAATAATCTATATAAATGTATACCATTTTTAACAATGCATATTTATAGCTCATTTCCAGAGCCAACGTGCTAATTGTATGTAAAATGAAACTTTTTAAGGTTTTTAATGTTTGTATGAAAGATGAAACTGTATGACACATAACCGTGAAATTTATATACCAACCTATAAATCTCTTTTAAAAGAATACTGACACCTACACATTATCACAATACTACATATCATAATACTAAGAAATTTGTTATTTTAATCTAAGAATAGGCTTTATAATTTACGAGAGATTTAATTTAATGTATTTAAAATTTTACAGGATCCGGTATAGATATATTAGATATTCTTTTAGATTTTTTAGATATATTATTTCTTCAACACTGAAGTTAGTCCAATCTCTGATATTTCTCTGCCAGATTTTGTCTTTCTTCCCAAGACTTTTCTTCCCTCTACTCTTCCTTGCATGATGACGCGTAGAAGAGAATATTTATCGTTTCGAACTGTAGCCCAGATACGATGTCCAGATAGACAATTCGTCTTAACGCTTCTTCGTTTGAGACTTTTACAGTCCAAGGAATTTTAAGAATACGCCTATATAGCCACATTTCGAATGCTTTTAATTTTTTTACAGATTTGGCTGTCAGGGTCCAAGCTTCTACCCCATATAGCAGTTGCGACCATACATAACATTCGACGATCTCAATCTAATAACCACACTCAATTTCTTATTTGTAAACATTGACTTTTATCTGTTTAGTTTAGTCCTATCTTTTTGCTTTATCTGTTAATGATTTCTATAAGAATTTGTAAATCCTCTATATTTTCTGTCATAATTGGGGTTTAGTCTGCAAATTTTATGTTATTAATGATGCTCACTCCATTCCTTACTTCTTTCCCATAGTGTCTCCTAAAATACCTATTAGTTGACAACACACATCTCTGGCTGACTCCTTTTTGAATTTCTGCTTGATTTGTTTCTCTATCTTTCACCCGCATGACCGCTGTTTGAGTTTAGTAGGTTTTTTAGTAAATTAATATCTTGGTATCTAGGTGTATGTATTTTAATGCATGTATGGGCTTACCAGGTTGAACTATGTCAAATACTTTTGAAAATCTATATTAGATATGAATATGTTTTCATTATAATCTCTGCATTTTTGTAATAGTACCTCCATTGCGCACAATTCCTCTTTTGTTCCCAATCCACTTCTAAATCCAAACTATGTGTTGTCCAATTGTTCTTCACATTTTTTATTGACAGACGATTTAATGTCGTTATTAATCGAATGACATTTGTGACTTTAATTAAATTTTGATAATCGTTACAAATCAAGTCTTTTAGTGACATATTATTCTTTTAATTTTTACTTCTCATTTAATGTCTATCTTTTGTTAGTTATTTTTAGAGTAAATATATGATGACTGACATTATTCCCAATTGATTCTTTTGTTTCAGTTATTGCTCTAGCCTAATTTGACATTTTCTTTCTTCAAATCATCAAATTTTCACGGTTTGTTTATATTTCGTTATAGTAAAATTCATATTTTCCACTAAGCCTAACATAAGCAGCAGCAGTGTCATCAAACCGAAATAATCCAGTTGTGCATAACGTTTTTGATGATCGATTTACAAATAAATTTTAACAAACACATCAAATTGATCATCCTTTTTACTTTCGTATACGATCATACTTATCCAAATTAAATTTTCAATTTTCAAAAACTTATGATACCTCCTCAATCCACAACCCTGCGCCATGGACAATATCTGTTCCGGCTATCGACATCAAACAAACCTAAGAAATCAGAGATATCGTCAACCGTCATTAAACAAAAGTTTGTTTGTTTGTGAAGTGCAACCGTGTTCTAACGTTAAAACATTTTTTAATACAGTGTCTTAAATATAACAGTAAACGAAATATAGCATACCCAACTGCCCTAGAAGAAAATACAGATACAAAAAGAATAATTTCTTATCTTAACGACTGTAAACTTCTTCATAAGATTTAAAACGTACATTGTAATACACATACATATTATTATTATTAATTGTGAACTAATGTATATACACTATTTGTATCAACTGTAACATTAATCTAAATACGCTAATGCCTCTGCGTGGTAGATGCGTTTAAAAAAAGGTATTTATATTAGACTATAGATTATATTAGATTTATATTAGATTAGATATTCAGTTTTGTGAAAGCGCCTGTCTTAGACAAATTGAAGGAGCGCTCCTAAGATTTTTCGGGGTTTGGCTTAAAATTAATTCGTAGTTCATTTTATTATATTTAAGGCAATCATTTAGATTTTTTTTCACTTCAGCAACAAAAGTTTTGGTTGTGCAATGTATCGTCTACATGAAAGTCCTAGTATCTACTGTTATCGGTTAATCATTTGTGTAAATGTAATACAGTGTAGGTGCCATTACGCTACCCCAAGCGAGACCATTCATCTGCGTTCTTCATCTTACCATTGAATGATACGAAAAATCTTCTATTCTGTAGATATACGCGGATAAAACAAGTAATGTTTTTATCCAAGGCGATGTCATGCAGCTTTGGAGAAATGTTCTCTTATTTAATATGTCGTAAGTGGCATTTAGATTGACAAATACCACCCCTGATACCCGATATCTTTCGTACTCGTTGTTGCTTTTTGCAAAAACGGGTACGTTATTACGTACGTTAATAAGTATTACGAATAAAAATAAATAAGCAAGAAGAATATAAGTGATCTATATTTAAACTAAGTGACAGAAAAAAGAATATTATATATACATTTACTTCTAAATTAAAAATTAAATTTTGATATGCCTGACAACGAAAGATACAAAAACACAATTATATAAAGTTGAAAATAATAATAGCTTGTACAAGCGACAAAGCATTTAAAACAATAAGACCGAACATATTATATGTAATTGTAATAGATATGTTGCCGAGAATCAAGATACCCTAAGGAACCCAAATATTTCTTCTTTTAGTATCTGCCATATGTGTCTCCATGTGTTTATGTGTATCTAAAATATAGTATATAGGATATTGAATTCCCTACATTTAAAAATCTAAATATTGAAATTAGACGGTAAAAATTGAAATTTTAAGAATGATTTATAAATTGTTATAATTTAAATTTTACTCCTCCATGAAACAAATATTTTATACGTCATAAACTGTAGCAATCGAAACACCGGAACGTTCATTTATATAATAAATATTTCAGTGCCAACGCATTTAAAAAAAAAACTAATAAATAAAAATGAACTCTTGCCTTTTCCAAGTTTATAATAGGCACTACTTAAGTTTAAAAATAATTAAAGCAAGTAATATAAATTACCACTCTAAAATATTTAACTGCATTAACCAAGTATTTGTGAAATTTCTCGATGACTAAATTGATTGATATTTAAATAAATTTGACGTTCCAAAATGTACCTGCTGTAAAATTTGAAAGTCTACGACTAATCAAATTATTGGCAACATCGCAAGAGTTTAGTTGTGTACGCGAAGGTATACATACGGATCCCAAAAGTGTTTTAACCTATTACAGAGTTCACTTAATCCTACGTGTTGCTCGGAGTCTACATAAAGCGCTAGGCAGATAATAATATACACGGTGTATATTCTACTGGAGTTAGTATAATACCGTTTTGAACGGAGCTTACATTAACCGTTAGATGTATATATATATATATATATATATATATATATATATATATATATATATATATATAGATCTAGCGGTTAATGTGGGCCCCGTACTAAAACGGTATTATACTAACTCCAGGAGAATATACACCGTGTATATTATTATCTGGGTAGCGCTTTATGTAGACTCCGACCATCACGTAGGATTAAATGAACTCCGTAATAGGGTAAAACACTTTTGGGATCCGTATGTATTCTTCCCCGTACACAACTAAACTCCTCCGATGTTGCCAATAATTTGATTAGTCGTAGATTTTTAAATTTTACAGCAGGTACGTTTTGGAACTTGAAATTTATTTAAATATCAATCAATTTAGTCATCCCGAAATTTCACAAATACTTGGTTAATGTAGTTAAATATTTTATGGTGGTAATTTATATTACTTGCTTTAATTATTTTTAAACTTAAGTTAGTGTCTGTTATAAGCTTGGAAAAGGCAATTTTTATGTATTAGTATTTTTTTAATGCATTGACACTGAAAAATTTATTATATAAATGTACGTTCCGATGTTTCGATTGCTACGTTTTATAATGTACAATATTTGTTTCATAAAGTAGTAAAATTTAAATTATAATAATTTGTAAATCAATCTTAAAATTATAATTTTTTACTGTCTAATTTCAATATTTCAATGGACCGTGGAAGTGATGACGTAGATTTTATTGACATATGTCAGTTTCACTTTCCAAACAAACCTTGTTTAGTGTGGATAATTTGTATTTTTCGTTATTTTTTCATTTTTTTTACAGAATCTTTCCGCTTTTTGCAATATCTAAGTATTCTAATAGTTACTACAACAATTTTACAAGGTTGTGTAAACAATAAAGCATGTTGTTTTATAAAAATAGAATAAAATGCATGTATCAATAAAGTAAGGTTAGAATGTCTTTAATTTAAACTTTTAAACTATATTTCATAGAAATAGAACACTGAATTATGATGGTATTATCTTAAAAACACTATACTTAAGAGAAAAAGCAGCAGAGGAAGCAAAATGTTAACTTTATAGAAATTAAAAAGTCTTGAGATTGGACATTTCAACTTTTGTTTGGAAAGTAATTGACAGTTGTGACGTCACACTTCCACGGTCCATTTTTAAATGTACGGAATTCAATATCTTACTATAATACTTTAGTATGTAACTTGTAACAGATACTAAAATAATAAGGAGGCATAACACCTAATTTCGTTTTTAACTATAAATGTATCGTATAACGTAACGTAGCAATCAGTAGTGAGTCATTACTCAGATAAAATATTTCGGTGACTTTATGGTAATTTGATTATAGCCAACATATCTATTACAATTATTACATATATGTTCGGTTGTTTTAAAAAATACCTTGTCGCTTGTAAATTTTGTATCTTTCGTTATCAGGCATACGAGTATTTTATTTTTAATTTAGAAGTAAATGTATATATAATATTCTTTTTTCTGTCACTTATTTTAAATATGGTTCACTTATATTCTTCTTGCTTATTTATTTTTATTCGTAATACTTATAACGTACGTAATAACGTACCCGTTGTTGCAAAAAGCAACAACGGGTACGAAAGATATCAGGTATCAGGGGTGGTATTTGTCAATCTAAATGCCGCCTACGACACATTAAATTAGAGGACATTTCTCCAAAAACTGTATGACAAACTGTAAACATCGTTTTATTCGCGTATATCTACAGAACAGAAGATTTTTCGTATCATTCAATGGTAAGATGAAGAACGCAGATGAATGGTCTCGCTTGGGGTAGCGTAATGGCACCTACACTGTATTACATTTACACAAATGATCAACAGATACCAGTAGATACTAGGATTTTCATGTAGACCATACATTGCACAACCAAAAACTTTTGTTGCTGGAGTGGAAAAAAATCTAGTAGATGCCTTAAATATAATAAAAATGAACTACGATTTAATTTTAAGCCAAACCCCGAAAATCTTAGGAACGCTCCTTCAATTTTCCCAACACAGGCGCTTTCACAAAACTGAACATCCAATAGTGTGATGAAATCCTTGAACTCTGAATTTCCTATAAATACCTTGTAGATAGTTTATATCGCACGTTGTCAATCACAGAATCTTGTTTAAAACTAAAAGGCAAACTAAGGACCAGAAATAGTATGCTCCGCAAGCTTGTCAGCTAAAAATGGGGCGCACAACCTTTCACCCTTAAAACGTAAATGCTTGCACTTTTCTTCTTGCTTAACTGTCTTTTTCCTTTTATTCCGATATACTCTGTACGAGTACTAGAAACCAATTCGTTATGGATTTTTGCTTAGTTGAGGAGATATGTTGTGGAATGCAATTTTTAGATTCCCCATGTCTCTAATAACAAACAGTTTTATCAACGTCTGTTTTTCCTTGCAATTCTTAGAAGGCACAGATTAAAGCAAAATACTGAATTTGGTTTCAAAAATTAGTTTACGTTTTTTAACCAAGTTTGACATCTTGGCGTCTATGCATGTGTCTGATCTACCTTAAGCGATTTATTTTCCTAAACAATATATTTATAAGAGCCTTCTTTATTTAGTATGTGTTCTTATTCTATACGGATTTGTAGCAATATGATAATGAGGTTAAAAAAGTTTTCTTATTATTTTTCTTTCAAATATTCGGAGTTCTTCCTTATTTGTTTTAGTCATTGTCCATGATTCGCATTCATGTATTAAAATAGGTCTTAAGTGAATTATGCTCTGTATTGAATTGCTTTCTTCTGTTGATTCGCTTGTATTTGGTTTTTATTTTGTTGATTTTAAGTAAAACATTTTTCGTGCTCTCTTCACTTTGTTGAAGATGTCGTTTGCGGAGAGAGTTTCTTATAAGATCAATATTATTAGCAGATGCTAGGACTGCTTTGTACCTTGAGCCATTAATGAATTGCATTTTAAATAGACGTTATTTCTATTTTAGTAAGCTGTTCATTAAATTTTTGAATATTTGAATCGAGAATCTGTATTTTATTCAACTGTTTTATAACACAGAGTTTCTTGGCGCCTATCTTCATCTCTGTTTTTTTTGTTTAGCGTATCATTATTTTTCTTGCTATGCCGTCCCCATTAACGGAGGTTGGCGACCACATTTCTAAAAGTATCTCTGTCTTTTGCAACGTGGAATAATTCGTCTACAGTCATGTTTGTCCAGTCACGAATATTTCGCAGCCATGACTTCCTCTTTCTACCTATTCCCTTTTTGCCATCGACTCTACCCTGCATGATGGCCTGCAGAAGACTTTATATTCCTTAGTATGTGTTCCAGGTATATCTAAAATTCAAAGGCTTGAAGCTTCCTAACTATTTGCGCTTTTACTGTCCATATTTCTCCTCCGTACAATAGTTGAGACCAGACGTAACATTCAACAAACCTCAGTCTCAGCGCAGTATTAAGATTTTTGTCACAGAACAATTGATTGAATTTTAAGAACGCTGCCCTTGCCATTTAGTCTTAGTCTGAATCTAATTCTTTGTTGATGTAAGCTCCCAGATATTTATTATTAAATTAGGGTATATATTCAGGTAGCTAACTGATGTAAATATAACCCACATAACACTTTTAAATCCAGAAGTCTAATACAAATCCCTAAAATCAGGATATATAAAACAGTGATTAAACCAGTGCTATTGACTGAAAATGCGACGAGAACGCTGACAAAACAATGTAAGTAAAACTTAGGTATTAATTAGATTAGGATTACTAGAAAAGCCATCAGATCTATTTTCCAACTTACAAAGGTCCGAATACTAACCAATACCGAACCGGAACTAATGCCAATGTCTAACAGATATATAAAGATAGCAACGTCATACAAGAGACTAAATCTCAACGCCAAAGTTACGCTGGCTACATCCAAAGGCTTTCTAATAACTGCATTGCCAAGTTACACTGGGAGAATGCCCCGAGAGAAAAAATGCCCTTAGGACGTCCACGAATCAACAGGGGAGGTAACATATGGTCAGATTTAGGAATAATGGGACTACCTACCGCCCCATCATATTTATCAACACATGCTTGTACAACCAACTGCTATCCAACCTACAATCAATACTTATCTGTTGGGAACTATCAAATCCATTACATGTAGTCAAACGAAGTAGGCTTAAAAAAAGTTATCTTAGGAAAGGCACTACAGAAATATTGATATATATTTTTAAAACGTTATTTACGTGGCTAAGTTTTCAATAGGAATGAGGAGACAAAAAGCAGAAAATCCAATAGAACCTTGTTGCGTTCTGACTATACTATGACGATAACCTTTACAATATAGACAATACTTGGGGCAACTGTTTGTCTCAATTTTGTCATTCAGAATAATTATGTATGTA
This sequence comes from Diabrotica undecimpunctata, assembly GCF_040954645.1. NCBI lineage: Eukaryota > Metazoa > Arthropoda > Insecta > Coleoptera > Chrysomelidae > Diabrotica > Diabrotica undecimpunctata. The sequence goes on from NC_092813.1 coordinate 6,534,047, forward strand.
TTTTTTAATTTGCTAATTTCTATAGATTCTAATTTCCATAGAATCTAAATATATCTTAAGGCCTTTATTTTAAATATACTTTTTTAGTAATGAAAATACGTAGATAGAACCTGAAATATACATTTAACCTTTAATCTCTGGGATAAATCCATCTCCTAAACAATGGCGCCGATATATTTAGTTAAAATTCTGTGCACTTTATTTTAACCGTTTATGTCCTTATCATTCATATATCAGTTGTGACCGATATTACAAACTCATTTACTTTTCACAAAGAGACTCCATATTAACTATACTTATTACTATACAAATCTGATTCGAAATATCGTCTAAAAGTAACAGTGTGTAAAATTATTTTTAATGAAAAGTTAATTAGCCATTTCTTATGGGGTTCAAAAGAAAAGCCTTTACGAAAATTTGAGTACAAATAAGACCACCGTAATCAGTTGTACCCTGGGTAATGAATAATTAATTAATCGGCTAATCAGAATCACCCGGTCAATATGATTTTTGTCAAATCGGTCCTTTTTAGGATCAATTATTCTAATAATGTCTATAAATATTAAGGGCATATCTAGAGATAAAGACACTTTACTTTACTTAACCTTATCAGACATATGCGCTTAGCACAAATGTGACGTATTTCTAGTGCAGAAAATACATAGAGGGCAAAAAATAGTGTATTTGGTATTAAGCTGATCGCTGAAAATCACATAATAAATGTAAAAGTGCTATCTCTGCCGGCAAAGAAGCAAAGAAAAACTTAAAATGAGAGGACAAAACCAGTCAGCTGAAGGAACCGTTTAACGATGTTGAGCTTGGATCCACTATCTACGTATATAATGAAGAATAGTACGGCACTGACTGAAGATCTGAGCACAAAGCTTATTATAAAATTTGGACCAAAAATACAACAGTTACTGATATCCAAAGTCTTCAGACAAACAAAGCAAAGACAAAGTTGTTGCCTTGCTTAAACCTGGCAAAAACTCCAACGACCACAAAAGCTATCGGTCAATATATTTATTTTGTCAGCTTTACAAAATACTGCTCAAGAGGTAAAACAGAAGAAAAACTCAAATTAAAAGACAAAAGTTGCTATAGACAGGAAAGATCATGTACGTCACCAATACTAAATCTTGCCCAACACAGCAAAGATGGGTACAAAAGATATTAGGTATGAGGAGTGGTATTTATCAATATAAGCAGCAATTTGCAGTTTTCATTCAACATCTAAGTTACGTTATGCCCTACTCTACGTCCTCTCTCTTGTATGTTAAAGAAATTTATTTAGTCACCTGGGAAAAATTTCTCAAACGATATTAATATTAAAAGGGACTTTAAAGAGCCAAAGCACGCTAAACCGTAAGGCGACTAAACCACACAAAATGGTTATTTGAGAAAAATTATAGCTCGTTCCAGAAAGAATTGTAAATATAACATTAATGTAGATTAAGAAGAAACGCTGAAGAAAAAAACAGTAGCGGTTAGCCTAAATAAAGAAAGACAAAAAGATGTAATTTAATGTTTTGAAAAAATCTGATCCGAAGACTATATTATGAAAAACATTTCATAGTATAGACATCGAGCGCGGCGATGCCTTTGCCGTCTGGCGGCCTATATCGGAAACTTTTACTACCATTTGACTATTTGTGTACGATTTTGTGTATGGTTAAGTGGCACACCACGAAAAGTGTTTTTATTTTCTCTTTTGTTCAACAATTAAAATGTATTACTATACTTCTAGATGTTCCAATACAATAAAGGATAATAAACATAAAGCACAGGCTACAAAATTTTATTATTTTCTATGTGCTAGTTATTATAAACACATAAGCTATACTACAATTAAAAACTATGACCACTAGGAAAAAATACGGTAGACTATAAATTCATTTGTGCTTTAGCACTATAGTAAGAACAAGATAAAAATCTAAATTCCTACATAATTATATTAACGAGAAGTTAAAAAAACTTTTGTTCGTTATCAGTAATAGAAAGCGCATTTCAGAATATATTATGAAAAATGTTGTTGATATTACAATATCAGATGATAGGAATACAAAAATAAAAAACAACTTACCTTTTCAAAACAACAATCAATCACTTCATTTTATCACGAAAAATTTAAAAATTGCAATGTAATTGAACCCATTTTGTGAGCTATAGTTACATTGATACTTATGTGGCAATTAGCTGTAAAGTCATTAGTCGTTTTCGCCGTATCATATTTTCCTGATATTTTTTGTAGGCAAGCGGTTTAGTTTGTGTAATATAATATCCCCAATTCGTCTCATAATATTTAGTTTTCAAAACAGATGTTACGCTAATTTGTTTAAATTTTTTAAAGCACTTTGCAGTACATTTGAAAATAAGTCGACAGTTTTCCTTGAAATCTCTAAGATTACTCCTTGTTAAATTAATTAGTTTCTTAGGTAAGCCTAGTTCTGCAATGGTATTTCATAGTTTTATTCTTATGATTATATCATGTGTTTGTTTAAAATCTATAAATAACTAGTTTAATGTTTTTTTTGTATTCCCAACAATTCTCATTAACTGCCTAATAGTAAATAATTGATCAACAATTTATTAGTTTTTCTAATTCTACACTAATAGCCTCCTATTTGATAGTTCACCTATTCACTCAATCGTTCTAGGTGTATTAGAAAAAATACTGTATATCCTAATAATTAACAGATATATAGCTTATATATATATCTTATATCGCAATAGTTTGTGCAGTACATTTTATTATCCCTTTTGTGTTTGGTATGCTTTTCAGGCCAAAAGGTAAATCTACCTAGGCCAAATCCTGAGACTTGACAAAGAGAACCAAAGTGCGGAAATTACTAGAAGAGCAAGACTAGCATGGGCAGGATTTGGAAAACTTAGTTGGATGCTTAAGAACCGCAAAATACCCCAATACTTGAGGAGCAAAGTGCTCAACCAATACATCCTTCCTATCATGACATATGGAATGCAAACCTAGACCCTAACCAAGGCAAACATGAATAAACTAGCCACAACAGAAAGAACAATGGAAAGAGCAATGTTAGGTATACGACTGTCAGATAAAAAGAGGAGCGACTGGTTAAGATCCAAAACAAAAGTCGAGAACATAGCAACAAAAATTGCCAAACTTAAATGGAGCTTCGCGGGCCAGACTGCTAGACAAAAAGAACAACGTTGGAATACTACAATACAGCATTGGAGACCTTACGAAAGTAAACGACCAAGAGGAAGACCACAGATGAGATGGGTTGATGATATTAAAAGAATAGCCGGAACAAATTGGAAATATGTTGCTCAGGATAGAGACCGATGGAAGGAGTTGGGAGAGGCCTATGTCCAAACGTGGACGACACAAGGCTAAGAAGAAGAAGATGCTTTTCAGCAAGTTGGTACTTGCTCTTACTTCTAAATTGACAGAGCAGCTGTTTAACTGCCTGTACTGAACTTTCTTCTTCATTTTGCAAATATATATATGAAAACTAATAAAACTCTGGCTTACCGTTGATTAAAATATTGGATACCCTATACTATTGAATCAACGGAAATACTAAGATCAAACGGGGAGAATATTATGGGTTATTAGTGGTTTCGTAATAATTTACACTGAAATTACTAACAAGAGAGTGCTCTCACTTCCACATGTTCAAATTGATATATAGTACCAACATATGCTAGTTATATACCATCAGTACTAATAAAATGGAAACTATCAAATTAATGTCAATTTTATTGAATAATCAAAACAATCGAAAATATATACCAAAACAACACAATAAAAGTAAAAGAAGAAGAAGAACTAACCGACCCTATTGAAGCTGGCAATGAGATAAGACAGGGAGATTCCCTGAGTTTGCTATTGTTCAACCAAATTACGGATGAAATAATAAAAAAGTAAGAAATAAAAGAGGATACCAAATGGGAGAAAAACAAATTAAAATAATCTGCTATGCAGACGACGCAATACTGTTCTTTCAAAGTGAAGATGATTTACAACGTATGCTACACCAATTTCATATAACCGCCAGAAAATTTAACATGTTAATTTCTCCAAAAAAAAAGACAACATGCATGGTTATAACAGCAAGTTTACTAAGATCTTAATTGGAGCTGGAAGGTCAGCTAATAGAACAAGTGATGGAGTTTAAATATCTAGGTATCACATTATCTAGCTACGGAAAGCTCGAAACTGATGTGGAAGATCCACTGAATAGAGCAAACAGAGACGCGGGCTGCCTAAATGAAAAATATGAAGAAATAAAAATATCGGGAAAGAAACCAAAGGCAGAATTTACAAAACAGTTATCAGACCAACAATGACATACGCAGCAGAAACAAGACCTGACACAGGTCATAGAACACATAGAAGCAGCAGAGATAAAACACAAAAATTGATGGTAAGACACCATGGGACAGAGCTAGAAGTACAGATATACGACGTAGATGCAAGGTGGAGAACATCAAGAACTGGTTAAGAAATAGAAGAGTAGAATGAAACGATCATATAAGTCGAATGACAACAAATAGAGTATTAGAGACGGCAAGAGAAGGTTACCCAATAGGAAGACGATCAGTAGGAAGACCACGAAAACCATGGAACGGCAACTTACTGGAGGCACATTGAAAAACAGACAGAGTCATGTCTATATAAAAAGAAGAAGAAGAAGAAGAAGAAGAAAAAGATACACAGGATAAACATTAAAATAGCTGCAAGAAAGAGAAAATGAATCAGTCATATTATTGTAGAATAGCAGAGGACAGAGTGTTTAGAGAAAATAATGAATCAGTCATATTAATGTAGAATAGCAGAGGAGAGAGTATTTGTCATAGCCTTGGACAAGTGCCCAATTGAAAAATAACACAGGTCGTTCAAACAAGACGGAACTCTAGAAAGGAAATAGAATAGATTTTAAAAAATAATAAAAGCATAAACATGTCTTTTCCTACTCTTTTAATATTGAAAATACGCAAATAGAACCTTGAATTAAAATGTAACCTTTGATATCTGTGATAAACCCATCACCTGAACAATGGCGCCGATGTATAGAGTTGAAATTTTTTACACTTATTTTAACTGTTTATTTTTTTATTATCTATATACCTATGAGTTGCGAACCATATCACAAACTTATTTATTTTCCACAAAGAGGCTCTTTAATACCTTAAATTATTACTATACAAATCTAATTCGAAATATCGTCAAAAAGTAATACACGGCATGTAAAATTTAAATTTTGAATAAAAAGTAAAACATTAGGCATTACTTATGGGGTTGAAAGAACGAGCCTTTACGAAAATTTAAGTACTAAGAAGACCACCACAATCGGGCATATCCAGGGTAATGATTAATTAATTAATCGGCTAATTCTTCAGTCACCCCTTTAATATGATTTTTGTCAAATTGGTCCTTTAATTTAAATTGCTAGTTGGAGCTAAATATTGCCAGCTTCAATAGGGTCGGTTAGTTCTTCTTCTACTTTTACTTTTATTGTGTTGTTTTGGTATATATTTTCGATTGTTTTGATTATTCAAAGAAATTGACATTAATTTGATAGTTTCTATTTTATTAGTACTGATGGTATATAACTAGCATCTGTTGGTACTATATATCAATTTGGACATGTGGAAGTGAGAGCACTCTCTTGTTAGTAATTTCAGTGTAAATTATGACGAAACCAGAAATAACCCATAATATTCTCCCCGTGTGATCTTAGTATTTCCGTTGATTCAATAGTAGATGGTATCCAATATTTTAATCAACGGCATGCCAGAGTTTTATTAGTTTTCATATATATATTTGCAAAATAAAGAAGAAAGTTCAGTACAGGCAGTTAAACAGCTGATCTGTCAATTTAGAAGTAAGAGCAAGTACCAACTTGCTAAAAAGCATCTTCTTCTTCTTCTTAGCCTTGTGTCGTTCACGTTTTTGTTCAATTTAAATCCAGAAGTGTAATTCGAATCTCTAAAATCAGGATATTTTATATAAAATAGTGATCAAACCAGTGCTAATGTGTGGATACGTGACGGGAACGTATTAATTAGACCAGGATTGCTGGAAAAGCCAGCAGAGGTATTTTCCGACTTACAAGGTCAAACACATATATAAAGATAGCAACGTCGTACAAGAAACTAAATCTCAATGCTAAAGTTGCGCTGGCTTTATCCAAAGACTCTATAATTACTGCATTGCCAAGTTAAATTGGGAGGATGCCCCAAAAGAAAAAATGCCCTTAGGACTTCCACAAATGAAGGGGCAGGTAACATACGGTTAGATTTAGGAATAACGGGACTATCTATCGACCCATCATATTTATCAACACCTGCTATCCTTCCTAAAATCAATACTTATCTGTTGTGGACTATCAAATCAATTGCATGTAATCAAACGAACTAGGCTTAAATAATTATCCTAGGAAAGGCACTTCAGAAATATTGAAATAACTTTTATAAACGGAATTTACGTGGCTTTATTTTCAATAGGAATGAGGAGAAAAAAAAACAAGAAAAGGCAATAGAATCTTGTTGCGTTCGGACTATACGATGACGATGATCTTTATATAAGGTATAGGGAGAAAGAGAGAATAATGTTTATGTTCAATTTAGAACTCGCTGATTTTCACCCTTTTGAATTGGGTATGTATATGTATTACCATAGAAAATAAAAGCAAGAAAACTATAATTATGAAACGAAAAGAGTACGAAATGAAAAGATTATATAAATCCCTTATATTTACACAGACTGCTTTACAAAGGGTGAACGAATGAGCATAAAAACACAGCTGTTTTAAAAACTTAATATTATTAGACGAATTTAGGATCAATTTCACTCAAAATATGATATGCTAAAATATGATACGACAGGAAAAAAGGCAATGACTTTTACAGCTGATAGCTTATGAATATTGTCTCGTACTGTTATATAGCAGTTTGTTGTCACATTTTAACCTGTTTATTTTCTTATTATCCATATATGTGTTGTAAACCGATATTACAAGCTCATTTCACAGAGAGACTATATATTAAGTACAGTTATTACTAAACAAATCTGACTCGAAATATCGTCTAAAAGTAACAGTATGTAAAATTTAAATTTTTATTGAAAAGTAAAAGATTAGTCATTTTATGAAGTTCATCGTGGAAGCCTTCACGAAATTTGAAGTAACAATAAGACCACCGCAATCGAGCGTACTCTGGGTAATGAATAATTGTTAAATCGGTTAATTCTTCAATCACCCGTTCAATATGATTTTTATCAATTCGGTCCTTTTTAGGACCAACTATTCTAATTATGTCTATAAATATTAAGGACATATCTACAGATAAAGACACTCTACTTTACTTAAGTGACGTATTTCTACTGCAGGAAGCAAATAGAGGGCTAAACCTAGGGTATTTGGTATTAAGCTGATCGCTGAAAATAACGAAATAAACATAATAAATGCCGGCAAAGAAAAACATAAAATGAGAGAGGACAAACAAGTCAGCTGAGGAAACCTTTCAACGATGTTGAATTTGGATCCACTATCCACGTATATTATGAACAATATTACGGCTCCTGACTGAGGATCTAAGCACAAAACTAATTATAAAATTTGGACAAAAAAATACAACAATGGCTAATATACAAAGTGTGTAGACAAGCAAAGCAAAGACAAAGTTGTGGCCTTGCTTAAACCTGACAAAAACCCCAACGACCACAAAAGCTATCGGCCAATATATCTATTTATTTTTTCAGCTATACAAAATACTTCTGCATATGATCCATGATATAAACCGATATTAGAAGAAAAACTTCAATTAAAAGATAAAAGTGGCAATATATGACAGGATAGATCATGTTCGTTACACATACTAAATCTTGCCCAACACAGCAAAGACGCATATGAAAAATATCAGACATGAGGAGTGGTATTTGTCAATCTAAATTCTGCTTACGACACCTTAAATTAAAGCACATTTCTCCAAAATCTATGTGATATCCCCTTAGGTAATAAACTCACTTGTATTATCCGCGTATGCCTACACAACAGAAGATTTTCCGTATCACTCAATGATAAGAATAGAAGATGAAGATGGAGAACGTAGTAGAACGGTCTTCCTTGGGGTACCGTAATGGCACCTACACTGTATAATATTTACACAACCCATACCAGTAAATACTAGGACTTTTATTTTGTAGACGATACATCTATTGTTGCACAACCAAAAAATTTTGTTGCTGAAGTGGAGAAAAATCTAAATATCATATCTTAAACACAATAAAAATAGATTATAAATTAATTTTAAGCCAAACCCTGGAAAAAGTCAGGCGGGCTCCTTCAATGTCCCTAACAGAGACGCTTTCACAAATATGAACATATACCTGAACCAATAGTGTCATGAAATCCTTAAACACACTTTGTAATTCACAGAACTTTGTTTAAAACTAAATGGAAAACTAGAACTAGAAAAATAATATTCTTCGCGAACTTGTCAGCTAAAAATGGGAAGCACATCCTTCCACTCTTAAAACGTAGACGCTTGAACTCTATGCTTCTGCTGCCGAATATACCTTGCTTGTATGGGTGATATCAATACATACTTAACACGTAGATTTAGCTATAAATTAGTCAGCCAAATTCAGCGGATATTAAGACTCACATCCATACATAAGCTCTACAATATCGTAGTTATCAATCCACATAATATCCGAAGATAAGTAGCTAGAGAACAAAAGAAACAAAGTCTAGATTCGTAACATCCACTCCACGAATAACAACCCATTTTATGACTAGAATCGAGGAATAACTAGCTAGACCAACACATCTGCAAGACATACAAAAAAAAAATAAGCTGCTTCTCGCCATCTGAACTCTCGAAAGGAACTTCCTTATGGTAGTTATCTTCCTTAAATCTGCAATGAGGACTCTTGCCTTCAAACACCGGTTAACCTGTGTGAATCTGGGGTGATACAAGATTCATTACACTTTCTTAGTTGACTTTGCCATTCCAATCGCTCTTTTCTGAAGGGACAAGGTTTATTTATTTGAACTAAACATGTAAAGTACAGTCAGTAAGCTATTACTTATATTGATTATTGCAAATTTGACACTAACTACACTTATATTGACTACATATTACCCCTAAATAGGAGATAAAACATTCAGTATGTAATATGGGTGTAAGTATGTAATATGGGTGAAGTGGTATAATTGTTGTTAGATAAATTAAGCATTCTTCTTTTTTTTGTGCACTACTATCTGTAGTACACAGATAAAACAAGAAATAAAATAATAAAAAATCTGTATAAAAGATATCATAAAACAATGGATAAAATAAAAGAAGTTCTTATCTATCGAATTCTTAAATAAAACGTATGAAGACATACTCACGTTAACAAAATACATTAGGAAATTTCCGCATGTGAAAAAAATCCAATTTGGTAACAAAATCCTTTTGTATCTATAAAGCTATTTTTAGAAAAGCACGTACCTACCAAAAACAGGTAGTTAATAGTATTCATATCTGTTACGCAATGTAATGCGTTTGAATGATAACAAAAATAAGGAGTCCATATAAACCGTTCAGACTATACGCGAGAAGTATACAGCTTAATGGCAGAGTTGCCAAACTATCAGAGCTTACTTAAACCGATATACCTATGGTTCCAATATACAATGAAAAAGATCTGAACGACCCCTATAAGATATACACGTGAACTAAGCAATATACATTCATGATACAGGGGTACTTAAGGGCTCCACAAAATTTTTAAAAATTATGAAACTATACATGTTGACGAATCGACAGAGCCAATATTATGGAATGGTCAAGTGAGCTCCGTATATCGGTGTCGACTTGACCACGGAGCTCACTTGAACCTGAATTTTAACATGGGCGGAGTCCACTTTATGCCGTAGATATATATATATATATATATATATATATATATATATATATATATATATATATATATATATATATATATATATATATATATATATATATATAGATCTAGCGGTTAATGTGGGCCCCGTACTAAAACGGTATTATACTAACTCCAGGCGAATATACACCGTGTATATTATTATCTGGGTAGCGCTGTATGTGGACTCCGACCAACACGTCGGATTAAGTGGACTCCGTAATAGGTTGAAACACTTTTGGGATCCGTATACATTTCTTTGCGTACACAACTAAACTCCTCCGATGTTGCCAATAATTTGATTAGTCCTAGATTTTTAAATTTTACAGCAGGTACGTTTTGGAACTTGAACTTTATTTAAATATCAATCAATTTAGTCATCCCGAAATTTCACAAATACTTGGTTAATGTAGTTAAATATTTTATGTTGGTAATTTATATTACTTGCTTTAATTATTTTTAAACTTAAGTTAGTGTCTGTTATAAGCTTGGAAAATGCAAGTGTCCATTTTTATTTATTAGTATTTTTTTAATGCATTGACACTGAAAAATTTAATATATAAATGTACGTTCCGATGTTTCGATTGCTACGTTTTTGATGTACAATATTTGTTTCACAAAGTAGTACAATTTAAATTATAATAATTTATAAATCAATCTTAAAATTATAATTTTTTACTGTCTAATTTTAATATTTCGATTTTTAAATGTAGGAAATTCAATATCTTACTATAATACTTTATAGATACACATATATTATACATGGCATAACACCTAATAATTTCGCTTTTACCTATAAATGTTCGTATAACGTAACGTAGCAAGCAGTAGTGAGTCATTACTCAGATAAAATATTTCGGTGACTTTATGGTAATTTGATTCTAGCCAACATATCTATTACAATTATTACATAATATAATATGTTCGGTCTTATTGTTTTAAAAAACATTCATGTTTTAAAATAGGTCTGAAGTAAATTATGTTTTGTATTTCTTTAGTGACATTATTATTAACCGTGATTATTAATCTAAGATATTTAAAGTGTTCCATACTTTCGAAATTATAGTTGTTGACTTTAATATTTTATCTAGATGTATTAAATTGCTTTCTTCTGTTGATTCGCTTGTATTTGGTTTTTATTTTGTTGATTTTAAGTGAAACATTTTTCGTGTTCTCTTCACTTTGTTGAAGATGTCGTTTGCGGACGGGAGAGATTTTCTTATAAGCTTAATATCATTAGCAGATGCTAGGACTACTTTGTACCTTGAGCCATTAATGAATTGCATTTTAAATAGACGTTATTTCTATTTTAGTATGCTGTTCACTAAATTTTTGAATATTTGAATCGAGAATCTGTATTTTATTCAACTGTTTTATAACACAGAGTTTCTTGGCGCCTATCTTCATCTCTGTTTTTTTTGTTTAGCGTATCATTCTTTTTCTTCCTATGCCGTCCCCATTAACGGAGGTTGGCGACCACATTTCTAAAAGTCTTTTGCAACGTGAAATAATTCGACTACAGTCATGTTTGTCCAGTCACGAATATTTCGCGGCCATGACTTCCTCTTTCTACCTATTCCCTTTTTGCCATCGACTCTACCCTGCATGATAGCCTGCAGAAGACTTTATATTCCTTAGTATGTGTCCCAGGTATGCAGTCCTGAGTACTTTTATTATTCTCAACAATTTTTTGTCTCGACCCATCCTTCTCAGCACTTCCTCATTGGTGACCCTGGCAGTCCATGGAATTCTCAACATTCTCCGGTATATCCAAAATTCCAAGGCTTGAAGCTTCCTAACTATTTGCGCTTTTACCGTCCATATTTCTACTCTGTACAATAGTTGAGACCAGACGTAACATTCAACAAACCTCAGTCTCAGCGCAGTATTCAGATGTTTGTCACAGAACAATTGCTTGAATTTTAAGAACGCTGCTCTTGCCATTTCTATTCGTACCCTGATTTCCTAATCTAATTCTTTGTTGATGTAAGCTCCCAGATATTTATAATTTTACTCCCGTATCATTATTAAAAGGATTGTGCTGAATGTCGATCTAGGGAATCCGGTGATATGTACATGATGTTTCCATAACCAACGTTCGAAAATTTTTCTTACTGTAAAGTCATGACGATTTTACTAGGAAATGTAGTACTGTTTAATAATAATAAAGTTCAAGCAACTAATTCCTATATGCACTAACTTGGTACTGATATCTCTGCTCTCCGATACCAGGTAGCAGTCCCGAAAACATTAAAACTGCTACACTGATGCTTCTAATTATCCAACGCTTAGTCAGTCCAGGACTATACGCCTTATTATGGTACTGATATTGCTGCTGTCCCTCATAAGTAAATATAATATGCAAGAAAGGTTTTAGCAATTTAATAGCATTTTGTATGTTAGAATATTATTTCTCCGAGAAAGTGAAAAATATCTATTTACTATTCGGATTTAATCCATAGATTAAATATTAGAATGCTATAAAATAATGCTATTAGCAGTAAAAAACGGTCTGATAGTAAGTAATGAGAAAACTAAATCAATTTTCTTTAACATACAAGAGAGAGGACGTAGAGTAGGGCATAACGTAACAATAAACCCATATAATTTTGAAAGATTGCAGCGTTTTAGGTATCGTAGATAACGCTGTCACATCAGAAATAAAATGGAATATTCAGGTAGCTAACTAATGTAAATATAACCCACATAACACTTTTAAATCCAGAAGTCTAATACAAATCCCTAACATCAGGATATATAAAAAAGTGATTAAACCAGTGCTATTGTAAAGGTCATCGTCATAGTATAGTCAGAACGCAACAAGGTTCTATTGGCTTTTCTGCTTTTTGTCTTCTCATTCCATTTAAAAATTTTGTAGAGTCCATAAGTACCCCTGTATCATAAATGTATATCGCTTAGTTCACTTGTATATATTATAGGGGTCGTTCAGGTCTTTTTCACTGTATATTGGAACAATAAGTATATCGGTTTAAGTAAGCTCTGATAGTTTGGCAACTATGCGATTAAGCCGTATATTTTCAGCGTATATTCTAAACGGTTGATACGGACTCCTTAGTCTTTATTTTTGTTATCGTTCATACGCATTACAGTATGTAATAGATATGTCTACTACCAAATACCTGTTTTTGGTAGGTACGTGCTTTTCTAAAAATAGCTTTATAGATACAAAAGGATTTCGTTACCAAGTTGGATGTTTTTTTCATATGCGGAAATTTCCTAATGCATTTTGTTAACGTCAAGATGTCTTTATACGTTTTATTTAAGAATCCGATTAATATGAACTTGATTTATTTCATCCATCTATTGTTTTACGATATCTTGTAGCTTCTTTATTGTTTTATTTCTGGTTTTGTTTGTTTACTACATATAATTCTGGATAGGTTATCTTAAAATAAATATTTAAGTGCTAAAATAGATATTTTTGTGTAAAAATGGATAGTAGTCCGCAAAAAATGAAAGAATGCTTAATTTATCTAGCCAGAATATATCACTTTACCAATATTACATACTTCTGAATGGTAAGGTAATTTAGGGGTAATATCTAATCAATATAAGTGGAGTTACTGTCCAATTTGCAATGATCTTTATAAGCAATAGCTTACTGACTGTACTCTACATGTTCAGTTTAAATAATTAAACCTTATCCCTTCAGAAAAGAGCAATTTAAATGGCAAAGTCAACTAAGAAGGTGTGAAGAATCTTTTACCACCTTACATTCACACAAGTTAACCGGTGTTTGCAGGCAAGAGTCCTCCCGAGGGTTCAGATGGCGAGGATTAGCTTTTTTTTTGGTATATCTTACACACGTGTTAATCTGGCCAGTTTTTTCTCGATTTTAGTCATAAAATGGGCTTGTATTCGTGGAGTACATGTTGCGAATATAGATTTTGTTTCTTTCGTTCCTTAGCTACTTATCTTTGAATATTAGGTGTCTTGGTAGCTACGATATTGTAGAGCTTATGTATGGATGTGAGTCTTAATATCCGCTGAATTAGGATGACTAATTTATAGCTAAATCTACGAGTTAAGTATGTGTTGGTGTCATTCATACTGGCAAGGTATATTCGGCAGCAGAACCATAGAATGCAAGCGTTTACGTTTTAAGGGTGGAAGGATGTGCTTCAGAATAATACTTCTGGTCCTCAGTGTGCCTTTTAGTTTTAAACAAAGTTCTGTGAATGACTAAGTGTAATACAAACTATCTTCAAGATATTTATAGCAAGTCCAGAGTATAAGGATTTCATGACACTATTGAATGTTCAGATTTGTGAAAACGTCTGTGTTGGGGACATTAAAGTAGCACACCTGAGTTTTTCCGGGGTTTGGCTTAAAAATTATTTATAGTCTATTTTTATTGTGTTTTGATTTTTCTCCACTTCAGCAACAAAAGTTTTTTGTTGTGCAGTAATAGATGTGTCGTATACATAATAAAAGTCCTAGTATTTACTGGTATGGGTTAATGGTTTGTGTACATTTTATACAGTGTAGGTGCCATTACGCTACCCCAAAGGAGACCGTTCTTCTGCGTTCTCCATCTGCTATTCTTACCATTGAGAAATACCAAAAATCTTCTGTTATGTAGGCATACGCTAGTAAAACAAGTAAGTTTATTACCTAAGGAGATATCATATAGATTTTGAAAAAATTACCCTCTTATTTAAGGTGTCGTTGTATAATACAGACATAATTCTGAATGACCAAACTGAGACAAACAGTTGTCTCAAGTATTGTTTATATTGTAAAGGTCATCGTCATTGTATAGTCAGAACGCAACAAGGTTCTATTAGCTTTTCTGCTTTTTGTCTCCTCATTCCTATTGAAAACTTAGCCACGTAAATAACGTTTTAAAAATATATGTCAATAATTCTGAAGTGCCTTTCCTAAGATAACTTTTATTAAGCCTAGTTCGTTTGACTACATGTAATGGATTGGATAGTTCCCAACAGATAAGTATTGATTGATTGATTGTAGGTTGGATAGCAGTTGGTTGTACAGGCATGTGTTGATAAATATGATGGGTCGGTAGGTAGTCCCATTATTCCTAAATCTTACCATATGTTACCTCCCCTGTTGATTCGTGGACGTCCTAAGGGCATTTTTTCTCTCGGGGAATTCTCCCAGTTTAACTTGGCAATGCACTTATAGGAAAGCCTTTGGATATAGCCAGCGTAACTTTGGCGTTGAGATTTAGTCTCTTGTATGACGTTGCTATCTTTATATATCTGTTAGACCTTGGCATTAGTTCCGGTTCGGTATTGGTTAGTATTCGAACATTTGTAAGTTGCTTTCTAAGTGCTATTGATTGAAAATTTGACGAGAACGCTAACAAAACAATATAAGTAAAACTTAGGTATTAATTAGATCAGGATTACTAGAAAAGTTATCAGAATTATTATCCAACTTACAAAGGTCCGAATACTAACCAATACCGAACCGGAACTAATGCCAAGGTCTAACAGATATATAAAGATAGCAACAAGGCTTTCTTAAGGCCTTTATTTTAAATATTCTTTTTTAGTAATGCAAATACATAAATAGAACCTGGAATATACATGTAACCTTTAATCTCTGGGATAAATCGATCTCCTGAATAATGGCACCGATATATTTAGTTAAAATTCTGTGCACTTATTTTATCCGTTTATGTCCTTATCATTCATATATGAGTTGTAACCGATATTAAAAACTCATTTACTTTTCACAAAGAGACTCCATATTAACTATAGTTATTACTATACAAATCTGATTCGAAATATCGTCGAGTATGTAAAATTATTTTTAATGAAAAGTTAATTAGCCATTTCTTATGGGGTTCAAAAGAGAGACTTTACGAAAATTTGAGTACAAATAAGACCACCGTAATCAGTTGTACCCTGGGTAATAAATAATTAATTAATCGGCTAATCAGAATCACCCGTTCAATATAATTTTTGTCAAATCGGTCCTTTTTAGGATCAATTATTCTAATTATGTCTATAAATATTAAGGGCATATCTAGAGATAAAGACACTTTACTTTACTTAACCTTATCAGACATATGCGCTTAGCACAAATGTGACGTATTTCTTGTGCAGAAAATACATAGAGGGCAAAAAATAGTGTATTTGGTATTAAGCTGATCGCTGAAAATCACATAATAAATGTGAAAGTGCTATCTCTGCCGGCCAAGAAGCAAAGAAAAACTTAAAATGAGAGAGGAAAAAACCAGTCAGCTGAAGGAACCTTTTAACGATGTTGAGCTTGGATCCACTATCTACGTATATAATAAAGAATAGTACGGCACTGACTGAAGATCTGAGCACAAAGCTTATTATAAAATTTTGACCAAAAATACAACAGTTACTGGTATCCAAAGTCTGCAGACAAACAAAGCAAAGACAAAGTTGTTGCCTTGCTTAAACCTGGCAAAAACTCCAACGACCACAAAAGCTATTGGTCAATATATTTATTTTGCTTTATAAAATACTCCTCAAGAGGTAAAACAGAAGAAAAACTCAAATTAAAAGACAAAAGTTGCTACAGACAGGGAAGATCATGTACGCCACAAATACTAAATCTTGTCCAACACAGCAAAGATGGGTACGAAAGATATCAGTTATGAGGAGTGGTATTTGTCAATCTAAGCAGCAATTTGCAGCTGACGACACCTTAAATAACAGAGCATTTTTTCAAAATCTATATGATATTTCCTTAGATAATAAACTTACTTGTTTTACTAGCGTATGCCTACACAACAGAAGATTTTTGGTATTTCTCAATGGTAAGTATAGCAGATGGAGAACGCAGAAGAACGGTCTCCTTTTGGTAGCGTAATGGCACCTATACTGTATAAAATGTACACAAACCATCAACCCATACCAGTAAATATCAGGACTTTTATTATGTATACGATACATCTATTATTGCACAACCAAAAACTTTTGTTGCTGAAGTGGAGAAAAATCTAAATCATGCTTTAAACACAATAAAAATAGACTATAAATCGTTTTTAAGCCAAACCCCGGAAAAACTCAGGTGTGCTACTTTAATGTCCCCAACACAGACATTTCACAAATCTGAACATCCAATAGTGTCATGAAATCCTTATACTCTGGACTTGCTATAAATATCTTGAAGATAGTTTGTATTACACTAATTCATTAACAGAACTTTGTTTAAAACTAAAAGGCACACTGAGGACCAGAAGTATTATTCTCCGCAAACTTGTCAGCTAAAAATGCACATCAGCACATCCTTCCACCCTTAAAACGTAAACGCTTGCATTCCATGCTTCTGCTGCCGAATATACCTTGCCAGTATGAATGACACCAACACATACTTAACTCGTAGATTTAGCTATAAATTAGTCATCCTAATTCAGCGGATATTAAGACTCACATCCATACGTAAGCTCCACAAAATCGTAGCTACCAAGAAACCTAATATTCGAAGATAAGTAGCTAAGGAACGAAAGAAACAAAATCTAGATTCGCAACATGTACTCCATGAATACAAGCCCATTTTATGACTAAAATCGAGAAAAAACTGGCCAGATCAACACGTGTGTAAGATATACCCAAAAAAAGCTAATCCTCGCCATCTGAACCCTCGGGAGGACTCTTGCCTGCAAACACCGGTTAACTTGTGTGAATGTGGGGTGGTAAAAGATTCTTCACACCTTCTTAGTTGACTTTGACATTTAAATTGCTTTTTCTGAAGGGACAAGGTTTAATTATTTAAACTGAACATGTAGAGTACAGTCAGTAAGCTATTGCTTATAAAAATTATTGCAAATTGGACACTAACTCCACTTATATTGATTAGATATTACCCCTAAATTACCTTACCATTCAGAAGTATGTAATATTGGTAAAGTGATATATTCTGGCTAGATAAATTAAGCATTCTTTCATTTTTTGCGGACTACTATCCATTTTTACACAAAAACTATACAAATAATACATAATAATAAAAAGTGTACAATAGTATACAAACAAAACCAGAAATAAAATAATAAAGAAGCTACAAGATATCGTAAAACAATAGATGGATGAAATAAATCAAGTTCATATTAATCGGATTCTTAAATAAAACGTATAAAGACATCTTGACGTTAACAAAATGCATTAGGAAATTTCCGCATATGAAAAAAACATCCAACTTGGTAACGAAATCCTTTTGTATCTATAAAGCTATTTTTAGAAAAGCACGTACCTACCAAAAACAGGTATTTGGTAGTAGACATATCTATTACATACTGTAATGCGTATGAACGATAACAAAAATAAAGACTAAGGAGTCCGTATCAACCGTTTAGAATATACGCTGAAAATATACGGCTTAATCGCATAGTTGCCAAACTATCAGAGCTTACTTAAACCGATATACTTATTGTTCCAATATACAGTGAAAAAGACCTGAACGACCCCTATAATATATACAAGTGAACTAAGCGATATACATTTATGATACAGGGGTACTTATGGACTCTACAAAATTTTTAAAAATTATGAAACTATACATGTTAACGAATCGACACAGCCAATATTATGGAATGGTCAAGTGAGCTCCGTATATCGGTGTCCACTTCACCGCGGAGCTCACTTGAACCTTAATTTTAACATGGGCGGAGTTTACTTTATGCCGTAGATATATATATATATATATATATATATATATATATATATATATATACATCCTACTATCACTTTCGCATCGATACATTATGCTTTTACCATCAATTTAGCATCGTCTTGCAAACTAGCATCTGTATATCGACGCTACTTTACAAGACCTTAATAACTTTTTTCCTGTACCTGTTACAAGAATTTTAACCATCTCATTGATTAGAGTTTTGATACCGTGTTGGTATTTTAAAATATCTGCTTTCTCTCTTTATCCCTTACTGAGTTATATAAGTTTATTCCAGAAAATGTTTGAGTCTAAAATGATGGTACAGTGAAAATATTATATATATTTAGTTCAGGGTTTTACCGTTTACTCGCTGCCATTATATACATGAAAATGTATATCCCACTTTCATTATCAATCATTTTAGCATCAGAAATTTGGCATCGCTGTTGAATATAATATTACCCACAACGAAATAGTAAATTTAAGAATATATATATATTTTTTTCACCCACAAATCATTCTGGCATCATGTTTAGTTAAAAGTAACGGGTTATTATATATTGCAACTACCTATTGTATCTTCGCTCCAATTGGTCCAGTCGCGACGTACAGCCCCTCAAATGATAGGATTTAACCAATAAAATACAATAAGACAGAAAAATCAAATATAGCAGCATGTCAAAAAGGCTTTAATTATATATCTTCGTTTCTATAAGTCCAATCGTGACGTACAGTATCTCAAATGACAGGATTTAACCAACTGAAAACAATGAAATAAAAAAATTAAATACAGCAACATGTCAAAAGGGCCGTAGTCACGTATCTTCGGTTCTATTAGTCCAATCGTGACGTATAGTACCTCTAATGATAGAATTTAACATAAAGAATACAATGGGATAGAAATATCAAATGCAGAGCAATGTCAAAAGGGCCTTAGTTGTGTATCTTTAGTTCTATTAGTCCAATCATGACGTGCAGTACCTCAAATGAAAGGATTTAACAAATAAAATACAATGAGGTATAGGAATTAAATGGAGTAGCATGTCAAAATGGCCGTAGTTATGTATCTTTGGTCCTACTAGTCCAATCGTGACGTACGATACCTCAAATGATACCACTTAACCAATAGAATACAATGACATAGAAATCAAATACAGCATCACGTCAAAAGGGCCTTAGTTACGTATAACGTACAATAAGATAGAAATGTAAAATACATCAGCTTGTCAAAAGGGCCTTAGTTATGTATCTGCGGTCTTATTAGTAAAATCGTGACGTTTCGTACCTCAAATAATAGAATTTAACTAATAGAATACTATGAGATATAAAACTTAAATAGAGTAGCCTGGCAAAAGGCTTTTGACAAAATCTGACATAACAAAATGCTAGAAATATTGGAAACAGCGGGATTGATCGATAAAGATCTACGAATAATTACAAATCTATACTGGCATCAAGTGGCAATAATAAAGGTTGAACAAGAACTGTCGGATGAAATAAATATAAAAAGAATAGTGAGACAAGGCTGTATATTGTCGCCTTTACTTTTTAACTTATATTCGGAGGAAATATTTAAGGAAGCCTTAATGGAGACAACCGAAGACAAACATAATTATATACAGGATGACGGAATAAAAGTTGGAGATGCCACACTGGACAGAGTAGAGAAACTCGTGTATCTCGGCAGTAATATCAATGAGAGCTGGGATCCAACCGCAGAAATTAAAAGCCGACTAGACAAGCCCGAGCTGCCTTTGTAAAAATGAGAAACGTACTTTGCAGTCACGATCTTAGTATTGACCTTAGAGTTCGAGTGACATTTGCTACATCTTTCCTGTCCTGCTGTATGGAGTGGAAGCGTGGACTCTAACTGAGGCTATACAGTTATATTATATTATAGGGCTGTGGGTATACAGACGACTACTGAAAATAAGCTGGGTCGACAGAGTTAGAAATGAGGAGGTCCTTAGACGGCTGAACCAAACTACACAACTGGTTAATATAATAAAGAAACGCAAGCTGGAATACTTAGGTCATATTATGAGACACCCTGAAAAATATAATCTTTTACATCTGATCATTCAGGGAAAGATCCAAGGTAATCGTGGTCCTGGTAGAAGAAGAACATCATGGCTGAAAAATCTAAGGCATTGGATGAAAAATCAACTACATCGTTATTTAGAGCTGCTGTCAATAAAGTCACGATGGCAAATATGGTAGCCAACATGATATCCAACGATCGATAACGGTCATGGAACTAGAAGACGAAGAAGTCTGGCAAAAGGGCTTTAGTTATGTATCTTCGATCCTATTTGTCCAATTGTGACGTACAGTACCTCAAATGGTACCATTTAACCAATAGAGTACTACGACGTAGAAATCAAATACATCAACACGTCAAAACGACCTTAGGTATATATCTTTGCTCCTATATATGTTATGTCAAAAGAGCCTTAGTTCTAAAATGATAGGATTTTACCGAGATAATACGATGGTAGAGAGAAATTAAACATGGCGGCATCTAATAACACCTTAAACTGGCAGCAATAAAACGAATTAACGCACAGAGATGTGTGGCATATTACGTGACAGGATTTAGCGAATACCATACAATTACGTCATACATCTCTTTGCATACGTCCACTTTTAGTTAACTACTTAGTATCTATTCAGTACTTTGCTTTACGGTGTTGAGGCATGGACTCTTAAACAGAAGAATGTTAAAAATCTTGAAAGCTTTGAGATGTGGTGCTACCGCCGTATACTAAAAATAAGTTGGGTGGATATAATTACAAATGAAGAGGTATTAGAAGTTATTCACCGGTCACCGCCTTTTCTGTAAATGGAGTGAATATTGTTTTCCATTTAATATTTTTTCCTGCTGGTATTTGGTCTAAGCTTACTTCTTTTCCCCATTCAAGCTGTTTCATAGCTAATTCTACTTCCTCTTTATAGTGCCCTGTTCACCTGTTTTGGTAATTTCGGACTATTTCATCTCTTATAACATAAAACAGTTGTTTCAGATATCTTTATCGCGTTTCCTTTTTTTATGGATGAATATTCTGCCGTTTTCATCTTCTACTATTTCATATGGAGCTACACGATTAACAATTCCAAATCAAGAAAACATAAATAACACTTCGAATTATATTATACAACTAATAGTCCAAAAATAAAGAGCAAGAGGTAGATGGCCAAGAAGCCGAAATCTTAATGACGAACACAAATATAATCGACTAATCAGACGATTAAGATCAGCGCTACATGATGAAGGCAATGCCACATTTGAACACTACATTAGTACATTGTCTAAAGAAGATCATTAAGTATGAATAGCAACAAAAACACTTAAAGAGACCTGAACAACACAACTCACCATTTAAGAAAGATGACGTTAGTTGAGGAAGATCAGACCAGGAAAAAATGTCAACATTTTCAGAATACCACATAATAATAGTCAAGCAATAGAACACTGAAAACTTTTATTTTTAACTGTACGCCCATGACTGACTTACCATTTTTTAAATAACAATATTGCACTTGTTTATTGTATATTTTTCATCTTTCAAGATAATTCTTATAGGGATATATGTATTTATAACATACGGTCTTATGGTCTTATTACGGCTTTAAGATTATTCGACCCAAATGTATCTTGTACCGCACTGCTAATTGAGAATTATGTTTGTAATGCGATAAGAGGTCCGGATATACGAGACACCAGTGACTCATGCCGCACTGATAAAAATCCGGCAGGAATCTGTATTTCTATAAAAAAAAATATGTAGATTAATTTGTTTTGTATATTAATTTAGTTTAGTTTGAACAAGACTTGCAGTAAAAGATTTTTCTAAATATAGAATGTAAACCATATTCCCAATGCTTTGTGAAAGAGAACCAGTTTATAATATACCGGACGACGAAGGACTTCAACATCTAATTAATAGGATTACCACAATGTGTGATGAATATGGCCTTAAGCTAAACACCGCAAAGACAAAGGTGATGGTCGTCAGTAAAACGCCAACACAACCGGAAGTGGTAACAGCTTATGGTGAACAACTGGAGAGAACTAACAGTATTACTTACCTTGGTTGTAATCTAAATGAGAACTGGGACATGAGCATACGGATAGAGAAGGCCAGAGCTGCATTCTTTAAGATGAAGAATCTGTTATGTGGAAACAATATTACTTTAAGTCTGAAAATTTGATTAGTGAGATGTTATGTGTTCCCTACTCTTTTGTATGGTGTCGAAGGTTGGACTTTGACGGATACACTTCTCAAGAAACTGGAAGCCTTTGAAATCTGGGTGTATCGGAGAACCCTACGAATAAGTTGGGTGGATAGAGTTCATAACGAAGTTGTTTTGCATCGGATGGGAAAAGTTACGGAAGTCGTCAAAACAGTTAAAAATCGCAAACTTGAATATTTTGGCCATGTTATGCGCCACCCTTCTTCTTAAAGTTCCATCTCCTATCGGAGGTTGGATATCATAACGGCTATGGTTACTTTGTTAGCTGCTGCTCTGAAAAGTTGTAGTGAACTACAGTTAAACCATTCTCTAAGGTTCTTCAGCCAGGAGATGCGTCTTCTTCCTATGCTTCTTCTTCCTTGGATCCTTCCTTGCATAATAATTCTCATCAGCTCATATTTTTCTCCTCTGGTTATGTGACCCAAATATTCTAGTTTTCTTCTTTTTATGCTGTTCATAATTTCTAACTCCTTATTTAGACGTCGTAGTACCTCAGCATTATCCTTTGGTTATCCAAAGGTAATCCTTTGAACCCACTGAATTTTTAATATTTTTCTGTAACACCACATTTCGAACGCTTCTATTTTCCTTATGTGTTTTTTCTTCAATGTCCAAGCTTCCATTCCGTATAGTAAGACAGAAAATATGTAACATCTTAGAGCCCTCAATCTGAGATGCAACTGAAGGTCTCTGTTGGTAAGCATTGTCTTCATTTTCACAAATGCTTGCCTTGCATTTTCAATTCGGACTTTGATTTCTCTGCTTTGGTCATTTTTGTCATCAAACCAGGTTTCCCAGAGAGATATAATATACTCCATTTAATAATACAAGGCAAGGTAGACGGAAGAAGAGGGCCAGGTCGAAGAAGAACGTCATGGCTTAGAAACCTGAGAGATTGGCTTAACAGATCCTCTGCATCTCTTTTCCGAGCTGCCGTCAACAAAATTACTATAGCCAATTTGATAGTCAACGCTCGATAATCGAGCTCGGCACATGTAGAAGAAAAAAAGGACGACGTAATAACACCTTATTTTAGAATATTGGTCGATGAATTGAAATCATTGTTCAAGAAACGAATTATTCATGTGCAGATGTTTTACTATAAAAACATGTAGAACCAAAATCTCGATTAAAAAAGTTGCAACCAGTTACTCAGGATGGAACTTAACCCCATTATTGATTTTACAAGTGATAAGATGGGTCGACAAGAAACCAGTTTTATTCCTTACATCATTTAAACATAATAGTTGTATCTTGGTTTAATCAAATGAAAAGAAAAATTATACACAAGTACTAAAACCACAAACTATTCTCGATTATAACTTGGTGAAAAAGAGTGTTGATTTTAGTGATCAAGTGGCTTCTTATCAAAGCCCAATACGCAAAATTCTGAAGTGGTACCGAAAAGTGGCAGTGAAATTAATATTTAATACCTGATTTAATACCACAGTAGTCAATGCTTAGTTGCTAAATAACAGAAAACGTAAAAAAGTGACAACCTATCCTTGAGTTCAGACTGGAGTCGCGAAGGCATTTGCAAATAAAGAAATGTTGTAACCTTCACGACAAGTTACATCCAAAAATACCATCTCAGGCAAAGCGATGTAGATAATACAAAGAGAAGAAAGTGTACAAGATGTTACAAATTTTTAAGAAGAAGCATGATTAGTAGAAAGGCCGATAGAAAAGTTAAAAAAGTTAAAACATACTCTGAAGAATGTGATGGCAAAACTGCAATATGTCTAGTGTGCTTTATTGAATCACATTAAAAAACAATTTTACTTATACAGGAACTATTATTAAGTAAAAACGTATTGTGCCTCAAGTGGCCTTATAATATTGGATAAGTTGATAGTTTCTAGTAGAACGTTTTTATTGTTAATTACCTCCGTAAAAGTGAGTTATAGTATTTATAAAAAAATGGATGTAAATAATATACCTTCGACATCTAAAAAAGCTAGATTTGAACATAAACGTAGATTGACCACTGCTGAATTACAATCATTGTTAGAAGCATCGGGCGAGGACGATGTAGATTAAACGAATGGTGGAAGTGACCCTGATTGACTCTGATGAAATATTTGCACAAAGTCGTTCAGAAAAATCGAGGATTGCGTTTTGGAAAGAGACAACACAAACAGAATTTAAGACTTTTCTCGGGCTTATGTTCCATATGGGTACAATTAAGATGAACCGTCTGAATGACTACTGAAAAAGTATGGGTAACTTCTATAATAGTGTTGACTTGACTAGACAATTGATCATAGCCCATATTAAGAAATAACCGAATAGACAATCCTCACTTGTCAAAGAAACTAAAAAAACGTGAAGTGGTCTAAAAACTAAAAAGTCCCCTATTCAAACTGGTTTTTAATAAAAAATTTAATAATATGTTAAAGTTTTTTTAATATACCCTAAAACTGAAAGCGCAAAGAATCGATTGCAAGTTACAAAATACTTGTAATCATACTGTTTGGACAAGTACAGTTGTTTAAATAATCGGTTTCTGTGATAAACAAATTGAATAAATTGTAAAATATTTTTTGATCTGCTTGATATTTAGCACACTTTAATAACTCATCAATTGCAATAATTTCAAGTAGCTATATTACCTGTCGTTAGGCAAAAAACAAAGTTATTAACATTTATAAATTACTACAAACATAATATCTTACAGTTTACGGTTTTTTCGTTTTTTCTTATCTCAATTATTTATGTATTTAAATTTGGTATTTGTCTACATAAAAAACTTTTTATGGTCTACAACATTTATTTGAATTGTTTTTCTTTAGAATGTATACAAAACGTTTTATAAGCAAACAATTATTTTCTTTTTGCCTTTTAAGATTGTTTAAAAAAACAAAGCAAAATCAACTTTAGTCAACTCAGTCTTTACGAATTTTTCGTCGGCTACCCCTCATACTATTTAGAATTTATATTTCTGTATAAGATTTTTTTAAACTATTCGTGAACTACTTTCTTATGGCATGGTCAAAGTCAAATATTATTTTTCTATGTGATTAAGCCACAATTATTGGTCGATATTGAGATGAAAATTACATTTTTAATTAACTAATATTTAACGATATGTTTTCCAATATTTAACCTTGTTTATTGTACAAATTATGTAAGAATGTGTATACACATTTTGTACAAAAAACGTTTTTTGAGAACGATTTCCTGAATGGAAATCAAAATGTCAAACATTAAATAATTAAAAATGTAATTCTCATCACAATCACAACCAATATTTTTGACTTAATCCCATAAAAACCTAATATTTATCTTAAACTATTCACTGATAGCTTCGATAAAACAGGTTGGAAATTAAAATATGTAAAATATTCCCCGACACAACTCTCTGGGAAAAAATATCTAAATAAATATACCAACTGAACATTGATATAAAAAAACCTGTTAGTTGACCCCAGCCGGCTGAAATCAGCCGGCTGGCAGGTAGATTCAATGTCTTTATTATTTGAACTTGACCGACCGACCAAACCGATCGATATTTTTATGTTTTCAAATATAATTTTAAGTATTAATACTGGCAACATCTATTGGCTTTAAAATGATACCAAATACAATAATTTTACTTCCCGAGGTTACAATGATGGTTTGATGTAAAAAATTTAATATATAAAAAAATCGGATTATCGAAAAACCGACAACGGTGCCAAGCCTACAAAGGTGCTCTAAACGAACATACACGACTTATAAATAGGAAATGATAGCATTTCTTGGTGATGCTAAACTACTGCAACGTGAAAAGAGCTCTAAATGATAGCGGGATGTATATATATATATATATATATATATATATATACAGGGTGGTCCTAAAGTAATTGTACAAACAGAAACCATAGATTCTGCACTTTAAAATATTACGATTTAAGCCAACTTGCTTTAATAAAATGTTGATATTAAGAAAGATACAGGGTGTTAAAGTGGAAATTTAAAATTCTATTTTTCGCTATAACTTTTACGTTTGTAAATATTTTTGGACAAAAATTTATAATTGGACGCTTTTAAGTAGGATAAATTATAATTTTATACATAAATTAATGTTACTGATAGATGGCGCCACATATGCCACAGGTGTGGCATAGATTTGCGCTTAACTTTTTTGCTCTTAAAGTTACCTCTATTTGTGTTAAAAAATAATAAACATACATTATTTTTACAAAGAAAAGGTATACTTGTTAGTAACCTCAAAATTTAACCGTTTTCGAGATAATCGCATTTTATAAGTCAGCTGCCTCATAATTCTTAGTTGTGATATTTGTGCGGTAAAGCACTCAATACCTGTAGATAAGCATAATTCATAGTTTATTCTTATTAAAACAACTCAAAGATGATAATGTAACATTACAAAATTTTTGTTATGGCTGCTAAATGTCTTATTGGAGAAAATATTCTTCATCTTCTTCTTTAGGTGCCGTGTCCGTATTCAGACGCTGGCCGTCATCATGTATACAATTTTCCTTTTCTATCGCTTCTTAAATTTCTATACCTACTGGCGTTGTATTACTTTTTCCCTATTGTAAAATGCTGAAAAACTAAAATATATGGTTTATGTAAGATGGTACACCACCACATTCTAGAGAGAAGGCGTTGAGACCATAGTTAAATATACCTTTTCTGAACGTTGGATTGGACGTGGTAGTCATATTCCTTGGCAATGTGGTGAGATATTGATATAATTATTTAATTTATAAAAATACCCAAAATAATACTTATTATTCATTACGTAAATTGTTGTTTACCCATTTTTATTATGACAAATGGAAACTAAATCACAGGTATGAAATAACACACGTGTCTTGTTTCATAATACTTTTGCTACAAATCTTACCTTAAAGATTCAGCATTTTTACAAAAACATCATCGTTGGCCTAATAACCGATATTGTTATAAATATAGTAAACAAACAGGCAATTTAGTTCAGCGTAATATTAGTTCGTTAGTTCATAATATTATCATCATTATCATAATAGTCCATTTGTTAGATATGTAATTATAGTTACTCGTAAGCTTATATGAGTGTATATAAGTAACCAATGAATGAGATACATCACAGTTTAATACATTATTTAACCTTTGCGACATAATATACTATAAGATTTGGATATAGATTCGTCCATTATATATTATAGCCACCACGTAGCCCAGAATTTAATCCGCTTGATTTTGGTGTATGGGGCGTATTAAAACAACGTGTCTATAAGAATGCCATAAACATTTGCAACCAAATATGGGAAGAAATAAATACTGCAACAGTTTCTTTAGAACCAATGATGCTATTTAATATGAGATGATTTTTATGGAATATATTGACAAATGAATTAATGAAAATGGTAGACATATCGAACACTTACTTTAACAAAAAGTTTAGTAATTTAGTTTAACTATTTCTTAATTTGGTTTGTAAACAAAATGTTTTGATTACGACTTTAATTTAACATAAAATATAAAATGTTTGATGTAAAATCCTATTATTCTGTTTTTTGTCATATCCTATTATTAATTATCCTGCTGATATATTTATTTTATTTAATATTTCGTTAACTATTAACTTTAGTTATTGGTATTTTATACCAAAATTTAGATTTATTAATGTTTTTGTCTATTTTTCCTTCGTTACCTGGGGTAATTGCCTTAACTCAGAAATATGCAGCTGATTTGTAAAATGCGATTATCTCGAAAACTATTGAGTTTAAAAGCTATTAACAGGTATACCTTTTTTTTGTTGAAATAATGTATCTTTAATATTTTGTATCACAAATACAGTTCACTCAAAGAGCAAAAAAGTTAAGTGCAAATTTATGCCACATATGTGGCATATGTGGCGCCCTCTATCCGCTACATCAAAATGTGCATCAAATTATAATTTCTCATATTTAAAAGTACCCAGTTGTAAATTTTTATGCATAAATGTTTACAAACATGAAAGTTATAGCCAAAAATAAAATTTTTAATTTGCACTTTAACACCCTGTATCTTTCTTAATATCAACATTTTATTAAAGCAATTTAGCTTAAATCGTAATATTTTAAAGTGTAGAATCTACTGTTTCTTTTTGTACAATTACTTAAGGACCACCCTGTATATATATATATATATATATATATATATATATATATATATATATATATATATATATATATATATATCTACGGCATAAAGTGGACTCCGCCCATGTTAAAATTCAGGTTCAAGTGAGCTCCGTGGTCAAGTGGCCACCGATATACGGAGCTCACTTGACCATTCCATAATATTGGCTCTGTCGATTCGTCAACATGTATAGTTTCACAATTTTTAAAAATTTTGTGGAGCCACTAAGTACCCCTGTATCATGAATGTATATCGCTTAGTTCACGTGTATATATTATAGGGGTCGTTCAGATCTTGTTCCGTGTATATTGGAACCATACGTATATCGGTTTAAGTAAGCTCTGATAGTTTGGCAACTATGGGATTAAGCCGTTTATTTCCAGCGTATATTCTAAACGGTTCATATAGACTCCTTACTTTTGTTATCATTCATACGCATTACAGTATGTAACAGATATGTGTACTACCAAATACCTGTTTTTGGTAGGTACGTGCTTTTCTAAAAATAGATTTATAGATACAAAAGGATTTCATTACCAAGTTGGATGTGTTTTTTCATATGCGAAAATTTCCTAATGTATTTTGTTAACGTGAGTATGTCTTTATACGTTTTATTTAAGAATCCGGTTAATAAGAATTTCTTTTATTTCATCCATTGTTTCATGATATCTTATATACAGCTTTTTTATTATTTTAATTCTTCTATTTTATTATTTTATTTTTTTCTGGATTCTATTTCTTATTATTCTATTTTTTAATTTTGGATAGAAGGTTATCTCAAAATAAATATTTAAGTGCTAAAATAGATATTTTTTTGTTAAAATGGGTAGTAGTGCACAAAAAAGGGAAGAATGATTAATTTTTCTAACATGAATTATACCACTTCACCAATATTACATATTTCTGAATGTTTTATCTCGTATTTAGGAGTAATATGTAATCAATATAAGTGGAGTTAGTGTCAAATTTGCAATGATCTTTATAAGTAATAGCTTACTGACTGTACTTTACATGTTCAGTTCACATAAATAAACCTTGTCCCTTCAAAAAAAAAAAAAGATTTGAACGGTAAAGTTAACTAAGAAAGTGCGATAAGTCTTGTACCACCCCACATGCACACAAGTTAACCGGTGTTTGCAGGCAAAAGTCCTCCTGGCAGATTTAAGGAAGATAACTACCATAAGGAAGTTCCGTTCGAGGGATCAGATGGAGAGGAGCAGCTTATATTTGTTTGTATATCTTGCAGATGTGTTGATATAGCCAGTTTTTCCTTGATTCTAGTCATAAAATGGGTTGGTATTCGTGGAGTGGATGTCACGAATCTGGACTTTGTTTTTTTTTGCTCTCTAGCTACTTATCTTCGGATATTAGGTGGATTGATAGCTACGATATCGTAGAGCTTATGTATGGATGTGAGTCTTAATATTCCCTGAATTTGGCTGACTAATTTATAACTAAATATTTTATAAGTTATTTAAATAACTATTTATAAGCGGCATTTAGATTAACAAATACCACCTCATACCTGATATTTTTCGTACTTCTCTTCGCTGTGTTGGGCAAGATTTAGTATTTGTGACATATATGATCTAACCTGTCATATATAGCCACTTTTGTCTTTTAATTTGAGTTTTTCTTCTAGTATCGGTTTATATTAAGGATCATGTACAGAAGTATTCTGTATAGCTGACAAAATAAATAGATATATTGGCCGATAGCTTTTGTGGTCGTTGGAGTTTTTGCCAGGTTTAAGCAAGGCAACAACTTTGTCTTTGCTTTGCTTGTCTAAAGACTTTGAATATTAGCCATTGTTGTATTTTTAGTTCAAATTTTATAGTTAGTTTTGTGCTCAGATCCTCAGCCAGGAGCCGTAATATTGTTCATTATATACGTGGATAGCGGATCCAAGCTCAACATCGTTGAAAGGTTCTCTCAGCTGACTGGTTTTGTTTTCTTTCATTATAAGTTTTTCTTTGCTTCTTTGCCTGCATTTAATTTGTAATTTTCAGCAATTAGCTTAATACCAAATACCATAGGATTGGCCATCTACGTGCTTCCTGCATTTTGTTAAGCGCATATGTAAAGTGGAGTGTCTTTATCTCTAGATATACTCTTAATATTTATACACATAATTAGAATAGTTGGTCCTAAAAAGGACCGATTTGACAAAAAACATATTGAACGGGAGATTTAAGAATTAACGATTACTTAATTATTCATTACCCAGGGTACGCCCGATTGCGGTGGCCTTATTAGTACTTCAATTTTCCTGAACGCTTCTACTTTAAACTTCATAAAAAATGACTAATCTTTCACTTTTCTGTTACTGTTATTTTAAGACGATATTTCGAGTCAGATTTGTATAGTAATAACTATAGTCAATATATAGTCTCTATAAGTAAATGAGTTTGTGGTATCGGTTACAACTCATATATATTGATAATGAGAAAATAAACAGGTTAAAATAGGTGTAGAAAATTTTACCTACATATATCGGCACCATTGTTCAGGAGATGGGTTTATCCCAGAGATCAAAGGTTACATACTTTTACAGGCGTATTCTAGGTTCTATTTATATATTTTTATTACTAAAAAAGTGTATTTATAATAAAGGCCTTAAGCTATCTGTAGATTCCATGAATATTAGAATCTATGGAAATTAGCAAATTAAAAAATACAGACATAATTCTGAATGACCAACTTGAGACAAACAGTTATCCCCTCCTCAACTTATTCAGTTACAAAATATGACGTGTAAACGCATACCTGTTTAATTGTTAGATAAAATGAATTTCCATCAAGTAACGGTCGAATCTATCACTTACTAAAAGAGTACGAAAAGACCTGCTTATGCTTTAGAGTATGGGTACTTTAGTACAAAGTACCCTTTGCTTTCGCCAATTGCTTTGTCACTTTCTCAGCGATGGGTCTCCCTTTTGCTCATCAATAATGTTCCCGCTCGATATAGTTATTCTAAGATATTCAGATTTCACTATATGCTCTACATTTGGCTTTATCTCCTATTAATTTACAACTACGACGAAATCTTTATAATATATCGGATGCATTGATATTAAAGTGGAGTAGAATACTTGGTAGATAATATTTATTTGTTTTGAGTATACTTATTTTACGACCTAGTACATAAAAAAATAAATACTTGTGTGCTCAGTGCTTTCTAAGTCTGTAAAACATAAACATGCTTCCATATTAGATTATACATTTATTAAGAATGTCCACTCTCTGAATTGAAGTTTTTATCTTAAAATATGACTGTGTCCCACAATCTTTCACAAAAGTTATTCTTTTCTGAAATTTTCTGAATAAGGTTCAATAGGTTTTTATATTTTGTTTTAAGTTTTAATCTTTAAATCGGAGTTCATTTTTTGAAAAACTATAAACATGTGACAACAAATTGCTATATGAACGGCGTTATGCATCACTAGACCCAGCCCCAATTTCTTAAATTGTGGATTATGGCGCTTTCTGGTGGAAAAGAGGAACAACAGGATAACATCAGATGTAGACCAAACAAAAGAAATTAGGACACGCATTGAAATATCACGTGCATTATTTTTTAAACTTTAAAAGTTTCTTTGTTTTCGGGATATAAAGTTAGAGCCTGAGAATGCTTCGATGTTACGTGTTCTCTACTTTTCTTTATGGCTTGGAAGCGTGAACACTAAAACAAGTCCATCTGAATAAGTTGGCCGCCTTTGAATTTTGGTGTTACAGAAGAATCCTACGAATATCATGGATTCAAAGAATGTCAAACGTGGAAGTAACTAGAATGATAGGAAATGGGGCGAAAATATTATTAACTATCAAAAGACGAAAACTTGAGTACTTAGGACATGTGATGAGAGGGCAAAAATACGCATTATTACAACTTATTATGCAAGGCAAAATCCGAGGAAAGCGAAATGTGGGAAGACGAAGAATATTCTGGCTTAAAAACTTAAGGGAATGGTTTGAATGCAGTAGTGTAGAACATTATAGAGCGGCAGTCAACAGAGTCCGTATAGCCATGATGATTTACAACCTTCGATAGAAGATGGAACTTAAAGAAGAAGATAGAAAAAGGCATAAACTTTCTACGTAATAAATCCCATTAACCTGTTAGTAACGGAAAACCAGATATATTTAAAAAGATTAAGTACCTTTCTTTTTATTTTGGATTTTGAATTTTGCATAACTAGAGCAAGCGACTAATTTTTGTGTATTAGTTTTGAACCAAGCGCCTCTTGCGAGTGTTTTAATGATTGTAAATCGAATATTTGGAAACATATGTACATAAACGTGGTTAACAATGGTGACGTTGGCAACTTGTTGAGGCGTTTAGGTTAAGAAGTAGTGGCAGTTGTTGCTTAAATTTTTCTATAATAGTCACATTACAGAAGAGCTAACACAGAAAGAGAATACTTAACAAAAGACATAACATTAAGTAAAATGTATGAATTGTATATTGAAGAAGCAGACAATGACCTTGTTAAATTTTCGTTTTACAAAAAAATGTTTTTAACACGATTTAATCTTCAAAGAAAAAAGTTGAAAAAAGATACTTGTAGTAGATGTGATTGTTTCGAATTAGAAATTAAAAATTGCGCAGATAACGAACAATTAAGCGTTAAAAAAAGAAAAAATGTGCACTTAGAAGAAAGAAAGCTAGACATGAAGATAAGCAACGATCAACCAGAAGTGGAAACCTTTTGTTTTGATTTAAAGAAAAACTCTTCCCCTTTCGAGAATTCTAATAAATATTGTATATTATAAGCGTCAATTATGTATTTACAACCTTGGTATCCATAGCGCCAAGGATAAAAAAGTCATTGTTATATTTGGATAGAAGGTGAAGCTGGTCGGGGAGCCCAGGACGTAGGCATTTGTCTTAAGAAACACATTGAAGAAAATGTTACTTCTGCAAAACATGTAATTTTGTGGTCAGACACTTGTGGCGGCCAAAACCGCAGCATTAAAATAGTTTTGATTCTGAAAATGATTTTGGAAACTCATCCTACCATTGAAAAAATTACATTACGCTATTTCTTTCCTAGTCATAGCTTTTACCCAATGGTAGTGATTTTGGAGATTTTGAAAATGCCCTAAAATTTCAACAACGTTTATATACCGTTGATGATTACCTAAACATGATGAAAAAATTCCGTAAAAAGAACCCACTAGTAGTTCACAGAATGAAAAAAGAAGAATTCGTCAAGCTAAGAAGAAATACAAGCGAATCAACGGAAGAGACCAATTTAATAGATCTTGATAAAATATTAAAGTTAACAACTACAATTTCGTAAATATGGAACACTTTAAATATCTTAGATAAATAATCACGGTTAATAATAATGCCACTAAAGAAATACAGATCATAATTTAAACTTTTTACCTATTTTAATACATAGATGCTAATCATGGACAATGACTAAAACGGATAAGGAAGAACTACGAATATTTGAAAGGAAAATAATAGGAAAATTGTTTTAACCTCATTATCATATCGCTACAAATCCGTATAGAAGAAGAACACATACTTAATAAAGAAAGCTCATATAACGATATTGTTTAGGCAAATAAATTGCTTAAGGTAGATCGTACACATGCATAGACGCCAAGATGTCTAACTTGTAAAACTGGTATGGAAGGAAGTTAGCACAGAAGAATACCACTTGGGCGTCTCAGTATGCAATGAAGAGAAAACATCCAATCATATCTCAAAAAATTAACATCGTGAAGGTTCTTCTCTGAACCCCATAACAAATGGCTAATCTTTTACTTTTCATTAAAAATTTAAATTTTAATAAGTCACGTAAATAACGTTTTAAAAGTGCCTTTCCTGAGATAACTTTTTTTAAGCCTGGTTTGTTTGATTACATGCAATTGATTTGATAGTCCCCAACAGATGAGTATTGACTATAGGTAGGATAGCAGGTAGTTGAACAGGCATGTGTTGATAAATATGATGGGTCGGTAGAAAGTCTCATTATTCCTAAATCTGACCTCATGTTACCTTCCCCCTTCATTTGTGGAAGTCCTAAAGGCATTTTTTCTCTTGGGGCATCCTCCCAATTTAACTTGGCAATGTAGTTAATATAGTTTTACATACATTGTTTTGTTAGCGTTCTGGCCACATATCCACACATTAGCACTGGTTTTATCACTGTTTTATATATCCTGATTTAAGAAAGTCGTATTAGACCTCTGAATTTAAAAGTATTATAAGAGTTATATATACATCAGTTAGCTACCTGAATATTCCCTTTTATTTCTTATGTTACAACGTTATCTACGATATCTAAAATGTTGCAATCCTTTAAAATTATATGGGTCTATTGTTACGTTATGCCCTACTCTACGTCATCTCTTTTGTATGTTAAAGAACATTTATATGCTTTATTACTGACTATTAGACCGTTTTTGTTATGCTAATATCATTATTTTATAGTATTCTAATAATTTATGGATTAAATCCGGATAGCAAATTGATATTCTTCACTTTCTCGGAAAAATAATATTCTAACACACAAAATCCTATTAAATTGCCAAAACCTTCCTTGCATATTCTATTCACTCATGAGGGGCAGCAGCAATATCAGTACCATAATAAGGCGTATAGTACTGGACTGGCTAATCGTTGGATAATGGGAAGCATGAGTTTTAATGTTTTCGGGACTGCCATCTGTTAGCGGAGAGCAGAGATATTAGTACCAAGTTAATGCATATAGTAATTGTTGCTTGAACTTTATTATTATTATACAACACTATATTTTCTAGTAAAATTATCATGACTTTACAGTAAGACAAATTTTCGAACGTTGGTTATGGAAACATCATGTACATACCACCAGGTTCCCTATGTCGATATCCAGCAAAATCGTTGTAATAAGGAGACGGCAAACAAAAATCCAGAGATAAAAATATGCACCAAGAAAGTCTGTTTTATTCAACAGTCGAATAAACTACAGATTCTTGATTCAAATAATCAAAAAATCAATAAACAGCTTAGTAAAATAGAAATAACGCCTATTTAAGATGTAATGCATTAACGGGCCAAGGTACAAAGCACTCCTGGCATATGCTAATGATATGGATCTCATAAGAAACTTTCTCCGGTCCGCGAACATCTTTAACAAAGTGCACGAAAAATGTTTCACTTAAAATCAACGAAATGAAAACCGAATACAAGCGAATCAACAGAAGAGACCAATTTAATAAATTTAGAAAAAACATTTAAGTCAACAACTACAATTTCGAAAGTATGGAACACTTTAAATTTGCTGTGGCAAAAATCATCATACTTGGGTTACATTGATATTTATGTGGCAATTAGCTGTAAAAGTCATTGCCTTTTTCGTGTCGTATCATATTTTAACATATCATATTTTGAGTGAAATTGATCCTAAATGCGTCTAATAATATTAAGTTTGTAAAACAGCTGTCCGTTTATGCTCATTCGTTCACCTTTTGTAAAACAGTCTGTGTAAATATAAGGGATTTATATAATCTTTTCATTTCGTAATCTTTTCGTTTTATAATTATAGTTCTCTTGCTTTTATTTTCTATGGTAATACATATACATACCCAATTCAAATGGGAGAAAACCCTTTTTCTCCCTTTCGAGTTCTAAATTAAATATAAACATTATTCTCTTTTTCTCCCTATATGTTATATAAAGATCATCGTCATCGTATAGTCAGAACGTAACAAGATTCTATTGCTTTTTCTTCTTTTTGTCTTCCCTTTCCTATTGAAAATACAGCCAGGTAAATGACGTTTTTAAAATTTATGTCAATATTTCTGAAGTGCCTTTTCTTGGATAATTTTCTTTAAGCCCAGTTCGTTTGCTTACATGTAATTGATTTGATATTCCACAACAGATAAGTATTGATTGTAGGTAGGATAGCAGGTGTTGATAAATATAATGGGTCGGTAGATAGTCTCATTATTCCTAAATCTGACCATATGTTACCTCCTCCTTCATTTGTGGAAGTCTTAAAGGCATTTTTTCTCTTGGGGCATCCTCCCAATTTAACTTGGCAATGCAGTTATTATAGAGTCTTTGGATAAAGCCAGCGCAACTTAAGCACTGAGATTTAGTTTCTTGTACGACGTTGCTATCTTTATATATGTGTTTAATCTTGGAATTAGCTCTGTTCGGTATTGGTTAGTACTCGGACCTCTTAAGTCGGAAAATACCTCTGATGGCTTTTCTAGCAATCCTGGTCTAATTAATACGTTCTCGTTACGTATCCACACATTAGCACTGGTTTGATCACTATTTTATATATCCTGATTTTAGAGATTCGAATTAGACTTCTGGATTTAAAAGAGGGTTATATATACATAAACATCAGTTAGCTACCTAAATATTCCCTTTTATTTTTTATGTAACAACATTACCTACGGCATCTAAGACGCTGCAATCTTTCAAAATTATATGGCTTTATTGTTCCGTTATGCCCTACTCTCGATCCTCTTTTTTGTATGTTAAAGAACATTTATTTGCTTTTCTTATTAGTGACTATTAGACCATCAGTCAGACTATCAGTCAGACTATCAGTCAGTCCCACGGATTCTGGGGGGGGGGGGCAAAATTCTGACATATTTTAGAAAACCATCTAACAGATATATATCTCTAAAAATTGCAACTTTCAATGCAAGAACCCTGCTATCAGAAGAAAAATTCATAGAAATGGAATCTGAACTTGATAAAATCAATTGGGACATTGTTGGAGTCGCTAAGGTCAGAAGGAAAGAAGAAAGCCTAACCACTTTAAAATCCGGTCACATTTTCTATCATGTCGGAGAAAACTATGGGAATGGAGGCATTGGGCTCTTTATTAATAAAAAACTAGCTGAGAATATCATATCAGTAAAAGCAGTTTCCACAAGAGTTATACTTGCAAAATTACAACTTAACACCCGTTACTCCATAAAGATCATTCAAGTCTATGCACCAACATCGAGTCACGCTGACGAAGAAATAGAACAGTTCTATGATGACTTGTACACAGCTGTTTCAGAAGACCAAGAACATTTTACGGTAATATGTGGCGACTTTAATGACAAAATAGGAATAAGCACTGACCCAGCTGAAAATGCCCTCGGAAATTTTGGCACACCAGGTAGAAACGAAAGGGACGAAATACTCTTAAATTTCCTATAAGAAAACAATCTATATTTAATGAATAGCTTCTTCTATAAGAAGATCCATAGAAGATGGACTTGGAAGAGCCCCTATGGTAAGACAAAAAATGAGATCGACTTCATCATCACTGACAAAAAACATATAGTCAAAGATGTTACAGTCTTAAATCAATTTTCGGTTGCAAGCGATCATAGAATGGTCCGAGCAACTGTAGAAGTCAATATTAAGCAAGAAAGACTGAAGATGATAAAAAGTAAAAAATTCAAACCTTGGATGCGCCCAACGAATGAACTTGAGTTTGAAAAATATATCACCAGTAACTTACTCAGAAATACAACAAGAGAAGACATAAATAACCTAAACGAAGAAATAGTAGATATATTAACACAAGCTCAGGAAAAATTTGGCCCTAAACATGGAAAAGAACAAAAAAATAGTAAAGAAACGAAACAAAAAATGGAAGATGGTAGAATGCTGAGAAGTCAAGGAAATGTTGACTTACAAGATATAAACAACATAAATAAAGAAATCTCTAAAGCCATCAGACGGGATATTAGATAATACAACAACGAGAAAATTATAAAAACTATAGAAGACAACAAACCCATGAAAGCATTAAGGAGAAAAATACAAAATAGAAAATGACAAAAAAGAAATCTTCCAACTTAAAGACAAAAATGGAAATATTATCTCAGATAGACCAAGCATATTACATATAGTGGAAAGTTTCTATGAAACATTATATAAAAGTCAACTTATTCCAGAGCTCATCGAAAAACCAATACAAAAGGTACATAATGTAGGATCGGAGGATATACCAGATATATCACGAGAGGAAATTCAACATGCCCTCAAAAATATGAAAAATAATAGAGGTCCGGGAGAAGATGGTGTAGTCATTAAGACAATTAAACTAGGAGGTCCACTTTTGATGTCCCGAATCCAAACACTTTTTAATCTATGTCTGCATAGTGAAAACATTCCAAGTAAATGGAAAAATTCGGTTACAATCATCCCCCACAAAAAAGGGGATAAAGCAGATCTCGAAAACTATAGGCCAATTAGTTTGCTTAACTACCTATACAAGCTCTTAACTCGAATACTGACAAACAGATTAGAAGCAAAACTCGATTTCTATCAATCAGAAGAACAGGCAGGATTTCGAGCGGGACACGGAACAAACGACCATTTGCAATGCCTTAAAACTCTAGTTGAAAAGTCTATCGAATATAACAGACCCCTTGCTCTTATCTTTGTCGACTTCCACAAAGCATTTGACACAGTCGAAACAGTTGCTATCTTAAAAGCACTATCAGAATGCAGAATATATCAAAGGTATGCAAATATTATTGGAAATATATACGAAAATGCGACAACAACCGTTAACCTCCATTGCACTGAGGAGATAAAAATTGGCAGAGGGGTGCGGCAGGGAGATACCTTGTCGCCAAAACTATT
Organism: Diabrotica undecimpunctata; assembly: GCF_040954645.1. Taxonomy (NCBI): domain Eukaryota; kingdom Metazoa; phylum Arthropoda; class Insecta; order Coleoptera; family Chrysomelidae; genus Diabrotica; species Diabrotica undecimpunctata. Next base: position 6,573,571 of record NC_092813.1, read on the forward strand.
TATAACAGCCATGGAGTACGCATTTAAAAGGCTAGAGTGGGAATCAAAGGGTATTAGAATTGATGGAAAGATATTCAATTATCTCAGATATGCCGATGATATTGTTCTCATAACAGACAACTTAGGAGAAGCCAGAGTTATGCTACAACAACTACAGTAAGTGACTCAGAAAGTCGGTTTAAAAATAAACTATGGAAAAACAAAAATAATAACCAATCTCGTCCCCAATGAGTTAATAGAAATCAAAAAGTCGCCCATAGAACTTGTAGAAAAATATGTGTATTTGGGTCACGAAATAAGGTTAACGCAAAATAACCAAACATGCGAGCTACTCAAAAGAATAAGTCTGGGTTGGGCTGCATTTGGAAAAATGAGAGACGTATTTAAAACAAATATACCGATCCATTTAAAAAGAAAAGCTTTTAACCAGTGCGTTCTACCAGTCCTCACATACGGAGCAGAAACCTTAACTCTCACAAAAACATCAGCCGAAAAATTGAGAAGGACACAACGAAAGATGGAGAATCAATGCTTGGAATAAACTTAAGCAATAGAATAAGAAACGAGGAAGTTCGTAGACGAACCGGAGTGGAAGACATTATCGAACATATTACAAAAAAAATGGAGATGGGCAGGACATGTTGCAAGAATGAAAGACAACAGTTGGACAAAAAAATTGCTTGAGTGGAGACCACGGGCTGACAAGCGAAGCCGAGGAAGACCCCCAAAGCGATGGACCAACGACCTCAAAAGAATCGTGACCAATTGGATACCAGAGGTGCAGAACAGAAGCAGATGGAAAAGTCTAAAGGAGGCCTATGTTCAACAATGGACAACTCAAGGCTGATTGATGATGATGATGATGACTATTAGACCGCTTTTATTGCTGCTACTAGGATTATTTGAGAGCATTCTATTATTTAGTTTATGGATTAAATCCGGATAGCAAATAGATATTCTTCACTTTCTCGGAGAAATAATATTCTAACACACAAAATCCTATTAAACTGTCAAAACCTTCCTTACATATTCTATTCACTTATGAGGAGCAGCAGCAATATCAGTACCATAATAAGGCGTATAGTTCTGGACTGGCTAATTGTTGGATAATGAGAAGCATGAGTGTAGCAGTTTTAATGTTTTCGGGACTGCTACCTGGTATCGGGGAGCAGAATTATCATTACCGAGTTAATGCATATATTAATTGTTGCTTGAATTTTATTATTATTAAACAACAAAAGGTAAAAGAAATAATAAGTTAGACTTACTCACAATCAATTTAATTTAACTAATCGGACGACCGGTTTCGCTTTCTATAATATGCAAAGCATCTTCAGGTTACGATACAAAGTTAAAATGCTGAAAATAATAATCCCATATTAGGGTGTTGTCTAATAAAGATAAAAACATAGGTAGGTGATATAAATTATATAAATTACAGTAATTATGCCAATATTACATGTCTGTGGTTTTATAAATGAATAAAATGTTTAAGCAGACAAGGTAAGACCCACAAATTGGTAACATAGTCTATTAAACTGTAATGAATTAATAAATAAACCAATAAATAAACATCACTTACATGCCGGTACTCTATTAATTGGTGGTTGAAAGAACATGGTTCAAACTATCTTGGATTGTTGATTGGAGAACTCAGGTCAACTATTGTAATTGTTTAACAGTAAACGGGGAAGTTCTTGAGGAGACAGATTTTATCCAATGAAGTAGAGATAGGTGGAATGTATTGTTTGTTTTATGAAAGTAATGTTCTATACCATTAATTTCTTTAAAGTTATTTAAGTTTATTCTGGAGATATATTTATGAAATGTGTGTTATTTATTAAGATTTTATGTTTTGTTTTGGAAGGTGACAGTTGTAAGACAATGAATAGGAATGGATGTACAGATTGTGTGGGTGTGCAATTGTATAATCTTGTAGTTATCAAAATTTCTTTGATAAAGTTGTTGCAATATCTGGCAAATTATTGTAAAGTCCAAAGATTTTTATGTTAAAATTAAATTAAGACACTTTTACACACACAGAAACACACAGAAAACACTTAAAAACGGGGGACGAAACAAACATTTAATTTAAAAGGAGAGGATTTCCAAAAGAACTACATTTCTTACTAGGAGACAATGAGTTTTTTATGTGCTGTATATCAGATTTTAGAGGTAAACTTGACAGATGTAGGTTAAAGTGTGACAGTTCTTCTTCTATTTTAAATGCTGTAAGTTAAGTTATCCAGTTTATGAAATAAGCTGATATTAATAAAATTTAAAATTTTTTTAATTTTAGATATCAAAGTTATTTGATGTGTTAATATTGGCATACTTTAACAAACTTTAAATAATTGATTTCAATGTAACAATATAAATAATTGTAATACTTATTCTATGATAACTAACTCAGCTTAGTCAAAGTTACAGAACAAACTTAAGTGATTATTTGTTAATTAAATTAAATATGTACATTTGTATTGAAAATGTATAATGTATAACAAAATTACAAACTTTCTTTGAAAATAATTGTTGGTGTGAGTCATCTGTCATGGTGTGTATAAGTATTTTTAAATATTTATTCCAATTCTGATATGTTAATATGGAACTGAAATAATAAGCAAATAAACCTTTGTTGATAAAATTATTGATAAATTAAAGAAAATTAAAGAAATTGACTGAAAAATTAAGTATTCAAAGGTTAGTTGGTAATTTTAATATCTGACAGTTGGGACCGGAAATTGGTTATACCAACAGGTAAAAGGTTCTCTATTTAAACCGGTGTAAAGTAAAATTATTCTTATTTCAATTTTCCTATACCATGAAGAAGTATCATCACACCGACACGAACAATGGTGAGTTTGTACAATAATTTCTGTGACACTTAAACAATTTTAAATTTAAAACAGTTTATAGTTAAAATATAATATTTCTATTTGAAAATGTAGATTTGCTAATTATTAGGATTAACAAAATTCTATTTAATTAATACTGCCAGTCTGAACGACTTTACCATGTTGTGTTGGGAACAATCAAACCACGTGTTAATTTGAAATTAAATATTTTGTAAAATGAGTGTATGTCGCAACCGGATGGGGTGTAATAATAATTTTGGGTTAAATAAGTTGAGGCACCATACCAGTTCAATACTGATGTTTTATATAGTTTTAGGAAAATGTAGTTTATAGTAACATGTTAATGAATCCAGTGAACAAAAAACTTAATCAATGGGGACCATATTTTAAACTTTATGTAGAAATTCAAATAATCTGAGGAGTATATCAAATGTATTTGAATGTATATGGGATACTGGAATAAAAAGTTTGACCATGATGTTGAAGTTAATTCCAGAAAATGTGCATGAAGATAATGGATACTGTATGGAAAACCTCATATAAAAGAAGATATTGGGTAATCAATTATATAAGTATATGGATTTTGGTGTGGAAAGCAGAAATGGAGTGAGATCAGGTAAAATTATTTATATTAAGTTTATATCAATACTGAGTATACTGGTGTATACTCTAGTTCTAACTGTGCATTTAAAGTTTCAGCTGTGTGATTTTTTAGAGATTTTAATATTTCTAAATGTTCCAGGTTATTGAGTAATAAGCCTTTGTTACAAGTATGGAGGATTGTGAAATCTGTTTGTGGATCAAAGTTGTGGTTTTTATGTCGGATATGTTGGGAGAAGTGTGATTGACCCGATGTTGGACGTTCTATATATCTAAGATGTTCTCTTAGTCTAATATTGAAGGATCTGAAGGTTCTACCAATATAGCATGCATTGCAGGTATGGCAGCTCAACTTATACACTCCGCTATACTCAAGTGAGTTACGTTTATCTTTGTTATTCAAGAAAGTCAATCCTAAATTAGAGGCAGTTTTAAAAGAGATGTTTATGTAGTCATCAAAGACTTTTGCTATTTTATAAGAAAGATCACCTATGTATGTTAAAGATCTGTAAGGTTTTTGTTCCACCATTTCATTAGAATGTTGTGTATATACTTGGTGTTCTAACATTCTATTAGTCTTTTTATGTAAAATTTTATTCACTAGATTAATTGAATAACCATTATTTATAGCTATTTGTTGAATAATTTTTAATTCTTTATTGAATGATGTTAAAGTTAATGGTAATGATATTAAACGATTAATGTAACTGTAGAATGCTGCCATTTTGTGTTGAATAGGATGGTGTGAGTCAGCTGGTATAACTGTACCAGTATGAGTTGGCTTTCTATAAATATCAAGGATAATCGTGCTATTATTTAATGTTAATGTTAAATCTAAGAAATTTAAGCTATTTGAGTCATCTTGAATCTCCAGTGTAAATTTTATGGTGTGGTGTAATTGATTAAGGTAATCTAAGAAAGAATGTAGATTATCAAGAGAACCACCCCATACAATAAATGTGTCATCTATGTATCTCGAATAGAACTTGATGTAATTAGTAAAAGGATTGTTATTCATTATTTTGTTAGATTCAAGATCATTCAAAAAGATATCTGCGAGAATTGGGGATAGAGGGGAACCCATTGCTAGTCCATCTGGTTGCACAAATGTCTCGTTATTGAAATTAAAAAAATTCTGGCTCAGGCAAATATTCAAAAGCTCTGCATATTCAATTATTTGATTAGGAGAGTAATTGTTATTCCACAAGTTCATAGTAATTATACTAATGACTTCTTGTGTTGGGATATTTGTAAATAGATTAGTGATATCTAAGGATATCAGTATGTCACCTGTGGAAAACTTTAATGAAGTTAATTTATTGGCTAAACTAAGATTATTATTAACTATATATTCAAATTTATTATTGTATAATGTTTTAAGGAATTGATTTAAATATGTTGCTAAGGCAAATGTTGGAGAGTTCGAAAAAGATACAACAGGTCTAATTGGGATGTCTTCGAAAATGTTTGTTTTATGTATTTTCAATAGTCCATATAATCGAGGAATAATTGATTTGTTTGGTGAAAGTTTCTTTTTGGTGATAGCATCTAGTACTTCATTACTGTCATTGATTAAGGTTTTAACTTTACTCAACAACCTCTGCACAACACTCCTTTTATGCACCATTCATTAACTACTCAACAACTGTGTTTTCAACCAATGAGACCAACTTGCTCCAAAAGGGATTTAAATTTAACCCCCCCCTAGATTCTAGAAAACAACACCTAAAAAATCTAGAGTTACTTGGAGCAGAATGTGAAAGTATCTTAACATCAGTCCCAAATGACCACACAGAAGAAATCAGGGATAAACTAAAGGTTTTATTTAGAAAAGATATGGTAAAATCAAACAATACTCATAACCACAGAGCTGCTTTCAGATCTAATAACAACTTCAAACATGTCATAAAATCCATTAATCAAAAAATAACAGAGAATAATCTAACAATAACAAAAGCAGATAAAGGTAATACAGTAGTTTAACCTCTGATTACACTAAAAAAGTATTGAAATTCATTGATGACAATAAGTTCATAACTAAAGCAGTCAATATTAAATCTTTTACCAATAAAGTTAAAACCTTAATCAATGACAGTAATGAAGTACTAGATGCTATCACCAAAAAGAAACTTTCACCAAACAAATCAATTATTCCTCGATTATATGGACTATTGAAAATACATAAAACAAACATTTTCGAAGACATCCCAATTAGACCTGTTGTATCTTTTTCGAACTCTCCAACATTTGCCTTAGCAACATATTTAAATCAATTCCTTAAAACATTATACAATAATAAATTTGAATATATAGTTAATAATAATCTTAGTTTAGCCAATAAATTAACTTCATTAAAGTTTTCCACAGGTGACATACTGATATCCTTAGATATCACTAATCTATTTACAAATATCCCAACACAAGAAGTCATTAGTATAATTACTATGGACTTGTGGAATAACAATTACTCTCCTAATCAAATAATTGAATATGCAGAGCTTTTGAATATTTGCCTGAGCCAGAATTTTTTCAATTTCAATAACGAGACATTTGTGCAACCAGATGGACTAGCAATGGGTTCCCCTCTATCCCCAATTCTCGCAGATATCTTTTTGAATGATCTTGAATCTAACAAAATAATGAATAACAATCCTTTTACTAATTACATCAAGTTCTATTCGAGATACGTAGATGACACATTTATTGTATGGGGTGGTTCTCTTGATAATCTACATTCTTTCTTAGATTACCTTAATCAATTACACCACACCATAAAATTTACACTGGAGATTCAAGATGACTCAAATAGCTTAAATTTCTTAGATTTAACATTAACATTAAATAATAGCACGATTATCCTTGATATTTATAGAAAGCCAACTCATACTGGTACAGTTATACCAGCTGACTCACACCATCCTATTCAACACAAAATGGCAGCATTCTACAGTTACATTAATCGTTTAATATCATTACCATTAACTTTAACATCATTCAATAAAGAATTAAAAATTATTCAACAAATAGCTATAAATAATGGTTATTCAATTAATCTAGTGAATAAAATTTTACATAAAAAGACTAATAGAATGTTAGAACACCAAGTATATACACAACATTCTAATGAAATGGTGGAACAAAAACCTTACAGATCTTTAACATACATAGGTGATCTTTCTTATAAAATAGCAAAAGTCTTTGATGACTACATAAACATCTCTTTTAAAACTGCCTCTAATTTAGGATTGACTTTCTTGAATAACAAAGATAAACGTAACTCACTTGAGTATAGCGGAGTGTATAAGTTGAGCTGCCATACCTGCAATGCATGCTATATTGGTAGAACCTTCAGATCCTTCAATATTAGACTAAGAGAACATCTTAGATATATAGAACGTCCAACATCGGGTCAATCACACTTCTCCCAACATATCCGACATAAAAACCACAACTTTGATCCACAAACAGATTTCACAATCCTCCATACTTGTAACAAAGGCTTATTACTCAATAACCTGGAACAGTTAGAAATATTAAAATCTCTAAAAAATCACACAGCTGAAACTTTAAATGCACAGTTAGAACTAGAGTACACACCAGTATACTCAGTATTGATATAAACTTAATATAAATAATTTTACCTGATCTTACTCCATTTCTGCTTTCCACACCAAAATCCATATACTTATATAATTGATTACCCAATATCTTCTTTTATATGAGGTTTTCCATACAGTATCCATTATCTTCATGCACATTTTCTGGAATTAACTTCAACATCATGGTCAAACTTTTTATTCCAGTATCCCATATACATTCAAATACATTTGATATACTCCTCAGATTATTTGAATTTCTACATAAAGTTTAAAATATGGTCCCCATTGATTAAGTTTTTTGTTCACTGGATTCATTAACATGTTACTATAAACTACATTTTCCTAAAACTATATAAAACATCAGTATTGAACTGGTATGGTGCCTCAACTTATTTAACCCAAAATTATTATTACACCCCATCCGGTTGCGACATACACTCATTTTACAAAATATTTAATTTCAAATTAACACGTGGTTTGATTGTTCCCAACACAACATGGTAAAGTCGTTCAGACTGGCAGTATTAATTAAATAGAATTTTGTTAATCCTAATAATTAGCAAATCTACATTTTCAAATAGAAATATTATATTTTAACTATAAACTGTTTTAAATTTAAAATTGTTTAAGTGTCACAGAAATTATTGTACAAACTCACCATTGTTCGTGTCGGTGTGATGATACTTCTTCATGGTATAGGAAAATTGAAATAAAAATAATTTTACTTTACACCGGTTTAAATAGAGAACCTTTTACCTGTTGGTATAACCAATTTCCGGTCCCAACTGTCAGATATTAAAATTATCAACTAACCTTTGAATACTTAATTTTTCAGTCAATTTCTTTAATTTTCTTTAATTTATCAATAATTTTATCAACAAAGGTTTATTTGCTTATTATTTCAGTTCCATATTAACATATCAGAATTGGAATAAATATTTAAAAATACTTATACACACCGTGACAGATGACTCACACCAACAATTATTTTCAAAGAAAGTTTGTAATTTTGTTATACATTATACATTTTCAATACAAATGTACATATTTAATTTAATTAACAAATAATCACTTAAGTTTGTTCTGTAACTTTGACTAAGCTGAGTTAGTTATCATAGAATAAGTATTACAATTATTTATATTGTTACATTGAAATCAATTATTTAAAGTTTGTTAAAGTATGCCAATATTAACATATCAAATAACTTTGATATCTAAAATTAAAAAAATTTTAGATTTTTATTAATATCAGCTTATTTCATAAACTGGATAACTTAACTTACAGCATTTAAAATAGAAGAAGAACTGTCACACTTTAACCTACATCTGTCAAGTTTACCTCTAAAATCTGATATACAGCACATAAAAAACTCATTGTCTCCTAGTAAGAAATGTAGTTCTTTTGGAAATCCTCTCCTTTTAAATTAAATGTTTGTTTCGTCCCCCGTTTTTAAGTGTTTTCTGTGTGTTTCTGTGTGTGTAAAAGTGTCTTAATTTAATTTTAACATAAAAATCGTTGGACTTTACAATAATTTGCCAGATATTGCAACAACTTTATCAAAGAAATTTTGATAACTACAAGATTATACAATTGCACACCCACACAATCTGTACATCCATTCCTATTCATTGTCTTACAACTGTCACCTTCCAAAACAAAACATAAAATCTTAATAAATAACACACATTTCATAAATATATCTCCAGAATAAACTTAAATAACTTTAAAGAAATTAATGGTATAGAACATTACTTTCATAAAACAAACAATACATTCCACCTATCTCTACTTCATTGGATAAAATCTGTCTCCTCAAGAACTTCCCCGTTTACTGTTAAACAATTACAATAGTTGACCTGAGTTCTCCAATCAACAATCCAAGATAGTTTGAACCATGTTCTTTCAACCACCAATTAATAGAGTACCGGCATGTAAGTAATGTTTATTTATTGGTTTATTTATTAATTCATTACAGTTTAATAGACTATGTTACCAATTTGTGGGTCTTACCTTGTCTGCTTAAACATTTTATTCATTTATAAAACCACAGACATGTAATATTGGCATAATTACTGTAATTTATATAATTTATATCACCTACCTATGTTTTTATCTTTATTAGACAACACCCTAATATGGGATTATTATTTTCAGCATTTTAACTTTGTATCGTGACCTGAAGATGCTTTGCATATTATAGAAAGCGAAACCGGTCGTCCGATTAGTTAAATTAAATTGATTGTGAGTAAGTCTAACTTATTATTTCTTTTACCTTTTGAAATGGACTCACACAAGCAACACATTCATGATTTATTAAACAACACTATATTTCCTAGTAAAATAATCATAAATTTACAGTAAGAAAAATTTTTGAACGTTGGTTATGAAAACATCATGTACATACCACCGGGTTCACTATGTCCATATCCAGCAAAATCCTTGTAATAATGATACTGGAAACCAAAGATGAAAATATGCTCCAAGAAACTCTGTGTTATAAAACAGTCGAATAAAATACAGATTGCGATTCCAATAATCAAAAAATTAATGAACAGCTTACTAAAATAGAAATAACGCTTATTTAAGATGTAATCCATTAACGGCCCAAGGGACAAAGCACTCCTAGCATATGCTAATGATATAGAACTCATAGCTCTAATGAGAAACTTTTTCGTCCACAAACTTCAATAAAGTGAAGAGAGCACAAAAAATGTTTGACTTAAAATCAACGAAATGAAAACAAAATACAAGCGAATCAACAGCAAACCAATCAACCAATTCAATAAATTTAGAAAAAACATTAAAGTCAACAACTACAATTTCGAAAGTATGGAACACTTTAAATATCTTAGATCACTAATCACGGTTAGTAATAATGCCACTAAAGAAATACAGAGCATAATTTAAACTTCAGACCTATTTTAATACATGGATGTGAGTCATGGAGAATGACTAAAACAAATAAGGAAGCACTCCGAATATTTGAAAGGAAAATAATCAGAAATTTTTATTTAACCCCATTATCATAACTACTATTTAAATGGGAATAAGCCACAATTAGAGGTTAAAGTTAGTTTATTGACGTTTCAATTTTCACTTCGGAAATAATTCTCACTAATGTTTGTATTTTGAGAACGATTTCCGAAGTGGAAATTGAAACGTCAATAAACTAACTTTAAGCTTTAATTGTGGCTTATTCCCATTTAAATAGTAATTACTTTAAAATGCCACAAGAAAATAGCTTCAGAACTCATTATCATATCGCTACAAATCCGTATAGAATAAGAAAACATACTGAATAAAGAAAGCTCGCATAACGATATTGTCCAGGAAAATAAATCCCTTAAGGTATATCGGACACGTGCATAGACGCCAAGATGTCAAACTTGTAGAACTGGTGTGGAAGGAAGTTAGCACAGAAGAATGCCACTTGGGCATGTCAGTATACAATGGAGAGAAAACATCCAATCATATCTCAAAAAATGAACATTTCATTTGATTGCAGATTCGTGGAAAATCGATTAACTTGGAGATAAGTTGTAGTCAGCGAAGACCTACCCAGTGTTGTAGCGCTACGTATTGATAATGATAAAGAGAAAGGAGAAACAGTGACAAAAAGCAACAAAAATGGACTATGGAGCAAAGCTGCTTCAAAATCTTTGATTGGAGAGGATTAAAATGAAAGTATAAGAAATACAATGGATGATTGATGGATTGGAGAAACTTGAGACTTGAGAAAGGCACTCTCCGAAACAGCTGTAGTGATAAGATAGAAATAATTTTGTAGAAGTTTTGCTGTTTTATTGTTAAACAAAATGGAATTAACATACGACATTATATAAGCTAAAATAACTAGAAAACTTATATGATACGGACATATAAGGAGAAAGTTTAATGATACAATAATCTACCCAATATTTGTTATGAGTAAAAACGATATGAATAAACAAAACAAAGAAATCCATGGCAAAAGGCAAAAAGAGTAATGATTTAAAAATGAGAGAGGTATCCTGTGGATAACATGTGCTTAATTAAGAACGAATGGAGAATGTATATTTATAGGTCATTATTAGGGCCAACGTGCTAATTTTATGTAAAATAACACTTTTCAAGTTGGATCGGTTACAACACGGTGGAATCAAATACACCCAAAGTTAAAAACTATCGATGTTTATATGAAATATGAAGCCTTATGGCACATGACCGTGCAATCTTGACACCTACACATTATCACATAATTGTGAACGGTATATTGTACCTAATTACTAAGAAGTTTGTTATTTTATTCTAAGAATAAGTTTAATAATTTACGGGAGATTTAATGTATTTAAAATTTTACAGGATCCGGTATCGTAATAAGAAGTCAAATTTCACTACAACTCCATTAAAACGTGTTAAATTTTACTTTGGATATTCTTTTTGTGAATATAATAAGTAAAAATACAGTAAGTTTCATCTTCTTATTGTGCCGTATTCTAATTAAGGTTAGCGATTACTTCTTTAAACGCTTCCCATAAATTATTATAGTTTAAATTTAACTACTTTATGAAACAAATATTGCACGTATATGAAACATAAATTGCAGGAATTGAAAAATTACAAAGATCTCCTGTTTACAGAGTTTCTTTTAATTTTATGTAGTTTATTATAATCCTACCGAAGGGCTTCTACTTTCTTAAACTGTTACACGACTACTCTACTCGATGTTAGTACATTTAGAGACTAAATGTTTAAGTGCATATTCATTTTAACAAAAAATAATAATAAATAAAACGAAAACTAGCCATTTCCAAGCTTATAATAAATACTTTTTTAAGTTTGAAAATAATTAAAGCAAGTAATATAAATAACCACCATAAAATATTTAACTACATTAACCGAGTACCTATTTGTAAAATTTCTCGATGACTAAATTGATTGATATTTAAATAAATTTGAAGTTCCAAAACGTACCTGCTGTAAAATTTAAAAATCTACGACTAATCAAATTATTGGCAACATCGGAGGAGTTTAGTTGTGTACGCAAAGAAATGTATACGGATCCCAAAAGTGTTTTAACCTATTACGGAGTACACTTAATCCGACGTGTTGGTCGGAGTCCACATAAAGCGCTACCCAGATAATAATATACACGATGTATATTCGCCTAGAGTTAGTATAATACCGTTTTAGTACGGAGCCCCCATTAACCGCTAGATCTATATATATATATATATATATATATATATATATATATATATATATATATATATATATATATATATATATATATATATATATATATATATACATGTATATATATATATATATATATATATATATATATATATATATATATATATATATATATATACATCTAGCGGTTAATGTAAGCTCCGTTCTAAAACGGTATTATACTAACTCCAGTAGAATATACACCGTGTATATTATTATCTAAGTAGCGCTTTATGTAGACTCCGACCAACATGTAGGATTAAGTGGACTCCACAACAGGATAAACCATTTTTGGGATCCGTATTTACCATTAGGCGTACACTTCTAATCTCCTGAGATGTTGCCAATAATTGTATTAGTAGTAGATTTTCAAATTTTACAGCTGGTACATTTTGGAACTAAAAATTTATTTAAATATCCATCAATTTAGTCATGGAGGAATTTCAGGATTATTTGGTTAATGTAGTTAAATATAAATCGTTAACCGACACATAACTTTATTTTACTTTTTACTTTTAATAAACAAGGCGGTAATTTATATTACTTGTTTAATATATTTATAAACATAAGAAAGTGTCTATTATAAACATGGAAAAGTTAAGTTTCCATTTTTATTAATTAGTATTTTTTATTAAAAGGCATTGTCACTAAAACATTTAGTTCATAAATGTACGTACATCGGATAGAGTTATCGTGTAACAGTTTATGAAAGTAGAAGCCCTTTCGGTAGGATTATAATGTTTGTTACCCTATTAGTTAAAGAAAACTCAAACAACATAGAGATCTTTGTAATTTTTGGATTACTGCAGTTTATGACATGCAATGCTTGTTTTATAGTGTAGTTGAATTTAAACTACAATAATTTATAAATCAATCTTTAATAACATACTTTTTTACTGTCTGATTTCATTAGATATGCCGATTTTTAATTAAAATATTTAATGCATTAAAGTCGCGTAGAGATTTTCACTAAACATTTAATTTTAAAGCTATTATTATAACAGTTCAAAAAAAGTATAAAAGTCTAGGGAATTCAATATCCCACTATGGATTTGTTTTATAGATTATCGTAAAGCGTTCGAGAGAGTCAAATGGATACACTTATGACTAATACTAAAAGAATTAGGTGTACAACAACACCTAATTTTGCTTATAATTGAACTGTATCAACACACTACTGGACCATTTAAACTAACATTAAAAGAAGTATGAAAATCAAAACGAAATATAAGTATCTGGGAAAAATTTCTCAAATAATATTAATATTAAAGGGGACTTTAAAGAGCATCTGACACAGCATGCTAAACCTTAAGGCCACAAAACCACACAAAATGGTTATTTGAGAAAAATTATAGCTCGTTCAAGAAAGAATTATATATATATATATATATACCATTAATGTAGATTAAGAAGAAACGCTGAAGAAAAAAAAAGTAGCTGTTAGCCTAAATAAAGAAAGGCAAAAAGATGTAATTTGATGTTTTGAAAAAATCTGATCCGAAAACTGTATGAAAAACATTTCATAGTATAGACATCGAGCGCGGCGGTTCCTCTGCCGTCTGGCGGCCTATATCGGAAACTTTTACTACCATTTGACTGTTTGTGTACGATTTTGTGTATGGTTAAGTGGCACACCACAAAAAGTATTTTTATTTTCTCTTTTGTTCAACAATTAAAATGTATTGCTATACTTCTAGATGTTCCAATACAATAAAGGATAATAAACATAAAGCACAGGGTAAAAAATTTTATTATTTTCTATGCGCTAGTATACACACATAATATACTAGCGCATAGAAATAAACATATAAGTTATACTACAATTAAAAACTATGATCACTATGAAAAAAATACGGTAGCCTATGAGTATATTTGTGCTTTAGCACTATAGTAAGACCAAGATAAAAATCTAAATTCCTACATAATTATATTAACCAGAAGTTAATAAGGGGTGTATAGTTGTGTTATAGAGGTAGCACCTTTTATCGGAACGACCACATCGAGCGTCATAGACGGGAGATGGTTCTTGATAACTGGTCCTCATAAGACAGCTAACTCTCACTTATGGCTCCACGTGCCACACCCCGGGCAACTGCATTGGTCTGCAGGCTAAACTAAGTGAGAGTAGCCAGATATGGCGAAAATTTTACCGAGCGATTGCCGGTATAAGTGATCTCCCACTTGCTGACCAACGGCTTCGGGCGGATGAGTTGGTAAGTGGTAGGGATCAAACTAACACGCAGCGTCTGACCCAGAGTGGGCGGCTGCAAATAGCGTCTGTGTCCAGAGGATCGGCTAAAATACAAACCAGAGAAGGCAACGGGAAACCACTCTGGTATATATTTCCCAAGAAAACTACAATGAAAGCACAAATAGAAATGGCCCCTAGTCCCCGGCAGATCTTAGATGATCAAGGGGTGCGAAGAATCCCCGGGAGGAATAGCCTAAATATTTTAAATACAAACTTTAAGATTGCAACATGGAACGTTAGAAGTCTGTTCGAATCAGGAAAACTAGCAAATGCATGCCACGAAATGAAACGTTTAGGGTTGCAGATATTGGGTTTGAGTGAAGTTAGATGGCCAGGTTCAGGTAAAGTTAAAACCATGAACAAAACTTTCTATTACTCGGGTAATAATGATCCGGTTCATCGTAACGGGGTTGGAGTAATTTTAGAAGACAAATATAACAATACCGTCACAAACTTTGTGCCATTTTCGGACCGATGTCTTCTTATTCAACTATCCGGAAAGCCAGTAAATATTAACATCATTCAAACTTATGCCCCTACGGCCGATAAAACCATAGAAGAGCTAGAAGCGTGGTATGCTGACGTAGAAAAACTTATAAAGATGACCAAAAAACGAGACCTAACATTTATCTTAGGTGACTTTAATGCTAAGTTAGGCAGAGGAAAAGTTTCTGGATTGATTGGAGACTTCGGACTTGGAGCAAGGAACGACAGGGGAGAGAGAATGACAGAATTCTGCCAACAACACAACATGGTAGCGACAAATACATGGTTTAATTTACACCCTCGCAGATTGTACACTTGGACTTCACCACAACACAATGAAAACAGAGTAATCCGTAACCAAATAGATTACATATTGGTCAACAAAAGATATCACAATGCAATCATCAGTGCAAAAACATATCCTGGAACTGACATCAATTCTGATCATAATCCTGTTGTTGCAAAAGTTCGCGCAAGATGGAAACTAGTAAAGAAACAAAAACCTCAACACCAACTATTAGACATCCAATTATTGAAAAACGACACCATACATCAGACAGTAAATAAAGAATTAAACAAAAATTTAGGAAATATCGACCACAATAGAATTAGCGAGTACGATGACATAAACGTTCTGTGGAAAACTATTAAAGAACAAATGAACAATGTAACGGAAAAACATCTAAAAGTAACACCTAGAAATAACAAACAGGAATGGATGACAGAAGAGATTTTACAATTAATGAACAAACGAAGAGAATCCAAAGGAAAAAATGACAAGGACGGAGAATACAAAAGACTAAATAGAATAATTCGAAAAAAAATAACCGAAGCAAAAGAGAAATGGCTGGAAACAAAATGCGTGGAAATAGAAGAACTACAACAAAGGCACGATTTTTTTAATTTACATAAAAAGGTAAAAGAGTTTACATCGACTACCAAGAGAACGACTTTTCACACCATGCTGAACACGGATGGCAAACTACTAGAATCAACGGAAGACAAACTGAAAGAATGGGAAAACTATATTAAAATTCTTTTTCACGACATACGAGAAGAACCTAGATTGGAAAATAACAACGAAGGGCCAACAATTCTGAAATCTGAAATCATAAATGCAATTAATCATCTTAAAACAAATAAAAGCCCAGGTCCAGACGGAATATACCCAGAAACGTTAAAATTAATCAGCGAAGAAAATATCGAAATATTTGTCCTTTTATTCAATCGCATTTATGATACAGGTAAAATACCCCAAGATTGGCTGGAGTCAATATTCATCCCACTACCAAAAAAGCCAAACCCACAACACTGCAATGAGTTCCGTCTGATAAGCCTTATGAGTCATGCAGTAAAAGTCCTACTAAAAATCGTACATAATCGTATCTATAGAAAGTGCGAAACAATCATCGGAGACGATCAGTTTGGATTCAGAGCCGGCATGGGAACGAGAGAAGCCCTGTTCAGTTTACTAGTTCTCGCCCAAAAATGCTACGACCAACAGAAAGATATATTTATATGCTTTATAGACTTCGAAAAAGCATTTGATAGAGTAAGACACGACCTACTATTAGAACGTTTGCAAGAAGTCGGTTTAGATGGAAAAGACATCAAATTCTTAAAAAACTTGTACTGGAACCAAAACGCCAGAGTTAGGATCGAAGGTTCCACATCCGTAGAAGTAGAAATTAGGAGGGGAGTTAGACAAGGTTGTGTTCTGTCGCCTCTGCTGTTTAATCTTTACTCCGAGTTTCTATTTAAAGAAGCATTGGAGGATTCCAAGGATGGAGTCAAGGTTAATGGCGTAAATATCAACAGTATCAGATACGCCGATGATACAGTGTTAATTGCGGATTCCGACGTAGGTCTACAACGACTCATCGACAAGACCAACTCGACCTGTGAGCAATTTGGTATGAAAATAAACATTAAAAAAACCAAAGTGATGTCAATCCGAAAAAACCAAAACGTACCTCAACCTTGCACAATAAATGGGCCCATTTTAGAACAGGTCAATAGATTTAAGTACCTGGGATGTTGGATCGATAGCAGCCTAAATCCTGATCTAGAAATAAGATCGAGAATAGAACAAGCCAGAAAATCTTTCGAAAAAATAAAAAAACTGCTTTGTGATTCTCGAATAAAACTCGAAATTCGACTACGTTTATCAAAATGCTACGTTTGGTCGTCTCTTCTATATGCAGTTGAAACGTGGACCCTAAAAACATCAACCGTAAATAAATTGGAGGCCTTTGAAATGTGGACCTACCGGAGAATGCTCAAAATTTCATGGACATCGCATACCTCAAACGAAGAAGTGCTGCATAGAATAGGCAAGGAAAGAGAACTTTTTAACACAGTAAAAGTTAGAAAAACATCATACCTAGGCCACATACTGAGAAATAATAAGTACCAATATGCCCAACTTATAGTGAAAGGAAAAATCGAGGGAAAGAGAGGCCTAGGAAGGAAAAGACTATCGTGGCTCAGAAACATCCGACAATGGACAGGGCTAAATTTTGAACAGCTAATAAGAACAGCTGAAGATAGAGAAGATTTTAAAATTGTAGTAGCCAACCTCTATTGAGGAGAGGGCACTTTAAGAAGAAGAAGAAGAAGAAGTTAATAAAACTTTTGTTCGTTACCAGTAAGAGAAAGCGCATTTCAGAAAATATTATGAAAAATGTTGTTGATATTACAATATCAGATGATAGGAATACAAAAATAAAAAACAACTTACCTTTTCAAAACAACAATCAATCACTTCATTTTATCACGAAAAATTCAAAAATTGCAATGTAATTGAACCCGTTTTGCGAGCTATAGTTACATTGATACTTATGTGGCAATTAGCATTCTATAATGGCAAGTCATTAGTCTTTCCCGTCATATCATATTTTCCTAATATTTTTTGTAGGCAAGCGGTTTAGTTTATGTAATATAATATCCCCAATTCGTCTCATAATATTTTGTTTTCAAAACAGCTATTACGCTAATTTGTTCACATTTTTTAAAGCTCTTTGCAGTACATTTGAAAATAAGTCGACAGTAAGATACTTTACTTGTAAATTACTCCTTGTTAAATTAATTAGTTTATTAGGTAAGCCTAGTTCTGCCATGGTATTTCATAGTTTTATTCTTATGATTATATCAGTGTTTGTTTAAAATCTATAAATAACTAGTTTAATGTTCTTTTTGTATTCCCAACATTTCTCTTTAACTGCCTAATAGTGAATAATTGATCAACGATTTATTAGTTTTTCTAATTTCACACTAATAGTCTCCTATTTGATAGTTCACCTATTCACTCAATCGTTCCAGGTGTATTAGAAAAAATACTGTATATCCTAATTTAATAGATATATAGCTTATATATAGCTTATATCGCTATAGTTTGTGCAGTACATTTTATTATCCCTTTTGTGTATGATATGCTTTTCAGCAAGTTGTTACTTGCTCTTACTTCTAAATTGACAGATTAGCTATTTAACTGCCTGTACTGAACTTTCTTCTTCATTTTGCAACTATATATAAAAATTAATAAAACTCTGACATACCGTTAATTAAAATATATGGATACCCTATACTATTCAATCAACGGAATCTATCTCTATCTAATTAGCCTTTTTCGGTCCATCTTTGGACATAGGCCTCCCCAATCCTTTTCTATTCTTCTCTGTCTATCGGTATAGTCATCCACCTAGAGCCCACGTGCTTTTTGATATCATCTGCCCATCTCATTTGGGACCTTCCTCTGCTTCGTTTATATTCCCACGTCTCCAACTTATAAGAATTTTGCTCCGGCGGTCTTCTTTTTGTCTTAAATTGTGCCCGGCAAATCTCCATTTTAATTTTGCAACTTCTTGTCTAACATCCCTCACTTTTGTTTTCTCTCTTATCCACTCGTTTCTCTTTTTTTTTTCATTAGTCTTATGTGCAACATTTGTCTTTCCATTGCTCTTTGGGTTTTTATGAATATGTCCATGTTTGCTTTTGTAAATGTCCACGGTTAGAACAGGGAGTACGCATTGATTGTATACTTTGGTCTTAAGATGCTGAGGATATCTTTTGTTTTTAAGAATGTAGGTTAGTTTGCCAAATGCCGCCCATGCCAGTCTAACTCGTCTTTTTATCTCTGCTGTTTGGTTTTCTTTGTTAAGTTTTATAGTTTGACCCAGATATATATATAATCCTGAAATTGTTCTACTTCATCTTGTCCGATCCTCATTGTGATGTTTTCATCTGTATTTGTTATGATTTTGGTCTTGCTGTAATTCATATTAAGGCCTATCTTTCCAGCTTCTACGTCCAGTTCTTTCATCATTTCAAATAATTCTTTTTTTTTATCTGTTATCAATGCGACTTCATGAGCGTATTTTAGATGGTTCAAGCGTTGTTCACAAATTTTTATACCTTTTTCTTCCCATTCTAATCTTTTAAAAATATCTTCCAGAGCCTGATTGAAAAGTTTCGGTGATATTGGGTCACCCTGTCTCACGCCTCCATTTATTTGTATTGATTTTGTTTATTAATATACTTTAATTGTTGTTTTGGCTTCTTATATATATTGGCTATTAGTTCCGTATATCTGTGGTCAATTCTGCTGTTAATCAAAGAAATTTTTACTGCCCAATGTTCGACACTGTCGAAAGCCTTTTCGAAATCTATGAACGCTATATATAGAGAAATGTGGTATTCATTTGCTCGTTTTTTAAGTATGTTCATACTTAGTAAATGGTCACTTGTGCTGAATCCCTTTCTAAAACCAGCTTGTTCTTTTGACTGGTATCCATCGAACTTTGGCGTCAATCTATTGGTTAAAATTTTTGTTAGGAGTTTATACATTACATTGAGGAGTGTTATAGGATGGTAGTTTTTTATATCTGCTTTATCCCCTTTCTTGTGTAGGATAATGGTTACGGATTCCTTCCAGTTGTTTGGGATTCTTTTTTCTTTTAATATCTTGTTAAAAAGGGAATGCAGTCTTAATTACCACTTTTCCACCATATTTCAGCATCTCTGCAGTTATTCCCTCTTTTCCAGGCGATTTGTTGTTTTTCATTTCTTTCAATGCCTTCTTTATTTCTGATTTGCTTATTTCTGGCTGTAGCTCTGGGTTGACATTTTTTACTTTAGCCTTAAGTTGGTTTTTAATTGTTTCTGGTAGTTCCTTTTTTGTTCTATACAGTTCTGAGTAGAAATGGTGGATAATATTTATGATGTCATCTTTAATGTTTGTCTCTAGTCCGTTTTCATCTTTTATTTTGTTTATTTCACACTTACCTAATTTCGTTCTTAAGCATTTCATATTTTTGTTGTTTTGTATTACTTTTTCTATTTTTATTTCTTGTTCTTTTCTCTTATTTTCTTTTATCATTCTGCTTATTGTTTTATTGATTTCTACATATTCTATAGCTTCCTTCTTTTATCCATAAGCTTCTTTGTTTCTGTTGATATACAGTTGTTCTTTTTTAGATCCTTTTTCGCTATTTATTTTCCTGATGTAATCATCGTTGCTGTAAGCATGTTGTCTATTTCATCTATATCTTTGTCATTACTGTCTAATTTTTAAGTAAGTTGTTCTTTTAATAGGTCTTTGTATATCTCTTTATATTGCCTTAGTTTGTTTCTATCTACTAGATCCCAGTTTTTAATTATTTTTCTTTTCATTTCATAGTTACCGTCAACACTAATTTTTGTGGATCCATTAGGGCTGATCCATGTTCACTTTCATTGGGGCTTCTTTTTGTAAAAGGAGTTCATTGCATCTAGATGCTTTTCTTCTAGGTAGTTCATCAAAGTAGCACCTCTATCATTTCTCTGACCATACCCGAAATCTCCTATTTTAGTTTCTTCCTTGTTTAGTTTTCTACCCAGTTTGGCATTGAAATCTCCAATTACTAGTATAACACGATTTTTATGTTCTTCCATAGCCTTTGATATATCTTCATAAAATAGTTCGATATCTTCGTCATCCTAAGCTGTCGTGGGGGCATATACCTGGATAATTTTAATTGATGTTCTTCTTATTTTAAGTATGACATAGGCTACACGATCTGATATTCCTTTGATAATTTGGACATGCTTACTTATAGCTTTATTTATTATAAATTCTACTCCAAATTTACTATTCTTTGCATTTCCTTTATAATACAGTAGATTACCGGATTTTAGCTGTATTCGGGTTTCTTCTTTTCGTCGAGTTTCTGATAGGCCTATGATATCCCATTTTATGTTTGTTAATTCTTCTTCCAGTTCATGTACTTTTTCATCCGTAGACATTGATCTAATATTGTATGTCCCTATTTACACGTTGACGGATTTTTTTATTTTTGTTGTGTTCGTCTTAGTGGTTTTTTGTTTTTATCTATCAAAAGCGAATTATTGAGACTCCCAGATACCGCGAGGCAGACCTTTGAGGTGTGGGATAATATTATGGGTTATTTCTGGTTTCGTCATAATTTACACTGAAATTACTAACAAGAGAGTGCTCTTACTTCCACATGTTCAAATTGATATATAGTACCAACAGATGCTAGTTATATACATCAGTACTAATAAAATGGAAACTATCAAATTAATGTCAATTTCATTGAATAATCAAAACAATCGAAAATATATACCAAAACAACACAATAAAAGTAAAAGTAGAAGAAGAACTAACCGACCCTATTGAAGCTGGCAATGGGATAAGACAGGGAGATTCCCTGAGTCCTCTATTGTTCAACCGGATTATGGATGAAATAATAAAAAAGTAAGAAATAAAAGAGGATACCAAATGGGAGAAAAACAAATTAAAATAATCTGCTATGCAGACGACGCAATACTATTCTTTCAAACTGAAGATGATTTACAACGTATGCTACACCAATTTCATATAACCGCCAGAAAATTTAACATGTTAATTTACTCAAAAGAGACAAAATGTATGGTTACAACAGCAAGTTTACTAAGATGTTAATTGGAGCTGGAAGGTCAGATAATAGAACAAGTGATGGAGTTTAAATATCTAGGTATCACATTATCTAGCTACGGAAAGCTCGAAACTGAAGTGGAAGATTCACTGAATAGAGCAAACAGAGCCGCAGGCTGCCTAAATGAAACAATATGAAAAAATAAAAATATCGGGAAAGAAACCAAAGGCAGAATTTACAAAATAGTTATCAGACCAATAATTACATACGCAGCAGAAACAAGACCTGACATAGAGAGGACAAAAAGGATATTAGAAACAACAGAGATAAAAACACTTAGAAAAATCACTATGGGACAGAACTAGAAGTACAGATATACGATGTAGATGTAAGGTGGAGAACATCAAGAACTGGTTAAGAAATAGAAGAGTAGAATGGAACGATCATATAAGCCCAATGACAACAAATAGAGTAGTAGACACGGCAAGAGACGGTTACCCAATAGGAAGACGATTGGTACGAAGACCACGAAAACCATGGAACGGCAACTTACTGGAGGCACATTGAAAAACAGTCATGTACTAACATCGAGTAGAGTAATCGTGTAACAGTTTAAGAAAGTAGCAGCCCTTCGGTAGGATTAAAATAAACTAAATAAAATTAAAAAAAAAACTCTGTAAATAGGAGATTTTTGTAATTTTTCAATTACTGCAATTTATGACGTGCAATATTTTTTTTCATAAAGTAGTTAAATTTAAGGGGTATAGAGTTGTGTTATAGAGGTAGCACCTTTTATCGGAACGACCACATCGAGCGTCATAGACGGGAGATGGTTCTTGATAACTGGTCCTCATAAGACAGCTAACTCTCACTTATGGCTCCACGTGCCACACCCCGGGCAACTGCATTGGTCTGCAGGCTAAACTAAGTGAGGGTAGCCAGATATGGCGAAAATTTTACCGAGCGATTGCCGGTATAAGCGATCTCCCACTTGCTGACCAACGGCTTCGGGCGGATGAGTTGGTAAGTGGTAGGGATCAAACTAGCACGCAGCGTCTGACCCAGAGTGGGCGGCTGCAAATAGCGTCTGTGTCCAGAGGATCGGCTAAAATACAAACCAGAGAAGGCAACGGGAAACCACTCTGGTATATATTTCCCAAGAAAACTACAATGAAAGCACAAACAGAAATGGCCCCTAGTCCCCGGCAGATCTTAGATGATCAAGGGGTGCGAAGAATCCCCGGGAGGAATAGCCTAAATATTTTAAATACAAACTTTAAGATTGCAACATGGAACGTTAGAAGTCTGTTCGAATCAGGAAAACTAGCAAATGCATGCCACGAAATGAAACGTTTAGGGTTGCAGATATTGGGTTTGAGTGAAGTTAGATGGCCAGGTTCAGGTAAAGTTAAAACCATGAACAAAACTTTCTATTACTCGGGTAATTATGATCCGGTTCATCGTAACGGGGTTGGAATAATTTTAGAAGACAAATATAACAATGCCGTCACAAACTTTGTGCCATTTTCGGACCGATGTCTTCTTATTCAACTATCCGGAAAGCCAGTAAATATTAACATCATTCAAACTTATGCCCCTACGGCCGATAAACCCATAGAAGAGCTAGAAGCGTGGTATGCTGACGTAGAAAAACTTATAAAGATGACCAAAAAACGAGACCTAACATTTATCTTAGGTGACTTTAATGCTAAGTTAGGTAGAGGAAAAGTTTCTGGATTGATTGGAGACTTCGGACTTGGAACAAGGAACGACAGGGGAGAGAGAATGACAGAATTCTGCCAACAACACAACATGGTAGCGACAAATACATGGTTTAAATTACACCCTCGCAGATTGTACACTTGGACTTCACCACAACACAATGAAAACAGAGTAATCCGTAACCAAATAGATTACATATTGGTCAACAAAAGATATCACAATGCAATCATCAGTGCAAAAATATATCCTGGAACTGACATCAATTCCGATCATAATCCTGTTGTTGCAAAAGTTCGCGCAAGATGGAAACTAATAAAGAAACAAAAACCTCAACACCAACTATTAGACATCCAATTATTGAAAAACGACACCATATATCAGACAGTAAATAAAGAATTAAACAAAAATTTAGGAAATATCGACCACAATAGAATTAGCGAGTACGATGATATAAACGTTCTGTGGAAAACTATTAAAGAACAAATGAACAATGTAACGGAAAAACATCTAAAAGTAACACCTAGAAATAACAAACAGGAATGGATGACAGAAGAGATTTTACAATTAATGAACAAACGAAGAGAATCCAAAGGAAAAAATGAC
Organism: Diabrotica undecimpunctata; assembly: GCF_040954645.1. Taxonomy (NCBI): domain Eukaryota; kingdom Metazoa; phylum Arthropoda; class Insecta; order Coleoptera; family Chrysomelidae; genus Diabrotica; species Diabrotica undecimpunctata. The sequence continues at coordinate 6,597,816 of NC_092813.1, forward strand.
AAGGACGGAGAATACAAAAGACTAAATAGAATAATTCGAAAAAAAATAACCGAAGCAAAAGAGAAATGGCTGGAAACAAAATGCGTGGAAATAGAAGAACTACAACAAAGGCACGATTTTTCTAATTTACATAAAAAGGTAAAAGAGTTTACATCGACTACCAAGAGAACGACTTTTCACACCATGCTGAACACGGATGGCAAACTGCTAGAATCAACGGAAGACAAACTGAAAGAATGGGAAAACTATATTAAAATTCTTTTTCACGATATACGAGAAGAACCAAGATTGGAAAATAACAACGAAGGGCCAACAATTCTAAAATCTGAAATCATAAATGCAATTAATCATCTTAAAACAAATAAAAGCCCAGGTCCAGACGGAATATACCCAGAAACGTTAAAATTAATCAGCGAAGAAAATATCGAAATATTTGTCCTTTTATTCAATCGCATTTATGATACAGGTAAAATACCCCAAGATTGGCTGGAGTCAATATTCATCCCACTACCAAAAAAGCCAAACCCACAACACTGCAATGAGTTCCGTCTGATAAGCCTTATGAGTCATGCAGTAAAAGTCCTACTAAAAATCGTACATAATCGTATCTATAGAAAGTGCGAAACAATCATCGGAGACGATCAGTTTGGATTCAGAGCCGGCATGGGAACGAGAGAAGCCCTGTTCAGTTTACTAGTTGTCGCCCAAAAATGCTACGACCAACAGAAAGATATATTTATATGCTTTATAGACTTCGAAAAAGCATTTGATAGAGTAAGACACGACCTACTATTAGAACGTTTGCAAGAAGTCGGTTTAGATGGAAAAGACATCAAATTCTTAAAAAACTTGTACTGGAACCAAAACGCCAGAGTTAGGATCGAAGGTTCCACATCCGCAGAAGTAGAAATTAGGAGGGGAGTTAGACAAGGATGTGTTCTGTCGCCTCTGCTGTTTAATCTTTACTCCGAGTTTCTATTTAAAGAAGCATTGGAGGATTCCAAGGATGGAGTCAAGGTGAATGGCGTAAATATCAACAGTATCAGATACGCCGATGATACAGTGTTAATTGCGGATTCCGACGTAGGTCTACAACGACTCATCGACAAGACCAACTCGACCTGTGAGCAATTTGGTATGAAAATAAACATTAAAAAAACCAAAGTGATGTCAATCCGAAAAAATCAAAACGTACCTCAACCTTGCACAATAAATGGGTACATTTTAGAACAGGTCAATAGATTTAAGTACCTGGGATGTTGGATCGATAGCAGCCTAAATCCTGATCTAGAAATAAGATCGAGAATAGAACAGGCCAGAAAATCTTTCGAAAAAATAAAAAAACTGCTTTGTGATTCTCGAATAAAACTCGAAATTCGACTACGTTTATCAAAATGCTACGTCTGGTCGACTCTTCTATATGCAGTTGAAAGGTGGACCCTAAAAACATCAACCGTAAATAAATTGGAGGCCTTTGAAATGTGGATCTACCGGAGAATGCTCAAAATTTCATGGACATCGCATACCTCAAACGAAGAAGTGCTGCATAGAATAGGCAAGGAAAGAGAACTTTTTAACACAGTAAAAGTTAGAAAAACATCATACCTAGGTCACATACTGAGAAATAATAAGTACCAATATGCCCAACTTATAGTGAAAGGAAAAATCGAGGGAAAGAGAGGCCTAGGAAGGAAAAGACTATCGTGGCTCAGAAACATCCGACAATGGACAGGGCTAAATTTTGAACAGCCAATAAGAACAGCTGAAGATAGAGAAGATTTTAAAATTGTAGTAGCCAACCTCCATTGAGGAGAGGGCACTTTAAGAAGAAGAAGAAGTTAAATTTAAACTATAATAATTTATGGAAAGCGTTTAAAGAGGTAATCGCCAACCTTCATTAATATACGGCACAATAAGAAGATGAAGCTTACTGTATTTTTACGTATTATATTCACAAAAAGAATATCTAAAGTAAAATTTAACACGTTTCAATGGAGTTGTAGTGAAATTTGACTTTTTATTACGATACCGGATCCCGTAAAATTTTAAATACTTAAATCTCCCGTAAATTATAAAACTTATTCTTAGATTAAAATAACAAACTTCTAAGTAATTAGGTACAATATACCGTTTACAATTATGTGATAATGTGTAGGTGTCGAGATTGCACGGTCACGTGTCATACGGTTTCATCTTTCATATAAACATCGATAGTTTTTAGCTTTGTGTGTATTTGAGTCCAACGTTCTGTAACCGGTCTACCTTGAAAAGTGTTATTTTACTAAAAATTAGCACGTTGGCTCTAATAATGACCTATTAATATACATTGTTAAAAATTGTATACATTTATCAATTTAAAACATTCTTTGTCGTCTTCTGATCTTCATCTCCATTCGTTCCTAATTAAGCACATGTTGTCCACAAGATACCTCTCTCATTTTTAAGTCATTACTCTTTTTGCCTTTTGCCATGGTTTTCTTCATTTTATTTGGTCATATCGTTTTCACTCATAACAAATATTGGGTAGTTTATTGTTACATTAAACTTACTCCTTATATGTTCGTATTATATACGTTGTCTAGTTATTATAGCGTATATAATGTCGTATGTTAATTCCATTTTGTTTAACAATAAAACACCAAAACTTCCACAAAATTAATTCTATCTTATCAGTACAGCTGTTTCGGAGAGTGCCTTTCTTAAGTCTCAAGTTTCTCGAATCCATGAATGATCCATTGTATTTCTTATATGTTCATTTAAATCCTCTCCAATCAAAGACTTTGAAGCAGCTTTGCTCCACAGTCCATTTTTATTGCTTCTTGTCACTGTTTCTTCTTTCTCTTTATAATTATCAATACGTGGCGCTACTACACTGGGTGGGCCTTCGCTGACTACAACTTATCTTCAAGTTCATCGATTTTTCACGAATCTGCAATCAAATGAAATGTTCAGTTTTTGAGATATGATTGGATGTTTTCTCTCCATTATATATGAATAAGAATGCCACTTGAGCATGTCACCAAAGTGGCATTCTTCTGTGCTAACTTCCTTCCACACCAGTTCTACAAGTTTGACATCTTGGCGTCTATGCATGTGTCCGATATACCTTAAGGGATTTATTTTCCTGAACAATATCGTTATGAGAGCTTTCTTTATTCAGTATGTTTTCTTATTCTATACTGATTTGTAGCGATATGATAATAAGTTCTGCAGCTATTTTCTTGTGACATTTTAAAGTAATTACTATTTAAATGGGAATAAGCCACAATTAAATGTTAAAGTTAGTTTATTGAAGTTTCGTTGAACATTGCAGAAATCGTTCTCAAAATACAAACATTAGTGAGAACGATTTCCGAAGTGGAAATTGAAACGTCAATAAACTAACTTTAACCTTTAATTGTGGCTTGTTCCCATTTAAATAGTAATTATGATAATGGGGTTGAAAAAATTTTCTTATTATTTTCCTTTCAAATATTCGGAGTGCTTCCTTATTTGTTTTAACCATTTTCCATGACTCACATCCATGTATTAAAATAGGTATGAAGTTTGAATTATGCTCTGTATTTCTTTAGTGGCATTATTATTAACCGTGAATAGTGATCTAAGATATTTAAAGTGTTCCATACTTTCGAAATTGTAGTTGTTGACTATAATGTTTTATCTAAATTTATTGAATTGGTCTCTTCTGTTGATTCGCTTGTATTTGGTTTTCATTTCGTTGATTTTAAGTGAAACATTTTTTCGTGCACTTTGTTAAAGATGTTTGCGGACCGGAGAGAGTTTCTTATGAGATCTTTATAATTAGCAGATGCCAGGAGTGCTTTGTACCTTGGCCCGTTAATGGATTACATCTTAAATAGGCGTTATTTCTATTTTAGTAAGCTGTTCATTGATTTTTTGACTATTGGAATCAAGAATCTGTCTTTTATTCGTCTATTCAATAAAACAGAGTTTCTTGGTGCATATTTTCATCTTTGGTTTTTTGTTTCCCGTATCATTCTTACAAAGATTTTGCTGGATATCGACACGGTGAACCCGATGGTGTGTACATGATGTTTCCATAACCAACGATCGATAAATTTGTCTTATTGTAAAGTCATAATGATTTTACTAGGAAATATAGTGTTGTTTAATAATAATAAAGTTCAAGCAACAATTCCTATATGCATTAACTTGGTAATGATATTTCTGCTCCCCGATACCTGGTGCAGTCCCGATAGCAATAAAACTGCTACACTCATGCTTCCTATTATCCAACAATTAGCCAGTCCAGGACTATACGCCTTATTATGGTACTGATATTGCTGCCCCTCATAAGTGAACAGAATATGCAAGGAAGGTTTTGGCAATTTATTAATTTTGTGTGTTACAATGATATTTCTTCGAGAAAGTGAAGAATATCTATTTGCTATCTGGATTTAATCCATAATTATTCTAATTTTATGTAAAATAACACTTTTCAAGGTAGACCGGTTACAGAACGTTGGACTCAAATACACACAAAGCTAAAAACTATCTATGTTTATATGAAAGATGAAACCGTATGACACATGACTGTGCAATCTCGACACCTACACATTATCACATAATTGTAAACGGTATATTGTACCTAATTACTTAGAAGTTTGTTATTTTAATCTAAGAATAAGTTTTATAATTTACGGGAGATTTAAGTATTTAAAATTTTACGGGATCCGATATCGTAATAAAAAGTCAAATTTCACTACAACTCCATTGAAACGTGTTAAATTTTACTTTAGATATTCTTTTTGTGAATATAATACGTAAAAATACAGTAAGCTTCATCTTCTTATTGTGCCGTATATTAATGAAGGTTGGCGATTACCTCTTTAAACGCTTTCCATAAATTATTATAGTTTAAATTTAACTACTTTATGAAAAAAATATTGTACGTCATAAATTGCAGTAATTGAAAAATTACAAAAATCTCCTATTTACAGAGTTTTTTTTTAATTTTATTTAGTTTATTTTAATCCTACCGAAGGGCTGCTACTTTCTTAAACTGTTACACGATTACTCTACTCGATGTTAGTACATGACTGTTTTTCAATGTGCCTCCAGTAAGTTGCCGTTCCATGGTTTTCGTGGTCTTTCTACTGATCGTCTTCCTATTGGGTAACCGTCTCTTGCCGTGTCTACTACTCTATTTGTTGTCATTGGGCTTATATGATCGTTCCATTCTACTCTTCTATTTCTTAACCAGTTCTTGATGTTCTCCACCTTACATCTACATCGTATATCTGTACTTCTAGTTCTGTCCTATAGTGATTTTTCTAAGTGTTTTTATCTCTGTTGTTTCTAATATCCTTTTTGTCCTCTCTATGTCAGGTCTTGTTTCTGCTGCGTATGTCATTATTGGTCTGATAACTATTATGTAAATTCTGCCTTTGGTTCCTTTCCCGATATTTTTATTTCTTCATATTGTTTCATTTAGGCAGCCTGCGGCTCTAATTGCTCTATTCAGTGAATCTTCCACTTCAGTTTCGAGCTTTCCGTAGCTAGATAATGTGATACCTAGATATTTAAACTCCATCACTTGTTCTATTATCTGACCTTCCAGCTCCAATTAACATCTTAGTAAACTTGCTGTTGTAACCATGCATTTTGTCTCTTTTGAGTAAATTAACATGTTAAATTTTCTGGCGGTTATATGAAATTGGTGTAGCATTCGTTGTAAATCATCTTCAGTTTGAAAGAATACTATTGCGTCGTCTGCATAGCAGATTATTTTAATTTGTTTTTCTCCCATTTGGTATCCTCTTTTATTTCTTACTTTTTTATTATTTCATCCATAATCCGGTTGAACAATAGAGGACTCAGGGAATCTCCCTGTCTTATCCCATTGCCAGCTTCAATAGGGTCGGTTAGTTCTTCTTCTACTTTTACTTTTATTTTGTTGTTTTGGTATATATTTTCGATTGTTTTGATTATTTATTGAAATTGACATTAATTTGATAGTTTCCATTTTATTAGTACTGATGGTATATAACTAGCATCTGTTGGTACTATATATCAATTTGAACATGTGGAAGTAAGAGCACTCTCTTGTTAGTAATTTCAGTGTAAATTATGACGAAACCAGAAATAACCCATAATATTATCCCACACCTCAAAGGTCTGCCTCGCGGTATCTGGGAGTCTCAATAATTCGCTTTTGATAGATAAAAACAAAAACCCACTAAGACGAACACAACAAAAATCAAAAAAATCTGTCAACCTGTAAATAGGGACATACAATATTAGATCAATGTCTACGGATGAAAAAGTACATGAACTGGAAGAAGAATTAACAAACATAAAATGGGATATCATAGGCCTATCAGAAACTCGACGAAAAGAAGAAACCCGAATACAGATAAAATCCGGTAATCTACTGTATTATAAAGGAAATGCAAAGAATAGTAAATTTGGAGTAGAATTTATAACAAATAAAGCTATAAGTAAGGACCCTTAAGCTAGCGGGGACACATGAGCGGAATCCAATTTAACCTACGTAATATTTTTTCACCCATTTTTCACTAATTTATTACCACCCTAATAATTTTTCACCACCAAACCAACCTTAAGGGGAGCGATTCTGCTGGCTTAAGATTCAAGCTAGCAGAATTCAAAAAAGAAACTTTTTGTTTATGGCATATTTTTTCACCCATTTTTCACTAATTTATTACCACCTTAATAATTTTTCACCACCAAACCACCTTTAATAAGAGCGATTCTGCTGGCTTAAGGTTCAAGCTAGCAGAATAATAAAATAAAAAATCTTTTTGTTGATGGCATATTTTTTCACCAATTTTTCACTAATTTATTACCACCCTAATAATTTTTCACCACCAAACCAACCTTAAGGGGAGCGATTCTGCTGGCTTAAGGTTCAAGCTAGCAGAATTCAAAAAAAAAACTTTTTGTTAATGGCATATTTTTTCACCAATTTTTCACTAATTTATTACCACCCTAATAATTTTTCACCACCAAACCCCCCTTAATGGGAGCGATTCTGCTGGCTTAAGGTTCAAGCTAGCAGAATTCAAAAAAAAAACTTTTTGTTGATGACATATTTTTTCACCCATTTTTCACTAATTTATTACCACCCTAATAATTTTTCACCACCAAACCCCCCTTAATGGGAGCGATTCTGCTGGCTTAAGGTTCAAGCTAGCAGAATTCAAAAAAAAAAAAAAACTTTTTGTTGATGACATATTTTTTCACCCATTTTTCACTAATTTATTACCACCCTAATAATTTTTCACCACCAAATCCCCCTTAATGGGAGCGATTCTGCTGGCTTAAGGTTCAAGCTAGCAGAATTCAAAAAAAAACTTTTTGTTGATGACATTTTTTCACCCATTTTTCACTAATTTATTACCACCCTAATAATTTTTCACCACCAAACCACCCTTAATGGGAGCGGTTCTTCTGGCTTAAGGTTCAAGATGGCAGAATTCAAAAAAAAACTTTTTGTTGATGGCCTATTTTTTCACCCATTTTTCACTAATTTATTACCACCCTAATATTGTTTCACCATTAAACCACCTTTAAGGGGAGCGATTCTGCTGGCTTGCGGTTCAAGCTACCAGAATTAAAAAACATATTTATAATATATCACAGTGTTTTGCTAGGTTTTTACGAATTTATTGCCATCCTTGTAATTTTTCACCCCTTAACTACCCCTTGTAAAAAGTCAATAATTGTGTTAGATTAAAATTTAAGAAGAAATTTTTTTTCAAATCTACTATCCACTACTTATAACTGAAATAAAAAAGTGTTTTGTTAAGTTTATACTAAACTTTGACCATCCTGATAATTTTGCTCCCATAAACCTATTCGAAAACTTTCCTACTAGCTGAATATTTGAACCAGCAAAATAAGAAAAAAACGTATTTTTGAAATACCTCAGTATTCTGCTAAGTTTTTACTAATTTATTACCACCCTAATAATTTTTCACCACCAAACCCCCCTTAATGGGAGCGATTCTGCTGGCTTAAGGTTCAAGCTAGCAGAATTCAAAAAAAAACATTTTGTTGGTGGCATATTTTTTCACCAATTTTTCACTAATTTATTACCAACCTAATAATTTTTCACGACCAAACCCCCCTTAATGGGAGCGATTCTGCTGGCTTAAGGTTCAAGCTAGCAGAATTCAAAAAAAAACTTTTTGTTGATGGCCTATTTTTTCACCCATTTTTCACTAATTTATTACCACCCTAATATTGTTTCACCATTAAACCACCTTTAAGGGGAGCGATTCTGCTGGCTTGCGGTTCAAGCTACCAGAATTAAAAAACATATTTATAATATACCACAGTGTTTTGCTAGGTTTTTACGAATTTATTGCCATCCTTGTAATTTTTCACCCCTTAACTACCCCTTGTAAAAAGTCAATAATTGTGTTAGATTAAAATTTAAGAAGAAATTTTTTTTCAAATCTACTATCCACTACTTATAACTGAAATAAAAAAGTGTTTTGTTAAGTTTATACTAAACTTTGACCATCCTGATAATTTTGCTCCCATAAACCTATTCGAAAACTTTCCTACTAGCTCAATATTTGAACCAGCAAAATAAGAAAAAAACGTATTTTTGAAATACCTCAGTATTCTGCTAAGTTTTTACTAATTTATTACCACCCTAATAATTTTTCACCACCAAACCCCCCTTAATGGGAGCGATTCTGCTGGCTTAAGGTTCAAGCTAGCAGAATTCAAAAAAAAAACATTTTGTTGGTGGCATATTTTTTCACCAATTTTTCACTAATTTATTACCACCCTAATAATTTTTCACGACCAAACCCTCCTTAATGGGAGCGATTCTGCTGGCTTAAGGTTCAAGCTAGCAGAATTAAAAAAAAAACATTTTGTTGATGACATATTTTTTCACCCATTTTTCACAAATTTATTACCACCCTAATAATTTTTCACCACTAAACCACCCTTAATGGGAGCGGTTCTTCTGGCTTAAGGTTCAAGATGGCAGAATTCAAAAAAAAAACTTTTTGTTGGTGGCATATTTTTTCACCCATTTTTCACTAATTTATTACCAGCCTAATATTGTTTCACCATTAAACCACCCTTAAGGGGAGCCATTCTGCCGGCTTACGGTTCAAGCTAGCAGAATTAAAAAAACATATTTATAATATACCACAGTGTTTTGCTAGGTTTTTACTAATTTATTACCACCCTAGTAATTTTTCACACCTAAACTACCCCTTGTGATAAGTCAATAATTCTGTTAGGTTATAATTTAACGTGAAAATAATCTTTTTTTACAATTTCACTATCCTCTACTTATAACTGACATAAAAAAGTATTTTTACCCTGATAAGTTTCCATCTCTAAACCAATCTTATTTGGAAACGTTCCTGCTAGCTTAATATTCGAGCCAGCGTAATTTAAAAAAATTATTTATGATATACCACAGTGTTTTGCTAAGTTTTTACGAATTTATTACCAACTTAGTCATTTTTTATCCCTCGACTAACCCTTAGTGAAAGTCAATAGTTCTGCTACGTTTAAATTAAATGTGAAAAAGTTTTGTTTTATAATTTTACTAAATACTATTTATAAATAAAATAAGAAACTCTCTGGTTAGTTTTTACTAAATGTTAACCAACTTCACCATCTACACATTTACGCTGGTTGAATGTAAAGCAAATCTTTTCGGAAATATGAGATACTACAGTATCATGCTAGATTTGTAATAATACATTACCATCCTAGTAATTTTTCACCCATTAAACTACCCTCTATGAGGAGTCAATAATTCTACAACGTTAAAATTTAAGGTGATAAAAAATCTATTTTTATAATTTTACTGTATTCTACTTGTAACTGAAAATATAAATTGCTTGCCTGGTTTTTACTAAATTTGATCCACCCTTATAATTTTTGACCCCCTAAGCCTCAGTTAATGGGAAACATTCAACAAGATACACATTGACGCTAGGTGAATAAAAAATCTTTTTGAAAACACAAGAGTGCTCTGCTAGAATTTTAATATATTTTTACCAGCCTAGTCATGTTTTTCTCAACTACCCTAATTGAAAAACATTTTCAAATGTTATTCTATACTAACTAATATTTATTTTTTCAATGTTTAAATATTAAAAATATGAAAACACTTTATTCCAAAAACTATAAATTTTACCTGTTTTAAAAAATTGACTCTGATTCGAGTCGTATTACATGGCTAAGCGAAATCGAATCGTTAGTCCCTTTTATGAATATAAAATAACTGAAATCCAGTTGACTTTTAGTAAATACAATGGAATTTTTATATTTCACAGAATAAATTACCAGGTAAGAAATATTCAAATTGAAATAATGTTATTACGTCTATTACATTGTTTATCTGATTGTAAAGGAGGGTAGTCGGGACCGTGCGCACCTATTGTTAAAAGATTTGTATTCATTAGGTAGATGAAAATTTGAAAAATAATTTAGGTATTTAATATTTTAATATTATTTACATAAGAAGAGTATTAACGATTGGTCAAAACATAATTTTAAAATTAGGTGTATAACATAAAGAATTTATATTGGAAAACATTTTAGGATATAAATATTTTAAGTAGGTATATTGAAATGAGACCGAAATTACCGGTTGGTCAGAACAGCTGATATAGATTATTTGAGTAGTAAAATAAATTTATATTAGCAGCATTTTAAAAATTTAAAGATATTTGTATTTTAATTCTTTGTCGATTTTTCATTCATTGTCAGTTGAATATAGGTAAAAATTAAAGGTTATTACAAAAAAATATTAACTTATTTATTTTGTTTATGGAAATGTTTGAAAGAATCGCCCACGGAGAGATCTGGTTTCTCGGCACAATCCACACACTCATAAATTGGGTTTTTTCTTATTTTTAGGATAGGACATACTCTGCATCTTTTCGCAGAGCAGTCATTATTAAAAAGTCTATAACTGTTCTTATTCTATAAAACCGATCTTCAGGAATAACATTCGGTCCCATTGGATTATGGATGAAGATTAGGCACCTTAAAATTATAAGAAAAAGATCTCTTCCGATGTTCTGCAAAAAAGATTTTAAGTTAAATAGTGGATCTGTTTTCCAATAACCCTCCAATCTTAAAATCCGTATGTGTCAGTGTGGACGATAATTCCCATAAATACTAGAAATTCAAATAACGAAAGTAGTTTACATCTTTAAATGCTAGAATTTACACAAACACCAACTTCACCAACTTTTTTATATGCTAAACATTGCAATATTGTTGTTTTGTACATTGCCTATTTTTTTAAAAAATTTTACAACTTAAAAAGGGATCATTCCCGTGAGTTGGCTGTATATCATATAGTTAAAAAACTCAAACATTGAAGTAAAACACTGTTGTGATTGGTATATTTAATTAAAAATTTAAAATTCCTAAGGGATTAAGTTCAAAACGTGTTCGGACTTATCAGTCCATCTTCAGTGAAATTTGTAGTACTTTTAGAAAGTAATTAATAAGTAATAGGTAAGTAGAAATTTTTAATTAAATATACCAATTATTACAACAGAAGTGTTTTTCACGTACACACACTCGCACACACACACCGTGTAAATGTATTGAAGTATTTTTAAAAAAACAAATTTATTTAATTTTTGTTAAAGGGGTAGTAAGGGGTGAAAAATTACTAAAGTTGTAATAAATTCGTAAAAACCTAGCAGAACACTGTGGTATATCATAAATATTTTTTTTAATTCTGCTAGCTTGAACCGTAAGCCAGCAGAATCGCTCCCCTTAAGGGTGGTTTGATGGTGAAAAAATATTAGGGTGTTAATAAATTAGTGAAAAATGGGTGAAAAAATACGCCATCAACCAAAAGTTTTTTTTTTAATTCTGCTAACTTAAACCTTAAGCCAGCAGAATCGCTCCCATTAAGGGTGGTTTGGTGGTGAAAAATTATTAGGGTGGTAATAAATTAGTGAAAAATTAGTAAAGAAATATGCCATCAACAAAAAGTTTTTTTTCTGAATTCTGCTAGCTTGAACCTTAAGCCAGCAGAATCGTTCCCATTAAGGGTGGTTTGGTGGTGAAAAAATATTAGGGTGGTAATATATTAGTGAAAAATGGGTGAAAAAATATGGCATCAACAAAAAGTTTTTTTTTTAATTCTGCTAGCTTAAACCTTAAGCCAGCAGAATCGCTCCCCTTAAGGGTGGTTTGGTGGTGAAAAATTATTAGGGTGGTAATAAATTAGTGAAAAATTGATGAAAAAATATGCCATCAACAAAAAGTTTTTTTTTTGAATTCTGCTAGCTTGAACCTTAAGCCAGCAGAATCGCTCCCCTTAAGGTTGGTTTGGTGGTGAAAAATTATTAGGGTGGTAATAAATTAGTGAAAAATTGGTGAAAAAATATGCCATCAACAAAAAGTTTTTTTTTGAATTCTGCTAGCTTGAACCTTAAGCCAGCAGAATCGCTCCCCTTAAGGTTGGTTTGGTGGTGAAAAAATATTAGGGTGGTAATAAATTAGTGAAAAATTGGTGAAAAAATATTACGTAGGTTAAATTGGATTCCGCTCATGTGTCCCCGCTAGCTTAAGGGACCTCTATAAGTAAGCATGTCCAAATTATCAAAGGAATATCAGATCGTGTAGCCTATGTCATACTTAAAATAAGAAGAACATCAATTAAAATTATCCAGGTATATGCCCCCACGACAGCTTAGGATGACGAAGATATCGAACTATTTTATGAAGATATATCAAAGGCTATGGAAGAACATAAAAATCGTGTTATACTAGTAATTGGAGATTTCAATGCCAAACTGGGTAGAAAACTAAACAAGGAAGAAACTAAAATAGGAGATTTCGGGTATGGTCAGAGAAATGATAGAGATGCTACTTTGATGAACTACCTAAAAGAAAAGCATCTAGATGCAATGAACTCCTTTTACAAAAAGAAGCCCCAACGAAAGTGAACATGGATCAGCCCTAATGGATCCACAAAATTTAGTGTTGACGGTAACTATGAAATGAAAAGAAAAATAATTAAAAACTGGGATCTAGTAAATAGAAACAAACTAGGGCAATATAAAGAGATATACAAAGACCTATTAAAAGAATATTACATCAGGAAAAGAAATAGCGAAAAAGGATCTAAAAAAGAACAATTGTATATCAACAGAAACAAAGAAGCTTATGGATAAAAGAAGGAAGCTATAGAATATGTAGAAATCAATAAAACAATAAGCAGAATGATAAAAGAAAATAAGAGAAAAGAACAAGAAATAAAAATAGAAAAAGTAATACAAAACAACAAAAATATGAAATGCTTAAGAACGAAATTAGGTAAGTGTGAAATAAACAAAATAAAAGATGAAAACGGACTAGAAACAAACATTAAAGATCACATCATAAATATTATCCACTATTTCTACTCAGAACTGTATAAAACAAAAAAGGAACTACCAGAAACAATTAAAAACCAACTTAAGGCCAAAGTAAAAAATGTCAACCCAGAGCTACAGCCAGAAATAAGCAAATCAGAAATAAAGAAGGCATTGAAAGAAATGAAAAACAACAAATCGCCTGGAAAAGATGGAATAACTGCAGAGATGCTGAAATATGGTGGAAAAGTGGTAATTAAGACTCTGCATTCCCTTTTTAACAAGATATTAAAAGAAAAAAGAATCCCAAACAACTGGAAGGAATCCGTAACCATTATCCTACACAAGAAAGGGGATAAAGCAGATATAAAAAACTACCATCCTATAACACTCCTCAATGTAATTTATAAACTCCTAACAAAAATTTTAACCAATAGATTGAAGCCAAAGTTCGATGGATACCAGTCAAAAGAACAAGCTGGTTTTAGAAAGGGATTCAGCACAAGTGACCATTTACTAAGTATGAACATACTTAAAAAACGAGCAAATGAATACCACATTTCTCTATATATAGCGTTCATAGATTTCGAAAAGGCTTTCGACAGTGTCGAACATTGGGCAGTAAAAAGTTCTTTGATTAACAGCAGAATTGACCACAGATATACGGATCTAATAGCCAATATATATAAGAAGCCAAAACAACAATTAAAGTATATTAATAAACAAAATCAATACAAATAAATGGAGGCGTGAGACAGGGTGACCCAATATCACCGAAACTTTTCAATCAGGCTCTGGAATATATTTTTAAAAGATTAGAATGGGAAGAAAAAGGTATAAACATTTGTGAACAACGCTTGAACCATCTAAAATACGCTGATGAAGTCGCATTGATAACAGATAAAAAAAAATAATTATTTGAAATGATGAAAGAACTGGACGTAGAAGCTGGAAAGATAGGCCTTAATATCAATTACAGCAAGAACAAAATCATAACAAATACAGATGAAAACATCACAATGAGGATCGGACAAGATGAAGTAGAACAATTTCAGGATATATATATATATATATATATATATATATATATATATATATATATATATATATATATATATATATATATATATATATATATATATATATATATATATATATATATCTGGGTCAAACTATAAAACTTAACAAAGAAAACGAAACAGCAGAGATAAAAAGACGAGTTAGACTGGCATGGGCGGCATTTGGCAAACTAACCTATATTCTTAAAAACAAAAGATATCCTCAGCATCTTAAGACCAAAGTATACAATCAATGCGTACTCCCTGTTCTAACTTATGGTTCCCAAACGTGGACATTTACAAAAGCAAACATGGACATATTCATAAAAACCCAAAGAGGAATGGAAAGACAAATGTTGCACATAAGACTAAAGAAAAAAAAGAGAAACGAGTGGATAAGAGAGAAAACAAAAGTGAGGGATGTTAGACAAGAAGTTGCAAAATTGAAATGGAGATTTGCCGGGCACAATAGAAGACAAAAAGAAGACCGCCGGAACAAAATTGTTATAAGTTGGAGACCGTGGGAATATAAACGAAGCTGAGGAAGGTCCCAAATGAGATGGGCAGATGATATCAAAAAGCACGTGGGCTCTAGGTGGATGACTATACCGATAGATAGAGAAGAATAGAAAAGGATTGGAGAGGCCTATGTCCAAAGATGGACCGAAAAAGGCTAATTAGATAGAGATGTATGTCAGGGTTTTATTAATTTTTATATATAGTTGCAAAATGAAGAAGAAAGTTCAGTACAGGCAGCTAAATAGCTGATATGTCAATTTAGTAGTAAGAGTAAGTACCAACTTGCTGAAAAGCATACCATACACAAAAGGGATAATAAAATGTACTGCACAAACTATAGCGATATAAGCTATATATAAGCTATATATCTATTAAATTAGGATATACAGTATTTTTTCTAATACACCTGGAACGATTGAGTGAATAGGTGAACTATCAAATAGGAGACTATTAGTGTGAAATTAGAAAAACTAATAAATCGTTGATCAATTATTCACTATTAGGCAGTTAAAGAGAAATGTTGGGAATACAAAAAAAACATTAAACTAGTTATTTATAGATTTTAAACAAACACTGATATAATCATAAGAATAAAACTATGAAATACCATGGCAGAACTAGGCTTACCTAATAAACTAATTAATTTAACAAGGAGTAATTTACAAGTAAAATGTGAAGCTTTAGAGCTTTAAAAATGTGAACAAATTAGCGTAATAGCTGTTTTGAAAACGAAATATTATGAGACGAATTGGGGATATTATATTACATAAACTAAACCGCTTGCCTACAAAAAATATTAGGAAAATATGATATGACGGGAAAGACTAATGACTTTACAGCTAATTGTCACATAAGTATCAATGTAACTATAGCTCGCAAAACGGGTTCAATTACATTGCAATTTTTAAATGCGCTTTCTCTTACTGGTAACGAACAAAAGTTTTATTAACTTCTGGTTAATATAATTATGTAGGAATTTAGATTTTTATCTTGGTCTTACTATAGTGCTAAAGCACAAATGTACTCATAGTCTACCGTATTTTTTTCATAGTGATCATAGTTTTTAATTGTAGTATAACTTATATGTTTATTTCTATGCGCTAGTATATTATGTGTGTATACTAGCGCATAGAAAATAATAAAATTTTTTAACCTGTGCTTTATGTTTATTATCCTTTATTGTATTGGAACATCTAGAAGTATAGCAATACATTTTAATTGTTGAACAAAAGAGAAAATAAAAATACTTTTTGTGGTGTGCCACTTAACCATACACAAAATCGTACACAAACAGTCAAATGGTAGTAAAAGTTTCCGATATAGGCCGCCAGACGGCAGAGGAACCGCCGCGCTCGATGTCTATACTATGAAATGTTTTTCATACAGTTTTCGGATCAGATTTTTTCAAAACATCAAATTACATCTTTTTGCCTTTCTTTATTTAGGCTAACCGCTACTGTTTTTTTCTTCAGCGTTTCTTCTTAATCTACATTAATGGTATATATATACAATTCTTTCTTGAACGAGCTATAATTTTTCTTAAATAACCATTTTGTGTGGTTTAGTGGCCTTAAGGTTTAGCATGCTGTGTCAGATGCTCTTTAAAGTCCCCTTTAATATTAATATCGTTTGAGAAATTTTTCCCAGATACTTATATTTCGTTTTGATTTTCATACTTCTTTTAATGTTAGTTTAAATGGTCCAGTAGTGTGTTGGTACAGTTCAATTATAAGCAAAATTAGGTGTTGTTGTACACCTAATTCTTTTAGTATTAGTCATAAGTGTATCCATTTGACTCTCTCGAACGCTTTACGATAATCTATAAAACAAATCCATAGTGGGATATTGAATTCCCTAGACTTTTATACTTTTTTTGGACTATTATATTAATAGCTTTAAAATTAAATGTTTAGTGAAAATCTCTACGCGACTTTAATGCATTAAATATTTTAATTAAAAATCGGCATATCTAATGAAATCAGACAGTAAAAAGTATGTTATTAAAGATTGATTTATAAATTATTGTAGTTTAAATTCAACTACGCTATAAAACAAGCATTGCATGTCATAAACTGCAGTAATCCAAAAATTACAAAGATCTCTATGTTGTTTGAGTTTTCTTTAACTAATAGGGTAACAAACATTATAATCCTACCGAAGGGGCTTCTACTTTCATAAACTGTTACACGATAACTCTATCCGATGTACGTACATTTATCAACTAAATGTTGTAGTGACAATGCCTTTTAATAAAAAATACTAATTAATAAAAATGGAAACTTAACTTTTCCATGTTTATAATAGACACTTTCTTATGTTTATAAATATATTAAACAAGTAATATAAATTACCGCCTTGTTTAATAAAAGTAACAAGTAAAATAAAGTTATGTGTCGGTTAACGATTTATATTTAACTACATTAGCCAAATAATCCTGAAATTCCTCCATGACAAAATTGATGGATATTTAAATAAATTTCAAGTTCCAAAATGTACCAGCTGTAAAATTTGAAAATCTACTACTAATACAATTATTGGCAACATCTCAGGAGATTAGAAGTGTACGCGTAATGGTAAATACGGATCCCAAAAATGGTTTATCCTGTTGTGGAGTCCACTTAATCCTACATGTTGGTCGGAGTCTACATAAAGCGCTACTTAGATAATAATATACACGGTGTATATTCTACTGGAGTTAGTATAATACCGTTTTAGAACGGAGCTTACATTAACCGCTAGATATATATAGATATATATATATATATATATATATATATATATATACATATATATATATATATATATATATATATATATATATATATATATATATATATATATATATATATATATATATATATATAGAGGTAAAAGAAATAAAATAAAACTTACAATCAATTTATTTTACTAACAAAACGACCGGTTTCGCTTTCTACACATTGCAAAGCATCTTTTCAGGTCAAACAATACAAAGTAAATTAAATGCTGAAATTATAAAAAAAGCCCATATTAGGGTGCTGTCTTATAAAGATAAAGTTCAAAAAGGTTATAGTAATTATGCCAATATTACGTGTGTGGGTTTATTAATATGCATAAAATTGATTTAACAGACAATGTGAAAACCCACAAATTGGTAAGAGATAAATTATTGAATTGTAATAAATTAGTAATAAACAAAATACTACTTACATTCCGGTACAAGAAGTTTAAGTTATTGATTCGTGATACATAGTTCAATCTATCCTGTATTGCTGATGTTGGGTAATCTTCGGTTAATGTTGTAACTGTCTGACAATTAATAAGGAAGTTTCTTGAGGGGAGAGATATTAACAAATGAAATAGGTGTAAGGTATATGTGATTGTTTGTTAAATGAAAGTGATGTTTTATATTATGTAAATTATTAAAAGTTATTTATATTTATTCAAGGTATATATTTCAGAAATATGTGTCAATTTATTGATATTTTTATGGTAAAAGTACAGTTGTGTGACAATAAATTAAATTAATTTAAATTTAAATTAATCAGCACCCAGTACCCAGGAGGGTAGAGTATTTTCTGTTGCGAAACCGATCGTTTTTGGTAGTAAAATTAAATTAATTGTAAGTCTAATTTATTTATTTTACCTATTTGAAATGGACTGACACAAGCAAGACATTCATGATTTTAATGGAAGTATTTTTTTTTTGTAGTTTAGTTTAGTTTACATTTAGTTTAATCCAATTTTTTGACTTTTAGAGCACGTTCCACTTGTTCTTTTGTCAAAAACTTATTCTCATTCTCATTTTTAAAGTACTGACCAATTTTAGGCAAATTTTATTTTTTTCATCAGATTTTATTTTTCTCTTTCGTTTTTCGATACCACTTAAGATATTTATTAGAACTAGACATATTGATATTTAATTTTCACAATTAACTTTACTTTGCCTTTATTTGTAGGTTTAATAAAACTAAAACTACGAAGAACCTAATACAGAAATGACCCATTAGCACAGTAATTAAACAAAAAATGTTTATACATACTTACTTGCATAAAAATCTAGGACATCCCCTAACACCATACGTCGTGAAACTGCCAGCGCAATAAAAAATGTATTTCAATTAACTAAGTGTTAATAGACCAGTCTGTGAGAAAATCATTGATTTCATATAAAAGTCTTATATAGATATTTAAAGGTTTTAAAAATTATATTATGAGGAAAAACTTATGACAAATCCGTGAATTTGCTTTGTTCGTCATCAGCTACTAGGCGAGCGGTTTACCCCTATAAGCAGAGCATCAACCGACTAAAATTCTTTTTGCATTTCTAATGCACCAAACCTTTTTTATTCGATTCTATATATTTTTCCAAGATAAAATGTTTTTTTTTTTTAATTTTTACAAGTGGGCCGGCAATTGTTATTAACAAATAACTTATACAAAAAAGCAATTTCACCGAATTGTTTCAGAATCAATTTTTTTAGGTGTATCTCATCAAAATAAACACTTTGTCTCTCCTGATAATTTTTCGAAAAATGCTTCCTTTTCGAGTTATTTGAATTTTTTTGTTGAAAAAATGCCGTAATTAGTGATTTTTGGGATTTTTTTTCTAAAAAACTACTAAATAAATTGCAATTTTACAAATAACTTTAAAATCTTTAAACCGTGGAGTACAAGTAAGAATATTTTGACAAGGATAAATGGTTTCTATCTCGCTAAAAACGTGGACCCAAATATTTCGAATATGCCTTTCGAGAGTATCCTGCTAAGCGTGTACAGCGGTTGAGGTGCTGTAGGCGCTAAAAAAAATGCATCTAATGAAAAATTACCACCTTCGAAACCAGCATTATTACAACATTACTTAAGAGCAAAGTGGCAAATAAATGAATGGATTCAAGCAAAAAACAATATTATTTCATCTCTTGATCCATTAACCCATGGTTGGACAATGGAAAATAATTGTTTCGATTTTAATTATTTTGAAGGCGAAACTAGTTTAGATATGTTACAAAAGTATTTCTGCTCATGTACCGGAAAATGTTCTACGAAAAATTGTAATTGTATTTCCTATAATTTAGAATGCTGCGCAGTATGTGCATGTACACCAGAGAATTGTAAAAATGTTAAAGACGACTCTATTGAAGAATTCGATTGTAGCAGCGGAAGCGAATAGTTCTCTGTGGTATTGAAGTGCTAATTAATAGAGTTGTTGTTGTTTTTACCAAAAAATGGAATTAAATTCAGATGGCAGAGGAAATCCACCTGACAGAGGAAGGATTGACGATGTTGCTAGTAATATGGATTATGAAGTTAATGAAAACAAAAGCAGTTTGAGGAAATTATAAATATTGATATTAATACACAATCAAAACAGGTACCGATAACAAATTCAAAAAACTTTTTACCAGATTATCAGGTAAGCAATAAAACAAATATTAATATAGGCCAGTCCATAATGTCAGAGGTGAAAAATAAATACAGTCAAGGTGACCAAGGTCCTTATTTTGTTTTTGTGCAGAATAAGGAAGGTAACATTGGCCGATTGCATCGCATAGCGACAGCACGATTAATTTTAGGTGCAGTACCTGCAATTAAAGATAATATTGTTAATATTAATATTATAGGAAAAAATAAAATTAAAATTGAATGTAACACATATAAAAGCGCTAATATTTTAGTGGAATGTAAAAAATTAATAGAAAGAAATTACGATTTATATATTCCAAATTTTTTTACTCAAAAGAGTGGGGTAATTAAAGGGGTAGACAAAAATATTTCAGAAAACGAATTAAAAGATATTATTGTTCCAAGATACGGCAATTTTAAAGTAATAAACGTTAAAAGAATAAAGCGAAAAGATAATGATCAACTGGTGGAGACGGGTACGATAGTGGTGTCTTTCAGAGGCCAACTGATTCCAAAACAAGTAATCATTGAACGAATGATATACCAAGTGGAACCTTACGTTCCGAGAGTAATACAATGCCTTAATTGCATTAGATACGGACACGTTACGTCACAATGTCGAGGTAAGAAAAGATGCAGCAAGTGCGGACAGGAACATGATTCAGATGTATGCGATTTAACAGATCCCACTTGTATATTATGTTTCGGAAACCATTCAGCATTAGATCGAAACAGGTGCGCTGAGTTTGAAAAACAAAAGGGCATTAAATATATAATGGCAAATGAAAATTTACCTTTTGAAGAAGCAAAATTAAAATACAGCAGTAGCTATAGGACAGTCCTGAATTCAACAAACACAGGAAATAGGTACACAGTGACAACCAAAAGAAAATGGAGCGAAGGAGCTCAAAATAAATCAGTTTATCCTTATTCAAAAGAACACGAAAATATACTGGACACTGCAAGCGCCTCTGCTTACCCGTCGCTACCAATTATAAACAACCCATTATATCAAAATCAAACAAAAATAGTCCAACAAAACTCACTAACTAGTAAACAAATTACTGATAATATAGTAACAATATTTAAAAATTTTTTAGACAAAAACTTAATTCCAATAGCAAACAAACAAATTTTAGACGACATTAAAAGTAATATAGAAAAAGTTTTAAATGGCCCTAGTAAATAATAAGATTTTACAATGGAATTCACGATCAATAGTGAACAATAAAGGCCATTTTGAAAAGTACATTTTCGAAAATAAATTCTTAGCTATTCTTTTAAGTGAAACTTGGTTAAAACCGAATTCAAAGATAAGCTTTTCCAATATAACATCTTCCGTGAAGATAGATCAGATGGTTATGCAGGAGTAGCGATATTATTAAGAAAAAATATCAATTTTCAGAACAATTTAAATTTTTATAAAATAAATAATGTCATGTGCGTTGCAGTACAGATTAAAATAAATAATAAAATCTTAAATTTATATTCCATTTATGCAAAACCCAAGTTATGTGTGTCAAAAAACGAATGGGTTAAATTTTTTATTAGTTTACAAAAACCTTTTTTAATAGGGGGAGATTTCAACTGCCATAATAAAATGTGGGGCTGTGATGTCACCGATCAAGAAGGTCTTTATCTTTTTGAGGCTATGGAGGAATGTGGACTTAATTTCCTAAATGATGGGTCAGAAACATTAATTCGTAGACCTATGAATTTAAATAGATCTGCTATAGACTTAACAATTTGCTCTAGGGATATTTATTACAAATTTAATTGGCACACAGAAACTTTGAGTCTGGGTTCTGATCACTACCCAATAGTAATAGAATTTAACCATAATACTGATAATAACGTTACTAATAGTAATGATGTCATTGAAACTAATGATATATCTAGATCTAGAATTACATGGGATATTAAAAAGGCAGACTGGGCTTTCTTTACCTATCTCTTAAACAATGAAAAGAATAATAATATATCAGATGGTTCAGAGCAAGAATATTCCACATTTTGTGACTCAATCAATTTAGCTAGTAAATGCTCTATTCCAGAGAGGAAAAGGGGGCCCAATGCAAAATTTAATAAACCATGGTGGAATGATGATTGTAGGAACGCTATAAGACAACAAAAAGAAGCTTTTTTGCAGTTTAAAAGACTATCTAATTACGATAATTATTTAAAATACCAACAAGCAGAAGCTTATAAAAAAAGAATTATTTTAGGCAGCAAAAGAGCTTCTTGGAAAAACTTTTGTAATAGTTTAAATAAAAATACACCCATTAGCAAAATATGGAAGGAAATAAGAAAATTAAAAAACGTTTATAACTCTCCCAATAATCCGATAGTTGTAAATGAGTGGACAGATATATTTTTTAATAAAATTGCTAGACCTTGGGTTATAGAAGGAGAAATTAATCACAGGAACCCTACGGATAATAGACATGAAAATGACGAAGCAAACACAGACAACATATTTCTCACACAAGCATTTAGTCTGGAAGAATTAAAGAACTGCCTAAAAAGACATAATAATTCAGCTCCAGGATTAGATGGTATACACTATAGTATGTTGTATAATTTACCCATACATAAGAAAGTTCAACTACTAAATGTAATAAACAATATCTGGATGAGTATGGATATACCACGTGCATGGAAAGAGTACATTATAGTTCCAATTCTTAAGCCACACAAATCACCAAACTGTCCGGATTCGTATAGAGGCATTTCTCTATCATCATGTGTGTTAAAAACAATGGAAAGAATGATTAAATGTAGACTAGAATTCTGGTTAGAAAAAAATTCTAAAATACCTGCAACACAATTCGGCTTTAGAAAATCATGTTCTACGATGGAAAATTTAACGCACTTAATACTGGATATATATAACTCATTTTCCGTCAACAAGTCGGTATTTGCTACATTCATAGACATAGAAAATGCATATGACAATGTGAACCTACAACTTCTATACCACAAAATGAAAGAAATCGGACTGCCAGATATACTCTGCTGGAAACTTCATCAACTTTACATCAATAGAACTCTTTATCTTCAAATTAATAACAAACTAATAGGACCGAGAGTTTCAAACATCGGGTTACCTCAAGGGAGCATCTTAAGTCCAATATTATACACTATTTACACAGCTCATATAGGTCAAAGCATAATTACTAGCAAACAAGGTAAAATATTACAATTCGCAGATGATATATGCATATATGTAGATCAATTGGAAATAGAACAAGGCAGTAGTAAAATAAATACAGTATTTAAACATCTACAAGAAGACCTAGATCAAATAGCATTAAACATATCTACCAAAAAAACACAAACTTGCATATTCTCCCGAAAACGAAACATTCCAGAAGTAGTGGAGTTGCAAAATGTCTCGTTTAAAGTTCAACCTAAAGTTAAATATTTGGGTATTATACTGGATAGGAAAATGATTTGGAAAGATCATATTGAGTACATCGTAGCAAGAGCTGACAAAGAGTACAATGCGTTACGAGCAGTAAACTATACAACCTGGGGAGCAGATCCCAACATAGCATTACTAATGTATAGATCATACATAAGATCAATATTAGATTACGGATGTTACTTTTACAATCAAGCCGCCAAAACCCATCTTCAAAAAATAGACATCCTTTCAAATAAATGCCTCAGATTATGTATAGGAGCTTTGATGAGTACTCCAATATCAAACCTAAGCGTAGAATGTAATGAACCACCACTATGGTTAAGAAGGAAAACTATGTGTGAAAAATTTATAACTAAAATGATAACTAAAGAGAGCATAATATGTAACAACTGCCACAAACTTTATATAAATGACCTAACCACTGAATACTGGAGGAAAAAGCCAACATTACTTATTGCCGAAAGTTACAATAGAATAAGACAATTTAAAAATAAGCTATACACATCAACTCTGCCATCCATGTTTCAGATAAATCTAAACAATATACCAAACATACAACCAACCTACATGAGAGATTACTCGAAATTTCCAGTTTACTTAAGGAATGCCATGTTTAATGTGGATATAGAAACTTTATTTCCGGAACATTACCAAATTTATACCGATGCCTCAAAAATGAATTCGAGAGTGGCCGCTGCCGTGTGGGACCCTAGGACAAGGTATAAAGAGGGTATACGACTTAATGAAAATTTTACAACATTTTCAGCAGAACTTATTGCAATACTGAGAGCAATGCAGTATATAAGCAGTATAAACAATAACGAAGAGAAATTTCTAATCCTTACAGACAGCAAAAGTGCTTTACTTAAACTGGAAAGTTTGAAGGACATATCAAACTACATATATATTGACATTATTAAAGCATATATCGCACTTAGGGATAAGGGCAAACAAATATCATTTTGTTGGGTAAAAGCTCACTCTAATCTTAAACACAATGAAATAGTAGATACTCTAGCTAAGAAGGCCACCGAACAAGAAAATGAAAGTAAATATAAATTAACATTAAATGATGTTTACGCTAATATTACCAGCAATAAAACCAAAACCTGGCAACAATGGTATAACAACTCAACTAAAGGGCTATTCTACAAAAACATACAATTAAATATTCCAGCTAAATCATGGTTTAATCATTACCACAGCGAAAAAATCGTTGTTTCATACATATGCAGACTTAGATTTGGACACTGCCTAGTTCCAGAACACAAATTTAAAATAGGTCTTAGTGATAGTAATCTTTGTGAATGTGGTGAGTTAGGATCTGCAGAACACATGATACTAAACTGTAGACTAAAGATAATAGAAATAAATCAATTCATGAATCAAGTATATAGAGAAACCAATATTACAAGACCTTTTAATCTAAAAACAATATTATCTAGTTTAGACGAACGTGTATATGAGATCCTAATTAAACACATACTTAATATAAAATTAAAATTGTGAACTATTAATACCTGTGTTTATCCCATTTGTTTACCTATCTTTCCGTGGTCTAGTCTTGTGTTTGTGCATTGCTCTGAAAGACCCCTGAGCAGAAGTACTCCTTGTTGACATTCCTTATAATGTAATTAAAAAAAAATGAATAAATGAATAAATAAATAAATAAAAAAAAAATAAAAATAAAAAAAAAGAAAATAATAAAAAAAAAATAAAAATAAAAAAAAAGAAAATAATAATAAAAAACACACAATAAAGAATAATGTTGAATAATACTAGAATATATTTTATGATATAGATATATCTATATAAATGTGTAATATTGTATGATTGTAGCTGAAGATTAAATTATCCATTTATTGTTATAGAATCTAGGTATATCTTTAAAACACAAAATCTTATTTTAATAGTAATATGTGACATAAATATCTGTAGAGCAAAAATAGGTTCGGCTAATGGATTAAGTCCACAGTCAGGAAATTCGATGACACACACACACACACACACACACACACACACACACACACACTCTATTGAAGACAATGAAATCAGCTTATTAGATGGAAATCCTGTTGCTGTTGACGAAAATTTTCAAATTATTGACAATGAAAACGATGTATAATTAATATTATATTTTAATTTTATTATATTTTTCAATGAAAATTAATTATATATTGCTTAATGTATTTCACTGTAATAAAACATTCAATAATATAGTCACCACGTGACTAGAAGAAGAAAAATTACATTATTATAGCATTGTAAAAAATTAATCGTAATTGTTTTAATTATAATATGTCTATATAAAAATAATTAGAAATATCTTTTTTTTAATAAATTGTACGTAATATTTGTATTGAATTAATTTTTTAAATTTAAACAAATATTTCTACGTGCCGCATGCCTGTATCGCCGCAACCGCTGTACACACTTAGCGGTAGACTGCTCGAAAGGCATATTCGAAATATTTGGGTCCACGTTTTTAGCAAGATAGAAAAAAATTATCCTTGTCAAAATATTCTAACTTGTACTCGACGGTTTAAAGATTATAAAGCTATTTGTAGAATTGCAATTCATTTAGTAGTTTTTTAGAAAAAAAATCCCAAAAATCACTAATTAAGGCGATTTTTCAACAAAAAAATGCAAATAACTCGAAAAGGAAGCATTATTCGAAAAATTATCAAGACAGAAAAAGTGTTTATTTTGATGAGATACACCTAAAAAAATTGATTCCGAAGCAATTCGGTGAAAATGCTTTTTTGTATTAGTTATTTGTTAATAACAATTGCCGGCCCACTTGTAAAAATTAAAAAAAATACATTTCATCTTGGAAAAATATATAGAATCGAACAAAAAACGTTTGGTGCATTAGAAATGCAAAAAGAATTTTAGTCAGTATATTCTGTTTCTAAGCGTCTTTTGAGGGGTAAACCGCTCGCCTATACCGCTCATAGCCCTTTTAGAAATTTAAATACCTGTAATAAAGCAACCAAAGGATTCGTTCTAAAATTGATAGTTTTTGTACGAATGCGTTTAAATTTTAATTATTTTTTTGAATTTGTATATTGGTTCTATCTAAAGGTAACTGATTTTAAGTACTTATACAGAATTTATACCTTTCAGTAAATTTTGCTAAAAACATTATTTCACATATGAGCTCGAGTTTGGGGGACCCTTCAAGGCAGGGGCCCGCGGGATTGTGCCACTCCTGCCACGCCGTAGTTATTCCTTTGGAAATAAGTGACGTAAACACACATACAAAAAATTTTTTTGAAAATGATCGGATAAATTTCCGCGGTCAGATGAATGAAAATTACTTAGTTCTCGGGAAGAACCGCGTTTGTTACCGTCGCATGCTCAGAATCCCGTGGACAGCAAACATATCTAACGAACGCGTGCTAGAGACCGTGCACAAAGAGCGAGCATTGATCAACATCATCAAAATGAAAAAGGTCCAATACTTCAGTCATATAATGAGAGGACCTAAATATCGCTTACTCCGGTTAATCACTTAGGGCAAAAACGAAGGAAAACGTTGGGTCGGAAGAAAACAAATGTCCTGGCTGCGTAACATTAGACAATGGACAGGTCGAACGGTCGAGGAACTGTTTCATCTAGCTGCCGACCGAGAATCATTTCATCAGCTTGTCAATATGACGATAGCCAAATAGCCAACGCTGAAAACAGCCTTCATTAAATATCAGTTCACCCGTTCCAGATAATGTGGTTCAATGGATTCTTAAAAACGCAACTTTGACAGATGGCGCTGTGTAGGAAGTATGTGTGTGTGTATAAAGAATACATGCAGCGGAGGTTAGTGGATTTTTGGAACCTTATTTTATTTTATTGAGTTCCGGATATTATTCATTGTCAATTTAAAGTTTAATTTTATAAATAAATAAATTAGTTTGGTAATATAAATTTATTTCCAGAAAAACCCGTTTTACTGAAAGTCGACTATTTCGTCGACTGAAAGTCGACTACTGAAAGTTCTCGTTTATTTCCTGACTTTATCTTCGAAAAATAAAATAGACTGAATCTTATAATGTGAATACAAAACTATACAACTTTTACAAAATCGTCAACTTTTTTATTAATGATATTATCTATGCACGTTAATAATGTTTTCAGCGGCAGATTGTAACAGCAGGAATATACGGGTGAGTTTCAAGTACGACATTGATCGATAATTCCATTATGGTACAGAATATCCAAAAAGTTATGTAGAAAAAATGTAGACAGTGATATGCTCCAGGCTTGGGTAATATGCCGAATTCGACAGCGTAGTTAATATCTACGAGGTAAAGCAAAGATACAATTTTTTAATTAGGTTACCTTGTCTATTTTCGCATCTTCCTGTTTAAATTTAAAATCCCTGTTTTTAAATGATGGGGTTTCATAGTACTATACAAGGTATTTTACGAGTTATGGCAATTTTTATTTCGACATTGCTATGAAATAAACGTATAGAAGGAGTATTTAAATAATTAGTTTACATAATAAGCTAAACTATATGTTTTGGTGTTCAAATAATTTTAACAGAAATCATTGACTAATAACTGTATACAGGGTTAACTACAAAAAAATTACATTTTTTGCATATTTTTTAAATGTATAACCCTCTATTTTATTAAAAAAAAAACAAACAAAATTCCTAGTACCTTTTTATGTACTGAAAATGGCATATGAGATGGAGATATGAGAAAGATAAAAGAAATAGAAAATTACCTGGTTGACCCGGGTTCATTTTTCTAAAAATCAAATTATCCACAATTTTTACAAGGTAAAATATTTTGTTTTCACGATCTGCCGTTATGATTTTTCCTACGACTAGTAAGTAGTAGGAACTACTAGTAATCATTGGCCCATATTTTTTGACGGCCGTGTGAATGATACTATATATCTGGATTTTCTGAATAATCATTTGTCATTACTACTGCAAAATGTTCCACTTAATATTCGACAAAGGTTGTGGTATTTACACGGCAGTGCTCCAGTTCATCACGTTCCTCTTATTCGGCGGGTGGATTGGCAATAGAGGACCAACTGTGGCCACGGAAATCACCAGAATTGTAAAAAATTGATTTTTTCATATGGTGCTGTATAAAAAACCTTGCGTACCAGAAGCTTTCGACAATGCCAGATGGTATAAAAATATAATCAGAGAAGCTCTTAATAATATTTGCTTTCAAATGTTAAGAACTGCGGCTCGGTCATTTGAAAATCGGTTACAAACTTGCATAGACGTTGGCTTTGAACATTTTAAACATTTACTTTAGACTTATTTCCTTTCTACCACAATTATTGTTACAGTCATTGCATTTTTGTTGGTAACTGACCCAGTACCAGCAACATGATTCATTCATTTTTCAAAAGCTCTTTTGTTTGGCCCCTTCCGTTAAATAAATCGTTGTTTCTTGAGGCAAGTAGAA
Organism: Diabrotica undecimpunctata; assembly: GCF_040954645.1. Lineage (NCBI taxonomy): Eukaryota > Metazoa > Arthropoda > Insecta > Coleoptera > Chrysomelidae > Diabrotica > Diabrotica undecimpunctata. The sequence continues at coordinate 6,626,992 of NC_092813.1, forward strand.
AATTTCTCGAATTTTCTCCTAATACCCAGAATTTGTTCTTTATTTTAAAAATGAGAATAAAGTTCTGTAGAAGAAAATAATAGACATGTCACACAGAACGCCAGAACGCTTAAAAAGATAATAATATAAAAACTGTTATTTTTTCAAGTGGCCTTTTACTTATTATTAATTGCCCGTCACAATCGAAAATTTTAAATGTTTTATTAAAACTTTCTTGGCAAGGAGCTCTTTTTGTATATAGGGTGCTTATTTCTTAGTAATGTTAAAAAAACATGGACATAATTTGATAAATATCCTATATGGTAGCGTAAAACTTCATATTGTAAAAACAGGGCTTAGAGAGGAATTCAAATATGAGAGCATAGAGTGTTCCATTTAAAAAATATTTACTTTGCCACGTAGTTAGTAATAACCATGTAGGAGTCTATATATTCTCTAAGCCTGGAGAATTTCTTTGCCTAAATTGTTTCTAAATATCTTTTTTGGATAGTCTGTACCATAATGGAATTTTCGACCAGTGTCACACAAAAAACTTACTCAATATATATTGATAGGCGTATTTCAGTTGGTGTTACTAGATAGATATTGGCGGTAATTACTAAAAAATGTTTTGTTAAATATCTTTGGATAAAAACGAACCTTTAAAAAGAGTAATTATTTTATTTTTATTTTAAATTACTTTGCATTATCCGCAATCAATTTTTTAACTTGCTAGGTTACGCTTTTAATTCCAAGGAAAAGATTCTTCAAGTAATTTTGATGTATTTTCTTAGATTCAGTAACACCATGGTTCAGAGAGTATGGTTTATAATTTTTGTTCGAATCGATAAAAATGTCGATTTGCCTATTTTTAAATGGACGTTCCGATAGTTTGATCTAATATCGCGTTCGGAAATTTTACCGGATTTTTACGTCCAAACTTATATATTCGATTTTGTCACTGCAAACCGTATACCGTGACGCTTTATAAGATTTGAATTAAACATCAGTGGCGCCATTATTAGCAACTATACTATATTATAGTAGATATACCATAATTACACTCATTTTTACTATGTAATCTGCCTTTACAATAATCTTTAAAACTATGATAATTTTTCTAAACCACATTTTTAGACCGAAAAAACAAATTTTTTGTAATTAATTTTTAAATATTTTTTATTTCATCGAAAATGTTGATACAGTAGAGTACATTTCAATATAGCGCTCCTACCGCATAAAACATCAACTACTTCAATTGAATCATCTAAAACATCTGCAACCTACTCAGTACTAAAAAAAATTGAGAACTATTCCTAACCACTATTGTGATCTATATACTCGATAACTGGTATTTATATTACTTATTCTTTATTACTTATCGAATTATCGGTAGAACCAGTTACAAGTCAGTAATTATATTGTCAATAATTATTATTCAATCACTAAGCCGTTACAAAAAATAGTATTACCATGCTGTAATGGCATTGCTGATCTTATTGTTGGATCAGGACTAATTTTGTCAGGTCAGGCCATGAAGTTAAGGTATCTACATAGTAAAATGTCGTGCACCCTCCGTGCTATAACATGCTGGACGAGCCATACAGTCTGTAGTCCACACCACGAGGTATAAGCGGGAACGCAAAGTGTATCAATACTCTTATGAAACGCACATTGCAGATCGTAAGGGCCTTTATATTTTACTTTTTAGCTTGTATTGAGTAAAATGTCTTTAATTTTTCTTATCAATCTCTCTTGGCTAACTCTTGTTTCTTCCGACCCCGAATATCTATTAGGATTCCGAGGGCAGAAGGGTAACTATATTTTCTTCTACTACAAACTCTAGTAACCAAACAATTATTGGTATAAGTATTCTCTTACTTGTTCGTTAACAGCTACGGGTGGAAGAACTGACAGTGGAAGAGCACTTTATTACTCTTAAGCTGACAAATTGAATCCAAAGACAGAAGAGCTATATTTTTTAACCGCATTGAATTATTGAAAGCCACGAGATGACTACCACATAAAAGATCCGTAAGGATATCTCCAGGACACCATAATCCTGGCGATCCATGAAAAACATTCGAAAGAAATGGCGATAAGTACCGGGGTCTCCTTAATTGGGTGAGGACAATAAGACTCCCTCGAGACTCCCGGTCAGCCTATAAATGTCCTTAAAGTAAAAAGGATCGATAAGTGAAACATTCGAAGTATGTAGCAAGCAGACAAGATAGCAAATCATTTTCTGCAATGCGTACAAGTTAGATGGGTAGATTCTGGAGTAACAATTATACATGAAAACCATATATATCATTTATTCGGAAGATGAACCAGAAATAGAAATGGCGCCCTTATAAGACAGAGATGTGTTATGGAAAATTAATTAAGTCCCTTTTAATATAAACATCATTTAAGTCTACGCACTGACATCCAATCTATTGAAGCAGAAATAGAAACTTTCTATCTGACTCCAGAAGATTACCTAAAACTGAAAAAAACTAACCATTATGTTGGGCGATTTAAACGCCAAAATAGGACAAGGCAGTCAAGAATTTTGTGCAGATATATGATCTTATCACAGGAAACGAAAAATGAGAAAGAATGATCCAATTCTGAATCCATTTTTAAAATTACATCCAGGAAGACTTTATACACGAAAAGTACACAGTGATACTCTAGAGCGAAATAATGTTGATTTTATCAACAGAAACAAAAGATGTCTTCTCGTCTCATAGTTTATTAGTTGTAAATATCAATATACCATTCAAAATAATTCACAGGAAATAAGGCTCAAAATTTACTAAAAAAAAAAACAACTTCCTGGAAAAACTAAAAACAAAGCTTAATAAGAATTTTGCGAAAATAGTTGAAAACACTAGTAGCAACATAGAATAGTGAAACAAAATGAAGACATCTATTACCATACTTTTACGTGAAAATCTTTTAACGGTCTTGGGAAGATTTTCTGTCTTAGAAAATGGACTGGTCTAACGTCAGCTGATCTATTTCGAGCTGATATGAATAGACGACGTCTTCTACACTAATGTCTAGAGGCTGATCCACTACTCTGAGCCGCGTAATGTAGGTTGTCTAGTATGAATTTGAATCGGGGAAATTACTGACAGACTCACGCATGACGTCCGACATCGGATAATCATTTTTTACTAAAATAGATGTTATAATATTTATTTTTCTTTCAAAAACGAATTGTGATTAGAACAGGCAATTGTAGCTATCATATAATGATTTAATGACTCCCTTTTTAACATTTATGTTGTGATTTGATTTATAATTCAGATATATGTTCATATGCGCAACAAAAAATATTAAAAGCCAGAGCTTTTCGAGGAACTAACCATCATTTAATAAATAATTTTTATATAACTGTGCTGAATAATGTATTTCGAAACGGGGAAATTATTCATTTATAGATATTACAAAGAAAAGGTCTCTAACACGTTTTTAAGCAAGTCAAAAAAAATCACGTTAAAAGGCATGAATGAATCAAATATGTAGCACCATTTTTGTAGATGTATTATTCAAAACAAACTGAAAAGTTAATACTATATATTACATGAGCGGAATTCAATTTAACCTATGTAATATTTTTTGACCAATTTTTCACTAATTTATTACCACCCTAATAATTTTTCACCACCAAACCCCCCTTAATGGGAGCGATTCTGCTGGCTTAAGGTTCAAGCTAGCAGAATTAAAAAAAAAACATTTTGTTGATGACATATTTTTTCACCCATTTTTCACAAATTTATTACCACCCTAATAATTTTTCACGACCAAACCCCCCTTAATGGGAGCGATTCTGCTGGCTTAAGGTTCAAGCTAGCAGAATTCAAAAAAAAAACTTTTTGTTGGTGGCATATTTTTTCACCAATTTTTCACTAATTTATTACCACCCTAATAATTTTTCACGACCAAACCCCCCTTAATGGGAGCGATTCTGCTGGCTTAAGGTTCAAGCTAGCAGAATTAAAAAAAAAAACATTTTGTTGATGACATATTTTTTCAACCATTTTTCACTAATTTATTACCACCCTAATAATTTTTCACGACCAAACCCCCCTTAATGGGAGCGATTCTGCTGGCTTAAGGTTCAAGCTAGCAGAATTAAAAAAAAAACATTTTGTTGATGACATATTTTTTCACCCATTTTTCACAAATTTATTACCACCCTAATAATTTTTCACCACCAAACCACCCTTAATGGGAGCGGTTCTTCTGGCTTATGGTTCAAGATGGCAGAATTCAAAAAAAAACTTTTTGTTGGTGGCATATTTTTTCACCCATTTTTCACTAATTTATTACCAGCCTAATATTGTTTCACCATTAAACCACCCTTAAGGGGAGCCATTCTGCCGGCTTGCGGTTCAAGCTAGCAGAATTAAAAAAACATATTTATAATATACCACAGTGTTTTGCTAGGTTTTTACTAATTTATTACCACCCTAGTAATTTTTCACACCTAAACTACCCCTTGTGATAAGTCAATAATTCTGTTAGGTTATAATTTAACGTGAAAATAATCTTTTTTTACCATTTCACTATCCTCTACTTATAACTGACATAAAAAAGTATTTTTACCCTGATAAGTTTCCATCTCTAAACCAATCTTATTTGGAAACGTTCCTGCTAGCTTAATATTCGAGCCAGCGTAATTTAAAAAAATTATTTATGATATACCACAGTGTTTTGCTAAGCTTTTACGAATTTATTACCAACTTAGTCATTTTTTATCCCTCGACTAACCCTTAGTGAAAGTCAATAGTTCTGCTACGTTTAAATTAAATGTGAAAAAGTTTTGTTTTATAATTTTACTAAATACTATTTATAAATAAAATAAGAAACTCTCTGGTTAGTTTTTACTAAATGTTAACCAACTTCACCAATTCCACCATCTACACATTTACGCTGGTTGAATGCAAAGCAAATCTTTTCTTCGGAAATATGAGATACTACAGTATTTTGCTGGATTTGTACTAATATATTACCATCCTAGTAATTTTTCACCCTTCAACTACCGTCTATGAGGAGTCAATAATTCTACTACGTCGGTTCACAATTTGTTGATAGCTCACTACAAGTTTAACCCTAATTAGAAAACTGAAATACAGAGAGGATAGGTAATACGATATAATAGTAAAAACCAACCTAAAACTGACGGTTTAAGACGTTTTCGACTAGCCCACCTCATATCTGAAGGAATACAATACCTTATAATTCTATTACGGGGGTATTTTGAATGGTTAGAGATAAACGACCAGTGTCGTTCAGTATATGATTGAAACATTTATGGAACTAAATAAATATATTTTTTAAATTGTACTTATGTAAATTGTATTTTTTAATAAAACTTATTTATTTTATTCAAAAATAAAAAGTTTCTTGCCATTTGTAAAAGATACATTTATTTAATTAAGGAAAAAGGCGCCAAATGTCGCCTGGCAGAATTTCCAATGTGTTTTAAATGTATCCATTATTTTCGAATCCGGAGAAACCTAATAAATATTTTTGAAAAATTTAAACGCAGAATGAAAGATTACATTATTACTCAGGGCAGAAAGTCCCTGAAAACTTTTACAATACTTATTTTAATATGTTATGTAACAGGGGTGAAAAGAAAAGAGAAAATATAGTATAATTTTAAATTGAAAATATTGCATGCAAAAGAAACTTTTTATTTATTCTAAAAAATATTTCATTCTGCCTTTAAATTTTTCAAAAATGCTTTTTAGTTTTCTCAGGATTTAAAAAAAAATGGATACGTTTAAAACACATTGAACATTTTGACAGGCGACATTTTGCGCCTTTCCCCTTTAATACCTTACGATTACAACTACTATTACTTACCTTATATAATTACGTTTAGAAAACTATTCAAATTCAAAATAAATAGGATCAACTTCGGAATCCGAGTCGTCTTGAGGGTTGATAATTAGGTTAATAATCTCTACGGTCGCATCAATTATGTTATCAAGATCCCACATTTTTGGTTCTTCTTCTATTACATGTCTTACTGCATCTTTCCAGTTTTGTTTTGTAATATGTTATAAAGACTCGTATAACAATTCACGTACAGCTTGTATTTTATATGACGTATTTTTTCTAGCCACATAACTTTTCATTTGTGCCCAAATGAGTTCAATTGGATTTATTTCGCAGTGGTAGGGTGGAAGTCTAAAGACTGTGATGTTTCGCCTTTCCGCCATTTTGTCAACTACGTATTTCTTGAACTTAGATTTGTGTTGCCGGGCAATTTTTAAAAGTTCTGCTTTTACCATTCCATCTTCGTAAGGCAGATACTTATTCCGTAGCCAGTCAAGAATATCCTGTTTCTTCCTCGCATTCGTTAGAAGTCTTTCTACTAGTCGTGAATGATAAGGTGCATTATCTAATACTATAATTGAATTAGGTGGTATGTGTTCATGTATAGGTATATGGAATAAAAAATCACTCACGCACTGCATATAATTCGCAAAAGAAATATTCGAGACGCTAATTACTGCCGTAGACGCGGAAACACCGACGAGCCGTAAATTACATGCGATCAAAAACGTACTAAACAAAAAAATTGTTTTCGTTCGTAATAACTTCACCCTTTCAAGTTAAGTTTTGAATATAATTATTTATATTATCAAAAATCTGGGGAATTCCATCTTAATTATCTTGCAACGAATAGTACCTTCGGATATAAATTCCAGGTTTTCTAGTAAAGTGATTAAACGCGAAGATTAGTATTGAAATATCCAAAGAGATAAGGTATTCTCATTTACAAAATTGTTAATGGTTAAATTCTTATATTTATTAATATAATATAATAACCAACATTAGTCGTGAAAGATTTAATTGTTTTTTTGCTAAATATATTAGTATTAAAATATTATCAATATTATATATAACAGTATTAAAACATTATATTATTATTTAATAAATAAACACCTTAGGAACGCCTATGATTTACGACCGTTTTATGAGTTTGAGGCATATTTCGTGCTCTCAACAATTTGTGAACGAAGAATACGTTAAAATTTAAGGTGATAAAAAATCTATTTTTATAATTTTACTGTATTCTACTTGTAATTGAAAATATAAATTGCTTGCCTGGTTTTTACTAAATTTGATCCACCCTTATAATTTTTGACCCCCTAAGCCTCAGTTAATGGGAAACATTCAACAAGATACACATTGACGCTAGGTGAATAAAAAATCTTTTTGAAAATACAAGAGTGCTCTGCTAGAATTTTACTATATTTTTACCAGCCTGTCATGTTTTTCTCAACTACCCTAATTGAAAAACATTTTCAAATGTTATTCTATACTAACTAATATTTATTTTTTCAATGTTTAAATGTTAAAAATATGATAACACTTTATTCCAAAAACTATAAATTTTACCTGTTTTAAAAAATTGACTCTGATTCGAGTCGTATTACATGGCTCAGCGAAATCGAATCGTTAGTCCCTTTTATGAATATAAAATAACTGAAATCAAGTTGAGTTTTAGTAAATACAATGGAATTTTTATATTTCACAGAATAAATTACCAGGTAAGAAATATTCAAATTGAAATAATTTTATTACGTGTATTACATTATTTATCTGATTGTAAAGGAGGGTCGTCGGGACCGTGCGCACCTATTGTTAAAGGATTTGTATTCATTAGGTAGATGAAAATTTGAAATAATTTAGGTATTTAATATTTTAATATTATTTAAATAAGAAGAGTATTAACGATTGGTCAAAACATAATTTTAAGATTAGGTGTATAACATAAAGAATTTATATTGGAAAACATTTTAGGATATAAATATTTTAAGTAGGTATATTCAAATGAGACCGAAATTACCGGTTGGTCAGAACAGCTAATATAGATTATTTGCGTAGTAAAATAAATTTATATTAGCAGCATTTTAAAAATTTAAAGATATTTGTATTTTAATTCTTTGTCGATTTTTCATTCATTGTCAGTTGAATATAGGTAAAAATTAAAGGTTATTACAAAAAAATATTAACTTATTTATTTTGTTTATGGAAATGTTTGAAAGAATCGCCCACGGAGAGATCTGGTTTCTCGGCACAATCCACACACTCATAAATTGGGTTTTTTCTTATTTTCAGGATAGGACATACTCTGCATCTTTTCGTTTTCGTTTCGCGTTTGTCCGATTTATTAGCAATTATTTATAGGTAAATATTCGCGTGTGATATTCCGTCTTTCTTTGCTTTTTTATAAATTAATTTACGAATTAATTCTAACCTTGATATCGTCTTTTATGTCTTTTGTTTAGTATATTGTTTAAAACTAAGTCTAACTTTCCACGGTACCATCGATTCATCTAGCGATAATTCTTTTACTGGATAACGCAGAGCAGTTAAAAAGTCTATAACTGTTCTTATTCTATAAAACCGATCTTCAGGAATAACATTCGGCCCCATTGGATTATGGATGAAGATTAAGCACCTTAAAATTATAAGAGAAAGATCTCTTTCGATGTTCTGCAAAAAAGATTTTAAGTTGAATAGTGGATCTGTTTTCCAATAACCCTCCAATATTGAAATCCGTATGTGTCAGTGTGGAAGATAATTCCCATAAATACTAGAAATTCAAATAAGGAAAGTAGTTTACATCTTTAAATGCTAGAATTTACACAAACACCAACTTCACCAACTTTTTTATATGGTTAACATTGCAATATTGTTGTTTTGTACATTGCCTATTTTTTAACAAAATTTTACAACTTAAAAAGGGATCATTCCCGTGAGTTGGCTGTATATCATATAGTTAAAAAACTCAAACATTGAAGTAAAACACTGTTGTGATTGGTATATTTAATTAAATTTTAAAAATCCTAAAGGATTAAGTTCAAAACGTTTTCGGACTTATCAGTCCATCTTCAGTGAAATTTGTAGTATTTTAGTAAGTAATTAATAAGTAATAGGTAAGTAGTAATGTGTTTTTCACACACACACACACACACACACACACACTCGCACACACCGTGTAAATGTATTGAAGTATTTTTGAAAAAACAAATTTATTTAATTTTTGTTAAAGGGGTAGTAACGGGTGAAAAATTACTAAAGTTGTAATAAATTCTTAAAAACCTAGCAGAACACTGTGGTATATCATAAATTTTTTTTTTAATTCTGCTAGCTTGAACCGTAAGCCAGCAGAATCGCTCCCCTTAAGGGTGGTTTGATGGTAAAAAAATATTAGGGTGGTAATAAATTAGTGAAAAATGCGTGAAAAAATATGCCATCAACAAAAAGTTTTTTTTTGACTTCTGCTAGCTTAAACCTTAAGCCAGCAGAATCGCTTTCATTAAGGGTGGTTTGGTGGTGAAAAATTATTAGGGTGGTAATAAATTAGTGAAAAATTATTGAAAAAATATGCCATCAACAAAAAGTTTTTTTTCTGAATTCTGCTAGCTTGAACCTTAAGCCAGCAGAATCGTTCCCATTAAGGGTGGTTTGGTGGTGAAAAATTATTAGGGTGGTAATAAATTAGTGAAAAATGGTTGAAAAAATATGCCATTAACAAAAAGTTTTTTTTTTGAATTCTGCTAGCTTAAACCTTAAGTCAGCAGAATCGCTCCCATTAAGGGTGGTTTGGTGGTGAAAAATTATTAGGGTGGTAATAAATTAGTGAAAAATTGGTGAAAAAATATGCCATCAACAAAAAGTTTTTTTTTTGAATTCTGCTAGCTTGAACCTTAAGCCAGCAGAATCGCTCCCCTTAAGGTTCGTTTGGTGGTGAAAAATTATTAGGGTGGTAATAAATTAGTGAAAAATTGGTGAAAAAATATTACGTAGGTTAAATTGAATTCCGCTCATGTGTCCCCGCTAGCTTAAGGGACCTATTCTCTTAGGTTTCTAAGCCATGACGTTCTTCTTCGACCTGTCCACTCTTCTTCCGTCTACCTTGCCTTGTATTATTAAGTGGAGTATATTATATCTCTCTGGGTATCGCATAACATGACCAAAATATTCAAGTTTGCAACGGCATAGCTTTTTAAATAAATATATTTTAAAAATTTTGTGAAATTATAATTATTGTATGTACATCGGTCTTACTCTCGATAATTGAAAGACATTTTTTAACATACTTAAATTATTACACCTATTAGCACATGAATATATTGTGTACTGTCTTATGGTATGCCAGTAAATATAGACTTTTTTATACTTACATACTTGATAAAATGAATCATTGTAGTAATTTTTACAGGAATTTCCATCAGAAAAATCGAAAGGATAACAAGAGACGCAAAATGTTCTTTGAAAAATACCGACAGAGTCCAATTTGCCAGTCCAGGCAAAAAACGAGTAAGGAGATCAATCATAGATTTGACGGAATACCAAACAAGAGACATTCGCAGAATAATCTACGAATTTTATAAAACAGACAAATGTCGGGTTACGGTAAAAAAATTAAAACAAAAAATTCATAACGATTTGGATATCACAATTTCACAGACATCTCTAAGGCGACTTCTACGCAAAATGTAATTTCGTTGGATGAGAACCAAAAACAACTGAAAATTACTTATAGAAAAAAGTTAAATACGAGCTTTGAGTATAAAATATCTCAGGCAAATCAAACATTTTCTTACTCAAAATAGGCCAATTGTGCATGTTGACGAGACTTACCTACACAGCGGTCATACTTTTTCGAAGAACTGGACTGACGAATCAACAAAGGGATTATTTTCTATAATTTCTGAAGGTCAACGACTAATAATAGTGAATGCACATAATTATGGAAAGTGGTACAAAAACGTTTAATACCTAATTGACCTAACTCGGTACTAGTTTTTGATAACGCATCTTATCATAGTATTCAGTTAGAGCGGGCGCCTACATCAAACTCAAAAAAAATTAAATGATAGAATGGTTAATACAGAAAAATATTCCATTTATACCCACCGCTTTAAAACCGGAATTATATGAAACCATTAAATATCATAAACCTTGTCATGTAAAATACAAGTTCGACGAAATTTTACGCGAGCATGGCCATATTCCTTTGCGTTTACCTCCGTACCATCCTGACCTAAACCCGATTGAACTTATATGGGCTACAGTCAAAAATAATGTAAGCCAGAAAAACGTTACATTTAAATTAGCTGACGTACAAGAACTGGCTGAGGAAGAGTTCAATAAAATTGATGCAAATGAGTGGAGAAAATGATGTGACCATGTCATTAAGAAGGAAGATGAATACATGGATAGCAAAATAGTGGTTGATAACGCCATGGAAATAGTTCCTAATATTATAAATATTAACAGCGAATCTTCCAGTACAGAGTTTTCTTTTGATGATAAATATGAAGAAAATTAACCATTAGAAAATGATTTTCAGTTACTATTTTTTACACTTGATACTCCTTATAGTGTTATACTCAAACCAAAATATCAAAATTAAATAATTACTGTGTTACAATTATTTATGCAATACCCTCCATTTAATATGAAAGACAATATCGACGTAGTTTTATTTGTTAATTAAATACAGTCATAATTATTATTGTGTTGTATGTTAAATTAAAGAGATATTATAAACCAGTGGCTTTCTATGGTTAGAATTGAAATGTACTCCCATCCCATTTCACACAAATTATCTGCATTCAACAGTTTCATTCATCGTTTAGAAACTATCCCATTATCCAACATTAACTACAACCAAGAACTAAACATAATCAAACAGATTGCTTTCAATAATGGCTATAACCCTGATATCAACCATAAACTCATTTACAAAAAGAAACGTAAATTGCTTCAAAAATCAGCTTACCCTAACATTACTTCAGATTACCCATCTTACTTCCCATTACCATTTCACTGCCCAACACTCTCCGAATCAATCAAAAACACTATCCTGAATTCTGTTGAAAATATTAAGATTTCCTTTAAAGTTAACAATAAATTGAGTAGATCATTATGCAATAGTAAGGACTCTATTGACTTCAGCAAACGCAGTGGAGTTTATAAACTTCAATGTTCTGACTGTGATGCCACTTATATTGGTAGAACTTGTAGATCTCTAGTAACCAGGGCCATTGAACATTCTAAGTTAGAGAACACTTCTTCTTTTTCCCATCATCTTAAATATCACAATCACACAATCAAGGTACCAGATGATATTTCTCTTCTTTATAACATCCCAGGTAGAGATTATCTCAAACTTGACCTTTTTGAGGATTTGGAAATAGTCAAGGAAAAGAAAAATAGTCCCAATTGTGTTAATCGTCACACCATCATCAACAGAGACTTCGTCCCACTTTATCGACAATTATTCTCCTGATCTAACTTTCTTTCTTTTAACTGTTGCCGAGAGGGGGCATTTGGGCCTGTAGGACCCATCGCCGGCTCTTCGGGCTTCTTCCTATCAACGGAATTGGATCGGGTATTCACCATCTTTGGTTTGTCGCTGGTAGAAAGGTTAAATACTACCGCTGTTATAAATAACAGTTCCAGTGACAAATATCTGTTATAGGTAACGGTTCCAAGGAACAGTTACAAAGTAACAGAGCAAAAATGGAAAACAGATAGGTAAAAATGATCTAAGTATTCCTTGACTTACGGAAGGAATAACTTAGTAAACAATTAAATTAAATGGTATAAAAATATAATGCAAAGAAAAAAAAATGTTTCTAAGTGTTTCTTGACTTATAGTTTATTCGTCTTCCGGGTTTGACTTACGGAAGAACAACTTAGGACAGAAATATAGATAAATGAAATATGTAAATGTGAGAGTAAAATATGGAAATATTTCTAAGTGTTTCTTGACTTACGGAAGAAACGACTTAGAGTGGAAAAATAAAATACTCAAAATATAAAACGATAAATGCAAAAATGAAACAGATTATAGAAATATGTCTAAGTGTTTCTTGACTTACGGAAGAAACAACTTAGAACAGAAAATAAACAAGAGAATCAAATATAGTAAAATAAATGCACAAATATTTAAAGTGTTTCTTGACTTACGGAAGAAACGACTTATAATAGAAAATAAGAAAAATCAAATATAGAAAAGATGTGAAAATATTGCTAAGTGTTTCTTGACTTACGGAAGAAACAACTTAGCATAAAATAGAAAATGAAAGAAACAAATGTATTAAGTATTTTCTTAACTTAAGAAAGAAAATATCTTAGATAAAATATCAGAAATAATAATGCGATATGAAAATATTTCTAAGGGTTCTTTTGACTTAGAGAAAAAGAACGGAAAAGAACGACTTAGACACACAATAAAATAACAAATCAGATATCAGAGAAATACTTCTAAGAGCTCTTTGACTTACCGAAAAGAACTACTTAGATACAAAGTACAAAATCAAATATATAAAATAGAAAAAGCAAGATAAATATTTCTAAGTGTTCTTAACTTACGGAAGAACAACTTAGACACAAAATACAAGAAAAATAAACAATCAAAATAATCAAATAAAATATCAAACAATCAGTACATGAACAAATATAGATCAATGTATTATTCTAACCTGAAAAGGTCTGAATATACAATAACGCTAAAATAAAATGGTATATAAAAAAATCAGAAATAAAACAATAACTTAGTAGGAACAATAATAGCACCGACTAGGTCTACAGTAGAAGAGGCAAGCTCGACTGATCGATGAGAGAAAATCTACCTGCTTTTATGTAAAACAAATCCTTTGTATTACGTAGCGAAAGTGGATTTCCCTGCATCGAATCAATTAGAAATTTGGATTTGGCCAACCTTGGAATTCCCAAGTATTTTGACCGATATCCAAATTCCTTGATGCCTCCGGCACGGCTGTCACGCCTCCGGAGGACATAACTACACATCCAGTTTTACTTACTTCTACATTTCTTTCTATTTTCCCATAGCTTAATATCACCCTATATAATCCGCCATACTTAACTTTATTCTTGTCACCATTAATACACTAACATCCCCCCTTTTCCAATATCCAATTTCCCATCCTCTCCAATAACTACCATCTAACTAATCACACAGGTTTTCTTTTAAATACTCATTTTACATCCATCAATCTCTTATCACAATCAGTTTCAGTATAGCCAGCTTACATCTTTACATTCATCTCCTATTTCCTTTTCTTTCTTTTTCTTTTATTTCTTTTTCTTCGATTCATCTTCCATAAATTTCAAACCAACTTTTATCTATACTTACTTCATACAAGGAAACAATTAGGTAATAACATTCTTTTTATCGCCTTTAAACTGATTTATTAATTTCAACTACATAACTTAAATTTTGCCTTACCCTGTTATACCAAATTTATTTTACATCACAGTCACTCATTGTTTTACATTCTCCCACCTTTTTAAAATACCAAAAATTGCTATTGATCCTACTACACACAAAACACAATTCTTCACTAAAAACGGCCTATTCACAAACTTAAGCACAATGACTTTCCTACTACATCATTCCACTTGACATTGACGGGTACTAACTGATTTTTCATACCATCTTTCTATCAGTTAGCCCAAGACTCCAGCACAGATCAGAGGTAATGTAAGTCGATAAAACCTCACCAGCTACAGGGGGTCTTGTAAGATGCCCCCATTTTCAGTTTTTATTAATCAACAAGTTAACAGTCTATTGCATTTACCTTTATAAATACCATGAGGATTGTTTTTTAATACGGATGTCCTTCCAATGTTTTTATGTGGCCATTCAATGTTTTTAACAACTTTTTATGTAAGTAGTGAAAAACCAACGTGTTCTTTCTATATATTTAAATTTTAACTTACTTGTTTTTTAATATTGGTATTTTTACTCTCTCTTTTAGTAAACTGATGATGGAATGATTCAATTCCGAAGAGATCTTCTTTAAAATAAAAATTTTAAGCTTTTAATAAGCATTTTTTATACCTTAATACACACGAACACCACGTGCTTTGAATATGGTTTAGTTTGTTAATTGCTGTTGCCTGTAGCACTTTTGTTACCCAAGCAATAACTCCGTAAGTTAGCATTAGCCTAATGCGTCTTCTACATTTATGCTTATTGCTCGATTAGAAAGCGTACTAAATATCCATTCACTTACGGTGAGGGGAACATTCCTGACACTGAGCTGTTGGGTGATGGTTGGGAATGTGGTTTTATCAAACGCTCCCTCAGTGTCTATGAATATACCTAGGTGAATTCTTTATTGTCCAGTGATCTTTCAATTCTTCCACTACTTGATGCAGTGCAAAATCAGTAGATCTTCCCGAAGTATATGCATGCTAATTTGGGTGAAGTAGATTATGGACCAGAACTTCATCCCTTATGTACCTCTTGCATAGCCTTTCCATCGTTTTCAACACAAAGGATGTTAGACTAATTGGTCGGAAAGCCTTTGGTAAAGTGTAGTCCATCCTACCTGGTTTTGGTATAAAGACCACACATTCCTCTTTCACTTCCTAGGAATATATCTCAGAGATAGATCACCATAGATAGAATTAGAACATTAAATATTGACTCAAATACCAAGATAAGGTAATAAAATTTCATTTGGAACAGCTTTACGCCTACTAATGGACTAACTGGTAGTACGATAATGTGATTGCCGCTCAACAAAAATACTATATATACGCTGAGATTTGTAGACAATGAACTAGTTACATAGGGAGAATTCGAAAACTTGAAATTAAAAGAAAGTTGATTGAACAATCGATAAATGATCTAGTCTTGTCATAAATATTGATACAATGTATTAAACTAAAAAAAATTAAAACTATTAAGTTAATATAAAAAATATTAAATAGAAAATAGCAAATTGGTAAGTATTGAATGGATATAATTATTATTAAATAAATTAATTAGTTTATTTATTACAATTATATTTAGACGGATTATAAGTTTAAAAGAAACATGTTATGAATGTATAAAAAATGAAATAAAATTTGAAATCATAAAAAGACATTGGGTATTGGTTAAATATTGAATATAACTTACCACAGAGAAGATTTAATATAATAAATAAATTTTCAATCCAAGCATACCTTTTTATAGATAAACGATATTTAAAAAATATGCCACCACAGAATTGTGGCAATGCCAGAAAAGTGTGACATGACGGAGCAGAGTTACCAACTGATAGATTTACTGACTATTAAATAAAGGCATAAAAAATTATATGTTTCATGTATGTGACATACAAATAACTGCCTGTATGGCAAACTGCCGAAGCCATATAAAAAAAAATACATACAAATAAAATCTTTACGACCATCACACTTAAAAGATTAACAAACAAGATTGCATTTCGAGCTGGTCAAGTAGGCTTTAGACCAGAATCCTCCTGCATAGAGCACATTAATACTGTAAGGGTAATAATGCAACAATCGGTTAAATAGAACACACCCCTATATATGGTTTTTGTTGACTTCGAGCGTGCCTTTGACAGCTTATCTCGTGCTGCTTTATGGAAAATTTTAGAGCTACAAAACATCTCGCATAAAATAATTTATATTTCCATTATATAAAGTTACTGAACACTGAGGTCAAATGGAGCGTGACACACAATGGAGTTAACAGCGACGAATTTGACATACTTACTGAAGTCAGACAGGGATGCGTGTTTTCTCCGTTTTTTTAACATAGCAGTAGACTATGTTCTCTCCAAACTAGACTCCGACACAAGAGGGATACAGAGAACGTTAATCACACGCCCAAGTAATTTGAAATACGCCAACGATATCTGCCTGTTAGGACAAAGGTTCCAAGATGTGGCTAATCAATTGGAAACATTTTCCACTGAAGCCAAAAAAGTAGGTTTGAAAATAAATATTAGTTAAACCAAATCCTTGAGAATAAATGCAAGGAACAACACGCTATTTACTATCAACATCAAGCAGATTAAAAATGTGAAAAACTTTACGTATCTTGGAAGTGTCATAACAGAAAGTGGAGGTACAGAGGACGATATTCGTATGAGGATACGAAAAGCTCAACAAGCATTCAGCATGCTCAACCCTGTTTGGAGATCTGACGAGTATACTACAAGGACAAAGTTCCGCATATTGCAGACGAATGTCATGTCTGTTCTACTCTACGGATGTGAAATCTGAAAAGTGACAAAAACCCTTACAGATAAACTGCAGGTCTTTATTAATAAATGTCTACGACGACTAGTATTTTCTGGCCTAACATCATTAGAAACGAAGATCTACTACACCTGACCGAACAAAAAAGGGTAGAACATCAAATAAAGTCCTGAAAGTGGAGTTGGATTGGTCACACACTCAAAAATAATTAAAGTATTGCAAAGATTGCCCTAAGGTGGAATCCCCAAGAAAGAAGAAAAAGAAATCACCCAGTACAAACTTGGAGAAGATTCATCATGGACAAGATAAGAGGTCAAGGAAAGTCTTGGAATGAGGTGAAGGCCTTAGCGCAAAATAGAACCCGGTGGCGAGTTTTCACTAAAGCTCTATGCTCCACTTGGGGGTTCAAGAACCTTAGAAAAAATAAGGATTACATAGAATATTTAGTTAATTGAAGAATTGAGGCCAACTATTTTTGAAATAAAAATAGTAAAATGAAAGACAATGTCAATAAATGAATAAAATCAAAAGAAATTAAAATAAAATAATTATTAAAAGAAAAATAACGTAATAAATATGAGACGTTTATAAAGTTACAAAATTGATATTTTATTTTACGCATATTTTAATTAAATTTAGAGTTTGATATTATTGTTAAAGTTAAATAACAAAAAAATGTTTGCTATTTATTTATGGCAAACGTACTTATAAATGTTTAATTTTCTAAAATATAGGTAAAATATGGATATTCATGTTATTTCTCAATTTTTGTGCAAATAATATTAAAATAAATAGTTTCTTAATATATTTGTGGTGTTTTTTCGGTTGCAATTAATTTAGGTCTGCTGGTGTCATATGGAAGACGGTCTAACAATATTAACTGTATTGAGATATGGTTAAACTTCATTTTAGCACAAGGTATGATAAAACTGAATGGTAAATTAGGTATTGTTGTAGCAATTTATGCAATTCTTTTATTAATTTACAGTTAGATTTGCTTTCAAAACAAATACTTTTTTATTTTTAAACGTTACGGTTTTTACATGTAGTGTTTTACTTCAAAATAAAATCTTTTACTAGTAAAGTGAAAAATGTCAAATAAAGTTTTTTAAATACAGCCGACTCGCGTTAATTCAAACCTGCGATAATTCGAATCTCTCTATAATTCAAAGATATTACGAGTTCCCTACAAAATCTCGTTATATTTCGAACTAAATTAACACATTTTTGTGAACTTGGTAATTCGAACGAAAAAATCATTGCTATATAACAAAACGACGCGTTACTTCGAACTCATCGGCATTTTAAAGTTGCAGAGAAAAAGAGAGGGAAAGTACAGTTCAAACTTGTATCAACGCACTTTTGTTGTTGTTATGATTAATTTGACTACACACTTCTCACGAATTGGTTTGTTTAGTTATTAGTTACTGTTACTCTTTGGTATACAGATTAAAATCTTGTTAGTCATGAGCCCTAGAAAGTATAAATGTTTGACGATTGCTGAAAAGAAGAAGTTAATCCAAAAAGTAGAGGAAGGTGAGAAGAAAAGTGATGTTGCAAAAGAATTTAATATTTCTCTGAGTACTCTCTCAACTGTAATAAAGCACAAGGAGAAAATTAATGCTGCTCAATTTGCTTGAGTACGGAAAGAACTACTAAACGTGAATTTCCTCGTCTGGAAGAAAGTCTGGTTATTTGGCTAAGACAGTGTAGAGGACAAAAAGTGTCTATTAGCGGAAACTTGTTGAAGCAAAAAGCAAAAGACTTCGCGTCTACTCTAAGCATCAAGTGAAGAGTGGCTTACAAATTTCAAAAAGAGAAATCTAGTTGTGTTTAAAAAAGTTTGTGGGGAAAGTGGAAGTGTTGATGATGCAGTTTGCTTAGATTGGCACGATAAATTGAAGACTTTGATTGAAAACTATGATGTCCGCGATATTTTTAATACTGATGAAGCTGGCCTATATATCAAATGTTTACCGGACGTAAGTTTACCGGACGTAACTTTAAAAGTAAGACGCTTACTTTTAAAGATGAAAAATGTCATGGGGGAAAACATTGTAAAGAGAGGTTAACAGTTTTACTTGCAGTAAATATGGACGGATCAGAAAAACTTACACCTTTAGTGAAATTGCGATGTTTCAAAGGTGTGAAATCGTTTCTTATGGATTTTCGTGCTAACAAAAAAGCTTGGATGACGACAGAGCTTTTTAACAATTGGCTTTTAACAGTTAATGGGGACATTAAAAAGCAAAAAATTTTACTATTTTAAGCATTGCACTGTCCACAACAGTCCTCCTACATTTTAAAACGTAGAACTCTACTTCTTTCCGCCAAATACAACTTCAAAATTGCAACCATTGGACTAAGGGATCATCCATAATTTTAAGACATTCTATCGCAAAGAAATTGTTAAGCTCGTTTTAGAATCTCTCGACAAAGCTAACTGAAAATATCACGGTTTTGTCAGCTATTTTACTGATTAACAAGACATGGAGAGGTATAACACCTCTAACAATTCTCAACTGCTTCAAAAAATCCGGTTTCTTACAAGAAGATCAGGAAAATCTTCCAATACTTATGCAACCAGCAATAGAACCATTAGTTGACATTAGCGGTGTGAGTGTTTCTGACTTTGTTGTCAGATTGTCTCATTAGATACCTTACAAATCTTGTGTATACAAAATGAAAGAGGTGAAAAAGCATGTCAGGCACTTTTTTTCTTAAAAAAAGATTGATTAATGCACAATAAGAATACATACATGTATGTACACGAATGTACTTCTAAACTTTTGTCATTGTTATAGAATAGCAGTTAATAAATAATCATTGATCAACACTTAATAATTCGAAGTTTATTTTTTTTTACAAATTTCGAATCATTTGATATTTCAAACACTCAATAATTCGTAATATTTTAAGAGTCTCTCGAGTTTCGTATTAACGAGAGTCGACTGTATAGAGTGAAGAAATGCGTTTTACAAAAATTAACTGTTTAAATTAATAAAGGCTTTTATCAAGTTGCGTATATTGCTGATAGCAGAACTGCTTGTATATTTTAGATAATCTACTCGTCAAACATGATGATCTATGTAATTACCTTAATGCTCATGATATCCATTTTTGACATAAGACTATTATTCATATCCCTATTTGTATTATTCTGTAACAAGTTTATTTATTTACCTTGTTATTGTCATTAACCTGTTGTACCTATTATTGTCTTCTCAAGTTCATATCCCTATTTGTATTATTCTGTAACAAGTTTATTTATTTACCTTGTTATTGTCATTAACCTGTTGTACCTATTATTGTCTTCTCAAGTTCTTAGTTCATTTATCTGAAATCATACGGCTACAATAAAGTACTTTCTTGTTTCACAAATTCTTATCTCTTAAAGAAGGTAGTGCCATATCCCCGGACTGAGCCTGCAATGACCTGGTCGTCGGCAAGTTCGAGAGCAACGTTATTCCTAGCCGTTTGTTATCCACTACGATCAGCAAAAGCCTAATGTCTGAATGTATACCTGCTGTCCAAGCTATCTAGTTCCTTAATATACTCATGGCCCAATAAAATGTCACAAGAATATCTCTTTCACTTATCTCGGCTGAATGAATGCCAAAGCAAGGTTTTGTCACCTTCGGTAAACCTGTGCTGGCTACCTTCAAAGGACATCAGAGGATATTTTCTCCTCCTTCTCACATAGATGGCACTTTAAGTTATCTATTAATCGAAGTAGATTCTTTCGTCGTGAACAGTAAATATGGTGACCGCCAAAGAGAATTCTACGATTAAGGATTAAATAGGAGGAATAAAGTTGTGAGACTTTTAAATGACTCTGCTACATTAAATCTAGTCTATCTCACACTTTCACAAGTTCTTTAGTAGCTCTAAAACTTTTGGGTGAGAAGCTTCTTAATACTATCCCGGTCAATACTAAATATTACTCCAATCATAGGTTCCAGTCTGGCACTCTACCAGTGGAGGCAGTGACGACGAGACCCGAGTTTCAAAGACCCCAGCTGTTCATTACCGTCTACACCTAAGTATTCCGGTACCCATACCAAATTGTTGAACTTGTTTGTACATAGTTATAGCTAGGGTCCCTTTGCACTCCAGAACTAGCTTGAAACTAACTCTGCTGTCAGAATGGCCTAAATTCAAGGCTGATAGAAATAGTCCTGCCAAGACAAGTCCTAATAACTATCTCGTAAAAATCTCAGCATGAAACGTTAATGCATACCAAACGAGAGCCTGGGCCTAGTTTTCGGTTCATTCACTTAACACGATCATAAAAATAAATCGATGAGCGGAATGACGGACTATGCTGTCCTGTATTATGAAAAGTATGGGATATTACTCTACGGCCTGCTTCCAAAAGTTACAATAACCAATAAAATATACATTCATTACTGTAACATTTAAAAATTTTGTTAAATAAATTTATTTTAAGTTGTTAATTTTTTATTAAAATGGTTTAAAACGTTTATATATTCGGTAATGGTTACTTCTAAATGATCATATGCACCAAAACATACTTAATATTTTGTAAATGTTTGTTGCAAGAAATATTGTTTATTATTATTTTATAAAATATTTTAATACACTAATCAAAAAATATTTTCCTGGTTTTTACTTCATCATTCAATTCCATTTAGTTATCTTTTAACTTGAAACATTGTCCGTCGATAGCAGTATATAAGAATATCACAAATACTTTGAGGATCTAAACCACAATCGATGAGTGAAAAGTAACTAGAAAATAAATGATAAGTTTAAAATAAATTCAAAAAGTTGCATCAAAAAATACAATGCATTGACCTTTATTTTTGGACTCTTTTTTAAGAACTTCATAAACTAGTCTACTTTCCATATATAATCCTCTCAATGTCTCAATTCAAAATATGTGTTATTTATTTCGGAAGCTTTTTCTTATACACCATGATGTTGCGCTTTCTGCGATCATTCACCAATGATGTATTGCCGCCTTTGACTTCCTGTTCATGATATCTATTTATGATACCTATTGCAGAATTCTGGACCAGATAGTAGAGATCCACTGGATCGGTACCATAAATTTTTGGAGTCACTTGGTAATCTTCAACATGTATTTGTCATCTGCTATCTAGTGCTTATGTTAGTATGCAAGGTATGGTTGACTGCTTCGGGTTAACTGTCGATTTTTAGTTTTAGATAAGTGATGTATTCAATCGTTGCTTGACGAAAGTTAATTGTAAAACATTTTTTTCTACACTTTCACAAAATTTGTTACAACTGATTTTTACTACAGCTGTTTCGGCAGAGTGCCTTACTCAAGGGATGTATTTTTACTATGTGTACACTTTATAGTTGATAATTGAATAATTTGAACAAAGGAGAGTTGTTTATTTTAAGTTGATCGTTCAGATTTATATATTTATATTTTTTAATTTATTTATTTCTACAGAATATAATAACGATAGCCTAAAGCCTTTATTTTAAATGGGGAGAAATTAAAATTGGTCGTTAAAAGAATGATTATTATCTATAATGTGAAGTGCGTACGTAGAATCTGTTTTTCGATTATTAAAAGCCCTTTTGTGTTGTGTTATACGTTTGTTAAAGGTTCTATCAGTTTGACCAATGTAAGTTTTTGGGCGGTCACCACGTGTAAATTTGTATACCTCACTGTTTAAGTGCAATTTCTGTTGGCTCTTGTTGTTCGTAATAATTTTGTTTTGAAAGCTGGTATTATTGTTTTTTTACGTGTTTGGCTATTTTTGTTGATATCTTGCCTATATATGTAATCAAAGAAAAGGTACTGGGCTTTTTATCTAATGGTCTTTAGTCTTTCCATTCTTTTGAATCATTCTTTTAACGACCAATTTCAAATTCTCAACATTCAAAATAAAGGCCTTTAGCTACCTTTATTAAAATTTATGGAAATTAATAAACTAAAAAATATAGATATACTTCTGAATGACCAACTTGGGACAAACACTCCTCTCCTCAACTTATTCAGTTAAAGGCTATAAAGTGTAAACACATAGTAAAAGTACATCACATGAGAAAGAAATCAAGTTCTCATTGTTTTATCATTAAATTTAGTTTTGGCATCAAGGTCCCTTGACTGGCACATTTCCAGTAAGAAAGCCTGGTATGCTCCTGAGTTGGTCCTTGCTTATTTTCTTCAGAAATTCACCCCTAATATGCATGTGTATAGCCAATATATATTTTGCTATATACTTGACCAGGTATACTTATCAACTTGGAGTTATGTTATGTTCGGATCCAATATATCTGATTGCGGATAGTGCTTTTGGTTCTCCTAAGGTCGGCCATGGACCGAAATATTTTATCTAATCCTGTTTTAGCACGTTCATTAGCTCTTGTATTGCCATATATTCCTCGATGTCTTAGTACCCATATTAGTGTGACACTGTTCTCGGACTTTCCACACTAGCCTAAAGACTATCTTAGACCTTAGCAGCCCTGAGGGCTGCTTAACTATTTGTGCTCTTATCGATTTCTGTTGTACACTGCAAGATTAAATCAATCTCTGCCTAAAATATAGAGTTACTTACTCCAAGATGGAGTCTTAGATATCCTGGTGTGGTTACTTTCACTCAGATCCGGTATTCCCTCCTGAATTTGATTTCGCATTACTGCATTCGTTTTTACTTTGCTGTTTGCTTCTGTACATCCGCTTCAGCTCTTATGTAGTATTGATATTATGCAACTGAATCGGGGTCGTTTTGCCAAGCGATGTACAAATTACGTTTGTTATCTATGTTTCTGAACATTCTAAACATATTCTGTCATCATTTTCATTTAATTATTCCTGTTTTCTTTTAATATATTCAACAGTTTCTTAAGCAGATGAGAGTATTGCTGACTTAAACTTTGACCAATGCTCCTCAATGTCGTCAAAATATATATCAATGAGCTTGGCAGTCAGTATTTCCTTCAATTTTGTCAACTTTTCGTTGTGCGTAAGTCCAGCAGTGTTAGTTTATTTCTTACTTATTTTCTTACCAATTAAAAAGACGATTACGTCTTATCATGAAGATGTGAAGAGCCATGATATACCGCACTAGTCGCTAGTCAGTCCAACACTGATCCGTACTGGTTAAAGCACTTGTTAGTAGACATGAGCATTGAAATCTCCCAATATAATGAGTTTGTCTGCTTGGGAAGAAGTCTGTCCAGTTGAGATTAAAGGCACTCTTTCTTCTCATCGTACGTCTAAATATAAAGTGCATGCGTATGTACTAACTACGGTTGCTCATTGTTTATTTACCAGCTTAAGGCGGAGTGTCATAAGTCTTTAATTTATTCCAGAAGGAATTTAAAGATAGTCGATGAGGTCGTTTTTTATAACAAAGCTTAAGCCGTGTATTTGGGTTTTATTTTTTGCTTTTTTCTTCCAAAAGAAAGCATAGTCACCGCCATGTTCTTTAAGGTGACCTTCTTCTACTTTTATGGTTTCACTCAGCGCAGCAATATCGATATTAATTTTTTTCAGTTCACCAGCTATTATTATTATTTCTCGTTGTTGCTTATAAATTCTGTCTCATAGCAAAAGTTCATAAAACTCTTTAAATTTTCACCTCAAAGTAGTGTTGCATCTGGACACTGTTATCCAGCCGGACTGTGACTAGCGAAAGTACTTTTTGCAAACATTTACTTTACTACTTTATAAAAACTTATTGAAACTGATATCAGTTTATTTAAATACAAGTTCTCTTTTTATAAATATAAAAATATACGGAACATTCCATTTATAAAAAGGTATTTTTGACGTCAGTATTTAAAGGTGATCGATGCTGTATATGTCTTGTATCATAAGAAAAATTCAAATTAAAAGTAAAATCCGACCTATGCGAAGAATTTCTTCACAAATGATATTGGGAATATTTCCGACTTTTTTCCTTTTTTGTATGTACTTTATGCTTATCTTTTACTTGCAACATGCATTTAGATTCATTGTATATTTGGAATTTATTGCTATTGATTTGGTATGTAAACATAATTTATTCACGTAGTTTAAAAGCTTAAACTCTTTTTAATCTAAAATACACATTTTATTATCGATCTAAATTTAAAAATGACACCTTCAGACCTACATTAAATTACTGGGCTCCGGCCTCTCGACGCATTTGGGCCGATTGACAGTTATTCGATGGTACTTGCAGCTGGACTACAAGGACCTCAAGCTCCTCATGAACAACGAACCAGCCGATAGACGCCGAGAACCGAAGAAGAAGCAAAATACTTCCTAGTGGTCACTAACCAGTGTCAAAGACAAATGGAAAGTGGCACTTCGACAAAATCCATGAAAAGTCTGATTAGCATTTACATTATTAGTCATCTGTAGCTAGTGATTTTGTAAATTGGTAGACGGTGTTAAACAACTGAAGTTTCCGAATTCAATTAAATGGAAAAAATATTAGCTAATATTATTATATATTAATCTATTTATCTGATGTTGAATTAAAGCTATTTTAAAGTTATGACCCTATATTACGATTTATTAAATAAAATTTATTATAAACAAATTTTATCCACATAAAAAGATTTCAGTTATTTTCGTTTACTATATGTACCTAATGTTTGATATATCTCCCCAATTTACAAATAGAATAAATAAATAAATCTTAGGCACGTTAAACTATACTTCTTAAATTACAAATTGCCATTTAGTTTTCTATCTTCGCCAATTTATTCCAACATAAATGCAACTGCTAACTTTAAAAATGTAACCAATAAATTATCAACTGCGATATTTGTTGAATAAGGAATTTATTCAACATTTTGTATATGGAATATATTAAAAATAGTTATTAAAATTAGTACAAAGTAAAGGCGAGATTACAAAAATATATTTAAATACACATTTTGGTTAAAATCTATTAGAATATCTGGAGAAAATATCACAAAATTATCCTATAAGGTTGTTCTTCTTGTTCATGTTTCATTCCTATCTCGAGATTGGATATTATAGATAAGACTAAAGGTAATGGATTTTGACAAGAGCTATGACCTTGTAAATAACAGGTAAACTTGTGTACTGTATTGGCATGACTCATAGCTCTTGTTAAAATCCATTACCTCTATCTTAATTTTGGTTAAATCGACTCCCATGGGTTATGTCCTAAAAAAACGAGGATAACCAGTTTGTCGAAATTAAATTTAGGTTGCATTGCATCTGGTACCGTTTTAAACTTTAAATGATTATTATTTAGAGAGCCTCTCCAGATTTAATCCCAGTACCCTTTCGACCTGCTTCTGGCGTCTTATTCGCTTTCAGTATGCTCCTTCCTTTGTCTTTTTTTTCCATTTATATTTGTAATAGAGGAAGGTCTAGTATACCCTACATAGAGTCGGTTGGGGCAGTCGACATAAATCCTGTTGTGATTCAGCATTCAGCACATTTGCTGCATACGTAATCGTAGGTCTGTTATTGTTATGGTTATGGTAGATAGGGGCAGGGCCCATTTGTAAGCCCTTCAGATACTTAGGCCTCCTAAAATGGATTCATTTAATTACCTCTATCATACGGGCTAGACCCATAAGGATCTAGTCTTTGGTGTTTCTGATGCCCAGACTACTCTGGGCGAGAGGGGCCAGATTAAAGGGTCCAGTAAAGAAATGGCACTTTATCAGAGTGACGTTATAAAAAAGGTAGAAAAAAATAAAATTTTAAAGAGGCAAAATTTTATTACAGCATTATTTAATAATAATAAAAATAATAAATGTTTTTATTAACAACAGATTTAATTTTCTTTACAATGAAATATAATATCAGTAGGGCCAGATTCTGTGGCACACAACTGCTCTTCCACCTAACCCCCCGAAAATAGGATAGATAGACTATATCTAAATAATGAAATTGTATTTACAATAAAACATAAAAATATTAAGTACATATTAAATTTATAAATTATAAACTATTTATTTTTTTTTAGTTCTTAAATTTTTAAATTACAGTTCAGCGAACAACTGCTCATAAATTAATGTCTTGAACTTGAGTCTAGACAGATTTTTAATATTTTAGGATAAACTGTTAATATTGCAAGCAATTAAATATGAAAATGAACGTTTAAAAAAGGATGTTGTATGTTTAGGTAAAGTAAGGGTATTCTTGTGTCTAAGATTAAGATTATGGACGTCCGTCCTATAAGTTATTCGATTGTACAGGTATGGTGGAACTCTCTCTTGAATTATTTTATGGTAAAAACATAAAGCATGGAGTTTCCGGCGATTTTTCATATTTAGCCACTTGACTACAGTGAAAACATGACTTATCCTTTGAAATTTCCTGATGCCAAAAATCAAACGCAAACAAGAATTTTGCAATTTCTGTATTCTCCATGAATCAAATTCAGTGAGACACGCATTATAAAGCACGTCACAATAATTTAATTTTTATAATACCAGAGCATTACATAATAATGACTTTGTGGCCCTACTTAATAAATTGCGGTTTGTTACAGTAATTTTAAAACGGCGTAAGCTCGTTGTAAACAAATACTTACATGATATGTAAACCTTAAATCTTCGTCGAACCAAACCCCAAGGCTTTTAATCTTTTTGCTAAAAATTAAATTGTCATTTTCTAAGATAATTCGATTGGCATAATTCTATAAAAATATTTTCCTATGGAGATTCCTCCCAAAAATGATACCCTGAGTTTTTAATGTATTCAATTTTAAACAATGATTTTGAGAAAAAATCTGCAGCTGAAGAAGGTCATGATTTATTGCATTTACCGCATTTACACTCATTTGGATAAAATGACATATAGAATTGGGTATCGTCTGCATAATAATGTTGTGAACAGGACAAAAACACAGAAGGAAAATTAGATGTGTGTATAGAGAATAAAATTGGACCTAATATAGATCCTTGAGGCACATCAGTATTAAGATCTAGAAATGAAGAAATATTTTGATTAAGTTTTACTGCTTGACATCTATTAGAAAGATAGGATTTATTTAGATCAACTGCTCTCGCTTCTAGACCAATATATTTTAAAATAGAGAATAACAAATTATGGTTAATTGTATCAAAAGCTTTTGAGTAGTCTAGAAGAATTAGAATGGATATTTTGTTTTGGTCATAGGCTCTAAAAATATCTGTAATATTTAATAAAGCAGAAAAACAGCTATATCTGGACCTAAAACCGGACTGCATAATAGGGATTATGTTGTTATTTTTTAAATGCGTTTGTAACTGAATATCAATCACCTTTTCCAATATTTTAGATAATGTAGGCAGTATACTTACTGGTCTTAAGTCATTCATGCTTTCTGTATTTTTAGTCTTCGGTAACGGAATAACATGTGCCCGTTTTCATTTAGTGGGAAAAATTGAATTTGTTAAGCAAAAGTTAATGATATGTGTGATATACGGTAGAAGAAAGGGAATACACAGTTGAAGCGTTAATATGTTAATACCATCATCACCAATAGCTTTACTTTTAATATTATTAATAATATGTAAAATATTAATTTCAGATACTGTTTTAAAGGTAAGAGAAGAACTGAGGGAATACTTAAAGTTATTTTCATAGAATATTTGTGTATCAATGTCTGCTTTCATGTTTGGTATGACTTCAATAAAGTGTTTATTTATCTCATTTGCATTCCACACGTTTTTAATTTAAAAGTTATTTTTAATTCTGCAATTATTTACCAAATATTTTAAATTATTCCACATATCTTTAGAAGATTGATCATGTATGTTTTTAAAATATGATTTTTTCTCCCTTATAGTCATGGCTGTTACTAAGTTATGCAATACTTTGTAGTCATTCCATTGAGTTATATTTCTAGTTAACTTGTAAGCAGTAAGTGCTTTATCCCTATCTAACATTAATTGCCTGATGGTATTAGTTAACCATGGAGCATATTTCTTTGAGATTTTAAAAGTTTGATATGGAACATGTGTGTCAAGTAAAGTAATGATATTATTAGAAAGAAAATCGACTTTACTGTCTATATCTGGCAATTCATATATTATTCTCCATGGTATAGATTCCAGATCAGATTTAAATTGACTGTAATTTAAATTTTTGAAATTCCGAGTAGTAATAAATTTATTTGTATTAGATTTGACATCACAACCAAATTTTAAAACAACCAATTCATGATCGCTTATTTCTGGGATATGTTTTACTTCAATAGACAAGATTTTATCCTCAGTAGAAGTGATTACATAATCAAGCAGAGTCGATGTGAACTGGTTGATTCTAGTTGCTTGATTTACCATCTGCTTTAGTCCAAGACCATCTAATACATCTGTAATGAACTGTGTGGAATAATTATTGGTATTTAACAGATCAACATTAAAATCGCCCAAACAGAGTAAATGATCTACACTTGGCAGTACTGATCATAAAGTTGTTTCCAAAACTCCAAAGAAAGTTTTATAAAATGCTCCATAAGGATTATATAAAACACCAATAGCTAGTGTTTCATAACGAAGAGAGAGTTTTAACCATATCTTTTCAATTTCATTTGATGACTCAATCAGCACATAATTTATATTACATTTTATATAAATACCTACACCTCCACCTGTGTCATTTTTATTCCTGTCGACTCGCTCAACGTTATAGTCAGGTATATTAATGTTTTTACTGGATATTCATTCCTTTAACCATGTTTCACTTATACCCAAAATATCTAAATCATTTTTCAAAATAAGTTCTTTTACATCAATAAAATGCGCAACTAGCGATCTAGAGTTTATATGAGCATACTTTAAACTACTCATGTTACGCTTAGATTAGATCCTTACTAAATTGGTACAAACGATTATGTAAATACTTTAAGCAAAATTTGTATATGATTATTATTTGCATAAACAGTAATTCGCATCGAAATATTGTGAAATTTTTAAGAGACTGTAACATATTGAACCACATATAAGTATGTTATTTATTTGTTATTTGTAATCATTATTGTTTGTATTAAATTCATCCGCTAATAACCAATATGGTTGATGCGGCTGCCTTTAAATAAAAAAAAAAAGTAATTCGCATGGTGATGTATTAACAGTGTAAAAAAATATATAGATATTACTCTTTAATTCAAAACACAGTATAAACTAAGGATTTTTTACTAAATAACTCAAGATGTACAGTTAAATTTGAATTGAAGCGTAAAGAAAATAATCTAACAGTAAATAAATTTAATTCGCCCAAGTTCAGATAATTAAAGCAATAATTAAAAAAGAAACAAATAAAATGTTCAAAGAAAAATAAAAATAAAGTAAGTACCTATATGCCAAAATCTATCCCCGAGATATACCATTATAACTAATAATAATATTAACTCTAATTGCAAACCAACATATATGAAAATAAATTTAAATTATAATAAAGCAAGGTCGTTTTCAGATAATATAAGCTTCTTTGACCCATTTTGTGATACATATATTTTACCTTGATATGTCCAGCAGTTTTTGGTACCCACAGATGTCCTCACTTTTTTTAATAATTCCTGACAATCAGGAGAAAGCATTTCACTAATCACGACACTGCAACCTTTAAGATTTTTCTTCTGATTAAACAGAAGATTAGATTAGATCCTTACTAAATTGGTACAAACGATTATGTAAATAATTTAAGCAAAATTTGTATATGATTATTATTTGCATAAACAGTAATTCGCATCGAAATATTGTGAAATTTTTAAGAGACTGTAACATATTGAACCACATATAAGTATGTTATTTATTTGTTATTTGTAATCATTATTGTTTGTATTAAATTCATCCGCTAATAACCAATATGGTTGATGCGGCTGCCTTTAAATAAAAAAAAAAAAGTAATTCGCATGGTGATGTATTAACAGTGTAAAAAAATATATAGATATTACTCTTTAATTCAAAACACAGTATAAACTAAGGATTTTTTACTAAATAACTCAAGATGTACAGTTAAATTTGAATTGAAGCGTAAAGAAAATAATCTAACAGTAAATAAATTTAATTCGCCCAAGTTCAGATAATTAAAGCAATAATTAAAAAAGAAACAAATAAAATGTTCAAAGAAAAATAAAAATAAAGTAAGTACCTATATGCCAAAATCTATCCCCGAGATATACCATTATAACTAATAATAATATTAACTCTAATTGCAAACCAACATATATGAAAATAAATTTAAATTATAATAAAGCAAGGTCGTTTTCAGATAATATAAGCTTCTTTGACCCATTTTGTGATACATATTTTTTACCTTGATATGTCCAGCAGTTTTTGGTACCCACAGATGTCCTCACTTTTTTTAATAATTCCTGACAATCAGGAGAAAGCATTTCACTAATCACGACACTGCAACCTTTAAGATTTTTCTTCTGATTAAACAGAAGATTAGATTAGATCCTTACTAAATTGGTACAAACGATTATGTAAATAATTTAAGCAAAATTTGTATATGATTATTATTTGCATAAACAGTAATTCGCATCGAAATATTGTGAAATTTTTAAGAGACTGTAACATATTGAACCACATATAAGTATGTTATTTATTTGTTATTTGTAATCATTATTGTTTGTATTAAATTCATCCGCTAATAACCAATATGGTTGATGCGGCTGCCTTTAAATAAAAAAAAAAGTAATTCGCATGGTGATGTATTAACAGTGTAAAAAAATATATAGATATTACTCTTTAATTCAAAACACAGTATAAACTAAGGATTTTTTACTAAATAACTCAAGATGTACAGTTAAATTTGAATTGAAGCGTAAAGAAAATAATCTAACAGTAAATAAATTTAATTCGCCCAAGTTCAGATAATTAAAGCAATAATTAAAAAAGAAACAAATAAAATGTTCAAAGAAAAATAAAAATAAAGTAAGTACCTATATGCCAAAATCTATCCCCGAGATATACCATTATAACTAATAATAATATTAACTCTAATTGCAAACCAACATATATGAAAATAAATTTAAATTATAATAAAGCAAGGTCGTTTTCAGATAATATAAGCTTCTTTGACCCATTTTGTGATACATATATTTTACCTTGATATGTCCAGCAGTTTTTGGTACCCACAGATGTCCTCACTTTTTTTAATAATTCCTGACAATCAGGAGAAAGCATTTCACTAATCACGACACTGCAACGTTTAAGATTTTTCTTCTGATTAAACACTTTTGTTTTCAACCATCTGTTTACAAACACAACGGCTACCGGTCTTGGCCTCTTATCCTAATTTCGTTTTTTACCTAGTCGATAGTAATCAACTAAATTGGTTGACAAGATAGGTTTATTGTTGATTATATTTGTAATAACATCAGGTAGGTCGTCTTTTTCTTTCTCATCGACACCATTGATAATAAGGGATTTAAGCCGTTTGTCTTGTTTTAGATATTCAATGCTATTTTGGTTTTGAATTACAAGTTTTTGCACTTTATTTAATTCTTCTTTGACGGAATTAATTAATTCTAACATATTTTTCTCAAATTTATTTATAAAATCTATTTGGGTACCTGAGATATTACTGGTTACTTGAGATCTTAGATCCTTCATACCTTGTTGTTAAGCTTCTTCAAGTTTCTCAACACGTGCTACAACATTTTTATTGATTGTTTCAGGAGTATTTCTTGTTGATGGCATTTTCTTTAAACTATATAACTTATACGTATCACTACACTAATTAGTACTGAAAAACTATTAAAATGAATGCAATTTACCGTTGTAAATAACTTAGGTTTTCTCGGAGCTAGACTTAAACACACACTCTTACTCGTTCAGCGCCATCTATCCTATCTATTATATCCTATCCTATTTATTATTAAAGCTGCATTTAGGGTAAAAAAAATAAGAAATAAAACATATAATGTATATGAAACTTACATTTTTTATAAAAGAGTTCTCTAATGCTAAAAAGAGTCAGTTATTTTCTTCTGCACAACATTTCCGAAAAATAAAGCTATTATAAAGATATTATTAAGGATATTTTCTGTAATATCCTTAATAATCTGAGCTGCTTCTTTGGTAATTTTGGATGCCTCCCTGAACTGATAAAATCTGGATATGGTCTCAGCAACTCTCATTGCTTCTTGGATTGTAGGACAATCAACGCCGTCTTCTTCTTCTTCATTATCTTCATCAACATTCATTTCCACATTTTACACTTGTTCCATAATTTCTATATCACTTAAAACTTCTCTCTAGTTTGCATTAAATTTTTGTATCCACTCTGACAAAGGCATTTCGTCATCCTCGTCAACATCTTGAACGTTAGGAGAAACTACAGTCAATTTAGCTTGACGAAAACACTTACCAATTGTCACTGACGTAACCGCACTCCACATATTGTCTAAAAACTGAACTGCATTAAGAATGGTAATGTTCACTGGTTCCCCATTGTCCATACAAAAAATCATTCTTTTCAAAAGTTGTTTCCGATAACGGCCTTTTAAACTTCTTAGGATTCCTTGGTCCATAATCCGCATGATATTTTTGCAGTTGGCTGGTAAGAAAACTAGGTTGATATTGGTTCCTTGTCCCACTTTCTCAATTCTTCTTTAAAAATATCAAAAGTCCTCCATACTTGTTTGTTGGCTGTGTAGTTTACTGGTAGTGTTTTTATGTTTTTGAAACATCTAGGATGTAAACTTTTCCCAATAACTAAAAGCTTTCTGTTCTCTGTACCTGTTATGTTTGCACAAACGAAAGCTGTGACTCTTGTTTTGAAAGGTTTCCACTTTTCGCTTTAAATTTCCTTTCTGAAATTTAAAGTTTTGTCTGGCGTTAATTTGTAAAAGACACCAGTTTTATCGCCATTGAGATATCTTCATCCTTGTATGGTTGCCTTAGTTGCGGCCATGTGTTTTGTAACCAATTACCTGTTACGTTATCGTCGACACATTTTGCCTCTTTAACAATTTTCGTGAAGGGAACTGAGTGCCGAACTTTAAACCGATTTAGCCAGCCGATAGAGCATGTGAAATCTTCACCAAATAGTTTTCCGAACTTTGTAGCCCTCTCCTTTAAAAGTGGCCTAGACACAGGAATATCAGAACTGCGACACTGCTTGAACCATTTGACTAGAGTTGAATCTACATCACCACGAATGCACTTCCTAATCTTTTTAACATTTTCTCCCTTCTCATTAAAGGCTTTTAAAAATTTTGTCCTTGTTTTTTAGGATTGAGCCGACAGTCGAAATAACAAGTCCAAATTGCCGACATACATCAGCAATTTTTCGACCAATTTCAAATGCTCTTATAACATGCACTTTATCTTTAATATACAAAATCTTCCTTTTAGTACTACAACTTACCATATTAAAAAATAAAAAGTTAATTACTAAATTAAAATTAAAATCTAAAAACAAAACGAGGCGAACACAATTTCACGATAGCGACAATTTCTTAAACTGACTGTTCTGAAACCGAAAATTTGACTGTTAGGATGACACTGATAAATAAGAAATTATGGAACTGTAAAGGTTTATGATTTACAATGTTAGTTCGTTCGTTTTGCAAAGGTCGGACAATACAACCGAGATGACGTAACTACCGATGCCGTAATGTCCAAGTTCCACTGTATATAGTAGGTACATCTGTTCGGGTTCCATACCTCACGATTTCTTACATATTATTCGACATATCCAAAGGATACTTCAGAAATTCGTTTTATTGGATATTGATTGATTTCATTCGCCTTTTTGTCCGTTTCTCCATATACAACCAGCATCTAGATGTTATATAGGTTCAAGCTCCGTCCGAAACCTACTAAAACTGTTTTGTAATGAAATAGCTAAGAAGACTTGTGGTAAAAGCTGATCCTTCACAAGGGCTTTATTAAAGAATTATTAATACAAAACTAATAAAATAGACATATTTATCTGTAATCTGCAAAAAGAATTTATATCTTTAATGAAATAATGCAAAAAAAGTTACAATACTACGAGTACTTGTACTTTCAAAAAAATATTATTATTTAAATAAAATAGAGTTTTCAAAAAATTGTGTTTATTAAATACTCAAAATAACGTAAATAATGAACGTACAGCTAAACAGGTTGCCGTCTTTAAACGAATTGAAATAAAACTTAGTACGCAAATTAATTAATTTAAAAGTTTAAATTTCTCGACACAAAAAAATATTTCATTCATACTACAATTAGGTTACAAAAAAAATAAGAATATTTATAATTTTTATCGTTAAACGTTACACCTAGTAATATTCTTGTAAAAAATAAAAAAATTACGTGTCCCTGACTAAATCACCGAACGCCAGTGGCGGATCCAAGGGGAGGGTCACGGAGGTCATGACTCCTCCCAAACAAAATTAAATATCAATCAGATAATCATCAAAAAATAATTTAAAACCCATCAACCCTATAAGCAGGAAGTCAAGAGTTGAAATGATTCAAACAGATTTTTATTCTAGGTGTAAGTGTAGAATTATACAAAAGCCTTTTTACATTGCTCTTTAAAAAAATCAACAATTCTGAATACAGTAATTCCTCGACTACCGCTACCCAGACTTCTGCGAATTCAGAGATACGCGATTTTCAAATTTTGTCAATTCGTCATTTGGGTGCCACAGAATCGTTCGATTATTATCGATGAGATAGAATTACCGCGCACACATTATTGCTCATTCTTATCGCTACATTTTTATTTTGTATTAGGTATTTCTTATCTTCAGTTTTGTCTACAAATTGGTTGTTTGTAATTTGAACATTTGTACATGTTATATTTATCTATAATTAATATCAAAGTGAATATTGTTGTTGCATTAGCTCTGTCTGATACGTTAGTGATCACTTAGTCGTCTTCTTCAGTCACCAAAATTAGATTTGAATCTATGGATAGAGGCCATAGAGGACACTAAATGCATTCTTCAAAATAAAAGATCAAATCCTGAGTCTGTTTTTAGCAAACTTTACTATGAAGTAAAGGAAATAGCTGAACAACTAGACATTGAATCGAAGATGCCTCGTATAGTTGCTCATCAAACCTATTGTCAAAACCAACCTGCTAACTTTTGCGAAGAATATTTCCGAAGATCTATTTATTTACTCCTTTTAGACAATATCTTAACTGATTTAGAAGAATGACTTTCACCGAAAGTTATGAAGCTATTTAATCTTCGAGTTCTTTTACCTAAAACTGATAACACACCAGAAGATAAAGTTGCATTAAAAAAAATTGTTGATTTCTTTCAGGATATTATTGGATTATTATCTACTGCATATTCCACAGTAGAACAAGAGTTTTCACTGTGCATTCAAAAGTGGAAAAGGATGTGTAAAATAATGGAAAACTTCCTGATTCTATTTTAGAAGTATTAGAAAACTGCCATATTCATATGTATCCAAATATCAGAATATTTCTGCAAATATTAATTACACTGCTAGTCACTGCAGCAACAGCAGAGCGTAGTGTTTCTACGCTTAAGCGTCTAAAGACTTGGCTTAGAAATATAACTTCGGAGAAAAGGTTAACTGATTTAGTACTCATCAATGTGCATTCTGAAATTTCTCTAAATGTTGATGCAATCGTAGAACGATTTGCTAAATTGGATAGGCGCAAATAATACATTTTATAAAATTATATAATATTTACTTATCTTATTCTTATAATATTTTTAATCACTGAACTCTTATTTACCACTCGTTGCCGGCTGTTGCTGACAATTCGTGAGAAAAATTTTAATACCGGGTAAAAAAATATTTCACTCACTTGTAGCATAATATGCCTTATTATATTATATTATATATTATATTTATATTATATTTATCATTTTATCAAGATGGCCGCTGTCGAAGACGTACGGCCAATTGATGGTGAAAACTTGGAAATAAATTTTAAATGCTGCGCTAAAAAAGAGTGTAAAATAGTTGTGTGTAAATATTGTTATAGTGTTTTTCACTCTAGCTGTGCAAAAAGATGTGGATTTGAAACATGTGAGAGAAATATCATAATATGCTGTGACAAAAAAGGCGGTGATACCAAAACAAACGAGATGTCAACTACAGAAGAATTATCCAAACTGAGATTAGAAAATGACCTCTTAAAAAGACTAATTATGGAAATGGAAGACAAAAATGTTGTATTAAAAGAAAACAATAATTTATTGCGCCAAAAAGTAAGTTATCTAGAGCAAAAAACCGCAAAAAAAACTGAATACGAAAGTGTAAATAAACAAGATCAGATAATGGAACACTCTGTTGATAAAAAATTCTCAAGGTCGGTACCACCTCGTACACAAAATAGATCATTCACAGAAGTAGTAGCTCAAACGTCAAAAAGTTTAAGTAGTTCCTCTGAACAGAAGACAAGTGACAACATTAATGTCAACCTCAAAAATAAACAAACAACTGAGGTTAATGAGCAAATAAAAAAACATAAAATATCTGAGGAGAACAGCGATAGTGACTCAGATGGGTCCCAAAAAGTTATACACAGGAGACATCGGTACATAACTAAAAAAAGATATAGGAACGGCAGTAAGCGATGACGATAGCACAAGTGGTTTTGCAGGGGAAAAGAAAAAAGTGTGGCTATACTTGTATAGAGTGAAGAGAACAACAAAACAAGAGGAGATATGTAAATTTCTAATAGAAAAGAGGAGAAAAGAGGAGGAAAAGAGTCTATTATGGTAAAGGAATTGCCAAGTCAAGAAAATATGTTGAAGAGATTTGTTGTATCGGCTCCCTTTGAATATAAGGATGACATGTATAAACCAGAGTTTTGGCCTAATGGTGTTGGCATAAAAAGGTTCCAGATGCATCGTCATAAGGATTTTCTAGATAACCGAGGTGGAAATTTTTCATAGGAGAAAATAGAGAGCACAAGACACATCAACACAAGGAAATTGAAATACAAAACACAGTCACACGAGCAAAGAATATAAGTATCATCCACCAGAACCTCCAATCCATAGGAAATTGTATTGATGAAATAGAAGAACTTCTAACAAACAACAGTGCCTGTAAAATATTGTGCACAACAGAACATTGGAAAACTAAAGAAGAATTAAGTGAATATGGAATTAACAATTTTGTGCTGACAGCTAGTCATTGTAGAAATAATGTGAACGAACATGGAGGAACAGCTATATATCTTAGTAAAGACATCATTGGTCAGGAAAGAAAGGATATACAAGAGTTATCAGTAGATAGGGTAATAGAGTGTGCTGTATGCGAAGCTAATGTAGGTAATAACAAACTCATTATAGCATCAGTTTACAGACCATCAGGTAGCGATCTGGCAGTTTTTTTAAACAAATTTGATATTATACTGGGAAGAATTATGATAGAAAACACAATTATAATTATAGGGGGAGATTTCAATATCGATCTTAAGAATAACACATTAGATAAAGTAAAATTTTGTATGTTAATTAACTCATATAATATTTGTCATGTAATTGAAGACTACACTAGAGTAACTGCCACATCTAAAACTTGTATAGATAACATACTAACAAATATGCAATCATATGTGTCAGTAGAAGTCTTGCACGCTGGAATCTCTGATCATTCTGCCCAAAAATTAACTTTTCAGGTAGAGGAAGCAGAAATGAATACTCTTGAAATGAAAAGACATTTTAGTACAAAATAATATTGAAACCTTTATAAGTAAATTACATAATCATGACTGGCTTAATTTAAGTTACAAATGTGTAAATGATCAATGGAATACTTTCTTAAATCAGTTTCTGTATATATTCAATCAGTGCTTTCCTTTTAAGAAGTTAGATTCTAGGCAACGTAAAAAAGGCCTTAATAAAAGAGATGATCCAGAGATAATAGAATGTAAGACTCGTTTAGACATCTTGTTGACAATGAGCAGAGTTAACCATAAATTCTATGATTCCTATAGACAGGTAAAAAAAGAATATAATAAGAAACTAATAACAAAACGATCAAAGCTATATGAAAACAGGATGTCTGAAGCTGCCAACAAAAATAAATGCATGTGGCAAATTGTTAGTGAAATTAATGGTCAATTAAAAAGTGTAAATTCAATAAAAGTAGAGGGTAGTCCTCAAGAGATTGCTGATAAATACATGATCCACTTAAATACTGCTTTAAATAACACTTTATCTCAATTACAATACACTGAATATAAAGACAACATTGCAACTAACATAAATTCAGTGTTTGTCGCACCTGTGACAGAAACTGAAATTATGGATATAACTAAAAATTTAAAAAACAAAATGAGTTGTGGAATTGATGAAATACCCACTAAAATCCTTAAACTGTGTATAAAGGAGATAGTGAATCCTCTCACTACAATCATAAATAATTCACTAAAATCTGGTGTATTTCCTGAATGCCTGAAAACTGCCATAGTAACACCTGTTTACAAAAAGGGTGATCCTAAATTAATTAATAACTATAGACCAATTAGCCTTCTATGTTCCTTTTCAAAAATCTTAGAAATGACTATGTATAGGCGGATAACAGAATTTTTAACAAAATGTCATATTATTACTGCAAATCAGCATGGTTATCAACAGGGAAAATCAACTCAGACTGCGATTTTTTTCTTTGTCTGGGATATTTTGAAATGTACTGAGATTGGTCATATGGCTTTGGGTCTCTTTTTGGATCTATCAAAGGCATATGACTGTTTAGTGCATGACCTATTATTTGATAAATTGGAGAAATATGGTATACGTGGACCAGCATTGAATTGGTTTAAGTCCTACTTGGCAAATAGGAGACCTTTAGTAAAAATACATAAAAACACTGAAATAGGCATCTCATCTGAAAGCACTATCAATATTGGAGTACCACAAGGAAGTGTGATTGGTCCTTTACTGTTTGTGATCTATATCAATGATCTTCATGGTCTAGTGGCTAATACTACTTCCAGCATAACAAATTATGCAGATGATACAAACATTTTAGTCAGTGGTAAAGACATGTCTGTTCTAAGCGTTAATGCTAGTTTAGAGTTCCAGAAAGCTAAAGACTGGTTTTCTATGAATAGGTTGGTTTTAAATCAAAATAAAACAGATCTTCTTTTGTTTAAGACAAATTATGCACATTCAGATATGCCAAACAGTATTATTGTAAATAATGACACTTTAAATATTAGCAGCAGTAACAAATTTTTAGGATTATATATTGACAGTTTTTTATGTTGGGATAAACATGTTGACCAGTTATGTATGTCTTTGAGTAAAGTGATTTACAGCTTTAGAGTTCTAAAAAAATACATGAATAGTAACTCATTAAAAACAGTGTATCATGCTAATTTTGAAGCAAAATTTAGATATGGTCTAATAAATTTTGGCCACAGTAGGGACATAAATAATGTATTTCTGGTTCAGAAAAAAATAATCAGAGTTATGTTTGACTTAAAAAGTAGGGAATCATGTAAAAGGCATTTTAGGAGTAATAATATTTTAACAGTTTACGCTGTATTTATTCAAGAATGCTTACTGTTTCTATATAAGAATAAAATACTCTTTAGGAACTTTGAGCCCAATAGTATAGTAAATACCAGGTTATATAATTATAAAATTCCAATACACAGGTTAAGTATAACAGAAAAAAACGCTCTTTATTGCTGCATCAAATTGTTTAATAAACTGCCTGAACCTATTAAAAGGGAGAAAAGATTAAGTTTGTATAAACATCAAATATTTAAATTACTGGTAGCTCTTGAGCCATATTCTGTGGAGGACTATTTGTATATGTAACGGTTAGGAATAAGTAAATAATATTTTCGTTTGTGACACTGTTTTTTTTTTAAATAATTTTATGTTCACGGAATGTATATTATTTTCTAAAAATAAAGATTATGTTATGTTATGTTATGTTATGTTATAGAAATAACTATTCTTAATAATATTAACATAATATTATATTATGTTTTTTATTGAATAAATACATTTAACTAAAATTCTGTTCTTCTAGTTCTTCTTAAGGTTCCTTCTTCATTATGCAAGGGTGGCTATAACTATAGCAAATTGCTCTTTATCTTGAGCTGTTCTTAGTATCAAATGTGTGTCCATGCCTGTCCAGTCCCCTACATTCTTCAGTCAGGATCATTTTCTTCGTCCTGGACCTCTTTTTCCTTCTACTTTCCCTTCCATTATGAGTCGTAGAAAGTTATATTTTTCCACTCTGTAAATATATTCTAGATAACTCGTTTTTCTGTTGTTTAAAATATTTAGGAGTTCTCTCTCAGTCCTTATTCTTTTCATCGCCTCATTGTTGGTCACATGCTCTGTCCACGAAATCTTCAGCATCCTTCGAAGAACACACATTTCAAAGCCTTCTATAAGCCTCATACTTGTAATTCTAAGATAAGATAAATACTTTTTTTTTATTGAATAAATTAACAATTAAATTAGTAATCTTACCGCATAAAATGCAGGTTTCACCACAAAACTGTATAATAAATCTGTATATGAAGCCATTTCGATGAAAGACTTGTTTTATAAGTTCGGGCAAAACTATTTACATTTCGAGAGGGGTAGTATAGTTATGTTGATAATATTAGTTGTTTTCAATGAGCTTAATTTTTACATTAATTGAGGCAAAACTGATTAAATTTTGAAAGATATTATGTAAAATCACTCTCAAGTATAGTGTTTAAGAAGAGAATGTGCCAATGTTTATGGGAAAATATGAATACTCTAACCCAGACAAAAGGTAAAATTTTTCCCTGACGCATCACCCATAATCTACATTCAATAGGATTATCAGGGCAGGAATTTTGTAGTTCGCAAATAGTTGATAGTAAGCGACACACAAATTTACTTCTCAATTCTCATTTTTGACAGATTACATCTGATATAAGTCCGAACTGGATAAAGTAGACTCGCCTTGTTGCGAAATTTATTATTTGAGGTATACCTGAATGTCAGGTATACCTGACATTAGGCTGACAGGCGGGACAGGCTGACAGTGTTATCTTTTTCAAAAGTAATTATTATAGTATTATTATTACAATTTATTAAGCTACCCATAAAGCAATCCATTTATTGACCTTTCAATAAGTTTTTTTACAATTATCTTGGTACTCTTCCATACAGGAAATTTAAGCAATGAAATAGCTGATCTCGCAGCAAAATTAACCTTATAATTAACGAATGATAGTGACAGTACTCAAACTGCCAATTATCTTAACCACATTTAAACGTTTCACACTCAACTTTTGGCAAACTAACTGAACTATACTGCCATTTAAATTTGAAAAATACAACCACATTGAATATTAGTGGATGTGCAGAAAGAAAAAACAATAGTACCTAGAAGACTGACTAGAACACACTAGGTTAACACATAGATACCTAAATGCATTCCAGTAATGTGCCAATACTGCCACTGCCAGCTATATTTCGAACATCTATATTTATTCAAAATACCAAAGAGTGCCAATGATTAAAGGCTAACCGGAATGAGGCTCTAAATTAATCAACCAATATAAGCATATATTTAGTTTTTACCCATCTAGAAACATGTTCATGTTCAAAATGCATCCCTAGTTTATCATCTTGACTAAGAAAAACATAAGGAAAATCACAAGAATGCAGAGCCTAACTACTAACATGTAATCAATTATTGATTTATCTTCTCTACTTTTACCTTCTCCTTGGGTATGTAAAATGTATTAGTTATTACTAAATTGTGCATTATAAAGCACTCTAGCATTCTTATGTTTCTGTTTCTCCATATTTTCCTAATACCTCTTTATATTCCTGGTTATTTGCTATTGAAGTCACTTACTAGGTAAATATATATTCCGTTTTGCTTGTTCTGTGACCAATGCAAATTCTTCCCAGAATTTCCTTATTATAATTAGATTCGTCATCGTTTGGGCCATATACAAATATTATTGTTTCTAAATTCTTGCTTTTTTCTTTCATATCAACTCATAGTATTCTCTCTGATCAGGCTCCCCCAATTAGCTAATTGGCTAACGGATCTGGAGTGCACTATGCATCCTACCCTTGCCGCTACTCTCTAATTTTCTTTTATTCTACTATATATAAATATATGATCATTTTCTATTGTTATCATTCCTTGTCCTTTTTTCTTGATTTCGGTTGTTTTTCTATTATTAGTATATCTAGCCCTGTTTCTTCAAACTTTATCTTCAGTTCTTTTTCTCTGCCTTGTATACTTCTGATATTCTAGGTTCTTAGCTTCCATATTTCTTTTCTATTCTCCTTGTGTTTTTTGCATTTCACTTTCCTGTCCATTATTATTTATTGTACTTGTTTCCTTATCCATTGCTATTTTTGTTCATCATTTACTCTTCCCTTAACTGGTACTTACGGGTCATTTTAGACCCATCCGGATAAATTTCTCTTCGTATTTTGTTCGCACAAGCGTCAGATAACGGCATCTTTTAGGAGTTCTCCAAAATCATACACACGCATCAAGGTGTGAAATACCAGTCGATAAATATACTCTAAGTAGGTCTAGGGTCCATTCTCTGACCCGACGATACCAGATACTCATATATTTTTACGACCATAAATTTAATTGTTATTGATGGAAAACGCATTACAAGTGAACAGGCACAAGCAATTTTTTTAAACGATGATTATGGTGATATTAGTGACTCCTCAACTATAGATAGTGATCATGACAGTGACCCAAAATATGATATTGTGTGTGAAGGCAATATTCCAGGGAATACGAAGATTGATGATTCAGGACCTTCAACAGTGATTATTTGAGAAATCAGCGATCAGAGTCCTGTACTTTCAGTAAGTAGTGATGATGAAGATAGTGAAAGTTTTCAATAAGTAAATGCTTTAAAGAAGAAGTGCCGTCAGAAGAACAGTCAGCTTTGTAGAAGAACAACTAAAAACAGAAAATCGGAAACCAAATTGATGTTACAGATACTGTTAGAAAATAAAAGCAAATACCTGCACACTTTGT
Organism: Diabrotica undecimpunctata; assembly: GCF_040954645.1. Classification (NCBI taxonomy): domain Eukaryota; kingdom Metazoa; phylum Arthropoda; class Insecta; order Coleoptera; family Chrysomelidae; genus Diabrotica; species Diabrotica undecimpunctata. The sequence continues at coordinate 6,670,906 of NC_092813.1, forward strand.
TAATATGCAGTTTTCACACAAAACTCGTTCAAAATGGAGTCACAATGAAAAAGATTGAAATGACCAGAATAATATAATGAAAACTTATAATAAATGGCCAGAACTCTGGCCATTTATTATAAGTCTCCTAGTTGTTACAAATTTTTAATTAGTTCTCTTAACTTTATATTACCTTCAGTAAAAACAATTCAAACTTGGTTGCGTGTTATAAAATTAAGAACTGGTTTAAATACTTCCTTAATTGACAAGTTGAAGAAAGAAGCAGAGACAATGGACGAGTGGGAAAAAATTTGTGTGTTAATGTTTGATGAAATTTCTTTGAAAAAACAATTGGAGTACAATACATTAGATGATATTATAGAAGGGTTTTAAGATTAAGGTGCTTTAGGAAGCACAAACAAACTTGCCGACACAGGTTTGGTTTTCATGATGCGCGGCTTGTTACATAACTGGAAGATTCCGATTTGTTATTTTGTTATAGTTGGTCCAATACATAGCGACAACTTAAAAAACATTGTAGTTGAAGTTGTTTCAAAATTACAAAATATTGGGTATATACCAAAAGTGTTAGTGTGTGATGAAGCATCTAATAATATAGCTTTATTTAAGCTGTTAGGCGCATGTAAGGATTAGCCTGTAATAGAAATATCAGTGTGTTTGATACACCCCACTTATTAAGGAGTTTAAGAAATAATTTTCTTAACAAAAAGTTGACGTTTTTTGCCGATTCTAAACAAATATCGTGGCAAGATATTGAATACACATACAACATCGATAGAACCAATATGAGCACAATGTCTGTTGAAAATAACAGACGTTCATATAAACCCTAATAATTTTTAAAAAATGCGTGTAAAGTTACTAGTACAAATTTTTTCCAACTCAGTTGCCTCAGCAATATCAACAGCAATAGCTGTAGGACAGTTACACACCAAAACGGTTCCTCATACTGCCATATTTTTGAAAATTATAAATAATATTTTTGATGGTCTTAACAACAAATATTGTAGTGATAGTAATCCAAACAGAAAGCCAATGTCAACTTTAAGCAAGTCAACTGAAAACTTAAAAGCAGGTTTAGAATATTTTAAAAAAATTAAAGGTTTTGAAAATCAGAAAGAGAGAAATAATATTCACAGTCTACACGGCTTTCAGTGGACAAGTCGTATACCAAGTTTGCTAAAAAAGAGTAATATACCTTCATTTTTATAGCACTTTTATATAAATATGAACGTGGTTTTTAATTGTTCTCGACTTTTAATAATAAAATGTTTCGATATTGTCAAAAATGAAAGTACTTCTTGAGAAAAAGAAATAATAAATATTTTTTTTCCTAAAATTTTAATTTTACAATCTTAGTTTGAAAAGAAGTAACATTCAAATATACTTATTTACTTTGTTTTGAAATATGATCTAATTACTGCTGTTTTAAACTTTCTAATCCTGTCCGTTTATCAGCTTTTACCTATTGTTCCTAGGCAGATGGCCCTCAACTATTTATATGTTGGAAATTCCCTCTCATTTTATCAAGATATGTACTTACATGATTCATTTTTAACGTTGGTAATTTGTGGTATTTTGTCAAAATTAAAATCGATTGCATTTGGTACTCGCCACTATTTGCTTTTAAAACCTCGATGACGTAATTCCAGAAAGTCCTCAGAAAATTTTTAAATATAAAAAGTATGCGATCGAACAGTAGATCATATTGATTTTAGTTTACCTCTATACAATTTCTTATTTTGCACAGAATATAATTGACTTCTATATTGCCATTTATAGATAAATTGTCAATTTTTTGTAGTACAATGTTACTATCAGAACAAAATTTATATCCTCTTCTTCTTGTTGAAGTTCCTTCTCCTATCGAAGGCATACATATAGAAAACATACAAAAGAAGAAAAGTAATTCCAAGCAACTTTTGTCATATAGAATTTTTTCACTAAGTTAATACTTTTCGAGTTATTTGCGAGTAAATATGTTCATTTTTTAACACAAAAAAAACAAATTTTTAAATGGTTCTGTGCAAATAATTCAAAAAGTAAGTATGTATTTTATCGAAAAAAAAAGCGTGTTCAGCAGAAATATAGCTTCTAAAAAAGAAAAAAAAAATGGTATATGTATGAACTCTCTAGACCCAGTAGAAGCAAAGTTGTAACCAACGAAAAATAGGTTCATATCTGTCAAATTTCAAAGTGAATATTTCAACGTGAAATAACCAAAAAATGGTACACTTTTTGGGGAAACCTCAGTACAACTTTTTTAAAGTTTTCAAAAAAATATTCATTTTTGTTTTTTAATAAGTTTCTAGCATCAAAAGTAAGCGTTATGCTCAAAATAAAGTTGGTCCCTGTTTTTGGTAAAAAAACTCAGCCCCGAATTAGCATTTAAATCAAATTAATCGTTACCGCTTCACAAATTACTTTACTAATGTATTATTTATATTGATCTGTAAGTTTTATTTGTTCAAAGGGCATATTTTTTTAACAATTTTTTTTTAATTATGAAAAAAATGCTTATTTTCAAAATAACTTAATTTATTAGTGACACCAAAAATCACAAAGAGTAAAAAAATGTAGGTTTTGCTTTTCTGAAACTTGCTTACTTTTGATGCTAGAAACTTAACAAAAATAAACCTTTATTAAACAGTTTAAAAAAAGTTATAATGAGTTTTCGTCGAAAAGTGCTTCATTTTTTTATTATTTCACGTTGAAATATTCAACATGGAATTTGACGAATCAGAACCTATTTTTCAATAACCCGAAAAGTATTGACTTAGTGAAAAAACTCTATAGAACAAAAGTTGCTTAGAATTACTGATTTTAGGCACTTCCGAACTTATCTTGAACATATATTTTTTCACTCCTGAGAAGGTGTGATACTGAACCATAGTGCAAAAGCATCATCTTTTTTTCTTTGACATCTTGCCTAGGCGTAAGCCAAATTTCATGTAAGTAAATCCAAGCGATTCTTTAAAATTAGGAGGTTTTGCAATATTTTACCGTGAGTGAATAAACTAAATCTTCAAATAAATTCTGTATATTAGCTTGAAATATTTTAGTTTGCATCAATTCTGGAAATTAATTTGTTTGAAAAGTTACAAAAAAGTAATTTAAATAAGATATAATTTATCACTACTAATTTTATTATGTATTTTATATTTTGTTATTTTTTGTATTGTATTGATAAATAAATAATTTTTATAAAACCTCCACTGTTTTCATTAATCAATTTTTAGAGTTTTTTCTGAAGTAAAATCGAAATTCAATAATATAAATTACAAGCACCTTCAAATTATTTGTGAAAATGCTGAATGCCATCCTTATATTGTCGTCTATTGCACTAGACAATGGCCGGAACAGGCAACTCAAATTTATTTTTTAATCTTGGCAAATATTTCAATAATGTCGCCACCATACAGTCAGGTAGTACTTAGGCGTGAGGGGCCAAGAGGTGTAAGTGGGCGGAGTTTAACACTGAATTCGTTTTTACCTAAGAGTGAGGTATCTATGGGTGGTTTATAATCAATGGTTATAGTCTAAAACAGACTTTACGCAGTAAAGTAAGCCAATTTTCTGTTTTTTATGATGTTAACAATTTCTTTGTCTTTTCTTATCCTCTGAAGAATACTTATGTTACTAATGTGGTATATATATGAGACCCTTAACAAACGTCGGTAGCATCACATTTCAAATGCCTCTAATCGTTTTATGGCATCTTCTGTAAGGCTCTAGCTTTCTACTCCATAGAGAAGGACACTAAACATAAGATTAAAAATAAGAGAAGAGTAAAGATTGGGGAAGACCCAAATTAATAAAAAAAGAATAATATATTTACTTCAAAACTACTGTTTTGGAGATCCTTAACACAATTGTTCAGGTCAAAGAAAAAGAAACGAATTGTTGATTACTTCAAATGTTCCGCAAAGGGAGTAACACATTATCGAAACTGATTTCAAACATTTTGATTGATAGAAAAGCGTAGGTAATCGAATGGTAGCTCACACTGGATAAAAAGAATCATAAATTTACTTCAAAGGTACTGTTTTAGATCGCGTATTAAATATATTGGCGAAAATACTACAAATATCTATGGGAAGTTTGAAAGAGCTTACAAATAATACTCTCAATTTATAAAGTAGTGACAAAATTATAATTATTAATTTTTTTTTATTATGTGAACTACTTTCTAAGGAGATACTATTCCAACCATGATCAGATATACATGTATGGAATAGAGATCACTAAGACACAGTTCTAAATTGGTTCCTTTTCTATCCATTTTTATATATTCCTATCCAAAGAGATAAATACAACAGCTTTTCTTTCGTGTTGTATAAATAAACCAAAGATTCAAATTCGTTTCCGAGAATTGTCTGACAAAGAGATTTAGGTAACATAACAGTAGCTGAAATAGATAAAACCATATCATATTATTATTTAGTATGTTATAATATCAATATAATGTTAGTTAATAGATTGGCGATAAAATTAAACATTATGTATTTTATTAAAAGTTTATAACACAATCGAAACGCTTATCCAGAAGTTCTATTCGATGTTAAATTAATATGCGAATAAAACAACAATTGTAGCTGAACACCATATAAACATAGTGTTGCTTTCACAGGCCAATAGAAAACAGTCTCAGAATGTGTTGTACACAGTTTAACTATTAAAGATACGATGACAACTAGTCTTTGATGTGTGTTAAGTAAAGTGCTTTTTACAAGCAATTGGCTTTAATATACGAGATTAGACTGCTTACCTTATAGAAAACAATTCGAAATTGGAGTAGTATTTCTGTTCCCAACAAAATTTTCTAAATTAAAGAAAAATATGCAACGAATTTTTCTTTAGCTTCAATGCTGCAGGAGGAACCAATAGGTTCAGAAAAGTGATCTTATCAAATAATTAATACAAAAATGTCCGTAGCCCAAATCGATCTTCTTCTAAATGTACCTATCTTTTAGACTCTTTTAGATCGGGTATTGAGTATATTGGCGAAAATACTACAAACATCTATAGGAAGTTTGAAATAGCTTACAAAAAATACTCTCAATTTATAAAGTAGTGACAAAATTATAATTATTCATTTTCTTACATTATGTGAACTACTTTCTAAGGAGATACTATTCCACACATTATCAGATATACACGTATGGAATAGCAGCTTCATAGAACATAGCTCTAAATAGTTCCTTCTCTATTCGTTTTCATTATATTCCTAGCCAAAGGGATAAATACCCAAGAATTGTCTGACAAAGAGATTTAGGTAACGCAACAGTAGCTGAAATAGATAAAACCATATCATATTATTGGTTAATATGTTATAATATCAATATAATGTTATTTAATAGATTGGCGATAAAGTTAAACATGTATATTAAAAGTTTATAACACAATAGAAACGCTTATCCAGAAGTTCGATTCAATGTTAAATTTGTATATGATTAAACCACAATTGTAGATAAACATAGTGTTGCTTTCACATTCCAATAGAAAACAGTCTCAGAATGTGCTGTCCACAATTTAACTATTAAAGATACGATGACAACTAATCCATGATTTGCGTTATGTAAAGTGCTTTTTACAGGCATGCAAAAGCAATAGGCTTCGATATGCGAGATTGGACTTCTAACTTATAGAGAACAATTTAAAATTGGAGTAGGATTTCTGTCCCCAACACAATTTTCTAAATTAAAGAAAAAAATGCACGAGTTTAAATTCTGCACGAGGAACCAACACGTTCAGAAAAGTGATCTCAAAAAATAATTAATAGAAAAACATTCGTAGCCCAAATTGATCTTCTTCTAAATGCGCCTATCTTCTAGAGATGTTGGCGACCACATTGACCCATCATCATTAAATTGGTCCAGAATATTCCTTGCTTGCAAATAATGATTGAAGTCAAAAATGATTGTATTGAGATTCGTGCTGATATTATTTACTTCTTCTGCTATTATTTCGTGGTTGTGTGTTAATAATGTGATAGTTTCCTTGAACTCTTTTATATTCTTCTTGATCAAGCTAATGTGACGATTAAGATGATTTATAAGATTTTCCTGATTCGTCTGTAAATTTTCTATCGCATTGTTGTATTTTTCTGCGTAATCTTGATCCAGATTTCCAGAAATTGCTTTGATAATGCTTCCTAGTCCATTAATTAGTCCTCTTCTTGTTCTGCTATAGAGGTAAATTTTTGAGAATTTGCCTCGAGCTGATTTTAATTGGTATCTAAGAGCTTAGCCGAAATTTTATAAACTGCTAAAATATGGAGGGCTAAGTCCATTTTGAATTGCTGTGATCACTGAATCGTATTGAATTTCAATTCTGTCCAATTTTTCCTTTATTAGTAGTCGTTTAAAAAAGTGTATAAAATCGTGTGTACTAGTATGAATCTTTGTTTGTCCCCGGTTGAAGGGAATTATTCCTGGGTTGTCTTTCAGGTCCTTGATCTTCACTTCCTCTCCCATCGTTAGGGTGATCCTGTGGGGAAGGATCAGAATTAGTTTTTGACTTAGGTTGATGTTTTGTTTTTTTCGTGTGAACTGTAACTTTTGATGTGTTTACAGTCACTTCGTTATTTCTTTTTATACGTTTTAAGGAATATCGCAGAAGTAATTTATTTCTGGTAACTTTTGTTCGTGTATAGATTTTTGTGCTTTGTTTATAGGCAATAGGGCCTTGTCTCGATTTGTTTCTATTTTCGATGACTTTATTTTTATTCTCTTGTATATGCTGGCTTACTTCCTTGTATAATTTAGCCAGTATTACTTTCTATATGTCAACGTCAAAGGGATCATTTTTGTCGATATGTCCGTTTAATATATCAATGTGTCTTGACTTCGTTGCTGAATGTATGGAATTATTGTACCCAATTATAGCGTATAGCATTTGTTCTTTTATCGAGAACTTTGCTATGGTGTTCCTTTGGATTCGAAAATGTTCGATTAATGTAGAATGAAATCTCTCAATCATCCCTTTGGATTTCGGATTCTCTGGTGTCGTATAGTGGATTGAGATTTTATGAGAATCTACAAATTCTTGTATTACTTCATTTTTAAATTCCGTACCATTATCGGCTACTATCATTGTTGGAAGTCCACGATGTGTTATAAAAATTACTCGGGCGTTGAATACATTGATTGCATTCCCTCCATTTATTGGGTAGGCTTATATATATTGTTCTGAAGCTATTTTCTTGTGGCATTTTAAATTAATTACTATTTAAATGGGAATAAGCAACAATTAAAGGTTAAAATACGTTTATTGACGTTTCAATTTCCACTTCGGAAATCGTTCTCGTATTTTGAGAACGATTTCCGAAGTGGAAATTGAAACGCCAATAAACGTATTTTAACCTTTAATTGTGGCTTATTCCCATTTAAATAGTAATTGGCTTATATATACTTCGAAAATGCGTCTATTATGGTTAAAAAGTTTTGTCCATTAGCCTGCAATGAATAAATGTGAGCTATTTTAGTGGTTTAGTGGGAGTCGGTGTGACAATAATTTTTTTTTGAGGAGCTCTGTCGTATTTATTTTCACATATATCGCAAAATCTTTTGATATCTTCTATGTCCTTCTTCATATGAGCCTAGTAATATCGTTTTTTTTTATTTGACTTTCCGTTTCAGCTATTCCTTTAGCTAGGTTCGTTTTTCCTTCACGCTAGTTTTTTATAATTGATTTTTATTGTTTTTCTATGTTAACATCTTCCAATAAAAGATTACATTTAAATAAGTCATATGCGTTGTGTTTAAAAGTTTTCCTGAAAATATCACAAATTTTTGCAAAGATGTCTTCTTTTGCTTCAAATAAAATTGCATATTTCTTTTTCGGGTTGAGGTGTACTTTAAAAATTTTTAAGGTATCAGCTTTTAACTGATCTTTCGATAGCTAGATATTATAACGTCTTTTATCCGAAAAGGTTTGTATGATTGCTGGAGGTCGTGGATTGTAGTTGACGATTTGGAATATAATTTGGTTATTGTAGAAGTTAAGTTTGGTGCCGGTATAAGCAATCCCACACTTGCTGACCAACGGCTTCGGGCGGATGAGTTGGTGAGTGGAAGGGCACTCTTTTGTCCTGGTGGCACCAAAGGCGAATGAATCAAGTAAATGGTCAACGGCGTAAGGATGCAGAAGGCAAGGAGAAACCACTGCATTAAGGATCCAATTGGATATCTCTAGTACGATCATCATGACTGTACAACAAAAAGCCACGTCAACCACTGATCATGGGAATCGGAGACCAGGATCCGGCATGGGAGGTATATCACACGAAGACCACAGGGCCTCCCGGGTCGTCAACCAGCAAAATCCCTGTGAAGTACTAAATACCACTCCTAAAAAAAATAGAAAAACACCCAAGAGAGTATTAAAAATTGGTACATGAAATGTTAGGAGTATGTATGATCCAGGCAAAATGCATAATATAACACAAGAAATGCAAAGAATAAATGTCGACATTCTAGGCATTAGTGAAGCAAGATGGCCAAATTCTGGCAGTTTTTCGACAACAAATGGCATGGTATATTACTCCGGAAACAGTAGTAACCAACACAGACACGGCGTAGCAGTTTTCGTATCTAAGTCTATGATGCAGTCGGTCATTAATTTTACTCCAGTATCAGATCGGCTCTTATTTCTGCAATTACAAACAAACACAAGTAAACTAAATATCATACAGATCTATGCACCTACTGCAGATAAATCCGAGGACGAAGTTGAACAATTCTACGAAGAAATCAATCAAGTATTAAAATCGACGAAACCACGAGACATTACCGTAATTCTAGGTGATTTTAACTCAAAAATTGGTAAAGGAAAAAGTGGAAAACATGTAGGAGAATACGGACTCGGTAAAAGAAATGAACGAGGTGACAGACTACTTCAATTCTGCCAGGAGAATAACATGATTGCATCTAATACATTCTTCAACTTACCAAAGAGAAGACTTTATACGTGGAAATCACCCCAGGACAATGGCGAAAGAATAATTCAAAACCAGATTGATTTTTTACTGATAAACGAACGATACAGAAACTCCTTAAAATCCGTTAAAGCTTACCCAGGCGCAGATGTCTTTTCAGACCATAACCCTCTAATAGCGCAAATGAGTATTAAACTAAAAAGATTGGAGCAGAAAAGAAGAGCAAATCAGATAGACGTCAGTCATTTATGTAACCTGGAGGTAAAGGAGAAACTGCAAAAATGTATTAATAATAATTTTAAAAAACTTCATGAAAAAGAAACATCTCAGCCAACGAACAACATAGATAAAAAATGGCAAAACGTAAAAATGGCGATAACAGGTCCTATGAAGAAAATTCTGACTAAAGAAAAACCAAAAATAAAGCAAAGGTGGATGACTGATAAGATCCTTCTTCTCATGGACAATCGGAGAATAATGAAAGGAAAAAACGAACAAAGGTATAAACAAATACAGAAAGAAATCAAAATAGAAATCAGAATAGCAAAAGAAGATTTTTATAAAAGAAAATGTGAAGAAATAGAGCAATTGCAGGCAAAACATGATATTTTTAATGTACATAAAAAAGTGAAAGAACTTGCAGGTACACAAAAACGTAAGCAGCCAAATGCCCTGTATAATGTCAACGGAAACATAATAACAGAACTAGAAGATCAGTTGAAGACATGGAAAAACTATATTGAAGAACTCTTTGCAGATGATAGACAACAATCTGAGCTAAGTAACATACAAGGAGACGAAGGTCCAGAAATAACGGAAGAAGAAGTAATGTACGCATTAAAAAGAATGAAAAATGGTAAAGCCCCAGGTCCAGATGAAATACCAACGGAAATCCTTAAACTAATAGAAAAAGACTCGATTCACATTTTAGTTAAACTTTTCAATAGCATTTATACATCAGGAAAAATACCACAAGAATGGCTTTTATCCACCTTTGTTACTATACCAAAAAAGATAAATGCCAAACAATGCAGTGACTAACGTACAATCAGTCTGATGAGCCATGTACTGAAAATATTTCTGAAAATTATACACTCTAGAGTACACAGAAAACTGGAAATGGACATCAATAATACCCAGTTTGGATTCCGAAATGGACTTGGAACAAGAGAGGCGTTGTTTGCACTGAACGTTATGTCTCAAAGATGTCTTGACATAAATCAAGATGTATTCATGTGTTTCATAGATTACAACAAGGCCTTTGATAAACTGCGGCATGATCACCTAATTAGACTCCTGACAGAAAAGAATTTAGATAAACGAGACATCCGACTAATAGCAAATATGTACTACAATCAGAAAGCAGTAGTGAGAGTAGAGAATAATACCACTGAAGAAATCGAAATAAAGCGAGGTGTGAGACAAGGGTGTATACTGTCACCAACCCTGTTTAATCTCTATTCCGAAGACGTAATGAATAGAACACTCTCTGAGCAATCCGTAGGTATTAAAATAAATGGTGTTAGATTAAACAATCTGAGATTTGCCGACGACACCGTTCTGATCGCAGAAACACTTGAAGAGCTACAGACATTGGTGAATAAGATAGCAGACTGCAGCGAAAAATATGGACTATCTTTGAACATAAAGAAAACTAAATTTATGGTAATATCGAAATCAACACAAAATGTCCAAAATTTATATTTACACAATGAAATTATCGATCGAGTTAGCAAATACAAATATTTAGGCACTTTTATAAACGAAGACAACGATAGCTCTGCAGAAATCAAAATAAGAATAGAAAAAGCCAGATCCATATTCACTAAAATGAAGAGAGTGTTCTGCGGAAGAGATTTGAGCCTTGAAATGAAACTTCGCCTGATGAGATGTTACGTACTTTCTGTGCTGTTCTACGGAATGGAGTCATGGACGTTGAAAAAGATTGATACCAAAAAATTAGAGGCATTTGAACTGTGGATGTATCGCAGAATCCTGAGAATATCATGGACCGAGAGAGTCACAAATGTCGAGGTCTTGAGAAGAATGAATAAAGAGAAGGAAGTCATATTTACGAAGTCAAAAAACGAAAACTGCAATACTTGGGACACATTACAAGAGGCGAAAGATATGACCTGCTTCGAATAATTATGCAAGGGAAAATAGCAGGAAAAAGGTCCATAGGAAGAAGACGAAACTCCTGGCTAAAGAATCTACGGGAATGGTATAGCTGTAGCAGCAACGAATTGTTTCGGTCAGCAGTTTCGAAAATACGTATAGCCCTGATGATCGCCAACCTTCGGAACGAAGATGGCACTTGAAGAAGAAGAAGAAGTTATGTGGTTTTTCCGAAATAGGTATACCAAGAATTGGGTTTTCTACTGCTGTATGTATTGTTTCATTTCCGTCTTCATCCATATTTTGATCTTCGTTTTCAACAGTGTCTTCTGGGATGTTTTGATCTTCGTTTTCAATAGTGTCTTCTGGGATGTTTTCTGCAATTAATTATGTTGCTTTTTCTTCTACAATCTCGTCAATAATTTGATCTGTATCTGGATTATTAGTCGCTGACCATCCATCGTCTTCCATGTCTACTAAATCATCAAAGAATTCCTTAATTTGTGAATCGATGTCCTTAGTTTCCTTTGTGTGTATTTCGATTCGAGACAGTGTGTCTGCATTTGTATTAGCTTTCCTTTTTTGTAAATTGCTTTGTAGTCTTCTTCTTCTTCAGGTTCCTTCTCCTATCGGAGGTTGGAAATCATCATCGCTATTTTAATTTTATTCGCCGCGCTTCTGAATAATTCTAATGAGCTGCAATCAAACCACTCTCTCAAATTTCGTAGCCAGGATATTTTGCGTCGTCCAGGGGTTTTTCTACCCTTGTATCTTCCCTTGCATAATTAACTAAGTAATAAGTACTTCTAGCCCCTCATTATATGACCCAGATATTAAATTTTTCTAATTTTAACAGTTTTTTTGACTTCACATTATTTCTTTATTCTTTGTAACACCTTTATATTAGTTACTTTTTCAGTCCACGTTATTCTGTGGATTCTCCTGTAGCACCACATCTCAAAGGAGTTTAATTTTTTGAATTCAGACTGTTTTATTGTCCACGCTTCCATGCCGTATAGTAAAGTAGAAAAAACGTAACAACGTAGCATTTTGTGTGGATCTCTTGATTAAGATTACGGTTACAAAGTAAGTTCTTCAATTTTATGAACATGTTTCTTGCCATTTCTATTCTGGATCTGATTTCTTTTGTTTGATCTCCATCTTCGGTTAGCCACGTTCCTAAATATTTAAATGTTGTTACTCTTTCGATCGTTGTATTATTGATGATTAGGTTATCTACATTTTGTGTTTTTTTTTTTTTAATATCATTGATTTCGTCTTCTTGAGATTCATTTGCAGTCCGTATCTTTCACATGCATTGTATACATGTTGTATTATGTACTGTAAATCTTCCATGTCACTTGCAAAAATATGACCGTATCGTCCGCATATCTAATATTATTAATGCTTTTTCTGTTGACCAAAATACCTTCCACAATATCCAATAAAGCTTTTTGAAATATCACTTCACTGTAGACGTTGAATAAGAGTGGTGAAAGTATGCACCCTTGTCGAATTCTTCTAAGTATACTTACTTCCTCTCTCAGTTCTCCTTCGACTCCTTTTCTTCGTTTTTGGCCTTAAGAATACTCAAAAGCTTTTGATGTTGAACTCTGTCAAATGGTTTTTTAAAATCTATGAAGCAAGCATATATGTCCTGATTCATATCCAGACATCGTTGTGTCAGAACATTGACTCCGAATAATGCTTCTCTAGTTCCTAGACCCTTTCTAAAATCCATCTGTGAATCACTTATTTCTTGTTCTAATTTCATGTGGATTCTGTTATGTATGATTTTAAAAAAGGTTTTTAATGTGTGGCTCATTGATTTTTGGAATCGTTACAAAAGTACTTTAATTTGTAGTCAAATTCTTGTAATTTTAATCCCCAACGTACTAGTTTGGAGTTGGGTTTCTTTGGGGAAAATAAATATTGCAAGGGGCGGTGATCTGAAAGTATTTGAAATTTTCTTTCAAATAGGTAGGGTCGGAAATACTTAATTGTCCACACCATTGCTAACATTAGCTTTTCTATTGTGAAGTACTTGGTTTCGGTTTCATTTAGTGTCCTGAAAGCAAAGGCAATTGGTTTATCAGTGCCAACCGGTCCTTGGGAAGATACTGCTCCGATAGCGAAGTTGCTGGCATCTGTTGTGAGGTTAAACGGTTTGAAAAAATCTGGATATTGCAATAATGGCTCATTCATTAATAATTTCCTGCACATTTTAAAGCATTCTACGAATTCGCGTATATGTTCGATCTTTGCATCTTTTTTTAAGCATCTTGTTAGAGGTTTTGTGATTTTTGCGAAGGCTCGAATAGTCAATCGTCTTCTCGTTGATCTTTCTATAATCTACCACTATCCTCCACTTTATTTTACCTGATTAATCTGGTTTCTTTGCCACGAATCAAATGCGCGAAGACCGTGGCAATTGGTTTGGTCGAATGATCACTTGCTCTAATATTCAAGAGATTTGTTTCTTTACTTTTTCCTTGTGCACATACGGATACCGGTATTATTTCGTATATACAGGCTCCTCGTCTTTGGTTCTGAAGTGATATTTAAATAATTCGTAAATAGTAAAGCTAAGAGGAGTGTCTGGTTGGTGAAATATATCGGAGAATTTTCTGCATAGGTGGCGAACTTGTTTCTCTTCTTCTTCGTTAAGATGTTCGGTTTTAACTAAGTAGTCGATATCTTGTCTGTAGTCTGGTCTGGAGGTTGTTTCCATGGATTATATATGGAAATCTTGAATGTCTATTTTCTTGCTTTCAAGTGGTTCCATAAGAGAAGTTAATGGGGTCTGACGTGAAGTTGGCAATTTCGGTCCAGGCAAGGTGGTTCTCGGCGTTAGTAAGAGCTTCTCATACTACGACGCCTTGCACGTTTTGGGTTGGAATAATGATGGTTTCTTTTTCTTCTTTGACAGGAATTTTGATTTGGCTAATAGAATTTGCTTCCAAATGAATGGAATAAAATTATGTTTTATTTGTTTCGTAATATTTAATGGGGATTGTAGAATCTTTTGTAACTAGAAGCGATTTGGGAAAGTTTAATTGAGTTTCGAAGAGGTTTAGATTGTCGAAGCCAATAAGACCATCAAAAGGTTTGTAAAACTTAAAGAGATAAAATGTCATTCTGCTGTCAGAATTAAGTTCTGAAAATGAAGGAATTTCGGCACAATATTTTTGGGAATAATTTTGAAAAATTGATGTGACGACAAAGGTTTAATGTTTTATGAAACTTGGAAAATATAAAGAAGCTATTATTGGATTAAGTAATGACTTTGTGGATCCTGTATCGATAAAAAGTCGTAAATAAGGCCTAGAAATTTTAATATTGGGTAGCTCCTTCTTGTCTAGAAATGAATGAAGTTCAATTACGTTTCGATTGCTTCTGGTGGGTCCTCTCGGAAATTTACGTTTTCTCGTATTCAGTTGGTTAATTTTCAGAGATGCTTGAACATAAATCAGGACATGTACTTATGTTTTGTAGACTTTGAAAAGGGATTTGATAAGGTTCAACATAAAAAGCTTGTAGATATTTTAAAAAGCAAAAATATTGACAGTCGTGATATGAAAATTATATCTAACTTATATTGGAATCAAACTGCCAAGGTAAGAGTGGGCAACCAGTACACCAAAAATATCAAAATACAGAGAGGAGTCCGCCAGGGTTGCGTGTTGTCCCCACTACTTATCAATGTCTACAGTGAAGCGGTATTTCAAAAAGCGCTCTCAGACTCAATAAAAGATATATCTATCAATGGAGAAGTTTTTGTAGACGATACAGTAATAATGACGGATCATCATTCAATCTTCGCTTATCCACTGCTGGACATAGATCTCCCTCATAATTTTCCATCTATTTCGATCTTGTGCCTCTTGCATCCAATTCCTATGACAACGTTTTAGATCGTCAGTCCAACGTGTTGGTGGACGACCTCTGCTTCGGTAGGCATCATCTCTTGGTCTCCATTCCAGTATCCGCTTTGTCCATCTATTATCTGTCATTCGAGCCACGTGACCTGCCCAGTTCCATTTCAGTGTTGCTACTCTCTCTACTGCATCAGCCACTCCTGTTCTTTGTCGTAGCTGGATAATGACGGATAACAACAATGATTTACAGAACGTAATGTAAAGCCTTAATGAACGCTGTCATGAGTACGGACTCAAGATAAATTTAAAGAAAACTAAATGCATGATCATGACTAAATCTGCACATGCAAATATCCAATTGACTATTGAAGATACTGCAATTGAGAGTGTTAATAACTATAAACACTTAGAAACATGGATAAGTGGAAGTAACTAGAATGATAGGAAATGGGGAGGAAGTAATATCTATCAAAAGACGAAAACTTGAGTACTTAGGAAATGTGA
This sequence comes from Diabrotica undecimpunctata, assembly GCF_040954645.1. Taxonomy (NCBI): domain Eukaryota; kingdom Metazoa; phylum Arthropoda; class Insecta; order Coleoptera; family Chrysomelidae; genus Diabrotica; species Diabrotica undecimpunctata. The sequence continues at coordinate 6,686,344 of NC_092813.1, forward strand.
TGAGAGGGCAAAAATACGCATTATTACAACTTATTATGCAAGGCAAAATCCGAGGAAAGGGAAATGTGGGAAGACGAAGAATATCCTGGCTTAAAAACTTAAGGGAATGGTTTGAATGCAGTAGTTCAGAACTTTTTAGAGCAGCAGTCAACAGAGTCCGCATAGCCATGATGATTTCCAATCTTCGATAGAAGATGGAACTTAAAGAAGAAGGCTAAACTTCCTGATCTCATTGCTCTGATAACAGAGCCCGTTGGTTCTCGTAAGCGTGCTAAAGTATGTTGTAAGAGCTTGTTAACGGAAAAATTCTTGTTTACTCCTTTTAATATCGGCTTTTACGGTATGTAATTCTAGGTAACTATTAATACAGCTTATAAGTCCCATGATCTTTTCATAAAAATGCATAATAGATTCTGTTGAGCCTTGTCTTAAATTTACTAGGTCCCTTGTAAGCAATTTTTTCCAAAATTTTGAATTAATGCGTTTTTTATTTCATTCCAACTTTCGCATTCATATTCAGATATAACTTCCTTGGTTCTACCTGTTAATTTACTGATAATAACATGAAGCAAAAACTTGTTTTATATATTAGCTGCATTAAGTCTGTCATAATAATGGTTTAGAAGTATTGTAGAAAAGTATAAATTCATGTAATTCATTTGGATTTCCATCAAAATTTGGAAGAATGCATAAATTTTTAACGTCAAATTGTGGAACTGCCATATTTTTAAAAATTTTCAATATATATACTTAGTCAATAGTCAAATCAGTGTAGTAAATTTTCAATAGTCAATATATAAATATATCAATCCTTATCTACTTATTTTCTATCTATTAATCTCTGTGTTTATTAATATATAGTATTTTCATTAAGCTATTCAAATTTGTCTTTAAATAAGTTTCTGAATCTGACTCTAAAATAAATCTAAGGACTTAACAGAGATATTTTTAAATTATTTTAATCTGTCTGTTAATCTATTCAAATTCTTGTTTAATTTATCTTCTAATCTAGCTCTGATTCAATCTAAGAACTCAGAGGAGTCTGACTTAATAACAATTCTTTCAAAATTTAATCTTCTTAATTCTAAGTAATGATAAAAATCGCTTATAGGATAAAGAAGATGCCAATGTGCATTCCTTTGGTCCTGAAAGTTTCTAACTTCTAATTCCCTCGGATGAACTCTGCAAACGGTTTCCCTGGGGCTGGTTCTTGGAACAGTGGACAAACACTTAAAAGTGACGAGGATCTATAAAGACTCTTCCACTTCCATACCAACTCGGCGCCAAATATGAATGTTCTTGGGAAAAACACTTTTTTAAAAACTAAACTCACAATTAAAACTTTTATTTTCGACTTACAAAGATTTTAGTAACAATACAATAAACAAAAATCAGACTGAAAAATATTAATTTTTACATGGTGTTTTATAATTTTATAATTGCCTATCTTGCTGTCCAATACGTCGCAATTCAGTCCAGAATGTTCAAGCGGTAGCCCCGTGTTGAATCCAAGTAGTAGAATTCACTGGACGGTAGTGGTCATTGTATTGTAACTCGTTAGACCAGTTCACTTCCTAAGATTGGCGAGCCAGGAGATAGTTCTACGTCCAGGCCCCTCCTACCCTCAATTTTGCCTTGTAGAATAGGGATGTTCACTAATTTTTAAATATTGTTAAATTCAATAGGTTATAACATATATAAAAACATAGCAAACATAAAATTGTTTAAAAATATATATTTCTTAAGATAAATCAATTCTTAATTTCAATTCTGATGGAGGCTAGAAAAACGGCTCCTCGTAGCGAGGCTACGGTGTGAGACCTCAGCAGTCGTATCGACAACTTGTTTTGTATACGTATTTACGAAGTGTGACCTGTTCTTTAGTAGTATTAGTAGAAGTATTTAATCACCGATAATGAAGCCAAATAAGTGGCGTTTTGTTCCTGGGTGTCTAAATACATCTAAAAACAATTCTGAGAAGATTTTTATTACAGTTCCAAACAATTTAACACCATATTCACTTAAAATTGTCAAAACCACAGGTTTTTATATCTGTACCTCGGAGGGATACAACACCATGTAATTTTTTTCAATTTTGACACTTTTACAGACTAATAATTAACTTTTATAACTTTATTTAAAGGAATACAGCACTAGGTCCTAAACCATTTGCTGATAAAGAAAGTGACCTTTAAAAGAACACCAAGGCCATTTTTACTTAGAGGGATAAAACACCATATGGACTTAATGTTTTGTCCCTCTAAGCATGTGAATTACCGCCGCGCATATCTCTATGATGAGAGGTAGACTGTTAGTGATCTAATAATACTTTTGCCATTTATGGTGTGTTTACAGTGGTTTGTTACTAATAATAAGAACAATGAACCATAATTCTCGTAGGAGAAAGATTCTTGAAGTACCTACTAAAAAGTTCTGCGAATTCTTCTACTGCATTTACAGGTAAGCTAACTTTTCTTTTTGCTCATTATTTTGAAATTATTAAAAAGCATAACCTCAAAACGGTAATGTAGTGATTTTATACCAACCTTAGACTAGCAATATTATTAAATCTTTTAAAACCAATATTATACGCCTTGTTTAATTTCAGAATCAAATAATACACCAAGCAATGATGTTTTAAATGAAGAGCATATTATTAAAGATGCCTTGAGTTTTGATAACGAAGATCAGTCTGATATAGACAAAAGTTCTGATAAACTATTCGTAGTGGAAATGAAATAAGATCTACATTACTAAAATGGGCAGATACCGTCATTCCTGACAGTAACATAGAAAAAATCATACTATGGTCTTACAAATGTTACGGCCAGAATAAAAATGTTAGTATTAATATTTGTTTAAAAAGTAAGAAAGAGAAATATCTTAACATTTCTATTTACACGCCCTGAGACTGGCAGCAGTTAGTCAGACAAACCTCAATGAAATATACCGTACATAATATGGAACTAGAAGATTTTAAAAATTTAAGGTCTTTGTATGATGTCAAAACATCTTAAAATACGCCTTTGATTAATAGAAAAGAGACATTAACAAACACCAAGTTCTTCTGTCAAACTGTGTTTAACTGCAAGTTAAATAAAACAGCATTGGAACTCTGTTTTTAAAAAGTAATTTTCATGACGCAAACCAGGAGATTGACCTTGTTAGGTTTCGAAGCCGACACCTTACATTGCCAAAAGATTTGCAACTGGTATCACAAAGTCCAATACTTATATCACAACAAAAGTATAACGATCTATTGGCATTACTGTCATATGTTCCTACATTTTGCCATGATTTTTATGAAAACTTAAAGCATACCTACTAGTAATACTAATAGTGACTATCCAGAAGGAGACTTACTTGAGGATGACTGAGTGGTTTGTACCTGTATTTGTAAAGGTAAATTGTATGGTTAAATAAATTTTATCAGTAAAAGTCAAATAGGATTGTAGTTTTTATTGAATACCCCATACTAATTCTTACAGTACAATAACTTTATTAGATGGATACAACACCATGTCCGTTAAAAGGGTTAAAAAACACAGGAACAAATTTGTTTTTAATTATAACAAATGTATTATGTAAATAACAATAAACAGAATGTTCTATTAAAATATTGTTTCGACACCTCAATAAATAGCTGCAGCAATATTACTTTTTGGTCAAAAAAAAGTTTAAAACTGCTCTCCTGTAAAGTTTTAAAAATGAACAGTGTTGATTTCTTCCGAGATACAGATATTTGCATTTATTTTTTTTCTAACTTGCATAATAACTGCCTTTTCTAGTTTTTCCCTCTCTTTGTAGCAAACACCACTTATTTGGCTTCATTATCACTGTATAAATACTTAAAGAACTGGTTACACTTCGTAAATACGTATACACAACAAGTTGTCGATACGACTGCTGACGTCACACACCGTAGCCTCGCTGCGAGGAGCCGTTTTTCTAGCCTCCATCAAAATTAAAATTAAGAATTGACGTATCTTAAAAAATATATATTTTTAAACAATTTCATGTTTACTATATTTTTATATATTTCATAATCTATTGAATTTAAATGAATTTAACTATATTTAAAAATTAGTGAACATCCCTATTAAAACCAGAAGTCGGTATTTATCATGATGTGGCCGAAATAAGCCAATTTTCTGTTTTTTATGGCGTTAACAATTTCTTTATCTTTTCTTATCCTCTGGAGAATAGTTACGTTACTTGTGTGGTTTATATATGAGAACCTCAACATACGTCGGTAGCACCACATCTCAAATAACTCCAATCGTTTTATGGCATCTTCTGTAAGGCTCTAGCTTTCTACTCGATAGAGGAGGACACTAAATATAGTTTAAAGGTTAGAGAAGAGAAAAGATTTGGAGGACACAAATAAATAAAAAAGAATAATATATTTACTTTAAAAGTACTGCTTTGGATCCTCCACAATTGTTCAGGTTAAAGAAAAAGAAACTAATTGTTCATTACTTTCAATTTTCCGCAAAGGGAGTAACATATTATAAAAACTGATTTTAAGAATTGATTGATAGAAGAAAGTAGCTAATCAAATGGTAGCTCACAGTGGTAAAAAGAGAATCATAAATTTACTTCAAAGTTACTGTTTTTGATCGTGTATTAAATATGTTGGCGAAAATATTACAAATATCTATAGGAAGTTTGAAATAGCTTACAAATAATACTCACAATTTATAAAGAAGTGACCAAATTATAATTATTCATTTTTTTGCAATATGTGAACTATTTTCTAAGGAGATACTATTCCGCACATGATCAGATATACATGTCTGGAATAGCAGCTCCATAGAACACAGCTCTAAATTGGTTCCTTCTCTATCCATTTTCATATATTCCTAGCCAAAGAGATAAATACAACAGCTTTTTTTTCGTGGTGCATAAATAAACCAAATATTCCAATTCGTTCCCGAGAATTGTCTGACAAAGGGATTTAGGTCACTCAACAGTAACTAAAATAGATAATACCATATCATATTATTCGTTAATACGTTATAATATTAATATAATGTTAGTTAATAGATTATCGATAAAATTAAACATGTATATTAAAAGTTTATTACACAATAGAAACGCTTATCCATAAGTTCGATTCGTTGTTAAATACATATGTGATTAATTCACAATTGTAGCTGAACACCATATAAACATAATGTTGCTTTCACATGCCAAAAGAAAACAGTCTCGGAATGTGTTGTCCACAATTTAACTATTAAAGATACGATGACAACTAATCATTGATTTGCGTTATGTAAATTACTTTTTACAAGGCATGCTAAAGCAATTGGCTTCGACATACGCGATTAGACTGCTTACCTTATAGAGAACAATTTCAAATTGGAGTAGGATTTCTGTCCCCAACACTATTTTCTGAAATAAAGAAAAAAACGCAACGAATTTTTTTAAAGTTTCAATGCTACATGCGGAACCAACAGGTTCAGAAAAGTGATCTCAAGAAATAATTAACAGATAAAGGTACGTTTCCAAATTGATTTTCTTCTATATGTGCCTATCTTCTAGAGATGTTGGCGACCACATTGCCCCATCATATTTTATTCACACCAGCTCAGCTCGAAATTGATTAGTTGAAGTTAGACCAGTCCACTTTCTAAGATTGGCCAGCCAGAAGATACGTCTCCGTCCAGGGCCTTTCCTACACTTAATTTTGCTTTGTAGCATTAACTACAGAAGTCGGTCTTTATCATTACGCATGGTGTGGCCAAAGTAAGCCAATTTTCTCTTTTTTATGGTGTTAACAATTTCTTTGTCTTTTTTTATATTTTAAAAAATAGTTATGTTACTTGTGTGGTTTATATATGAGACCCTCAACATAAATCGATAGCACCACATTTAAAATGCCTCTAATCGTTTTATGGCATCTCCTGTAAAGCTCCAGCTTTGTACTCCATAAAAGATTGCACTAAATATAGATTAAATTTTAGAGAAGAGAAAAGATTGGGATGACCCAAATAAATAAAAAAACAATCATGTATTTACTTTAAAAGTTCTGTTTTAGATCCTTAATACAATTGTTCAGGTTAAAGAAAAAGAAACTAATTGTGCATTACTTCAAATTTTCCACAAAGAGAGTAACACATTATAAAAACTGATTTTAAGAATTGATTGATTGAATTGAAGAACGTACATAGGTAATCGAATGGTAGCTCACCGAGGTAAATAGAGAATCATAAATTTACTTTAAAGATACTGTTTTAGATCGGGTAATAAATATATTGACGAAAATACTACAAATATCTATAGGAAGTTTGAAATAGCTTACAAATAATACTCACAATTTATAAGGAAGTGACAAAATTATAATTATTCTTTTTTTTTGCATTATGTGAACTACTTTCTAAGGAGATACTAATCCACACATGATCAAATATACAAGTATGGAATAGCAGCTCCATAGAACACAGCTCTAAATTGGTTCCTTCTCTATCCATTTTCATACATTCCTAGTCAAAGAGATCAATACAACAGCTTTTCTTTCGTGGTGCATAAATAAACCAAATATTCCAATTTGTTCCCGAGACTTGTCTGGCAAAGAGATTTAGGTCACTCAACAGTAGCTAAAATACTTAAAACCATATTATATTATTCGTCAATACGTTATAATATTAATATAATGTTAGTTAATAGATTGGCGATAAACTTAAACATGTATATTAAAAGCTTATAACACAATAGAAACGCTTATCCATAAGTTCGATTCGATGTTGAATATATATGTGATTAATTCACAATTGTAGCTGAACACCATATATACATAGTGTTGCTTTCACATGCCAATAGAAAACAGTCTCAGAATGTGTTGTCTACAATTCAACTATTAAAGATACGATGACAACTATTACTTGATTTGGGTTATGTAAAATGCTTTTTACAAGGCATGCAAAAGCAATTGCTTCTATATACGAGACTAGACTGCTTACCTTATAGAGAATAATTTGAAATTGGAGAAGGATTTCTATCCCCAACACAATTGTAGAAAATTAATTATATTTTCTACAATAGTTCTTCTTCTTCTATAATAATTCTAATACCTAATTGTTATTCTCACTAATTTGAAGACATTAAATCAGCATGACATGCCTTCTTTCTGTTGCATTATATCTTCTGCGCCTGTCAGTTCTTCAGATTCAAAATATTCAAACCCAACTACCCTTAACGCCACTTCGTCTTTGCCTTCTCAAATAGAAGCACGCAAGTCAAACTTACTTTTTCAGCTTTGTTGCTGATTAAAAAAGGGAAAGCTAATTGTTGCACATTAAAATGGAAAAGCCTGAGATGGTGAAGCCAATATTAGGAATTATGTAAGATTTATGGTTAAACAAAATTTAAAATTAATTAATTATTATTTTAATAAGGTTAAATAACAGGGAATGTAACCAATACAAAAGAAAATATAAAATTTACTTGAAGTACTACAATAGAATAGGCTTAGCTCGTGAGAATGAGAGTAGTGCTCAGAGAGGAGGTTGGCACGTTTGCTTGCCTGTAGTAACCTAAGGTTAGATCAATCCTAAGATGATCTTGAGATGGGCGCCAGAATGAGTTTTGAATATCACTCCAATTTGGGATATATGTAGTATATACTAACTGAAAAATAAATGATAGGAAACAAATAAAAATCAGGAATGCTTTATACACTATATTCCAATCTTATGTACTATCCCAACCCTATACTTATATACACTAAACAATTATTAAAATATATCCCCAAAATATATATTCACAAGAAAAAACAGTTACCTAAAAATATGACCCAAAATATAATTATATACAAAAATTGGTCTACCCAGTTCTCTAACAATGAGATAAAATGATCTGGGATTACTGTTTAGGATAACTCACTTGGAGTAAATAGTAATTAAAATATTAGAAAATAATTAAATACTTATATAAGTTACAAAAAGGGCAGTTTAAAAATCTGAGACTAGTCAGTTAAGACACTAGAACAATACATACATCAATTTGATATATGAGGGTATATACAAATTACCCTAAAATTGGATAATATATCCTGACAACCTATTAAGTGTAATATAAAATATTAATAAATAGATAAATTTAAAGTAAATAAGGAATAACAAAATTAAAGCAATTGAAAGGATTCAAAGAGTTGAGGGTACTAACTAGGGATTGTGCACAAATCTGTTTCGTAACCCACTTAGGCTGAAGGCCTAAGTATCCGAGGATATAATATGTAATATAAAAAAAAATGAAATTTGAATTATTAACAGCTTTAACTAGAAAGTAAATGTCCTTAGTAACCCTTTTGATGGAAAGGCAGTTCCCTAATCCGCTGTCCAGGGTCCAGGTAGTGGATGGGCTCTACGATGGATTAGCCCATGTTCTTTCTATCTGCCACGGACGGTAGATCAACCAGAAAATCAAACTAAAATTCTTCCCAAAATAAAGTCTTCTTCCCAAATCCAAAATTAAAAATATTCTTCTCCCAAAAAAAAATACAAAGATAGGTCCAATGATTGGAGACGGCAGGCTATAAAAGAACAGAAAAAAAAATCTTTTTATTCTGTCTTCATATACTTATAATTTTTGTTCACATGACAAAAACTGGAATATATTGGTCATTAAGGGACCTTGACTGAAATATTTAATATTTCCATGCTGGAATTTACTTATATATGTATATAAAAAAAATAAGAATGATTTTTGGATAGGTCTAATAAGGTGAGAAGATTTAAATGATTGAGAACTGGCAAGTTTAAATGGAAGATGTACGTGTATTGAAAGTACTTACCAGAACCTCGGAGTGATTTTCCCATAAAACAACGTAACTTTCTAAATAAAACGATACATAAACTAAATACTTATTCAAACTCAAATTTCACATTTCCAAAAACCCATAAATAACTTAAAAAATTTTCCAATCTCCTAAGTTCTGCCTGCCGTAATAACTTAACTCATTACTTCTTGAAGTTCTGTTATAAAATGAACATGGCCCCTGGCCAGTATTCGTTGTCCCTTTAATGACAAGGAAATCGATTCTATTGTAAATCGATATATTAAATTGTATTATAAGTTGCCTACTTTTACGGCGGCGAATTAGTAGCTATGTAGGGATTCGGTTTCATTATTTGAGAGATTTTGCTTACGTTCGAAGTGTTAGACTATTAACGGTCGTATCGTTACAGCTTCTCAAATAGAAGCAAGTAATAGTTCCTCTCACGCTTCTTTAATAGAAGCAGTTTTCAAGTGTAACTTATTTTATTAAATAATTAACTATAGTAAATTCAGTGTCTATGCATCTAATATGTAAGTACCTGAAATTATTCTTTCATACAGAAGAAAATCAACAGTTTATGTGCCAACATTTCATAAATGCCGGTCCGACAAATTACAGGGTTGCCGGATATTCAACAAACTATAAACTTTCTTGTTCTATAAATCGCATGTATTTAGCTTTAAGAACAATTATTATAAACAGTTGTGCGGTTTAAGAACATTTTATATGAACGTTTATGTTTTTATTATTATTAAAAAGGGTGATTTGTTGGCAATCCCGATACTACTATTTATTCATGTAAACAATACAATAAAAATATTTCTAGCTTAATTCTTATTTTAATTATTCTACTTTTAACTTTACTATCCACTATATTATTACTAATCCGCAATTTTGCGACCTATTGGTCGCTGGTCCTTCGAGGTTTTATTTATTTTTTATCTACCAAATGTAGGAAGGTGGGACTATAATTTTTCAAATATTTACTTTTAAATCATCGAACCAGCTACCTCATCCTTTACCCTACAACAATTTTCTGAATTAAAGAAAAAAATGCAACGAATTTTTCCTTAGTTTAAATGCTGCATGAGGAACCAACAGGTTCAGATAAGTGATCCCAAGAAATAATTAACAGAAAAACGTGCTTAGATTGATCTTCTTCTAAATGTGCCTATCTTCTAGAGATGTTGGCTACCACATTGACCCATCTTATTTTATTTACAGCAGCTCGAAATAGATCAGTTAACGTTAGATCAGTTTACTTCGTAAGATTGGCCAGCCAGGAGATACCTCTACGTCCAGGGGCTCTCCTACCCTTAATTTTGCTTTGTTTCATCAACTACAGAAGTCAGTATTTATCATTACGCATGGTGTGACCAAAGTAAGCAAATTTTCTCTTTTTTATCGTGTTAACAATTTCTTTATCTTTTCTTATCCTCTGAAGAATAGTTATGTTACTTGTGTGGTTTATATATTAGACCCTCAACATACGTCGGTAGTACCACATTTCAAATGCCTTTAATCGTTTTATGGCATATTCTATAAGGCTTCAGCTTTATACTCCATAAAAGAGGACACTAAATATATATTAAACATTAGGGAAGAGTAAATATTTGGGATTACCCAAAATAATAACAAAAGAATAATATTATTTACTTTAAAAGAACTATTTTGGATCTTTAATACAATTGTTCAGGTTAAAGAAAAAGAAACTAATTGTTCATTACTTCAAATTTTTCGTAATGAGACTAACACATTATTAAAACTGATTTTAAAAATTGATTGATAGAAGAACGTACATAGCTAATGGAATGGTCGCTCACAGTGGTAAATAGAGAATCATAAATTCACTTCAAAGGTACTGTTTAGGATCGGGTATTAAATATATTGGCGAAAATACTACAAACGTCTATGGGAAGTTTTAAAGAGCTTACAACTTATACTCACAATTTATAAGGAAGTGACAAAATTGTAATTATTCTTTTTTTTTGCATTATGTGAACTATTTCCTAAGGAGATACTAATCCACACATGATCAAATATACAAGTATGGAATAGCAGCTCCATAGAACACAGCTCTAAATTGGTTCCTTCTCTATCTATTTTCATATATTGCTAGTCAAAGAGATAAATTCAACAGCTTTTCTTTCGTAGTGCATAAATAAACCAAATATTCCAATTCGTTTCTGAGAATTGTCTGACAAAGAGATTAAGGTAACTCAACAGGAGCTGAAATAGATAAAACCATATCATAATAATTAGTTAATATGTTATAATATCAATTTAATGTTAGTTAATAGACTGGCGATAAACTTAAACATGTATATATAAAATTTATAACACAATAGAAAGGCTTATTCAGAAGTTCGATTCGATATTGAATGTATATGTGATTAATTCACAATTGTAACTGAACACTATATAAACATAGTGTTGCTTTCATATGCCAAAAGAAAACAGTCTCGGAATGTGTTGTCCACAATTTAACTAATAAAGATAGGATGACAACTAATCCTTGATTTGCGTTATGTAAAGTGTTTTACAAGGCATGCAAAAGCAATTGGCTTCTATATACGAGATTAGTCTGCTTACCTTATAGGAAACAATTCGTAATTGGAGCAGGATTTCTGTCCCCAACACAATTTTCTAAATTAATGAAAAAAGTGCAACGAATTTTTTTTTTGTTTAAATGCTGCACGAGAAACCAACACGTCCAGAGAAGTGATCTCAAGAAATAATTAATAGAAAAACGTCCGTAGACCAAATTACTCTTCTAAATGTACCTATCTTCTAGAAGTGCTGACGACCACATTGACCTATCTTTATTTATACACAGCAGCTCGAAATAGATTAGTTGATCTTAGACCAGTCCACTTCCTAAGATTGGCCAGCCAGGAGATACGTCTACGTAAAGGGCCTCTCCTACCCTCAATTTTGCTTTGTAAAATCAATTACAGAAGTCGGTATTTGTCATTACGCATAATGTGGCCAAAGAAAGCCAATTTTCTGTTTTTTGTGGTGTTAACAATTGTCTGGTGTATATATGAGACCCTCAACATACATCGTTAGCACCACATTTTAAATGCCTCTAATCGTTTTATGGCATCTTCTGTAAGGTTCCAACTTTCTACTCTATAGAGGACACTAAATATAGAAAAAAGATTAGAGAAGAGTAAATATTTGGGATTACCCAAAATAATAACAAAAGAATAATATGTTTACTTTAAAAGTACTGTTTTGGAATCCTTAACACAATTGTTCAGGTCAAACTAAAAGAAAATATTTGTTCATTACTTCAAATTTTACGTAATGAGAGTAACATATTATAAAAACTGATTTTAAGAATTAATTGTTAAAAGAACGTACATAGCTAATCGAATGGTAGCTCGCAGTGGTAAATAGAGAATCATAAATTTACTTCGAAGGTACTGTTTTAGGTCGGGTATTAAATATATTGGCGAAAATACTACAAATATCTATGGGAAGTTTAAAAGAGCTTACAACTTATACTCACAATTTATAAGGAAGTGGCAAAATTATAATTATTCTTTTTTTTGCATTATGTGAACTATTTTCTAAGGAGATACTAATCCACACATGATCAAATATACAAGTATGGAATAGCAGCTCCATAGAACACAGCTCTAAATTGGTTCCTTCTCTATCCATTTTCATATATTCCTAGCCAAATAGATAAATTCAACATCTTTTCTTTCGTAGTGGATAAATAAACCAAATATTCCAATTTGTTCCCGAAAATTGTCTGACAAAGAGATTGAGGTAACTCAACAGTAGCTGAAATGGATAAAACCATACCATAATATTAGTTAATATATTATAATATCAATATAATGTTAGTTAATAGATTTTCAATAAACTTAAAGATGTATATTAAAAGTTTATAACACAATAGAAATGCTTATCCAGTAGTTCGATTCGATGTTGAATATATATGTGATTAATTCACAATTGTAGCTGAACACTATATAAACATAGTGTTGCTTTCACATGACAATAGAAAACAGTCTCAGAATGTGTCCACAATTTAACTATTAAAGATTCGATGACAACTATTACTTGATTTGCGTTATGTAAAATGCTTTTTACAAGGCATGCAAAAGCAATTGGCTTCTATATACGAGACTAGACTGCTTACCTTATAGAGAATAATTCGAAATTGAATTAAGATTTCTGTCCCCAACACAATTTTCTAAATCAACGAAAAATATTCCACGAATTTTTCTTTAGTATAAATGGTGCACCAAGAAACCAACACATTCTGAAAACTGATGTCAAGTAATAATTAATAGAAAAACGTCCGTAGACCAAACTGATAAAAACGAATAATATATTTACTTCAAACATACTGTTTTGGATCCCTAATACAATTTTCCAGGTTAAAGAAAAAAAAAATTAAATAATTGTTCATTACTTCAAATTTTCCACCAAAGGAGTACTTTGGTGGAAAACATATTCTAAAAACTGATTTCGTGAATTTATTGATAGAATAACGTAGCTAATGAAATGATATTTCTCATTGGTAAAAATAGAATCATAAGTTTACTTGAAAAGTACTGTTTGGATAGGCTATTAAATATACTGGCGACAATACTACAAATATCTATAAGAAGTTTGAAATAGGTTACTAACTAATAACCACAATTTATAAACTAATGATAAAATTATAATTATTCAATGTTTTTGCATTATGTGAACAAGTTTCTATAGTGGAATCAAGCCTTATACGATCAGCTATACATATTTGGATTGACCCCTCCATAGAACACAGCTCTAAATTGGTGCCATCTATATCCATCTTGCCAGATTTTTAGTCAAAGGAGATCAATAAAATGGCTTTTTCTGTTTTTATTCATAAATAAACCAAATATTCCAATTAGTTTCCGAGAATTGTCTGACAAGGAGATTTAGGTGACTCAACATTAGCTGAAATAGGTAAAACTACTATTATAAATATAGTGTTAGTTAATAGATTGGGCATAGAATTAAACATGTATGTTAAAATTTTATAACACAATAGAAACTTTTATCCAGAAGTTTGATTCGATATTAAATTTATATGTGATTAATCAACAATTGTGACTAAACACCGATTAAACATAGTATTTAACTTTAACAAACTAAGAGGTATGTTAAACAGTTTTAGAACCTACTTGTTTATAAATTAACTATTAAAGCTACGATGTCAAATAATCCTTGATTTGCGTTATGTAAAGTGCAAGACATGCAAAAGCAACTTGCTTAGATATGCGAGATTAGAGTGCTTACCTTATAGAAAAACGAGTCTTGATTTCGAGAATTGATTTATAAAATAACGTACCTAATGGATTGGTATTTCACATGGGTAAAACAAAAATCATAAATTTACTTCAAAAGTGTTTAACTATGTATTACTAAACCGAACATAGCCGTTAGACGTGTGGTGTCAATTGTCAAGGTTAATGTCAACTATCAAAATATCATCTGTTAAAATATAAGTTTGTATTTAGGTTCCAATAAACGATTATAAAGCTTATCCAATTATTAAAATATCCTAATATATGTGGATACATTAATTGTAAACATGGCACAGTCACACATGCATGGACCTGTAAAATTGCCTCCAGATTTCGACATACAGGGGCAGAATGCAGCTACCACATGGAAGTTTTGGAAGATCTCATTTAAAGATTATCTAGTAGCCACAGGGAAAGATCAGTCTTCCGATAATATAAAGCTGGCAATCCTCAGAAATATAATAGGAGCCGAGTCCGCTAGAATAATGTGCACAATTGCAATCCCTGATGGAACCGGTGAGCCCTACAAATACATGATGGAACAGCTAAAGTTATATGTTAATCCAAGAGCCAATGAAGTGTTTGAAAGGTACAAGTTTTTAAGCAGAAACCAAAAAGAGGGCGAATCTTTTGAGCATTACCTCACTGAAGTAAAGCACCTGGTGAAATCTTTTAATTTTAATGTAACTGAACCAGATGAAACAACTGAGGAGAAAGCTCTAAGAGACAGAATTGTCATGGCCATTCGTGATACAGTCACAAGACAAGCTCTACTAAGAATAGACAAGCTAAAGTTAAAATTTAACTTTATTTAATAAAGTCATAGACATTTGCCGTGCAAATGAAATCAGTAAGAACCAGAACAAAATGTTTGCAGAGGAGAGCATCGCAGAAATTCATGCTATCAAGAGGTTTCCCAAGGATAAACATACACCGCACACAAGCAGAAAACAGCAAGACAAATTTAAATGTAGGCGCTGTCAAACAATGCACGGGCCAAGGAAGTGTCCAGCATTTGGAAAATCATGTTCACGGTGTGGAATCTTGAACCACTTTGCAGTTGCTGGTAGAGCCATAAAAGATGCTCTAAACAACGAGCTTGACAGGCTAGTGCAGAGAAAAGCCATAGTAAAAGTGGATAAAATAGACCCTCGTGCCAGCATAAACCGTATAGTAGTTGTTGAAAAAAGTAATGGTACATTGAGATTATGTCTAGATCCACAAAAACTTAATGGTCAAATTGTACGAAAACCACAACCAGTCAAGACCATTGAAGAAGTGTGCTCCAATATGAACGGAAAAAAATATTCACTGTATTTGATTTGGCTGAAGGGTACCACCACTTAGAATTAGACGAGAACTTCTCTTGGAAATGTTTGCAGTTTTGCTACACCTTTTGGTATCTACAGATATGTGGTTCTGCCTAATGGACTTTCAAACTCCCAAGACTTATTCCAGGAACAAGTTGAAAGAAATTTTGGAGACTTAGAAACTGTCCAGATCTTACAAGACGACATGATAGTAGTGGGCCGAGATAAAGAGGAACATGATAAAGCAGTTGCACAAGTGATAAAAAGAGCTAAAGAAACCGGCGCCAAATTCAATAAAAAAAATTTCAATACTGCCAGAGGCAAGTAAAATTTATGGGACAAGTATTCTCAAAGAAAGGTATGGAAATAGAGCCAGATAGAGTTGAATAATTCAACTCTATCTGGGTCAAAGAATAATTCAAAGAATAATTGGAAGCTTTAATTATGTTAGAAAATATATCCCGAATATAGCAGAGCATATTAAACGTTTATGTGAACTTTTAAAATCTAATGTAGAATTTAAATGGCTGCCATTACAACAAAGGTATTTGAAAAACTTAAAAAGAAATAATTACTAAATCTCCTGCATTAACGCCATTTGACCCAAAGAGGAAGATTATACTACAACGTGATGCCTCCAAGAATGGATTAGGTTGCTGTATGTTACAAGAACATGAGAATAAAATTTAAATAAAATAAAAATAAAAATGAATGATCACAAAATGAACTAGAGCCAAACAGAGAAAGAACTCTTATCAATTCATTATGGTACGCAAAAGTTCCATGATTTCATTTATAAATCTATTGTTGATGTACAGACAGACCATAAACCAATTATATCTATTATGGCAAAACCTATATGTAAAATTGGATCTGTGAGATTACAACGATTCAGGTTGAAACTTAGAGATATTCCTTGGATACATTATATGTTTTAGCTAAAAATATCCATTTCGCAGACATGTTGTCACGTGCTGGTTTAAAAGTGCAGGAAAACGACCCTGAAATGATTGAAATGGTACATTCTGTGAGCAAACATCTACCAATCAGTATTGAGAAACGATCTGAATTAAGAGAATTCACGAGTAAGGATGAAACACTTTCAAAAATTTATAACTACTACTTCAATGGATGGTCAAAAGAGAATATGCTACCAGCAAATTGCAAACCATACTATAAGCTAAAAGATTGCATCTTTGTTGAAGCTGGTACAGTCCTCCTTGAGGACAAAATTATAGTTCCTATAGCTCTGAGAAAGAATTACATGACAATAATGCATAAGGGACACCTAGGTATAAGCAAAACCATAAATAAGGCATGAAAAATATTTTATTGGCCCCACCTTAATGACAACATCACAACATTCATAAAAGAATGTAGGACATGTGAAAAGTACTTACCCAAGAATTTCAAGTAACCCATGTTACCTCATTCTGTACCTAAGTTACGATTTAATAAAGTTGCCTCTGATATAGTGGAGTTCGGCGCTAAATACTATCTTGTAACCATAGACTATCTTTCCCATTGGATAGATCTTGCCATTTTAAAAGATAAGACTTCAAATTCTGTAATCAGTGCATTCTAAGATCTGTTCAGTAAATTTGGATACCCACAGTTTTTAATTGCTGACAATTTACCCTTTGTGTCACAGAAATATTTCAATTATTACCGTGAAAAAGATATAACTATTGCAACATGTACTCCAGAGTGGCACCAAAGTAATGGTCTTGCAGAAAAGGCTGTCAGCATCTCAAAACAAATATTAAGGAAAAGTGTAGAAACAAACATTGATTTTCGTGATTCTGTAATGGAATATAACAATACAGGAATTATTGCACTGCATGCCTCTCCAGCCCAGATTCTTCAAAGCAGGACTTTACGGACTCAACTACCCATAACTAGTAAACAATTAGAACCTCAGATACAGAAAACAACATATGGATTGCTGTGCAAACAACAAGGGAATGTGAAAATACATTATGATAAAACAGCACTTAAAGCAGTAACTGAGTTTAAAAAGGGTGATAAGGTAGTAGTAGAGTATAACAATAGGCGCAATACAAACCAAATGAAACACTCTGTAACAAAATCCCAAGCTAGTGAGCTGCTACTAGAACCTGAGTTTTACCCTGACTTAGCTCAAGCCAATAATCTATATGCCCAAAAGCAAAACATTGTGGTAAGACATAAACAAAATAATGTACATAAACAGAACAAGGGTGACATATCTTAAAAAAATTTCGATACGATATTACTGTCGGTGTCGCAATGCAAGATAATCATCCCGGATGAATCATCCAAAGTGAAAAATAAATGAATCGTGTAAACTATTAATCATCGAAAATGATTATCCAAAATGAATATTGAACGAAGTTTAACCGAGTTCTACTTTTGTTCACTTTAGAGGATGCATCGCGGATACAAATTACTAATAGTTTAGAACTTAACCCATATTAAAAACAGTACCAAGTGGCAAACATATCTAGAACATAATAAAAGAAAACTCTTATAACTAAGAGTTAAAAAATATTATGGTTATAATACACAATAAAGAAAATTACTAAAACAAAAATTTAAAACGACAAAGAAAAACTAATTGCAGGATTTTACGAAAAAAAATTGAAATTAATACTAAGAAAAATCGAAAACGATGTTGTATGGTGCTTAAATCATATAGACAAACAAAAACCAATGACATGATGACGATTGAAAATGCTTACCTACTGAAACATTAAGGAACAGTAATTGATGATGGAAAAAATATTTTTAAAATCTGTTGTGTCAGCATGAGAGACAAAAAAAGTAAATATTTCTGAACATCAAGAGCACTTGGAAGACAGTAGAAAAAGAAATAAAGAAGAAATAAAACAAAAAATATGCACTAAAGAAATAAAATGCCCATGCACGTGTAACACATTGGAGGAAGTATTTCTATAAACATGGTATTAATAAAGCATCAACTTAACATTTCCAAAAAAATAGGCGATAGGGAAGATGGGGACCAATTTATAAAATGGGTGACCAAATGAACTAACAATAAGAAAGAAAGTAGATTAAGGATTTAAAAACCACAACAAGTATTATTTTCTAAATTTGGTACTTGATGGAATATTATTAATAGATAACAATAAGAAATAGAATAGAATAGAATATCTAAAAACATGAAAAAGGCCTAACTAAGTATGAAACAAAAAAAAAATAAAACAAAAATAATTGTATCTAATATTAGCATAAAACAAACATAAAAAGTCCTACTATTTGAGATATAGTTACTACTATTTGTTAATACCGAAATAGTAATTAGTAACTTGGAAGTCCTTTTGGATAGAAATGACAGATTTGGTTAGATTTGTGAACTTGGTAGAAAAAAATAACATTTTTATATTAACAGATCGATACAAAAGGCAGTTGCTTATTAAAACAATACGAAGAAATTTTTCGTTTTTTTTTACTGCAAAAATTCAGTAAAGTAAGTAAAGCAGAAAACTACTCTGTGCAGAATAAAGATACCGAATAATTGTCCAATTTTTTCATCTTTTATTTCTGATACTCTCGGTGCCAATCCCCTTTCATTTGACGCCTCTTACGTCAAAATCGAATCAACAGCAACGAACACACGATCTAATGTTCCTTTGGAAATGCCTTCATATTTGTTTTTATGTCTTTGTATTTGTCGTCTCCCCACTTTTAATCAGACAACTAACGTCACAGTACGACGACGCCAACTCTTACGTCTCACCATAAACGAGATAAAAATAACCAGAATAGACCTTAGAATGGTTGTCTCATAAGAAACAACATGGGACGCATCCACCAAACACGCCGTTCTCTTGCTGTTTTAAAAAGAGACTATAATGTGTACCCTAAATAGTTATGTACAAATAAAATTACATGAAAATCCAAGCAGCATATCAACATGTAAATCAGGAATATGAAAATGTATAAAATTAAAGGATTTAAACTGAATTCTGAGTTTGTACTTGAACGAGGTAACATCGTATCATTGTTTTGCTCCAAGTTTTAGTGCTTTTTGTGAAACCCAACAACCACTTTTAAATACTAGTAACACCAGACTTTACCGTATGTATTGACAAGCCTAATTGCATATTTTTCTTTTTGGATCGATTAGTTAATTAGCAAATTGATAATTTCTTCAAAAACTTGGGCCAGATACCAGTGGCGTAGGCCTACCTAATATGTATTTTTGTAAGAAAATACATTAAACCTAACTAAATTCAACAAAAAAAGAAATTTTTTGTCTACCTTTGACTACAAGTGTACCGATAATAAATACAGTTCTCACATCAGATCCTCACAGTTCACAACTTTTCAAGACGTCACAAAATATTCAGCATAACTCTACTTTAATTTCCTCATATGCAACTGTAACCAAATCAACTCCCAGATCAACCTTCCCAAAGAGGGATTAAGCTATGGTATTGCATGCCGATGGAAATCTAAAATTGTTCGATTACGTCAAGGCAGTAGGTGACGCTATTGGTCCCAAATAAATCCTATTCACATCCAAAATATCTAATATCAGAATTTGTATATACATATTTAACTAATTCAGAACTCGTCTACAAACTTCTAAAATCTCATCCAATTTTGACGGTACGAAACTCTGTGATGAATATTGAATATTAGCAGGCTAGTCTCCCCCACAAAAAGAATATTAATATCCAATATATCTCCATGTATACCACACGACCTTGCAGAAAATGCTACAAAAGAACTTGGGCTTCAGCTGGCCTTCACCGTCTCATTTTTAAGAC
The DNA here is from genome assembly GCF_040954645.1 of Diabrotica undecimpunctata. NCBI lineage: Eukaryota > Metazoa > Arthropoda > Insecta > Coleoptera > Chrysomelidae > Diabrotica > Diabrotica undecimpunctata. Next base: position 6,706,502 of record NC_092813.1, read on the forward strand.
CACTTTTGCCTGGCGATAAATATTCGCACATTATGAGCTTTAGAAGGCAAGTGTATGTTTTTACCTCTGATGATAATTTCAACCTGCAAACTTCATTAGCTATCTCATTCGAACGTAATGAAAACAGAATATTATTTTTGTCCACAGACAAAATGGAATACGACATATGCAAGAAGTCAGGGCACATTGCTTCAAATTGTCTCAATCCTCCCCCCAATTATATAACATCCCAGCCTCAGCCGTTAATATCAACCCAGGTAACAGATCCCTTACCACCACAGTCTTCTATACAACCCGCAACATTACCACATATGTCTGCTTCAGAACTAAACAATTCCATAATGACTACAACACCCACACATAAACCTGGTCACTCTGAAATCGAGAGTACAAGTAAGCAGACTGATATTCCCGATAACATAACATAACATCTTCGTTGTAAATCCGTCCGAGGACAACATTATGCCCCCCTAGTAGGGATATTAAGAAACCAAAAAAGAAACCCTAAAAAAAGCTCACCATCAGAACGTTACCTTTCCGATTTAACAAAAGACGCTGTCAAAGAAGTCTTTAAGCAAACCTTAGAATCACTTGTTATTCCTCTAAAAAACTTAATAGCCTTTGTCGAAAACACTTTCGGCTGTAGTGACCTCTAGGCTGAAGCTCTTAACATAAAATGTTTCAGGGCTAATTTATAACATGCACGTATTATACCCAACTTGTCAGGAGAGATCTATCAAAAACAGGCTAACCCGTCCAACCAAAAAACTGATAAAGGCCTTAGGCACTGATCCAGAAGAACCTGCAAGTATGTCCAGTCCAAATCTTCTGCCGATTCTAATGAAGACAACTACAATTCTGATAGCTTACAACCATCGTAATCTTCTTAGTTCAGCTCTTATTAATACTAACACCATGCTAAGACTAATTTAATGGAACTGCGATGGCTTTTACCCCAGACTAGAATATTTACAAAAACTCATATCGGACTGCTCGCCCAAGTTTTTCTGTCTTCAAGAAACCAATTTCACCAAAGATCACAACCCCTACCTCAAAAACTACATTAGCTACAACTTCCTAAGACCCTACCATAGACACCTACGAGCAAGTGGCGGCTCATCTATTTTTGTTTCCAACGATATATTCTATTAAGAGTTTAACTTATACAATCATAGAAGCGATTGCGATAACCACATGGTGTCCCAACACGATATTTATTTGTTCTCTAGAACATAATAACTCGCAATAAAAGAATACAAGAAGGCTCTTAATAGATATCGCAAAACTCGTAGCATCGATGATCTTTTAAGAAAATACGTGCAAAATCCAAAAGAATTCTGAAGGAAAGCAAAAAAGAATCCTGGAAAAAACTCGTTAACAGAATAACTTTAGATACCCCTCCCGCCCAAGTGTGGACAAACATTAAACAAATGAAAGGTTTAAACACATATCACAAAATATCCGCAATAACAGATGAAGATAATGTCATTACAAATGATAACCAAATAATCAAAACGCTAGCCAAATACTTCAACAAAACTAAGTCTGAACTCTCCATTTCGTACCCCACAAACCACTCACAACCTAACCCTATCCAAACCAATCCATTAAACCTTGCCTTCACAGAAGTGGAGTTAAATTTGGCAATGTCATCAATAAAAAACTCATCTGCCGGTCCTGATTACATCCCATCTATCTTTCTCAAACATCTACAGGCAGGATCCCTCTTGAAGCTACTTATATACTGTGCTCTACAATAAGATAAAGTTCAGCCAAAGCTTTCCGAGTCTTTTTGTGACAGTCGCTTATCATATCGATCAGGAAAAATGATTCAACTTCTAACGCTACCAGTGCCTACAGACTAATCTCACTAACATGTAAAATGTGCAAACCACTAGAAAAGATAATAAATAAACGTTTGATTTGGTTTCTTAAGCAAAATAATCTGATAGATGCAGCACAGTGGGGATTCAGACCCAATCAAAGTACGATGGACAACCTGGTACCTCTCCAAACAGAAATAATCCAAGCAGTATCAAATAAGACGACTGACGTCATCATAGTTGCCTTAGACTTAGAAAGTGCCTTCGACACAATAAACAGAGCTGCTGTTATTAGAAAACTTGAGCAACTAAATTTAACGGGTAATATTCTCATCTTTAAAAACAATTATCTACAAGAGAGATCATTCAAAGTAGTTGCAAACAGGAAAACATCTACATCATATATCTTACAAAATTGAGTCCACAAAGGCTTAGGTCTCAGCCCCACGCTATTATTTCTTAGCATTAACGATATAAACTTTCTGGTTTTTTTTTCCAATAAAATACTCAATATACGCAGATGATCTTGGTCTTTATTGCCAAGGTAAAGTTAGAAGGAGCACATGCTCTTTACTCTAAAACACTCTTAATAATCTTTATAACTGGTCCACTAAAATTGGAGTTAATTATCATCTTGAAAATCTAAAGTCATAAACTTCTCTACAAGACATCACACTCACCCTCCTCTACTTCACCTAAATGGATTTCCTCTTTAAGCAGTTAATAAAAAGAAATTATTAGGAGTAATATTCGATAAATGACTTACATGGAGAGATCAGATACAGAATACACAAACAAACCGCCTAAACAGAATCAATATCTTAAAAACTTTAGCGCATCATCAATGGGGACAGAAGAGAAAGTCCTCTTAAGAATTTAGAGAACAGTGATCTGCTCTAGGTTGAATTACGGAAGCATTCTCTACAAATCTGCTTCCGACACTCACGTTAAAGGTCTGAATACAATTCAGAACACTTCTTTACGTATTATCCTCGGCGCCTTTAAATCAAATCCTTCTGAAAGTCTTTATATCAAATCTTCAGAACCTCCACTTTATATAAGACGGCAAAGTTTACTATTGTCTTACTTCTCTACAATTTCTGCTAATCTAAAAAAACCAGTAATTAAACTAATTAATACTCCCCACTCTGTCCCAGATAATAGTTACCCTCGAGCACATTCTCTCTCATAAATTTTAAAAACTTTGCTAAAAGACACAGACCTAAAACTCACAACTCCGTTTACTACGTCCAGAATTCGCCCGTGAACCAAAAAGCTACCTACTCTCTTTACCAGCTTGAACTGATACAAAAAAGAAAAACTGTCCATACCTCTTTTGGTACAAGCATTTGAAGAACTTATACAGACACAGCATTATGACAAAATTCTCTACACAGATGCGTCCAAAGAAGAACATGATCTAAAATACAATAGTAGCATCATATCAGCTTTTTCCCAGATGCAGTATACACACAGTAGAACTGTAAGGAATATTCAAGGCATTAGACTCGCCCATTGCTAATGAGAAATCAGTAGCAAGACGAACCGATTCTATCTCCGCAATTGACTCAATCAGAAATATATACTCCATACATCCCATTGTACAGTGCATACATAGTATCTGCCAACAGCAATCAAAAAATGGTGTTTCAGTAACTATCATCTGGATACCATCCCATGTTGGTATCAATGGAAATGAGAACGCTGATCATGCAGCAAAACTGGCCTTCTCCTTAGAAAATATGGAAAACATACAACTTCACCAAGACCTAAAGGCCAGTATCAATAACAACGTACCAAGCACTTTGCAAACACACTGGAAAGTGCAAAATACAAAAATACGCACAATTCGACCAACTGCTACCTCCATCACCATGCCTCAAATGAGCAGGAAAGACAATATTATTATCAGAAGGCTCAAAATAGGTCACACTCAGCTTACTCATGGATATCTGATGTCTTCTGAAAACCATCCTCACTGTAAACATTGTAATGAGTCGTTAACATTTCAGCACGTATTACTAGAATGTGTCTAATACAAATCTCAAATAGAGTGGTGCAACTTTCAAAATAATTTAAGTGATCTACTCGGTTCTACGAACATGTACAGTGCCATAATTCATTTCCTAAAAGACTATTACCTTTACTACTTGTAAATATATTAAGATATTATTAATATATCCTAACGTCTATATAAACAGAATGTATATGTATGTAAACATAAACAATATAATAAACTGTGTACCAGTATCAATGGCCCATAGTTGCGGAGACACTTTAATTTAAAATAAAAAAAAATCAAAAGGTAATAGCATAATATTTAAAAAATAATTTATTTTAAAATATACGATATAAATTTTAACCTAACATAAAAATTAAATAAGAAATTAAAAAATGATTTTAAACTGCTACGAAAAATAAAATTTTAGATAAAAATAATATTTATAATACACGTGTAATCGGCGCATAATAGTAAAAATGATACCCTTTATTAACAATACCCTTTTTTTAAATAAGTTTATAAAATATATAAGTAATAAAAAGATACCTTTTTGTAAATAATTAGTTTCACCATTATGATCATGACTTATCAAAAACGTTAGATGATATGTTCACAAAAGTATACGAAGAATTTATAACATAAGCAAATACAACAATTAAATTAAAATTTAATTCTCTTGAATGTACTACAACTTAGAAATGGTGTATATAAAAAAAGCATAGTTTATATAAAAAAAAAGAAAAAATGTTCATTAATGCAAACGACAAATTTGGAAAAAATACAAATAATTTAGAAAGAAGAGAAAAGAGAAAGGGAAAGAAAGTGACTCTTAAAAAGGTTGCGTTGAAAATTGAAACTAAGGAAAGTAATAAGTATGATAAAAAACATAAACAATTTTTGGTAGAAAACACTTTGGACATACATGAGACTGATAAAAGTAAATTTATAAATATAGGCAAATAATTACACCGATATAAAATCAATATTTAAACAATGCAACAAATAAAGTAAATTATAAAAGTAAAAAGATAGAAAAAAAAATAGAATTCCATTTTAAAACTATAGCGAGTGCTGTTTAAACGAATAAAACAGAAAATTCAGTTAAATGTGACTTTTCAACTGACAATAGAGATGGGGATGAAAAAAATAAATTCTATAAAATGCAATGGCGGAAATACTTCCAAATTTAACCTAACAGTAGTTTTGAATGGTTTTAAACTAAAAGTAAAGAAGAAATATGGAAAATTATATAAACAGAGGGTAAGTTAGATTAGGTTCAATGTGAGTAGACGCTTAACCACCCTTCCACTCGACCTAAGAGGTCTATTGTGGCTAATCGACAGTAAAAAAATACAACTAATACAAAATGTAAAATAAATAAAAACTAAATAATAAATAAAATTATTAATAATAAATAATAAGTAAAATAAAATTTTAGAACGTCCATCAGACACAAAAATATAATATATAATGGAAATTGGATATAACCTAATTGATGGTGTATTAACGAGATCACTTTTAAAAACAATGCGGAACAAGATTAAAAGGGGATTACATAAATTTAAATAGACGATGGCCATAAACAAAAAAAAAATATAGGCTAGAACTTTTAAAAGAAATTAGGTGGAACAAAAACTTGAAAGAGATAATTGTAGAAACTTAAATTCAAAAGTAAGAAAAAACTGAAGAAACAATGTCTCATAGGAAAATACTTTTGAAGATAATTTTAATGAATTATAATCGAATTTAATTAATAAAAAGTGGCTTAATGAAATATGGAACTTGAATACATATTGGATAGGATATTATTGAGTTAGGTCATTTTTAACTCCCAATACGGGACGGATTAAATCCTTGCTTGCTCTGTTAAGATTAAAAGAGATCTCACAAATTTAAAGAGAACAAATTGAAGAAGCAATGTCTCATGGGAAAATCGTTTTTGAAGATAATTAAAATAATTTTAATCGATTATAATCTATAAAAAAAGTGGCTTAATGAATAACGCAAAACGGTTTGAAAAGAAGAAGTGCAAGGTCAAAATGATAAATCTAAGTGAAGGGAATACATAAAAAATACAAGAAAATGGTAAAAATGTATACAAACACTAATTAGATAATTTGATAGGGAAAGTAGAAGATTAAGTTTACTACGAACTAGCCAATTTAAAAATAAAATTACGCAAACATTATATAAGGATATTAAAAAATTAAAATTTTAAAATAAAAAGTATACAATAATTGGATGGAAAAACCTCAATGGTATGTATTACTATGTACCAGGAAAGTTAGACGAGAAATAAATTAGCAGAATACAAAGTAATGTAAACGGAGAGAGAATAATACACAATAACTTTTGCCATCGTCATCTGGGTATAAAATCATTAATAGAAACATAATTGGACGAATGAAAGCATAATTTATTATGAAAAAAGGACTACTTATGAATTTTACGAAATAGCCAAAACTCAAAATTAATAAAATAAGCAATTAATAAAAAATAAGTTAAAACTCAGTAATAATTAAGGAGAATCATATTTACCCTCAAAATACCAACTCTAAGAGGAATGAGATTGTTGAAGATTTGCTTTCGATGTTACATTTTACACTAAACTAACGGAACGACAAAGAAGCGATATATTTATATGCTAAATAGCTATGTCTAATTATGATTCATATTCCAATTAGAGAATTTACATTTAGATATTATAATCAATAAATTCTTCTACGACTTGATCACAATTGTTTGAATTGTTTCATGTTGGCAAAGCTTACTCAACGATTTTGTCGTGGGTAGGAACAATCAGTACAGTGATATCAAATATTAACTTAAGGTTACATAAAATAAGGGTGTAAATGTAATGTAAAAAAGTGTCTTTCTTATTTAAAAAATATTTATCTGAACGCAAATAAATATTCATTCTATATTATAATTAAATATAAAGCTATCAAAATCTTATATAATGTACTCCTTGTTCTATTATCAATATTCTGTCCTATCCTCTACATCCCTTCCCCACTGCTGGATAGGTGTGTAATGAAGGTAGATAATGTAATCATACTGGACACAAGAACTGTGTGCCAAGTAACTTGTTAAGTAATATAAGTAATAGTAAAAATTGAGAATAAAATTGTATTGAAATAAATTTTATTTACATGTTCAGTTTTGCTACATATTTAAGTTTATAAAATAAAAATTGATATGTTACATATCATTCCCATTCTGCTTCAAAAAATTGGCAGCTTGAGAAGTGCTGGCGGGAGTGTTTCTGTTGCCTTTTGTGATTATATTTTTTGCGGTTGAAGTTTGTGGTGATAATCCTAGTGGTAATGGAGTTTGTCGTTTTATAGCAAAATTTTTAATTATATTCTGTGATTATTTAAATATAATGGACGAACAACAGAGTTGTTCCAAGAGAAAAGACAGCAAAATGTTAACGTCGGAAGAGAAGGTAGTGATACGATATGAAGGAATTTAATTGCATGATGCAAAAAAATTGCATCAAATATTAGCCAAGCGATCGATATTTGTAGCAGTTTAACAAAAGTATCCATTAGCTGTATTTATTATGTGCCTAAAAATACATCGGAAAATAAAAAGCAAGTAAAACGTAAAACTAGAGGTAGAAAAAACATTGTTTTGGATGACGAGATAAGACATTTTATTTTCGGAGTAAAATTCCAACATGAAAAAATTTCTCACGGGCTCGAAAACTACTTTTTACCCAAGATATCTCGTAGAATATTAATGGGAACTATGCGCGAAATGAACTTTCGATATGTAAAAACAGAAAAAGTGTGTTATTAGAAAAAAAAAAAAGAAATTCTTGTGTGGAGAAGAAAATATTTTAAAGAAATACGCACACTTCGCAGCATTGAACGGAAAACATATTATTTGGATGAAACCTGGATTAACGAAGGTCATACAGTTGGAAAAGATTGGCAAGATTTAAATGTCAAAGATAAACGCGAAGCATTCATAGAAGGCTGCTTTACAGGACTAAAAGCTCCATCAGGAAAGGGACGACGTTTAATCATTAACCATATAGGAAGTGATACAGGGTTCCTTGATGATGGTTTGCTTCAATATGAGTCAAGAAAAACAGGAGATTATCACGAAGAAATGACTTGCGAAGTATTTGAGCGCTGGTTTAAGAGAATCTTAATAAAATTAGAACCTGGTCAAGTCACGTCAATAGACGTTTTAGCGTAACTTCCGCAATAGCTGGGTAGCATCAGTAAGCTTTCTGCAAATTTATTTGTTTTTTTATAGCTTTTTGTAACAATATAACTATGAAAACTTTGTTTTCGAAAAGTCCACAAAATTTATTATAAAATCTTATCACTACAGCTGTTTCGGCACCTTTCTCAAGTGATCTATTCTTGGTATGCATTTACACATTATAGTCTTTAACCAAACAGGTTGAGGAGGGGAGAACTGTTTGTCTCAAGTTGGTTAAAGACTATAAAGTGTAAATGCATACCAAAAATAGATCACTTGAGAAAGGCACTCTGTCGAAACAGCTGTAGTGATCACACTTTATAATAAATTTTGTAGAAGTTTCGAAGATCAGGTTTTCAGTGTTTTATTGTTACATAAAATGAATTTTCATCAAATAACGGTCGAATCCATCAAATATAGCTTTTTGCTTATGGCTTTCTGTATTTTAAGGGGAATGTAGGGAATAAGCCACAAAATATATTTAAATGTTTCATTTACTGACGTTTCGATCTCTATAAAGAGACCATTTTCAAATATATTAATGATAGATATATTTATTTTTTATTTTTTGCTTTGCTTGTGGAATTCTGTATTTTTAGGGAGAATTTTGAAAATAAGCCACAATATATCTATTTACATGGTTAATTTATTGCTTTTTCGATCTCTTTTGCAGAGACCGTTCTTAAAATTAGAAAAAAAAAATAAATAATATAAGATTTATATAAATAATAATATATAAATATATAATAATAAAAAATAAAATAAATGTAACTATCATGTATATCTTTGAAAACGGTCTTTGGATATAGAGATCGAAACGTCAGTAAAAACCTGTAAATAAATTGAAGACATGAGTTGATAAAGGTTCTATGTCCATTTTTTTCAAAAAATGACTTATTTGTATATTTGGTTACCTAAAGTCGTAATACAACCCCTGAATAACTCAAGATTCTTAAATTGTTAATAATAAGGATTATTTTAATTTATAAAGGTACTATGTCCTATGACTAAGTACCCTTTTTTATTAGATAAAGGTGCTATGTCCATATTTAAGGACATAGCACCTTTATCCACTAGATAGTGGGAAAGTTTTATTTACATGGTAGGTGCCATGTGACATTTTAAGGTTATGTTTGTTGTTTATCACATTTTTCAACATGGGTTCGAGAAATAAAAGAATGTTAGAATTAGTAAAAAACAAGAAAATATGTGTTTCAAATAAAGGTAAGTCCGAATAGAGAATTTTTTGTAGATAGAAACTGTATTTTGTACTTCTCTAGAGGTCAATACCAATGCGGTGATTTTGGAACAGCCAAGCACTAGTGGACTTCAAAAGAAGGTCAACTCTAAAGCAGGTAAGCATATTAAAAAATTTTTTACTACCTTTATTAATTAATCATCTCTTTTTAATAACAATTTACCCCCTCTGCAATTCAATTTTTTATTTAAAAAATATAGATATAATATACATTACTTGAGTTATTATTACAGACATACCTACCTATGTACATAAATTAAATTTTTATACTATATGGATAATTGTACTGATGAAAGTGTTACATCAGGCAGCGAATATTCCCCTTCCAGTGAAGAAGATTCAGAAGAGGATTCTGATAACTCAAATATTTCTTATTCGACGAGTCTCATAAACAAATATCCGGATGTTGATAGAGTCAAACGTAAAATGTTTTCTGATAACCAAGAAATTAAAAGGGTAAAGTTAAAAAAAGTTAAGATTAAGAAATAAAAATAGAAATTAGAAATAAGTATAAATTTAATAAATAACTAAGATATTTTGAAGGTTCCGACAAACAGCAGGGAAACCCCGGATAGGATTGACGAAGTGCAGGAGGAAATACCTCTTGAAATACGTATAGAAGACCATAACCAGCAATTCCATGTTACTGCCGATGAAATAAGTAGAAGAGAAATTGTTAAACCAGTTTTAAAAATAACTAAAAAAAGAGTCCGGAAACCTGATAATTGGAAACGAAATAAAGCTGCAAGGTTAAGACAACAAGGTAAAGAATATATTTCTCAAAAGACTGGTAAAGTGATGGAAGAAAAAACAATTAAAAGAGATTTACTGTGTAAAGAAAAACGTAGACTAAACTGTACTGAGAAGTCTAGTATTGCAGGCAGAGAAGAAATTCTAAGAAAATTTTATAAGCTAGATACAAATTCCAAAAATATTTTAATTTTTAAAAGTATTAAGATGCAGGAAGTTAATCGTCACCGCCCTCGTAAAAATATAAAAACGAAAGCTTACAGCTCTAAATATTTTATTACGTGTGATAAAGAAAATACACTAGTGTGTAAAAATGCTTTCTGCTCTTTATACCGAATTGGACGAAAAAAAGTCTTTAAAGCTCAAAATGACTTAAAATCTGGCCAGGTAATGCCCTCACCACATAAGCAAGGGCATCACAAAAATCCAAAAAAAATATCCGATGAAGTAATAAACGGCATTGAAAATCATATCAAGCAGTTTCCTTCAGTAGAATCACATTATTCTAGGACTAAAAACACACATAAAAAATACCTTTCCCCTTTACTCAATATTAACCGACTTCATCAACTGTATACAGGGTGAGTCATAACTATTGGTACATAGACTAAGGACAGGTTATTTGGACCAAAATATGGCTATTGGGCCCAATATGCCTTAATAAAATGTTGCTGAGAAAAAAGATACAGGGTGTTAAAGTTAATTTTTGTTTTTCGTTTTTTGCTAATAGTTTCCCTGTATATTTATAAATTGCTATCAAAATTGGCACAGAGGCATAATCTTAGACAAGAAATAGTATTTTATTTACAATTCCACTATCAAATACCAAACTAATAAACAAAGTTGCAACTAACGTAAGGTTTCCGTTTTGACGATAAATCAAAATTAAACACACTGTAACTTAAAAGAACTCACAAAAACTCAAACTATATGTTCTACATGGTCTCCTCCGATTTATATGCCTTTTCTAATTCCTTTTATAAAGGATTTTCGGACGTTAAAAAAAATATTATTCTGTCCCCTTATAAGATTAGCTGCATTTTGAATGTATCTCCAAAGTTCGTCTCGTGTATTAATTTCATTGGCATAAACTAAGGACTTCATACGTCCCCAAAAATAAAAATCTAGCGGGTTGTACTCAGGACTTCTTGGTGGCTATTGAAAATCACTGCCTCTGCCAATCCATCGTTGAGAAAATACGTCATTAAGAGGATTTCTAACAGCTAATGAAACATGAGGTGGCGCTCCATCCTGCATAAACCACATTTTTCTTCTTACGTCCAGTAACAGATCATCTAAAATATCACTAAGAGTATTTTCCAAAAAGAATAAATAAGAATCTCCATTTAAATTCAGAGGAAGAACATAAGGCCCTAGTAGTGGGTCGCCTATAATGCCACACCAAATATTCAATTTAAACTCATGCTGAAAATGTCTAGCTTTAATAGCATGCGGGTTTTCTTCTTCCCAATAATGACTATTTCGCCAATTAAAAACCCCTCTTCTGGTAAAAGTTGCTTCGTCGGTGAACATAATATTCTTAATAAAGTGTCTGTCATTACGATGTTTATTCAGAATACGTTGGCAAAACTGTAACCATCGTGGAAGATCTGTTGGAAGTAAATTTTGAACAGGAGTGAAGTGATAAGGATGGAGGTTCTCTTTTTTTAGAATTCTAACAATAGACGACTGACTTACTCCTGTTGCTGCTGATAGATGTCGTGAACTTAGTTCAGGATTTTCATCTACTCGAACCAAAAGTTCATCTTCTTGATTAGGTGTGATTTGTTTCGGTCGACCACCCCGATTTTTAGTGTAAAATGACCCAGTTTCACCTAAACTACGATATAATCTTGCAAAAGTTTTGTGATTTGGTTGCCTTCTGTTTGCGTATAACATTTCATACTTTCTGGTTGCCGAGCGACCGCAAAAATTTTCTTGTGCGTATACGCAAATCATATCTCGCATTTCTTCATTAGTAAAATGATTGTGACGAGGCATTTCAATCAAAAAAAGTAATGATTACTTTTAAAAAATGCAACATTACTCTACACTGTCACATCCAAAATAATTTACTCTGAACAAATGACATTTACCAACAACAATTATCTGACAGTCCAAAGCATACTTTTCATAAATGAAATAATATTTGAAATCCTTTTTTAAGACTCTAAGCCGTTCGACTGCGTTTTTATCGAAAACGGTTAAAATTATCATGTTTAAACAAGAGTACCAATTTTATGTAAAAATGATGTTTACGTCCTATTTTCTTATAAAAATTACTAAAAAGTTTCATCAGAAAAAGTTTAGACTCAATTTGATCATTAGGTATGATCCACGTGGCGCCCTCTATGACAAAACGTAAAATTGTAAATAAAATACTATTTCTTGTCTAAGATTATGCTTCTGTGCTAATTTTGATAGCAATTTATAAATATACAGGGAAACTATTAGCAAAAAACGAAAAACAAAAATTAACTTTAACACCCTGTATCTTTTTTCTCAGCAACATTTTATTAAGGCATATTTGGCCCAATAGCCATATTTTGGTGCAAATAACCTGTCCTTAGTCTATGTCCCAATAGTTATGACTCACCCTGTATAGAGGATTGTCAAACAAAAAAGCTCCAAACTAAATATTTCGTAAAGGCCTCTTTTTACAGACATATATTTGAAACAAGGTTTAACTTATCTTTTCATCATCATCACTGGCTCGACAACCCTTTTTGGGTCTTGGCCTGTTCTAGGATTCTTCTCCATTCCGATCTGTTTCGTGCTTTTTTTCTCCAGTTTTTTATTTTTAAGGTTGTTATATCATTTTCTATTTGTTCTAAGTATCTCAGTTTCGGTCTTCCTCTTGTTCTTTTTCCTACTGGCATCTGTTTGAATATTTTGTTTGGTATTTCGCCTTCTTCCATTCTTTCTACATGTCCTATCCAACGCAGCCGTCCTATTTTGATGAATGTTATAATATCCGGATCCTGGTGTATTTTGTATAATTCAGAGTTGTATCGTCTTCGCCATATTCCGTTTTCTTTTGTGCCCTTATATATGTGTCGCAAGATTTTTCTTTCGAAGGTGGCTACCAACGTTTCCTCTCTTTTAGTAAGTGTCCAGGTTTCTGAGCCATATGTGAGTACCGGTCTTATTAGGGTTTTATATATTTGGCATTTTGTCTTTCTTGCGACGTTATCTGATCTTAGGTGTCTAATTAAGCCATGGTAACATTTATTTGCAATAAATATTCGCCTCTTCACTTCCTCCGTAACGTTATTATCAGACGTGACTAGGGATCCCAAGTATATAAAGTTTTTTACCTCCTCTATGTTGTGTTCTCCTATTGTTATATTTTGTGGCTGCCTTATTTCTGCGTTTTTTCTTACCTGCATATATTTTGTTTTGGTCTGATTGATTTTAAGACCACTATTTTGTGCAGCTCGTTCTATTTGGTTGTATGCCTCTATCATTTCTCTTCTTGATCTTGCGATTATGTCAACATCATCTGCAAATGCTAGTATTTGCACGCTTTTATTAATGATTGTTCCTCGTGTATTGACTGTTGTGTCCCTCAGTATTTTCTCGAGCACGATGTTGAACAAGATGCATGATAGAGCGTCTCCCTGGCGTAGTCCCTTTTTCACATCTATTGTTTCCGTTAATTCATTTTGTATCCGGGTTCTACTTTCTACTTTTAGAGATTATTTTATCAGTTCTATTAGTTGTGTTGGTATATTAAATTCTTTCATTGCTTTTATTAAGAATTCTCGGTTTATATTGTCATATGCGCTTTCAAAGTATATGAAGAGATGATGGGTGTCGATGTTATATTCACTTGATTTTTCGAGGATCTGTCGCAGAACAAATATCTGGTCTATTGTTGACTTCTGTCTACAGAAGCCACTTTGGTATTTGCCAACTATTTTTTCAGCGTGTGGTCTAAGTCTTTCATAAATGACATTGGACATTATTTTGTATGCTGCATTCAGCAGCGTGATTCCACGGTAGTTTCCACATTCTAACTGATTTCCTTTTTTATGTAGTGGTACAATAATACCGCTATTCCACTTCGTTGGTAGCTGTTTATTCGACCATATCTTTGTTATCAATTCATGTATTGTTTTTTGTAGTGCGTCTCCTCCTTCCTTTAGTAACTCCGATGCTATTTGATCCGATCCCGGTGCTTTATTGTTCTTTAATTTTTCTACTGCTGCTCTAATCTCGGCTATTGTTGGTGGAGTCTTTTCTCTGTTGTCTGCTTGGTCTAATGGTATGTCAGGGGTCGTCTCTCTCCGATCTCCTTCAAACTTTTCCGTAAAATGTTCTGTCCATCTACTTAGTATCTCTTGCTGTTCTGTCAATATATTACCTTCCTTATCTCTACACATCGTTGTTATCGGTTTGAAGTCTTTTCTGCTTTTGTTTAGTCTCTGATAAAATTTTCTTGTGTCTGTTGATTTACTTAGTTCTTGTAGTTCTTGAAGTTCTTTGTTCATATATTCCCTCTTTTTTCTTCGGTGAGTTTTCTTTTCTTTTTTGCGTAGTCGTTTATATTCTTCCTCTGCTTGTCGGGTTCTGTGCCCCTGTTGCATCAGTAAATATGCTCTGTTTACTACAACTGATAGTACAAAGTAATCAAGTTGTTTTACAAAAGTTACCTAAATGCGGTGGTTTGACTTCTGAAAAAATTTCAAATCTACAAGATCAACTTACGTTTATTCCAGCAGAGTATAAATGGTATTATGATATTGTTTTGGAAGAATGTTTGAAAAACCCTAAGAAAAAACGTAATTCACGTTAAATTTAAATGTTTCTGTGTCTTTGTTTATAAATTTTTAATGTATCTTACTTTGCTTTTGTTAATCTGCAAATAAAATTTAATTTCCAGATTATTCAATAGTTTTTTTTATTATTTTTTTTTTAATTTAAATACAACATAGGTGACATAACACCTTTCTCTACTCAAGCTTATACCAACATCTGCATAAAATGTTGGTTGATTAAGGTGCTATGTCCATTAAAATTAAAATTACTAAAAAAGTTTAAATTCTAGAAAAAAAAATATTATATAAAAAAGTACAAACCGATTCTAATCTAATAAGATATTGGTAATTAAAATTTATTAAAAAAAAATATATAAGTGAAAACGCGTTTCCTTCAATTACTCAATATCTGAAAAAGTGGACATGGCACCTTTATCATCTTAAGTCTTCAATTTATATTGTGGCCTATTTCGAACAAATAATATTTAAAAAATATAATATAATTAACGTTGAAATAAAAGTGAGTGTACTCCACTGGATTTTCATACATCTTTCTTCACTTTTCTGTCATCAAACGATGAAATCACTCTCCCAAATAGTGGAATTATAGTATAGAGTTGTATAAATGCCATTCTTAAAGAAAAGTAATTACCTTTCTCCTAGTTCCTCCTCCTTGTTTTATTTCCAGTAGAAATTTAACATTTGTAGCTATGGCATCAGTATTGGTTTTCTAAAGGCGAATCGATCTATAAAAAAAATTCAGTTGTTGACCTAGCCTTTAACAGAAAATTATGAATAGTATTTAAATCCCTTTTCTTGGTATGCTTTCGCTCAAAAAAACTTAATTCTTAATTTAACTTTTAGAATTAATTCTAACATTATTAATTCTTCTTTTCTTTCTAATGGTAAATACCAGGCCTGTAGAGAAGAAGAGACTAAATTTAATGTCCATTGATATATAAACTACAATTACAAGTCTTCTAAGAATTGTGTTTTTGTACAAAAATTAATCAGAAAAATCCTAACTATTTACGTTCAAAACATGCTTAACAAATCCAATAACCTTAGTTTTTGAACTTGCCAAGCAGCGTCTGCCTCCGTTACTATGTCGATGGAGTTATTGTATAATCATTCTGACAATCTTTCTAGAGTTGTTTAAATTATATTATTGAACGCCCTTTTTAAATAAAATAATTGAGCTTCTCCTAGTTCCTCCTTGTCTCATTTCCAATAGAAATTTAAAATTTGCAACTGTGGCCCCAGTATTGGTTTACTACAGGCGTATCGATCTGTAAAAAAAATCTGACTTATAACAAAAAATTATTACAAATTCTTACCCTATTCGCAACATCGATTTTCTTAGTATTCTTGCTTCCGATAAAAAAAATATACAGAATTGTTTCTTCTTTTCTTCTGGAAGAACTCAGCAACAAACATGACACCTCAAACTTACATAAAAAAATGAAAGAACTTACAGGCAACACCAGACAAAGAAGAACACTCATAACAAGAGATAATAATGGAGAAATACTTACTGAAGAGAGCAAAATAAAGGAAGTATGGGAACAATATATAATCCATCTGTTCCATGACGAGAGAGAAAATGAACAAGATATAGGTGAAGAAAAACAATACCTACAAATTTTACCCTCAGAAGTAAAGAATGCCCTACAGAATGCAAAACAAGGAAGAGCATCGGGTCCTGATCAAATTCCAGTTGAACTGTTAAAAGCCTTAGATGACGGTAATATAAAGAGACTCACCCGAATTCTCAACCACATATATGTAGAGGGCAACATCCCGGAAGAATGGCTTAAGGTTGATCTTCACCCTCGATTAATTTGTTTCTGATCCTAGAGATGGCTCTACTGCGGCATACTACTGTGGTAATTTTTTTAACTTAATCGTAGATTTCTACATGATGACTCTGTGATATTTTCAAACCCTAATATAAATTACAGTTTTCTATCATTATATCCATTGGCTGAGTTGCCAAGTTGTGTAGACAGTAATTTTATCAAATACCTAGTAGACCAAGTAAGCAAAGATATCTTTAACAACATCTTTATGTATAATATTTTACTGCTCCGCTGTGTCAATCGGAATATATTAAAGTTACGCATTTGCAAGAACATAATCCACACATATCATTGAAAAATGACACATATTTATTATGTAAACATTTTTATCCACAAAGAGGTACTTAGCGGCGCTATCTGTGAATATCGTATTACCATTAAATTTATACATGCAATCATAAATATTAGATTTTTGTTGATAGTTAAAAATTAAATTAGGTATCTGGTATTATTAAATATTTTAGTGGGATTTATATGAAAAATGGTCAATCGTCAAAAATGTTATTTAAAACATGCGAACATGTCTTTCTTTTGGTCTGTTTATTACTGGGTTCAGGTTTGTTATTTTCCTTATTAGTGCGTCTTTTTCTCTTCTTTGTATGTGTCCAAACCATCTCAGTCTGTGTGGATTAATAAATTTCACTATGTCTTCCCCTTAGGTTATATTTCTATTTCTTATTTCATGCTTCATTAGTCTTCTATATTCTCCTTGTTCGGGCTTTATTGGGCTGTTTATTCTTATCATTTTGCTTTTAATAATTCTTACTGTTTCTTTATATTTTACTTTTTATTTATATTTTTATTTTCTTTATATCTATTTTCGTAAGACATATTACTTTTGCTACGTATGCTATCACCGGTCTAATTGCTGCTCTATATATTTTTGTCTTTGTTTTTTGCTGTTTTTTATCTTTAAGTAGTGAATGATATTTCCAAAACACGATGTTTTTCTCTCACCTTGTGTGCGTGGTAGTGTCATGCGTTGGATGTACGATTTGGGGTAGTTGATGCCTATTTAGTTATCACGGTTCTATTTGGTCTAATTAGTTCTTCAGTTTCCGTATTCGACCATTTTATAAAGCCAAATGAGTATGTAAAAAGTTCTTTTCGTCATCTTTTCGTCCATAATAAGCTGGTTTATGCGCATTTCTGGTTCCCTCAGTTAGATCGGTGTTGTGATCTACTGCACAAATCGCGCAATGTAAAGTAGATGTCTCAGCTTGCACCTGAAAATAAGTTCTTAAATTAGTAATTTGTTTTTCGAGTTGCTCACTTATATCCATAAGTCCTCGTCCTCCGAAATACCGCGGTAATGTCGTTCTTTCTACTGCACTTCGAGGATGGTGTTTTTGTGCATTGGTGAGGTGTGTTCGTACTTTTCGCTGAAGATTTTCTATATCATTCGCTTAATCTTTGTATGTAGGTATATTTAAAAAAATATACCTATATACCTACATACAAAGATTAAACCTCTTTTTGTGTTACATGGTATACAGCCAGCTACAGGAATTTATTTTCCTTGTGGATTTTCTATATCCGTTTTTGTCCACTTAACAATACCAAATGAATAGCTACGCGCGGAACATGCGTAGATGTTTAGTGCCTTAAACAAATTTTTACTGTTAAGGTGTAAACGAAGCAGCTGTTTTACCTTTTGTATAAACTCAGTAGTTATCTCAGTTTTTATTTGCTTATGGTCAATCTTCCGCGATTGCTTTATTCCTAGGTATTTATACATACCATTTTCACCGATGGCCTCGATATTCTGGCCGTTTAGCATATCGAATCAGCCGGGCTAAACCTTTCCTTTGATTATACGGCACTTGTCAAGACCGAAGTGCATACTAATATCATTAGAGAAATTTTCTACTGTTTTTAGCATCTGATCCAGGTGGCTTCGAGTGGAAGCTAATAGTTTTAAATCATCCATATACAATAGATGATTAAGGTTGATACGCCGGGCTACACAGGATGTGACCAATTTATACAGAGTTGGAAGACAAGTAATTGGGCGGTACTTGGTTGGATCTTGAGTGTTACTTTGATCTTTGGGAATTAAATAAGTTATTCCCTGGGTTAGGAAAGATATAAATAGAAAAAAAAATACAAACAATATAGTTAACATAAAGCTAGGTACAATATTCTGTTCGTTTTCATCAAACTTGTTTTTGAAACTATTTAAACTAGTAGCTTCTACTATAAAAACAAGTCCGGAGACATTTTATGAAAAGCTTTTTATATAAAGTATAAAGCAGAATTCGCTTTACTAACTATTTTTGCTGTTTGAGTAGACCAACTTAATGTTTGGTTGACCGTAACACCAAAATCATTAACTTCCCGTAGCGACTTCAGAGGAACTCCATCCCAAACATATTATGTATATCGGAAATATGAATATCGGCATGAGAAGATTTAAATGACAAAAAGTCAGAAAACTATATGTAAAATGTAACTAAAATGTAAAGAAGCAATATTGGTCTAAAAAATATTGGTTGTTGTCTTTATTCGTTTTTTTGCGGCATTTTGTTGGTTAGTACTAATAATAGTTGAAACTTTATTAATATACTTTATTGTTAGTTCTTTGTTAAGTACTTTATATTTTTCCAGTTCCTCTCGCCATTTATTCAAATAGTTTAGTTGATATTTAGTTATGTCATCCTTTAAAATTGAACTCTAGAAAATTTGGTTCTTAACCACCTCATCTAATTGTGCAACATAAATAATGGACTATTATTATCTGCAAATTTAACCGTTAATGGCCTAGGCTTATTACTATTGTTAACCTGCCAATACGAAAAACGGAAAAACGTGGAAACTGATAACGAATATTTGCTTCTTGTTACAATCCTCGAGTTACTCAATTGAGTTACTTTGAGAAAGTTGTTCCAAGGCCTCGAGACAATCCTTAATCGATGCGAATCTATCTGATAACTTAGAAATTAAATCAGATAATTTATTAAACTGATCTTAAAATGTATAGCAACTATTACAGACGATTCTTAGTGACTTCGATTTTGTCCTAGTTATTCTTATAACTTCTTCTTGTGCAATATTTAGACATTGAATATGAATACGAATATGAACAAGTTCGTTTGAAATACCTTCTATAATTATTACACCAGCATCCAGTTCAAATAATTCTAATATGGCACCCATTTTTGATGTTAATAAAGATTTTTCTATCTTACCAGTAAAAAACTATATAAAGAATAGTAGGAAAATGTAACTTGACTTTCACACACAATACAAAAAATCCAACAACGCTAATTGAATAATTAACTTACCACGTTAAATATGCAGAACACAATAATTATTGTATAAATACACAATATGATATTAGATATACATATCTAATATTAGGCTTATAACAAAAGTAGACAGGTGGTAGACATTGTGGACTATCACGGGTTGTGTTTCTCTGCATGTGCTAGCAGTAGAAAAGAGACATCTCTATGAGAGAAGAGAGCATTTGACAACAGCTATAAAAAAAAGAAAGGAAAAGATCAATGGAAAGATGGCAAGAAGAGGAGAACAACAAGGAAGATGTTGCCCAGTGGACCAAGATGCTAATCCCGAGTCTAAGGGGACTGGTTAGAATGTCTGTTTTAGGGCGTATCTTCATAGGTTCAGAAAGACAGATACAGATAAATGCCTATACTGCGAATATTCCGACATTGTTACTCACACAATGCTGGAGTGTAATAGATGTACAGTGGAGAGAAACAGAGAAAGAAATAGGTATGAACCCTGTGACTGTAAGAGAGATGATCGTGAAGATGACTGGAAGTACGGAGGGATGGAATAGTGTTCACAATTACATCCGAGCAGTCATTAAAAAGAAAGAAGAAGAAGAGAAACACCAACCGAGCCAACGACACAGATAAGATCTAATTACTATTTTAATGGAAATAAGCCACAATTGAAGGTTAAAATAAGTTTATTGACGTTTGAATCTTTGATCTTTGATCTTGCACTAATAACTTGTTTATACTCCAACAATTAATAGAAAAAAGAATAGTAGTTGGTACCAAAGTACATCTAGCCTTCATCGACCTAGAAAAGGCGTATGATACAGTTCCAAGACTTAAATTGTGGCAACAACTCGGCATTAGTCCATACCTTTTAGGAATAATTACAGAAGTATACAGAGAGAACACTACTTACCTAAAAATCGGAAATAGACTATCAGAGCCAATAAAAGTAACTAAAGGACTAAAACAAGGATGCAGAATATCACACTCACTGTTTAATTAATATATTGAGGCAGCCCTCCATAATTGGAAAAATGGGAATGGGAATCCCCATAGGAAATGACGTACTGTTCTACCTGAACTTTGCGGATGACCAAGTCGTCCTAGCTCAAGATTTTTATGATCTAAAATTTATGATAAAGCGTCTATACAGAGAATATGTAAAATGTGGGTTACAAGTCAGCATGAAGAAAACAGAATATTTAGTTATCAATTCAGATGCAAGGTTTGAAGTGTTGATCGACGAGGACGTGGAAATCAAACAAGTGGAAAAATTTAAATATTTAAGTGCACTCATTGCTAAGAACGGCTTGGGACAAACCGAAATTAAACACCGAATTACTCAGAGACGTAAAATTGTAGAATGTCTGAACTCCTTATGGTGGGATCGCAACATTTACGACACACAAGTAAGAGAGGGTGGTTTTAGTTGGTAGGCAGGATAATAGATACCTGAATATTTGGCACTGCTACAATCTTTACTACTTTAAATTAAACTTAAACCCAAATTTTAGGGACTCAAAATGGAGGTAGCATTAAACAATTTCAAACCCCCCCTCAGACAAATTCTGTGTACGCCACTGGTTATGCAAGAAACACTATTTTTATAAATACTAAAATAATTAACTAAAAACGCCTAAATAGGTTTTTAAAACTAAATAGGTTTTTTGTAGATATATTACTTATAGAGTGTAAATTTTATGATATAATACTCTCAAAATAAAAGTTGCAGTATCTACTATTCTGTAACTCTGTAAGTTTCAGCATGACCGGTTCAAAGTTCAAAGTAATTGATATGGCAACCCTGTTAGTGTGACGTTTCGCTTGAAGCGTTTCGAAGACGAACGTAATGCTATCTATCGATGATAAATACTACCATTGCTTCAGATGGAGCCATCTCCCTACATTACAATTTGAAGGCGGCAGTTCAAGACATAATACTTGTTTAACGAGATTTTTCATATGTTTAGGAAAAAATATTATAATTTTTGTTGCAAATATTATCCACTTTTACAGTTTTATATATGTTGTTATTAAAAAATCTTTCGGTTTCTTACCCATAACTTTATTATAAGCCGAAACATATTATTTTTTCCTATTGGGACAAAACTGTAAATTCAAAAATTTTCAAAAAATTCATAAGTATTTCTTATAATCATATCTTGATGCTGTAAAAAAATTAACAAAATCCTATGTTTGGTTTTCCCGCTTTATACTTGGAAAAAAGTAGTTTTTTTGAGTTTTTTCAAAAACGAAAACATGAAGTTTGTTTAAAAGTTGTCAAAATACTTCTAGTCATCACATATACCTTCTCAAATTTTTTCAAATTTTTTGAATTTGGGGTTTGTCTTTTGGGGGGTGCAGATCAACCTTAAATCGATATTTTTACCTCTACCAAAAAACAACAATCCCAAAATCATGTAATGACTATAGATTGATAAGCCTAATGTGGTGCCACCCTTTAAAGACTCTCTTGAAAATTGTTCAAAACCGAATTTATAAGAAATGTGAGGAGCAGATAGATGAAACTCAGTTTGGCTTCAGAGGAGGCATGGGTACAAGAGAAGCATTATTTGCGTTGACGGTACTCTTGCAGAAATATCGGGAATATAACAAGAGTGCATATGTATGCTTCATAGACTTTAGGAAGGCCTTTGACCGAGTGCAGCATATGAAGTTAATAGATGAATTAAAAAACATCAATTTAGACAAAAAAGACATTGAGTTTATTAAGGCTATATACTGGAACCAGAAAGCAGTAGTAAAGGTGAACGATATAGAAACAAATAACATACCGATTGCGAGAGGGGTTAGGCAAGGATGCGTCTTGTCTCCGACGCTTTTCAACGTGTACTCACAGGTCATATTCAGAAAAGCCTTATGGGAAAGAAAAGAGGGAATAAGAATTGGTGGAGAAATCATAAACACCATGAGATTTGCAGATGACACGGTAATTATGGCTGAGAGTATAGAAGAACTACAGACTTTACTAGATGCAATAAATAGTGAATGCATTCAAATGGGACTTGACATCAACACAGATAAGACCAAATTTATGATAGTATCAAGGAGTCCAATAAATAATGAACAACTAACTCTTGGTGGACAGCAAATAGAGAGAGTGACAAAATATAAATATCTGGGAGCTTACATCAACACAGAATTAGATCCAGACCAAGAGATCCGGGTACAAATAGAAATGGCAAGGGCAGCCTTCTTAAAATTCAAACAATTGTTCTGTGACAAAAATCTGAATACTGCGCTGAGACTGAGGTTTGTTGAATGTTACGTCTGGTCGCAACTATTGTACGGGGTAGAAACATGGACACTAAAAGCGCAAATAGTTAAAAAGATTGAAGCCTTTGAACTTTGGATATACCGGAGAATGTTAAGAATTCCATGGACTGAAGGATGGGTCGAGACAAAAAATTGTTGAGAACGATAAAAGTACGCAAGACTGCATACCTTGGACACATACTAAGAAATAATAAATATAGTCTTCTGCAGGTCATCATGCAGGGTAGAGTCGATGGCAAAAGGGAATAGGTAGAAAGAGGAAGTTATGGCTGCGAAATATTCGAGACTGGACAAACATGACTGTAGACGAATTATTCCAAGTTGCAAAAGACATAGAAGCTTTTAAAAATGTGGTCGCCAACCTCCGTTAATGGGGACGGCATAGGAAGAAGAAGAAGTTTCTTCTTTTAAGATGATGTCTTCTAGTGATGCTGTCGACCACATTAACTCATCTTATCCTATTCATAGCAGCTCGAATTAGATCAGATGACGTTAGACGAGTCCATTTTCTATAACAGAAAATCTTCCCAAAACCGTTAAAAGAGCTTCTTCAATATAATATCTGTCGTTCATTCTTGCTTGTTGTCTTTTTTTGATTTAAGATTTTCATGTGGAAGTACCTATGGTAATAGATGTCTTCATTTCGTTTCACTTTTCTATGCTGCTACTAGTGTTTTCAACTATTTTCGCAGAATTCTTATTAAGCTTTGTTTTTACTTTTTTCAGAAAGTTGTTTTCTTTCAGTAGATTGTGGGCCTCATTTTCTTGTGAATTATTTTGAATCGTATGTTGATATTTACATCTAATAAACTATGATACGAGAAGACATCTTTTTTTTTTGTTGATAATATCAACATTATTTCCTTCTAGAGTATCACTGGGTGCTTTTAGTGTATAAAGCCTTCCTGGATGTAATTTTAAAAATGTATTCATTACAACCATATACGTGTCATGGCAAAATTGAATCACTCTTTCTCCTCTTTCGTTTCCTGTGATAAGATCATATATCTGCACAACATTCTCGACTGTCTTGTTCTATTTTAGCATTTAAACCGCTCAAGATAATATTTAGTTTTTTTTTCAGTTTTAGGGAATCTTCTGGAGTCAGATAGAAAGTTTCTATTTCTACTTCAGTAGATTGGATGTCAGTGCGTAGACTTCAATGATGTTTATATTAAAAGGGACTTGAGTTAATTTTCCATAAAAGATCTCTGACTGATAAGGGCGCCATTTCTATTTCTTGTTAAGTCATCTCTCGAATAAATGATATGGTCTTCATGTATAATTATTACTCCAGAATTTAGCTTTCTAACTTGTATGCATTGCATAAAATGATTTGCTATCTTGTCTGCTTGGTAAATGTTTCAAATGTTCCACTTATCGATCCTTTTCACTTTAGGGACATTTATTGGCTGACAAAGGGGTCTCGATGGAGCCTTATCATCCTCTCCCATTAAGGAGTGCCGGGGACTGATCGCCATTTCTTTTGGATTTTTGGCAACTGTGGTGTCCTGGAGATAACCTTATGGATCTCTGATGTGGTAGTCATCTCGTAGCTTTTAACAATTTAATGCAGTTAAAAAATGTAGTTCTTCTGTCTTTGGATTCAACTTGTCAGCTTGAGAGTAATGAAGTACCCTTTGACTGACGGTTCTTCTATCCGTAGCTGTTTACGAACAAGTGAGGAAATAGTTATACCAATAATCGTTTGGTTACTATAGTTTGTAGTTGATGGAAATAGAATAACCCTTCTGCCCTCAGAAACCTAATAGTCAGAAACCTAATAGCCATTCGGGGTCGGAAGAAACAAAAGTTAGCTAAAAGAGATTGACAGGAAAGACTAAAAACATTTTACTTAAGACAAGTTAAAAAAGAATAAAATGTGAAGACCCTTATGATCTGTAAGGTGCGTTTCATAAGCGTATGAGTATTGATACACTTTGTGTTCCCGCTGATACCTCGGGGTGTGGACTACAGACTGTATGGCTCGTCCAGCATGCCATAGCATGGAGGGTGCAAGACATTTTACTATGTAGATACCTTAACTGCATGGCCTAACCTGACAGAATTACTCCTGATACCAACAACAAGATCAGCAGTGCCATCACAGCATGGTAATACTATTTTTTGTAACGGCTTGGCAATTGAATTATAATTGTTGAAAATATGCTTTCTGACTAGTAATTGGTTTTACCGGTAATACGGTAAGTAATAAAGCATAAGTAATATAAACACCAATTATCGAGAATATAGATCACAATCGAGAGAATTCGGCCCTGATAGCGATCAAATCTACCACGCTATCAGTTGTCCCGAAATATAGTCATTTTAAATGGTAAAAACAAATCATAATTTAATATTTTATACCTCTACGACAAATTTAAGTGCATTAGTTAGTGCTGATAATATTATCTCAAGTGAGTAGCACTTCTTTTCGTATTATTTTTGTAACAACAACGAAATAACCTTTAAATAATACCGTTGATTTAATTCAATCAACGATAATACGTACGTAAGGAGATAACAAAAATTCCAGTTGGGTCTTGACCAGTTTTTTGGACGGGCCACACAACCGGCTCAACTTCTGATCAAGAAAATTAATAAAATGACTTCATACAATAATACTACACACAACTCCGCTAAACACAGTTACTCAGGTGTCGTAAATTATTTTAAACATCAAACAAAACAACAAGCAATAGTCATTTCCAGCAATAAGGGTACAAAAATCCATGATTACGTCGTAGCTGTTAAATCACTTCTTCTTCTTCTTCTCGTGCCACTCCTATCGGAGATTGAAAATCATCATGGCCACTGCGACTTTGTTAGCAGCGCGCCTAAAAAGTTCAATCGAACTACACCCGAACCATTCACGTAGATTACGAAGCCACGATATTTTTCTTCTTCCCACACTTCTTTTGCCCTTAATTTTGCCCTGCATGATATTTCTTAAAAGTTCGTACTTTTCACCTCTCACAATGTGCCCCAAGTATTCCATCTTTCTAGTTTTTATCTCATTTAGAATTTCGCATCTTTTGTCTAAAGTTTGGAGTACTTGCGTGTTAGTGACGCGGTCCATCCATGATATTCTGAGAATGCGCCTATAGCACCACATCTCGAAAGCTTCGATGTTTTTTGTGGTCAACTGTTTTAGTGTCCAAGCCTCTACTCCATACAACAGGGTAGAAAAGACATAACACCGCAGCATTCGTATTCGTAACTTTATGTTGATATCACGATTGCAAAAGAGTTTGCGCATTCTATTAAAGACTGATCTAGCGATTTCTATTCTACATCTAATCTCTTTTGTTTGATCAGTATCGTCTGTGATCCAAGCACCTAGATATTTATAACAGGACACACGCTCAATCGTTGTATTGTCTATTACAAGATTAGCTCTGATGTTCTTTGATTTCGTGATTACCATAAATTTAGTTTTTTTCAAATTAATTTTCAAGCCGTAACTGTTACAGTATATATTGAGACTTTGAACGAGATGTTGTAGTTCTACTAGCGTTCCCGTTAGGAGAACCGTATCGTCAGCATACCTTATATTGTTGATCGTCTCACCATTTATTATCAGACCAAGATCTTCTTCCTCGAGTGCTTGTTCACAAATAGCTTCACTATACAGATTAAATAAAAGTGGCGACAAGATGCATCCCTGCCGGACTCCTCGACGGATTTGAATTTCTTCTGTTAGCCTACCCTCAACCTTCACATTTGCTGTTTGATTCCAATATAGGTTGCATATAATTCGAATATCTCGGCTGTCTATATTTTTCTTTATTAGAATTTGTCTTAGTGGTTCATGTTGTACTTTGTCAAAGGCCTTTTCGAAATCAATAAAGCAGGTGTAAATTTCTTGGTTCATGTCTAAGCATCTCTGTGAGAGAACGTTCATTGCAAACAGAGCCTCCCTTGTACCCAGCCCTTTTCTGAATCCCATCTGAGTGTTACTAATGTCTGCGTCTAATTTCCTAGTTAAATCACTAGTGGGTCAAATTAATGTACTTTCTGCCACCAAAATTGCTAACAATAATATATGCATATAATTCTCTTTAAAAAACACTGTTGATGCTCTTTTTCATTCTTATAAATATATCGAAATAAATGGATGTCAAACCGAAGTAAGAAGATTAATTTCTTCAGCCATTTGTGAATTATAATTGTT
The DNA here is from genome assembly GCF_040954645.1 of Diabrotica undecimpunctata. Taxonomy (NCBI): domain Eukaryota; kingdom Metazoa; phylum Arthropoda; class Insecta; order Coleoptera; family Chrysomelidae; genus Diabrotica; species Diabrotica undecimpunctata. The sequence continues at coordinate 6,733,894 of NC_092813.1, forward strand.
GAAAATATGCTTTCTGACTAGTAATTGGTTTTACCGGTAATACAGTAAGTAATAAAGCATAAGTAATATAAACACCAATTATCGAGAATATAGATCACAATCGAGAGAATTCGGCCCTGATAGCGATCAAATCTACCACGCTATCAGCTGTCCCGAAATATAGTCATTTTAAATGGTAAAAACAAATCATAATTTAATATTTTATACCTCTACTACAAATTTAAGTGCATTAGTTAGTGCTGACAATATTACCTCAAGTAAGTAGCACTGCTTTTCGTATTATTTTTGTAACAACAACGAAATAACCTTTAAATAATACGTACGTAAGGAGATAACAAAAATTCCAGTTGGGTCTTGACCAGTTTTTTGGACGGGCCACAGAACCGGCTCAACTTCTGATCAAGAAAATTAATAAAATGACTTCATACAATAATACTACACACAACTCCGCTAAACACAGTTACTCAGGTGTCGTAAATTATTTTAAACATCGAACAAAACAACAAGCAATAGTCATTTCCAGCATTAAGGGTACAAAAATCCATGATTACGTCGTAGCTGCTAAATCACTAGTGGGTCAAATTAATGTACTTTCTGCCACCAAAATTGCTAACAATAATATATGCACATAATTCTCTTTAAAAAACACTGTTGATGCTCTTTTTCATTCTTATAAATATATTGAAATAAATGGATGTCAAGTCGAAGTAAGAAGATTAATTTCTTCAGCCCAGAGACTTCTAATATCTAATGCATGTCCTACAATCCCGATCGAAATAATTGAACAAGAATTACAAAAAATTAGTATTCACACTGTATTCAAAATGACTTTTCTTTAAGTTGGTATGTCTGAAAGTGAGTACAGTCATGTTCTGAGCTTTAGAAGGTAATCATTTATTACACCCCTGGAAAATATGTATATTCCTGACTCTTTTGCCATAACTCATGATAATACTTTCTACTGGCTATTTCTCTTCATATACGGATTCAGTTACTCCACATGTAAAAAACATTGGTCATACTAATTTAACTACCCTCTTGGATTCAACCCAAACCACATCATTATTACACACACACACGCAGTGATCAACCCTGCCCCTAGGAACATGTGTATACCAATGTAAGAATGGGATCCACATGTCCGAAGATCAAACCGGTCACACCTCGCTAGTCGAAGTGGTACCTATCTGACCCCCAGGCTTTTCCACCACCCCTCCTCATCGTGTGACTTACGTGAGGAGGCTTATGATCTGAAATTTACTTAAGATGCCCTGGGTAATAGGACATCCTCGGTTTTTAGTGAATGTGGTTATGCCACCTAACTGTAGGGGTAGCCACATCTAGGCTTTTTTCCCTATTTACTTTACTGACTCAATTGATTTTACTCTAGCTTTACGTCGGGACTTGAGTCCCTAAAAAAAGAAAAAAGAGCGTGTGTTCCGACCATAGAGCCATCAGCCTGAGCTGATGACTCTCTGTCCGGAAAAGAGTGTGTGCTCGGTCACTCAGCCGCCGATTTGGCAAAATAAATTTTGTTCTACTCGCCGGCTGAGCACCCGAGAGGGGTCCGGCCACCAAGCCCATGCATGCCGCACATGACCTCAGTGCTCGGATTTCGCGAGTAGATCTTTCATTTCGATCTGCCTTAAGGGCCTAGTCCGCGGAGCGGTATATAGAAGGCCTGGCGGGCCCCTTCTATATTTGCTATATAAGGTAAATTTACGTTAAACGGTTTAATGAAAAGTATGAATGTATCAATATGAATTTACGTTATTTAATCAGAAAACACTTTTTTTTTTTTTTTTTTGTTTTTTTTGTTTTTTTTTTTTGTTTTTTTTTTGTTTTTTTTTGTGGACTTCCTTGTGGCGTCGGGACTATAAAATGCCTGGGCAACAATTCTTTCCTTTTTTCCTTAATCCTATTTGTGTGCGTGTATTGGGGTGTGCATTCCCAAGTGTATAATGCTCTCACACACCCCGGTGTATATTGGACTTATAATTACCTAAAAACCTAAAAAAGAAAAGCGTACCCTCTCGCCAGAGTTTTTTTTTGGTGTGTTTTCTGATTGACTGCATTTCTTTGTTCGTTCTTCTTGCAACCATCTCATTCTTTATTTATTCGTTCGGGTTCTCCCTATATCGAGCTATCTGTTGTTTTGGTCTTCTGTGTACCGTCCTTGTGTTTTCATTGTAGTTAGTCAGCTCTCTTAACATTCTGCTGGGGTGGTTTCTTAGTCCGTTAAAAATTTCATATGCTCTCTCGTCTAGCGTGCGTAGGATTCTTGTTTGTCCTGAGTCTCTATATACATATCTCAAGGGTACGTACCTTGGTATCTTAAGGGCATCTCTGACTATTTGATTTTGAGTAGTCTGTATCTTTTTCCTGTTTGTTTTACAGGTGTGTCCCCACGCAGCGGATGCATATGTTAGGACTGGCAGGATAATACTATTCGCAACCCTGATTTTGGTTTTAAATCGTAGTTTACTTTTCCTTCCAATAAGTGTTGAGAGCTGACTTTTCAACGCTTTGGCTTTGCGTATTTGCTGATTGATGTGCTCAGTGAACGTTAGCTTCTTATCTAGATGTACCCCTAGGTATTTAGCCTGGTTGGTCCAGTCTACTGGGGTGTTTTCAATTGTAATTTCGCGATTTGGTACACTTCTTCTGTGACTAAACATTACAGCCTGTGTTTTATCTGGATTTAGGGCTATTTTCCATTTTATGCACCATCTTTGGAATCTGTTTAGTGCTCTTTGCAGATGATTAGCTGCATGATCCGGGTTTCTCCAGCTAACAGCTATTGCTGTGTCGTCAGCGTAAAGACTCAACAGAGAGCCTGGCTCTTTTGGCATGTCGGCCGTATAGATGGTGTACAGGTACGGCGACAGCACCGCTCCCTGAGGCACACCCGCCTCCAGGGTCCCGACTTCGGATAGGGTTGCCCCTATTCGAACTCTGAACCTTCTGTTGGCAAGATATGACGCAAGGAGGCATGTCATCGCCTCACTGTAACAAAATTCATTCATTTTATAGATGAGTCCATGGTGCCAGACTCTGTCGAAGGCTTTGCTGACGTCCAGAAAAGCTGTAGCTGTGTACATTTTTTCATTAAATCCTTTGGTGATGAATTCTGTAAGTCGTAGTACCTGTAATTCACAGGAGTGTTCGCTTCTGAACCCGAATTGAGCCTCTGGTATGGTTCCTAGCATTTGTGATTCTTCATTGAGTCTTTTTAGTATAACTCTTTCCGCTATCTTGCTTATAGATGATAATAAGCTGATAGGTCTGTAATTTTGCGGAAATGTGCCGTTTTTACCAGGTTTTGCAATCATTATTACGTGTGCCTCTTTCCACCTATCTGGGAAATATCGTAGTTTTAGCATGTTGTTTATTATGTTAGTGATATAAACAATAGCTTTTGTTGGTAGATTTTTCAGCGCCCTATTTGTGATGTTGTCGGGTCCTGGGGCTTTTTTGGCATTTGTCATTTTTATAAGTTCCTTTATTTCTTCGGGAGATGTATGTGTAATACCTATTCTGCCCTTCCTTCTAAGTCTTCTCGCTGTTCTTTCTACCTCTTCTTCAAAGTCTATGTCATCGTCGGGGTCTTCGTTGTTTCTACACGCCCTTTCTAGTTCGTCCTTCATGACTTCGGCTTTGTCGATTTCCGTATGGACAATCCCGTTTACTCCGTGTAGGGGAGGTATGGGTTTCTTGTCCTTTCGAAGGATTTTAGATAACTTCCAGAAGGCGGATTTGTTAGGATTTAGCTCATCGATATAGGAGTCCCAGCTTTCATTTCTATGATTTTGAAGTTGTTTTTTCACTTCCCTGTCTAGCTCATTTGCAATCCTTTTGTCTTCTACCGTTCTTGTGCGGTAGGCTCTTCTTCTTTTTCGGTTTTTCTCTTTGATTAGGTTTTGAAGTTCTATACTTATATCCCTGAATCTTCCTTTTTGTCTTGTGATTGTTTCGGTTTTGGAGCTGGCATCGATAGCATTGTTTATTGCTTGTTCTAGTTTTATTACACTGTCTTCTAGTTCTGTAATATTATTAATTGTTGGGATGTTACCGATGTTCTCGCTCACAATTCTTCTAAAGTTTGGCCAACTTGTTTTCTTTCTGTTGTGGGGCTGCAAATAGTTCAATTCTGTTGCGCCCAGGGTCAGGACGATTAGGTTATGTGTCGAATCGCCTTCATTTAGAGAGTGTATCTCGTATTGTTGACCCACGTTGTGTAGGATTGCAATGTCGAGATACGTAGGGAGTTCTCCGTGGAAACATGTCGGTTCTGTTGGTCCGATGACATATGTGTTCGGTCTGTTCTCGAGATGGTTGCTGAGATATCTTCCGTTTCGGTTGGTCGTCCTGTCAAACCAATTGGGAGATCTAGCATTTAGGTCTCCAATAATTATAGTTGGCTCTTCTGAGTTCAGTATTAGGCTCAAATCTTCGTTGAAAATCGGATCATGTGGTCTAACGTAAGCTGACACTATTTTTAGTGTTTCGTTGTTGGCCTTAAGTCGAATAATTGTGGCTTCCATTGTCACCAGTCCGTCTGGTGTTGGGATGTGCTCGTGTTTGAGTCCCCTTTTGACTAATATAGCTGTTCCTCCTGATAATGCTCTATGATCCGTTCTATAGATATCGTAGCCTGGAAATTTTGTTTTTTTCCTTTCCACTAGTTTGGTTTCTTGAAGTCTACGATATCGAGCTCTAATCTGTTTATTATTTCATCCAGAAGGTTGATCTTTTTGAATATTCCGCCGGAATTCCATGACCCAATGCGTAGATCTTCGTTTTGGTTTGCTAACATTTTCGGACGGCTTCTCCAAATGCAGTCATCATTTTTGTTGCTTTGTCCATCATGGACATCATTTCCATCATTTTGTTATTATACTCTGTATGGAAGTTTGCGATGAGGGTAGCTGCGTCCTGTACCGACACTTCTTGTGGTTGTGCTGGAGATTCTGAGGTGGTTTCAGCGGATTTTTTCGCTGCCTGTGCGTAGCTGACTCCTTTGTTGATTGGAGCGCTGTTTATGGGTCTTCCTACCGGTCTTGTTGGGGCAGGTGTTTTCTTTTTGGGGGCCTTAGAGCATCCTCTATAATTTGCTGTGTGCGCTTCACCACAGTTTGCACATTTGGGGTCGGTTTCCCGGCTTTTCTCACAGTCGTTACTGATGTGGTTTTCTCCGCATTTTACACATCTGGATCCGCAATGGCAAGCCTTTGAGCTGTGATAGAACCCTTGACAGTTATAACACTGTAGGGTGTCTTTTGTGATTTTGAATTCATCCTCCACATAGATGCGCATGTAGCATATATCAGATATTTTTTTAATTTTTGCAACGTCTTCCTCTTTGAGGGTGACGATGAAATGTGGCAGTACTTTTTTATCAGCTTTTTTGGAGATCATATTGATCACCCTTGTTGCTTCTATTCCTTTATTGTATAGTTCGTCTTTAATTGCTACTGTGCTAGTAGTAGCAGATAGCCCTTTTATAATGACTCTTTTGAGTTTATCGCTATCTATGGGATATGCGATGAATTCTACTTTTGGACTGTGTTCTTCTAGGATGTGTACCATTCCTAGGTAATCTTTTCTGGTTTTTGTGTTAATAACAATCGATCTGCCTGATCGTGCAAACTTATTGACTGATATTATGCCTTGATTGGCTGCTCTCTGCAGGATTTTTTGGTGTTCTCCTACAGTTTTTAGGATTATCGCCGGTGGTTTCGGCTCTTTTACTATAGGCTCCTCGCTTGTTTGCGGTGAGTCTTTTGGTACGTCGTTTTCTTTTTCAACTTGGCTATTTTTGCTCAAGTTATTTTGGGCAGTTTTCTTTTTCTGGCTTCTTTCATGAGCCTCTTTCGCAGCCTTGTTAAATTCGATTTCTTTCCGCTGATTTATTATCTGCGTCTGCTTTTCGGCGACGCTTATTTTTGTTTTCACACTACTGTCTGATTTCTCAGTAGTGGTGCCTGTCTTTTTTCCTTTTTTGTTTTGGACTTGTGTCCAACCTGCAGGTTCTTTGGTTGTTATGATTCTTTCCGGCTCTTTAGGCTTGCCTTTGCTACCGGATGGCTTTACTGGGGGAGGTGAACCGATTCCTAGTTCCACTAGCTTTACAACGTCATTATCGAGGGAGGCTTTCCACGGGTCGATTTCCATTATTGACTCTTCTTTCTCCTTGGCTGCTGTTAATGCCATTATATGTTGTACAAGTTTTTGTATCTCCTTGTCCTTTTCTTTGTTTTCGTTTCTCAGCTCAGTCATCTGAGCGAGAAGGTCTTGGATTTGTTTATTTGCCTTTTCCTCGCGGATACGGCTTTCTTCTTTAAGGGATTTGATCTGTTCCGTCAGTACATTGACCGACCTTAAAAGCTCATTGGCCTTTTCCCTTTCCGCCATTTCTCTGGCCTTTTTCTTTACTTCTTCGTCTTCCGAAGAGTCTTCTTTGGGCCTTAGCCTTTTCATTTTCTTGCCGATTTCGGGCTCGGCTTCATTTTTGGAGACGTTGTCCACGGCGGGTTGTGTCTCTACTACAGTTGGGGGTGGGGCTTCGCGCGATTCTGCAGCTAGGCTCGGCTCTTCGTCGATGGCGTCCATCGTATTGATATCGTCATCGGTGTCGATTTCGCTTTTTTCTTCCTCCGACTCGGGCAGATAGGAGTCATCGTCAGATATTACGATTTCTATGTCGTCGATCGCGGGATTAGTCGATTTAATAAATTTATTATATAGCTCGATCGAGCTGTCAACAGAGGGGTTTGATGATTCGGCTAAATCATTCTCTTCTTCTTCTTGTGTTGTCACCTGCGTGACAACACTTTCTGGGGGGGGGGGAATATCACTCATATTGCCGTAAGGCAGTGAACAAATAGTTCATAAGATATAAGAAAATTCTACTTAGACGACTCTGTTTTTTTTCCACCGACTGACCGCTGTCAGTACGGCTTACTGGGTGCCGTCCCAGGTACCTCGCGGTAGTTCACTCCCTGTATTCACAGTGAGGGATCCTCTTCCTGTTTCTCACACCTCAGGAGCAGGGGCCGTTTCTGTCCGACCTTGTCAAATGTCAAGGCCTTACAGTGTCATCCCTGACGACTATTATCTAAACCTCATAAACCTAATGATACCCCTTCAACTCCCCTCTCAGTTTCAACTCAAACCACATCGTCGTTATCTAAACATAATGAACCTAATGATAAAATATATCAATCTACGGAAACCGACCTTATCCAAAACATATCTAAAGATAATCCAAACACTTCGTCTTCTTCTTCCAAAACAACATCACCAGCTGTAAATAACACTGAAAATAATACTTAAATCGACCTCATCCAAACCATGTCTAAAGATAATCCAAATACTTCGTCTTCTTCTTACAAAACAACAGCACCAGCTGTAAATAACACTGAAAATACTACGACACTAGAAACAATCATAACCATAAATAATGCAGTCAACTCTTAACAGCTCAAAAGACATAACATATCGTCTCCTGAAATTAACGAAGGAAACCCAAAAACCGACTCATCCGTTTTTAATACTCCTAAACATACTAAACCAAAAAGGAAACCCAAAACCTCTTCCAAAACCCCCCGCGAGGATGTCATTCACTCCCTAGAATCCATCAAAAACAAAATCGAAAATAGATCACCTCCATTTATACTAAATTTAATGAAATATGTGATTTTATGGAAAATGTTTTAAACTCTCATAACCCTAAATTAACTTCTAAAGATAACTCCAATGAACCAGAGAAACTAATCCAGATCTAGAGCTTTTAATCCTGTGTCTTCAAGAAACTTACTTCACACAAAATCAGTTTAAAAAATTTTCAATGTTTTAAAAAAAATCGAATAGCTCAACAAGCTGGTGGTGGAGGAGCTATTTTCACCAGAGCTGATTTGGAAACTAAACCGATGGCACTAAGTACTAATCTTGAAGCTGTAGCTGTCTCTATTAGCTATCATAAAAATGTTAACATAACATTTATTTACCACACAATAGTAATCTACATATGCACGAATTAAATAACCTTATAGACACAATTACACATCTTAAATTAATTTTAGGAGACATGAACTGCCACCATCCGTTATGAGGAAGTCACATGAAAGAAACTAATAAATACGGTAACTTATTGAAGAACCTAATTAATTGTTCTGATTTATTGTTACTTAATACAGGGAATCCAAATAGATTTATTTCTTATAACGGTTCATATTCTGTCACTGATATATCCTTATGCAATCAATCACTCTCAACTACATGGTCATGGAATACTTTGAACTTATTATATAATAGTGACCACTTTCCAATTTCTATAACATCAGATCACATTCATTCCCTTGATTTCCCAATATATCAGTCCTGGAAATTAAAAAATACAAATTGGGTATCCTATCAGTCCTATATCAATAATAAACTTGAAAACTTTCATTTAAGCAATGATATAAACTATGATATCACCTCTTTAAATAATATTATCATTGTTTAAATAGGACTAATTAGACAATCCTTATAGAACAAACGTTTGATTTTCAATATGCCGTCATGTGGCGGCCTCTAGTCATTAATTTTAAAAACTATTAACAGAAACTTAATTCTCTGCAGTATTATTCTACTCGAGTATATTTTTAGCTGTCTGATAACTAATGCAAACATGTACACGGATGCCAGATTGTGAAGAAAATATAAGACTTAAATAAAATGCTTATTGTTATTATCGTTGTATGCGTCTTGTGAAAGATGACTTAACTATTTCGAACGAATATTTCAAATTATTTTTATACTTTAAGAGTTGCTAAATCTAAATCGGTCAGTAATCTATTTAAATGAAGTAGGTAAATGATGCCTTTTTTTAATTTATATTAGTTTACCAGATATTTAATTTGGTTATATGATTTGTTAGAAAAGGATTAAATATTTAATTGAAATAGACTCGATTGCTATCGTCTTAGAACACTCATGCGGAGGATTATTTTTTTAGTCAAGACTTAATTAAGTTTTATCATTGTTTAAAAAAGAAAATCTGTTTAAACAATGATTTTACGTATGTTTTGAGAAAATTAAATTTTCAATCTTTTAATCTTTAAAATGACGTTTGAAATTATAGTAAATTTATAGGTATGGTTTTTTGATAATGGTTTTGAAACAAATAAACCGATCGATATGCCACAACAAGAGGCATGACTGATTTGGGGACAAATTAATCTATGTGTTGGGATAAAATGAATAATAATTAACAAAACTTTAATACATAGTACCCTTTATTTTATTTATTTATGTATTTTATAATATACACACCATTTTTGTATTTCTGTTTACACATCTGAGCTGTTTATTATTGAAATAATTTTAAATTACAAAGTGCCAGATATTGCAAAAATTAAATTCGTATTATTTTAATAGTTATATAACACTTATCAAAATTCTAATATCTACACATAAACAATATTAACAAAATAATAACTCAAGGTAAAAAAACAAAACAAAATTGTTTACATCAATAGTTATATATATATATATATATATATATATATATATATATATATATATATATATATATATATATATATATATATATATATAAATTGATTGTAATATTGTTTTCATGAACTAAAATAAGCAATGTACGAGTTGGATATATGTATGAACCAGCAATACTAATTTAAAAATATTAGGTCGTGTACAATACAGATACTTAAGAATATGTTTAACTACAATGGTATCAACTCTTACAAACGTTATGCTAGCAAAGTGTAATGAAATCCCATTAGAATTACATAGACAACTGTGAGCACAAAAATACTGTATAAAGATGAGAAACACTGAGTCAGTCCTTTTAACAAATCTGGCATTATTAAACATTAAAAACTTAACTAATACATATTGGAAAATAAAAAATTCACCCCCACTTACAGATGTATTTATTGAAACCATGAGTTATACAAAATTATACAAAAATAAATTACTACGAATTTATAAATTTCCGTACAAAAATTTGATAAAAAAACCAAGAATCATAAATTCTAATTATACAGAATCAAATCAATTAAAAAATACTTTAATAAAATCTATACTGAGTGACTTTGTGGATTACACAGTAATTTACACAGACGGTTCTAAAAATCAAATAGGAGTAAGATGTACTACGTAGGTGCAAAATTCCCACCAATACAATAATTACAAATGATCTAGTGTTAGTAGCTAGCATCTTTACAGCTGAACTTATAGCCATTGAAAAACTCTGCAATATATGTAATTAAAAACACAGATTTTAGTTCATACCAATCTAGAACTTTGTGTAGTATAAAAAATAATCTAAAGTGGAAGTGGTATTCATATGGCGATAAGGACATGCCGGTATAATAGGTAATGATATAGTAGACTGATTGGCTACAGATGGAATAACAAAGGGTGAGATCCTAACTCAGATTTTATCGAATGATGCAATAAATGATTTTAAAAATAGAATATATAAAATATGGGAAGAACAATGGAACAATATTTCAAGCATGTCAAAAAATTTGAAACAGTGAAGGCAAAAACTGAGGACTTTTCTCGTCTAGAAATATTGTGAGGTAGTAGGGCTGGAGGGATATCCTGCTTGTTTTTTCGAAGTGTTCCACATAATGTTATTTGTCGATCTAGGAGTTGTTTTGCTAACGGAACACTGGTTAAGAAATTATCAGTAGTGATGCCATAACCAGTTTTTAGAAATGAGACCAAATCAAGTACTACTCTTTTGCCCTGGTCTTTTTCTGGTTTGTTACCATCTTTTCCAGTATAAATCTGAAGGTTAGCAGCATAGGTGATTGTTGCATCAACTGGAGCCCATATTTTGATGCCATACTTGGCTGGTTTTGATTTAATGTAGACTCTAAATGGACACTTACCTCTAAAACTTACAAGTTGTTTATCAACAGTTAGATGAGAGTGGCACTTAAAACTTTCTTTACAGTTTTCTACAAACTTTGAAAACACTTCCCTAAAAGCTGCTAGTTTGTCAGAACTTCTACGTTCTTCTCTAGTGTTCAAATCATCGAATCGCATAAGTGAAATTAAATCTAGAAATCGGTCGCGTGACATGGCAGCCGGAAAAATAGATCGACTGTACAAAGGGTTTCGACACCACAAAAAGTGCACTGGTTCCCTATTGGCTTTTAGCGCACCCGCCGTAATCAAGAGTCCCAAGACCGCATAAATTTCCACTGAATCAGTGGGCAACCAGGTTCTTGTTTTATTAGGATTTTTCCCATTCCAATCCTGAAAGTATTTCTCCGCTCTCTGGTTTGTACATTTGACGATGATCTCTACAATTTTCTCATCTACAAATAATTTGAAGCAATCACTAATTTTAGCGACATTTTTAGATTTTTCTGTAAGCCCTGGTTTTTCGAGCAAGTTTTTTGTGCGACATCTAGTTTGTCGTAAAGGACGATTTTTCCAAACTGTACCATTTTTGGAAATAAATGTGGAATCTACTGCCCCCAAAACTGGTTTATCAGAATCATTACTGTCGCTCTCAGATGGCTAAAATATAATAAACTCAAGATAGAAATATCGTACATAAAACAAAAATAAAAATTACCTGCAGAATTTCAGGCTCATATTCCGCTACTTGTAAATTATCATCTAATTCTTAATCATCTGATAAACTATCTCTTTCAGAAAGGTAATCATCATCACTTTCCTCTAACCATTGCACTGCAGTTTCACGATCCTGTTCTTTCCGAAGGTCTAACTTTATTTTTTTCGACATATTGGTAAATCGTGTAATCACAAATGGATAAACTAAAACGGTATGTTAGCACTAAGTCATCCACAGAACTGATTTGTGTGTTATTGCAAACAACAGGTTGGTGCCGTGCGCAAAACGTCTGGTTTAGTCAGTGGCGTCGACCGCAATGAACTGTACCGCGGTTGACGGAGGGGGTACAACTTGTACCCCAAGCACAGTGCTGCACTTTTCATAGGTAAAAATATGTCAAATTGAAAACAAATGGTTGAATATGCTTTTACACATCCCAATGAAGAAGTAACTAGAACAGTTAAACAAAATTCCAACATTTTTAAAGTGCAATATTAAGTGTTATTTAAAAAATAATAAGTCATTTAAAGTTAAAAGTTAAAAACAAAAGTTTTCAGTGTTCTATTGCTTGATTATTATTATCTGGTATTCTGAAAATGTTGACATTTTTTCCTGGTCTGATCTTCCTCAACTAACGTCATCTTTCTTAATTGGTGGGTTGTATTTTTCAGGTCTCTTGTAGTGTTTTTGTTGCTATCCATAGTAAATGATCTTCTTTAGACAATGTACTAATGTAGTGTTCAAATGTGGCATTGCGTGTATCATGTAGCGCTGATCTTAATTGTCTGATTATCTACCTCTTGCTCTTCATTTTTCGACTATTAGTTGTATAATATAAATCGGAGTGTTATTTGTGTTTTCTTGATTTGGAATTGTTAATCGTGTAGCTCCATATGAAATAGTAGAAGATGAAAACGGCAGCATATTCATCCATAAAAAAAGAAAACGCGATAAAGATATCTGAAAAAACTGTTATATGTTATAAGAGATGAAATAGTCCGAAATTACCAAAATAGGTGAACAGGGCACTATAAAGTAGTAGAATTAGCTATGAAACAGATTGAATGGGGAAAAGAAGTAAGCTTAGACCAAAAACCAGCAGGAATTATTCAACTGAGGAAAAAAATTAAATGGATAACAATATTCACTCCATTTACAGAAAAGGCGTTGACCTGCAAAAATTTTAAGAACTTCTTTAATAGCCTCCAGTCAACAATTTCCTAATCATGTTTAAAAAACGTACGGAATGCACTGTATATACTAACCCAAGTCGTCAACATACTTGTTGTTGCAGTTATGTATTACGATCAACTTAAAGGTTATGCACGACTCCCCTTGTATAGGTACACAGGCATGCACATGCGGGAAAAAAAGGATTTGTCATACCGTTACATTATATCACATTTTAACGTTGAATATTTTATGGTCCCCTTTGGGTTATAAAACGAATGATCGACTTTTTCTCGCACAGATCCCTCCTATGTAACTTTACAAAGCTAGTCGTTTGTTGGGTATTAAAGAACCGTCTATGGCCATCATATAATTTTACGCTAATATTTCACGTTCTGCGACGCATTCCACGTTTGACACACTGTCTTGTTTAGTTTTCTGTCATTATATTTGTTAAATCCTATCTCATTCTCGTCACAGCGTCAAGGTGCAGTAAATGTGTGCACTGAACGGGAGGCATATGTCTAACAGTGAACGTTGGAGATTTTTCGAGTTTATCATATCTTCTTCTTTGAGTGCCTCTCCTATCGGAGATTGGATATCATTAGGGCGATTCTAATTTTATTTACTGCTGTTTTGAATAATTCGTTAGTGGTACAGCCAAACCACTCTCTTAAATTTCTCATGCAGAACATTTTTCTACGGCCTGGATTTGTGCGTCCTTGGATTTTTCCTTGCATTATATTTTGTAGGAATGTGTACTTTTGTCCTCTCATTAGGAGGCCAAACTATTCAAGTTTTCTCTTTTTTATATTCAGTATAACTTCTGGATCGTTATTTATTCTGCGTATTACCTCTTCATTTGTAATTTTATCCACCCAACTTATTTTTAGTATACAGCGGTAGCACCACATCTCAAAGCTTTCAAGATTTTTAACATTCTTCTGTTTAAGCGTCCATGCCTCAACAACCGTAAAGCAAAGTACAGAATACATACTAAGTAGTTAACTAAAAGTGGACGTATGTCTATATAGTAATACACCATCGTATTATCTCCGTTAAAGCGTGTTGATGTATTTGATTTCTACGTCGTAGTATTCTATTGGTAAAATGGTACCATTTGAGGTACTGTACGTCACGATTGGAATAATAGGATCGAAGATACATAACTAAGGCCCTTTTGCCAGGCTACTCTATTTAATTTTTATATCTCATTGTATTCTATTAGTTAAATTCTATCATTTGAGGTACGAAACGTCATGATTGGACTAATAGGACCGCATATACATAACTAAGGCCCTTTTGACAAGCTGATGTATTTTATTTTTCTATCTTATTGTATTCGATTGGTTAAATCCTATTATTTGAGGTACTGTACGTCACGATTGGGCTACTAAAAACGAAGATACGTAACTAAGGCCCTTTTGACGTGACGCTGTATTTAATTTCTGTGTCATTGTATTCTATTGGTTAAGTGCTATCATTTGAGGTATCGTACGTCACGATTGGACTAATAGGGCCAAAGATACATAACTAAGGCCATTTTGACATGCTACTCCATTTAATTTTTATACCCCATTGTATTTTATTTGTTAAATCCTTTCATTTGAGGTACAGCACGTCATGATTGGACTAATAAAACTAAAGATACACAACTAAGGCCCTTTTGACAGTGTTCTGCATTTGACTTTTCTATCCCATTGTATTATTTATGTTAAATCCTATCATTAGAGGTACTATACGTCACGATTGGACTAATAGGACCGAAGATACGTGACTACGGCCCTTTGGACATGTTGCTGTATTTAATTTTTTTATTTCATTGTTTTCAATTGGTTAAATCCTGTCATTTGAGATACTGTACGTCACGATTGGACTTATAGAAACGAAGATATATAATTAATGCCTTTTTGACATTTTGCTATATTTGATTTTTCTGTCTTATTGTATTTTATTGGTTAAATCCTATCATTTGAGGGAATGTACGTCGCGACTGGACCAATAAGAGCGAAGATACAATAGGTAGTTGCAATATATCATAACCCGTTACTTTTAACCAAATATGATGCCAGAATGATTTGTGGTGAAAAAAAATATATATATTCTTAAATTTACTATTTCGTTGTGGGTAATATTATATTCAACAGCGATGCCAAATTTCTGATGCTAAAATGATTGATAATGAAAGTTGGATATACATTTTCATGTATATAATGGCAGCGATTAAACGGTAAAACCCTGAACTAAATATATATAATATTTTCACTGTACCATCATTTTAGACTCAAACATTTTCTGGAATAAACTTATATAACTCAGTAAGGGATAAAAAGAGAAAGCGGATATTTTAAAATACCAACACGGTATCAAAACTCTAATCAATGAGATGGTTAAAATTCTTGTAATAAGTACTGGAAATCAGTTATTAAGATCTTGTAAAGTAGCGTCGATATACAGATGCTACTTTGCAAGACGATGCTAAATTGATGGTAAAAGCATAATGTATCGATGTATGATGTATATATATATATATATATATATATATATATATATATATATATATATATATATATATATATATATATATATATATGGCTAAATTGGAAGCTCAAAAGCAAGGAAGGCATGGAAAATGTTGAGGATTACATATAATACCCATGAAAGGGGAAAGATAGGGACATAGGGACGAATAGGTAATATTGTTTATTATATGGGACTCGTTTGGAATTCTTTCCCCAGGTAGCTGTAGCCTCCTCCGTGGTTATTGTTGGTTGTTACCCTGGAAATCACCAGGGTCTCCTAACTCTAATGCTACAAATTGGTCGCATTGTTCCTGTAGTAATCCTTTCCTAAATTAACATGCTCCTTTTCTAACTTGGCTGCACCGTACTGAAGACGACCAATAGTCAGAAATACGTATATACGGTTGCCTTCCATCGATATACCTTTTTTGGTTTTCTGTTTTGCGAGACATGCCATTACATTTTATGCGTTGAAGTAGCTCGTATCTGCCTTGATTTCTCATTATATGTCCCAAGTACTACAGCTTACGGCTCTTTACGATGTTGACCAAATCCGCAGTTGTGTTTATCCTCCACAGTACTTGTTCATTGGTGACTTTGTATGTCCATGGTATCTTCAGGATCCTTCTGTATGACCATAGCTCAAAAGCCTGAAGGTTTCATAGAGTTTCCGCCTTCAATGTCCACGTTTCTATTCCGTATAGAAGTACTGAGTACACATAACATTTAAGGAGTCTTATTTTTGTTTCTAAGGTGAGGTCATGGCTCTTGAACACAGAACTTATAGTCAAGGATGCACTTTTTGCCTTTCCGATGCGATTTAATCTCTTGGGTACTGTCCTACGACTCATTGATTATAGTTCCCAAGTATTTGTATTGTGAGACACGTTTAATTCTCATTTGGTTCACATACAGATTTGCTACAGTTATGTTTTCCTTGCTGATGATCATTAGCTTGGTTTTGCTGGTGTTTATATCCAGTCCATATTTTCTACATGTTTCCGTTATTTTGTTTATTAAGTTTTGCAGCCCTTCTATGGTATTGGAAAACACTATTGTATCATCTGCATACCGCAGATTATTGAGCTTGACTCCATTTATTGAGATGCCTTTATCAATATCCTTTAGAGCCTCTCCAAAAATATGCTTAGAGTACAGATTGAATATCAGTGGTGAAATTATGCACCCATGTCTCACTCCCCTTAAGATTTTGACCTGATATGTATATTCTCCATCTATTCGGCCTACCGCGGATTGATTTCAATACAGGTTAGCTATTATTTTCAAGTCTTTTCTGTCAATCCCTGTAGTCTTCAGCACTTCTATCATTTGTTCATGCCTGACTCTATCGAAACCCTTTTTGTAGTCAATCAGGCATGCAAAAACATTACAGCTGACATCTCTACATTTCTGAAACAATACCTGCACGCTAAATAAAGCTTACCTCATACCAACGGCGTTCACAAATCCAAACTGATTGGGCGCAATTTGTTTGTCGCATTTCCGGTAAATTTTGTTGTGGATGACTTTTAAAAACAGCTTCAGCAGATAGCTCATTAGGCTTATGGTCCTATAGTTTTCACAAACTTTTGCTCCTGGTTTTTTGGGCAATGGTACGAACTCCGATTTAAGCCACTCTACTGATATTTTTCCTGCCTTGTATATTTCATTAAATATTTAAGTTATCATTTTTATTTGTTCTGCATCTAATAGCTTCAACAGTTCTGAAGGAATTTCATTCAGTTCCGGTGCTTTTCCATCTTTCATTTGTCTGACGGCTGCCGTTATTTCTTCTGGTAGGATTTCGGGACCCGAATTTTCTTCAATGGTGGGCTCTTTTATTGTTCTAAGGTCATGGAAAAGCTTCTCCAAGTATTCTTTCCATACTTTCTTTTCATCTTCTTTGGTTATGGCAATATTGTCTTTATCATTTGTTATTTTTTCGCTGTTGCGTTTTCGGAACTTTCCAGCTATTTCCTTCACCTTTCGATGAACATTGAAGTTATCATATCGACTCTGATACTCCTCTATTTCTTAGCATTGTTCTGTTTTTTGTTTCTTCTTGGCTTCTCTTATTTTTCTTCTGACGATGGTATGTATTCTCTTATATTCTTGGAGATTTTCTTTGTTTTCTATTCTCTGATCCATAAGTTCAAGTATTTCATCGGTCATCCAACATTAACGTTTTTCTGTATCTTTCTTCAGGTGTTAATCTTTAATTTCTCTCACTGTTTCTTGAATGATGGTCAGACTTTCCTTTATAGTTCCTGCATTTTAGCACCTTTGTATTGAGGTTTTCACTCACTTTCAGTCAAACATTAGGATCTTTCAGTTTTCTAACTATCATACTTCTTCATCGACTTACTTGTAACCTTCTTCATTCTGACTTTGAAATTACCTATAACTGGTATATGATCAGAATTTATGTCTGCCCCGTGTATGTTTTGACAGATGTACAGCTGTTCCTATACCTCTTATTTACTAGCATGTAATCATTCTGATTTCTTACAATCCTTCCCACAGAATCGTGTGGAGATTTCCAGGTGTACAGTTTCCTTGGGTGTAGCTTAAACCAGGTGTTCATTATTACTAATTGATTTGCTTCCGCAAAAATCTCCAACGTTTCTACCCGATCGTTCCGGTTTCCTAGACCAATTGGTCCAACTGCAAATGATGTTTTGCTGGCCCCAACTTTGGCGTTGAAGTCACCCATGACAATTAGGTTAGGTCTTGCTTTTTCAAGCTTTTCACGACTTGATTAATGCTATGGTATAGTTCTTCTTTTTCTTTTTCTGTTCCTTCTGTTGTAGGAGCATACACTTATATTATTATTATATAATATTATTATATATTATTATAGTATATGTTATATATTATATAATATATATTATATATTATATATTATATATTATATATTATATATTATATATTATATATTATATATTATATATACTATATAGTATATATTATATATAATTTATTATATATTATATAATATATATTATATATTATATATTATATATTAAATATTATATATTATATATTATATATTATATATTATATATTATATATTATATATTATATATTATATATTATATATTATATATTATATATTATATATTATATATTATATATTATATATTATATATTATATATTATATATTATATATAATTATATTAGTGTCGATTGGTCTTGCTTTTAGTTGTATGAGCATCACTCTTGCTGAAATTGGGATAAAGTTGTCAACAGATTTTGCCACTTCTTTTGTCAATATAATGCCGACACCCAAGTCATGTTTGCTGTTATCTGTTCCAGAATAGTAACCGCGGTGTTCCCCGATATTTACGGTTCCTGAATCTGGCCAATGCATTTCGCTTATTCCCAGAATATTTAATTTCATGTGTGACATTTCTTATATTGCATTATGGATTTTACCTTCCTGTGCCATGGTTTTCACGTTCCATGTGCCTATTCTGATATCTTCTTTGCATTTTAATCTTTTTGTTATACTTGTAACTGCTTCTTCCGGAGATCCAATTGAGGAGCTTACTCCGGAATAGAATTTCGCTGCAAGAATAGCCATTTGATTCTACTAGGACTTATCAAATCCGGATCTTTAATAAGGTGTCTTGTCCCAATCTTTATTCCTCATCTTTATCCCGTTGACCGCTTCCACGGTTCTTTCGCCTTTGAAGCCAGTTTTTTAACTCTAGGACAAGGCGGCGCCCTACCATTTATTAACTCCTCCACCCGAAGCAACAGATAATATCTGTTGGCCAGTAAACAGGGAATTGCTTATACCGCCAATAGCTCGGTAGAATTTTCGCCATATCTGGCTACCCTCACTTAGTTTAGCCTGCAAACCAACGCAGTTGCCCGGGGTGTGGCACTTGGAGCCATAAGTGAGAGTTAATTGTCTTATGAGGACCAGTTATCAAGAACCATCTCCCGTCTATGACGCTCGATGTGGCCGTTCCGATAAAAGGTGCTACCTCTATAACACAACTCTACACCCCTTTACTACCCCACTTTACATATAATATTGGTTAAATATATTGGTCGATATGACTCAGGTGATGTCCGGGATTTCTCAGGTTTAAAAAGTGGTAGTATTATTGCTTCAGACCAAGTTGATGGGAAAACCTGGTTACTCCAGATAAAATTATAGAAGTCTAGTAATAAATTTTTCCCATTGTCTGGTAGATGTAGTAGAAATGCTAAGGGGATACCGTCTGGTCCTGGGCTTGAATCTTTGGAAGAGTTTAAGGCTTAAGCAAGTTCTATGAAGCAAAAAGGAACGTTAAGGTTGTGAATCTTATATCCGTCGAATCCCAATATTTTTTTTTCCACGTTTTTTTATGTATTTTAAAATTATAAGTGTAATTTTCATCACTGGAATTTAATTCGTATTGGTCTGCTAACATATCTACGATTTCTTTTCTATCACTAATTAGTAATTAGGCAGCACCGGTTCGGCGTATTTTCCCATGTTAAATCCCATAAGAAATCGTATTGGTCTGCTAACATATCTACGATTTCTTTTCTATCACTAATTAGTAATTAGGCAGCACCGGTTCGGCGTATTTTCCCATGTTAAATCCCATAAGAAATCGCTAAGGTCCATTCTGGTCATTTTTGTCTCATTTCGTGGTGGGGGTAAAACGACTCATCGGATCGTGACGTGTGAGGCATCGTTACAACCGTACGCGCAACGGGTTTCACGCAGCTATGGGTAACACTCTTTTGGCTACGGGGTAGTGGCGGTAGGGCGAAGGGGGCGAGTGGGGCCGGGCGAGGGTGCGGGGGGGACAGGGGTACTCGAGGTGTCGTCGATACATGAAAATAGCGTTAATTCTTCTTCTTTTTTGAAAAATCGTCCAAACGTGAAGATAGCGTGAATTCTTCTTCTTTTCGTATCGTTCGAACTTTAAAATAGCGTCAATTCTTTTAAAGTGTAACAGGAGTTGTTGGAAAAAGGGGGCGTTGGCTCGGCGGATCGCGACGTATGAGGTGTCAAACGAACGGGAGGGGGACGGGGAACACGTAGAGAGAAAAAACAAAGATGGCGGCATAGTCAAAACGACACTATAACGTATCGCCGGGTCTATTGGTCCGATTGCAACGTATGAGGCGTCAAACGAAAGGTGAGAGAATAACGAATACGTCAAGATGAAAACAAGAAACAAAATCAATGTCAAAACGGCACTATAACGTATCTCAGGGTCTATTAACCCGATTACTACGTATGAGGTATCAAATGAAAATAACGTACAGCAGCGGCTATCGCTAGAAATAAAACGAATAGGAACGTTTACCATTCTTTCAATATGATCATACCAACAATCATCCACTATATAATCTTCACACTAACGCGTGAAAAGTAACGAGCTGCATACTATATTATATCTACAACCATAATTTAGAGTATATATAGCTACATAGACTACAAAAAAATATTAGCAAGGACAGTCAAGCAATAAGTAATGCTTAAATATAATAAGTAATGGTTAAGTGTAATAAGTAATAAATTGATGTTAGTATTTAAGCAAAGGAATGATAGTAAGTTAGCGAATATAGAGCCATGCATGAAAATGATTAAAAGTATGCCATGAAAGGTACGTAGTCAATTCGGTTCAAACAATCATTTGTTGAAAAACAAAAATTTGTTCTTAACGGCAGTCACCAACAAGAAGGTAAGACTACATGACCGCCGGGGGAGGTTATGTTAGTATGGGACAAACAGTTAGTATGAATGAATTCTTTTACATAATAACATTGCCAAAAAGGCACTACACCATATCTTCGTTTCTATTGGTCCGATCTTCGCGAATGAGGGCTCGTTAGAAAGAGAAGATATCAAAATATGTTATCATAAAAACAAAGACAAAGACACTGTCAAAATGGCACTATATCGGATCTTTGTTGCTATTGATCAAATTTTAGCATAATAGACGTTGAAGGAATGGAGAGTAGTCACTGAGGCTAACAGAGAAAAAAACATGACAACATTGTGAAAACGACGCTAAATCATATCTGTTGCTATTGGACCTATTTAGAAGGGGATTCCACGTACATTACAGTTCATCGAAACAATCGACCAATGGTGGTATAGGAACATCCACAAGTAAACGCCTGAATGGTGACATGTCAACGCCCAATGATGACATGTAAACGCCACAAACCGTGGTGTTACGTATTCTCGTATCACCAGGCACTAACCAATACGTACCCTCATGCACCACATCCCAACATGTATCGACCACTGATGACATAGGAACGGTAAGTAAACGCCTGAATGGTAACATGTGAACGCCCCTCAACACAATGAGAATGAAGTCATGACCAAAGAGATTCCACCCCGAGGCTCGCAGTCGTGTGGGATAAAAGTCGACCTGATAGAGGTTACATGATTGAATAAAATTCAGTATGTATCAAGCCTTCTAAGAAGTAAGATACATAAAATCAAGTTGTTTAGAGGTCCGAACGCAGTCAGAAAAATAAAACGCTGAAATTTAGATGACATACTTATTGATCAATGGATGACAAACACAGAAGTTACCTGCTATATCTTTTATATCAGCGAAGAACCAGTATCGTTTGTTCTATTATCAAAATGTGCCTTTGATCCACTCAGACAGCATGATGTACCAAGATTACTAGATTACGTATATACATTAACTCATCATAGAAAAAGAGGATACGCATGCAAACTTATAGAACATGTAAAGAAAAATAACCAATTCACAGCATTTTGCTTCAACAAAGAATCGGAACGGTTGTTTGGTAAATGTAAATGTGTTAATCATGGAATAATTAATTATACTGTAATGTTTAGATATCCATAATAAAATCGAAATAAACATATAAACAACGTCTCGTGCTTTATTTCTTCCACACTTATTTCAGTCTACCACACTGTACTCTGTAATAACGGAATAGGTAATAGAATATAGAAAAACGTGATATTGTCAAAGGACATACGATGTGTATATCGCATCAGAATGACTAGAAAATAATTCACAGGTAACCTATCGATGTTTAGCAATTTTAAACTTCGGACAACAACATGTAACGTACCCTAACTGTAAACGAACTGTAACAGATATCTAACGCGATCGAACATATAGCAGACGTATACCTGACACTATCTAACGCATATGAGATGTATAGCAGACGCATTCTAACTCATATCAGACGTATAACAGTTATATACTAGACTCAAGATAGGACAGAACAATCGCTAAAGAAAATCTGTCGGAAAAAAAAATGAAATTTGTTAGAGTAAGAAATGAAAGAATCGTAAGAAATTATGTGCGTTAATCACAGAATAACAACGGACATCGCAACTACACTGGTATGGACACGTCCACAGAATGGGCGACAACAAAATCACAAAAAAGTATTATATTGGACACAACAGGAAAGACGGAAATGTAGGTCATCAACTACTATACATAAATATATAAATCTCATCTGAGCAGACATTTCAAGTATCCTCCGAACAGTAACTACACAACTCACAAATACGATTATTGGTATGCGATATCGTTTTATTGCATAATATATTTTATTTATAACAATTACTATTTTACAACTATATTCAGATATAATCCAATTATAACGAGGACTAAAAACGAATTTACCATTCTTCCAGTATGTTTAAACAACTAACGTATATTACTCGACATAGATATGAGTTGGATGATCACAAACCGACAAGGACCTAAACGTTCTCTACAAGCCACATCTGAACGACCACTACTATACACAAATCTCCTCTGAACGTACAATTCGACAAGAGTCTCCGCTGAACACTCACTAATACACACAGATCTCATCTGAACGTATAATTAGTCAAGAGTCCTATCTACATATCCACTACTACACCTCATTCAAATTCGACGTGCAGTAAAAGTAAACAAAACCAGGCTATGCTACGTAAGACTCCATAGGCGTGCGGTTTTGCTTTCATATTTCCTATCAAATTAATAAAACAGTATGTACAATTAAAGATTTGTTTACTATGAACAACGAAGATAAAATATACAATGTTAGTATTATTTTCAAGGAAATTCAAAATTAGCTTCACTACTGTAAAATAAAAAGAAACTTATGGTTTGACAAAAATAATAAACCAGTAATTGCAACGTTGTTTTGACACTTAAACGATCGAAATCGAAACATCAAATACACTTATTTTTTAAAGTAAATTGTGTGTTAGTTCGCCTCAAAAGAAGTAACTTATTATTATGTTTTCAGTTTTTATTTGACAAACAATAAAACTCACGTGATCCAGATTACAAATGTTACCAGAAATTGAAATCTCATTTTATATAAATTTCGTAAATTTGAATACAGATATACCTTAACTTAAAATGTTTTCATAAACGAAAATTTTGTATTAAAAAAAAATAAGGTGCACTTGGAGAAGTGCCGCCAGAAGTAAAAACTTCTTAAATTTTCGTTTATGACAAATATTTTAAGTTGCTGCATTGGATTTCCTTGAAAACCATACTAACATTGCATATTTTATATTTGTTATTCATAGTAAACAAAACTGTAATTTTACATATTGTTTTAATAATTTAATACGAAAGCAAAACCGTATGCCAAATTTTGATTTATTGACTAAGAAGGCTTCTGGCTGAGTACAAAATAAACAACTGATCAAATCCTATCACGCGATATAGAAAATGAAAGGGAAGGATATAACGAATACATTAAGATAGAAAATCAATTACATATCTTAATAGATTCGTTATATCGTCCCTTTTCATTTGCTATGTCGCAAGTTAGGTTTGGATCAGTTGTTTATTTTGAACTTAGCCAGAGGCCTTCCTTAAGTCAATAAATCAAAATTTGTCTATAGTAAATTTATTTTCATTCATAGTGCCTTATGATATCTCGTACATAACTATACGTTCTATATAATCAAGATCCTGTGTAGTGCCATTTTGGTAGTCGCCATGTTTTTTTCTATCTTAATATATTCGTTATATACTCCCAGTTTAATAAATATCGACAACCGAGTTGAAGAAAGCGGATATTCAAAAGTGGCTGCGATCAAAAGTTTTGACAATTCAGTTCTAAAACTCGAGGTTTTGACTATTGTGAATAAACATAAAAAAAATACACTATTGTAAGCATATTGTAGATGAAATGGGTAAAGAAAAAAGAAGGTATTCACAGGCACTCGAGGTAGATTCTGAGTAAAATATTACTAAGTTACACTTTGAGTTTTTTGTTTTATTTATTACTCAGATATGTTGAATGTTTTTATTTTTGACAAGATTTTTCTGACCTTTGCATAGGTTTTTGCTTTGAAATTTCGTTTTCCCTAAACCGACGAATGGAGTGCCATTAAGAGCTCAGTTCACGAGTGGCAACTCCGTTTCAACCTTAAATATTACGTTTAATTTTAAAACATTTTTACACATTTAATGTAATTGTATTTTAATTCCGTGCATTACAATAACGGATTCACGTTATTATGTTGTTGGAAAACCTCATTCTAACATGTTTATTCAGTTATTTTCAGTTCTGTTATTCCTGTGAACGACTTATGCTACGATGTCTACTTCATATTTTCATATGTATTTCATAATACAGGAAAATATAGGTTTATACATCGTTAAAATCATGATGTGGGAGTGCCCCTCGTAACAATCATACTGTTGACGGTTTATTTATACTTACTGCAGCTCTATCTTGTATTTAGTGTAGAAATGTTTAGAAAGGTTTTCGAAGCCCCGCCCATTGTAACGTCAGAGGTGAGGTAGTCCATTAATAAACACAACTGACCGTTTCCACTAAACAGACTCGAGTTTCAAAAACTCGGGACTCGAAAAACAAAACGAACTGTTTTAAAACACGCCAGTCTTTAGTAAAGTTTGTGAAAAGTTGCTATTTTGTTTTATTGGATACGAGTTTGTGTTTTGTTTTGTTTTTATTTTGTCCGTTTGGTGGGAAACCGCCATTAGATATTACATTTAATTTTAAAACAATTTTTACATATTTAATTTAATTTTATTAATTCAATGCATTACAATAACGAATTCGCATATTATGTTGTTGGAAAACCTCATTCTAACATTTATTAATTTAATTTTATCTTTGTTATTCTTCTGATCATAAAATATAAATGATAACATTTATTATAAATATAAATGAATAAATTCAAGCACTGTAATTCCCTGACGCACGCCCTGGCTAAAATATTATCACTAGAACAACAGTGGTCCAATTAAGTTATAGCAATTCTTCCGCGTACAAGGACTACTAAATGATATGGTATGCTGAGTTTCGTATACGATGTCTATTTATATAGTTTATGAGGTGGATATTATGTACGTTTATACATTGTAAATCGTGATTTGGGAGTGCTCCTCGTAATATTCATAATGTTGATAACGTGTGTTGGTTTGTTTACTGCTACTGCATCTTTAAGATAAATTTGGTATATACATAAATCTCCAAGATGACTATTTTTCGATTTGATGCATATTATATTTTATCTACAACAATTACCATTTTACAATGATATTCAGATATAATCCAATTATGACGAAGACTAACCAACGAATGATTACCATCCATAAATTATGTTTAAACAAACTAACGTGCCGAAAGACCATTATAATATATCTTCGTTGTTATTTATCCGATTTTGACGTACAAGGCGTTAAATGAAAGGTGAAAGGAAAGCGTAAATATGTGCATACTATAGTTTATCCACGACGAGCAAGTAATTTATTGTTTTAAAGTGGATAATGAACATTGGTCTCTGTGGGAATATATGTTTGTCATAGACGGTTCTTCGATAGCCATCAGGCAACAATTTCCCCTGATCATGTTTATAAAACATACGGAATGCACTGTATATACCTAACCCTAGTTGACAGCGCACTTTGCAGGTCCCGTCTTACGATCAACTAATAGGTTTAAGTACAACTCCCTTCGTGAAGGTACACAAGCGTGAATCCGTGCAGGAAAATGTCGACCATCCTTTTTATACTCCGTAAAGGACCATCAAATATTTAACGTTAAAATATTTCAGGTGTATTAACAAAGAAAAATTAAATTAAATACATTTTTAGAGTATATATAATTATAGAGTATATATAGTTTTAGAGTATATACTTTGGATGTGAAAATTGAAAGTAATTATATTATGTTATATAAAAGAAAAACTCAGCCATCGAGTACAGACATAATTACCACAATACGCTACGGTAACTCTAAGACTGAAATGATGTACATGAAATGATAGAAAAACATGTATAAAATATATGATATAGAACCATGTAAGACAGAAAGCATGGACAATAATGTTGGAAAATTTATAAAATATCCGACATAGAAACACGTAAAAAATAAACGTTGTAAATAAAATGATAGAAAATGTGTGAAATATCTGAAATACCAACACGTAAGGCAGAAAGCATGGACAATAATGATAGAAAATGTATAAAATATCTGACAGAAACATGTAAGACAGAAAAGCTGTACATAAAATGATGGAAAATGTATAAAATATCTGACGTAGAAACACGTAAGAAAGAAATGCTGTACATAAAAATGTATGAAATACCTGATATAGAAAC
Source organism: Diabrotica undecimpunctata (assembly GCF_040954645.1). Classification (NCBI taxonomy): domain Eukaryota; kingdom Metazoa; phylum Arthropoda; class Insecta; order Coleoptera; family Chrysomelidae; genus Diabrotica; species Diabrotica undecimpunctata. The sequence continues at coordinate 6,760,795 of NC_092813.1, forward strand.
ACATAAGACATAAAGCATGGACAATAATGAATGAAAATGTATAAAATATCTGACATAGAAACACGTAAGGCAAAAAGCATGAATAATAATGATAGAAAATGTATAAAATTGCATGTTTTAAATAATACATAAATTAATAAACAATATGAAAAACTTGGAAAAAAATAATGGATAACAGATGTGGTATAAAACAAAAATTTTAAAATATTTTTTGTATGTCTTAATTTTTTTAATCAAAAATTACTTTATTATTTGTGAAATTCACTGTTCCATTTTAAAAACGAGAAAATTAAACAACATATTTACAAATAATATTGCATGTTTTAAATAATGCAGAAATAAATTAACATAATGACAAACATAGAATGATGGTGTATAAAATTAAATACAAGCCCTCTAAAATATATAAAGTAGTACTTACTTTTTTAAATTGTTTTACTTGTAGCACAAATTTTTTTGTAACACAAAACGAACACGTTATTACAAAGGTGAACTGCAGACTGAGTATAACAAAATGGATTCGTTCATTAAATAGGCAGACGGGTATGACGTAACTCGACTGGAAATTACCGAGAACTGCAAGATGAAGCTTGTTTACACGTGCACCGGATATTGTCGACTGTGAAAACGCTGAATCGTGAGACAATGTTAAAAAGGAATGTTATGATATCCGCTAAAGTTCTCGTTAGCAGTATTTCACATCATATTACGTCCAGCCGTATATGTATACCTATATGACTAACAAGCTGATTCTTGAAAAAAAAATGTTGCACGTGTTTCCAACGACCGTGTAAGAAATGTTAAAAGGAAATGCACATCCGCTGGTTGGAATATTTATAACTATTTATAAGTTTAATTATATATACGAAGTTACTCGCAAATTACTAGTAATATATAAATTGAAAAATCAACGAACGAGTTTTTGCTATTACACTATTCGTTGTGGATAAAATATATACAAGGTTGATTAAAAATTACTCGTAAAATATAAATTGAGAAAATTTAAAAGTTCTTAGAAACACGTAAAAAAGAAATGTTGTACATAAAATGATAGAAAATGTGTCAAATATCTAAAATACAAACACGTAAGGCAGAAAGCATGGACAATAATGATAGAAAATGTGAAAAATATAACTGATGTATATAAAATTATAGAAAATGTATAAAATATCAAACATGGACACACGTAAGAAAGAAATGCTGTACATAAAAATGTATGAAATACCTGATATAGAAGCACATAAGACATAAAGCATGGACAATAATAAATGAAAATGTATAAAATATCTGACATAGAAACACGTTGGGCAGAAAGCATGAATAATAATGATAGAAAATGTATAAAATTGCATGTTTTAAATAATACATAAATTAATAAACAATATGAAAAACTTGGAAAAAAATAATGGATAACAGATGTGGTATAAAACCAAAGTTTTAAAATATTTTTTGTATGTCCCTATTTTTTTAATCAACAATTACTTTATTATTTGTGAAATGCACTGTTCCATTTTAAAAACGAGAAAATTAAACAACATATTTACAAATAATATTGCATGTTTTAAATAATGCAGAAATAAATTAACATAATGACAAACTTAGAATGATGGTGTATAAAATCAAATACAAGCCCTCTAAAATATATAAAATAGTACTTACTTTTTTAAATTGTTTTACTTGTAGCACAAATTTTTTTGTAACACAAAACGAACACGTTATTACAAAGGTGAACTGCAGACTGAGTATAACAGAATGGATTCGTTCATTAAATAGGCAGACGGGTATGACGTAACTCGACTGGAAATTACCGAGAACTGCAAGCTGAAGCTTGTTTACACGTGCACCGGATATTGTCGACTGTGAAAACGCTGAATCGTGAGACAATGTTAAAAAGGAATGTTATGATATCCGCTAAAGTTCTCGTTAGCAGTATTTCATATCATATTACGTCCAGCCGTATATGTATACCTATATGACTAACAAGCTGATTCTTGAAAAAAAAAAATGTTGCACGTGTTTCCAACGACCGTGTAAGAAATCTTAAAAGGAAATGCACATCCGCTGGTTGGAATATTTATAACGATTTATAAGTTTAATTATATATACGAAGTTACTCGCAAATTACTAGTAATACATAAATTGAAAAATCAACGAACGAGTTTTTGCTATTACACTATTCGTTGTGGATAAAATATATACAAGGTTGATTAAAAATTACTCGTAAAATATAAATTGAGAAAATTTAAAAGTTCTTAGAAACACGTAAAAAAGAAATGTTGTACATAAAATGATAGAAAATGTGTCAAATATCTAAAACACAAACACGTAAGGCAGAAAGCATGGACAATAATGATAGAAAATGTGAAAAATATAACTGATGTATATAAAATTATAGAAAATGTATAAAATATCAAACATGGAAACACGTAAGAAAGAAATGCTGTACATAAAAATGTATGAAATATCTGACAAAAATACGTAAGAGAGAAAGCATGGACAATAATGATGGAAAATGTATAAAATATTGAATAAAATTTGAGAAGTACTGGAAAGGATGATAGAGAATGTATAAAATATCTAACATAGAAACACGTAAGAATGAAAGCATGGACAATAATTATGTAAAACGTAGAAAATATCTGACATAGGAACACGTAAGAAATAAATGCTGTACATAAAATGACAGAAAATGTGTAAAATATCTGACATACAATCACGTAGGGCAGAATGCATGGACAATAATGATAGAAAATGTATAAAATATAACTGCTCTACATAAAATGATAGAAAAAATCTGACATAGATACACGTAAGGCAGAAAGCATCGGCCATAATGATAAAAAAAATGTATAAAATATCTGACATAAAAACACGTAAGGCAGAAAACATGGACAATGTTGATGGAAAAATGTATAAAATATCTGACATAGAAACACGTAAGAATGAAAGCATGGGCAAAAATGATGTAAAATGTATAAAATATCTGACATAGGAACACGTAAGAAAAAAAATGTCTAAAATATATGGCATAGAAACACGTAAGGCAGAAAGCATGGGTAATAATGAACGATTTACATGTAAAATTTGCTGAATAGAGAATAATTATATGTCGAAACCGGCAGAGTCTAACATATTATTCAATTGCCAACAATGAGCATAGATGTAAACAACAAAAAAAATCTTTATTATCCCCATCACAAACATCGCTAACACTGAATATTACCAACAGGCAAAGGTCTACTCGGATGGTGTTACGATGAAAAAAGGAGTGTGTAAAAGTAAATCGACGTCGGCATATTGTAAGGTTACTCTAGAGTTCAAATACGACAAAAAAATGGTTATTGCTGTAATACAGATGCAAGGATATAAATTAAAGTAAAGTTTAAAGTATTTGTTTTTTTTGTTTATAACTCAGTTGTTGAAATGACCTATTGTAAATACGAAGAAAATTTTCTAATAGAATACCTGCGGGAACACTTTACAACAATATTTTTAACAAAATATGGTGTGTACAAAAATATTATTCTGCAAAAGAGTGCGAATGTTTTTTACCCACACTTAATTGAAAATAATATTAAGCTTCCAGTTATTCTTTTTGTAGATGGGCACAAGAGTCACTTAAGTTACCAATTAAGTCTATTGTGTAATGAACTGCAGATTGAAGTGATTGCACTTTATCCTAACTTCACAAGGATTTTACAACCCTGTGACGTTTCTATTTTCCGTCCATTAAAAGAAGCTTGGCGGCAATCAGTGAGAGAATGGGAAGAACAGCATCCAGGAGGGGTAGTGAATAAGGTTGTATTTGCTACTATATTGGAGCAAGCTATAAAAAAAATCTGTAAAACTGAAACAGTAGTAAATGGTTTCAAGGCTTGCGGATTGTTTCCATTTAATGCAGATGCTATTGACTACACAAAATGTTTAGGCAAAGAAGTAGTAAAAAATTTAATCATTTCAGATCATCAAAAGAAACCCAAGATGGACTATAATACTTTTGTAAATATCTTAGGTCCTGAAAAAGTTCATAGCTTAGAGAATTTAAAAGAAAATCCAAAGAATAATCTACCTAGCGATGATAATTTGAATTTGTTGTTCAAAATTTGAAATTTTTTTGAACATGATCCAAAACATTCGGATAACCCAATGGTTCTAAAAAATAGAGACACAAACATTAATATTATTCAAAATGTGGTTATCACATCTCCCGTTATAAATACTGAAATAAAAATATCAGAACAGAGTGGTATTGAAAATGTAAATATTTCTGAGAGTAGCAGTACCAATGATATCCATTTTCAACAATATAAAACTAATGTTTATGACTTACCCTCTACAAGTAAAATTATTGTTAAACACGAATTGTTGGGTAACTTTTTAACTTCTCCTACTGTACCGAAAAGAAAAAATAAACGTAACACGGAACGACTTCCTTTTGCTATTACATCTGCACGATATCAAGAAATGTTACGGAAAAAGGAGGAGATAAAAGAAGAGCAGGAAAAACAAAAACAAGAAAGGAAACGGAAAAGAGAAGAAAAATTAACCATAAACCAGTGTAGCAAGAAAAAGAATTCAAAAAAAGTCAAATGTTTTATTTGTTCAAATGATATTCAATTGAACAAATTAAAATGCGATGACTGTAATCTTTATTATCACGAATCTTGTATTCCTGTTAATCATAGACAGCATATACCTAACGATGGTGATCTATTTATATGTCACAACTGCTTCAATCTCCAGGATAGTGATTCTGATGCTAATAACAGTAACCAAGACAGTGAGGATGAAGACATTGACGAACTTTTCACTCAATACAAAGAAGCACAAAAACATTTATAAAATTTAATTGTGTCAACTGTATATAGGTACCCCATACCGCACAGAAATCTTAGGTTTTTCCTGTAATTTTCATTTGTTTCTAGTTTTTTATTGTGTTAAAGCAGTCGTCCAATAACTAATTTTGAGTGTCCTGTAACTAAATAAACTGTCCAATAATTATAATTTTTGTAACTATTTTTAATAAATATATATTGACAAAAAATATTTAACACCTTCTTTAAATCCTTTTATCCATATTGTAATAAACTGTTTAGACTACCTTTTGTATAAATTTCAATTCAATCTGCAGAGAACAATGTGAATTACGAATTTTTAAAGTTGAAATTTTTTTAAGTGTCCAATAACTGTATGGTTTACCCTATATCTCCATTATTTATAAACATTAAGAAGTAAAATTTGGTCAAATTTTAAATGAAAATCTAATCTTTATATTGAATTTTATAGCTATTATATTCATCCAATTTTTCAAATCTTAAAACCTTTCGAAACGAAGTTACTTTCGAAAGATCGACATAGGAAAGTGGAGGGGAAACTGTTTTAGCTCATCGCTGCAAAATTTAATATTATGGTTACGGATTTATCATTCAAAAGCTTCATCAGTTCTGTAAAAATTTCATCAGGTCCATTTGCTTTTCCATTTTTAGCGTTTCTTATTGCGTATTCTACTTCTTCTTTCAATATGTCTGGCCCAGTTGCATTGATTATCTGAGTTAAGTTGTTTCTATCGTCTTCAAATAATTCATTCAGGTATTCTGTCCATCTTTTTATTTTATTCTCTAGATCTACAAGAAGATTTCCATCTTTGTCTTTAAGTTTACCTATTTGACATTTCTTTATGCTTCCTGTTATCTCTTTTACTTTTTTGTGCATATTGAACGCATCGTACTTTTTCTCATAGGTTTCCATTTCTTCACATTGTTCTTTAATCCACTCCTCTTTGGCTTCTTTTATTCTCTTTTTTATGTTGTAATGTGTTTATTTATTTCTTTGTATTTGTCTGGGTAATTCTTCATCTTTCTTCTTTATTCCATCAAGTGTAGTATATCTTGTGTCATCCACCCCTTATTCTTTGTTGTTGTTTTTGTAAGATGTTTCTTTTCTGCTGTTTGTATAGGTATATTTATGTACTTTATTTTTGGTTAACGTTGTTTGTATCGTTAATTTGTTGCTGCACTGAACAGAGGTTTTCATTTATCTCTTCTCCTGTTTCTTGTCGTATATTTTTGTTTCTAAATTTATTTAAATCTAGTGCCTTTCTGTGTAATCTTCTAATCTTTTTTGGTCTCGCCTTTATCACAGTAACTACCGGGTTATGATCTGAACCAATATCAGCTCCTGGGTATGTCTTAGTACATTTAACAGCATTATGATACCTCCTTGCTATCATAATGTAGTCTATTTGATTTCTCACTATTTTTTCTTTGGTATGTTGTGGAGATGTCCATGTATATAACCGTCGAGGAGGCAATTTGAAAAAGGTATTTGTTATTACGAAGTCTTCACTTTGGCAAAATTGAATCAATCGATCTCCTCTGTCATTTCTGTTTCCAAGCCCATATTTTCCTACTTGTTCTCCTACCTTACCTTGACCCACCTTGGCATTAAGATCGCCCATTAATATGTTAATGTATGGAAAGACTGACTTAATAAGTGAAGACAAACAACCTGCAACAAAAAGGTTCAGACCTGACAGTGAAGTCGAATAAATGAACCAAATTTTAACTTTTAAACCAATCTTTGTAAAGAAAATAAAAAAAGTAAAGTTTAATAACCATTGCAAAACTTAATAAGGCAAGTGATGAAAACATCGACTTATTTTATCAAAGCAGTAAGGCAGATTAGATTAATATTGTATATCATATTTGTAAGAAAAATATAATAAAAATCAATATTGTTAATTATAAAAATACAAACAATTATAATTAATATAAGGAATATAATAATATAATGTGTAAAAAATTACCTGAAATTTAATTTATAAAATATATAAGTATTATTACATCATTGATATAAAATGAAAAAACATATGTTGATTTTCCGTGATTTTCCGAGATTTATGGGGGGTGAAAATTATGTCATCATTATTAATACTGCGACAGACTATTCGAGCAAATTAAAAAAAAGTAAGTATTTAGGGTGAATTTCAAATGGACTAAATTTTTCCGAGTTTTTCCTTATTTTCCGCCTAGTGAAAACTATGTAGTTATTCATATTTTGACGAGCTACCCTAGAATAAAAAAGAGGCTTGCAGCTGCAAAGGAAAGCGAGATAATGTAAATTTTTCCTACGTGTTGCAATTTGAAGTTCCGATGCCGAAAAAAAAACGAAGTTGAAACAGATATCTTCTCCACTTTCCTATGTCTCTCTTTCGAAAGTACCGTCGTTTCGAAAAATTAGATAAATTCTATAGCTATAAGTTTCAATATAAAGTTTAGATTTTCATTCAAAATTTGTGCAAATTTTACTTCTAAATGTTTATAAACAATAGAGATATGATTTTTTTAAAAATAGTCACTAACTTCGTTCCTATTGGTCATAAAAGGTTTTTTTATTTTTTAATGTGAGCTTTTTTACCAGCTATCCAATAATTGTACCTACAAGTCTGTAGCTTGAAAAATATAGAAGTTATTACAATTGTTTATAAGTAACAAACATACCCCTTTTTCAAACGTTTATTTTTTAAATAATTTCGATGAAAACTCAATATGCATTCTGAGATAGTCTAAGTATTAAAGAATCCTATGAAATTTGCTGAATGTGTCTAGCATCATGCATAGGGCAAGCTCAATAGTTTAAATAATTAGCCCCACGGATAAACAAATTAAATAACTTATAAAATATTTGACTGATGGGGGGGAAATTTCGCACAAATCTAAAAGATGGTAATTCTTTGATGCTTAAATGTAATAATACCATTTTATTTTGTTAATAAAAAAATTAATAAAATTTATAAATTAGTGCAACAAAACTGCTTTTTTGCAAATATCTCTGTAAATTATTTATAAATTTTAATTAAAAAAACGGGAAAATAAAGATATCCTTGACATAAAAAAATGCCAAAAATATTGTTTATTTAAAATATAAGGGAAAAAATTTATAGACAAAAAATCAAATTATGACCATAAATTATTGCTTAAAAAACGCAAGGTAAAACTAGATTTTTTCATCTATTCATCATCTAGTATCCCCCACCTATGTCTTAAAAGCTTCAGATATCTGCGAAACATTTTTCCACCTTTTTTTTAACCAGACTGGGCTAAATAAAAAAATATAAATTATTAACAAACAACAATGGATAAAAAAAGATGAGAATATGTAATATAATATTGATGTGTTGTAGACAAGAGTACTTAGAACAAACTTTATATTGAATTGGAAATCAAAAGTAAACCATACATGAGCAAACCAAATAAAGCTTCTAAAGTAACTTCTAAGGTTCTAAAAATCAAAGTTGACTAGACTCCAAACTCCTGATAAATGGTAAACGGTATAAGCTATATCAATGTTTAGAAGTGCCGATTTTAACAATAGCGAAAACTACCTGGGTATTACTTTATTAAATGCAATCTATAAAATATATTTCAAAATTATTAAGAAGACATATATTAACAAATTTTATAAACATAAAAACATTACTTTTGCCGATGATCAGCTGAGACATCATTAATTACAAAATTTACATGTTGCATGAATATACAATGCGGTCCATATATACGGAATACATTCTTTTTAGCGTTATTATGTACTATCTGAAAAAAAAACTTGAAACAGGTCGATTTTAATTCTTACATTGACAATTAACAGTATGAAAATATTATCCCCCTTCAGCATCCCCTTTGAATTATAAGCACCAAAATTTTAAATAACAAAGGGGGTCGTGTGTCACCTTATTAGAAAGGGAGATTTTGAGTTTGTTCAATAATAAGAGAGAACATTGATTTTTACAATTAAATTAAATGTTCAATTTGATCACCATTATTCACTTCTTGACAACAAACGAGGCGATTTTGGAATTCTCGTACAACATTTTTTATGACCACGGAGGTTATTTTGTTAATTTATTCTGTTATCCTAACTTTTAAATCAGAAATATTGCCTAGTCGATTAAAATATACTTTAGAAATAATTCGTATCTGTTCTGCTAAACATTAGGGAAAAAACTTTGAAGATAATAAAATATTAGTCAAAAAGCCAAATAAACAATTGATATGAATCTAGCAGGCTGCTGTCATTTCGGTATTTAAAGTCACTAAAAGACGTCCGTATAATATTTGTGCGGGTATTAAATTTAATTATGGCTCATTTGTCCAAGACTCACATTTTAATCATGATTGCTTGTAGTAACAAAACAAGAATTCAAAAGGAGGTTTGTGAAATGTTTAAAAATCAATACTATGGTCAACAAGTTTCGCAGTTTATTAGCAAAATTAAAAAGAAGTATTGTTATACCGGACATGTAAAAAATATTGAAAAACCAGGTAGAAATTTTAAATTTACTAATGAAAAAAAGTTAGATGTACTTCTAGAGATTGAGGATAATCCTCATAAGACAACTCGAGAACATGCCGCTGTCAATCATGTAAGTAAAATTTACTTATCTATTTTCAGAGTTTTTTATTAAAAAAATATCACCCTTACAAAGTTCAGTTGGTTTAGAAGTTAAATGAAGATGATCCTGATAGAAGGCAAGAATTCTGTGAAATAATGATGGACAGAATGAACGCAAATTTGCAGTTCGTAAACAAAATAGTGTTTTCCGATGAAGCGACGTTTTATTTAAACGGAACGGTTAACAAACAGAAGTGTAGATATTGGAGCAGAGAAAATCCTCACTGGGTGTGTGAGACTCACACGGGCTTAAAAAGTTAACGTTTGGGCTGGTCTCATTAACAATAAAATTATTGGTCCTTATTTTTTTTAAAGGAGGACAGTTAATGATGAGGTTTATCTAGATTTTTTAATAAACTTTTTAGTGTCTACATTACGAAATTTTTTCCTGATGGTAATCATCCCAATGAGATAAATTGATCTATTTGCTACCAAAAAGACGCATTTTCCACGTATAATTAGAAATTATTTAAACGAGGTTTTTCCCAATAGGTGGATTGGAAGACTTGGAACGATCGAATGGCCGGCTAGATCCCCCGATTTGACTCCTCTCAATTACGTCTTATGGGGTTATTGAAAATCAAAAGTATATTTAAATAAACCAAACAGTATTGCTGATTTAAGTGAATGGTGGTCATTTTTAACATTTAATTTAATTGTAAAGTACATTGAAAAATACATTCTAAATATTATGTGACATTATTGTCTTCATTGAACCTAAAGTTTTGTGATAGAGACATTATCAAAATTTTACATCTTAAAAATCAATTTTCCCAGTTATGATTGCACCAAACTTAAAATACTTTATATTGATGAACAAAGGACTAAAATCCCTTTCTAACTATGTGTCATACTACCCCCTTTGTTATTTAAAATTTTCGAGGGGGTACTGGAGGGGTATAATATTTTCATACTGTAAATTGTCAATTTAAGAATAAAAATCAACCTGTTTTATACAGAACTAACAGAACGACCAAGATGCAAAATATTTATTAAACGCTATACAATTATGTCTAATTAGGATTCATACTCCAATCAGAGTATTTATATTGTAATTTTATAATCACTGAATTCTTTTACGATTTGGTCACAAGTGATTCATGTTGGCAGTTTTTCAAAGCTTACTCAACGATTTTGTCGTGGGTAGCAACAACCAGTACAGCGATGTCAAATATTAAGGTTGATCTGCAACCCCAAAAGATAAACTCAAAATTCAAAAAAACTGAAACAATTTGAGAAGGTATATGTGATGACTAGAAGTATTTGGACAACTTTTAAGCAAACTGAAGCGATGGTAGTATCATTGTTTAAATAGGACTAGTTAGCCAACGCAATGTATAAATTTGTCTGATTCTAATTGAGACAGTCACTAGATGTCACCACTCTTTCTGTCTCAATAGATTTTAATATACCATTGTTTGTTTGATATACATTATACTAGATGGTGCAATGTGAAAAAGTTAAGGACTAAACTAAACGTCCATTTTTGATCCACTGAATTAAATTCACCAGCGTTGCAATATTTCACTGACATAGTAGCAACAGGTTTACTTACAAATAAAAATGTTTGGTACAAAAAACAGACCTTGAATCACTTAAGATATTCATTTAAAATAGAGTTATTACTATCAACTAGTAAATATCGTGTCAAATAAAATTGTACATAAACGTACTGTGGCTTCTAAATCTTCCTATATCTAAATAAGTTTAAAGAATTTAAATATTTTATTTTATTTGGAAGTGTATTACAAAAATTTGGTCCGAGGTAAGTAAAACATTTTAATTATATGTGTTTAAAACATAAAAAAACATTGTATGAGAAATGAACAAATTAGGTATTTAGAAATATATTTTACCGGATAATACATACATTCGATAATATTTGAAAAAAGTGATTTTAAATTAAAATAATGTTACTTCCATAATAAATAAATGGTTTTTTACAGATGGCCGGAAATATTTGTTGTTATTACAAATGTGGTTTATCACCATACAATATTCATGGATTAAGAATGTTCAGATTTCCGACAAAAATCCTTCGGCTTGTCAAAGATGGATATTACACTCTGGTAAGTAAATAGAAACTTTTTTTATATTCTTTTATTTTACACCGTTTTCGTTACGTAATTAACTTGAAAAAATGTTTAATTTTTTTTTTCATTCATCATTTTTTATTATCGCCACGGTGCACGCGTCATATTCGAGATGCATTAATTTGAATTTTACGTTTTCGTTGGTATTATAATTATGATATAATAAACTTCGAAAAAACAAATTAGTGAATAAATATCAAGTTAATAAACATAAACAAAGTATTAGATATTTAAATATGTATGTATTTCTTTAGCTATTTTTAGTTATTGTATTGAAAAGTAGAAATAAGTTCATCTTTATCGGAGAACCAATTTATACAAAGGTCCATCTGGGAAAAAATTATTGGTTTCACGTAAAAATTTTATACAGATATTTGAAGGTTCTAAAAGATATATGAGGGTTAGTTAATAATAAATATGTGAAGACATACAGGTGATTTTGGCTATAAACGTTTTTTATCCAGTTAGAGAAAAATAGTTAAAATAAAAATTGTAGATTCAAAAAGTTCTTCCATTTGTGAGTTTCTAAATTAAAATATATAAAGAATTCACCAAAATAGTTGCAAAAAACCCTTGATTTTGTAGAAATATATAAATTTTAATAACTTTGTTTTTGCATAATGGTATGTAATGTAACTAATAAAAATAGTGAGGATTTGTTTATCGTAGAAAGCGATTATGTAAACAACTTTTTGTTGACCTATCCCAGTTTAAAAAAAAAATTATGTTTTACGTGCCACAGAAGCCAAGATATTGCAAATTTTGCAATCGCGCTTCATTTTGAAAAAGTTCAAATCTAAAAAAAAAAAAACCGAGCTCAAATGGTTCTCCATTCTACTTTTCCGAAGCGGTATTTTACGAATACCATCATTTTAACGGGTTATAAATTTTTACTTCTTTACCGCATATGCCATATGTAAGTTGGAACGCACAATTCAGATCTTCATTTAGGGTCCCTTCAATTTTCAGCTCTTACTGTTAATAGACAATGGAAGTATGATTTTAAGAATAAAATGCTTTGGTTTTAAATATCAAATGCTCTCTTGCCTAGTAATGGTCATAGAAGATTCTGTTTTTTTTAGAAAGTGTATTTTTCACCAGTTTTTCATAAGCCTCTAAATAAGTTTGTGGCATAAACGATATCAACGTTATTATAAATGTTTATAAACAGATTAAATAACCTATAAACTATTTGCTCTGATTGATATTTAGCGCACTTTAATAACTTATTAATTTCCATAATTTCAAGGAGCTATGTTACATGTCTTTGCGCAAAAAAGAGTTATTATAATTTATAAATAACTGCAAAAATAAGGTTTTTTTTTGCAACTATTTCTGTTAATAGTTTCATGTATTTTAATTTGGATACTCTCAAAAATTACATAACTTTTTATGATCTACAACTCTAAGAAAAGGTGAAAAAATCTTAAAGAGATATTTAAAGTCTCTAAAAGGTATATGAGGGGTAGCTGATGACAATTAGGTGAAGACTACAGCTAATTTTGCTTTGATTTTTTATTAAACAATCGTAAAAAGTGAAAAAAGTTTATGCGCATAAAACGTTTCTTATTCATGTTAGAGATATATGATTAAAATAAAAGTTATAGATCATAAAATGTTCTCTAATATTGAGATTTTTATAATTAAAATACATAAAGAATTGACCGAGATAATTTAAAAACCCTTATTTTTAAAGTAAAATTTATAAATGTTAATATAAATATAAATAATATACATATAAATAACTTTCTTTTTTGCATAACGATATGTAATACAACTATTTAAAATTATGGCAGTTAATGAGTTTTTAAAGGGTGCTAAATATCATACAGAACGACCATAAGTACAGTTTATGAGTTATTCAATTTGTTTATCCAGGAGACCGATTATTTAAACAACTGTACTTGTCCAAACAGTCACTCTAGGGTTATTTTGTAAATAGATATCGATTTTTATGGCTTCGTTTTAAATTATTAAAAAAAGACATCAAGATTATATTAAATTTGTTTTTAAAAATCAGTTTGAAGAATAACAAATTTTTAGCATATAAAAATTTCTAATAACTTTGACTTTTTTATGTCATACACTTGTATGTAGGCTCAATATAAAGCTAATAAAAAAAACATTTAAAACAAAAACCAAAACCTTCTACGGCCCAGAGGAAATCAAATAGCATTTTTTTTTATTTAAGAAATTGCCAATATTTTCATTGTTTATTAGCATTAAGAGCTGAAAATTGAACACATTGTAAAAGAATATCTTAATTTTATAATTCGATTTATAAATAGCATACACAGTGAAGAAGTAAATTAGTTTTGAAACATTAAAATAATGGTACTCGTAAAATATCGCCACAGAAAAATGCAAGGGAGATCTGTCCGCTGCAATATCTCAGCTTGTTTCTTGTTATTGGTTATGGAAATTTCTGTTTTTTTTTTTAATTGTGCTTTTACACCAGCTTGTCATTGAGCCTACGTACAGCCGTATGACATGAAAAATATCAAAAGTAGTAAAAATGTTTAGAAGCTAAAAAGCACTTTTTTAAACTGTTTTTTTAATAAAATGTTGAAGTTTATAAATAAAGTTTCAAATAATCGATTCAAAAAACGTCAAATAACTGTCAAAGGTTAAACACCCTTTTTAAAGTTCCTCACGGATTTTAAAGATTTAAACAGGGTTAAACAGATAAAGTAATTCATCGACGAGTTAACAATACGAAGCGAAGTTCTTTAATCACAATGTGATAAGAAAACGAGTATCAAATTTGGTTTTATATTTCAATAGTCGAATTTAATTGCAGCTATATAGGTGTAATTAAAGAAAACCAGTGAAAATCCCAAGAAATAGGTGAGATCCTTTTTTTCTTTCTTTCCAGTTCTGGACCCTCTTCCAATTAGGTACTCACATTTAGGTATTGTGTTACAGTCTAAGTAACTAGGACTACACATCATGAACAGCAATTAAATATTTACATTTACACAAAACAACTTCAATTCCAACCCAAAATCATATGTCGTTGACGCAGTCTCTAGACCTCCTTCCCGTTTGTTTTCTAAAAGGGAACAAGTTATTGTCATGCACTCCATTTTGAATACTGTTTTATTTAAATATATTAAAGAAATTGGTGAAATAGTTTATCCAAAAAGTATTACTTTTACATCTCGCATTTCGAATAATCGAATCTGCATTTTCCTCACTTCTACCGACATCGTTGATCAACTAATACACCAAACGTCATAATTAATTCCACCGTCATCTTTATCTGCAAGCTTCTTTCTGCGACCAAAAGAATCCTTATTTCAAATGTATCTCCTTCCATCCCGCATTCACTAATCGAGCAGTCCCTAAAAAATACGGAACATCAGATGATCAATAGGCATATATCATGAGTTTTCCTAGGGTAACATTTGTAATAGCTCACAAGGTGAACTTTGAAGTGCAATCTTCTCTGTTAATTAACCATGAAAATACATCCTTTAAAATATTTTTATTCTCTGACAGAATATAGTGTTTTCTTTGTAAGCTTACGGGTCGTACCGTGGAGTCTGATTGCAAAGTCTCCAGTTGACCAGATTACACACTCATTGCAGCTAATGCTCCTCCCTCTTCTTCATTTTCAGATGACTCTAAGGAGTCCTTAATCCTGAATCCTTAACTTCATCAAAAGAATTTCTATCTTCGGAAATTGAGTCCATCTCCGTTAACTGAATACCCATCCTGGCTGCCATTATGGATTTATCCATCTCTCGTCGTACTAATTCAAAGCCCATGTTTGCAGTAGGACAAAAACGGGGACACTTCAATGACAGTCCTCCTGATACTCCTACCATTCTATCTTCATCCGGTATTCTTGCTCTATTAAGTTCTTTTCCTCCTTCGAAATTTTCAATGCCACCCAAACCAGCCAAAAAATGTCCAAATCTAATCTTTGATTGGATTACTCGATGAAACCTTATTATATTTCCGCTATAGAAATGATTTACAAAGATAATCCGACTAATTTTACACTCAATTCCACGCAACTTATTACATTTCTTGAGAACTCTTTTGTATGTATCACCCCACTACAAGAAGCTTAAAAATCCTCCAACATAGATGGTATTCAAAAGGACTTATTGCAGCTCTACATAGGTACAAGGAAAAGATCACTAAAAAACCGTATCACTAGAATCTTAAAAAAGTTAAAAGAACAGCCTATCTCCGACTTACAAGAGTATATATAAGTGCATCCTCTGATAAATCTTCTGATGTCAAATCTAATCACAGCATACATGATGAATAGAATTTCTCTCTTTCTCTCCATTTATTAATTTTTTCTGCTCTCTGTATATTTTTACTTCATCTTTTGCCAAATTTAGACACGATATTTAATTAAGTAAGAAAACTTTATGTACATCAAATACTAGCCCAAGTCCAGTGTGGAAAAAAAATTGTTAATAAAAAATAATCTTAAAATATCCAATCTCTTTTTTAATCAAAAGTTTATCCTTCACAATTAAGAGACAGCTAAGATTCTGGCAGAAAATTAAAAATAAAAGTTTTGCAACAAATCTGAACCTAACCATATATACTCTTTTCTTCTTTCGCCCTTTCATTATTCATCCTCAGTTTCACAACAAGATACCAATTATCCGAACTTTCGTATAAACTATTTCGAACTAAAAGCTGCACTCAAATCCTATAAAAACACAAAAATTAGGGTTTTCTAGAATTATCTTGAAAAATTTCTCGAAAATTCCTTAGGCACCAACGACCCTCTAAATGAAGCCAGTAAATTTACCACTGACATACCGCTGACAATCGTTAATGAAAGATCTTGCCCTAATCTATACTAAGATAAAAGAAAGATCATTACAAAAAAAAAATTGTTAAAATCCTTTATAAAAGGTACATAAATTAAAAAAACCCAAACGGGCTATGTCATGAAGACAAATTGTTTTCGGAATCCATATTCCATCATGAGTGTCTAGGTGTACATTTTTTGAGCCACTAAATATCTGGGTAAAAACCCGATAAAAGTTATATGTTACAATTTAGTTTACATTATTTAGTCTTATATATTAGGATGTTAAAGTTACCAGTGGATATGATAACTCCACTCTCATTTATAAAAAAACTGTTTCACAAATCCAAGGCAATAAAACTAACCTTCATCCTATGAATTTAGTCATCCTTTATTCCTATATCCTAACTATTTCTCCTATCATCTTCAACAACACGGTTATCTTTGACAGTCAATTCATTTCCGACACACTCGCTAATGGGGTTGAAGACAGATTCAATAAAAGTAATATGGCTTTTACTCCCAGTTCTTTACGCGCTCAATCTTTCTCCACCATCTCGTCAACTCCACACGATGTCAAGTTTTTAAACGCCTTGTTGACCCTAAATAAACTAAAATTTACCTTGTTTTCATGTACAAAATCTGCTGATGATCCCGATGATATCCCTTATATATTTTTAAAAAATCTCTCTAATACATCTCTCTCCAAACTTCTCGAAATTTATAACCTTATCTAGAACACACAAAAATTGACCAGCCCTCTATAACTCCAATATCTTTCGTCTGATTTCTCTTACTTGTATTACCTGCAAACTTCTCGAAACAATGATCAATGAAATACTCACGTGGTTCGTTAAACAGTATAATATTATTCCCGACGCTCAATCCGGCTTCCGACGTAATCGGTCTACTATTGATAACTTTTTTATTTTTCAAACACACATTTCTTAAGCAATCTATAATGAACAAGATGTAGCATTTATATTTAACGTTGAAGGGGCATTTTATTCAGTCTCCAGAAAAGCAATCATTGACAAAATCTCCCACTATAATTTAAATGGTAATATTTTCTCATTTGTAAAAAAATATCTAATTGAAAGAAAGAATCTTTAAAGCCCTTGCCAAGGGTAAACTTTTTCGATCTCTTCCTCAAAATTAAGGTGTTACTTTAGAATCTGCATTAAGTTTAACTTTATTCATTCTTGCCATCAACGAAATTTGCCTCCCATCTAATATGTTCAATACGCTGATGACCTAATCATTTACTGCCCTCTTAAATCTGTCCCATACTCATATAAACTTATACAAAGTGTAGTAAATCTACTTCAAGATAGATTTAACGAACTAGGATTATCACTCTCTGAGAGCAAAACCAAATTAATAAAATTTTCCATAGGGATTTCCACTCCCTTACCCCAAATTTTATTTAACAATTCTCTACTTTCTGGTGTTAATTATTGTAAAATTCTCGGTTTTATGTTTGACTCCAGATTAAATTGAAAAAATCAAATCTCTGAACTTAAAATCAATTGTTTTAAAAGGTTGAACATTTTAAAACCCTCAGTCATCTTCAATGGGGTGCCAATAAAACTACTTCTAGGTCTGAGCGCTTTTCGCTTTAGTCCTATTGAGAGTGTATACCGTGAATCTAATGAACTTTCTCCTACCCTAAGACTATAATCACTTCTACTTTCGTATGCTACATCAACATCTGCAAATCCATTTAATCCCGTTCATTCCCTAATTGCCACAATGCCGTCTTCTTCCACTAACAATAATCAACACCTTATCTAAAACCTATACCTCAATTAATTTGTCCACTACTTAAAAATATTGACCTTTTTCTGACTAGTTCATTTCCTCTACCTTTACTTCCCCTCTGGGCTAAAGATCTCCCTTCAATATATACCTCACTCACTATTTTTAACAAACTTGAATCTTCTAACCTTCTTATAAAGAAAGCATTTTTAGAATTTAATTCTCTATACAGATGCTTCTAAAACTACCACTGGTATTGGTTGTGCAGTAACCACTAAACATGAACTTGTAAGATCATCTCGGTTACCCTTAATATGCAACGTTTGCACAGGTGAACTATATAGTATTGTGTTGGCTTTTAAATGCATCTCACATCAAAACAGACATATTGCCATTTGTTCAGATATCTTTCATATATCCATTTAGTCAATACAATTTTCACTGAGCACCTATTAGTTCAAAACATTCATGACATATACCAAAATCTCTCTGCTTACGATGTAACAGTCTCTCTCATATGGCTGCCTTCTCACACCGGAATTACTGGTAATAAAACAGCAGATAATTTTGCCAAAGAAGCTACCAACCATGGGGTGACTGAAGTCACTCCAATTCAACTAGCTAACGAATCTCGAAATTCGTTTTTAAAAAGTCGGTAGAGGATACTTGACAAAACTTAAAGCAAAAGAGCAAAACAACTTTTCATAAACTTCAATCTTTTATTGGTCATCTCTCCCTAGACTTCATAACTAGAAGAGAAGCATCGGCTATTACAAGACTACGAATCAACCATACCAAACTAACCAACTGCAAACAATTCACCAACCTGTATAAAGCACTGGACTTGAAACCTACTCTAAGAAACTAGAGAATTGTCTACCTCTTCCTCAACTGTAAATTGTATATGTTGATTATGATACTTGAAAATGTTGACTATTTCAATAATTTTGTGTTTAGGAAGTGCCAAAATTAAATCATCTACATATCTTTAAAAAAAAGGAATGAAAAAAGTGCAATTGTTGATACAATCACTGATAACATCATTCATGATATAGCTACTTAGAATGGGTGAAAGACTAGATCCCATAGGACTACCAAAAACGACTAAAGACTACTAAAAAATTTCTTTTTTCTTACTCTTATACATATATATATATATATATATATATATATATATATATATATATATATAGTATTTGTATATGAACTGAGTGGACTGTATATTATTTTTATTTGGTCGAATTAAAACGCATTCGCTTACGCATAAGGGGTTTATTTACTAAATTTACAATATGAATAAAAATGTGTCTTCACACCACGGCGGTCGGTGAAGGTCTCTCTCTGTTGAATTTTGAATTTAAGACGCCACCTCGGCACGGACCATCGGGCTGGTAAGCTGCGTTGCCGATGCTCGCAGTCTCTAACATGCCCCCGGCCTTGAAAGGACCTGCTTTCAATCTTGAATTGGTATTGGGCAAATTTTTGGAAAAGCTCGACGAATGACACCAGTTGCAGTTCAGATCGATGCCACTCGACAAATTCCATCCTTTCCAGGATGTAACTCCAGAACACGACCCAGTCTCCATTTCAACGGATTGATATTATCCTCCTTCACGAGTACCATGGAGCCTTGTGATAAAGTTCTCTGCGTCTTTTTCCATTTAACCCTCTGCTGTAATTCGGATATATATTCTTTCGACCATCGTCGCCAGAAGTTCTGTCGCATTTGTTCCAGGAGTTGGAAACGAGAAAGTCTTCCAGTAGGTAAATCTGTGATGTCGGGTTCTGGTGTTGCTATTAATGGTTGGTCGATGAGAAAGTGAGCAGGAGTTAATGGATTTTCATCGTTAGGATCGGAAGAGAGTGGTGAGAGGGGTCGGGAATTTAAAATCGCTTCGATCTGTGCAAAAACTGTTGATAATTCTTCAAATGTTAGAATATTATTACCTACAACTCGCTTTAAATGATTTTTGCTTGATTTAATTCCTGCCTCATAGAGGCCACCGAAATGCGGGGAATGTGCTGGAATAAAGTGCCAGTTTATATTTTCGGATGAGCACAACTCCAAAATTTAATTTTGATTTGAAATCAAAAACTTACTTAACGCTTGTAATTCGTGATTCGCGCCAACGAAATTAGTACCATTGTCAGAATATATTTGTTGAGGTTTTCCGCGTCTGCTAATAAATCGTTTTAGTGCTAATAAAAAAGTATCTGTCGAAAGATCAGAAACTAGCTCAATATGAACTGCTTTGACAGCAAAACATACAAACAGTGACATATAACATTTTGAAGTTTTACTGCCCCTACCGTATCGATTTTTAATAATAAAAGGTCCGCCATAATCTACCCCACAAACCTTGAATGGATAACCAGCATCAAATCGAGTTTCGGCAAATTACCCATTATAGGATTTGTGTTCTTCGCATTAAATCTGAAGCAAGTCACACACTGTCTAACTGTTAATTTAGCAAGATTTCTTCCTGATACCGGCCAAATGGACTGACGTAAAGAACTAAGCAAAAGTTGTGGGCCGGCATGCATCAATTTTAAATGTTCTGATTTAAAAATTAATTTGGTTAACGGATTGTGTGCCGACACGATAATGGGATGTTTCTTGTCATACGAATAATCTGAATTTGTTAAACGACCACCAACTCTTAATAAACCTTTCTGATCGATAAAAGGATTAAGATTAAGAATTTTGCTTTTAGTATTGATTTCTTGTCTGTTTAATAAGTTGTTTATCTCTACGGTATATGACTCTCTTTGTGACATTTTGAGAAGAAGCTTGTATGCCTTTCTTAATTCTTCAGTATTAAGAGGACCATTTGTTCGTCTAGAATCTTTATTTGAGATCATTGAAACGAATCTTAGAACAAAGGCTACTGTTCTAATTAGCTTGCTCAATGAAGAGAAGCGACTTATATCTACTACTGGTTCCAACGCACGTATTAAGAATGCATTTGAGGCACACTTTAATTCAGGCAAGTTCTCTGGACACTTTACCTCTTGAGGCCAATCGCATTCGGATTTGTTTAACCAACTTGGACCAGACCACCACAAATTAGATACTTCCAACTCATATGGACTGATACCGCGTGACACTAAATCTGCGGGATTGTCCTTTGAGGAAACGTGCCGCCAATCACAAGAACTAGTTAAAGTTTGTACTTCGGCAACTCTATTCGAGGTAAACGTTTTTAATCGGTGTGGTTCCGTTTTCAACCAACCGAGCACGATTGTGGAATCTGTCCATAAGGTAATTCTTTCAAATGTTGTGTTGTTAAGTGCATCCTTAACAATTGTACATAATTTGGATAAAACAACAGCTGCGCATAACTCGAGTTTGGGAATCGTAATAGTTTTCAACGGACTTACTTTAGATTTTGCGCATAGAAGCCTAACTGAAACTTGATTAGTTCGAGTAATAGAACGTACGTAGATGCATGCTCCATACGCGCGCTCGGAAGCATCCGAGAAACCATGTAATTCAATTGATCGTACATTTGGTAATGTTACGTGACGTGGAATAATTAATGAATTAAGTTTAGGAATCTCAGATTTGAACTTAAGCCATTCACCATGTAACGGTTGAGGAACTGATTCGTCCCAACTTAATCGCTCTAGCCAAAGCTTTTGAAGTATAATCTTCGTTTTAATAATACAAGGCGCTAAAAGGCCTAGTGGATCAAATATTTGACCCACAGCCGAAAGAATGATTCTTTTAGTTACACGACCGTCTATAGCATTTGGTTCAATTTTAAACGTCAAAGAATCAGAATCGCATGACCAACCGAGACCTAATGATTTTGTGTTTTGATCTTCACTGAATTGAACCGGTGAATTGGTCTTCTGTGAAGGTACGTACGCACGCAATTTGAGTGCCATTTTCGCAATTTAAAACACCCTTCAGATAAAATTTTTGAAATACCCACGCCTAAACTCACCGCTTCTTGAATAGAATCAGCACCCGTAATTAAATCGTCTACGTATATATCGTTTTTAATTATTTGAGATAAATCTGGACTGTTTCCTTCACAATTTAAGGCTAGCTCCATGATGCAACGAATTGCTAGAAAAGGCGCTGAAGCAGTACCATACGTAACCGTGTTTAATTCGTATATCTCTAATTCCTCGTTGGGATTACTTCGCCAAAATATTCGTTGCAATGATCGCTCTTTCGGATTAATCATTACTTGCCGATACATTTTCTCGATGTCGGCTGTTATCGTGAATGCATAAATTCGAAATCTTAAGAGTATTGACAAAAGACTACTTTGTATTGTTGGGCCTACCATTTGTAGGTCATTAAGTGATAGACCTGTGGAGGCAGGCCGAAGCATCGAAGACAACACGAAGCTTTGTAGTAACAGATTCCTCTCGAAGTACTCCATGGTGTGGCAAGTAATAGTGAATAGCATTTGTATTCAATTTATTTACTTTGGTCATATGACCTAACGCTTTGTATTCATTCATAAAATCGACATATTTTTTACGTAAATCCGAATTATGCTTAAGTTTTCGTTCTAATGATAAAAATCGCCTTCGCGCTTGTTCTTCCGAATCACCTAATTCATCTGTACCCGTTTTAAACGGAATGGATACTACGAATCTGCCCGTTTCTACATCGCGTTTCGTATTTTCAATAAAATGTTGTTCGCATGACGCTTCTTCTTCGGATATTGCGGGTTTTACACAGCATTCTTCTAATAACCAGAATTTCTCTAGTTGTTTTTGAATATCACCATTTAAAGACAGATTGCAGTGAGATACATTCGAATTTTCTGTAATGTTTCCAGAAATTATCCATCCAAAAGAAGTTTTTTGTAATACTGGCTGATCTGATCCTAGACGTATTTGTCCAATTTGCATCAAATTCCAAAATAAATTTGCTCCAATGAGCAAGTCTATGGGACCTGGTTTGTGGAATTCTGGATCAGCAAGAATTATATTTTTTGGAATATTTAACCTATTGATATTAACAACAGTAGTTGGTTGGATTCCAGTAATTTCGTTTATGATAAGACATGATAATTTTACCGAATATGAACTATGTAGCGACTCCACAGAAATTTCGCATTTTTTCTTAATATGGGATTTGCTACTATTAAGACCTACCACGGCCATATTGATATTTTCTGTTTCGAGATTAAGTATATCGCATAAATTTGATGAAATAAAACTAGATTGGGAACCTGAATCTAGCAACGCGCGTACAGTATGAGGTTTATTAAATTTATCAATTACTTGTACCAAAGCTGTGGCAAGTAAAACGTTTTCCTGAGAAATATTTGAACAAGTTAGAGATACATTTGAGTTCTCTGTATTATTTTCGCGTCTATTGTATTCATTATTTTGTATATGTAATAATGTATTGTGTCTACCGTTACATTTTCTGCAGTTGCTTAATCTGCAAACCGTATTTATGTGACCAGGTCGTAAACAATTTATACATAATCTAAGTCTTTTCGCATGCGTATTTCTTTCTGCTGGGGAAAGTTTAAGAAACTCTGCACAGTTTCGAATATAATGATTTTGTTTGCAGAAAGCACAAGTCATGTTATTTCCCGAACGATCAGCTGTATTATTGTTCCTTAAAGAAACATTTTCCGTATTGACAAACGATTGAGATATTGTGGATTGTTTTTTATGAAAAGAGGAGGTATTTTCTGAAGATGTATCGCGTTTAGATTCTATTGTTTCCAGCAAATCAGCCTTTGATTTTAGAAATGTTTTTAAATCTCGCACTGTTGGATATTGCATTTTCGATCTAAATTCTTCCCACTCTCGCGCTGTTTTATTATCCAACTTAGAGGTTACTATGTAAATTATTAAAGTATCCCAATGTTCGGTGGGTTGGTTTAATTGTTTTAATGCTTTTAAGTGTTTTGAAATAGAATCTATCAAAGACCGTAATATTTTTGACGACTCACATGTTTTAACATCTAAATTAAATAATGCTTTTACATGATTATGAACAAGAAGTCTTTCGTTATTATAGCGTTCGCAAAGCAAATTCCACGCTACAATGTAATTTGCCTCGCTAAACTCATTGCCGATGCTCGCAGTCTCTAACAGTATTTATAAAGAAATGGATGTAAATAATATGCCTTCGACATATAAAAAAAGTTAGATGTGAACATAAACGTAGATTGACCACTGCTGAATTACAATCATTGTTAGAAGCATCGGGCGAGGATGATGTAGATTAAATGAATGGTGGAAGTGACTGACGAAATACTTGCACAAAGTCGTTCAGAAAAATCGAGGATTGCGTTTTGGAAAGAGACAACACAAACAGAATTTAAGACTTTTCTCGAGCTTATGTTCCATATGGGGACAATTAAAATGAACCGTCTGCATGACTACTGGAAAAGTATAGGTAACTTCTCTAATAGTGTTGACTTGACTAGACAATTGTTCATAGCCCATATGAAGAAATAACCGAATCCTCACTTGTCAAAGAAACTAAAAAAACGTTAAGTGGTCTAAAAACTAAAAAGTCCCCTATTCAAACTGGTTTTTAATAAAAAATTTAATAATATGTTAAAAGTTTTTTTAATATACCCTAAAACTGAAGGCGCAAAGAATCGATTGCAAGTTACAAAATACTTATAGAGTCATACGAGTTTGGACAAGTACAGTTATTTGAATAATCGCTTTCTGTGATAAACACATTGAATAAATTGTAAAATATTTTTTGATCTGCTTGATATTTAGCACACTTTAATAACTCAATTGCCATGATTTCAAGTAGCTATATTATCTGTCGTTAGTCAAAAAACAAAGTTATTAACATTTATAAATTACTACAAACATATAATATCTTAGAGTTTATGGTTTTTTGGAATTATCTCAATTATTTATGTATTTAAATTTGGTATTTCTCTACATAGAAAACTTTTTATGGTCTACAACTTTTATTTAAATTATTTTTCTTTAGAATTTATACAAAACGTTTTATAAGCAAAATTTTTTTTTGCCTTTTAAGATTGTTTAAAAAAACAAAGCAAAATCAACTGTACGTCTTTACGAATTTTTCGTCGGCTACCCCTCATACTATTTAGAATTTAAATTTCTGTAAGATTTTTTAAAACTATTTAGCGAGGTTCCGTTAACTACTTTCTTATGGCATGGTCAAAGTCAAATATTATTTTTTATGTGATTATGCCACAATTATTGGTCGATATTGAGATGAAAATTACATTTTTAATTAACTAATATTTAACGATACGATTTCCAATATTTAACCTTGTTTATTGTACAAATGATGTAAAAATGTGTATACACATTTTGTACAAAAAACGTTTTTTGAGAACGATTTCCTGAATTGAAATCAATATGTTAAACATTAAATAATTAAAAATGTGATTCTCATCCCAATCACAACCAATATTTTTGACCTAATCCCACAAAAATCTAATATTTATCTTAAACTATTCACTAATAGCTTCGATTAAACAGCTTGGAAATTGAAATATGTAAAATATTCCTCTACACAACTCTCTGGGAAAAAATATCTAAATTGAATAAATATAACAACTGAACGTTGATATAAAAAAACTAGTTGGTTGACCCCAGCCGGTCGGCAGGTAGTTTCAATGTCTTCATTTGAACCCAAACCGATCGATATATTTATGTTATCAAATATTATTTAAGTATTAACACTGGCAACATCTATTGGCTTTAAAATGATACCAAATACAGTAATTTTACCTCCCAATGTTAAAATGATGGTTTGGTGTAAAAAATTTAATTTATAAAAAAATCGGATTATTAAAAAACCGACAACGGTGCCAAGCCTACAAAGGTGCACTTAACGAACATACACGACTTATAAATAGAAAATGATAGCATTTCTTGGTGATGCTAAATTACTGCAACGTGAAAAGAGCTTAAAACGATAGTGGGATGTATATATATATATATATATATATATATATATATATATATATATATATATATATATATATATATATATATATATATATATTGTTATGATGTATTGTTTGTTTGAGTGATGAGCAATGAGTATTTTAATAATATAGGGTTTTTATCGCGGTTCTCAAAGAATTAGTTTGTAAGTACTTTTTTAAATTATCTTTATTATAACTATTATGAAACACACATATATATCTAACCTAGCCAATGTAAATTTAAAATAAACTATCTTTAAATTGATATCTTATAAAACTAATTAAATTCTATAAACAATGTAAAATTTAAACAAACTATCTTCAAAATTGAAATTGTTATGACACTAACTAAATTATATTAACAAAATTTTGTACCTTTCTTTCACTGAATGCCTAAATGAACTGTTTTCCACTATATAGATTCTAATCACCACTGAATGTCTTCGTACTTCGGTTATCCTTGTTTTTGTGAAATTACTTTTTCCAATTATCAGCTTCTACCAATTTAAGATATATTTTTCTTCACCAGCATTTATAAACCACCAAGCAAACCAGCAAAACAGCATTTATATTTATTCTTCTCTTCCATATACCAATATCCAATTATTATAAGTTGATTTATACTAATCTCCAATCATAATATAATTTTAATTTCTTCCAATATACTTTTTTTAATTATATTAAACAATTGGACTATTTGTAACTGATTCACTGACTCCAACTAACTTTCATATTTCTGACTAAACTTTTCTGACTGACTTCTTGAAAATTCTGAACAATTTACTTCACTAACTAAATGTGTCTACTAACTTTCATAATAAACTGGCCTCATAGTAACTGTAACTCATAACTGATCCATTCTAATCCAAATCACCGGGTATTTATATCTTTTTTTCTGTTCTAGAATCATCTGGCAATAAATCATGTTCGATTTAGTTCTATTTCTTCTATATGGATGTTCTCGAAAACAATATCTGTTCGATCCACCAACATAATCATTATTCCAGAATGTTTCAACATAAACAGAGGTCAAATTCTGAATTCTGGAGAATTCATTAATGTTCTATTGATAATTTTGTTGACATTTAGGGTTTTCAGATCAGAATAAACATTTAAATCATTAAATATATATAAATTAAACATTTTAAACTAACATTATTATTATAACCCCACTTTATATTCCTAAAAATTCCTAATTTCTGTCAGTCACTTACTGTATAGTTGGTTGCCTATGCACATGGCTCACTTAAATATATTTACAACATTAAAATACAACTTTTTACAATAATTATATGCTAATTTCTTAAAAATGCCCTCACATAAATAATATTTTTATAAAATTCTCTAGTATATAACTTATTAAAATACCAACTACTTTTAATATCTAATATTATGTAGTATATAACTTATAAATTATTTTTTATAAACAATATCATTTCAACACCCCAAAATTAAATTTAAAATAAATAATTTACTTATTATTTTTTTAAATATTAATTTTCTTATCCACATACCTTAGTAATTATAATAAATGAAATAATTTAATTTCCTATTTTAATTGTTCTATCAAATACATCCCTGTTCGCTGTCTATGTCAAAGCAGAGAACAACGGAGCACAGTTCGGCTATTCTATGGTCAAACTGTCATGTCAAATAAAGTTTGTGTGTTGTTTTATTGTGTTTACATTTTACAATGGATGTTAAGATACAAATCTAGGAATTATTTCCATTCAACAGGCTTTCATCCATATAAATTGGTAAGTTTTATACTTTATTATATTAGAAAGACATTTATTTATAGAATCAATTTTGTATCTAACCCCAAATTATGATTTTTAGGGTACAAAATAATTTCCATATGTATCAGACAATAAATATGATGTCAAATTGAATCAAAATAATGAAATCTACCATCTATTTAACAAATCAAGTCTATTGAATAAAATGGATATATCAGTAAGCTGTTAGTGTTAAGTTTATAACCTAGATATATCATTACTTTTTGAAAAATTGTACATTTTTCTTGATTTATTTTTAGTCCAACTTTGTCTAATCTATTTATTATAATTTTTAGGTGTTTCTCATGATCTTCAGCAGTTTTAGAAAAAATTAATATATCATCAATGTAGTGAATTACAAAATGTTCATATTGATCCAAAATATCATGAAGACATCTACATAGAGCACTGCAAGATGATTGAAGTCCAAATGGTACTACTTTGAATTGATATACTACTCCATCTATCTGAAATCCTGTATACTGTCTACTTTTTCTTTCTAGAGGTATTAACCAAAAACTATGCTGTAAATCGATTTTAGTGAAAAATGACATTCCTGTAATTCTTCCTAGTATTCCATCTTCTAACATATTATTAATCGTTCTGTTTACTTCTTCTCTGTATTTATATGGTATTGTGTATGATTTTGTTTTAAAATCTTTTTCTTCTTTAACTTTTATACTATGGATATAATTTTGTGCAATTCTATTTTCTTTATTGACAAGTCCCTTGTGTTGCTGCAATATGGAAATGACTATTGATTTATATTCTTCAGGGCAATTTAAAACTTTTATCATATCTTCTTCTTTACAAATAAAATTATTCTTCATTATGTACTCATTATTCCTTGCTTCCAATTTTACGCACTCCGCCTCGTAGGCATCCATCTGCTTAAAATTTCCATTCCTTAAATATTCACTACAATAATTATTCTTTACATTCTTTTGGGACATTTCCCTATCATCAAAATACATTTCTTCTTCATAAACATCATTATTTTCTTTTAATAATATCCTATCAACTCTTATTCCTTCTTCCACCTCATCTTTCTGCATAAATTTAATTATTTGCCCTTCCAAAGTTACCATTTTTTCTTCAAAATCTATCTTTACTTTCTTCTTTTCCAATTCATTATTTCCCATTAATATATCAACACATAAATCCTTGACAATAAATCCTTGCATATTAATTTCTTTATTAAGAATATTAATTTAAAAATTGGCTAGTTTATCAATTTCACCCAACTTCTTATTATTTGCACCAACAATTTTAATTTTTGGAATCTTTATTATATCTGATAGTTTTAATGTATTAAAAAAAAATTCTCCGAGACTAAAGTACTTTCTGAACCAGTATCTATCATAATTTTAATCATTTTATTTTTGGCCAAAGCATTTATATAAATTAAATTAATAGATTCAATAATTTTCTCTTCATCTAAAGAAATAAATTCAGAAGGTTTTTCATAATAGCAATGGCCTAACTTGTAATTCAGAAAGTTTACTGCACAAAATTTTGATTATTAGAATTGTCAGATTGTATCTGACGTCCTATGTCTTTCCCTACTATGACTTCTACTCACATTTTCTTGCCTTGTACTATTTCGTTCCCTGTCTTCGCAGCTCCTATTCCTTTGTACACAATTTACCTGTCTGTTATAGTTAGGTCGCTCTGTATTTCTTCGATTATTAAAATCTTGTCTATTATTATTAGTACTGTTATTAAAATGTTGTCTATTATAGATACTGTTATTATTATTAAAATTTTGTAAATTATTACCATATCTATAATTATTATATGATTGTCTATATTGTTGATTATCATTTTTATTATATTGAAAGTTATTATTGTTTTTTCTGTTGTTATTATTACTTGTCATATTGCCTCTTTGTATTCTTTGAATAAAATTAATAAAACTATCTATTGTTTGAATATTTTGTACAGTTACGGTTTGCACAACATCAGCATCAAAATGTTTAGATACATTTAAGACTGTTTCATCCTCTCTAAGTGGTGGTTCTAAATATTTTGCAACTGTTATCAGTTTCAATGCATAATCTACCATATTTGATTTTAAATTTTGATTATACTTTCCAAAATATAGAATTTCTCTAAACTTGGCTTGCTCTAGTTCACCCCAATAATAATTTAAAAATTTATTTTCAAATGTTTGAAAATTATCTAAATCATTTTCAATACTAGCAAACCAAGTTGCTGCATTGTCATTTAATGTCACTCTAATATAATCTTTAATATCATTAATATTATTCACAAATCTTAATTTATGTTTTAAACTATTTATGTATACTCTAGGATGCAAATTTTTTATATTACCAGAGAATTTAATCCCAGTCTCATTTGTTAAATTTAAGTAGGGTTTCCCTATGTCTCTCATTTGTGAAATATCATCCATTCTCTCTTCCACATTTCTTATTTGATTACTATTTATTTGGATATTTTGTTGTATATCGTCTAATTTTTCTTCTGTGTTTCTCCTGTCTTCGTTAATTTTTACTTCTAAGTTACATTTCTGCAACTCTATTTTCTGTTCTATATCTATCTTATTATCTTGAATAATCCTCTTTACTTCTGTCCTCTTATTTTTTATCCTTTTCTTGTAGTCATGCTGTATATTTTTTATTTCATTTGCTACTTTCTTCTCTGCAGCTTCAAGTTTTTTATCCATTTGTTTTTCCATTTGTTTTACAATTTTATTATTATTATCTTCTATTTTCTTTTCTAATTTTCTATAATTCTCTTCCAATTTTTGTTCCATTTTTTTCATGTCTGCTTTGACTTCTTTTGAATTCACTTCCATTTTTTTCGTATTCTCTTCCATTTTCTGTTCCATTTTTTTCATGTCTTCTTTGATTTCTTTTGAATTCTCTTCCATTTTTTTCGTATTCTCTTCCATTTTCTGTTCCATTTTTTTCATGTCTTCTTTGATTTCTTTTGAATTCTCTTCCATTGTCTTGTTCATCTGCATCATTAATGACATCAAAGCTGCCATATTGACATTTTCCTTTCTTTCTGGATTCATTTCTGCAGTATCTTGTGAAACTTGAACTAAACTCTCCTCTTGTATAGGTTGTGTTTCTACTTCCACATCTTCTTCATTTTTTTTGCTTCTTGTACCTTTCTTTCCTTGAGACATTTTGAGACTTTACTTGTTCAAATATAATTAAAAATAAAATCTATAATTTTTTCTTTCTACTGATAATTAATTTAATTATATGAGAGCACTTATCTTCTCAAACTAATTCTTTTAAATAGAGAGCCACCGCGTTGGGTGCCAAATTGTTATGATGTGTTGTTTGTTTGAGTGATGAGCAATGAGTATTTTAATAATATAGGGTTTTTATCGCGGTTCTCAAAGAATTAGTTTGTAAGTACTTTTTTAAATTATCTTTATTATAACTATTATGAAACACACATATATATATCTAACCTAGCCAATGTAAATTTAAAATAAACTATCTTTAAATTGATATCTTATAAAACTAATTAAATTCTATAAACAATGTAAAATTTAAACAAACTATCTTCAAAATTGAAATTGTTATGACACTAACTAAATTATATTAACAAAATTTTGTACCTTTCCTTCACTGAATGCCTAAATGAACTGTTTTCCAGTATATAGATTCTAATCACCACTGAATGTCTTCGTACTTCGGTTATCCTTGTTTTTGTGAAATTACTTTTTCCAATTATCAGCTTCTACCAATTTAAGATATATTTTTCTTCACCAGCATTTATAAACCACCAAGCAAACCAGCAAAACAGCATTTATATTTATTCTTCTCTTCCATATACCAATATCCAATTATTATAAGTTGATTTATACTAATCTCCAATCATAATATAATTTTAATTTCTTCCAATATACTTTTTTTAATTATATTAAACAGTTGGACTATTTGTAACTGATTCACTGACTCCAACTAACTTTCATATTTCTTACTAAACTTTTCTGACTGACTTCTTGAAAATTCTGAACAATTTACTTCACTAACTAAATGTATCTACTAACTTTCCTAATAAACTGGCCTCATAGTAACTGTAACTCATAACTGATCCATTCTAATCCAAATCACCGGGTATTTATATCTTTTTTTCTGTTCTAGAATCATCTGGCAATAAATCATGTTCGATTTAGTTCTATTTCTTCTATATGGATGTTCTCGAAAACAATATCTGTTCGATCCACCAACATAATCATTATTTCAGAATGTTCCAACATAAACAGAGGTCAAATTCTGCATTCTGGAGAATTCATTAATGTTCTATTGATAATTTTGTTGACATTTAGGCTTTTCAGATCAGAATAAACATTTAAATCATTAAATATATATAAATTAAACATTTTAAACTAACATTATTATTATAACCCCACTTTATATTCCTAAAAATTCTTAATTTCTGTCAGTCACTTACTGTATAGTTGGTTGCCTATGCACATGGCTCACTTAAATATATTTACAACATTAAAATACAACTTTTTACAATAATTATATGCTAATTTCTTAAAAATGCCCTCACATAAATAATATTTTTATGAAATTCTCTAGTATATAACTTATTAAAATACCAACTACTTTTAATATCTAATATTATGTAGTATATAACTTATAAATTATTTTTTATAAACAATATCATTTCAATATATATTATTGTGATATTTAAAGTCTTGGTGCGCCAAGCAATAATTAGCTAATTAATTTTTTTGATTAATTAAAATTATCTAGATGATATGATTATGACTCTATCACAATTTTTAATTCTTTTATCTCAGGGTTAAATTCGTGCTTCAATATCTATGCTATTACATGTGAAAGGTAAGGTCTAGAGAATACCGGAATAATAAAAAACACATATGATCTAACACTATATATTGAAATAAAAATAATGAAATAATTCACACTCAAAAGTTTTCAATAAACAAATCTCATATAAGGATTCTCAAAATTTTGTTCTCCGTACATGAACAATCAAAATTAATGATACAAACAATATTAATTGAAAACTCAAAATCCCAAACTATTCTAACTCTCCTAATCAAAATATTTATATCCTTTCTAAATTACGTGTAAAAATTTGTGTTATCAATAAAAGAAAAAAAAAACTGCAGAAAACAAAAATATCTCTCTCTGATGATGAGTGGTCCAAATCCTTGTTCCTTGTAGACTGTATTATCTCCTCTCAACCGCTCCCTATGTAATCAGCAATCTTACACAGATTGTTGCAAGTATATCGTCCTTAATGATCTCCTTTAAAAGCACAAATCATTCAAATTATGATAGCCTTTCTCCTCTCGATAAACTGAATCTCTCGTTGGCCCGAGTGAAAAATGACTCTTGGAATATCTTCTCTTTACGATAAACTGAATCTCTCGTTGGCCTGAACAGTGACTCTTGGAATATAAGTAGAGAAATATGACTTACAATATTTTGCTGCTTCAGCTTCTGTCAGATACACTAACTCCACAAAAACTCACTAACATTCAACACTACTGCTTGCTACATTTCAGGAACCGCCAGAGAACAATCACTGTTCCTCTTACAGATTTGGAAAACCAACTGCTCTATCTTTTCTCTCTCCTCAATCTCGCTAAACTTTTTCCTACATACTCATCCCACCTTTTTCAATCTCCGCCAATCAAAACTCGTCACAATTCCCCCATTTTTTCATTTCGATAACAAACAAATTTTTACCTATAATTATAAATTTCCTAAAACTTATTTACAAATAATATTTTTTTATAATTCTTAAAAACTAACCAAAAACCTCTTTCTATAATCCCTTCTATTGTCTTTAATCACTCAAGTATAACAAAGAAATAATTTATGCAAAGCTTACATTTTGTTTAGTACAGGTAATTCAAGAAATTAATAACTCTCCTTCTTCGAAATGTCGGTTGGATATTATCCTACTTATCTGAATTATTTTAATGTTTTTTGAACTTTGAAATATTTTAAACAAACCAATATTTTTCTCGATTTTACATATCATAACAAATCCCCGCCATTTGATCTGCCGAAAACTCTTTGTTAAATTTTAAAATTGACAAAAGTTTTCTAGGATCAAATTATTTCACTATGTTATTAAAATCTACTTATGATACTGACAAATGTCGTGAATGTTAAAATACCCCGTATATTGCCTGTCTTTATACGGGATTGGATATATTTTCGTTTTAAATTTTTCCAAGTATTTTCCCTTAAAAGAAAGTTCATAATTTTTTACCACTTGATTTACTTTATTAACAAAATCTCCATGGTTTCCTAAAATCTTCTCTATTTCCTTCTCCATGTTTTTTCCACAATTTATTTTTCTTTCATCCACCTTTTGTTCACATGTGTTCACTGTCCATAATACTTCTTCACAAAATTCTGGATTCTCGTCCATCAGTGCCATTTTTTCTTTTGTTTTCTTTTTATCCTCTAATTCCCTTTGGTATTCCGAGCACCATGTTTCTATTCCTTTCATTTCTCTGATGATACCTTCTTTTTCTTCCTGCTTCCATTCTGTTTTATCGTCGGTTGCCAACAATTCTTCTGTACCTTCTATTTCCTGTTTTTTTCTGGTCTCCATCTTATTTTCCTGCTTTCTTTTCGAACTCTTCTTCTTTTTCTTCCTTCTCTTTTTCTTTTCTGTTAGATCTTGTTCTTGTACTTTCGGTTTATCCTCTACAGTCATATCGATTTCTTTGCGTTTTTCCTGTGCATTGATCCTTCCAGAATTTGTTTTCCTATCTGTTTGCTTTTCTTCTCCTGTGTTGTCTGGTTCTGCTCTGATTTCCAGTTTATTTTCCGAAAAATTTATGGTGATATCTTTTTTCCTCAATTCATCAATTCCCTCTATCATATCATGATTTAAATCTTCAATCACCACACATTTCATAATATGGAATTTGTTTCCCACTCTTATCTGTACTCCCAAGCCTTCGTTTACTGTCGTCAAATTTTTATTGTTTGCACCCACTAAATCAACCCTAGGAATCTTATACACAAATCTGTCCAAATTTAATTATTTTACTAGTTTTTTATTGATTAGCGATATCTCCGATCCAGAATCAATCACAATTTTAATCGCTTCATGTTTTATAAATGCATCTAAAAATATTAGATTAGAATTAGAAATTTGTCTGTCGTTTCCTATTGCTACATGATTCATCTCCCTTCTATTTTGTTGTTGGAAGCTCTGGTTATTTCTATCGTCCCTTTGTTCGTTAGTATTCCTATTCGGAGGATTTTGTGCATCTCTATTCCTGTTGTGATTTTCATATGTTCTCTGTTGTGTGTCATTCCTGTTATCGTAATTTTGTTGTCTATTGTAATTATTGTAATTTCTCGGCCTATATTCGTTTGTTGGTCTGGGATGTCGGTTTCTCTGGTCATAATTTGATGAATACCTTCTTTCCGGTCCATTATATTGGTCATGTTGTCTTCTATTTCTCATTTCTTTTCTTTTCGCTTCTTTTAATTGAAGGAATTGGCACAAACTATCAATATCTTGATAGTTTCTCAAAATCACGTGATCTTCCAACGTTT
Source organism: Diabrotica undecimpunctata (assembly GCF_040954645.1). Taxonomy (NCBI): domain Eukaryota; kingdom Metazoa; phylum Arthropoda; class Insecta; order Coleoptera; family Chrysomelidae; genus Diabrotica; species Diabrotica undecimpunctata. The sequence continues at coordinate 6,796,129 of NC_092813.1, forward strand.
CCTCAAAATGTCTGCTGATCATTTCTACCAGCTGTTCGGTAGAATATTTGTATTCTAGATATTTTGAATTGTTATATATCTGCAAAGCATATCTTTCCTCAGATATTCCCATTTTTTCGTGATATTTTCCATTCTGTAGCTCTTGGTTGATTTCTCTCTGTTTATTTTTCCCCCAGAAATAGTTGAGAAACTATTTTCAAACTCATCTTCCTTGCTTTCATACCATAACGCTGCTCCTTCTTTTAAATGGTTTCTAATTGTTTCTTTGCAATCGTCAAAATATCTAATATGTTGTAATTTGGTTTTCAAATTTTTAACAAACGGTACTGGGTGTGTTTTCCTAATATCCCCGCCAAACTGTATTTTTATGTCACCCGGACTTTGGATGAGTACTTCTCTCCTGTCTCCCATCTCTCGTTGTTTTCTGATATCCTCAATTTGTTTTTCTATTTCTTTCTTGTCTTCTTGTAGCGCCATTTCAAATTTTTCTTCCAACTGTTCTATTTCCTTTTTCTGGAAATTTCGTATCTCCTTCATTGTATCTTGGATATCTTTAATCTCTGTCTCTTGTTTTGCATTCTTTAGGGTTATTTCTTCTATCTGTTGTATTAGTTCTTTCTTTATCCCCTCAACACATCCTTTAATTTCCTGTTCATAGTTTTCCAAACGCTGCTCTATATTCCTGTTATTTAGTTCTATTGCTTGCCTTGTTTCCCGTTGGTTTTCTTCCATTGTTTGTTTTGTTTCATCCATTTTTTGTGATGTTTCTTGTTGATTTCTATCCATTTTATCCATTCTTTGTGACTGGAGTTGCATTAGTTGTAATATTTTATCTATTCCTGATAATTCTTTTTTCTCCTCAACTATTGTAACATTTCCTTCATTATCCGATCCTTCTTCAACAATTGTTTCCTCTTCTCTGTTATCCTCCTTCCTTTCTTGCATTTTGCTTTGACTCCTTGTGGTCGACATGTTGTTTCTTTTCGTTACTGTTTTTGTCCCCGCCAAATGTGAAATTTTACAACACTCTATATGTTTCAGAACACGACAATATTTCTCCCCAAATGTATTAAATTTTCACGACAAATATCAAATATGCAATCAGTAAAATTCAAATAATTCAAAATAAATATCAAATGTACGATTGGTAAAGAAAATAAAATCAAATAATTCAATAGCAGTAAATATCCACTAACTACGATCAATCAATAAATCAAATTTATATTCCCTGGAAAAATTGTCAAAATACTTTCAAATTCAAATTCCCTCAATGTTATATGTTTTTATCTCTGGATCACCTGTACTTATTCCAGATCTCTTTCCCTTCCTTCAAGTGTAAAGCTGCGATATTTTTAAGCACCACGTTTTGGAAGCCAGTTATTGTGATATTTAAAGTCTTGGTGCGCCAAGCAATAATTAGCTAATTAATTTTTTTGATTAATTAAAATTATCTAGATGATATGATTATGACTCTATCACAATTTTTAATTCTTTTATCTCAGGGTTAAATTCGTGCTTCAATATCTATGCTATTACATGTGAAAGGTAAGGTCCAGAGAATACCGGAATAATAAAAAACACATATGATCTAACACTATATATTGAAATAAAAATAATGAAATAATTCACACTCAAAAGTTTTCAATAAACAAATCTCATATAAGGATTCTCAAAATTTTGTTCTCCGTACATGAACAATCAAAATTAATGATACAAACAATATTAATTGAAAACTCAAAATCCCAAACTATTCTAACTCTCCTAATCAAAATATTTATATCCTTTCTAAATTACGTGTAAAAATTTGTGTTATCAATAAAAGAAAAAAAAACTGCAGAAAACAAAAATATCTCTCTCTGATGATGAGTGGTCCAAATCCTTGTTCCTTGTAGACTGTATTATCTCCTCTCAACCGCTCCCTATGTAATCAGCAATCTTACACAGATTGTTGCAAGTATATCGTCCTTAATGATCTCCTTCAAAAGCACAAATCATTCAAATTATGATAGCCTTTCTCCTCTCGATAAACTGAATCTCTCGTTGGCCCGAGTGAAAAATGACTCTTGGAATATCTTCTCTTTACGATAAACTGAATCTCTCGTTGGCCTGAACAGTGACTCTTGGAATATAAGTAGAGAAATATGACTTACAATATTTTGCTGCTTCAGCTTCTGTCAGATACACTAACTCCACAAAAACTCACTAACATTCAACACTACTGCTTGCTACATTTCAGGAACCGCCAGAGAACAATCACTGTTCCTCTTACAGATTTGGAAAACCAACTGCTCTATCTTTTCTCTCTCCTCAATCTCGCTAAACTTTTTCCTACATACTCATCCCACCTTTTTCAATCTCCGCCAATCAAAACTCGTCACAATTCCCCCATTTTTTCATTTCGATAACAAACAAATTTTTACCTATAATTATAAATTTCCTAAAACTTATTTACAAATAATATTTTTCTATAATTCTTAAAAACTAACCAAAAACCTCTTTCTATAATCCCTTCTATTGTCTTTAATCACTGCATTAATGTATTTCAATTGTCTTTGGGATTTCACTTAAAATTATGCGGGTCACTCAAGTATAACAAAGAAATAATTTATGCAAAGCTTACATTTTGTTTAGTACAGGTAATTCAAGAAATTAATAACTCTCCTTCTTCGAAATATTTGTTGGATATTATCCTACTTATCTGAATTATTTTAATGTTTTTTGAACTTTGAAATATTTTAAACAAACCAATATTTTTCTCGATTTTACATATCATAACAATATATATATATATATATATATATATATATATATATATATATATATATATATATATATATATATATATATATATATATATATATATATATATATACATCCCGCTATCCTTTAGAACTCTTTTCACGTTGCAGTAATTTAGCGTCACCAAGAATTGCTATCATTTTCTATTTATAAATTGTGTATGTTCGTTTAGGGTACCTTTGTAGGCTTGGCACTGTTGTCGGTTTTTTAATATTCCGATTTTTTTTATATATTTAATTTTTACATCAAACCTACGTTTTAACATCGAGCGGTAAAATCACTGTATTTGGCATCATTTTAGAGCCAGTAGATGTTGCCGGTATTAATCCTTAAAATAATATTTTAGATACCTAAATATCGATCGGTTGTTTGGGTCAAGTTCGAATGACGACATTGAAACTACCTGCTCACAAGTTGCAGTCTCAACAGGTTTTTTTCTTCGTTTAGATGTTATATTTATTTAACCTAGATATTTTTGCCCAGAGAATCGTGTAGGGGAATATTTTACATAAATTTTAATTTACAACCTGTGTAGTCGAAGCTATCGATGAATAGTTTGAGATAAATATTATGGTTTTATGGGATTAAGGCCTTTATTATTGGTTGTGATTGTGATAATGTTTGAAATTTTGATTTCCATTCCGGAAATCGTTCTCAAATAACGTTTTTCTGTACAAAATGTGTATACACATGTTTACATAATTAGTACAATAAACAAAGCTATTGTAAAATAATAGTGGAAATCAAAACGTTAAATATTAGTTAATTAAAAATGTAATTTTCATCTCAATAACGACCAATAATTGTGGCTTAATCACATAAAAAAATAATATTTGACTAAATAATTTAAAAAAATCTTATACAGAAATTTAAATTCTAAATAGTATGAGGGGTAGCTGACGAAAAATTCGTAAAGACGTACAGTTGATTTTGCTTTGTTTTTTTAAACAATCTTAAAAGGCAAAAAAAAATAATTTTTTGCTTATAAAACGTTTTGTATACATTCTAAAGAAAAATAATTCAAATAATAGTTGTAGACCATAAAAAGTTTTTTATGTAGAGAAATACCAAATTTAAATATATAAATAATTGATATAATTCCAAAAAACCGTAAACTCTATGATATTATGTTTGTAGTAATTTATAAATAATGTTAATAACTTTGTTTTTGGCCTAACGACAGGCAATTATGGCAATTGATGAGTTATTAAAGTGTGCTAAATATCAAGTAGATCAAAAAATATTTTACAATTTATTCAATTTGTTTATGACAGAAAGCGATTATTTAAACAACTGTACTTGTCCAAACAGTATGACTCTACAAGTATTTTGTAACTTGCAATCGATTCTTTTCGCTTTTAGTTTTAGGGTATATTAAAAAAACTTTAACATATTATTAAATTTTTTATTAAAAACCAGTTTGAATAGGGGACTTTTTAGTTTTTAGACCACTTCACGTTTTTTCAGTTTCTTTGACAAGTGAGGATTATCTATTCGCTTATTTCTTAATATGGGCTATGAGCAATTATCTAGTCAAGTCAACACTATTATAGAAGTTACCCATACTTTTTTAGTAGTCATTCAGACGGTTCATCTTAATTGTCCCCATATGGAACATAAGTCCGAGAAAAGTCTTAAATTCTGTTTGTGTTGTTTCTTTCCAAAACGCAATCCTCGATATTTCTGACCGACTTTGTGCAAATATTTCGTCAGAGTCAATCAGAGTCACTTCCACCATTCATTTAATCTACATCGTCCTCGCCAGATGCTTCTAACAATGATTGTAATTCAGCAGTGGTCAATCTACGTTTATATTCACATTTAGCTTTTTTAGATGTCGAAGGCATATTATTTACATCCATCTTTTTATAAATACTATAACTCACTTTTACGGAGGTAATTAACAATTAAAATGTTCTACTAAAACTATCAACTTACGATTTCCAATACTATAAGGCCACTTGAGGTATAATACGTTTTTACTCAATAATAGTTCCTGTATAAGTAAAATTGTTTTTTAATGTGCTCCATTGAAGCACACTAGACATATTCCAGTTTTGCCATCACATTCTTCAGAGTATGTTTTAACTTTTTTAACTTTTCTATTGTCCTTTCTACTAGTCATGCTTCTTCTTAAAATTTTGTTACATCTTGTACACTTTCTTCTCTTTGTATTATCTACATCGCTTTGCCTGAGATGGTATTTTTGGGTGTAACTGTTCGTGAGGGTTACAACATTTCTTTATTTGCAAATGCCTTCGCGAACTCCAGTCTGAACTCAAGGATAGGTTGTCGCTTTTTTACGTTTTCTATTATTTAGCAACTAAGCATTTACTACTGCGGTATTAAATGCGGTATTAAATATTAATTCCACTGCCACTTTCCGGTACCACTTCAGAATTTTGCGTATTGGGCTTTGGTAAGAAGCCACTTAATCACTAAAATCAACACTCTTTTTTACCAAGTTATAATCGAGAATAGTTTGTGGTTTTAGTACTTGTGTATAATTTTTCTTTTCATCTGATTAAACCAAGATATAACTATTATGTTTAAATGTTGTAAGGATTAAAACTGGTCTTTTGTCGACCCATTTTATTACTTGTAAAATCAATAATGGGGTTAAGTTTCATCGTGAGTAACTGGTTGCAATTTTTTTAATCGAGATTTTGGTTGTACATGTTTTTATAGTAAAACATCTGCACATGAATAATTCGTTTCTTGAACAATGATTTCAATTCATCGACCAATAGTCTAAAATAAGGTTTTATTACGTCGTCCGGAATATTATAAACTGGTTCTTTTTCACAAATATATTAGAAATATGGTTTACATTCTATATTTAGAAAAATCTTTTACTGCAACTCTTGTTCCCATAAGACCGTATGTTATAAATAAATATATTCCTATAAGAATTATCTTGAAAGATGAAAAAAATACAATAAAAAAGTGCAATATTAAGTGTTATTTAAAAAATAATAAGTCATTCACAGGCGTACAGTTAAAAACAAAAGTTTTCAGTGTTCTATTGCTTGATTATTATTATCTGGTATTCTGAAAATGTTGACATTTTTTCCTGGTCTGATCTCCCTCAACTAACGTCATCTTTCTTAATTGGTGGGTTGTATTGATCAGGTCTCTTTAAGTGTTTTGTTGCTATCCATAGTGAATTATCTTCTTTAGACAATGTACTAATGTAGTGTTCAAATGTGGCATTGCGTACATCATGTAGCGCTCATCTTAATTGTCTGATTATCTACCTCTTGCTCTTTATTTTTCGACTATTAGTTGTATAGTATAATTCGGAGTGTTATTTGTCTTTTCTTGATTTGGAATTGTTAATCGTGTAGCTCCATATGAAATAGTAGGAGATGAAAACGGCAGCATATTCATCCATAAAAAAAAGGAAACGCGATAAAGATATCTGAAACAACTGTTTTATGTTATAAGAGATGAAATAGGCCGAAATTACCAAAACAGGTGAACAGGGCACTATAAAGAGGAAGTAAAATTAGCTATGAAACAGTTTGAATGAGAAAAAGAAGTAAGCTTAGACCAAATACCAGCAGGAATTATTCAACTGAAGAAAAAAATTAAATCGATAACAATATTCACTCCATTTACAGAAAAGGAGGTGACCCGCAATTATTTTAAGAACTTCTTTAATAGCCTCCAGTCAACAATTTCCTAACCATGTTTAAAAAACGTACGGAATGCACTGTATATACTAACCCAAGTCGTCAACATACTTGTTGTTGCAGTTTTATGTGCATTTATGTTTTATTGCATGTATTACGATCAACTTAAAGGTTATGCACGACTCCCCTTGTATAGGTACACAGGCAAGCACATGCGGGAGAAAAAAGATTTGTCATACCGTTACATTATGTCAAATTTTAACGTTGAATATTTTATGGTCCCCTTTGGGTTATAAAACGAATGATCGACTTTTTCTCGCACAGATCCCTGCTATGTAACTTTACAAAGCGAGTTTGCTGGGTATTAAAGAACCGTCTATGGCATCATATAATTTTACGCTAATATTTCACGTTCTGCGACGCATTCCACGTTTGACACATTGTCTTTTTTAGTTTTCTGTCATTCTATTTGTTAAATCCTATCTCATTCTCGTCACAGCGTCAAGGAGCAGTAAATGTGTATACTAAATGGGAGGCATATGTCTAACAGTGAACGTTGGAGATTTTTCGAGTTTATCATATCTTCTTCTTTGAGTGCCTCTGCTATCGCAGATTGGATATCATTAGGGCGATTCTAATTTTATTTACTGCTGTTTTGAATAATTCGTTAGTGGTACAGCCAAACCACTCTCTTAAATTTCTCATCCAGGACATTCTTCTACGGCCTGGATTTCTGCGTCCTTGGATTTTTCCATGCATTATATTTTGTAGGAATGTGTACTTTTGTCCTCTCATCAGGTGGCCAAACTATTCAAGTTTTCTCTTTTTTATATTCAGTATAACTTCTGGATCGTTATTTATTCTGCGTATTACCTCTTCATTTGTAATTTTATCCACCCGACTTATTTTTAGTATACGGCGGTAGCACCACATCTCAAAGCTTTCAAGATTTTTAACATTCTTCTGTTTAAGAGTTAATGCCTCAACAACCGTAAAGCAAAGTACTGAATACATACTAAGTAGTTAACTAAAAGTGGACGTATGCAAAGAGATGTATGACGTAATCGTATGGTATTCGCTAATAATCCTGTCACGTAATATGCCACACACTTCTGTGCGTTAATTCGTTTACGCAACTAAGCCTCTTTTGACATAACATATATAGGAGCAAAGATATATACCTATAGTCCTTTTAGTGTTGATGTATTTGATTTGTACGTCGTAGTATTCTATTAGTTAAATGGTACCATTTGAGGTACTTTACGTCACGATTGGACTAATAGGATCGAAGATACATAACTAAGGCCCTTTTGCCAAGCTACTCTATTTAATTTTTATATCTCATTGTATTATATTAGTTAAATTCTATCATTTAAGGTACGAAACGTTATGATTGGACTAATAGGACCGCAGATACATAACTAAGGCCCTTTTGGCAAGCTGATGTATTTTATTTTTCTATCTTATTGTATTCGATTGGTTAAATCCTATCATTTGAGGTACTGTACGTCACGATTGGGCCACTAAAAACAAAGATACGTAACTAAGGCCTTTTTGACGTGATGCTGTATTTGATTTCTATGTCATTGTATTCTATTGGTTAAGTGCTATCATTTGAGGTATCGTACGTCACGATTGGACTAATAGGACCGAAGATACATAACTAAGGCCATTTTGACATGCTACTCCATTAAATTTTTATACCTCATTGTATTTTATTTGTCAAATCCTTTCATTTGAGGTACTGCACGTCATGATTGGAGTAATAGAACTAAAGATACACAACTAAGGCCCTTTTGACATTGTTCTGCATTTGATTTTTCTGTCCCATTGTATTATTTATGTTAAATCCTATCATTAGAGGTACTATACGTCACGATTGGACTTATAGGACCGAAGATACGTTACTACGGCCCTTTGGACATGTTGCTGTATTTAATTTTTTTATTTCATTGGTTTTAATTGGTTAAATCCTGTCATTTGAGATACTGTACGTCACGATTGGACTTATAGAAATGAAGATATATAATTAAGGCCTTTTTGACATGCTGCTATATTTGATTTTTCTGTCTTATTGTATTTTATTGGTTAAATCCTATCATTTGAGGTGCTGTACGTCGCGACTGGACGAATTGGAGCGAAGATACAATAGGTAGTTGCAATATATCATAACCCGTTACTTTTAACCAAACATGATGCCAGAATGATTTGTAGATGAAAAAAATATATATATATATTCTTAAATTTACTATTTCGTCGTGGGTAATATTATATTCAACAACGATGCCAAATTTCTGATGCTAAAATGATTGATAATGAAAGTGGGATATACATTTTCATGTATATAATGGCAGCGAGTAAACGGTAAAACCCTGAACTAAATATATATAATATTTTCACTGTACCATCATTTTAGACTCAAACATTTTCTGGAATAAACTTATATAACTCAGTAAGGGATAAAAAGAGAAAGCGGATATTTTAAAATACCAACACGGTATCAAGACTCTAATCAATGAGATGGTTAAAATTCTTGTAACACGTACGGGAAAACAGTTATTAAGGTCTTGTAAAGTAGCGTCGATATACAGATGCTACTTTGCAAGACGATGCTAAATTGATGGTAAAAGCATAATGTATCGATGCGAAAATGATAGTAGGATGTATATATATATATATATATATATATATATATATATATATATATATATACATATATATATATATATATATATATATATATATATATAATATATATATATATATATATATATATATATATATATATATATATATATATATATATATGTTGAAATGATTTCAATATGTTAAAAAGGATACAACTTAAATGGATTTTTATATGAGTTTGTTGTTCATGAATTTCATGAAGCCATCACAATGTGGGTTCGACTCTGAAATAAAAGAGAGAAAAAGATTAGTAAATGTTTAAATTAATTAATTTTGACTTACCTGGTATAGTGTTAATAATTTCTGAATAGTATAGTTGCCTAGTGTATAGGTGAATCGTCTAAACCTTAAAAAGAACAAAAAAAAAAAATTCTTAAAAAAATTTAAACAGAAATTTTAAAAAAACGTCTGAAAATAAACTGCCAAGCAAGTCTGTGGGAGCTAAATTAATAGGGGTTTTGTTAAATAAGAAATTACAATGATGTGGAGATGAAAAGAATAAATTGTATTAGCATTGTAATAGAATAAGTTTTATATCTGAACATTTTTTTTTATAAATTCCCAAATTAGATGTGATTAAAGTGATTATGAGAAATTACTGTGGATTGACAAATGTGTCAGAACAGGACAGTTTTATGGTTTAAAAAAAATAGAAGACGAAAAGAAAAAGAACGTTGGTTACTGTCAGCAAAAGATAATAGGTTTTTTTGGGGAGGCCGACGAGGATTTTTCGACAAAGGGGAGCCCTTAAACTGTGGAATGGGTCGGGAGTTTTTTTAACTCGTCTAATTAGAATTTTAGTTTTTCCACAGTTTCCACAGCAGAGATATCCAGAATTTGTTCCAGAGAGTAAGAGAAACAATTTGACTTATAAATTATTATTGGAGTACAGAAATGTCATTTAAATTGAGAAAATTAAAATTCATGGATTAACATTTAAAATTAGTTGCTATCGATTTTGTCAGTAATTTAGCCATAAGTGAACAGGGTTGCAAAAATATTTTTATAATGATTGACATACATATAAAATTTGTAAAGTTATATCCCAGCGAAAGGACAAATGTAAAAACCGTAAAATGCTATCTAGAAAAATACATAGAGGAAGTACGTACTCCAGAAACAATTATCTTAGATCATGCCACATATTTTGAAAGTCCAAGATTAAAAAGAGTTTGTGAAGAAAAGAAAATCCAATTAAATTTCATTAGTATCAGAAGACCCGCATCTAATCCTGCAGAAAGATACGTCAAAGAGGTGGTAAAATTCTTAAGAATTTTGTGTGCTAGACAACATTATTTATGGCAGGAAAATTTGCCACAAGTTGAAAGATTTTTAAATGAGACACCACATGGAATCACCAAACAATGCCCATATTTCCTAATGTCTGGAAAGTATCCAGAAAGACCCTGTGAAATCAGTAATACAGGGGACATTCAAGAAGTAATGAAGAAGGTGAACCAAAATTTAATAAGAAATGCTAATCGTTATGTAAATAGAATCAATAAGAAGAAAAAGAAAAGAGTTACTTTTGAAAAAGGGGAGAAGGTACTTATCAGGTCACTACAGGTGCCTAAAAGGGATGAAAATCTGTGTGGAAAATTACTTTTGCCATTTGAAGAACCTTATGTCATTAGTACTGAACATGGAGTAAACAGTTATGAACTAAGACATCCAGAAACTAATAAAATTAGAGGGATATTTAATATAGAGGGAATTTATAAGTATTATGAATAAACATACAAGGGTAGGCAATATTATGACACGAATTTGGTATTATAAGATATAAGTTTTGTAAATAGAAGGATAATTAACAGATGTACAGAATAATGATGAATTTATATAAACAAAAAAGGTTGATTTATTTTCAAGTAGATTTATAGGAGTTACAAGTATAAATAAATGAGCAAAGTACTATGGACAAATCGATATTTTGTAGAAATTGGGAAATAGGGAATATTATAATGATAAATAGTATATGCGGAAATAAGATGAAAAATAGAATTATATGAAACATTGAAATATGAAATATAGAGAGTTATATGTAGACATGATGAAATGAATATTATATGCGGATATAAAAAGAATAAATAATAATGCGGCAATGAATAAAGATACTGAAATAGTATATGAAATAGTATATAGGGGAACAATTATAAGAATTTCTACGAAAATAGTACAAGAAATAAATAGTACAGGAAAAGAAGTAAAGACATTGGGAAAGTACTTGGAAATTTGATTCTGAAGTTGATATAATTAGTGAAAGATTTGTAGATTTTGTTTGGAGAATTCTGTATTTGTCATAGAGTAAATTATAAAAAAAAATATTCAAGAGATATGCTTATTAATAAAAGTCAGTTTATTGTTATGTTAATATTAATAAAATATTTCAGTTTACCGGTAAGAATTTAGATTTAGTAGGTGCTGATAGTTAGCACTGAACAAAATCCAAATTGGGGGGAAGTTGAAATGATTTCAATATGTTAAAAAGGATACAACTTAAATGGATTTTTATATGTGTTTGCTATTCATGAATTTCATGAAGCCATCAAATTGTTAAATAAATTAATTTTGACTTACCTGGTATAGTGTTAATAGTGTTAATAATTTCTAAATAGTATAGTTGCCTAGTGTATAGGTGAATCGTCTAAACCTTAAAAAGAACAAAAAAAAAAGAAGAATTCTTAAAAAATATTTAAACATAGAAATTTTAAAAAAACGTCAGAAAATAAACTGTCAAGCAAGTCTGTGGGAGCTAAATTAATAGGGGTTTTGTTAAATAAGAAATTACAATGATGTGGAGATGAAAAGAATAAATTGTATTAGCATTGTAATAGAATAAGTATTATATCTGAACATTTTTTTTTTATAAATTCCCAAATTAGATGTGATTAAAGTGATTATGAGAAATTAATGTGGATTGACAAATGTGTCAGAACAGGGCCCTGATTCTATTTCATTACGATGTCGAAATTTAAAAGCGACTAGGCCATGACAGTCACAATCGCTAGCGATTCTCATTTATTTCGATTGTAGTTAAAACTGGGGATATTTACTTTATCATTTTGACACTGCTGAAAATTTGGGTTGGCCCTGTTGTTTATTGGCTGCACTACGCTTGTTGAATGTTTGTTTTGTTTACGTCACGTGAACGTCTTTTTTTTTTTCTTGTTTGAGTTGTTAAATTATAAATATAGGCCATTCTCAATTATATTTTGAATTGAAAGAAAAGATGGCAAGAAAAAAAGGCGATGTGGGAGATCCTTAAGTTATAACCACTAAGATTTGACTTAGTGGTTATATTCTAATATATTTTTAAATTTACTGCAGCTTAGTAATACTAACCCTAAACATTTTGGGTATCCTAGAGGCATAAACACCTTCTTCCAAATATGGTTCTAATACCCTTATTAAATAATTTGCAGCTTGTTTATTAATCCGGAATTGCTGCCTAAATTGAGCATCACTTAGTGAAAAAGAATTTTGAGTATCCCGTAACATTCTTCTTATCCTCCGTTATTAACGTCGGATATCTAACCTCTCTAATTCCTCCAAAACTAGCAAATGTCCGTAAAACACAGCCATATTGATACTTTTTGCCTCAGTTTTCCTTGCAAGGATCAAAACACCGCCTACTTAAACTGAACCTAAGTTCACTTCTCCCAGTCCAGTCAGTCATGTCAGATTAATTTCGACTCGAAATGAAATTTCAACCACTTTCTTGAAGTTAAAATTAATTTCGATAAGTCGAAAACTAGTGACGTCGTTTGGTTAGTTCAGCTGAAATCCACAAGGTTCGCAAAGTCGCATTTCGACGTCGCCATATTAATTTCGACATGTTTTGAGTCGAAATCTCAATTAGAATCAGGACCCAGGACAGTTTTATGGTTTAAAAAAAAATAGAAGACGAAAAGAAACAGAACGTTGGTTGCTGTCAGCAACGGATAATAGGTTTTTTTGGGGAGGCCGACGAGGATTTTTCGACGAAGGAGAGGCCTGAAACTGTGGAATAGGTCGGGAGTTTTTTTTAACTCGTCTAATTAGAATTTTAGTTTTTCCACAGTTTCCACAGCAGAGATATCCAGAATTTGTTCCAGAGAGTAAGAGAAACAATTTGACTTATAAATTATTATTTGAGTACAGAAATGTCATTTAAATTGAGAAAATTAAAATTCATGGATTAACATAATTGCGATAGGCCTTAAAAAAATTGAAAATATTAATGATCATTAAATTAAAAATAGAATAGTACGTACCTTAACTTCCGAAGAGAGGATTGATATTCAGTTTCACCGATTATTTTGCGAGTAGTTAGTTTTCTTTAAATAAATCAGAACTGTTTTAAAGTGAGGTTGGATAATAATTTTGGGGATCATTTGAAATTTTGATTATATTTGAATGCAAGTTAAAAGTCAGCGGAATAAAGTGTTCATTTTCTTTTTCTTTATAGTTCATTTAAACACTTTATAAAGTTGCAATATTTATTTAGTTTTTAGGTACTTGTAGAGAGTCTCCACATTTTGTAATAAATTTTTATTGTCACGACACTAAACCACATTAAGATTTATACGATTCCTATTTTTGTAAATTTTTAAAGGCAACATAAGTTGCAACACGAATTTTATTGTTTATATTAAATTTGTTCAATATTAATAAATAACGTGCTTCATTTGGGTTCATTTATTGAAAGTCTAAAGTAAATTTTGGTTTAATTTCTTTTTGAACTCTACCAGGAGACTACAGAGTCGACGTCACACAGTGACAGATTGCTTAGAACACGTAATTGAGCTAGCTGAGGTATATATTAAATTAAACAACGAACCACATATTTTAAAAATTACAACATTTATTATAAATAAAAATAAAATTAATAAAATACAACTTTTTCAATATATATATATATATATATATATATATATATATAAATATATATATATATATATATATATATATATATATATATATATATATATATATATATATATATATATATGTATATATATATATATATATATATATATATATATATATATATATATATATATATATATATATGTATATAAACATTTTAAAAGCGAAGTTTCTGTACTGATGTTGTATTCCATTTTTTTCCTATAGTAAAATACTGAGGTGGGCGTCACCAAACTAGTGCCACACCATTGTCACGAGTAGCGTATTGAAATTCTCATAGATCGACTACTCTCGATCAATTAGTTTCTAGTCATTATATATTTGCAGAGAAGTAAAGAAGACGACGCGGAGGCTTTAATAGGAAAACAAAACAAAAGAAGATGCACATTCCTGAGTAGAGTGGAAGGATCGTTAAGCGCCCGAATATACTTAATAAAAAAATATTGTGAATTTGTGAACATGATACACAAAATAATATTTACAAAGAAGACATTTAAAACACAAACTATTGCTTTAAAAATTTAGATTATGTCTGAAGATGCATCACAAAAGTCTGCTACTATTTACTGTTAAAATTATTAAATTCAGTTACATGAGTATTTTGTGTCACGCCCTTAGTAGCGGCTATTAGAGACTGTAAAGACAAATTATATAAATAAATAAATATTTATCTGTTTAACTCTATTCTATATAGATTTTTTATTAAAAAATATAAATCAAAGTTCGAGTGTAAGACTTCTGTTTGTTTTATCTAGCTTTTAAGATAAATAATAGAAACAGAACTTAAAAGAGAGCTCAAAGTTAATGCCAAAGATGAAACAAATATCGAGAGAAAACATGTGTAACAAAATGAAGCCGAAGAGTCCGGCCCCGATATCTAGCTGATCATACAGCTTTATATCGGTTCTGACAAATTGTTACTGACTAGTAGTTAAAATTAAAAATATAATCTAATTTTTATACTGTTTGCAACTTAAAGTTAAATGTGACAGTGCACTGAAAATCGTAGAATTCTGTGAGTACAAAACTGCATTATTAATACCCTTAAAATAAGAAGTTTAAAAAGCAAAATATTTTATTGATTTCAATTCAACCTATCGATTATCGACAACAACTTTTTGCGGGTTCTTGCTTCAAACAAGTAATTGGGCTGCAATACAATTTTATTAAGTGGCCAGGTCCGGCTTCAGATCCTCTGAGCCAATGTACGTAAATTCTCAGGGGGAAGATACTTGGGGAAGTAACAAAACCAACAAATGTGGCAATCTCTTAAATAATATCAATAATAATTTAAATTTAGTTTAACTAAACACTGGCAAATCTACTAGTTTAAATTCATACAATGGTACATTTTCTGCCATAGATCTCTTTTTATGCATTCTGTCGCTAGCTCATTTATTATACTGAAACACATTGGGGTATTTACATGATCGAAATCATTTCCCTATCACGATAACCATAAACACTAATGAGAAATCAACTTTTCCAATTCACCAGACATGAAAAATAAAGTCAGCTGGCTGGGATTTATATCGAAAACTGATAGAAGAACACACAGACAAATCTAATTTAACCAATAACGCAAACCAAAATCTTGAAATATTTAACAACATTATTATTTCTGCAGTAATAATACTTTTTCATACAATAACCAAACGCATTCAAACAAAGAAGATATTCCAGAAATAGTAGCAGATATATAAGCACTTAATTCCAATTACAGCCTATTCTTTACAGAGCACAAAAAACTAACTGAGTTTTCAAATATACAAATCACAGAGAGCGGCTATCAACTAAACAAACCAGTAAGTCTTCAGAAATTAGAATTTTGTTTAAGTGCTAAAAATTCGAGTCCAGGGCCTGATGAGATTTACCATCTTTTCTTACGAAATCTTCCTCTGAATGCAAAACTAATATTAGTTGATATTTTTAACAATATTTTTATTCACTATGAGTTTCCTGATCTATGGTCGCAAGCAACTATAATTTCAATCCTTAAAGATATATTACACCAAAAGACGATCCAAATTCCTATCGTTCAATATCACTTACGTGTTGTACCTGCAAACTTTTAGAAGAAATCTTTAACTATCGTCTTAAATGGCACCTCGAAAACAATAACCTAATAAGTATCAGACAAATTGGATTTCGTACGGGTAGATCCACAACAGACAATCTAATAACACTTGAATCAAGTATACATGAATCCTTTCTGTACAACCAAAAACTGATTACCTTATTTTTGATATAAGAAAAGCGTTTGACACAATGTAGAGACATCTTATACTAAAAAAACTTCAAGAATGGGATGTTCAAGGGCATATATTGTCCTTTATTAAAATTTTTCTAGAAATACGAACTTTTCGAGTTAGAACCAATGGATTTACATCTTCCTGACGAGTACTTCAAAACGGCACTCCACAAGGATCTACTCTAAATCCTACTATCTTTCTAATTGCAATAAATAGTATTATATACTAAGTGACATAGAAATCCGAACACCCAGTTTAAATGATTTTATTTCAATAAAATTTAGTGTAATTTATTTATCTTACTAAAAAAAAAAGGTTTTTTCACCTGTTTTTTTTTCAAGTAAACTTTTTAAGTTAAAGTTTTTAGCCTTATCAGCTGGAGATTCCGGTTTTTATACTTTTTGTTTTTAAATTCACTAAAAATCTAAAAATGAATATTTCAGCCGCAGTAAAGATCCAAATTTGGCGGATTGTGGTTCTTGACATTCTTTACGATTGGTTACGATGCCTAGAATACGGAGACCTGTACGATTTCGTCAACTTATTGAGTTTGATAGGGGCCGTATAATGGGACTTCGGGAAGCTAGACTTTCTTTTCGGAAAGTTGCAGTTAGAGTGCAAAGAAGTGTAGATACCGTGGTTAGATGTTGTCAAGCATGGCTTCAAAAAGGCTGTACGCAAAGAGCAAGAGGCACTGGACGCCGCCGTAGAACAACAGACCGTGAAGATCGCCGCCTAAGATTATTGGCCTTAAGAGACCGTTTCTCCACTACCAGCTCCATTGCAAATTAACGGTTTGCAGAACACGGAAGACCTATTGGCATGCGAAGTGTTTACCGACGAATGAGAAGTTTTGGCCTGTTTTCATACCGACCACACTGGGTCCTCCCTTTAACTCCAGAATACCGCCGTAATCGCCTTCAGTGGTGCAGAGAACGGTCACCCTGGAATCAGGAATAGAACAGTTTTGTCTTTAGTGAAGAGTTTCGATTTTGTTTAGGCATGCACGATGGTCGAGCGAGGGTTAGAAGATGACGTGGTGAAAGGAGGAATCCACAGTTTTTTGTTGAAAGACATGTTCATCACACTGTTGAAGTTATGGTTTGGGGTGCTATAGCTTATGGTTCCAGGTCACCTTTAATCTTCATCAGAGGTAACATGAACGCGCAGCGTTATATCCAAAAAGTTCTAGAACCTCACTTTTTACCCTATCT
The DNA here is from genome assembly GCF_040954645.1 of Diabrotica undecimpunctata. Lineage (NCBI taxonomy): Eukaryota > Metazoa > Arthropoda > Insecta > Coleoptera > Chrysomelidae > Diabrotica > Diabrotica undecimpunctata. Next base: position 6,813,625 of record NC_092813.1, read on the forward strand.
TGACACCCTGGCAAATCCAACTTTCCAACAAGATAATTGCGACCACATGTTGCAAGAGTCACAATAGACTTCTTTCAACATAATGATGTCACATTGTTAGCATGGCCACCAAGATCTCCCGACTTATCCCCAATTGAGCACGTGTGGGATATCATGGGTAGGAGATTGTTCAATTTGCAACGTCGTCCTCAGACTCTACAAGTACTTCGAGAGGAGTTGGTGGTTGCCTGGAATGAGATACCACAAGAGGACATTGACCACTGATCAGAAGCAGGCCTAGGCGCGTTAGAGAATGCGTAACACATCGGGGTGCATCCACACATTATTAAAGGTAAAAGGGCTTTAGAGCAATGCAATCATTTTGAAATTTGAATCATTTACTTATTATGCTTCATTTAGTACTTATACAAAATTTTATTAAAATAAAATCATTTAAACTGGGTGTTCGGATTTCTCTGTCACTTAGTATACATCCAATAAAATTACCTGTATTTGCTAGCCTATAAGCAGATGACTTAGTAATTTATCTAAACACAAACAATGTAACTCTGGGAACACATATACTGCAAACTACCCTACACTCAATTGAAAGCTGGTCGCAAAACACGTGTTTTATATTCTCTAGTGAAAAGACACGTTATTTAATTTTTGGTAGAAGAAAAAATTATCCTAATGTTCAATTAACACTAAATGGAGTTGTCCTGTAACACGCAGAAGAAATAAATTTCTTAAGAGATTCTTTTGAACGTAACTTAAACTGGGAAAGCCACATAAACAATCTGCAATGTTCTTGCCAATCCAGAACTAATCTACTAAAAATGCTATAAAATACCTCTTGGGGGGAAGATACAACAACCTTACTTACTCTATACAGATCACTAATACGAAGTAAACTAGACTAAGGCTGTTTATGCTAGGATACTGCTAACAAAACATCTTTAAAAAAACTTGACTACATTCAAATTATATGCTTGAGATTAGTTTTAGGTGCTACAAGAACTACACCAGTAAGTAGCTTACAAGATCTGGCTAATGAACTGCCCTTAAGCCAATGAAGGCAACTCCTATCACTAAATTACGTTGACAGAATATCAGCAAACAAAAGCAACGTAACCTACTCAACATTACTTTGCAGAACAAATATATCGTCCGATCTTTACAGAAACATTGCAATAAAAAAAACTACAATTTCCTGAGCGAATAAAACGTATTGGTGTTAATTTAGAACAGTTCAGTCTCACTATGCCTATTCATGTAAATTTTTTCCCTGGATAATTAAATTTCCAAACATAGACACGTCTCTAAAAGAACTGCCGAAACATTCCACACATCCTTTTCTTATACAGCAAGCTTATAAAAATGTAATATCCAAATAACCAATAACCCATCAAATCTTCACTGATGCTTCCAAATGTGATGAAAGACATGCTGCAGCCTACATCCACGAAAACGTCAAGTCTACCGTACGAATCACAACAAATTGTTGTATATATACCGGAGAACTTACGGCAATTCACCAGGCCATGAAAAAATGTGGTTTTATCAATGAAAGCAAATTTGTTATCATCATCGATTCAATAAGCGCATTACTTGGAATAACACAGCTATATACAACTCACGCCATACATCTTAAAATCAAAGAAGTTATCTTATCTACAGACAACAAAAAGATATTTCCTTCATCTGGGTACCTTCCCATATGGAAATAATTGGTAATGAGGAAGTGGACTCTCTGGCAAGTAATGCAACAACCGACCAAAGTATTGCAATTATAAATCGAATGCCTTGGACTGATCACAAAGTAAATATCAAAGCCCACATATACAGAGCATGGCAAACTACTTGGGATCACTCTGCCAACAAACTCAAGGAATGTCTAAGACAAGTAGGAACCAAACTGGTTTTACCAAGTAATAGAAAAGACCAAGTCATCATCAACCTACTCCGAATAGGACATACTTCCTTACCGACAAGCATATCTTCAACCAGGAGGCTGCTCCGATAGGTACCAAGTGCAACACTCGGTTGTCAGTGAAACATTTAATTGTCGAGTGTCCAGTGTACCAGAACAAAAGAATCGCGTGACAATTTAAAAAATGTACTAACGCCAAACTTACAGTCTTTATACAATAATATTTATCAATAATATATTAAAACAATATTTATCTTACTGTTTGTGTATGTCTCCCCCATATAAAAAAAAAACTCTTAAATACTCTAAAACTAAAATTGAAACTATAAAATGAGTAAATAAAATGAATATTGTGCAGCAACATATTCTGAAAACTGATTTTGAGAATTAACTAAAAGAAAAACTTAGCTTAAACTGATGAAAAAAAAAATAAAATTGCTTCAAAAATACTGTTTTGGATCAGATTTTAAATATATTGGCGACAGTACTACAAATAGTTATAAAAAAATTGGAACAGGTTTAAAATAATACCCACAATTTAACAATTAGAGCTACAACTATATTCATTAACCGTTGTTGCCCTATCTAAACTACTTGCTATGGAGGAACCCAACCAAATACATGATTGGATTGCCACCTACATGCAACACTGCTCTAACTCGGTTCCATATCTATTCATGTTGCCATATTTGTAGCCAAAAGAGACCAATGCAATTGATTTTTATTTCGTGGTGGATAAATAAACCAATAAATGTTGCAATTTTTCCGACAATTTTCTGGCAAAGGGAGATGACGCAACTGTAGTTGAAATAGGTTAAGACACGAAATAGAAATCAGTTTTCAGGAAGAAGAAATAGCCATAAATTCACACAAAAATAAAAAGTCACCAGGACCAGGCGGAATAACCAACGAGCTTCTAAATTACAGCTGAACACCATATAAACATAGTGTTGTAAGTTTCTCACGCCAATAAGAAAATAATTTCAGAATATGTTGTGCACAAATTAACTATTAAAGCTATGGTGACAAATAATCCTTGATTTGCGATATGTGAAGTGCTTTTTACAAGGCATGCAAAAGCAACCGGATTATATACGAGATTACACTGCTTAGCTTATAGAAAAAAATTGGAAATTGGAGTAGAATTTCTGTCTGCAACGAATTTTTCTTTAGTTTAAATGCTGCACGCAGGAACCAACACATTCTAAAAATTGATCTCAAGAAATAACTAATAATAACTAATAGAAAAACGTCCATAGTCCAAATTGACGAAAAACGATTAATATATTTACTTCAAAAGTACTGTTTTGGATCCATAGCACAATTTTCCGGGTCAAAGAAAAAAAAATTTAAATATTTGTTCATTACTTAAAATTTTCCACAAAAAGAGTACTTAACATATAGCCCAGTTTGGTTAAAAAAAATTTTAAGATATAGGTGGGGGTTACTAGATGACGAATAGATGAAAAGGTACTCGTATTTTTACCTTTTATTTTTTTTAAGGAATGTCCTATAAATGTCAAACGCATGAACCATAAAGAAGAATGCCGTACAAATAATAGGATATGCGGATGATATAACCATATTAACAACATAACAGGGCATTGAAGAAAGTCTTCCAAGAAATATAAAACGAAGCCTAACTGAAAGGACTGGAAATAAGTGAAAATGAAACAAAATATATAAACCTAAGCAAGAAAAAAAAAGACACAAATGACAAGACTGACAATAGACACACACTATTTCGAAGAGGTTGAAACGGTCAAATATTTGGGAATACGAGAACAAAAGAACACTATTTCGAAGAGGTTGAAACGGTCAAATATTTGGGAGTACTAGAACAAAAGAAATTAAAGTGTCAAGAATAAAGAAAGTAAACTGTGTAAAGAATAAAGATATGAAAAGTAGAATTCAAGCGGGAAATACAGAGTCTTATAAAAATAAAAAAATATTTAGAGATGAGAAGATAAACCAAAACATAAAAATGAAAATCTCCAAAATGACCACACGACCAAAAGCGGTATGTGCTGCAAAGACATTTACTATAACTGCAAACGAAGAAGGTCAACTGAAAATTTTTAAGTAGAAGATTATGAGAAAAATACTAGGACCGAAGAGTGAAAGCGAAGAGGATGCAAGACAATGGATTAATCACGAAATACAAGAATGAATGAGTCAAGAAAATATAGAATAATAAAAGCACAGAGAACTAGATGGTATAGACACATAATGAGAAGAGCGAAGATCAATCTGATAAGAGATATAATGGATTGGATGCCACTAGGTAAAAAAACCAAAGACAGACCTAAACTGAGATGAAAGACTGGAAGAAGACTTATCATTAAAGTAGGGAGACCCCCTGTTAATAGACTTATTTAAGCTAGCACTAAAAAAAATTATTAAAAATTAAAAGGTAGCAAAAAACGAGAATTATAATAAACGTACTGTTGAAGCCAAAAAACGTGTAAAGGGGAGGCAAGATTCAAAATTATAAAACAGTAGTGAGAACAGGGTTGTATGCATGTGAAAAAAGAAAATTTAGAGATTTGGGAAAGGAAAATCGTGGGAAGAGTTTACGGTAGAATAAAGGAATGGGTTCGAAAAACAAATTAGGAGCTAATAAAGATTTATAAGGGACCCTAAATAACACAGAAAATTGGGGCACAGAGAGGTAGAAGATTGGGACATGTTTTACAAGCGCCAATAGAAAGCAACTTTGTAAGAGTTCTGCAAGCAGAGAACAAGGGAAGAAAACAGTAGGGAGGCTAAGGAAGTGGATTGATGCCGTTCAGACTGAAATAGAAGAAATAGAAACAACAGAGAGAATTAAACGTATGAAGGACGGCCGTATAAAGTACGAAAAACTAGTAAGACTATTGACGCCAAAGGCATATAGTTCTGTTAAAATATACATAAATATCAAAAAAATTTGAGTAAAAAAATAACTTTACTTAGTGACACGTGGGATTTAATATAAATAATAGTAAAAGAACTCGATACAAGGAAGCCAAAAAAAGTTTAGGAATAATTCCTGATTGAAGAAACAAAGATATTATTTATACAGAACTCACTGTCTTAGCTATATCAATAATAATTTAACCCAATGGTATATAAGGCAGTCAAAAGATGCGGCGTAAAAAGCGGACTGGAAATAAATTATAAGACAAGATTAAAATTAAGATTAAAAAATATCAAAACAGCTTTGAGTGAAAGATAGAAACTGTTGTTTGGGATATCTAGAGTTTAACATAAATAATAAAAAATTTTAAAAAATATTGTGAATATGATACGCAAAATAATATTAACAAAGAAGATATTTAAAACACAAACGATTGCTTTAAAAATATAGATTATGTCTATATAAAGAGACATCACAAATGTCTGTTACTATTTACTGTTAAAATTATTAAATTCACTTACAGTCTCTTGTGGCACGGCCTCGTTGATAAGTATTAAAGGCTGTAAAGAAAAATTATGTACATAGGTAAATAAACATTTATCAGTTTTACCTTATTCTTTTGTGACGTCCTCTCGTGGGAGTCACTATCCGGGTAGCTTTTAGACAGTCAGAGACAGAGTTCAAAATAAAAATAAAACTTTATTGTCTTCCTTAAATTAAATTGACAAAAATCTTATGTACATATTTACAATTTGGTTTAATCTTCTCAGTACCTGGCCTATTTATTCAAATTAAGTTTGACCTTGTCATATGGAACCAGTCTTATCGGCAAGCGAATGTGTATTTGAAATTTTACGGTAACGTTGTATCGATTTAATAACAGCGGACGATAGGTACAAAGAAAGGAAAGGAACTCAACACGTCCCTTAAGTGATTCGGGTTAATAGGACACTCCTCGACAGTCTCAACACGACTGTTTCAGAGTACGGGTAGTGAAGAGCTCAACAGGCACTTCGGATAGCGGCGGTAAAAGGAAAGGAAACAACTTGTGAACTCAACACGTCCACAAGCCGGGGTAGGGAAGAAGAGAACCTTCAGTCAACACCTGTCGATTCTCTCTCTATGAGGAAATGTTGCCGTTTATATAGCGGAGCTTTGCCCTTTCTACTGTCGATACACTCCTACTTCATGGGTTGGTTCGCGCGCACGCTGGTTTAACGGTGATGGCTTGGACTCATCGTTACACCCCCTCTTTCTGGGAAAAAAAAATTTTGGAACAAAATTTTTTTTATTTTTATTCCTTGCCAGGTACTTGGTTACCCTAAAAAAATTTACAATACATCGAAATAAAAAATGTCCGCCCTAAAAAAATATAAATATCGTCTTCTTAAACAAAAAATCGTCTTCCTCTCTCTAAAAAAAAACGTCTTCCTTCGTGGGGCTTCAATTATTGGTTTTTATCCTCAGCACCTGGTTCGGGAGTCTCAGTCTGTTTTTTTTTCCTTTATGCTGCGGCGGAACTAGTGAGAGCAGCGGGATTGACACTGGAATTGACTGGACTTTCTGAATTTTTGTGATGCCCATGGTTGGTTCATCGAAAAGGTTCTTGAATTTGGAAATAGCCTTTATCAGGGGCTCGCAGCCTTTGCCCGGGGTGTTAGGTTTTGGTGTGTTCCCTAATGGTGATATTAATTCTGATACGGTGTATGGTGGCGGCGTAACTGTGCCGTCCATTTCTATGTCACTGTAATATATTTCTAACGTGTCTGACATTGTATTTGAAGGTAACTGTAAACTGTATTAAAATATACTGTCACTACTTGGTGTTGACTGTAAGTGCTTGGACTGATTAAGGAGTAGGGAAATCGGTAAATGCGGGTTTTAGGTCTTTGATATGAGCTGTTATTGTACGGTTATTATCGTCGTGTTTTAATTTGAATATTACATTAGAACACACTTTTGTTATAGTATATGGGCCTGAAAATTTTGGTGCTAATTTGGCGTTAAAATTTTTGGCGGCATTTGAGAGTTGGTATTCCCTTTTCATGACTTTGTCGTTTATTGTGGGTTTCCACTCTCTTCGTCGTAAGTTGTAGTAATGGCTTTGAGTTGTAAAAGCTTTAGCCAGGTTTGTACGTACTAGTTCGAATGTTTCTCGTAGTTTATGCCATTTTATGTTTTGATCGGTATGTTGTGTGTCGTTTGGGGTGTTTACGACTTTACTTGGAATTTCTAGTTCGTGTCCAAAGTTCAGGAAGGCTGGGGAGAAACCCGTTGAATCGTGTTTAGCTGTATTATATGCGAATAGTAGTTCTGGGAGGCTCGTGTCCCATTTCTTATGGTTATTATCGCAGAACTGAGCTATCATTGTTTTGATTACTCTGTTTGTTCTTTCTACTGGATTATTCTGGGGAGAATATGGCGGAATGTTTCTTTTAGAAATCTGGAATTCGTCTAGCAACTTTCGTACTTCCCTGTTATCGTATGTTCTTGCGTTGTCTGATATTAGCTCTTTGGGTGATCCGAATCTCATAATGATTTTATCTTTTAAGTTCTGACAGACTGATTTTTGCCGTTGCTGTTCTGATCGGTATGGCTTCGACCCATTTTGAAAAGGTGTCCTGGATATATTTGTTTCAGTGTCATTATATATTTGTTTCCTTTGCTGGATGTTGGAAGGGGTCCTATGATGTCGGTTGAAACGGTGTGCCATGGATGTGGCGGAATTTGTGTAGATTGCATGCGGCCTGGAGTTAAGCTTTGTTGCGGCTTAAATTGCTGACAGTCTTGCAGTTCCTGACGAACTTTGCGGCATCTTTAAACATCCCTGGCCAGTAGTATTTTCTAGCTAGGCGGGTTATTGTTTTGGCTATTCCTAGATGTCCTGCGGTCGGTTGCTCGTGGTTTTCTGCCAGGAGTTGTTGTCTCTTATGGTTTGGGATGCATAGTTTCCAGGAGTTGGATACCTCTGTCTCTTTTAAATCGTATTTGTCCCAGAAGTGTCGATAGAGAAGTCCATCTTTGATAGAGTAGTCTGGAAATAGTTGCGGATTTGTCTTGATTTTATTTAAAGCTTTATTGTACCATTCGTCGGGTTCTACATCTTCTACGTTTATTATGCAAACCAGATCTACTGGTTCTCTAGAGAGCGCGTCGGCCAGGACGTTCTGGGAGCCCTTTCTGTAAATTACATCGAAGTCAAATTGTTGCAGCAGCATTGCCCATCTAGCTATTCTACCTGTAGGGTTTTCCATTGTTTGTAAGTATCGTAGACTTTGATGATCTGTGATAATTGAAAATGGGTATCCTTCGATGTAGGGTTTCATCTTTTCTATACCGAAGATGATCGCTAGTAGTTCTTTTTCTGTAACGCTGTAATTTTTTTCGGCATTTGTTAGGGTTCGACTTGCGTAAGCGATGACTTGTTCCTGTCCTTCGTCGTTTGTTTGTACTAAAGCTACTCCTAAACCGTGGTTCGAAGCGTCAGATTGTAAAAAAAATCTTTTCTGGAAGTCCGGGCAGATCAGTATTGGAGCTTGTGTCAGTAGTAATTTTATTTTGTTAAATGCTTCCTCTTGGTCTCTGTCCCAAGTCCAATGTTGTTTTTTCTTTAGTAGCTTTGTTAAAGGGGCTGCAGTTCGTGAAAAATCTTTTATAAATCTCCTATACCATGAGATGATGCCCAAAAATCGGCGTAGTTGTTTAATGGTTTTTGGTGCGGGATATTCGACTATAGCTTTTGTCTTGTTGTCGTCCACTTTTATTCCCGTTTTGTTTACTACATGGCTTAAATAATTTATCTCTTCTTTGCAGAATTTACATTTGTCTATATTAATTCGTAGTTTGGCCTGCTGTAGTCTGTGAAGTACTTCTTTTAAGTTTTCCATATGTTCCTCGAACGTTTTCCCCAGTACTATTATGTCGTCTAAATAGGCGAATGCATGTGGTTCCATTACTGGGCCGATTACTGTATCTAGTAATCGTTGAAAAGTAGCGGAGGCGGCGTGTAATCCGAATGGAAGTACTTTGAACTGGAATAGTCCTTTTCCTGGTGCTATGAAAGCGGTCAAGGGTTTGCTTGCTTCGGAAAGTGGTACTTGCCAATATCCATTTTTTAGATCTAACGTGGTAAAATATTTTGCAGATTTTAACTTTTCTAGGATATGATTGATGTACGGTAATGGGTAGGCATCTTTTTCTGAGATGTCGTTGATTTTCTTAAAATCGATGCAAAATCTGTATCCTTTGTTATCCTTCTTTTTTACTAGGACGATGGGGGAACTGTACGGGCTATTGGATTTTTCTATCACGTTCTCTTCTAGCATCTTATCTATCTCATCGTTTATGATCTTCTGCATTGCCGGGTTTCGGGGCCTGTATCTTTGTTTGATCGGTGAATTATGTTTGAGTTTTATTGTATGTTCGGTTAGATGTGTTGTTCCTTTAATTTGTTTAAATGTCTCCAATTCTGTTAGTAACAATTCCTGTAATTGTTTTTTTTTCGGTATTGTTTAGTGTAGTACTGATGTCGAGCTGCTCTCGTTTCGGACTGTTCGTGAATTCCGGTATGTATGACGGAATATCTTCGGTCTGGTCGTCGGCCGCGGTATCGGTCGGTAGTTCGGTATATCTTCTGTCTGGTTGTCGACCGCGGTATGGGTCGGTAGTCGGTATATTTTCGGTCTGGTCTTCGACCGCGGTATCGGTCGGTAGTCGGTGGGTCGTTTTGTTATATATTTTGCTTCTCTGTTGGAGCGGATATCTTGCGGTTGGTATTTCGTTGACCCTGGAATTGGTCGGTATTCGGTTATTTTCTGCATTGTACGATCTGGATCCGTGTTCTGTACTGGTTGGGTATTGTTCTCTCCTTCTTACGCGATTTCTATTTAAGATGTTTGATAAATCAAGGCCCCATCTTGTTATTTCATGCATTCCCAGTACTACTTCTGAAGCTAGGTTTGGTAAAAAATGTAGCTTGGCTTTTCTCCAAACGTTGTCTATGGAACATTTTGCTGTAAAACAGATTTCTATGTTGCTGGTTTTTCCATCTGCCAACGTGATCTTTAAAGCTTTTCTGTCGCTTTTTGTTCCACATTGTTCCAATATTTTTTTACCTTTTTGTCCTATAAACGAATTTTGGGCTCCTGTGTCTATTAGTGCTCTTAACTTTTTACCGTTGCTGAACGTTATCGTTGTGTGGGGTCGTTGATCTGTATAGTGTGCGTAGCTGGAGGTTGTTAGGGAGGACTCTAAATGCTGACTGGGTTGCCTCCTTCTTGTCCAGTCCTGTTGGAGTTTTCCGGTCGGCTTCTACATTGGCAGTTATTGGAAGTTGTTCCTCGGGTTCCGCAATGGCCGCAGAAGAGTACAGCGATAGCTCTGCAGTTTCTTCTATTGTGGCCTCTGCGGCCGCATCTCCAACAACAAGTCTGTCTGTCGAAATTCTGTATTTTGTTATTACGACTATTTGCCTGTGTCCAGTCACACCGTGTATTGTTTCTGTTGTATTTTTCTTTTTGGACCATATCATATTCTTCCGCTAGTCTGATGATGTCCTGTGTTGACGATACGTCTTGCCTCTTTATATACAACTTGTATTTCGGGTTCATATTGGTGTATATCCTGTTTAGTTCTTCTTGGTGATTGAATTCACCATGTCTTCTGATCATTGTTTGAATATCAGATGACAAAAACCGGTTTTCGGTTTTTTAATCCAATAGTTACAAAGTTACATTTACAATGCACTTTAGTTTGCGAAACTTCATTCGACTCGATATCAATATGATCAAAATTAGTACTATCGAAAGAACATCAATATCAATATAAATAAAACACAATTTTTAATAAAACCATTTAATTCTATTAATTATTATATTTATTTATTATTTTATTATTAATATATATTTAGTGATTATTATTAAATATAATATGGCGTAAGATTAATATATACATTGCAATAATATACAATAAAAGAATATGAAGTAATATTTTAAGTAAAAAAGTATAGGTTAGAAGGTTACAAATACGTTATATTATATGACTGAAAACGGATCACTTGGCAGAAACAACTAGAAACAACCATTCACCCACTTTCAATGTCAAGAGTCAAGTGTGAAAAATAGATGATGTAAAAGATCACTTCTTATGTAAATATTATGATTACAAATACCTTTTCAACGAAATATTATAATAAAACTTAATTATTTCTGGCTGATGATAGTTTGCACTTTCAGTTTGCTCCTGTATTTATAAAATAAAATTTGAATTATGGTTTTGTTTGGAATAATTACTTGAAAATAATAATTATGATTGGGATCCAAAAAAATACCTAACCTAATCATAATCACCGTAAAAACCTAATAACCGGTAAAAACCGATAAAACCGGTTATTGCGAAGTAAAAAAACCGGTTTTCGGTTAACCCAGATATGCCCAACGTCCTACATATAGAACGCCTGAAGCAAGTCCGATCCTGTCTCATTCTTGCCCAGTAACTAAATGCTGACTACAGGTAATCGATCTCTAGGAACCACCCCATGTAATAAAATATAAAACGACTATTAGTTACACCATAATATTTGTCTAGATAACATCAAAAATTGTGTAAATTTGAAAATGGCCAGTATGGTGTTTCCTTCGCAAGGTAAGCAAAATTTTTATTTTTAAAACTATATAAATAATATTTTGGGATGTGCATTTTAACGTTAAAAGAAGTATATTTAGTAGTATAGGATTAACAGTAATGTACAAATATGTTATGATATATTTTTGAACCTCTTTTCCACAGCGTCCTACATGTAGGACGTTGGGCACATAACAGTACTACATACAGAACTTTATTTTTGCGTAAATTACATGCTTTTATACAAAATATATTAACAATTTAGCATATGTCATGTATATTTACACTTCCAGGGGTTTTTCTCTAAATGATGCTCTGGCTATGATGGAGGACGAGGAAGATATGATAGAGAACGTTGGGTCATTGACTTTTTCTCCGCCACAAAATGCCACGCATTCTCAAACTGATGAAGATTCTGGTGACGAAGACGCACTTACCATAAAAAATAATCTACCTGCTAAACAGCTTAGAGCGCCTGCTGAAATAAATTTTCATAAATATAATACAAGGCAAAACATTTTCTCTAATACAGAAGATGACAAAGATGTCCCATCAGTGGAAGAAAATGAAACGCCATCAAAGAGAACGAAAACAATAGAGAAAAAAGATTTATAAATGGGAAACCGAAGATTTGGTGTATGATGGTGAAGAATTTAGTAACGATGAAGAAGAAATACCTCTGCAAACCCCTTTAGATATGTTTTCTTTATTTTTTGATGACAAAATATTGGACCTAATAGTTGTCGAATAAAATCGATATGCAGGGCAAACTGCGATAAAAAAAACGGGAAAAACGTGAGATAAAAGCGTTCATTGGTGTGTTATTACTCAGTGGATATATGCCAGTTCCGAGGCGGAGAATGTTCTGGAAAGACGAAAAAGACTGTCAAAATGTACTGGTTTCTGCAGCTTTGTCAAAGAATAAATTTAAATATATTTTGTCTCACTTTCACTCACATTGTAAGTTATAGTTTTTTAGATTATTAGTACAAACGCCTTTAGTTTTGATTTTCCACAACATGCTTAGTTTCAAGACATTTTATAATACATATTTTAGGTGTCGCAGCCACATCTGGTAAATTTGTACAATGCAAACATGGGACGAGTAGACAGATATGACCAAAATTTGAGCCTTTATAGAATTTCACTGATGGGCAAGAAATGGTATTTTCCGCTTTCAGCATACTGTATTGATGTAGCTCTGCAAAATGCTTGACAGTTGCATAGACAAAGAGGTGGGGCCCTAGATCAGCTAAAATTCCGAAGACGAGTAGCCACTGCGCTATTAACGCAAAATAAAAAAAAAATGAACACATTCGAAAGGTCATAAGTCATCCACCAAAGTTTTAGACATTAGGTTTGATCATATGGATCATTTGGTAATTCCTCAAAATAGGCAAATACGCTGTGCACATTGCCATGAAAAAACAACCACCAGATGTTCAAAATGCGACAAAGGACTCCATGTCAAATGTTTTTTGGTATACCATACAAAAAGTGTATAGTTAATGTAGGTACCCTTAAGTGCCCATCGTCCTACATATAGGACGCCTAAAATTTTGTATATTTATTAAAAAAATAAATTTTATTTTCGTCTAATATATTTTAGTTTACCCTAAATTAAACCATTATAAGAAAAAAAATAATTAAAATCACAAGTAGACATAATGGGCATATCTGGGCATATTGGTATATGGGCATATTATGATTACAAATACCTTTTCAACGAAATAATATAATAAAACTTAATTGTTTCTGGCTGATGAGAGTTTGCACTTTCAGTTTGCTCCTGTATTTATAAAATAAAATAAAATTTGAATTATGGTTTTGTTTGGAATAATTACTTGAAAATAATAATTATGATTGGGATCCAAAAAAATACCTAACCTAATCATAATCACCGTAAAAACCTAATAACCGGTTTTTACTTTAAAAATAAAAAACCGGTTATAACCGGGACAAAAAAACAACCGGTAAAACCGGTTATTGCGAAGTAAAAAAACCGGTTTTCGGTTAAAACCGGTAGGTTTTTCCCATCCCTAGTAAATATCCTCTCTACAATCAACAACGAAGTAACAACAAGATACCAGGAGCACTTCTATAAGCTCTAGGTGCAAACTACAACTTTAACAACACTCTGAATTTCTTGTAAGACATTAATAAGTACCACAATATTTAATAAACCAAATTGTAAGGCAGTAATTGTACCTAATGTATTCCATTAATTTTTCGCTAATGGCTATTTTTTGGTCGATGCGGTTTTCTAAATAAACAAAAAAAAACTATAAAACTAAAGTTGATTCTATAAAATAAAGAAATAAAAAAATATATAGTGATTACCTATGATATGCAAAATAATATAGCAGCAACATTAAAGATTTTCATTTATTTTTTAGTAAATTACTATATATTTTTTTAAGTTTTACCTTATTTAAAGCACTTGTGTTCTTGTGGTAAGTGACAAATGCTATTCCGACTATTATGGCAAACAGCAGTGATAAAATGTAACAATAGTTTTTCCAATTTCCATTTGAAATACTTTGTGGCTCTTCGACAGAAGCACTTTTATCGAATGGTAAATTAAACGATTTATCGCTTACACAGTAAAGAGGCTCTTCCTTTGTTCGAATTGGTGCCCAAGTCGAACGTAACGTATTGCTGCGTTGAAGATAAAAGCACCTGTCAACGTTTTCTTCACTTTTTTCCATCATTTTGGACGAAATTTTTCAACACTAGTAAAATATACAATATACGTGTGTTATGGCGAGCACGCCACTGTGTGTGTGTTTTATCTCAATATTCAGACTACTTAGAAGATGATAAACATCCACGCTGAGTATCTCGAGGTGTTTACGATATTATCAAGAACTATGAGAGGCTTTTAGGATAGTTTGTAATTCTTAAGTTAGTATAGTCTTATACCCTAAACTGTTAACATCTAAATAAATTTGTGCATTTCATTCAGAGTTACGTTATTTAATTCTCCAACGAACACATATCATTTTATAGAGAATAAAAGTAGCGCAGTCAGTAGAATTTCCAATTAAAAAAAGTAAAGCCTTTTTTTAATCGATTTTTATCGTTAATTGGAAAATTGGAGAATTAGTGACTTAGTATTTGAGTTCCGAGTGTAAGGCCACGAGGAAGGAAAACTGAATGAACCCGTAAGCAACTTCGAAGAATTCCAAGTGTAAGGCCACTTGTTGTGTAAAGCCACAAAGTAATTCGGAAGTTTTGGGGAGGCGCAACTAGCAACTTCGTGAAATCTTCTCAACCAGCTTTAGTGAAAAGCCACTCGACCCTGGAAACGGTGAAGCATTTCCACAGAAGAAGCAACATCTCGGCTACCATTCCGACTACATACAGTTTAGAATTTCGACCAGTTCCAGTGTAAACCCAGTTGATCCAGAAGGTACAACGTTCTTCACCCGTTCTCTACCCGTTCCAGTGTAAATCCACTTGATCTGAGACGCTGCAACGTTTTCGACCAGTTCTGGTGTAAAGCCACGTTCTCACGGAAATACTTGAGGTTAGTCGAATTATATTAATTTTTTATTTGTTTTCATTTTTTTTATTTACTCTGTTTCGCAATTTTCAAACTTTTAAGCTATCATATGTAGTATTTGCATTTTTTTTTTAATTGTTTAATTTATTTTTGATAATACAATGGCAACTAACGACGTAACAGCAACTACGCCAATAATTTCCGCTACCACTTCTAATAATTATATTAATTGTGACAAAGCTATCAAGCTTATAAATGTTTTTGATGGGTCCTCTTCAAAAAACATTATTTTATAGATTCTGTTGATTTCATTTTTGCAAAATTTGACCCAGCGGAATTGCAAATTTTTCCTTTTATTGTAAAAAGCAGGTTAGAGGGAAAAGCTCTTGATTTCATTGACTCGAAAGAATTTTCGACATGGCCAGAGATAAAAAATACTCTCCTTTCTCAGTTTGGTGAAAATTTGGATTTGCAGTGTCTAAATTTTGAGTTATGTCATTTTAAGCAACGTTCTAATGAAAAGCCTACAAATTTCGTTGATAGAATTGAAAAACAATTAATAAGAATCAATAAAGTTATCAAATACGATTCAAATTTGAACAATGTTGAGAAAAAATGTTTAAATAATTTTCACAGTAAAACTGCAATTCTGACCGCTATTACGGGCATAAAAGAACCTTTGTGTCAAATGCTTCGCTCTTTAAATCCTAGTTCGTTAATTCAAATTAAGCAAATTTTAAACGATTATGAAAACCAACAATATTTCAAACAAACAAATGACAATTTTTCTAAATTAAATATAAATAATGACAATGAAATTTTTTCAAGTACTGCAGGTACGCAAAAAACATTTTCTGATCCCGGTTCAACAAATCAATCGATAAATCCACCAATTAAATTAACCATTCCAAAGTGCACTGTTTGTCATAAATATGGACAAAAAGCAGAAAAATGTTATCGTAAACCACAATCTCACAATGTTGTTCATAATACCTATTGCGACAACGATAGTTCAGAAAAAGAAATAGAAATCGAAGTTGATCAGGATTTTTTTAGAGCAAGTGCCGCTGACAACGTTACAGTTTACCAAGTAGCAAATAAACCGCTTCTTTACGCGCATATTAAAAATTTGAATATAAAATTATTAATTGATTCAGGGGCAGCTATATCAATATTGAAACCAGGTAAAATTTTAGACTCTTATCACTTTAATCATGAAAATTTTGAAATATTTGGTATTAATAACGAACCAATTCAAGTTACAAAGAGCGTAAACTTTAAGTTATTTTCGGGTGTTCAAAAATTCTATATAGTTGACATAAATTCTCCTTTTGATGGAATACTTGGTTATGATTTTTTAGAAAAGAATAAATGTGTTATTGACTTTGGTTTAAATACTTTATTTGCTAATCGCGAGAAAATCCCATTGTTTCAATCTGATCAGGAACATAATATACTTAGTGTAAATAATATACACGAACATCAAGTCCGAAGTAATAATGTTATTGACGTAACTGAAAAAATCGATACTATTGTAAGTAAACTACAATTAGAAGCTCTGCCAAGAATTCGATTAAACCATGTCCATCAAAAACAAAATGAATATACCGAATTTGAGAATATTAAAACTAACTTAAATTTAAATAATTTCTCCTACTCTAATGAGCAAATCTTAGACGTTAACAATAAGAATATTTTATATCTATACGATGAGAATGACAGAAATTTATATCGTTTCGAAAATTTCATTTTAATAATGTAAAACCATTTTATGATGCGATTGACTAAACGAAGTTGAAGTGTAACATGACAAGTAGTGGATATGAGCTTTAATTATCCATATTAAAAAGGAATTTTAATCAATAATAACTGTAATATATAATTCGATTACCTTGTGGTACACTTCATCTACGGCTTTCTCATAACAACAAAAGTAGAATAAGTTATTGCCGGTTGGTTTTTTTGTTCCATGTGGACCTACCTGCCCTGTACGGAGTATGAGAGGCTCTTCACTACAAGTCAAAACTTCGAAGCTGCAAAAGAAGCCCTTCTTGGACACCCCAGCTTCGGTCTTCAGGAGGGAGGTGTTATGGCGAGCACGCCACTGTGTGTGTGTTTTATCTCAATATTCAGACTACTTAGAAGATGATAAACATACACGCTGAGTATCTCGAGGTGTTTACGATATTATCAAGAACTATGAGAGGTTTTTAGGATAGTTTGTAATTCTTAAGTTGGTATAGTCTTATACCCTAAACTGTTAACATCTAAATAAATTTTTGCATTTCATTCAGAGTTACGTTATTTAATTCTCCAACGAACACATATCATTTTATAGAGAATAAAAGTCGTGTCCTCTGGTGTGCATTCAACTGAACTACAGTAGCAAATGACAAACAGTAACTAAGCAGCTATTAAATTTCGAAGCTTAAGTGAATCATTCATTTCACAGAATATTAGCATTATTCGATTAATAGTCACCCACGTAATTGTTTTGCAATTAATCTTTGTACTGCTGGTTTACAGTTTTTCTAATTATAAAAGATATTATTTAGACTAATTGGCGTCCTAGTTTTTAAGTTTGACTGTATGTATTGAGTATTTTTTGTTTTTTTATTGACAAATATTATTATCTTTTTATTATCTAGCTAGTATTTATCTATCTGTTTTCTATTAAGAGATAATTAAAAATTATACAGATTCGCACCAGGGAAATCAACACGTGAGCAGATATATAACACCAGACAAGAAAATAGGAAAAGCGCGAGAATAAATATTCCAATGCTGTTCTGTTTCGTTGATTACACAAAGTCTTTCGATTCAGTACAATGGGATCCCATCTGGAGTATAATAGGAAATATAGAAATTCATTACCACCTAGTTAACCTGAAAATAAATGTGTATAACTGAGCCAAAGTTGAAGTACAGGGAACATAACAACTTCACATAGAATATAGTCACCAATTCAGCATTGCGGCGCCTTCTCCATTCTCCTGTCAATTCATCTCTTTGAGGTCTAAATATCATTCTGAGAACCTTCCTTTCAAATACATATTTCAAATTTAATCCATTTCAAAAAATATTCAAATGCCTTTGCAAAACAAAGAAAGGCACTAGACAAGGCTGCATACTATCACCATGTAGCGAGATTAAATAAAACGAGCGGTTCGAATTTATATAAATATATTTCATCACCTACTTCTTAGGTTTCATTCTTGCATCGAGAATCGTATTGATCTTTCATTCTGTCACTGGCTAACTGGATGTATTGTCGGGCAAGTTCATGAATGTTGTTTATTCTTAACTTCAGGCGGTCGATATAATCTTCGCTTGCAACATGTTCTTCGGAAGGTCTGCAGCCAAACTCTAGGTCGCAGGGCAAACGAACTTCACGACCTAACATCAGGCAGGTTGGAGTCTGGCCTGTAGTTTCATTCACAGCCGAGCGGTATGCCATTAGAAATAAATAAATGTGCTGGTCCCAATCTCTTTGATGTTCTGATACAACTTTGGACAGGTGTTTACCCATTGTTCGGTTCATTCCCTTGACCATTCCATCTGATTGAGGATGCAGGGGTGTCGTTCTGGTCTTATTGACACCAATGAATTTACAAACGTTTTGGAAAAGGGTTGACTCGAAGTTCCGCCCTTGGTCGGAGTGGATCTCCAAGGGAACACCAAATCGGCTAAAGAATTCTTTAACAAGTACTTCTGCAATGGTAGCAGCTTCTTGATTTGGTATCACATAGGCCTCAGTCCATTTCGTAAAATATTCCATGGCTACCAGGATATATTTATTTCCAGCATTTGTCTCTGGAAGTGGACCTGCAATGTCGATTGCTATTCTTTCCATAGGACTACCAACATTGTACTGTCTCATGGGTGCCCTCTTTTTACCAGCCGGACCATTACTGGTTGCACACAGTTCACATTTCCGGCACCATCTTCTTACATCATCTTTACAGTTCACCCGATAGAATCGTTCTCGAACCTTTTGCAGAGTCTTCGTGATACCAAAGTGTCCACCTGATGCACCGTCATGCAACTGACGCAATACTTCTGACACTTTACTTTTAGGTACAATCAACTGAAGCTTAGTTTCTGTACCAACATCGTTCTCAAAGGTTCTATACAGAAGATCATCTTTCAGTACTAGGCAATTCCATTGGCTCCAGTAACACTTGACTTCTGGACTACATGCACTAATGTCTTGCCAAAGAGGTCTTTCAGTTCGACGCATCCAATCCAATACTCTTTTTATACATGGATCATCTGCTTGAGCGTCTTGTAGCTGTTGAGGCTGCCATTGATCATTAATGACGGTGGTTCGTCTCACGGGGCAAAGCGTTCTTCTAATTTAAGACAGTGATTACAATTTGCACTGCACGGCCGTCTCGAAAGGGCATCAGCATTTGAATGAACTCTGCCAGCCCTGTGTTCGATCTAGTAATCATATTCTTGTAATCGTTCTAACTATCTTGCCATCTGGCCCTCTGGATTACGGAATTGTAGGAGCCATTTTAGAGCAGCGTGATCCGTGCGAAGAAGAAACTTTCTGCCATACGAGTATTTATGGAAATGCTCGCAAGCCTTTACTACGCCTAACAATTCTCTCCTAGTAACGTAACGCAATAGTTTCTTTCTGGTTTCGACAAGACTTTGCTAAAGTAAGCGATGACTTTCTCCTGTCCATCTTGGATTTGGGAGAGAACAGCTCCTATTGCACTGTTGCTTGCATCGGTGTCCAACACAAATTTTCCTGCCTACCTAGGGTAGCTTAAAATCGGTGCGCTGGTCAGAGCCATTTGTAAGTGTTCGAAAGCTCTTTAACACTTTTCGCTCCATGTAGATTCTTTGCCTTCTTCTGTCAACTTTGTTAATGGCTTGGAGATGTTGGCAAATCCTTTTACAAAACGTCGGTAATATGTAGATAGGCCAAGAAAATTTATAATTTCGTGTTTATCTCTTGGTACAGGCCAATCCTTAATTGCTGCAAGTTTTTCAGGATCAGCTGTTACACCATTACTTGCTACAATATGTCCCAAGTACTTCACTTCTCGTCGAAACAAGTGACATTTCTTTGGACGTAACTTCAAATTCACTGCCCGCAATCGTTGAAAGACTTCTGTTAGATTCTTTGATGGTGTCTTCGGCTTCATCTCTTTTCGCAAATGGAAGTCGTCTAGGTTGCTGTTTGATTGGCTGAGCGTCTCCGGTATTAATTTTATGCTTTACTATGCTTGTTTTGCTATTATCCTTCTTATCCAAGGCAAAAACATCTTGAAATTCTATCAGCATAGATTTCACTTTTTTAGTTCGTTCATCATCAAGATCTTGGCACGTTTTAATCATCGTCTCAACAAGCTCCTTTGGATACTTAGCTTCCGACGTTTTCTCATTAGTATTCATGGAACAAATCGAAGCCACGGGAACACACTGTCCGATCAAAGTTCTTTTAATTAACTTAATAGCAGTTACCTTTAAATTCATAACTCTTACAGGAACGACATCTCGAATTCTCACCAAAGCTTTTGCCGTTAGGAATTCGGCATTATTCACATCTTCGACCATCCTTAAACTTCCCTCTCGGCAGTAACCATCAGGTCTGGTCATCAAAATTTTCTCACTATTACCGGGTATTGTTACGTCACAAGTAGTTATTAAGTTGATAACATTTTCTTTGTCTTCATAAAACGGCAACTATTCACCACTGATCTCGAGAAGTCCATCTTTGACATTCAATACAGCCCCAACTTTCCTTTGTAAATCCATCCCCAATATGAACTCGTCGGAGATATCTGCAATTAATACTCTATGTTTCACTGTGGTCTGGCCAATGGATACTGACATATTAGCCTCGCCATATGTATTAATTATCTCACCAGTTGCTGTTCTAAGCTTTACTGTTGCAGGCAATAATTTAAGATTGCCTCGTACTACTTCTGGCCGTGCAATAGTTCTCGTTGCACCTGTATCTACCAAAAACGATCTACATTTATTATTGATACGACCCTCGATGTACAAGCTATGAATTCCACCTGAGGACGTAATATTCACAGTTACTATGGGGCTGTGTGTCTCGAGGTCGGCAGTTGCCCCTTGGTGTCGACCCGTTCTAGTTTTCCGACTGTTGTATCATTTTCTTGCAATGAAGGCGAATGTGACCTACGTCACCACAATTCCAACATCTGGGCTCGCGTCTCTTCGGCATCGTGTTACGAACTACTTTTCGTACCATTTCTTCTAGACGTTCATCGTTTGGTTCGTCGCCTTCTTCAATGGTTCTTACTCGATGGCTCCGTGATGTTTGACTAGCTGTTTCATGTTCCAAGGCAATAGCGAGCGCTTCATCTAGAACTTTCGGTCTTGCTAGTAGTAAAGCTTTCTGTAATTCACTTTCTCGTAACCCATTGACGAAGGTATCTACAGCAATTTCTTCCAAAATATTGTCTGGTACCTCCGGATAAGCCAACCGCACTATACGAGCAATATCTGCTTCAAACTCTTGCCAATTTTCACTTGCTCGTTGAATTCTACTTCTTAGTTGCGCCTTGTAGACTTGTTGGAGATGGGCATCTCCGTAACGTTTGTCTAGTCGAGTGAACAAGGTCTGGTAACATTTTTCTTGGCTCTTAGGAATCGATCTTAGGATATCTGCAGCATCACCTCGTAAAGCAGCAGTCAAGAAAACAGCCTTTTCTTGTTCTGTCCAATGATTGGCTGTCGCAATAGCTTCAAATTGTCTAAGGTATATGGACCAAGAGGACTTTCCATCAAATGGTGGCAATTTGAATCTCATATTATGTGTCGTTTCGTCTCTAGGTGATTCTTCTTTCACTACCGGATCTAAGGCTATTGTATTAACTGGTGGTAGCACTTTTGTGTTAGTTATCATGCTCTCTAATTGTTTGATCTTCTCTTCTTCGTTTTTTATCTTGTCGTTTACATTTTTCTGTATCATATCAAATGTTCTTGAGACTTCTTCAAATTTCTCATTGTTTTGATTACATACTTCGACGAATCTTCTAGACATATTTTCGAATTTCTCGTCGTTTTGTCTAGCTGTTTCTTTAATAATTTTAGAATTTTCTTCAATTTTTTTAGAAGTTTCTTCAATTATCATTTGCGACACATTTTTTATTTTCGTTAAAACTGCTTCTTCTGCTGACTGGAACTGGAATGTCTCTGGATCTTCTTCATTCTTGTTGAGAACAGTCTTCAATCGTTCTTGGAGTATCTTCTTGGACCCGCTGCAGTCTTCATCGCGTTCTTCCAGTTGCTCACGCAACTGTTTTACTGAAAGTTGTACTAGCAGCATCTTTGGTCAGGCACACACGTACGATGTTCCCGACGAACAATACTTTTCAAAAGTTCAAAAGTCTTTTTCAAAAGTCACTGCTGAATTTATTTGCAAACCCCACACCTGACACCAACTGTAGCGAGATTAAATAAAACGAGCGGTTCGAATTTATAAAAATATATTTATTTATAGTTTACAGTTCGGTACTCTCTTATCAACTAAACTCTACTTCTAACATCGCGTCATATATATACCAAAAGTATTAAGTTCCAGAACATTCGGGAGTTGTCCCACCTCTAATTCGCCTACGTGACCTGTTGTTCTGTCTCTCACTCGATGGATCGCGAATGCTCTTAATGCCTTGTTAGAGTTGTAACCGTTATATGAGCCATGCCAAAAGCATGTTCGTAACAACCATTATTATACAGGGTGGTCCTTAAGTAATTGTAAAAAAGAAACCGTAATTCTACGCTTTAAAATATTACGATTTAAGCCAAATTGCTTTAATGAAATGTTGGTATTAAGAAAGATACGGGGTGTTAAAGGGGAAATTACAAATTTTATTTTTCGCTAGAGCTTTCAGGTTTGTGAACATTTATGCATAAAAATTTAGAACTAGGTACTATTGAATATAAGGAATTATAATTTTATGCATACTTTGATATAGCTGATAGACGGGACACATATGCTACATATGTAGCATAAATTTGCACCTAACCTTTTTTCTCTTCAAGTTATCGATATTTGTGACAAAAAATATTAAAGATACATTATTTTAACAAAAAAAAGGTATACCTGTTAATAACTTCAAAACTCAACAGTTTTCGAGATAATCGTCAACTGCATAATTCTGATATAATGCAATTACTTCAGGCAACGAAAGAAAAAACATCAATACTTCTAAATTTTGGTATGCAATACCTTTAATAAAGTTAATAGTTAACAAAATATTAAATAAAATAAATATATCAGCAGGATAATTTGTAAAAGGATTTGACAAAATAACAGAATAATTGGATTTTACATCAAACATTTTACGTTTTATATTACATTAAAGTCATAATCAAAACATTCTATTTACAAACCAAATTAAGAAATGGTTAAACTAAATAACATTACACTTTTTGTCAAAGTAAGTGTCCGATATGTTTACAATTTTCTTTAATTCATTTGTCAATACATTGCATAAAAGATCATCTTAAATTAAAGAGCATCATTAATTCTAAAGAAACTGCTGCAGTATTTATTATAGGTGTTATACGTATAATATTAAGTACTCTTTTCGGATTTTAATTATATTAATATCTCACCATATGACCAAAGAATATGACTACCACAAGTCCACGAGAAATCCAACGTTAAGGAAAGTTTGTATTTAAGTATGTTCTCACTGCCCTCTCCCTATAATGTGGTAGTGTACCATTTTGCATAAACCTCATATTTCTCCTTAAATTTGATAATAATTCTTTCAATAAATCAATAAAATCATTTTATAAAAAATGTAAATAAATCTTACCATTGAAATTACAAGGTAATTCGCATGTCTGTAAAAAATGATTAATCAAACCAAACGTCTCTTAAAAATTTCACAATATTTTCACTGGTACACTCACTAAAAATGTCCCTTATAACTGATGGGATTTTATTAGTTAGTCTTTCAGTACTATATTTGGGACACTCCGTTAATACGTGTTTCACTGTTAACGGCACGTCACAACTCGTACATTTTGATTGAGGTTCCTTCTTCATGAGATATTCATGGGTGATTTTGCTGTGTCCTAATCGGAGCCTGGTTAATACAACCTGAAGGAAACGGCTAGGGGCGTTGTTAGTCCATCGTCCAAAATTTGGTTTAATTTCTTTTAACTTTGAGGATTTTTCTTCCCAACATTTAGTCCAATTACATATCAGCTTTTGTTTAAAGTACGGATTGAGATCTTTTGCTAATGGTTTTATTATCGGTCTGATATTTGGGGAATTTGCTATTTCCCGAGCATTTTTATCAGCTAGTTCGTTTCCTTTAATGCCTATATGTGATGGTACCCACACGAAGACTAATGTTTTGTTTTCCAGCTGCTGCATCTTGTTTTTAATTAATTTAGCTATCGGGTTGCAAGTGTACATTTTTGACAGTATATGAAGGGAATTGATTGAGTCAGTAATAATAAGGAATTTATCTGGTTTGACTGTTTGTATGTGAATTAGAGCTCTGTATATTGCATACAATTCTCCAGTTATCACAGTGGATTCTGTGGGCAATTCGAAACTTTTTATTATGTCTCTTATAACAAATGATGATCCTACACCAGAAGTTGTTTTAGATGCATCTGTGTAAACTTGGGTATATTCAGGGAAAGAAGAAAGTATTCTATTATAATTGCTTAAAAAAATTTGTGGATTAGTTTCAGATTTATGATATGATGATAGTTCTAAATTTAAAGTAGGCAAAGGTATTAACCAAGGAGGTGGCGTGTTTACGTTTGCTGAATGTGTTGAGGGAAAGTTAAAAATTTCAATAGAGTTTAAAATGTTTTTGATCCTTAATTGAAATGGTAAATGTGTTCTTATATTGATATTTGATAACGATGGCTGAGTAAGAAAATGGTTGTCAGGTTGTAGTGATGATTGTTTTGAAGCGTAAGATAGACTAAGTAATTATGATAGACTAGTATCTTTTAAACGATACGTGTATTTGAAGTAGATCATTAAAGACGAGAGGCTGGCAATAATTTGTTGTAAGATTGCTGATTACCTAGGGAACTGCTAAGAATAGATAGTATAGGCTACAAGGAACAAGGATTTGGACAACTCATCATCAGAGAGATAGTTTTTTTTACCATTCGTCAGTTTTTCTTTATTAACAAAGTTTTTTTTTATTGCTTCAGAAAAGATAAATATTTTGATCAGGAGATATAGAACAACAATTTTGATTTGAAATTTTAATTTATATTGTATATAACATTAATTTTTGAAGGTTCACGTACGTAGAACAAAATTTTGATAATCATTATATAAGATATTTTTTGTTGAAGATATTTGAGTGTGAATTTTATTTCAATATATAATTTTGTATCATATATGTTTTTATTATTCCGGTATTCTTTAGACCTTACCTATCATATGTAAATCATAGATATTGAAGAACGAATATAACCCTGAGATAAGAGAATTAAATAGTGTGATAAAATCATAACTGTATCATTTAAATAAGTTTAATTAATTAATTAATTAGCTAATTAATTGCTTGCCGTACCTCTGACTTTTAATATCACATTAACTGGCTTCCAAAACGTGGGGCTTGAAAATATCGCAGCTTTACGTATGATGGTAGGGAAAGAGATCCGAAATAAGTACAGGTGATCCAGAGATAAAAAAATAACATTGAGGGAATTTGAATTTAAAAGTATTTTGACAATTTTTCCAGTGGATAAAAATTTGATTTATTGATTGATCGTAGTTAGTTGATATTTACTGCTATTGAATTATTTGTTTTTTATTTTCTTTACCAATCGTACATTGGATATTTGTTTTGAATTATTTGAATTTTACTGATTGCATATGTGATATTTGTCGTGAAAACTTATTAAATTTGGGGAGAAATATTTGTCGTGTTCTGCAACATATAGAGTGTTGTAAAATTTCACATTTGGCGGGGACAAAAACAGTAACGAAAAGAAACAACATGTCGACCACAAGAAGTCAAAGCAAAATGCAAGAAAGGAAGGAGGATAACGGAGAAGAGGAAACAATTGTTGAAGAAGGATCGGATAATGAAGGAAATTCTACAATAATGGAGGAAAGAAAAGAAACAGGGATGTTAGAAAAACTATTAGCAATGATGCAAATACAGACACAACAAATACAAGAATCATCACAAAAAATGGAAGAGACAAAACAAACAATAGAGAAAAACCAAAATGAAACATCAAAGAAAATGGATAGAAATCAACAAGAAACAAAACAAACAATGGAAGAAAACCAACGGGAAACAAGACAAGCAATAGAACTAAATAACAGGAATATAGAGCAGCGTCTGGAAAACTATGAACAGGAAATTAAAGGATGTGTTGAGGGGATAACGAAAGAACTGATACAACAAATAGAAGAGATTAATGAAATTAAAAATAAAATGGGAGAACAAGAAAAGAAAGTAGAAAACAAGATGAAGGAAATCAAGATTGTCCAGAAAAAGGAATTAGATCAGTTAGAAAAAAAATTTGAAATGGAGCTACAAGAAGACAGGAAAAAAGTAGAAAGGAGATTAAGGCAAAATGAAAAACATATTGCAAAAATTGAACTAAGAGGAGCAAAGAGAAAAGAAGTTATCGTCCTTGGAACAAGCGATACAATTTGGCGGGGATATTAGAAAAACACACCCAGTACCGTTTGTTTTAAATTTGAAAACTAAATTAAAACATGTTAGATATTTTGACGATTGCAAAGAACAATTAGAAACCATCTGAAAAAAGAAGCAGCGTTATGGTATGAAAGGAAAGAAGATGAGTTTGAAAATTGGACAGATTTCGAAAATAAATTTCTCAATTATTTCTGGGGGAAAATAAACAGAGGGAAATCAACCAAGAGCTAGAGAATGGAAAATATCACGGGAAAATGGGAATATCTGAAGAAAGATATGCTTTGCAGATATATAACAATTCAAAATATCTAGATTACAAATACTCTACCGAACAACTGGTAGAAATAATAAGCAGACATTTCGAAGAAACGTTGGAGGATTACGTGATTTTAAGAAACTATCAAGATATTGATAGTTTGTGCTAAGTCCTTCAATTAAAAGAAGCGAAAAGAGAAATGAGAAACAGAAGACAACATGACCAATACAATGGACCGGAAAGAAGGTACCAAGCAAATTATGACCAGAGAAAACGACATCCCCGATCAACAAATGAATATAGGCCAAGAGAATACCACAATTACACTAGACAACAAAATTATATAATAAGGGACGGTAGAAATAATCAGAGCTTCCAACGACAAAATAGAAGGGAGATGAATCATGTAGGAATAGAAAACGAGGAAGAAGTTGTATGCAATGAATCCAGACAGGATTTTCAATAAAGCATCCACTTAACAAAAGTAAAAAACACTCCGGTATATTTTGTTACCCGAGAGAGTTTATACAGTTGGCGGTAAACGAAAGACAAAATTCTAATTCCAATCTAATATTTTTAGATGCCTTTATAAAACATAAAGCGATTAAAATTTTGATTGATTCTGGATCGGAGATATCGTTAATCAATAAAAAATTAGTAAAAGAATTGAGTTTGGACAGATTTGTGTATAAGATTCCTAGGGTTGCTTTAGTGGGTGCGAAGAATAAAAAATTGACGACAGTAAACGAAGGTTTGGGAGTACGGATCAGAGTGGGAGAAAATTTCTATATTATGCAATGTGTGGTGATCGACGATTTAAATCATGATATGATAGCGGGAATAGATGAGTTGAGCGAAAAACACATCACGATTAATTTTTCTGAAAATAAATTGGAAATCAGAGCAGAACCAGATCACAAAGAAGAGGGACAAGAAACAGATATGACGAAAATTGTCGAAAGGACAAATGAACAGGGAAACCGTAGAGAACAAACTGGAAATACAGGTAATAAATCAATCAGAAGAGAAAAAGAAAAGGAAGAAAAAAAAAGGGAGAACAAGAAGAAAGAAGAAAAAAAAAGGTTGAGACAAGAGAGAACCAGAAAAGAAAAGGTAAAGAAGAATTGTTGGCAACCGACAACAAAATAGAAAAGAAACCGGAAGAAAAAGAAGTTATTATAAGAGAAATGAAAAGAGTAGAAACGTGGTGCTCGGAATACCAAATAGGTTAAGAATAGGTTAGTTATTAATGGATATATCAGTCAAGTTAGTTATCTGTGATGTTGTATTGTTCTTGGTATCTGATTTAAGTAAGTTGACTGATATATTCATAAATAGCTAACCTACCTTTATAATTAATTTTCATTAACTAAAAAAGATAACATTCCCTTGCTTTTCTTAGATACATCTCAATGAGATCTAATAACACATGCACAATAGAATATAATTAAATAAAGAAAATCAAAATAATATTTCTCTATACTGGGATTTAATTTCATTCGTTTTTACCAATGAACCTTAACGACATAAAG
The DNA here is from genome assembly GCF_040954645.1 of Diabrotica undecimpunctata. Lineage (NCBI taxonomy): Eukaryota > Metazoa > Arthropoda > Insecta > Coleoptera > Chrysomelidae > Diabrotica > Diabrotica undecimpunctata. The sequence goes on from NC_092813.1 coordinate 6,842,007, forward strand.
ATTCATAAGAACTACTTGAATTTGTCAGCGCATGCGTTCTGGCTAAAACAGAACCTCACTTTTAAACTTTCTAAAAATCAAAAATTTAGTTATTGCCGACAATTCAAAGAATTACCTCCTTTTAAATGTAGTTTCGTATCGAAAACGTATCGTTTTCGTTCACGGCCGCCAAAGCAGGTGGCGCCTTTGTAAGCTAACTACTGTTGTAGTGAAGTTTTAGGAGACATTCTTTGGACTTTCCGAGTTTGAATTTGTATCAGCCCAAGTGTCTGATGAGGCTGGGATAGGCCGAAATGATCATAACACTTTATTGATACCGATTCGAGCACGGGAAGTTTAATGAATTTGTCCCCCTAGGCCATATATTTGGCCATTTAATTTAATAAAGCGATAGTGGCTTTTGCTAAAAGATTTTATCTTTTACATTACTTAGTTCTCGGGTAAGAACCGCGTTGAAAATTTATTACTCGACGTTTCAGCACCCATTTTGGAGCCATTATCAAGAGTGATACGGTTCGGTTCGAGTTCGGGGTCTCAATCTGCCTACTCTCCTCACTCGAGACGTACCAGTATCGTGTTCTGTATTGCAAGAACTGTCTCTCGGCACTGAGGTCTCAATCTGCCTACTCCTCAGTGTTGAGTGACAACCGGTCTTACCCTGTGTGGCTGCTTTTATACTCGCTGTATGCGCGGGAACGGTATGCGCTGACGTGGTCTGAACTGACGTGACCTGAGCGGTGTGGGCGGAGGTCGCTGAAGCAGGGGTCGCCATGTTGCCGGCAATCGTTTTGCGTCATCGCGCGTGTTCAAGCTGTTAGGCCGTTTTTCGATTTCGATAGCTTCACGAATGATTCTCGATTTTAAGGAGCAGATGGGGGCGATGGTTTTTGCTTTTTCCAAATCTATTTTGTGGCCTGTTTGAATATAATGTTGGGCTAGGGCTGAAGTAGTATCGAAGTTTGACAGATATAGAATGTTCGTAAATACGGTTATGGATTCGTCGGTTTGTCTGTCCGATGAATGTACGCGTAACAGGTGTAACACCCACGCCAACAACGTGAAAAGACAGTGGCCTTGAGGTCAAAATATGACAGAACAGCAGGGCAAAATACCAACCTCTAGTGCAATAGAGCGGTACATTTGAAGAAAATGATAAATTTGGGTGACAACTTGTTATTAAAAAGTCAAAAATGAAAGAAAAAGGTGGTTAAGAGTACCATTTTCCCCCCAGAGATTGGTTTAGAAAACCAATGAACAAAGCAAGCGAGGTCAATCCAAAATATCATATATTATAATATCTGCATTGTGACTGGTTAGCCAGCCAACAGGTGAAGATTGATTCAACTTCCACAGTCCAAGGTTCATAGCATTTGGAACTGTGAATGTCCGTCTTTGTGATTGGAAAAAATCTTAGTAATGCAGGCACTAAAAAGTTAATAAAAAAATCTAGATAAACCTCACCATCAACTGTGCCCTCAAAAAAATAAGGACCAATAATTTTATTGTTAATGATACCAGCCCAAATGTTAATTTTTTTTAGGATATTGCGTGAGTCTCACACACCAAGTGAGGATTTTCTCGGAGTTTGTTAACCATTCCGTTTAAATGAAACGTCGCTTCATCAGAAAAAATTATTTTGTTTATGAACTTCAAATCTGCGTTCAGTCTGTCCATCATCATTACACAGAATTCACGCCTTTTATCGGGATCATCTTTATTTAACTCCTTAACCAACTGAACTTTGTAATGGTGGTATTTTTCTTTATGTAAAACTCTCAAAATATATGATTTACTTACATCACTGACGGAGGCCAGCTTTCGAGTTTTCTTATGCGGATTTTTCTCAATCCCTAGAAGTACATCTAACTTTTTTTTCATCAGTAAATTTAACATTTCTACCTGGTTTTTCAATATTTTTTACTGTCCAGTATATCGAAACTTCTTTTTAATTTTCCTAACTGTAGACTGCGAAACTTGTTTACCATATTTATTATTAAACATTTCACAAACCTACTTTTGAGTTCTTGTTTTATTACCAAAACCAATCATAATTAAAATGTCTATTTTTTGAGTCTTGGATAAATGAGCCATAATTAAATTTAATACGCGCACAAATATTATACTGACGTCTTTTAGTAACTTTAAATACCTAAATGACAGCAGCCTACTAGATTCATATCAATTGTTTATTTGGCTTTTTGATTAACATTTTATTATCTTCAAAGTTTTTTATCCAATATTTAGCAGAACAGATACGAAAATGCATGATTATTTCTAAAGTATATTTTAATAGACCCGGTAATATTGATGATTTAAAAGTTAGGATAACGATAGAAACTAACAAAATAACCCCCGAGGGTATACAAAATGTACGAGAATTCCAAAATCGCCTCGGTTATTGTCAAGAAGTGAATAATGGTGGTCAAGTTGAACATTTAATTTAATTGTAAAAATCAATTGTCTCAGTTATGATTGTACAAACTCAAAAAACTTTATATGACTGAACAGAGGACTAAAATCCCTTTCTAACAAGGCGCCACACGACCCCCTTTTTTATTTAAAATTTTCGAGGGGTTTCTTATAATTCAGAGGAGGTGCTGGAAGGGGACGATATCTAAAAATGAATTTATTCCATATATATGGACCGCATGGTAGTTACAGTTCGTTCGCTGTAACTTTGCACATGTATGAAATTATTCACGAAGTATTTTTAAATTTTGTCTCATTTCTACTCACAGAATATAATATGTTGATTTGACTTCGAGCGTTCAACGAAGCAACACCTAATTACCTTAGTCGCACCTAGTTTTTGTGGTTTAGTTTAAAAACATTGAAAGCTAAAAGTGTAGTAAAGTGTAAATTATTGACAAATACGTAAAATAGTTTCGAAACACAATTCAGATTTCTGCTTTAATCTGAACCTTCTATAAATGCAAGGTATAACAGACGTTGATAAAGATGTTAATAGAGACTTGGGGAATCTAAAATTTGCATTCCACGACATGTCTCCTCAACTAAGCAGAAATCGTTAGCGAATTGGTTTCTTGTACTCATACAGAGTAGATCCGAATAAAACGATAAAGACAGTAAAGATTCCATTTCACGTACAAATCGTCTATGTATCTGTTTATACGTATTTCGCTTTAATAAAGTTCATCAGAACAGTTATTCATAGGCGTTCTCAACGTAAAAAATAGATCTTTTCTGTCTTTGGGAAGCAACGATCAAATGGCTTCGAAATGGATCAACGTCTGTTATACCTTGCATTTATAGAAGGTTCAGATTAAAGCAGAAATCTGAATTGTGTTTCGAAACTATTTTACGGATTTATTATCAGATGTCGCTATTGCGTCCGTTTCGAAGCCATTTTATCGTTGCTTCCCAAAGACAGAAAAGATCTATTTTTCACGTCGAGAACGCCTATGAATAACTGTTCTGATGAGCTTTATTAAAGCGAAATACGTATAAACAGATACATAGACGATTTGTACGTGAAATGGAATCTTTACTGTCTTTTTCGTTTTATTGACAAATAATTATTTATTGTTGATACTTTTGGTCATTAACTGTAAGTAATTTAATTTATTTAATTACATCGAGTTATTATCAATTATTTCGTATTGGTGCGAGGACCGTACTCAGGTTCCGTAGATCAACATGAACCAAGCTTCATCATCAAATGTTTTTTCACAACAAGAAATCCCCAAAAATGATACTACTGCACCAAAGTTATATTCAACAGTTTTAAATGAAACTACCAACATATTTCCTTCCAAAAAACAAGCAATTGTAATAAATACAGTTCCAAATTTAAAAATCGAGGATTACCTGAATGCTGTAGCCAACTTATTTGACCCCAAAAATATACTTGAAATATCCAGAATTGTTAATGATCGTATATGCATCTACTTCAACTGAAAATATTGTTCAAAAATTTTTGGAAACAGACAATGGGATAATAATAGTAAACCAACATCGTATCCAATCTAGAAAACTAATTACTCCAAACGAAAAACTAATTATTTCTAATGTATCTCCTTCTATACCACATAACGTAATAGAAAATGAACACAAAAAGATAGGAATCTATCAAATAACACCAATAGATTTTTTACGGATCGGAACATCAAATCCTAGTTTTAGACATAATCATTAGTTTTCGAAGTTTTACATATATAGCCACTACAAATCTTGAAAATATCCCCGATTCAATACTAATTAACCATGATAAATCGAACTATTGAATATTTCTCTTACTAAAAAAACAAACGTGCTTTATTTGTAAACAAACTGATCATTTAGGATCTCGATGCCCAAATCATAATAATCAATCCACCGATCACAATACAACACACATTTCTCAATCACAATGTGACCAGACTGTTATTTCACAACAAAATAATATAACTCAAACTACAGTACATTCTCCCGTACTTACCAAACAAATCAGTAATCCACAACCTACTGAAACCATCACTTCACCCACATCAAAAAACTCTACCTCTTTCGATAACTCCCAAACAATGGAGACGGTACCGGATAAAATAAATGAAACTAAAATAGAAACTCAAACAAAAGTACAAACGTCTAAAAGTAATGCTTCTGAACCGGGTAAAATAAATAAAACTATAAATGAAACTCAAACAGAAGCTCAAACACCTAAAAGAAATGCTTGTGATATAACAAATTCTCCTGAACCGGAGGGTGGAAATCCTTTTAAAAAACCCAATAAAAAACACAAGAGAACAAAAACAGACATCCAAACCCACCATAACTAGCTGAAGATCTTACTAACTGTACAGTTGATTTTTTCCAAAATAAGTCAAACAGTAGCTGTTTAAGTCAAGAAGAGATAATAGATTTACTTGAAAACACCCATGGAGCTGCAGATCCGCTTAGTATTGCTAAAACATACACGGAAGATATCGAAGGGTTAATAGATCTCCTAAAAAAACTTCACCCAGTGCTATCACAAAGATACTTGAAAATACGATGTACAAGACTAAGGAAGAAACTTTGTAAACTACAGGATGACTATTCCTCTACACATTGCAGTGATACACCTATTAATTAAAAATTCAACTCCATAATTCAGTGGAATCTGAACGGGTTTTACACCCGTCTAGAAGAATTAAAATTACTAATGTCCAAATTCATACCGCCCATAATATGTCTACAAGAGACACACTTTAAACAGCAGAAATTTTACAAACTAAAAAACTACACATCATATATTAAAAAGAGACTTAATGCACACCAGGTTAGTGGAGGGACAGCTATTTATGTACATAACCAATATGATTCAAAAATAATTAATTTAAATACACAATTAGAGGCTACAGCAATAACTTTGAAAGGACCTCAAAAAATAAACATCTGCAATATATACATTTCTCCTGGTACTGATCCTTCAGCTCGCGAACTATTAGACCTTTTTAATCAAATTGCTCAACCACGAATTATTTTAGGTGACTTCAATGCACGTCATGTTCTATGGGGATCAAATAAATCCGATAGTTTAGGGCGTAAAATCGAACAAATTATAACTAAACTTAATCTGTACAGGTGGAGGTTCAGCAATTGATTTAACTTTATGTGACCCAGTTTTACAACCTGGGCTATCTTGGCAAGTCACATCTCATCTACATGGAAGTGACCACTTCCCAATATTAATAACGAATGACAATACAGCTCCCTCCTCCGCTTCGTCTAATAAATAGAATCTAAAGAATTCCGACTGGTCTTTATATTCTTCTTTAATATCTCGATCCATATCAGAGCTAAGTCCTCCTAGTGATGACCGTGCAAATATTAATTCTATAGTTTCCAGTTTTGTTCAGCTTCTAACAACAGCTGCAGAATTGTCCGTAGGTTTTTTAAATTTCCCAAAAAAACATCCTCCAGTCCCTTGGTGGAACCAGGAATGTAAGATGGCGATCAGAGAGTCAAAAAGAACTTTTTACAAATTTAAAAAATTCCCCAAATTCCAAAACCAACTCGAATTTAAGCAACAGCGAACCTACTGTAGATATATATTAAAGAAAAGCAGAAAAGAAGCATGGAAAGCGTATGTCTCGTCCTTAAATTCATCTAATCCTATTTCCGAAGTTTGGCAAATGATTAATAAAATGAATGGAAAAAAATCATTCAATACAATCCATTATCTAGAACATAACAATCTTACTTGCTCGAGGAAAGAACAAATAACTGCTATACTTGCTGATGCGTATCAAAGACACTCCAGCAATGACATTATCTCTATAAATTCCATAATACACAAACAAAATTTAGAGAACACTTATATAGATTTAGAAGATCATACTAATTCTCCTCTTAACGTTGAACTCTCAATGGACGAGTTACTATATTCATTAAATTGTACAAAAGATACCAGTCCTGGACCTGATAACATTCCAGTTGCCTTTTTAAAATCATTACCCAAAGAAGGTAAACAATACCTTCTAAAAGTTTACAATTTTATCTGGACAAAAAATGTGTTTTGTTGGCACCAGTCAATTATTATTCCAGTCCTTAAGCAGGGAAGAAGAAAATCAGACCAGGAGTCTTATCGACCGATCTCGCTAACATGTTCGATATGTAAAATTCTGGAAAAAATAGTAAGCAATAGACTACTGTGTTATCTAGAAGACAAACAACTTCTTACCCCTATTCAAAGTGGTTTCAGGAAATCAAGGTCTACTTTAGATAATCTAGTTGATATAGAATCCGAAATTCACGAAGCATTTGGATGCAATCAAGAGTGTTCAGCAGTTTTCTTTGACATAACCCATGCGTATGATAAAATTTGGAGATCCGACATATTACAAAACTTATCCAGATGGTCAATCAAAGGTAACATCCTTAAGTTTATAAAAAAATTTTCTAATATTTCGTGAGTTTAAAGTTCGTGTAGATAATATTTGTTCAGAGCCAACAACACAAATTAATGGTATCCTACAAGGATCTACACTAATCGTAGTATTGTTTCTTATTGCGATTAATGATATCTCTAAATCCTTTAGTTCATTAGTAAAAGCACGCTTATATTCTGATGATCTCGTCATATTTTCTCAAGGGAAAAATGTTCTAACACTTACCAGATATATACAAACCGCTATCAATCAACTAGAAAAGTGGTCAGACAGATGTATCTACAGATATCTCCAAACAAAACAAAAGCAATTTTCTTTAGCAAGAGCCCAAAAAACATTATACTACCACCTAATCTCACCTTATACTCGTTACCTATTACTTATGTTGAATCAACTACCTTCCTAGGATTGAAAATAGATCAGAGGTTAATCTGGAAAGATCATATTTTTCGTCTTCGACAAACAACTCAAAATGGTCTAAATTTATTGAAAAGCATATCTCAGAAGCAATGGGGAGCTGATTTCCAAACACTCATAACTGTCTACAGAACTCTAATTCGTTCTAAACTAGATTATGGCGCAGTTGCTTATAATTCAGCCAAAGCATCAATACTTAAATTACTAGACCCAATACACAATACAGCAATAAGAATAGCACTGGGAGCTCATCATACTAGCCCAATTGAAAGTTTATATTGTGAATCAGGTGAACCTTCCCTTCAACTAAGAAGAAACTACCTCAGCCTTGTGTATGCTGCTAAATTGTCAGCCAATCCACATATACCGACATTTAAAAACACGTTTGCTGACAGATTCACATCGACATTTAACACCTTACAAAGATTAAGTCCCCCGTTTTATATCCGGATCTAAAAATTACAAAATAGTTTAAACATACATTTTCCTGAGACATACAATGTAACTAACCTTATTTATCAACCTCCTTGGAGATTACAGCTGCCTATTTGTGATACAAGTCTTACTATCAATAACAAATATGACACACCACGTAGTATATTTAAAAAGAAAGCAGCAGAGAAATTAAACTGCTCTCATAACTCCCTCATTTTTAAAGACGCGTATAAATCTGACAATGGGGTAGGGGCTTCTTTTACAACGTTATATCAAGACTACTCCTTTTCACTTTCCCTACGATCAACCGTATTTTCCGCAGAACTTCTTTTGAAGCAATAACATTTTTAAGTAATTAAAACATACAAAACTCTTTGATAATAACTGACTATTTAAGTGCTCTCAGCTCTATGAAAAAGTTATACACAAACCATCCCATTCTATTGCTTAGAAAGTCAGAACTAATGAAATATCAAGAAAATGACCGATTTGTTAAATTCCTTTGGGTTCCGTCACACTGTGATATAACTGGAAACGAAAAAGCTGATCAGTTGACCAGGGAAGCAGCAGAAAATCCGAGCGACCTGAAGCAATATTTTAGAAACAAAATAAGCGAGGAATGGCAACTACACTGGAACAATTCAGAGACATCCATGAAAACATTAAGCAAGAGGTAGTTGTATACAAACTCCCATTCAAGCGACGAGACCAAGTATGCATCTCTAGATTACGTATAGGCCATACGAAGTTAACACACGATTACCTTCTAAGTAACGATCAAATTCCCATGTGCTACAGTTATAATTGTGTAACTTCAGTGGACCATGTGCTAGTGGACTGCCCTTTGTACACCCTAGAACGACTTCAATCTGGATTACCGACTTCATCCAAAGAGTGCTTAAACGGCTTCAATAATGACAAAACTATAAACTTTTTACAAAATGCAAGACTACTTCACAAAATATAGTGTAACATATTAACATTTATGTAATTTATTGTACCATGCTAATAACCCCTAGTGGTTGAAGCAATTTTGTAAATAAAAATAAAATATATAAAATATTGAAATTAAGCCACTTGTTCAACATTTAATAATACATCAGACAAAGACAGTAATATAACAACAGTCCGTGATAAATTCTCATCATTGAACCTGCTTATTGTTAACTTCACAGCGTTGTGGTGTTTACAAAAATTATATTCATATTGTTTAATTTTCCATTACATTTTCATGCCTTGAGTTTATACATTTTCTCAAAAAAGTTGTTATAACGACTAACTGTTCACTTAGTGTTGGATTCCTTAATGTAAGTATAAATTTTGCAGTTAAATTTTCTTACCTTTAATTTGACCTATCATTTTTGAATCTGACTAAAACTCTGTCTAACGGATGGATATAAAACATTATTAGTTGTCATAAATATCAAACAAATATTACACAGAATATTTGCTCAAGGTTTTTATTTTTAGAATATGCCTCGAAATACATTAAATTCTCAATCCCAGCAACCCGTGCTGAATTTGAATAAATATTTTGAGTTAGAAAAAAGGAACGGAGGACCCTTATTGGCATCTTTGGCTTGTGTTCAAGAGGTATTGTAATGAATTGTATGTTGTTTAATAATTTACCTATCATAAAATTTGATCAGATAAAAGGCATATATCGAGCACAGTTTAATTAAATCTTGCCCAAGTACTTTCGATCCCTAGATCATCTTCAGGGGCATCTGAAATAAGCCAAGAAACGTTTTTTTATAACCAAAGAAATTGAATAACTTCGATAAAAACTCGAAGTTTTATGGTTGAAAAAAGGTTTTTTTATATGATTAACGTTTATAGACTTACTTCGTCAATTGTGGCCTATCCGGCAAGAACAAGATGTCATAAACATAAAATTGTACATTACACTACACTACAAAGTGTGTTGTCTTGTTCTTGCCGGATAGGCCACAATTGACGAAGTAAGTCTATAAACGTTAATCATATAAAAAAACCTTTTTTCAACCATAAAACTTCGAGTTTTTATCGAAGTTATTCAATTTCTTTGGTTATAAAAAAACGTTTCTTGGCTTATTTCAGATGCCCCTGAAGATGATCTAGGGATCGAAAGTACTTGGGCAAGATTTAATTAAACTGTGCTCGATATATGCCTTTTATCTGATCAAAGTTCATTTATTCGAGCATTCAACCTTATATTTATCATAAAATTGTTTTTAATTTAAGAGGGTAGCTGCTGCCTTGAAAATATCACGGCGTACAGTATGTACAATTAAAAAACGAAAAGAAAGCAATCCTGTCCTTTCAAGTACAGGCAAAAGTAGACGTCGTCGTAAAAGGAAGACAACTGATCTGCCTGAAGGAACTAAAATGGCAATACGAAACACTAAGTACAATATGTACCTACAAAATAAGTATAAGTTGATTTTGTACAAAATAAAAACGATCTGGTTTATACCACAGCCAATAGATGTTTCACATCAAAATTAATACTTCTAAAATAAAGTTTCACTATTATTACTAGTTTTTTTTTTTAGAAAAGCATGTTAGTCTACAAGGTTTGAAATGTGAATTAGAGGAAAAAGAAGTTGTTACTATGGGAAAAACATCCTTGAGCATTATAGTCAGAGATATAGGATTTAAACATAAAAAGGATGACAATCGAAGATCATTATTTGAACGAACCAATATTGGTGCTTTAAGAGCAAAATTCTTACGTAAGTACTTTGAAAACCTGGAAAGTGTGCATCCATGAGAACTTGTTTTTTGGATGAAACATGGATTTATTCAAAAGGAAATAAAACAACTTCGTGGCAAAACACTATGGTTTGTTTTTTAACCAGGAGGAGTAAACCAAAAAGGAGTAATAAAATGTACATTTAAATCAACCTCTTTATCTTCTAATTGATTGCCTAACTCAGACATAATATTAAAATTTATGTGTTGCACTTTTTATTTACTACATATTTGTGGTTAACCCACATTTACTTACTTAAAATTGATTTGCTTCAAGAATTTATATAATAATGAACGACACATATTTGGAAGATCTGGGCGAATGTTAATTTCACTTAAAATTTTATTTAAAGTGGGCATTTCATTTTATTTCAGGATGTTTTAACTCTTTCATCGTATGTTGCAAGGATAGAAGGTGACCGCCAATATTTTTATAACATCTTACTGTTCAAGTCTACTTATATTCCTTAATTGTTGTGTAAATAGTTGAATTCGCAACACCTAAAATTAGCACATTACTTTAGTAAGTCTTAATTTTAACAATAGCTATTCTGAAAAACTAACCTGTTGCCTGTTTTATTTTTGCTACCATAGCTGTTATTTTCATTCCAGGATTATCAATATTTATTTGTTTGTACATTTTATATAATTCCTTGTTTTTCGTTTGATGATAAATGACCCAAATCTACTCGGCGTTTTTAGGTGGAGAAGGATAATTACCACTGGTACTTGGCATATTTTGAACTTTTTTATATAAATGCAAACGAAAAATCTAAAAGTTAAAGGAACAACGCAGAAAATACAAAAAAGCGTCGATATAAATTTTGAATTTTTTTAGTCGACGTCGAACCTTTGTCGTTAACAGACGTGTTTAATAGCTAGTCTAAATACACCATACATTTTGCGATATTATTTGTATCCAGTTGATAAAACTGCATTAAAGTGTAGTGTTACTATAAAAATAAATTTGAAATACTTGGAGAAAAACTGTAAGTAGTATTTATTATAATATAATTAAAGATACTTTTATCAAAACAAGTTCCTGGTACCGGATTTATCAACTACACAACTTTTGGTACCTCATTACTGATTCTGTTTTTATGGAAACAGGACCGTCTGAAGAATAGAGGTGCCAAAATATGAATAATATTTTTAAAAATGGATGAAGATTCTGTTGGTTCTGTTTCTTCTCCTAACAACAATCAACCATGTTCATATTCCAACGCTGTTACTTCATTTAAATATCCAACCAAAAACCAGGCCATTGTCCTATCTGCTCTCAATGGAATAAAAATAAACGAATAAGTGATAGCTAAAGCTCGGATTTATAGGCAACAAAAATTGAAGAAAAAGGCGCCTATATAGGCAAAGATTTTTATTAAAAAAGGCAGGAATATTAACATTTAGGCAAAATATAGGCAATAAAGGAATATAACTTATTATTTGTTGTACAAAGTGAATTAACGTAATATTACCTTAAGGCAGGTATATTTACACATCATAATCATAACATTAATATAAATAAACTAGTAACTAAATAACTGTAAATTAATAATTAAACATTGTAACCACTTAAAATTTTATCATTAATAGAAACAACTAAATGTTTTTCAATATTTTCGGTCTTAAAACTGTCTTCGATCACTTAAATTAATTTGAACATTGAAAACGAACGTTCGACATCGACAGATGTAATTGGAGCATATTTCAGAGCGGATAATAAATCTGGCATAATTTGAAATTCCTCGGAAAATGTCCCATTCAAAAGCAACATTAGATAAAAACGAAAAACCTTCATTCTTGTCGAAAACATATTTAATTTTTTTTAAATTAATTGGAACGGAACCTTTACAAAAACTTTTTCATAAAATTTATAAAATTATTTACCAACGGAAACAGAGAACAGCAGCTTTTAACATATATACCGCAGCATCTGAAAGCATTAAAACTATTTTATTCACTGGTATAGCGTTGGGTAAAAAGAGGTTTGTTAAACTACCTTATATAAATCGACTTATTGTTAGATTGTTTGTTTTTTCCAATTCTTTAACGGCAACTAAATAAGGTTTTCTCGCAAAGTTTTCGTTCAAAATTCCAATCATTAAATTAGCTATATACCTGCCGCATACATCTGTCGTTTCATCCACGATAATATACAAAATATTGCCCTCTAACTCCCGCTTAATTTTTGAAATACATTCCATATAACATTTTTCCACAGTATGTTTTCTCAATGTACTCTCGTCCGGAAAGGATTTATTAAGATATTTTTCGAAAAAGCATTTAAAACTAGGGTTATTAACTTTATATAGAGGAATGTTGGATGCAATCATCCATCATCTGGAATAAATCAAATTTAAACGTGTCTTCCTTCTTTTTTTTTGAACTGCTTAAACTATCCCGCCGAGATATTTGGGCTAACTTAGAGGAATTTAATTTTTCAAAAAAATTGTGGGGTTCCACAATGCTGGTCAATAAAGTACTTTTTTCTATTTGAAATCTGAGAATTTAAAAAAAAATAATTCTTCTTCTTCTTCTTTTGGCATCATAACCCTGGATGGGTCTTTGCCTGTCTGGCTATGTCCTTCCATTCAGATCTCTCTTGTGCCCTTCTTCTCCATTGTCTTATGTTCATTGTTTTCAGGTCGTCTTCCACGTCATCCAACCATCTCGTTCTGGGCCTTCCTTTTTTTCGCCTTCCTATGGGCTTCCATTGTAACATTTTCTTTGTTGTTTTTGCATCGTTTTGTCTCTGCACATGTCCCAGCCATGACAGTCTTTGACTTTTCACAAATCTTACAATGTCATAACCTTCATTTAACTCATTAACCTCGTCGTTTCCCCTGATTCTCCATGTGCCATCTTCCTCTTGTACCGGGCCATATAATTTCCTCAGTATTTTTCTCTCGAATGTCCTGAGTTGGGCTTCATCTTTTTTCGTCATTACCCAAGTTTCACATCCATAGGTTACTACGGGTCTAATCAGTGTTCTGTAGATAGTTATTTTGGTTCTTTTGTCTAATAATTTCGATGTCATCAATCTTTTATTAGCATAGTATGTACGATTCCCGCTGGAAATACGTGCATTAATTTCGCTAATTACGGAGTTCTTCTCATTGATTTCTGTGCCGAGATATGTAAAGGCATCCACTCGTTCGATAGTATAGTTGTCTATTGTGATATTATTTTCATTGTCAGTTATTCTTTTGACTGTCATATACTTCGTTTTTGCTTCGTTTATTTTGAGACCTCTTTTTCTTGCTTCAGGATCAATTTGTTTGAACACTTCCATTAGTCGTAACTTATTCCTACTAATGATGGCTACATCGTCTACATATGCAGTAATTTGTACTGATTTGGTGTTTATATGGCCGGTTATATTGGTTTTTCTGATGACTGTCTCAAGAACTACCACTACACGACCATATTCCTGATCACAAAATAAAAAAATAAACTAACAAGACTTCGAAAAAAGATACAATCCTCAGTTACTGATTCATCCTCGGATATTGAAAGCGATAACTCCCTTCCCCACGTTGTAAAATAAAATGGATAATACATTCATGTTACAGTGAAATCTTATTGGTTATTTTAATAATTTAGAATCCGTTAATCTACTTATAAACGATCTTTCTCCTCTTATAATATGTTTACAGGAAACCCACCTTAAAACTAATAACTTGAATATAAAAAATTATTCCCATTTCCTTAAAAATCGAGACGCAACATATGCTAGTGACGGTGTTGGTATTTTTGTAAAAAATCCCATTCAGACCAAAGAAATTAAGCTACATACTAATCTAGAAGCTGTAGCTGTATCAGTGTCATACAATATCAACTGCAAAAACATCAATATTTGCAATATTTATATACCTCATCCTAATGAAACCACACTAAAAGATCTCCAGTATCTAATTAATCAAATTTCTAATCCCAAATTAATAGTAGGTGATATAAATTGTCACAATATCGCGTGGGGTAGCAACAAAACAGATAAAATCGGTCGATTGCTCATGGATATTATAGATGCCCAAAATTTAATACTCATGAATACTGGTAATCCTACATATTTTAGTTCTCAGAATGGTACTTCCACCGCCATAGATATATCTCTATGTGAGCCCTTATTATCAACCTCCTTCGTTTGGAATAGTCTAGATTATCTTTATAATAGTGATCATTATCCTACAATAATGGAAACCACTATAACCGGCACACCAAACACCCCTATCTATCAAAAATGGAAAGTAGATTCCGCCGATTGGGAACTATATCAACATATTGTAAGAAATTACATCTTGGACTATACTCCAGAAGAAAATATAGATACTATTTTAACATACAATATTTTAATGATATCATTATAAAAACTGCTAATATATCCATAGGAAAAACCAAATTATGTAAAGGAAAACCGGTTCTATGGTGGAACCAAGAGATAGCTGCTGCTATGAAAGCTAGCAAGAATGCATTAAATATTCTAAAAAAACATAAAACTTTTGAGAATCTTCTTAATTTTAAAAGTTTGAGAGGTAAAACTAAATATCTGATTAAAAAAAGTAAAAAAGAAACCTGGATGCGATATGTTTCATCGATTAATTCATCAACTCCGATGCCAGTTATATGGAACAAGGTACGCACACTAAACGGAGAACATAATCCAACTCAAATTAGTACCTTGCTTAATGGTAATAATTTAATAACATCTAAACAAGAAATCTGTAATACACTGGCAAATGTATATAAAACAAATTCTAGCAATACAAATTTTAACCCTGAATTTTTAAATTTTAAATGTGAGAATGAAAAAGACAATATCAGAATAATAGACAATAATGATCAATTAAATTTGCCTATCACATATCAAAAGTTTGAAGAGGCTTTGCAAAAATCAAAAAATACTTTTCCAGGCCCTGATGATATTCCAATTATTTTTATAAAAAACCTCCCACTCTCAGGTAAACTAATCCTTCTAGATATACTTAATCAGATTTTCATTAAAAAAACCTTTCCTATAATCTGGTGTCAATTTATAATCATCCCCATTTTAAAACAATATAAAATAAAAACTGACTCCTCTTCTTACCGACCAATTTCTCTTACGAATAATATTTGTAAATTACTTGAAAAAATCTTAAATAATAGATTAGTTTGGTTTCTAGCCAAAAGCTAGCTACTGACCTCGATCCAAAATGGATTTAGAAAGGAAAGATCGACAAATGACAATCTA
The DNA here is from genome assembly GCF_040954645.1 of Diabrotica undecimpunctata. Classification (NCBI taxonomy): domain Eukaryota; kingdom Metazoa; phylum Arthropoda; class Insecta; order Coleoptera; family Chrysomelidae; genus Diabrotica; species Diabrotica undecimpunctata. Next base: position 6,857,694 of record NC_092813.1, read on the forward strand.
ATATCTTTCGTAAATGATATATGTGAATCGTTTAGAAACAATCAACAAGTTATTTCCATATTTTTCGATATAAAAAAAGCCTTTGATACTGCATGGCGACATCGCATTCTGAAAATAATGGTTAGCTGCGGCATACAAGGAAACTTTCTAGCCTTTGTTAAAAATTTTATGAGTAACAGAACATTTCAAGTTCGTGTTAATGGCATCAATTCAAAGACTGAGCACTTACAAAATGGAATTCCACAAGGTTCCACTCTAAGCCCTACACTTTTCTTTTTAGCTATTAATAATATTGCACAAGAAATAGAGTAACCATTAAAAGCAAATTTGTATGCTGACGATATAATAGTTTACACTAGAAGTTATAATATCTCTCTCGCGACAAAAATCCTTCAGGCATTTCTTCACAAACTGGAAATATGGTCCCACAAAAGTGATTTTACGTTTTCAAGTGAAAAGACCTATTTTATTATCTTTAGTAAAAATAAAACCAATAGCAAACCTACCCTAATTCTAAATGATATTAACATAAAACAAGTAGATTCAACAGACTTTCTAGGATTGTGATCGACAGTCATTTCAAATGGACAGACTTTATTAAAAAATTAGCCTTATCCTGTTAGCCAAAAATAAACCTCCTTAAAATACTTTCTAACAGAAATTGGGGTGCTGATACAGTTACTCTGCTATATTTATATAAATCACTCATCCGTAGTAAATTAGATTACGGTGCAATGTGCTATTCTACTGCTAGTAAAAAACATTTTAAAGCCTTAGACGTTATCCAAAGTGCATCTTTGAGACGTGCTGGGTGCCTTCCGTACTAGTCCGGTGGCAAGTCTTCAATCTGCACTAAATGGAATGCGATAATATCCGAGAGACAAGTCGTAAATGTTTAAAGGATGCAACGAAAAGTAACGAACAACGATGGCACAACTCAATTAGTACCAAGACAAATGATAATTGTAGAATTTTTGGGCAACGAGGTTCCACAAAACATAATAATTAATTTATGCAATTTTTCAGTAGATCCATACATACACCCGGTAGTGCAATGCTATAAATGTCTCAGATATGGTCACTCCTCAAAACAATGTAAATCTAAGGACAGTAGATGTAAAAAATGTACAGACACCACCCATACTGTAGAAACTTGTAATGAAAATAATCATTGCATATATTGTAAAACCAACAATTACACCTCGTTGTCTAGAAAATGTCCAATATACGGGAAACAGAAGAAAATCAAAGCAATAATGGCATCAGAAAATATAACATTCAGAGAAGCAGAACAATTACATAACAATCCAAGTTACGCAAAAATAATAACTAATAATAGATTTTCTATTCTAAATAACACTTCCAATTTTCCCAGTTTACCTACCTCGTCTAACAATGTCCCTAATTTCACATTAAATAAACCGGTAAGGAAAACTATTCACACATCTACAAATAATAAACGTAAAGCAACTTCTCCACCAATTTTACCCCATACCTCTGCGTCAACTTATAGCAAAAGACCTACCCCTAAATCTAATCCTATAATACCCAATCCCTACAGGGACGAATTTATTGACTATAAAGAGAAACTTATATTACTTGTCACATCTCATATTAATCAACTTATGTATACCAATAATCAATCTCAACCTATATGCAATTTAGAAAATGAATTATGAAAACTTATTTCTAATAATTTAGAAGAAACAGGTAATAACACAGAAACGGATAATTTAGCGACGAGTGACAATGAAAGCATTCACTCGTATTATTAATTTCCAAATGCATAGTCAACTTACTCAATCTTCCTTAAATATTTTACAATGGAATTGTAGATCGTTAGTAAGTAATAGGTATAATCTCATAAATTATATTAATAATTCTCATGTAGATATTATAATTTTATCCGAAACTTGGTTGAAAAACCAAATAGACTTTAAATTAAAAGGGTATAATTTTGTTTCAAAATGCCGTGAAAGTGGCTATGGCGGTGTAGGCATTTTCATACTAAAGGGCATTGATTATCAAATAACTAACATTAACTATAATTTTAATACCGGAATAGAAGTGTATGCAGTCTTACTTAACAAAATTAATATATCTTTTGTGTCTATATATAAACCATCTGACATCAGAGTAGAAAAGACTGATTGGATACATTTATTTGAACAATTAATAAAACAGTTTTTTGTGGTGATTTTAATGCCCACCATTACATGTGGGGTCCGATCCCGGATGACCGTAATGGTAGAATATTAGTCGAAAGCATGGATTTTTTCGAATTAGTTTCTCTAAATGACGGAACACCTACTAGAATCGCCGCGAGTGGCAATCATTCTGCCGTTGATTTGACTATCACCTCAGCCTCATTAACAAATCGTATAAACTGGTCAGTATATCCCGACACATTGGGATCCGATCATTTTCCTATTAAAATAGAGCTTAAAATTAATCCTACTTCTTTCCTAATTAATCCATCAACAAAATGGAACGATTGCCGCACTGACTGAAAGCTATTTCAGACAGATTTAGACAAACAATTATCCACATTTTTATCATCTAATAATCTTTCTAACGATGAGAAGACAGCCCTACTCTTTCAGACTATCTCTCTAGCTGCTTCCAAATCTATGCCCATAAAAAAACCTTTTACTCCCTCAATTCCAAGGCCTTATTGGTGAGATGAGAAATGTACATTCATAATAAAAAAACAATCAGAAGCATTGAAAACGTATCGAACCCAAAGTAACCATAATAATTACATAAACTATAAAAATATAGCAGCCCAAACCAGACGATTATTTAAAACAAAGAAAAAAAGTAGTTGGATAAATTTTTTAAATAGTCTAAACAAAAGCACACCTCTTTCAAAAATATGGTCAACCGTTAGATCAATTTCCAATAACTATCAGTACAACAAAAAACCTCAACTTTCTGAAAATCTCATTAAACAGATGTTAGACCAACTTGCACCTTCATCTGCCTCTGGTAATGTTAGTAGGATTAAAGAATTTTTTCGTTTTAATACTAGTGTAGATTCCATGTCAAAACCTTTTACTCCTTCAGAACTTGATTTCGCACTAAAAAAAAGCAGAAATACAGCCCCCGGTTTGGACGGTTTTACTTATAAGATATTGGACAAATTGCCGTCAAATGCCAAAGATGTTCTCTTACAAATCTTTAATAGTTGGTGGTTGAAACAAGAATATTGCGATACTTTAAAAAATATTATCATATGCCCTTTACTCAAATTTAACTTAAACCCAGAACTTCCATCATCTTATAGACCCATTTCTCTATTATCATGTGTGACAAAATCCTTTGAAAGGCTTATAAAATTTAGATTAGAACATTTTATTGAAAGTAGTTCAGTTTTTCCCTACTCACAGTATGGATTTCGTAGAGGTCGAGGTACCATTGATGCTCTCATACATTTAGTTACGGATATTCAACTCTGTTTTTCAAAAAACGAATTTATGCTGTTTGTTTTTAGATTTAAAGGGTGCATATGACGTGGTTGATTTGGATATATTATATTCAAAAATGGTGGAGTGTGGTATTGATAAAAGATTATCTGTAAATATAATAAATTTGTATGTAAATAGAAAAATATACTTACGGGACCATAGAAATGTATTACACGGTCCAAGAATATTATATAACGGTCTCCCACAAGGCTCAATTCTAAGTCCTTTATTATTTAAAGGTTATTATGCAGATCTGCATGGTTTGATGGATGAAAAATGCAAAATAATTCAATATGCAGACGATATATGTTTATATACCAGCCATAAATCCTATGAAGATTGTATGTTGAATCTAAAACTTAGCTTTAGTAACTTAGATAAGTGGGTGAAACAAATGGGTTTTAGTATATCACAAGAAAAATCTTCGATTGTATGTTTCACTAGACGTAGACAAAAAGTCACAGGCAAATGCCAGATAGGTGATTATAATTTCCCCTTAGCAGAAGAGTATAAGTACCTAGGCATGATCCTAGATAAAAAACTCTTGTGGTCCAGCCATATAAAGTACGTAAAACAAAAGTGCGAGCGTGGAATTAACCTTCTGCGTTTCGTTTCTAAAAAAAGATGGGGTGCAGATCAAAATATCTCTTTAATGTTTTATAGATCCTACATACGATCCATTCTGGATTACGGTTGTGTTCTTTACGGTTCAACATGCAAAACATATCTATTAACTCTTGACAGAATACAATTTAAATCAATAAAAATTTGTCTAGGAGCTATGATGTCTTCACCAAACCAAGCAGTTCTAGCAGAAGCCCAGAAACCACCTTTACACATACGTAGGCAAATGTTAGCCAACAAACGTCTAATAACATACAGATCGTTTAATACAACTATGGTTCACAAAATCGGTTTACTTTTGACAGAAAATTTAACAAATTCTTATTGGAGAATAAAAAATTCTCCTCCTCTTGCAGAATCTTTTATTGATACGAATTCATTTCAATCTTATACTATATTACAGCTCCTAAAATTTCCTTTTTTCATACAAGACTTTGAAGTTGTGATAGACAAACCAACCATTATAATGCCCTCTTATTCAGACTTGCCAATTTTAACTAATATGATATTTAAATCCATACTAAGCAAATTAGGGGAAGATTTAACAATAATTTATACAGATGGTTCAAAAACTGTTGAAAGTACTGGTTTCGCTTTTTTTGTTTCAAACAGCAATTATGTTGAGAAATATCGAATTCCTGAATGTTGTTCTATTTTTACAGCCGAGGCTGCTGCTATACAGAAAGCACTAACTTGGTGTGTCACTAATTATTGTGAGAACATCGTAATAGTATCAGATTCTCAGGCAGTATTACAAGCTATTCGTAGCCATCCATTGGATAGTTTTCAAAACTCCATTATACTTGATATCAAAAAATTATTACAGGATCTAAAATTCACAAAAAAAACAGTTACTTTACTCTGGGTTAAAGGACATAATGGAGTAATTGGAAACGAATTGGTGGATGGTATGGCAAAAAATACATCTGAGATATCAGAAATTACAAATTTTTACTACTTTAAAGATCTTTTTTCTATTATCAGGAGTATTGGCAGGGAAAGATGGATGTCAAAATATAAAGAGGTTCAGAAGACTTCAAGAAACCATTACTTTTCTATTCATCCATGCTTACCAAAAAATATTCCCCATTTTAATTTTAACTATAATAAAGTACATTCTTCGTTAATAACCCTGTTAAAACTTAACCATGGCCTCTTTCCAGAGCATCTGCATAGGATTGGAATCTATGAAACCCCTTTCTGTCCTTGTGATGGTAAATCTGAGATTTGAACCACTTATTTTTCGATTGTCCTAATCATAGGGAACAGACTCGAAGCCTATATCTAGATTTAATTGATCTCAATATTAGCCTACCAGTTAACATCAGCAATCTGTTATCTTATTCTGACAAATCTATATATAATATTCTAATCAAGTTTATAAACGATTCTAAAATAAAAATTTAAACATCCTTATAACAATTTTCTGTGGCAAAAAGGTTTTTTGTCTAATGCCATCTCTCTCTCTCTCTCTCACACACACACACACGCACTAAATGGACCACCTTTGTTTATAAGAAGACAATATACCACACTAAGATATGCTGCTAAACTATATAGCAATATTAACAACCCTAATACCTACTCCTACATACAAATAACACCACTCACAAAAGTAACAGACAATCAAGATATGTAACCTTTAAAGAACTTGTAATGAATTGTGGATATAATACCAATTTGTTGACATACTCGCTGTCTGCATACCCAACTGAACCCCCCTGGACAATTAATACTCCTACTAATAATACATCTCTAGTAACTTACCCAAAGAATACCACAAATCTTACCCTCGTTCGTACATTATATAAAGAAATTCTATCAAAATATGACAATTATGTTAAGATTTTCACTGACGCATCAAAAATCAAAAATGGCTGTGCTGCAGCCTTTTCAACAGATGATATTGAATATGCTACACGAATACCTACTTTTTGCAGCGTATTTACTGGTTAAGCTATTGCAATTTTAAAAGCACTTGAATTTTGTCAAAAATATACAGATACTAATCTTCTGTCATTATCTGTACTCCAAAGCATCAAACAAGTCTATCTAACACGTAAAATCGTCCAAAAAATAAAATCTATGCTTCATTACTTACAAAACAAAAATGTAAACATTCACTTCCTCTGGATACCATCACATCTAGGTATTTCAGGTAATGAAAAGGTTGACGCCTTAGCGGTTAAAGCAAACTCAAATGAAAGCATCGATATTATCAAACAAATTCAAGTCACAGATATCTACCTTAATATCAAACAATACTGTACAGAAGTTTGGCAGCGATGCTGGGATTAAAATAACTCAAATTTTAAAGTAATTAAACCCTCTATCGGTGGCCGGCTCCAACTTCCAGAAAAAAGAAGAGAACAGGTGGTTATAAATCACCTAAGAATTGGTCATACAACATTAACCCATCAACACTTATTAACGAAGCAGCTATCACCAGAATGCTCATACTGTAGATGCCAAAAAACAGTCCAACCCATACTTACAGACTGTCCACTTTACTCATATGAACGAAGCACCAACAACATTTCTGAAGAACCAGGTCAACTTAAAAATATATTAGACTGTAACTTAACCAATACGATCAAATATCTTAAGGATATTAACCTATTTCATAAAATGTAATTTTTCTTTTAGTTGATAAATTTTTATGTTACCTAACCTTATAATATGTACACTACCATATATATCGTAATAAACTTCCGCTAATAACCTTTTATGGTTGATGCGGCTTTTTGAAAATAAAAAAAAAAAATTTAAATTTTATAAATGTCATTAGTGTCAAAATGTCATAATTTAGTGGAGTAAACTTGACTGCGGTTAGACCAATTATAAACAAGCATTACTGTGCGGTAAATTTGAATTACTCCTCCTGGTTAAAAAACAAACCATAGTAGCAAAAGTGTACGTAAACCAGACGGTTTTAATGGTAAACGTTTCATAATAATTGTTCACGCTGGTTCTTCTAAAAGATTTGTTTCTGAAGCAAGTTTATTGTTTTGTTCTAAGTCTAACATATTGATTACCATGGAGAAATAAACAACGACATTTTTACTAAGTGGATAAGGACATAAGTTATTCCCAATTTAGAAGAACCATCGTTAATTGTAACGGATAATGCTCCATATCATAGTATTCTTTTAGAAAAGCAACATACCACTGCTTCAAAGAAAGATGAAATTGTTACCTGACTGACAACAAATAACATCCAATTTGACCCAAAATTTACAAAACCTGAATTATTACAAGTTGCAAAAATGAATAAAAAAGAAAATGTGTATGTTATTGATGAGTTACTAAGAGAGCATGGTCTTGAAGTGTTGAGACTACCTCCTTATCATTGCGAATTCAACGCTATTCTATTAATTTGGGCAAATTTCATGTCATGTTACAATAAGCATATTGGTAGGGAAGGCTATTCTGATTAGAAATATCTGTTAGAAATATGTGGAAAGAGGCATTTAATCAATATAATGGAGACATTTGGGAAAAATGTGTAAGACACACTCATGAAATTATTCAAAAGTGGTGTGTCCGAGAACAAAATATAGTTGATGTTGATATTCAACCCATCATAATAAATCCTGGAGATAGCTCGGATTCTGAAAGTGAAGGAAATATATAATTTTGATATTTTGTTTTTTTTTTTCAATTTATTTCAATAATTTAGTCATTTAGTCATATTTGTGGAAATAGGTTGTAACAAAGTAATTGATACATTCTTTAGGCTAAAACAATGAAACCTTTTACACATAACTTTTCACACTTTATTTTGGAAACTACAGAGAAGTTCGATACACAAGTAAAAAAAAATTGATAAAAACCAGCTAGTATAAAAAATAAATACTAAGTCTCTAGGTATGCGACATAAGGAAAGTCGAATTATTTTAGCCTAACAGATTGAGCACTAATTTGTAACACCCTTTAAGTTTACTGCAAATTAATGTATTTTCGAAATTTTTCTTTTTCCATTGTTTTTATTGTTTTGTTTTGTAAAGTTTAATTAATTTTTTTTGTGTTAGTAACTTAGTTCGAAAAGCATGCACAAGAGTTTTTTATCTTTTAGGGCATTGTCTTATGCTTAAGCTTAAAAATTGAATGTCATATGTATACGATGTAAATATTTAATATTGTATTTTGAATGAAAACTTTTTTCATCCAGTAACTGGCTTCGGCTGTTGGATGCTTTGGTGTATAAATAAGTAAATAAATATGAGAATTTAAACTGTTTGATCTTGGGTACATCTTTCTCGACTACAGTATTTCAAATAGAGCATGTCTTCCAATAATCATAATAACGTTGAATATGTAGAAAACTCAAAATTACATTTAAAACCTTAGACAATAAAAACGGATTTTAGTTTTTATGGTCTAAGTTCAAAACAATTCTATAATGAGTTGTTAACGTCCAGTACAATAAATAAACAAAAACAATCACTATAAATACGTTTAACGAAATATTAAACATTTCCTAATTATTTCATGAATCCAGAAAAGACTTACGTCTGATTTAAACGCTTTGATTTAATTCGTACAACTATGATGTGCAAAGATACGGAGAACGGAGTGTTATATATAGTTATGTCTTAAATACACATACCTACTCAGCTTTACTCATAAAAGCTATTTTCAATTGCAGAAAATGTTAGCCATATCCTAACAACATTTAAGGTAAGGTTTACTTTTTTTTTATTTGTAATATATGACAAACCAGAACATTTATTAAGTAGAGGAAATGTTCAGCGTCGAAATATCATGGTTTATTTTCATTTACATTTTCATCAATTTGGGTTTAAATTTTTTTAATTAAATTCATACCCCTTTTGGTGAAGTATGTGAAAGTGGTTATCATCTTACAAAGAAAAACTTTTGATTATTAACCGCACGATTTACCTATACAATTTAAACATTTTTATTTCAATACTATGTTAAGCAATTTTACGTCTATGCCTTTTGTATTACACATGGTAATGTTTTTACATCTCTTATTTGTGATATACATATAATATGTTCAAACAACTTCATCATAGCATGTTAGTAAAAGAAGAATATTAAATACAAAAGATTTACCCATCTCGACAAGAGGCAGGGCGCTTCACACAGGCGTGGCCTACAACTCAAGCAAAGGTAGGCAAAAGTGAGGTCTTTTCTACAGTAGAAAACACCTTACTTGGGCGTACTTTTTTCCTGCGCATGCATAAGTAGTAGGCCACGCCTGTGTGAAGCGCCCCACCTCTTGTCGAGATCAGTAAATCTTTTTAACCAGTTTTTGTAACTTATGGATGAATTCTTATCAATTAATGTAAATACCTATGGGAACTCCATCACAAATAGCAGATATTTGGAGCGATAAACAGCCATATATATCGATGCAATGGTTAGTTATTGAAAGGGTCTATGTTAGCAATCCTCAAAAATTGCTTGCAAATCGGTATACTAGGAAATATCTTTTTGACTTGAAAATTCTGGTAGGATTGGGATATAATCCTTGGCTTAGAAATTAAATATCATTGTTGTGAATATTTCTACAATGACATCAGTTGTAGGTAGGTATATATTTTGTCACCTAGTAAGAGGACCAATGTTTATTATTTATATATTGATAAATACAGGTATACCTGTAATTTTATCACAAATTTCACAGCACACCTTATCCATACAAGCTGACGGTAGAGGCGCAACTTTCGAAAAAGGGGTTGGGGTTGATATAAAATAATTTTTAATATGGCTACAAACACGATGGTGGTGAAATTCAATGTTATGTGGATCCAAGTTGCTGTCTGTGTGTTTAATATTTATATAAAACCCGTAACATAGAATCTGGTACTATTAAAGATATACATATAACCATACATTAGATTATATATAATGTACTACCACGTTTTATTATATATATATATATATATATATATATATATATATATATATATATATATATATATATATATATATATATATATATATATATATATATATATATATATATATATATATATATATTGTGATGTGTATTATTTGTGAATGATTTAATGAGCAATGAGTGTTTTTTAATAATATAAAATATATATATATAGGGTTTTTATCGTGGTTCTCAAAGAATTAGTTTGTAAGCACTTTTTGAAATTATCTTTATTATATCTATTATGAAACACACATATATATCTAACTTAGCCAATGTAAATTTAAAACAAACTATCTTTAAATTGAAATTCTTATGAAACTAATTAAATTATATTGACAATGTAAATTTTAAACAAACTATCTTTAAATTTGAAATTCTTATGATACTAATTAAATTATATTAACAAAATTGTGTACCTTTCTGTCACTGAATGCCTAAATGAAACTGTTCTCCAAAATAAATATTTTCATCACCACTCAATGTCTTCGTTCTCAGCCTCGGTTATCCTTGTTTTTGTGAAATTACTTTTTCCAATTATCAGCTTCCGCCAATTTAAAATATTTTTCTTCTTAACAGCATTTATATTTATTCTTCGTTTTAATAAATACCAATATCCAATCACCAAAGAGAATTCTTTACTTTTCTATCGAGAATTTTATTGACATTTAGGCTTTTCAAATCAGAATAGAAACTTATATGTAAATTAAACACCTCAAATCAATAAATTACACTATTTCAAATCCGTAACTATATGTAAACTAAACATCTTAAATTAACAAATAACCCCACTTCTACATTCGCAACCATCACTTAACTGTCACTTTCAGAGTATATTTGGTTGCCTATGCACATGGCTTACTTAAATATAAATATCAGGAGTTTTCCTAGGGTAACATTTGTAATCCCTGACAAAGTGAACTTCGAAGTGCAATCTTCTCTGTTAATTAACCATGAAAATACATCCTTTAAAATATTTTTATTCTCTGACAGACTATAGTGTTTTCTTTGTAAGCTTACGGGTCGTACCGTGGGGTCTGATTGCAAACTCTCCAGTTGACCAGATCACATACTCATTGCAGCTAATGCTCCTCCCTCTTCTTTATTTTCAGCTGACTCTAAGGAATCCTTAATCCTAAATCCTTAACTTCATCAAAAGAATTTCTATCTTCGGAAATTGAGTCCATCTCCATTAACTACTTACCCACTCTGGCTGCCATTATGGATTTATCCATCCCTCGTCATACTAATTCAAAGTCCATGTTCTCAGAAGGACAAAAAAGGGGACACTTCAATGACAGTCCTCCTGATACTCCTACCATTCTATCTTCATCCGGTATTCTTGCTCTATTAAGTTCTTTTCCTCCTTCGGCATTTTCGATGCCACCCAAACCAGCCAAAAAATGTCCAAATCTAATCTTTGATTGGATTACTCGATAAAACCATATTATATTTCCGCTATAGAAATGATTTACAAAGATAATCCGACTAATTTTACACTCAATTCCACGCAACTTATTACACTTCTTGAGAACTCTTTTGTATGTATCACCCCACTAAAAGAAGCTTAAAAATCCTTCAATATAGATGGTATTCAAAAGGACTTATTGCAGCTCTACATAGGTACAGGGAAAAGATCACTAAAAAACCGTATCACTAGAATCTTAAAAAATTTAAAAGAACAGCATACCTCCGACTTACAAGAGTATATATAAGTGCATACTCTGATAAATCTTCTGATGTCAAATCTAATCACAGCATACATGATGAATAGAATTTCTCTCTTTCTCTCGTATTTATTCATTTTTTCTGCTCTCTGTATATTTTTACTTCATCTTTTGCCAAATTGAGACACGATATTTATTAAGGTAAAAAAACTTTACGTACTTCAAATACTAGCCCAAGTCCAGTGTGGAAAAAAAATTGTTAATAAAAAATAACCTTAAAATATCCAATCTCTTTTTTAATTGAAAGGTTATCCTTGACAATTAAGAGACAGCCAAGATTCTATCAGAAAATTTAAAATAAAAGTTTTGCAACAAATCTGGACCTAACCATATATACTCTTTTCTTCCTTCACCCTTTCATTATTCATCCTCAGTTTCACAAGATACCAATTATCCGAACTCTCGTATAAACTATTTCGAACTAAAAGCTGCACTCAAATCCTATAAAAACACAAAAATTAGGGTTTTCTAGAATGATATTGAAAACTTTCTCGAAAATTCCTTAGGCACCAACGACCCTCTAAATGAAGCCAGTAAATTTACCACTAAAATTCGTTTTTAAAAAGTCGGTAGAGCATACTTGACAAAACTTAGAACAAAAGAGCAAAACAACTTTTCATAAACTTCAATCTTTTATTGGTCATCTCTCCCTATACTTCATAACTAGAAGAGAAGCATCGACTATTACAAGACTACGAATCAACCATACTAAACTTACCAACTGCAAACAATTCACCAACCTGTATAAAGCACTGGACTTGAAACCTACTCTAAAGAACTAGAGAATTGCCTACCTCTTTCTCAACTGTAAATTGTATATGTTGATTATGATACTTGAAAATGTTTACTATTCCAATAATTTTGTGTTTAGAAAGTGCCAAAACTAAATCATCTACATATCTTTAAAAAAAGGAATGAAAAAAGTGCAATTGTTGATACAATCACTGATAACATCATCCATGACATAGCTACTTAGAATGCTTAGAATGGGTGAAAGACTAGATCCCATAGGACTACCAAAAATTTGTTTCTGGAAGTCCTATGGCATCTTCTTTTTTCCTATCTAAAAAATTTCTTTTTTCTTACTCTTATACATACATATATATATATATATATATATATATATATATATATATATATATATATATATATATATATATATATATATATATATATATATATATATATATATATATATATATATTGTCATAACTGCCAAGTTATTTATATTTTGAATACAGAACTTAAATTGTTTTTTTTTACTTTATTGTGCAGAAAGTTGCTTTTTTTCAGTTGTGTTAATAATTTTATTGTTGTAGGTAATGCTGCATTGGAAAGTCTGGAGCTACCCGATTGAAAAAAAAATTTCTATGCAGTAAGCATTTTGTCCAAAAATATCTAAATGCAAACCAAAAAAATATAGTGAGGTAGAAGAGGAAGGTTTGTTAACGACACCACGCGTTTTTCATACGTATTCGATAGCAAAACAACCTCAACCAGTGCCAATAGTGATTCGCACTACATACATTGCTTATTTTAGTTCATGAAAACAATGTTACAATCAATTTCTATAATTATTAATGTAAACAATGTTGTTTTGTTTTTTTACCTTGAATTATTATTTCGTTAATATTGTCTATGTGTAGATATTAGAATTTTGATAAGTGGTATATAACTATTAAAATAATGCGAATTTAATTTTTGCAATATCTATCACTTTGTCATTTAAAATTATTTTATTAATAATCAGCTCAAATCGAGCGAGTTGATTGAAAAAAACATTCTCATTTATGTAAACAGAAATACAAAAATGGTGTTTATATTATAAAATACATAAATAAATAAAATAAAGGATACTATTTATTAAAGTGTTGTTAATTATTATTCCTTTTATCCCAACACATAGATTAATTTTTCCCTAAATATGTGTTGCGTCTTGTTGTGGCATATTGATGTGTTTATTTGTTTCAAAAGCATTATCAAAAAACCATACCCATAAATTTACTATATTTTCAAACGTCATTTTAAAGATTAAAAGATTGAAAATTTAATTTTCTCACAACATACATAAAACCATTGTTTAAAAAGATTTTTTTTTAAACAATGATAAAACTTAAGTCTTGACTAAAAAATAAACCTCCGCATTAGTGTTCTAAGACGATAGCAATCGAGTATATTTCAATTAAATATTTAATCCTTTTCTAGCAAATCATATAACCAAATTAAATATCTGGTAAACTAATAGAAATTTAAAAAAAGGCAGCATTTACCTACTTCATTTAAATAGATTACTAACCGATTTAGATTTAGCAAGTCTAAAAGTATAAAAACAATTTGAAATATTTGCTCGAAATAGTCAAGTTATCTTTCACTAGATGCATGCAACGATAATAACAATAAGCATTTTATTAAAGTCTTATATTTTCATATACGAAGACGGTTGCGTTTCGATTTAATTTAATTCTCTTACCACTCCCTAACACGTGTTTCTGGGTCTACTCGTCATCAGAGATTTAAGTCTCTTACATCTCAATTCTTTGATTTTCTTCACAATCTGGCATCCGTGTACAGGTTTGCATTAATTATGAGACAGGTAAAAATATACTCGAATAGAATCCTGCAGAGAATTAAGTTTCTGTTAATAGTTTTTTAAATTTATGACTAGAGGCCGCCACATGACGGCAGACTAAAAGTCAAACGTTTGTTCCGTAAGGATTGTCTAACTAGTCCTATTTAAACAATGCTAATACTAAATACTAATAAATAGTTATCTTTTTTCACAGCGCTAAGACATAAACCCGGTTCAACCCCTCGGAGGTTTAGGCCTTCCTTGTGAATGTTTTTTTTTTCTTTTTTTAATTTTTTTTTAATACCACTTTTTTTTTAATATTATATTTATACATTTTTTTAAATTTTATTTATATATATTTTTTTTCTATTTCATCCTTTTTTTCTTTTTTTTTCTCTGTTTTTCCTTTTATTTGTTTTTTTTTAATTATTTTTTTCTTTTTATATACATATTTTTTTCTTTTTATTTTTAAACAACAATTTTCATATTTTACAGGGAGGTACTTAATATTACATAAGCATAAACATGAAAAATAATAATTGCTAAACACATTTAAGCCGACTCATTCATACAAGTTAGATTTTTCTCTTAGTTCTTTTTAAAAATTCCCAAATAATTTGTTGTATTTTAAAGTTTCTTCGAGACAAGTATAAGAGAGAAGTTTGATTTTATGGTAAAAGTATTTGTTCTTGAGTCAGAGTGTGCATCAAATACTTAATTGCATCACCATTATGCTTGCATCCAAACAGCTAATGACTAATATCATCAACATAACCATTGCAATCAAAAATTTCTGATTCGGATAGATTTAGTCTATAGAGGTATGTCTTGACAGTGGCATGGTTAAAGAGACATCTAACAAACATGGAATAAATATTTCTGTTTGGTAACTTCTTACGGCAAACGGCTCAGGAGGTAAAACTGGATGAATTTTTGTATAAAGATTATTGCTTCGATTACAGAAAGCATACCATTCAATTTCCCAATTTTGTTTTAGACTTTTCTTGCCAGTCGCTGTTAGATCGCTTCTATCTTTTTTCTTTTATCTTCTATTTTTGATAAGATTGCCTCTTTAGCATAAAAATCTGCTTTGGTATTTCTGCCGGAAATACCAAATGATTTCTTCGTAGTAAGTTCAAACCCTTGTTTAAGGAAATACTCTCTTGCGTCACACATAATCGTTTTTATTGAGTTAATACTTTGTTGGTATGAATTATTTACAGTGTAAAAGCAGAAGTCGTCTGCATATTGTAATATATTGCATTTAATGCCTATACTGTGAAGATCTATAGTGTATAGATTATACAACAAGGGACTAAGGACAGAGGCTTGTGGTAGACCTTGATGCACTACTCTCGGGCCAATCAATCTATCATTACATCGAATGAATACCTGTGTATTAAGAAATAAGTTTACTAACACATATGAACATAAAGGTGTAATACCTATGTGCTTTAGTTTTTCAAATAATAGATTTAAATTGACGTTATCATAAGCCCCTGAAATATCAAGAAATATGGCAGATAGATAATTATTATTTGACTAGGATAACTGAATATCAGTCGTTAATTGAGACACACAATCCATAGTCAGTTTATTTCTACGAAAGCCATATTGACACACTGGGAAAATATTTTTGTTTTCACACCACCATTCTAATCTGCTTTTCATAATTCGTTCAAATGTTTTAAGCAAACAAGATATAAGAGAGATAGGTCTTAGGGCAGTACGCTGGTTTACTTTGGGTATAGAAATAACCAAGCATTGTTTAAGAGAATCACAGTTGTCTCCTTTAAGTAAAATATTGTTGTATATTTTGCACAAATAATGTATGGCAATTTCTGGCAGGTTTAATAGCATGCTATAGTTAATGCCGTCAATACCAGAAGCTGTATTTTCAGAACTCTTAATATTTGCTTTAAGTTTGTCAGCTGAAATGGGGGTTAGTAAAAAGTGATCATTAGTGGAGATTCTCGGCATAAATACTGGTAGATGGACATAATCCGGAGAGATTTTTGTAAAAAGACTTTCTACTATGTCTTCATCATTAGCGGTATACTTTTTCTTACCTTGAATTTTGTTTACCCTTTTCCAAATCTCTGAGGGTGAAGTTTGCCTACTAAGTGAGGAACAAAATCGAGCCCAACTAGATTTGGCTTTTGAGCGGAAAGTGCGTTTACATATAGCTTCATTCCTCTTATATTCAATAAAATTTGAAAGGGTAAGATTGGATTTATACATTGTAAAAGAATTTTTCCTCGAATTCCAAACAGTGAGACATTCATCATCCCACCATGGTGGCGTTTTGAAAGATTTGGCTGAGTGTTTGATAATTTTAAAAGATTTGTTGGCTGCAGTAGTAATAGAATCTAATAAGAAGAATATCATTTCATTGGTTTTGTTTTTATTTGATTTATATCTGAAGATGCTCTCTACAGAATCTCTAAATTTTTCCCAATTTGCATTAGACATTGACCACTTAACTGAAGATGTAAAAATTGTATTTTCAAATTTCATATCCTGCACAAAAAGTCTAATGGGGAAGTGATCGGATCCATAGGTATCTGGAAGAACGGTCCAGTCAAAGGCTGAACATAAACTAGAGCTTATAATAGTAAGATCTACAACCGATTTGATATGTCCTGGAGGAGTAGCTCTATTAGCCGATCCGTCATTTACAACAACTAGATTAGGAAATACATCTAAGGCTTCTACTAATATATTACCATCGACGGAACATAAATTGGATCCCCATAATCCATGGTGAGCATTAAAATCTCCGGTAATAATACAATCATTGTTAATTTGAGAAAAAAAGACTAACGTAATCCTGCGTTGTTACTCTAACTTTTGCTGGACGATACACACTCAGAATAGAATAAATTTTTTGGTCAATCTTAATATTTACACTACAAACTTCGAGATTAGGATTGAAATTGTTAACAAATGAAATGGGCTCATAAATAATGTTATTTGCTAAAATAATGGTAAACTCCTTCATATCCCTTACTTCTACTTTTATTAACTACATTAAAATTATTGAAGCAAACAGTATCAGATGGTTTGAACCAAGTTTCCGATAAAAGAGCTATATCAAAACGTTCTTCAAAAAGTAATTGATTTAAAGAATATTTGTTTGCATTTAGCGAACGAATATTCCATTGAATAATTTTAATGTTTTTGGAAGCCATTAAAGTTATGTAAAAATGTTACCTATAATATCTTTAATTTTATTTTCTAATTCAATTTCGTAAATTTTAAGATTAGATTCTATATTTGAGGAAGAATTGCAATAATCCTGGATACTACGTTGGAACAAATTTAACGGGGCACGGCATTTAACAAAAAGTATATAAAAAATTTCTACTTACAGTACAGTTGACAGAATAACAGAACTTAAAATAAAAAGGAAAACAAACAAAATCGGCTAAACACTCTGTATTATATCTTGAAACACACTTCTGCACTTCACAACAGATCTAAATCGAGTAAAATAAAACTTTAGAACTACTTAAATATACAAATTTTCCCGAGGAACTCTTAAACGCGTCCAAACACTTTGACAGTTATTTGACACTATCTGTTATACCACGGGAAATTACAATATATTCTACAAATAACGAAAAGGAATATTTACTAGAACCATTTAATATTACTGAATTAGAGTATGCACTAAAAACAGAAATAATTCTAAATATATAAAATAATAAGTCCAGGATTGGATAATATTAAATATCCTATGATTCAGTTTCTTCCAAAAATTGCTAAACTATTTTTATTGGATATATTTATTGACGTAATTATCAATAATTTAGTTATTCATGAATTTAAAGATGTAATTATTATTCCTATTCTCAAACCAGGAAAAAATCCCAATGTATTCGACTTATACAGACCCATTTCCCTGATGTCTTGTTTACTAAAAACCTTAGAACGAATGATCAAACATAGACTGGAATGGTGGTTGGATAAGAAGAAATTACTTCTAGACCTTCAATTTGGATACAAAAAAGGATGTGGTACTATAGATGCTCTTGCCACAGTAGTAACGGACATTCAGGATACATTTTTAAATAATACATACCTACCCACAATATGTTTGGACATAGAAGGTGCTTATAATAACGTTTGTCTGGACATTCTTATGGAAAAAATGATGGGAAATTTTCATATACCAGCTACATTAGTGAAAACCATTCTCAACTTTTACACTTGCAGAAAAATTTATTTGAGGTCAAATAACAATAAACTTAATGTCCTCGATATAACAACCTAGGACTTCCACAAGGGTCAGTTTTGAGCCCTTTATTATTTAATCTATAACATCTGATTTGCACAATGTCTCCCTAGTAAATAACAGTCTTAATATAATACAATATGCTGATGATTTTCTTATATGTTCATCTTCCAAAACATACGAAAAGTGCATACAAATTTTGGGAAAAATGAACGACTACTCCAATAGCTGGTTTAAAGAAAATGGCGTCGAAATAGCACCAAGTAAATCTAGTATATGTATTTTCACGAGGCATAATCTTCCAAAAATAGACAAGTTAACAGTAAACAGTCGGGAATATAATTTCTGTTCTTCAATTAAATACTTAAGGATGATTCTTGAACGTAAATTAACTTGGAAGTTACCCATTGACTTCACGTTAAAAAGATGCAATAAGGGATTAAATTTTTTTAAAGCAATTTTTAAAACTTGGTGGGGATCCGATGTAGAAACTGCGTTACTTTTTTATAGATCGTATATAAGATCAATCATAGATTATGGATGTGTTTTGTATCGTTTAGCAGCCAAGTTAGTTCCGCACATCCTAGGGAATATAGACGTGTTTCAAAATACAATATTACGGATTTGCCTAGGTACTATGAAATCAACTCCAACCAATTCGTTATATGTTGAAGCACTAGAATTTCCACTCAAATATAGAAGAGAATATCTTAGTCAAAAATTTCTGATTAATATTCGTCATAGAAACCTCTCTCTTTACTGCAGTATTAGCAAACTTAATAATGCAGATTTAACAAATAAATATTGGATTAACAAAAATTTTTCTCCACTTTGTGAAGCTTTTAGAAATCTCTCAAATTGCAATAACACCAACTCATACACATATGATAATTTAAACTTTGAAGAATTTACTCTTTTTTGCAAACTATTAGGGTAATTAAACCAAGGTACCATGTAAATACTGCAATCAGCTACAATATTTTAAGGAATTTATTAGAAAACTGGTCAGCATCAACAGGTATTTATACAGACGCATCAAAGTCTTCTTTTGGCACTGGATGCGCTTTTTATATTCCTTCAAAAAGTATAGAAAACATGTTTACTCTGGATCATAAGTTTTCAATTTTTACTGCTGAAGCTATAGCAATTTATGAAGCATTAAAGTATTTTAAAAATTCCAATGACAACTCCGCAATAATTGCATCTGATTCTTTGTCGGTTCTTATAGCCATTGAGACTATATCTTTTCCTAACAAAAACACAAATATTTACATCTTTCTAATCAAAAAAAAATATTTTTAAATTACATTAGGAACAAAGAACAGTTATATTTTTGAGAATTAAAGCTCACATAGGGCTTGAGCATAATGAGTATGTAGATATATTAGCTAAGAAAGCCATTGATTCTGGTGCGAAAACAGATTATAAGCTCTGCATCCCAGATTTATTTGTAACAATCAAGAATATTGTAAAAAATGAGTGGAAACAAGAATACCATGAATACAGTCAACACTCTAAATCACAATATGCACTCATACAACCCTCAATCCCGAGTGAATTTTGGTTTAAAAATTACTCTTTTCCACGTAGATACATTACATCTATTATCAGAATAAAATCAGGACACGCATGTTTTTTGCAACATTTTAGAGCTTCCCAAACGATTTTAATAGTACATTTTTTTAGCTGTTTGATATATTTTAGATAAATTTCTCTGTACTTGTTGATATATTCAGTGACAAAGACGTTGTAAAAAATTTCTTGATCTACAGTAGTGTACATATTCTTGGCTGATACACGGATACTTTGGTTATCCAGGGTTTATGATGTTTTAACTGAATTGTGATCAAAGGAAATGCCTTATAAAAAATACAAACAAGTCTATCTAAAAACCACTGAAATTATAGTGCACGCACACAGAAGGAAAGTTCCACAAAGAAATCAAGCATAAATTTTGGAACTTACGAAAATTCTCAGCGCATAAAATCCTACCTAAACGTTGGGTTCTCGAGGAGGGCTTGTTGAGAGTATTAAACTTGGTATATATTGCTTCCTGATAAGATAGTCTTGCATTAATAATTGTAGAGCGTACATCAAGGGGTGAGAAATCTGAGACAATATAATCAATTATGGTAAATGTTCTTTTAGTATTTCTTGTAGGAGAATTAACGTGCATTATTAGCACAAGCAACGGTAGCACAAGCAACAGCGTAATTACTATTTAATTAATCGCATATATAATGTTTCTGCTTCTATTGGGCAGGTCATCTAACAAATTTAGCAGGTTCTGAAAAAATAGTTCAGTGGAAGAATCAGGTGATCTACAAATGCAAAGAATGTATAGATTAAGATTCTTGTTATAAACTAATGAAAACTCAAAAAAGGCTTCATTCAACAATTTTAATTTTTAAACCAATTTTTTTTTTTTTATTTCAAATTACATGTCTCGGCTGCTGTGGCCATTGACACGAGGAACTGTATTACAGAAAACAATAAATTAAGTTAAATTGATATCTAAAAAAAAGAAAATAAAAAACTAGCGGATGATTACAAAATTGAAATATAGATAGGCGATACAATTACAACAGGTGATATAATTTACAGTTTTTAAGGAACTCTATCGCATTAGACATATTGTTTTTGGATTTTTACATATCACATAAACTTCCGTGGATACCATGTTTGATCCGTGCTGCTGCGTACTGGTTACATTCCACAAGTATATGGTGTACACTTGGGGGAGTTGCAATATTGGCAGTTTGGAGGTTCTTCGGGAACCATCAGATATCCGTGGGTTAGCCGGGTGTGCCCAATTCTAAGCGTTCTAATGATGGTCTTCGATTTTCTTTCCGTAGTAAAAATTCTAGGTCCTAAAATGTTTGGTTGGATGGACTTTAGTTGGGTAGTGCACCTGTTCCTTTGATTTTGCCACATTGAGGTAGATAACTTTTTAATTTCAATTATTATATCTTGAAACATTTGGACTTTTTCATCTGTAAGGTCAGAGCGACGTGCTTCATTTGCTGCCTGGTCAGCATTCTCATTTCTTTTAATACCAACATGTGAAGAATTCCATATCATCGAAACCGAAGTGTTTGATTTAGCAAATGCTGTACATCTTTCGTGGACCTCATTAACTAAAGGATTTGATGTGTAGATTTTTCTAATTGAATTTATGGATGTGAATGAATCTGTGCAGATTGCTAAGTTTTTGGCACCCTGCATTGGAACCTCTAGAGCTTTAAGTATAGCATAGAGTTCTACTGTGAATATACTGGTCGTCTTGGGTAGTCTATACATTGCTAGTCTGTTATTTGTGGAAGTAATAGCACATCCGACACTTTCTTCGTCTCTAGATGCATCTGGGAATATTATGTTATCAAACTTGCCTCTATTAATTATGTCGTTAAAATTGTTTCATGAGTATTGTAGAGGTTTCCATTTTCTTATATCTGCACAAATTTACGTTAAAGTCATGTAATATTTTTAGCCAAGGTGGAGTATTAGCTGAATAATGGGGGTGGTAAGATTAAGGTCAATATTTTCTAAGACTGGCAATAAAAACTGTAGTGATGAAATGGCAGTAGCTCTACTGTTAATTGAAAATTTTTAATAAGTTGGAAAGATATATTATTTGGGTTTGCAGAGACCTTAGCAAAATAGGAGTTTGGTAGACGTTGTCTTCTAATATTTAGAGGGGGTTCACACGATCCCACATATATGCTTTCTGTAGGGCTAGATCTGAAGGCTCCAAGGCATATTCTTAATGAAGTGTTTTGAATTGTATCTAGTGATTTTAAATAAGTTTTAGGGGCAGACATATATAATATCGATCCATAGTCTTAGATCTTATTAGGGCTCTGTATAAACTTAATAGGACTTCTTCTTCGGCTCCCCATTGTCGACGATTGGATAATGGTTTTGGTACCCCTAAAAATTTGTGATTTTCAACAACTTGTAGTAAATGCTCTTTTAATTTTATGAGTGGAAGAGTTTGTTTATATTTTTTGCTAAAGTTAATCACTTTAGACTTTGGATGCGAGAAGCTGAAACCAATTTTGTTAGACCAGTGAGAAATGTTATCAATAGTATTTTGCAAAAGAGTGCTAGTGGAGCTTATTACTTTACCCGAGCAGCAAATAACTAGATCATCCGCATAGATATTATGTTTGACAGGGGGTTGTACTAAGTAACTAAAGTCGTTAAGAAGCAGTAAAAATAACGTTGTGCTGAGGACTGATCCTTGAGGTACTCCTGTCTCCAGGATATATGAGGGAGACATTTTACCATTTGCAGAGACTTTGAAACTTCTGTTAGTTAAAAAATTCTCAACAATTAGATATATGTTTCCAGATAAATTAGACTCTTTAAGTTTTTCTAGAATTGCCGGCCTTGATGCTGTGTCAAAAGCACTTTCTATATCGAGTGAGACAGTTATAACGTCGTTTCTATTAGAGAATGCTTCTATGGTATCGGATTGAAGAGTGATAAGATTATCCATTGTGCAACGATTTGGACGAAATTCTTATTGAGCGGTATTGATAATATTATGTTTTTCAAGATACCAAAGTAAGCGTTTGTTGACCATTTTTTTCAGGAGTTTGCAAAGTGTACACTTAATGAGATGGGTCTAAATGATATAGTTGTATTGGCAGAAGTATCATTTTTCTTGAGTGGAATTGTTATAGCTTGTCGCCAAAGTGTTGGAAATTGGCTACCTAGCCATATGTTGTTGTAGAATTCAAGTATCTTTATTAGGGTATCTTCATGTAGATGTTTTAGGAATATCGATGAAATGTCATCCGGCCCTGCAGCACTGTTCTTTAGGGAGTTAACAGCTTCGACTTATTCGTCGATTGTTAGTGAGAGATTGACAGGATGATCATTGGAATTTGGATTCTTATGTACAACACATTTATTTGTTATGTTTATTGGTCCAGTACAGTTGTTATCAAGTTTAGATTTATTTAAATAGTATTTGGCAAGTGTGTTTACAATCTGCTGGTCATCAGTTATGACATTGTTATTTTCTATAATGGCTGGAATTTTGTATATTGTATATCTACCTTTCATCTGTTTTATTTTAGTCCATATTTGACTAGAAGGTGTGTCGGAAGTTATGCTACTGATATATTTGTTCCATGAGTTCTGTTTGCTTTCTTTAACAATTCGCTTAGATTTAGCTCTTAGTTTTGTAAGATTTATTAGGTTCGCTTGGTTTCTAGTTTTACGATATCTGTTTAATGCTTTTTTACAATCTTTTACAGCCAGTTTACATGATTCATTCCACCACGGAACATATTTTTTGGAGGGATCAAAGTAGTACTTATCTATGCATTTTTCAGCGGAAGTTATAATACAATTAATCAACATATTAAGATCTTTATCAGCAGAATTCATAAAGGAGATTTCATTTGTTTGTTCCTTTACAATTAAGTTAAATAGATCCCAGTCAGCGTGAGCAATTTTCCACTTAATTTGGCTTTGTCTTTGTGAGTTTGTGAGTTATCATTGTTAGAAATTAAAATGGGAAAATGGTTACTGCCATAGAAACTTTCCAGTGTTTTCCATGTAAGATGAGTAGATAATTCTGGATTACATAGGCTTAAATCAATGGAAGAGAGGGTACCTGTTTGAATATGAAAGTATGTGCTGCTTCCAGTGTTGGAAAATTAAGGTTGGAATTGATTATGATATTTTCAATCATTTTGCCTCTACCGAAAGTATTACTGGAGCCCTACATAGTGCTATGTGCATTACAATCTCCAACTAAGATAAATGGTTCAGGAAGTTGGTTAGTTAGGTTTGTAATTTCGAGAGCTGTTAGGGTGTAATAGGGAGGAATATATAAGTTGCAAATTACGATTTTATTTGGACACCAGGCAGTAAAGGCAACGGCTTCTAGAGTTCTTGTTAAGTGGAATTCTTGGTGGAATATATCTGTAGAAATAAATATTGAGCTACCACCAATAGCTCGTGCGTGTGATGTTCGTATAAAGTGGTAGCCAACGTAATTTTTAAGGTATTGATTATGGTTTTTAAAGAAATTGGTTTCTTGCAAACAAATGAAATCGGGTGAAGTATCAGCAACAAGAAGTTGGAGATTTTCTAGCTGGGGGTAAAACCCATCACAATTCCACTGGATTAAATTGAATGAGAAGAATATTAAAAGGCGGGATTTTTTAGTGCTGCGACCTTTGGGATCGATCGGAAAGGCACTCATCGTCAGTTAGTTCGCTTGATGAAATTGAGTCTGGTAAACTTGTGGCTTCAGAGAATTCTAGTTGTAGTTGTTTTTTGATCTTTTTACTTAGACGGGTAAATCGGTTTTTTAAGGATCTATCTGAAATATTTGGATATATAGTATGCAGGTTTAAAAGTAGACTTTTTACATTATCCGTGAGCTTTTTCGCTTCCGAATAAGGATAAGAATGTCCAAAACTATTTTCAAGGAAGAAAAAGAAATTGTCTATGGATATTTTAAAGGTTTGTGGGTTCTTTTTGTATGCTTCTTGGATTGTTCTCTTAGTGGTTTCGGTTAATACTAATTCTGTTGAAGTATCAGGTTTGTGCTTTTTTTTCTTAGCTTTGAGACCTTTTTGGGGGAAGCTGATAGAGAGGGAGGCATATCTAACAATGGTTGAGCTTCTTTCTCAGGAATTTCAGGGCTTGTTAGTTCACTAGGAGTTTATATTTCAGAGTGTCCTCGTTTTTGAGATATTTGTGTTATGGCAATTTGGTCTGATTGTGTAGTTTCAGTGTTGGAGTCTTTATTTTCGATTTGTGGCTCTTTGGCATTATGTGTAGAGGGAGATGAAATTTTTACGGATGAGTTGGGGCTTGTTGGTATATATTCGGTTGGGATTGTATTGTCTGTTGGAGGATTTGGACAGTTGGAGGCTATATGTCCTGTTTGTTTACAGATAAAACAATGTACTTTATCTGTAGGAAGGAAGATTCTGTGTTCATTCCCTTCAAAGGAAATAAGTACTGATGTTTGTAATTCAAAATCTTCGGAGGGAGGGTATACGTAAACTTGGCGTCTGAAACTTAATACATGTGAATATTCGTCCCCAGGAATGCCTGCTCTTAAATAGGATATAGGAGATGCGATACGAAGTCCAAGATTTTTAATGCTATTTTCAACTATATCATGTGGTAAGAACGGAGATACATTAGATATAATTATTCTTTTAGCAGAGGAAATAAGTCTTCGGATATTTAAAGAAATATCTCCTATCTGTATTATGGGATATGAATCTATGAGCTGGTCAACAAGATTAGTGTTAGAAAGATAGATACAAATGCGATTGTTTGATATCCTAGATGCAAAGGAGACTTGTTTAGGGCCTATTATATCACCTATAGCTTTAACGTAATCGTACAATTTCAGATTTTCTTCGGCATGCATCACAATGGCTTGATGTTTGCTTGGGAAAGTTGGCTGTGGAATTGTTTTCGCTACTGATACATAGGATAAAACTTGGTTTTGTGTTTGAGACATATTTACTGTTTTGGTATTTGGTACGCCACTGCTCATGTAGTCAAAAGCAATTGCGTTTTTATTGAAATTATAATTTAGCTTTTATGTGTTATGGTAAAGTTTCTTTTATTCATTTTAAAATAAAAATAGATTGCCGGTTCTAAGGCAATCCTGTTTAAATTTTTCTTTTGTGATTTTAATCAGTTGAAACAAAAAACAAACCTCAACTAGTAATGAGTAAATTATACATACATTTATTTGTAGTTGAAGGTACACTTTTATGTTCACTGTTTTTGCACTATGTTTTACTAAGCACGGCAAAATATAAAACGATGTTACTCGTTCGACACCTCGAGTTACGAAGTTCAAAGCCGAAAACCGTTTTTTAAAAAATTAATTTTCGTAACAAAATTTATTTATTGAGAACGTACAGGTATGGTAACAACTACAAAACAAAAAGCTCTTGATCTAATTAAACACTGGTATATATAGTCTTTCTATATGTCGTCACACGACGTAACTCCTCCCTTAGAAAGAAGCATATCCTTGGGGTGTGCTTCTTTACACAATAAATCCTTAGATTTCTTCTTTCTTCTTGTTTTCTTTGACGCACAGTTTTACAATATTTAATTACATAATATAAAATTAAAATGAAAATTATTATATATATACAGATTTTCCAAAAACTTGTTTGTTTAAAATAAATTGAATAATTATCTTTTAAATTATATTTTTGTGTTCCTAACTTTTCTAAAATATCTTTAGTCTTTCTAAGGTTAGTTGTATTAAGATTTATTGGTGAAAAATTTGAACTTTAATTTTGAAAAATATTAATAGAAGGAATAACTTTTGGAAGATTTATATGAGCAAAGTGACACTAATTTTTTCTGTTTGGAAGACTTCATTCTTGATTTACACGGTACATTCAGGAACTGATTCTAAAACATAGCTTCCATGTATTGGTAAATTTTCTTTTGAGTTTGGGCACTCGATAATTGCTAATTCTTCTTCTGGAACTGTAACTATCCATTTTCCGTCGCTGATTCTTGTAGATTCTATCTTCTTTATTTTTACTTCGAAATTTTCACATGACAATGCCTTTTTCTTGAAATTTATTAATTGGACTGCACAAGGGGCTTCTTTGGTTATCGTTAGTTTATTACTTCCTTTACATTATGTACTCTTCTGAGTCTATTTCTGTGCATATATCTTCCATGTAGATATAGCTAAATTCATTACGTGTAAGGAAAGGTTTGTAAGGTAAATGAATAAGATAATTTGAGTTATTCATGTGAATAGGAATCGGGAATAGTTGGTAATAATCATATATTTCCAATTCAACTAATGGAATCTCTAATACAAATGTAATTATAGAATTTATTGAATAGCTCTTAATATTTATTATTTTCTCATACTGAATTATTTTTCCTAGTGTAGAATCAAAAGGCATTAATTTTGACGTTGTCTGAGATTTTGCTTTCTTTATTTCATTTAAAAGTTCAATTGGATTTACTATAGAATTGTGCAAGGTATTTATTTTGGCAAATGAGATTGCAGTTTCTACTTTTTTAAAAATATCATAAATTGTTTGATAAAGTAAAGTAATTTGATTTATCACAATAAATGATTGAATATGTGTATTCATACTTTTTTCTAATAAAGCTAATTTATTCTCTATAGCTTCAATTTTTGATTTCAAAATCAATTGATTATGTGAAATATTATTTATAGCATTATTAAAAGTATTTATAGAATCTTGCAATAAAGATATTTGTCTTAGGGAATTTAGTTTTAAGTTACTTTGATTATCTTTTAATTGTTTTATTTCGTTTTCTATTCTTTGTGCTTCTTCTTGGTCCATATTTCCTGTAATACATTTTATTATTGTTCCTAGAGGATTTAGAAGTCCTCTTTTCTTCCTTATACAAAGGTGGATTAATTTGATATATCTGTTCTTCTATTTTATTTTGTAACGTAATTAAAGGGATAAATGAGTTTTCTAATTCTGGATAATAACTTGTTTAATTTTTGAAACTTATATGTAGTCTTTGAGCTTCATTTTTCAATAAATAAGATTCTTGTATGACAGAAGTTAAATTGTAAATTTGTATAAATGTCCAGTGTGTAGAAATTATTTTGGTGGTACCTGTGGACTATTATTTTCTTTTTATTCTTGGGATATTCAATTTCTATTTTCCCATTTTCTAATATTTGTGTAAGTATATAAGGTCCAGTATATTTTCTACTTAATTTTCCTCCGCGAGTTTCTGTTTTTCTATAAACTTGTGATCCTAAAAGTGGATCTTTTGAGTTTCTATCTTTATTTCTTTTTCCAATTATATTCTCTTTAAGTTTTTGATGTTCTTCTCGTATACTTGTATATAGAGCTTGAGTATTATTTTGATGTGCATTAACATATTGAGTATATGCTTGAGCTAGAATAAGTCTCATGGGATCTTTACTGTCTGTATGTCCCGATACTAATTCGAAAGGTGTAGGGCCAGTTGCTGTGTGTGTAGTACTATTATAGGCAATAAGAGCATAAGGCATAATAGAAATATTATCTGCATCTTTATCTTTTTCTTTTAGTAATCTTAAGTGCTTAGTTAAGGTAGAATGGAATATTTCTACCGGGGAATTAGATTCGTGATGATATGGAGTAGTAAAATGTATTTTTATTTGATGAGTTTTTAGTAATTCATCTACAACGTCATTTTTGAATTCTCCGCCACTGTCTGCAACAATTTGTTTAGGTATTCCGAAAAATGAAAAGAAATGTACTAATTGTTGACACGCTGTTATCGCTGTGCCAAAATATGGTTACGCTTGGCCATATATTAAAATTTTAGCTATAATTGTTAAAAATCTTTGATTGCCAACTTTATAAGTAGACTTAGGCAAATATGCAAATAAAAAAGTATGAAATATGCGCATAAATATGCAGTATTTTATGCAAAAATATGCAGTGTTTTATGCAAAATATGCATATTTATCTAGAAAATATGCATGTAATAAAAAATATTTACAATATTTTTTTATTTACAAAATACTTAAATATTATAAATACATAACATATACAATTATTTTAACATAAAAATATTATTTTGAATTGTGGTAACAATAGATTATTAAATATTGTTCTGAAGCTATTTTCTTGTGGCATTTTAAATTAATTAATATTTAAATGGGAATAAGCCACAATTAAAGGTTAAAATACATTTATTGACGTTTCAATTTCCACTTCGGAAATCGTTCTCAAAATACAAACGTTAGTAAATTAAACAAATTTTGTTTAATTTACTAACGTTTGTATTTTGAGAACGATTTCCGAAGTGGAAATTGAAACGTCAATAAATGTATTTTAACCTTTAATTGTGGCTTATTCCCATTTAAATATTAATTAGATTATTAAATGATGTTCAAAATTTTCTAATAAAAACTTATAGCTTTTATCTGAATACATATATTTGTAAATAGAAAAACTTCTTTCGACATCAACTGATGTAACTGGGGCATTTTTCAAATTTACTCTAATAGATGGTTCTAAATTAAGTGGTTCGGAAAATGTCCCAGCTAGTACTTGAACTACTTCAGAAAGAACCTGGTAACCACTATGTTTTTTCATGGTTACTTTAAATTTTTGAAAAATTTCCTTTCCTATAGTACCTTTAACGTTTTGACACAAAGACTCAAATTCTTTTATTAAAACTACTCTCTAACAATGATAATTTTGAGGATTCTAATTGAGTTATAGTTTTCTGGACAAAACTATAATTTGATTTTATGAATGACAGTTGCTGTTAGATAATGTTATTTTGAAAGGCTTGCTTAGATTCTAATAAAAATTGGCAACTATCATCCGTAAAATGGTAAATTTTTGTTTTTTAATCAACAAAATGATCAGCACAGAAATTAGCTTGCTTCCAACCATATTCCCCAACGTGTTAAAATGGGTTGCGGTGGCAGTGGAACAGCAGGAAGCATATCTCTGTAACATTGTATTCTTACAGGTGATTTCAAGAATACCTTTTTGACGCTCGCTATTAAACTGTTAACTAGTGGAAATTATTTTCTTACTTCCTCCGCAACTCTGTTTATTCCATGTGCTAAACAAGTGACATGTATTAAGTTTGGATAAAATATTTTTAAATTTTGTCCTGCTTTCACCACATATGGTGCGGCATCAGATAAAATAAGGAATAATTTATCATTAGGCACAGCAGCAGGAAGAAAAAAGTTTGCTAATGCTTCTTGTAGAAACCGTGATATTGTTAAAGCGTTGGTTTTTTCCACTTGCTTAGAGGAAATTAAATACGATTTTGGAAAGGTTTCATCGCTAAGTACACTAATCAAAAAGTGCACAATGTATCTTCCTGACGAGTCAGTGGTCTCGTCCACACATATGTAAAATTAATTATTACCTATTTCGGCTTTTATGTTGTGGATAACTGAGGAGTATAACAACTTGACATTATTTCTCTTTAGAGTTCGTTCACTGGGAATGTTTCGTTTGCAATAATTTTTTTAAAAAAGAACTAAAGTTTTCATTAGATAATTTTGAAAGCGGTATATTAGAAGATACTAATACACGACACAAGTCTTTGTTAAAAAATTCTTGTTTGGTTTGTTTTTTGGAACTTGACTGAAAGCACTTGGACACTGAAGGTTGATATTTTTCACCGGATGTGGTTTTTACTTTTTTAGTTAAATGTTTCGCGGTTCTGACATGCTGATCTATTTGAATTTTTTTTTTTTCAGATAAAATCTAAAAAAGAATATAAATATTCTATAGTTGTACCCATTTTTAAAATCTAAGATTGTAGAAATAAACTAAAAATGAACCGTTTTTGCATAACAATTAAAATATTTAAGTGAAATCAAATAAAAATCGGTGTAGTAATCTGGAAAATATCAAGAAATGTATGTACAAGAAAGACGAACCCCCAAATATTTACAAGAGGCTCTTGGTCTTTTCTGTTTACATTTAAAGAAAAAATACTGTGAGCATAAATTAAAAGCACCTAATTAAGTCCAATATATATTGTTACGAACATGCTTTCGGCATGGCCCATGTAACGGTTGCATCTCGAAAACGCTTCGAGAACTTTCGCGATGTATCGAGTGCGAGAGAGAACAACCGGTCACGTAGGCGAATTAGAGGTGGGCCTACTTTGGATTATTCT
The DNA here is from genome assembly GCF_040954645.1 of Diabrotica undecimpunctata. Classification (NCBI taxonomy): domain Eukaryota; kingdom Metazoa; phylum Arthropoda; class Insecta; order Coleoptera; family Chrysomelidae; genus Diabrotica; species Diabrotica undecimpunctata. Next base: position 6,888,892 of record NC_092813.1, read on the forward strand.
AGAATAATACTTTTGGTATATATATGTAACGATGTTATGAGTTAGTTTTAGTTGTTAAGATATTACCGAACTGTAAACTTATAAATAAATATATTTATATAAATTCGAACCGCTCGTTTTATTTAAAAACGGTACAATATGTTTTTGTTTTTAGCAAAATTAAAGCAAACTATGCTATTGTTAGAAAAAAAAATGTTAGCGACCTTTCAGTAGACTATTAAATGATTTGAATTTTAAATAGGTATCCTATTTTTTATCGCAAGGAGTTTAAAAAATGCTTGAAAAAAGAAAAAATACATCGATTTATTGCGAACTAGCGTTGTGTCGGTACTTTTCTTAAACATAATCTCCAATTTTAAAATCTTTGTTTGTACCACCGTGTAAATTTTTAAAATAAAATAAAAAATAATACGTATGTACTTACAGTTTTGCCACAACATGAGCAATAAACATTATCCATATCCATAGATAGCTCTTTGTAAGGTTTTATCCAAGTTGAAACATTGCTTATTTTCGGCATTTTCAAAGCTCAATAATTATTCACAATTAAAAATACACATTGTTTACGCCTTCAATTTTACAACAAAAGTGAAACCAAGTGAAACTGACCGTCAAAATACAAATTTTTACCTAGAGACATAAACTGGCAAACACAAACCCTTAATTCCAGGACAAAACGTGACAAAACTATAAGCCGCTGTCTTTTATTAGTTACTATATCAAGAATTTGAATACCAAGTGATTATAAAACAAAATTAAATATTTGCATTTTCATGCTATCTGTAAGTTTGAATATAAAAATATATAGTTAACACCAAATTTTTAAATTATATGCACTTTATGCTCACTTTTATAAAAATATGCAAAATTGGACATTTTTGCATTTTTTATGCATTATATGCAAAATATGCAATTTGCATATTTGCCTAAGTTTATTTATAAGTATCTATATGTATTATCTCAAAAGGCTTGGAGGGTGTGTGGGTTAATATTAAAGGTTCATTATGTGGATTTCTATTATATTTTGATCTTTGGCATATTTCACATTCGTTTATTATATTTTTCTATATCCTTCTTCATTGATTTCCAGTAGTAATTTATTTTTAAAGCTCTAAGAGTCTCTGATATTCCTCGACGATTTATTTTGCCGTTGTGCATATATTTTATTAGTTGATTTCTTTCTTGTGGTAAAACATTGTTAACTAATTTTGTACATTCAATCAATTTTAATTTTGTAAAATATTTACGCCATACATTCTGAAATAGTGGTCATAATTCTTGAGATAAGAATTAAATGTATAAAGTATTTTTGCACGCATTTTCTTTTAGGAATTGTGTCACACTTTCTTCGTCAGCTGGAATAGTAGCTCTTATTATTTTATGTCCTTCAAAATTCTCGCATTCGCATTTTAAATAATTTGCAAAAGGCGCTCTCTTAACGATAAGTTGATAGGCTTTATTGTTTATTATTTCATCCAGCATTGAGAATCTATTTTCATTTGAAGATTCAGCACTATGGGCTGTATCTGTGTCTGAGTTATCCATCTCAGCGTTTTCATTGTTCTTATTTCCTGTTGACATAATTTTATTTACTTGTGGGTTTTCTGTAACCTCATTGTTATCGAGAATTTGCAAAGTTTCATTTATTACATTTTCATCAACTATGTCTGGGTTAAATTCAGCTAAAAATTGGTCGATATCAAAATCTATGTCACCGGGATTATTTATATTTGATTCTGTTTCAATTGCATTAATATTTATGACTTAAAGAATCGGCAATATTCGTTTTATCGGGTTTATATTTTATAGTATAGTTAAATTCTTCTAATTTTAATCTCCATCGTAATAATTTGGAGTTGGGTTCCTTTAAATTAAATAACCATATTAGGGGTCTATGGTCGCACAAAATTTCAGAAGATCTGCCGTATAAATAAGGTCTAAATGTTTTACAAGCCCATACAATTGCTAAAAGTTCTTTTTCTACCGTAGAATATTTTTGCTCTGTTTGATTAAGACTTCTTGAGGCATATGCTACGGGTAAATCATTTGGGACTTTTCCTTGTGACAAAATTGCACCTAAGGCTATATTTGAAGCGTCTGTAGTTAATATAAATGGTTTTGAAAAATCTGCATATTTTAAAATAGGGACATTAATTAAAAGTTCTTTAAGATGATTAAAAGATTTTTTAAATTCTGGAGTGTGTATAACTTTTGCATGTCTCTTTAGACACATAGTTGAAGGTTTAGCTATTTTGGCGAAATTTTGGATAAATCTTCTGTAATATCCTGCTAATCCTAAAAATGATTTTATTTCTTTTTGTGTGGTAGGAATAGGAAAGTTTTTGACTGCATTTATTTTTTCTGGATTTGGTCGTACTCCATCTTTTGTTATAAAGTGGCCTAAATATGCCACTTATGTTCGTAAAAATTCTGATTTATCTAGCTGTATTTTAAAAATTAGATTTTCTTAGTCTTTCAAAAATTGCTTTCAGTCTATTAATATGTTCTTGCAATGATGAGGAAAAAACAATTATATCATCTAAATATATATAGCATATTTCATTCTGATATCCTCTTAATACATTATTCATAACTTTTTGAAAAGTAGCTGGGGCATTTTTCAATCCAAACGGCATACGTAAAAATTCATAATGTAATGTCTCTGTGGAAAATGCTGTTTTTGGTACATCGGCTGGTTCCATTTCTATCTGGTGGAAATCATTTGCTAAATCTAAAGTAGTAAAATATTGAGCTCTTCCTAGACCGTCTAGAATATTATCTATTAATGGAAATGGAAATTTATTTTCTATTATATTATTTTCATTTAGTTTGCGGTAATCTATAACTATTCTATATTTCTTTTGGTTACTTGCATCCATTTTCTTCTCTATTACCCGGATGGGTGAATTAAAAGGCGAGTTTCTTTCTTGTATTATTCCATTTTTTAACATATCATTTATTTGTCTACTAACTTCTTTTTTATAAATTTCCGGATATCTATAATTCCTTGTGTAAACCGGAGTATCATTAACTAAATCTATTTTATGCTTTATTTCATTCGTAAAACTAAGGGGCGTTCCGTCTATATAAAAAATATCTCTATATTCATAACATAATTTACTTATAGCTTCGTATTCTTCTTTGTTACAATGATTAAGTCTGTTTCTTGAGATTTTCTTTTTGAAGATAATCTATTTCTTCTTCTTCTATGTCCATCTCCTCAATATGATATGACTGAATATTATTTAAATTTTCTTCTTGAATATATTCTACATTAAATGATTCCGTAAATTTAATTTCCGCTGGAGTTTCTCCTAGGTTACTTATCATAGTAAAAGCGTTGTGATCATTTATCTCAATTAAACATGAAGGAATTTCTGCATTTCCGATTTTTGTATAATTTAGTATCGCTGTACCAGATCTTCTGTTAACTGGGACTTTAACCTTTTGAGCAGTTCTTGGTGGTATTATTATTTTACTAGGGGTTTAAAATATTTTTGTTTAGTTGGATCTTGTGACGTTAAAAATATTGGAAGAGAAATGGTTGGGGTCTTTAGTTTTGAATCTTTAAAATCAATAATTCATCATCAATCATTAATTTTATCACAATCATTGATTTGTGATAAAAAGTTGCATGCTAGCAAACCGTCAAAATTAGGAGAGAAATCGAAAAGATAAAATTTATGACAATTTGGATTTTTAAAACTAGGGAATATTGGAATGGTCATAGTTTCATTATGAATTGAAGTAGCGTGTGCAGTATGCACAGCAAATTGCTCAGGAATTATATATTTCGAAAAAAGTTCTCTTGCGAGGTCAGGTCTAAAAAAACTTTGTTCTGATCCTGTATCTATTAAAAATGTAGCATTAATTTCTGGAATTATTATCTTAGGTAATTTATCATATTGTTTAATAGCATTAAAATTTATGTGGCTGTACTTGTTGAGGCTTGGACTGGAAAATTTTCATCATTATACATTCTTCTTTCATTTTCATTGCACCTTCTTAAATCATTATTATTATATGTTCTTTCATTATCATTATATATTTCTTCTCTTACATTATTACTCGTTATTTTATGATTAAATAAATTACTTGGAGAACGTCTATCATTTCTAGAATTACTTCGTAAACCAAAGTTATTGGAACTTGTATCCATTGGCTCAGGTCGCATTGAATTTCTGCTTTGATTTTGGGTAGGAATAGATGGCTGATATCTAGGTATATTTGGAAATTGTCTTTGAAATTGGTTACCATTATTATTATTCACATCATTGTTCGAAAAACTTGGACGATTTTGAAAATTATTATTTGGATTTCTGAAAAAATTATTATTTCTGTATTGACTAGAACTTTGGGAAGAATGTCGATTTTGAAAATTATTGTAATTCTAAAAATTCTGATTTCGAGAAAAATTATTTCTATTTGGAAATGAAGAGTGTTGTGAATTATTATTTAAATTTCTATTAGAATTATTATAGGATCGAGAATTATTAAAATTTGTGGGTCTCGTAGTATTACTTCGATTTTTAAAAGTAATAAAATTTTCTTCTTCTTTAGCGAAAGCCATTGCTTGTTCTATTGAATCAGGATTCTTTAATCTGACTACTAACTGCATGTGATAATTAATGCCATTTATAAAAGTTTTAAGACAAAGATCCTCATATTTTTTTTATTTTTACATTTAATTGGTCATTAGACATATTTATTTTTGAACACAGAATGCTTCTAGCATTCTGGATTCTTAAACCAAAATTTTGTACATTTTCGTTTCTTTTTGTTTTCATTGAAATTATATCTTGTATTAAACAATCAATTGATCTCTGATCAGAAAATGTTACTATAAGAGAATCTTTAATTTTTGCCCAAGAATCAAGTTCTGTTCTTGATGCAATAAGGTCTGCTGCTCTGTCAGTTAACTTACTTAAAACAGTATCGAAAAGACAAACATTTATAGGATTATTTGCATCTCGATTGCTATGATTATTCAAAAAAATTTCACATGATTTAATAAATCTATTTAATTGTTTCGGATTGCCATCAAAAGTAGGAATGTTATCTGCTTGATATTTAATTAATTGAAAATTAGGTTGAGTTATCTCGTTAAAAGGTAAATTTACTAAATTATCTAAAATGTCCTCCACAGTGAATCAAAAAATATATAATATGTAGGTAAAAATATGGATTTTGGTAAAATAGGAAACACTTACATGAATATTTTCATTTTCTATAGACGACTATTTTTGTTCTTCCGTCTGCACCAATAGGATTCTGGACGATGCTGGTTCCTTCTCCCTGGTCTTGGCTTTTCCAATGGGTTGTGGACAATGTTTGTTCCTAGCCCTGGACGTTTGGCTGTTACCGTACCCGAAATGTAGATTTTTCCGTTAATCTTTAAAAAGAAAAATTGCACACAAAATTCGGCAAGGTTAACACGAACACTGTACAATTTCGAAAAATCCGAATGACTGCGCCAGTTACGAAGTTCAAAGCCGAAAACGGTTTTTTAAAAAATTAATTTCCGTAACAAAATTTATTTATTGAGAACGTACAGGTATGGTAACAACTACAAAACAAAAAGCCCTTAATCTAATTAAACACTGGTATATATAGTCTTTCTATATGTCGTCACACATTGGATAATCCAGGGACGTAACTCTCGTAGTGGAATAAAACCAATTTTTGACGTGACAACGTCTTAAATTAGGTTGTGGCTCGGAGTCACTCATGAAAAAGTGTAACGCCCGCTCACGTCTGTTACGATGAGTCACCGAACGAGAGAGAGGCCCGCCGGACCGGCGAATGCCTTGCGTCTCTCTCCCACTCAAACATGATCGGTCCGCTGCGCGCGCAGCACTAGAGTGTTAGGCGCGTTGAATCGGTGAAAATCACTCAAATAGAAATTAGTTAAGTTTAAGTTTACATGTACAATGTTTTAGTAAACAAAATATATTTGTATAGTTAAAATTTGTGCAATTCTTATTTTCATTCAATTCCTTGTTCCTATTGTGCAATTTAATAATATTCATATCAATAAATATTCTACCGAGAAAAAGACGTTGTCACGTAAAATCTTCGCCCGTAAAACCGACTTTACAGGCAACCGATTTTTTTTTTTTTTCAATACTTAAAATAGCTAGAAAAACATTCGCTGTGTACTGTTTTCGTATACTGTTTTTGTCATAGTCAGGGATGAACAACACGCGGCCCGTAAAACATATTTATGCGGCCCGCCAATCACATAGGCAGTACGATACAAAACATGAACAAGAATTCAAAAACTTTATAGAACAACTCCGGCTAGATAAGTTTAATCAAATGAAGAAAAGCTTGGGAAAACAACCGACTATTTTTAAAAATTAAGCTATTTTATCAAAAACGACAGTAAAAGTTAGTTTTGGTATCAGTCAAATACTGGCAAAAAAATGACACCCAATGAGAGATGAGAAAAGACTGCCTGACTGCTGTTGCAGAAATAACATTTCCTCGTAAAATAAATATTATTTCAAACATTAGTTTATTAAGATTTACCATTGCAAGGATAATTCAAAACTTGTCCGAGAAACATTGCAAACGAAAAATTTTTGCATAACAACAACGCTGCGTGAATGCATTGCAAAATTCGAAATAAACAAACACTGTTCTTTGGCACTTGATGAATGTTGCGATAAAGCTTCTTCCTCTTAGAGTGCCGTCTTCCTACGGAGGTTGGCAATCATAATGGCTATTTTTATTTTTGAACTTGCTGCTCCAAACAAATCAATCGATATGCATTGATACCAATCACCTAAATTCTTCAACCATGAATTCTGCCTTCGGCCAACAGATCTTCTTCCTTGAATCTTTCCCTGTATTATGAGTCTCAAAATTTCATATTTTGGTCCCCTCATCATGTGGTCTAGGTATTCCAGTTTTCTGATTTGTATAGTGGTTATTAGTTCTATTTCTTTACCAACCCTCTCCAGTTCTTCTTTATTTAAAATTTTATCAGTCCATGATATTTTTAATACTCTGCGGTAAAACTAGAGTTCGAAAGCCTCGATTCTTTTTAAATTGCATTTTTTTAAGTCTCAGCTCCAAATAATAATATTGAAAATATATAACAGCGAATGGTACGTAGTCTGATCTCCAAATTTAGATTTTTGCACGTTAGGAGTGGCTTCATTCGTATAAATGCTGATCTGGCAATCTCTATTCGCCTATTTATTTCTGCAGTATGATCATTGGTTTTATTGATCAAAGTTCCCAAGTACTGATATTTTTCTACTTGTTCTATCACGTTACCATTGATTGTCAATAGGTGATGTATATTTTGTGGTCTTTTTGTAATTAGCATGTACTTCGTTTTTTTAGCGTTTATAGTAATTCCCATCTCAGCACTATTCATACATAAGCTTTCGATTAGATGTTGTAGATCTTTTATACTCGTTCCTATGATCACAGTGTCGTCTGTATATCGTAAGCTGTTAATTAATTCTCCGTTAACGGTAACTCCCGCTTTGATATTATTGAGCGTGTTTTGGAAAATTTCTTCAGAATATAAGTTAAACAAAAGTGGCGATAAAACACATCTCTATCTAACTCCTCTACAGATCTTCATTTCTTCTGAGCCCATTAATATGAACTATGGCACTTTGGTTTCAATATATTGTTTGCACTATATTTATGATTTTACTGTCAATGCGCTTGTTCATAAGTTTTGATATTAGTTTTTTATGTCTTACTTTATCGAAAGCTTTTTCGTAGTCAACAAAGCACAAGTGTAGATCAACGTTTACATCCCGACATCGCTGAATTAATATGTTGATGGCAAATAGTCCTTCTCGAGTACCCATTCCATTTCGGAACCCGAACTGCGTCTCGCTAATATTCTCCTCTAGCCGTATATTCTCTTATGTATTTCTTTCAACAGTACTTTTAAAGTATGACTCATGAGGCTCAGTGTACGATAATCAGAGTTCTTTTGCTGCTTGTTTTTTAGGGATGGTTATAAATGCTAACTTCAGCCACTCTTTTGGTATTATTCCTGTATCGTACACCGTGTTGAATAAATCTGCCAATACTTCCATGTTATATTGTTCTACTAGTTTTAACAGTTCTACTGGTATTTTATCTAATCCAGCTGACTTATTATCTTTATAGTTTTTGATAGCATATTTGATTTCATCTATCGTGATCTTCTGTCTCTCTAAAGGATTTAATTCTTGTATTTTCTGCATTTCACCTCTTTCATCTTGGAAGAGTTCTCTAACGTGCTCCTCGTCTTAATTTCTCTGGTAAATCTATTAGTAGTACTCTTTTTTGTCTTTTATGTGTCCTTGCTGTCTATTTCGACCCATTTCAGTCACTTTGCTTATTTTTTTTGTGAATATTCTCATATCATATTTTGTTTCTAGTTCTTCTATCTTTTTACATTGTTTCATCAAATAGATTTCCTTAGTTGTTTTGATTTTTTCCTTAATTATTCGTTTTATTTCTTTATACTTCCCACCACTTTTTATTTGCATCCATAATTCGATTGTTGCCAGTTAGTGTTTTTTGCATACAAACATTCACATTATTTTTTAATTCGTTTTTTATTTCTTCGTTTTTTAGCATTCTTACATTAATTTTTGGTTGTTGTTTTCTGAGTTCACTTCTTTTTAATTTTATTTTCATATCAGCAACTAACAGCACAACTCGCTATATTTTTACGTGGTATTAACACCAAATTTATTATTACCGAAGAATTGTGTTCATTGGTTTTAACGCAAGGGACTACAACCGGCAAATACCTGTACGATGAACCAAAGTCTGTATCGAAAAATTATTCAATGTTATAAGAATAGTTTATTTGTATATCGACAGACAGAGTAAGAGCAATGTCAAACATGTATGTAGGAGTATCGGGAAGGCTATTTCAAGACATAAAGAAGATCAAAGGAAGAGAAATCTTCGTTACCCATCTCATAATGCACTAGGAAAATTCGCATGTGAAAAGATCGAGTTTGCCACATATCACAGTACCAATAATTAAACTAATTAATGTTATAACATCGCTCCCGTTATATCACCGTGAATTTAAAGAATTGGAAACTGAATATGTCGACGTGGTTTTTAATACCGAAGTATATTGACTTCTTACACATACTTCGACAAGTCAACTTAAAAAGTGAAATATAACTAATCTTGGATATGAAGGGATATGCCTTTCCTCATTGTGGTAATAAAGAATGGATCTGCGATTTTGGGTTTCTTATTGACATGACTCAGCATCTCAATGATCTTAGTGTGAAACTTCAAGGCAAAGGAAGTATACATAAAATTTGTATGATAAAATTCTGGACTTTGAGCGCAAATTACAATTATGGAAACAACATCTTTTGCAGAATAATGTGTCTCATTTTCCACATTATTTTAAAAGAAAACGTTACTACCTCTCAAAAAAAAGCACAATATATGAACATTTTAATCAACGAATTTTAATTATGATTCCACATATTCAAAGCTGAGAAGACAGCCGTTTCGTCAGTTAATAGCGATGTGGATACAGTTCCCGAAAACTTTCAAATGGAAGTGATTGACGTGCAGAATAATACCGATTTCAAAAATGTATTTTCTCAGTAAACATCGATTTTTTGACGTGACAACGTCTTAAATTAGGTTGTGGCTCGGAGTCATTCATGAAAAAGTGTAACGCCCGCTCACGTCTGTTACGATGAGTCACCGAACGAGAGAGAGGCCCGCCGGACCGGCGAATGCCTTGCGTCTCTCTCCCACTCAAACATGATTGGTCCGCTGCGCGCGCAGCACTAGAGAATTAGGCGCGTTGAATCGGTGTGTCTCTGTCTTTCTCGAGCGTTCTTGGCGTTCAAGACACATTACAGCAGAAACACTTCCTGTCATTTCATATTTCTCCTATCATCGTCCTATCCTCAACAAAATCACTCAAATAGAAATTAGTTAAGTTTAAGTTTACATGTACAATGTTTTAGTAAACAAAATATATTTCTATAGTTAAAATTTGTGCAATTCTTATTTTCATTCAATTCCTTGTTCCGATTGTGCAATTTAATAATATTCATATCAATAAATATTCTACCGAGAAAAAGACGTTGTCACGTAAAATCTTCGCCCGTAAAACCGACTTTACAGGCAACCGATTTTTTTTTTATAAATCTTGTGTGAGCCTTGAGAAATTTTCGCTTTGACGAAAAATGTAAAGCAAATGATGTCTTTGTTTGTAAGTACGTATGTTTGCGAACAACTATTATTTTCCACCATGAAATTAATCAAAAATGACCACCGATCAAGACTAAGTGATGCACGATTAAAAAGCTGCGGACGTGTCGCTACCTAATTAATATCGGCTGATATTGATCAGCTTATATCAAAAAAACAATGCCAAATTTCCTGTTAAAATTTCTGTAAATTTTAAATTTACAAATTCACAAATTTTCTTCCAAAAAGTAAATTTTTTTTTTCTGTTCTTTTCTTGTTTGTTTTTATTTTGCAATAAATTTTTATATCAAATCTTTGTTTTAATTTCATATTTTTTCATACTAATGTTTATTTGAAAAAGTTTTTTAAATTATTAACAGGTTAGGTACGCATACGGGCCGCGTGGCCCATATCATTTATAAGTAACAATTGCGTAATTATTTATTTTTTTGTTATATATTTATAGTAAGAACACATTTTAGGCAAAATAAGTTTTATTGCCATAAAACAAAACGTAATAGAATTTTTAGAAAAACAGCCAAGGCAATAGAATTTTTTACAGGCATCACAATCATGTCAACGAGGTGTTGTCTTGTCTTCCTTTCTCTTATACCATTTTTGCGTAACAGGTTGTACATCGTCTTCTTCCTGCACGACCAACATCGCTGAGTTTGTGACTATTTTCCATTATGACTGGTGTGACAATAAAATCTCCTAACAGGGCCCGAAGTAACTCTTCCTTGAATTTGGTAATAGTCATGCTTTCATTGGCAATGCTTTAATACGCGATATAGGCATTTATAAGTGCTGCGCTAGTCAAGAGCTCCATCTATAATTTTCTGTACCATTTTATTCCTTTGCGTAATGGCGAATTATAGCTTTTCATTTAATCTAATATATCAATAAAGCTTTTATATTGTGTGCTTTCTGCTTTGTCACCATTTCGTCAGTGAATCTCGCTTATCCCTCCACTTCTATAAAAAACGAGGTCCAAATTACTTTGTTTAGCTAATATACATTAAAATCGTATGTATAACCACCTTCCAAATAAAGTTTGAATAATTTGATCCAAATTTGTGCCTCTTATTGGCAATATACTGCTTGAATTTTAGTCGCCCTTGTTGTTTCACTAAAATGCACACGTTTTCCTTTGAAATAATGGCTGCCTTGAATTTATCCTTCAATTGGCTAACCAAGGCAACGATTTTCTGCAAACGGTCATCTGTTGTTACTGAATTATCGTTGAAATGCAGCGTTTTTTGCAATAACTGGAAGCGATTCCTTGATATTACTTTTTTGACATTATACACATACAAATCATTCTTTGACAAGTACGAATAAAAAGATAGAAAATGACATAATCCCATCCATATAACTATACCCAAGAATCGTTTTATTTCGGCGACATCAACATTGTGCCACGCGGTAATACGTGCGCTTTTTTTTATTGGGCACTATTAACACTGTAGGGCATAACGATTTGTTTCTTCCACCTAAAAATTAAAAAAAAACTAAATCAGTAGAACAAAATAAATTAGATATTTGCGATCAAGGATAAAAGACTATCGTCTACAAAATACTCGAAGAATTGAAAGGGCGATTTGTTATAGAATTTTTCGTATAATAATTGTGTATGAAAACCTGCAGAATTATAGTCTTCAAAGTAAATTTCTATAAATTTTTACTGTTGATCGGCCTCCAGACAATAGCTTCATTTATTGCATTGGATACTATCGGTTCTTCTAAAATTTTCTATTCGGAGACTTCAGAATGTTGGGCAATGACAGATTCTATAGCAGCATCAAATCAACATGCTCTCCGAAATTCGTATATTCTTTTTCTTTACTGGTGGATGCCGATACATACAAAAACGCAAGCCACGACAATGGCGCCTTCGCTTGTTAGATTTCCGATGTCACGTTATCAATAGGAATAGACAAGTCAAGGTGTGATGCCACGTTGGACTCTCATAGGCATTTTGTGATAAAAATCTTGCTGGTGTCCATGAAACTCCAACGTACACATTTTGAAAAATGAAATTTTAAACAAAATTCGCATTTTAGAGTGTTAGATTTTGATGTAAAAGTTAAGAAAAGTAATAAAATACTTTTTAACACCTTCGCTGCGCCACCAGTTGAAAAAGACTGGTAACTACGTTTGCAGAAATTACGGCTAAAAATAATTACATGTATTTCCATCTGGCGAGAAACGTACAAACGAAACGCATTGGTAAAAACTAACATTATAATAGGTACCTATATTATTGTCTGAAAAAGATCTATCTAATAAAGGGATAATTTAGTACCAGTTGTATTCGAGTGGTAACGCATAAAAGTTACTTATTTTTCATTGTAAGATTTCCAGATGAATTCATCTTGTGATTAATTTCATTTGTAATTACCAGTTTGGTTTAGTTATCTCGGTCGAGCCATAATAGTGTTATAAATATTTGATTAAGAATTGAGTAAAATGAGTGGTAGAATTGTTAAATTAGTAAATTTGGCTTTTCAAAATGCAACTACAAGTGGTAGTTGTGTAGACCCCAATCAGAATTTTGATTGGCACCAAGAAAAAATTATAAATACTTTGAGCGAATCAGAGGAAGAACCCTTTAGCAACCATTCGGACTATGATTCTAATAATGCTCCTTCTGAATTCTGAACTAATTCAGATAATGGCGAATATAAAATCAGTTCCGCGAAAACATATACGAACTAAACCCGAAGGGCCTGGTACCAAAAAAAGGCGAAATTGTATGGAATGTTACAAGAAGCTGAGAGAAACAATGAAAAGTAAAGAAGCTGATAAAAAGGTTTAAAGTTACTACATACTGCAGCATATGCGAGGGAAAACCTGCAGTATACCATGTTTTAATTTTAAACATAATCCATAAATTTTAAAAATTATTCTTACTAATAATAATTAGCATTTGTTATTTTTATATTTTATGAAAAATATGTATTTTGTTCTCAATAAAAGTTTTGGTTTGATTTTATTTAAAAATATTATATGCACTTCTTAAAAATTTCAATTTTTGCTTTAACAAAAGGAATATTCTGGTACTGATACAGTTTCCAGCAAGTTTGTCCTATTCCTTGTATGTATACAATTATTACTACATATAAATGTTTAAAAATTGACAGATGGATCTCACATTTCTTAAGAACTACCAGTCTATTGCGACTGGTGTATCTAAATGCAGAATTTTACAATTACAACATTACAACAATTACAAATTCAATTACAACTGGTAAGCATACAAGATAATAATTGAATTTTTCGTAACTGCAGCGAAGGTGTAAAAAAAAGTGATCGGTCACGAACGAAGACATTAAAATTTTCAATATGGTGGCACTTAACCTTTTAATTAGTGCTTCTTTATGTATGGCACGCCGAAAAATTTTAAAATTTAAATTGGCCCTTTGATTAAAAATGTTGCTCACCCCTGGCATAAATGGTTGATTTTGGTATCTTCGATAAAAATTATATTTCCTTAATTGCCTCTGATTTAGAAAGTTCAGAACGAGGACCGTCGTAAATATGTTTTAGCATACGTTTCACAAAAAAACGTAACCGCTAAAAAATTCCCTAATGCAAAACATTGACGTAACTTTTGTGGAGTCAACAACAGCTCTGGGATGTTGGCACCTCATTGATCGAATTTCGTAAAAATAATTATACCGTCTGAATGGTCACGTTTTGGTCACAAATGGTCAGCTGGTTTCAGCTTTTGGTCAGTTCTGGTTAATTTTTTATTAAGGGTTGAAAATTTTCAAGGACAAAAAAAGATGTTGGCACCTCATTGAACGAAATCTATAAAACAAATTATTGTATTCGATAAAGATTAAAATGCTGACAAATGGTCAGATATATTGAGCGTTTGGTCAGTTTGCTTTTGGGGTGAAAATAATTAATAAAGTTGCAATAACCTTAGCACGCAAGCGCAGTCCATTAAAAATTTTAAAAATACCAGGATTGCAGTGCCTTGCCGCAATAAACATTTTAAAAATACTAGGCGAACAGTAGGTTCCCGGGTTTTCCTAAATCACTATGTTGCAGCTAGTATTTCTGAAATATAATTATACCATTCGAAAGATCACAAATTAATCTCCAATGGTCAGATATTTCCAGAAATTGGTCAGTTCTAAGTAATTTTTTATTAATTATTGAAAATTTTTCAAGGACAGTTGATGTTAGTTTCTCATCTAAATCTTAACATTTTTACAGGACACCAAGTCTTACAGTGTTGCGCGATTTTGAATATGTGATGAATTGTAAGTTTTCACCCAGACACATTGTTTAGATTCTAATCATAGGAAGCGGTTATAGTAAAACTTGTTGATATCTAGACAGTGTAACAGTTGTTAATGATAATACGAATTGTAATACATTTCTTTGTTTTGGATATTGCGACACGATTAATACAAATATATTCCAACGGGATTAACTTCGTTGGTAGGTTTGGCAAATATGCATCTTAATACACATGCTCTCAAATATACACCGTTGTCGCGTCTAAAAATTAGTTTTTCTCGTCTAATATCATTGCTATATTTTTGTAGAATATCCAATTTATAATTCTTAAATCTGATCTGATTTTTATGCAGTCATTTTACTTATTCTTTTATTAAAATAAATGTAAAAAACTATTACTTAGACGCACAAAGTCATAGCAGTTGAAATTAAGAAAATTGCTAAGAGTCATTAAAGATTCTGAAAATTCTGAAGTGTTCTGAGACATACTGTGTTCTGACTCAAGTATTCTGCGACTGTTTTCTGTTAAAATATTGATATGAAGTAAACAAAATTTAAATATTAGCGCCATATGTCATTTACAGGAAGTTAAGATTGATACAATATAAACTGTCAATTGTATTCACTTTTGGAACAAAATAAAGTAGTCTTAACCGTATACTCAACTGGTTCGTTTCATTTATAAGTTTTAACAGATTATAGTGACTCAGACCATTTTTTCCGTCGGTAAATAAGATAAACGTTGTATACTACTTAGTAAGTTTTGAGGTTCACAATAGCAGTGAATTACATGTCTACGGTGCCAAAGCTATTAGGCCGCGAAAATTACAATGATTGGGTTTCGCAGTGCAAAATTATCTTGTTCTAGAAGGTTTGTCCACGTGTTTGGACGGAACTGAAACCGAAGTAGACAAACAAGAAAAAGCTAAAACCAAGTTAGTTCTTTTGCTTGATCCATCGTTATATATACATATAAAACAAGCAAAAACCGCTAAAGAAATTTGGGACGCTTTAAAAAAAGTTGTTGGGATTGTTATTTCTATCGATTCAATCAAAACAAAAGTATTGGACATGGAAAGTGATGTTGGTAAGTGCGTTTGCAAGTGGTACTAGTAACAGAACCAATCACAATAGACAGTTTGAAAATCACAGAAGTGATGACAGATGAATAACAAGAGATGTTATTGTTGTAAACAAACCGGTTACTATGAAAATAAATGTCGGAAGGTTAAAACATCCGAAAAACCGAATTCACAAATGAGGGTTTCAGTTGTTAAAAAGACGTGGCATCAAAGATGAAATAAAAAACAGCAAGCGCTCAACGCTACTAGTTTAAAGTGTCAGTTGTGTGAGATTTTAAAGCATGCATCGATAGATAAAATAATATACACATTATCACTTGTCAAACCAGTGCCATTGCGACTTTACTCTATTTTACTTTCTTTTTGATAATTGGCATTTTTAACAAAATTATCTTTAACAATTGATGATAGTAAGTTTTCTTATCAGATGGTAATTGGTAGTTTGATGTATTTATCTGTTTTGGCCAGAACAGATATATCATTTACAGTCAGTTTCTTGAGCCAATTTAACAATGTATATACTGAGTCTTATTTGAAATGTACAAAAAGAGTATTGAGGTATTTAAAAGATACTATTAATTATTCTCTGATTGACATTCTCTCATTGGGCAAGCAATACATTAGATTGTAAGATCCTTTACTGGATATGTATTTAAGCTTTGTGGCTCTACAATATCTTGGCAAAGTGCAAAACAAAAATCATTAGAATCCGTAAACTAATTTTCGAAACCAAATTCAGAATTCTGCTTTAATCTGTGCCTTCTAATAATTGCAAGGCAAAACAGACGTTGATAAAGATGTTATTAGGGAATCTAAAAATTGCATTCCACAACATATCTCCTTAACTAAGCAAAATCCTTAGCGAATTGGTTTCTGGTACTCGTACAGAGTATATCGGAATAAAAAGAAAAAGACAGTTAAGATTTGATTTCACGTACAGGGCGCCTGCGCATCCGCTAACGAAAGAGCGACTGCGAAAGCCATTCTGATGAGGCCTATTAGGCCGAAATACGTATAAGCGGATGCACAGGCGCCCTGTACGTGAAATCAAATCTTAACTGTCTTTTTCTTTTTAAAAATTATTAGCTTTATCTAGCTAGGAGGCAGAATATACGGCCTTGTCAGAGGCTGTTTTTCTTAGGGGTTTGCTAAGTGATTTAATTGAAAAAACTGAATGTATTACCTTATTTAATAATAATCAAAGTGCATTAAACCTATCAGCAAATCCAATGTATCATAAAAGAAGTAAGCGTATTGATGTAAGATGTCATTGTTTGAAAGACCTAATATCTGACACAATAATTAATGTAAAATATATGCCTACTGATGTTATTCCAGCTAATGTGTTGACTGTTAAAGGTCTAGTTGCTAAAAAGCTGCATATATTATTGAGACTGTTTGGTATAGGTAACCTATAAATTTTGTTTAATTCATAAGTGGGGTTGTTAAAATATTGATATCAACTAAACAAATTTAAATATTAGCACCATCTGTCATTTACAGGAACTTGAGATTAGTACAATGTAAACTGTAATTATATTCACTTTTAGAACAAAATAAACTTAGTCTTAACTTTATACTGAACTGGTTTCTCAACCGTTTTAAAATTTTCTACTTCAATTTTCAGTTAAAAATTTCCATTCACATTTGTGAGACGGATTGCTCGCCCATAAACAGCATTATAAGGTAATGAAATATAATTATAAAAGATAGCAACATAGATATCTTTAACCCCAACACCAAAGCCGTTAAATCTAGCTTTCTACCTGCTTCGACCTCAGTTACATGATCAGCTCATCTTTCCTCATTTTAGTTGTATTTTTTTAAGTCTTGATCCAGTGTTTTGAGATCAAGGTTACTTAGATCGTTTTGTATTTTTATTTTTATCTACTCAAATATATCTAACGAATATTAAAATAATTAATAAATGTTGAAGTTGTTTGTAAAATGAATAAAACATTAATCAAAGCCACGTGATATGCTATTATATAATATTTAAATATTTAAGTACTTAAAAATGTAATTGATGTAAAGCAATTTTATATTGGTTTAAAGAAATATTGAGAGACTAACAACACTGTACAAATCAGCTGTTCCTATTTTAGTATCAAAGAGTATGCGCATGCGTCTATACAAGTAAAAATGAACCAATTTTCATTACGGAACACTACACAGATGATATTAGGGCAGTGTTCCGCAATGAGATTGAGAATGATGAAATTAGAACAGCTGACGCGTACAGTGTTGGGTGTCTTTCAATATTTCTTTAAACTTAAAGATTAAAGACTAAACTAAAACTAAACTTTAATTTTTAAGTAAATATTATATAATAGTATGGCTAGATGGCTTCCATTATTGTTTTATTCATTGTATATACAACTTTAACATTTATTAATGATTTTAATGTTTGTTAAATATATTTACGTACATGCTATCAAACACGTGACCTTGATCTCATGTACCTAGTATACATACTAGTATTAAATATGAATAAGAATATTGTTCTGAAGCTTATTTTCTTGTGGCATCTTAATGTAATTTACTATTTTTGTTGGGAATAAGCCATAATTTTACTTTAAAATAAGTTTATTTAAACTTCGGAAACCGTATTTTGAGAACGATTTTCAAAATTTTCGAACGAAGTGAAAATCAAAACATCAAATAAACTTATTTTTAAGTAAAATTGTGGCTTATTGCCAACAAAAATAGTAAATTGTTTATTTATACTTTATAACAAACACATTTTACAGAATAAAAACAAGTAGAAATTTCAGATACACACATGTAGAAAAAAATAAATACATATACACACATATATGTGAATATATACACATACACGTACATTAAGACTTCCATATATCTATGCTAGACATACACACTATGATATAGAGGTCGAAGCCGGTAGATAGCTAGAGTTAATGGCTTTGGTGTTGGTGTTGAAGATATTTATGTTACTACTTTTTATAATTATATTGCACTGCTTCATCATGCTGTTTATGGGCGAGCAATCTGTCTCACAAATACAAAACAGTCCTCTATGACTGAACTTTAAGCTAATCTTAGGTATCAAGAACTTTATACGGTTAATGAAGAATAAAGCTTTAATTTTACATTATTTACAACAACATATACAAAACAACATTACTTGTATTTTCGTCTCTATTAAAGTGTTACAAATTTAAAAGTTACAAGCATACTCCTGTAAAGGAGCGGTCTCACAGAACGTGAAGTGGCGTTCTTCATCGGCGAAGAGAAATAGAAAATACGGAATAGAAAAAGAAAGAATATAAAGACGAGAACAAACACAACGTGGAATACCGTATTTCTTCTCAATATTTGTTGTTTACGATCCCTGTGATAGGACAAAACTATCTATTTATAGCCGGCGGGTGCTATTCCGTTGTTTGTCCGCAAATCGATCCAGTTCAAAAAAATCAGAAGCTAAGGCACTGCATATCCAATTATAACAACAAACTTGTGTTGGAATTTTTATTATTGTATAAATTACCCAACTTAATAAAATTTTTACCACCAATACTGATGGATGGCGTACAACAGACTTAACCCTAGATACTGACCATTGGAATGGTCCGACTACATTTTGGGATGGGTCGAATGCATTTACCAAAAAGCAAATATTTACTAATTTCACAATAACGTGGGGTGCCAACTGTTGTCTCTTTTCGGATCGCTAATATCGATATCGTTTCTCGTTTTAATATCGTTTCTCTTTGCAGAAGCGAAGAGTATCATTCCACGAGCTATCTGATTCCTGCATAAGACACTCCTGTTATGATAAAAATAATTACAACTGCGCAACCTAACGTAAGATAATCTAGGGAGACCTTAGCTAATGTGAATTTTTAACTGAAAATCCAAGTAGAAAACAGTAGCAGAACACTTGAATCAGAATACAGTATGTCTCAGGACACTTGATTTCAAGGATCTTTAATAACTCATCCCAATTTTCTCAATTACAACTGTTGTGAATTTGTGCGTCTAAGTTATATTTTTTTTACATTTTTATAATAAAAGAATAAATAAAATGATGGTATAAAAATCAGATCAGATTTAAAAATTACAAATTGGATATTCTACAAAAATATAACAATGATATTAGACGAGAAAAACTCATTTTTAGACGTGGCAACGGTGTATATTTGAGAACATGTGTCTTAGGATGCGTATTTGCCAAAACTATCAGCCAAGTTAATCCCGTTGGAATATATTACTATTAATTGCGTCCAATATCCAAAACAAAGAAATATATTAGAATTCGTATTATCACTAACAACTGTTACACTGTCTAGATATCAACAAATTGTACTATAACCGCTTCCTGTGATTAGAATCTAAAGAATGTTTCTGGGTGAAAATTTACAATTCATCTCTTATTCTAAATCGCGCAACACTGTACGAATTGGTGTCTTGTAAAAATTTTAATATTTTAACAAGAAGCCAATATCAGACTGTCCTTGAAAAATTTTCAATAATTAATAAAAAATTACTTAGAACTGACCAATTTCTGGAAATATCTGACCATTGGAGATTAATTTGTGATCTTTCGAATGGTATAATTATATTTCAGAAATACTAGCTGTAACATAGTGATTTAGGAAAACCCGGGAACCTACTGTTCTCCTAGTATTTTTAAAATGTTTATTGCGGCAAGGCACTGCAATCCTGGTATTTTTAAAATTTTTAATGGACTGCGCTTGCGTGCTAAAGTTATTGCAACTTTATTAATTATTTTCACCCCAAAAGCAAACTGACCAAACGCTCAATATATCTGACCATTTGTCAGCATTTTAATCTCTATCGAATACAATAATTTGTTTTATAGATTTCGTTCAATGAGGTGCCAACATCTTTTTTTGTCCTTGAAAATTTTCAACCCTTAATAAAAAATTAACCAGAATTGACCAAAAGCTGAAACCAGCTGACCATTTGTGACCAAAACGTGACCATTCAGACGGTATAATTATTTTTACGAAATTCGATCAATGAGGTGCCAACATCCCAGAGCTGTCAACAACATGTGTCATGTATCTCCACCACTTATTAAATCATAAATTTCGTTCGTAAGAAATACCATTGATAATCAAACATACATAATGTCACGTATTTCATTCGATTATCACTTAATTGCTTCCAGTAAATTTTTATTATGTTTATTATTTATGTAATAATTTATCTACACATTTTTGCACTGTTGCGTTATGGTGCAAATTAGTAGTAATTTTAAGCATTCGATTTGGAATTCAGAAATGGAAATATCACACTTTTGAATTAAAAAAGCTTGCCAATACGGATTAATTCCAATGAAAACATTGGCAAACAAAAAATGGGTTGACGATGAAACGACATTGTAAAGTGTGCCCAAGAGGAGCATTTTTTTATTTTTAGCGAAAAATGTCATTCTTGATAAAAAATTTTGTTTGTCCTAAAATCCCATAAAACGACTTTTTTGTCCGATTTGGTATTCATATTTTGTCTTTAGAGACAGTAAACCTATGTGGTATATTTTTACGAGCGGCAGTTTTTTTTTCTATTGGAGTTAAAATGATTTTATGCATATCTATATTTAGACATATGGTATAGGGCTCTTTGAAGTTGGATTGTAGTATTATCACCATTTTAATGTGAATGGATATAGTGCAGTATATGTGTGTAGAGACAAGGAAGGTGGAGGTTATGCTGAAATCCATAGATATATCACAAAATACTTTTCTTACAAATTAATAAGTATTTGAAAATGGGAGCAATATACAGTTGTCATTATTTCCATCACAACGATATTTTGGAAGTAGTAATTATCTTCTTATGTTTATGGACAAATCAATACCCATCTGGATATTTGGCGACTTTAATTTTATTTAATTTTATTTAAATTTCATTTAATTTCATTTAATTTTATTTAATTTCATTTAATTTCATTTAATTTCATATAATTTTATTTAGTTTTATTTAATTTTTATAATTTTTTGTAATTTTTCATAATTTTTTATAATTTTTTAATATAATTAAAATAATTTTTTTTAATTATTTATAATTTTTCCATAAACACATGTTTAAAAACCAGATGTTTTACATATTATACTTACATATATTACACAGGACTTTTAACCATATTGTTTTTAAAATAATCATTCTTTTAATGGCGAATTTCAAATTCTTCACGTCCAAAATAAAGGCCTTAACCTATCTTTATTAGAATCTATGGAAATTAACAAATTAAAAATTAAGACAAACAGTTCTCCCCTCCTCAGCCTATTCATTTAAAGACTATAAAGTTTAAAGACATACCAAAAATAGATCACTCAAAAAGTAAATGTTGTGGAGGTTTTAAAAACAAGAGTGTTTCAGTGTTTTATTGTTATATAAAATTAATTTCCATCAAGTAACGGTTGAATCCATAACTTTTTAAAAATATCCTATTTAAACTTTGTAAAAGTATTTTTAATGTACGAGTAGTACTCATAAAACCAATTTGGTTAATCAAAATGTATATTTGAATTAAACTTGTAATCTATCAAATTTTCTGAAAATGTTAGAGAGCGGTCGCCTGAAAACGCGAATAAATAGCAAGTTGCAATAAAGACGGTTGAAAAGAGGAAAAAAAGACCAACAAATCGACATTCAACACGGCATATTTTTATCCAATCGGATTATTCTTTTTTTTTTAATTTTATGCTTTTTAACATTTATCAAATTTATTGAAAATTTTAGAGCGGTCGCTTGGAAACGCGAATATATAAAAAGTTTCAATACATACGACTGAGAAGATGAAAAGAAGACGAACAAATCGACATTCAACAAAGCAATAGTTTTAACCAATCTGAGAACTATATGATTTTCACCATTTATCAAATTTTCTTAGAATTTTAGAGAGCGGTCATCATTTAGAGTCATCGAAAGGTCCAAGCGGCTGTAAACTAACCTATTGTCCAATATTTATAAACTGTTTATCCATTTTGCATATATTTTTCGTTATCCAGCCATTTTAACCAAAAAGTAAGATTTAGGGTTATAATCACATTTTAAAATTCGAGGACGTGCCTTGGTTTTTTGGCGGTCGCTTGAAAACTCAAATAGATCCAAAGTTACAATGAAGATGGTTAAAAAGAGGAAAAAAAACGAGCCCATAGACATCCAACACGGCATCGTTTTATCCAATCTGAGTATTTTTTTTATATTTAATGTTTTTTACCATTCATCAAATTTTCTTAAAATTTTAGAGAGCGGTCATCATTTAGAGTCGTCGAAAGGTCCAAACGACTGTAAACTAACCTATTGTACTATATTTATAAACTGTTTATCCATTTGGTTATATTTTCCGTTATTCAGTCATTTTAACCAAAATGTAAGATTTGCGATTATAATCACATTGAAAAATACGAGGAGGTGCAAATGTATTGCTTTGGTTTTGGGCGGTCGCTTGAAAACGCGAATAGATGCAAAATTACAATGAAGATGTTTGAAAAGAGGGAAAAAATACAAGCCCATAGACATGAAACAAGGCATAGTTTTATCCAATCTGAGTACTTTTTAAAATTTAGGCTTTTTACCATTTATAATTTTTTTTTTAATTTCAGAGAGCGGTCATTAGTTGCAGTCTTCGAAAGGTCCAAATTGCTGTAAACTAACCTATCTTACTATGTTTATAAACTGTTCATCCATTTTGCTTTTATTTTTCGTTATTAAGCCATTTTAACCAAAATGTAAGATTTACCATTATAAACACATTAAAAAATTTGAGGAGCTGCTAAAGATCTGCTTTGATTTTTGGGCGGTCGCTTGAAAATGCGAATAGATGCAAAATTACAATGAAGATGGTTGAAAATAGGAAAAAAGGTCAAGCTTCCATAGACATCCAACAAGGCATAGTTTTATCCAGTCTGAGTATTTTTTAAAATTAAATGCTTTTTACCATTTATCAAATTTTCTTAAAATTTCAGAGACCAGTCATCATTTAAAGTCGTCGAAAGGTCCAGACGACTGTAAATTAACCTACTTTACTATATTTATAAACTATTTATCCATTTTGCTTATATCTTTTGTTATTTAGCCATTTTAACCAAAATGTAAGATTTACGATTATAATCACATTAAAAAATTTGAGGAGGTGCAAAAGATTTGCCTTGGTTTTTGGGCGGTCGCTTAAAAACACTAATATTTCTAAAGTTACATTGAAGATGGTTGAAAAGAGAGAAAAAAGACAAGCTTATAGACATTTAACAAAGCATAGTTGTATCTAATCTGAGTATTTTTTAAAATTGTATGCTTTTTATCATTTATCAAATTTTCTTAAAATTTTAGAGAGCGGTCATCATTTACAGTCGCCGAAAGGTCCAAACGGCTGTAAAGTAACCTATTGTACTATATTTATTTGAAGTCCTGGATATGGCTTGCTATTGTAACCTCAATTTTTTATAAACCTGCACAAAAATTTAAAAACGGCAACGAATTGCTGTAACTGCTTATCTCCAATAAAAGTCAAAATATGGTTAACTACTCAGGCATAAAAGAAGTCACATTTTAGTCGGAAAACTCTAAAATGGAAAAGCAAACAAACTTACTACACACAAAAAATGATAAAAATTAAAAGTACCTATCTATTATTACTTTTTCCTTTTTTTGACAAAAACAAAACACTTCAACAACTTTAAAATTTTATCTGCTCTTAAATACCTAAAGAAGGTTTTACACGTATATCTTTTGCTTAAAATTTATATCTACTTTTAAACTTTTTTTTTTGTTTTGAAACTTATGCGATACTTTTTGTGGCGAGTGTATAAAAGAATCAGACAGTTTAAAACCCTCTCGAAAACTTTCAGGAAAGTACTGTTTTATGAACCCCGAATGTTATTAATTTTTTTGATATTATTTTTACATTATATTAGGTACATGGAATCTGTTATCTCACTTTGACTTAATAAAGCATAACTGAAGATTGCAATATTAGTGTTTCTTAACGTAATTTCCTTTATTATTCTGTTTTAAATCCAAAACTGGAGTTCGAGCATGTATAAAGGGGTAATCGTGCCATCTTTTTCTGCTTTTCTCTTATCTTTATAAACCGCAGTGCTATCGATAAATCATAATTATAGTTACTG
Organism: Diabrotica undecimpunctata; assembly: GCF_040954645.1. Lineage (NCBI taxonomy): Eukaryota > Metazoa > Arthropoda > Insecta > Coleoptera > Chrysomelidae > Diabrotica > Diabrotica undecimpunctata. The sequence continues at coordinate 6,913,544 of NC_092813.1, forward strand.
TTATTATAAACTTGGACATCTTACGTACCTATGTATTTAAACTTTTATTTACATTTTTTGGTGCAAATAATAATTAGTACAACGAAGAAATCAACAAAAAACTAATCCTGCTCACCAGTGGCGTGGGCAGATCTATATTGGATTTGAGGTAAAAGACTAATTTCATCGTAGTTAAAACCAAATAATGTTAGTGATAAAATTTTGTTTGCTTTTGACTACAAGGGCGACAAAACATCGAACAGATCTCCAATTGCTCTAAATTCTACATGGTGTCTCAAAACAGAAATAGTAATGTTTCAAGACCAACTCCGTCATTGGTTTTTGCTGCTGAAAGTCTTAATGTATTCCACTGTGTAAAGGCAGTAGGTGGCGATATTGGTCACCTACTGCCTAAATATATCTCTCTTGCACCTAGAATATCCAATAATCGAATCTGTATATCGACGGCAGAAAGGCAGGACCTCATAACTAACAAATTTGCATAAAATGAGATATTTCGGTTTTCGGTTTAGAATAAGTAGCGGCATCTACTAACCAGTGGTTACAGCTGGGAAAATTTCCAGAAGGCTTTAAATTACAGAAAACGGTATTTCGTAACTTTTTGCAGCCATTATGTTGATGCAGTATCTCGTTATTGTCAATTTAGCCATGCTAAATGTTTCACACCTCGATTCTGCGCATTCTAATCATTGCTTTTCTAAGCTTATTTGTTGTCGCTATATATTGGCAATATTTCACAAGATTTACGAAAAACGGTGCAAAGAGGAAAATCATAAAGTACTTTATCTAAAACTATTCAAGAACGTGATAAACCAGATCAAAATTTCTTTGTTTCAGCCTCGCAAAGATCAATGCGATATTTGTTTTATGTATAAAAATGGCAATTTCGAACAAAAAACTTACGAAAAAAAAATTTGGGAAGATCTTAAAAAGAACAAGACAAGGAAAAAGCATTAAAAGAAGAATACCGTGCAGTTGTCGCCACAAATACCTGCAAGCGCACTTAAGAGATTATAAGAATAAAGTGTGTTGTCACAACTTTACATTGTAACTTGGTAACAAAAAAAGTTGTTTGCTATTGGTTTAATGAGATAGAAGCTCAAGGCCAAGCTTCAACCTATGCCTCTGTTTTGGTAGAATACCTAGAGGAAGAATTTTTGAAAAAATATAAATTATATATTCGGAGGGCTGTACTACCCAAAATAGAAATTTAATACTTGCCTATACTCTAACCTAGCTCTACCTAGCTGACAAATATAAGGTATTAATTGTTCAAAAATTTCTTGAAAAGGTTCACACTCGGATGGAGTGTGACTCGGTTCATACGGTAATAGAACCACGTTTGAAAAATAAAGATATATACTTACTAAGTGATTATGTACCTAAAAATACACAATAGGCTGGGCGAATTTAGCCATATGTAGCAAGAAATAGAAATTTTGACTTTTTAGGAAATTTTGGAGAGAAGAGCTTAATGAAGTATAAGTCTATGAGACCTTCAAGATCAAGTAATTTGAATAGTTACGGATATCCATGCGATTCAGTACAAAGGTGGTAAAATTTCATACAAAGTGGACTTTTGTGAAGAGTTTCAGAAAATACCAATACGGCCTGATAAAGTTGAATTTAAATCTGTGATATTTCCTCCTCTCTACAATTCCAGAAATCCAATAATTTAAACTAAATTTGAACACTTTCAGGCGATAAAAAATGTCTTCCACGTGACTGTTGGTATTTTTATAATTCACCACCTTATAATAACAAAGAAAAATAGTTAACTCTTTAACCTAGTTTTAAGAAAAAAGTTTTTAGTTCTTTTTCCAGAATTTATTTGATACTTTTAATTAAGACAACGTTAATATTTTATTATTATTTTTCTAATAAATCATTCAAAGACATAAAGCTGTTTTTCTTATTTTAAATTTGAGCACTACTTGGTAAGTGAACTCTTAGATAAAACATTACCTTGTAAATAGTGTCATTTTACTTAAATTCAAAATTACTCTAAAAAATATTCGCTTGTTTTATTTTTCTCACCAAATGTAATCCTATTTCACAAAAAACATAATAAGATGCGCCCTAAATGAAATATGATACGGTTTTATTGGTCTCCTCTAAAATCGTCATCTTGTCACTTACGAGTTCCTGTTTTTACGCCGTCGATATATTAAAAATTCTTATATTTCTCCTACTAAAAGAACAATAATGTTGTGAATTTATTAAAAAGTTCAATATTTATAACACTTACGGATTTAATTTATTTCTTTATTTATATTAACTTATCTGACAATAATTTATTATATCCGTACGTAACAAATTCGCGAGCGCGGGTCTTGAGAATTAACTCCCCTCCATATAAAAATGTTGTATTTATATACGAAATCCTGATATACTAGAACAGCATCGAAAGATCGCATTGTCTTGCATCGAAAAATAGAGAAGCATCTAGTTGGATGATTCACCATAATTTGAATCTAGATCCTTCGCCAAAATTTCTACAATAGAACAGAATTATTAGTGAATAAAAACATGTTTTAAAGGTTAAAACTATGACTCATATTTTTACGTAACATTGCCCCCCTCTCAAAAGATGGTTCCTCCTGGAACCTTGTTGGGACTAGAACTGGAACGGTATGCTGGTATCGGCAACTGGACCCTCTTTTACAACTTCCAGTTGTATAAAAATGACAAGGGACGGTTTTCTCTCCGCACCAGTAACTATGCGGATTGCAACAGACTAACACCTGGACTTCGGTGTCTTTAAAGATCTCCTCCACCATATTTCGGATAACCCTCCAATCTAATTGGCGGCACTCCAACTTTGGCATGGCTAACTTTTGCACGTCGGACTCTAGTACGTGCCCTCTCAATTGAAGTAAGGCTTCCCATACATCTCGGTAGGTAGGTTGGTCACGGGCAGTGTCTTTTGTTACCAGGTAGAAAAGGTAACGTGATGCATCTTGGAGTTTCAAGGTTTTACCGGGAGCTGGCACTTGGCATTGAAGTTCTGCAACTCGACCAAACTTCCTTCGAAAGACGGATGCCAACCCTGGTGCGTCTTTGATACTGGCCGGGATGGTAAGGGCCAGCGAGTAGTCATCGGGGAGCGCGAGTAGATCTTGCTTTTCTTCAGTGGTAACACCATGTCTCGCTTTACCGGTACCTCCATAGGCACCCATGAATTCCTCAAACGTGAGGTCAGACACATCTTGGACTTGGTTTACTTCCACTTCTTCATCTACGTCGTGGTCACCTTCGAAAGATGCCAACCGGTTATGGTGTACTATCATCGGCTTTCCCCTCGGAATCTTGCTTATTCGGTAGATGACATCGTTGATCTTCTCCATGATGAGGTATGGACCTTCCCAAAACTGCTGCAATTTGGGAGAACAACCTTTTCGCTTCTTGGGATTATACAGCCATACTTTGTCGTTCTTCTTAAAGCAACCCTTTTCGGCTTGTGTATCGTACCGTTTCTTCATTCGGTCGCTAGCGATCTGAAGGTGGGAACGGACCAACTCATGTACATCGTCCATTCTTCTTCGTAATTCGATCACATAATCTTCACCTGCTACATCTTCTCCAGGTCGACACCCAAATTCTAGATCACAAGGTAGTCGCATTTCGCGTCCGAATAGGACTCTGGCTGGTGTCTGGCCCGTTGATTCGTTAACAGCAGATCTGTAGGCCATTGTGAAGAACGGAAGGTATTGGTCCCAGTCTCGCTGATGATCGGACACCATCTTTGTCAAATACTTGCCAACTGTCCTATTCATTCGTTCTACCATACCATCCGATTGCGGATGATACGCGGTAGTTCTTGTTTTCTTCATGCCTAGTCTATCACATATTCCTTGGAATAGATCGCTTTCGAAGTTCCTGCCTTGGTCACTATGTATCTCCAAAGGCACTCCAAATCGGCTGATATATTCTTGGATCAACTTATCTGCAACGGTGGCGGCCTTCTGGTCGGGAAGTGCGTAAATCTCGACCCACTTAGTAAAGTAATCCATTACTACCAACATGTACTTGCCTCCATTTTCACTTTCTGGAAATGGCCCAGCGATGTCCAAAGCTATTCTTTCAAACGGGCTTCCAACATTATATTGTCTCATAGGAGCTCTCCTTTTTCGGTGAGGCCCGTTACTCGTAGCACAAATAGTACATTTCTTACACCAGTCTTTTACGTCGTCGGAACTGTTCATCCAATAAAACCGTTCCCGAATTCGCTGAAGAGTTTTCTTTACCCCAAAATGCCCTCCCGATGGACTGTCGTGTAACTGACGAAGTACTTCGGCTATTCTGCTCTTTGGGATCACCAACTGTCTTCTCTTCTCTGAACCGTCATCATTTTCCAGGACTCGTTTGAGCAAGCCATCTTCGATGATAAATGAGTCCCACTGGGCCCAATACGTCTTAACTACTGAGCATAGGTTTGATATTTCCTGCCAAGGTGGTCGACGGTTTTCCTCTTTCCATTTTCGGATTTTCTGTATAACTGGATCTCTCTCTTGTTCTTCCCTTATCTTAGTAGGCGTCCAGTCGTCGTTGACAATCGTCGTTCTTAGCACTGCTGCTTCCTTGGATTCCGTTTTGTTGCAGTGGGAACACTCTGCTGGGCATGGCCTTCTGGAAAGAGAATCAGCGTTTCTGTGGCTAACTCCGGCCCGGTGCTCAATCTTAAAATCGTATTCTTGGAGTCGTTCGATCCACCTGGCTATCTGACCCTCTGGATTCTTAAACTGCATCAACCACTTAAGGGCGGCATGGTCGGTTCGGATTAGAAACTTTCTGCCATAGAGATATTGATAGAAGTGCTCTACTGATTTCACTACTGCCAGAAGTTCTCTTCTCGTGACGCAATAATTCCGTTCTGGTTTTGAAAGAACTTTACTAAAATATCCGAGGACTCGTTCCTGTCCTCCTTGAATCTGAGACAGCACTCCTCCAATTCCCACATTACTTGCATCCGTATCTAAGATGAACTCTCCTTCTGGCAGTGGATACCCCAAAATTGGTGCTGTTATTAAATGCTTTTTCAACGTTTCAAAGGCATTTTGGCAGTCTATATCCCAGCGGTATTCTCTCGATTCCTCTGTAAGTCGCGTTAATGGCTTAGCGATATCTGCAAACTTCTTAATAAACCTCCGGTAGTAAGTACATAGTCCAAGAAAACTTCTCACTTGATGTTTGTCAGTTGGTTTTGGCCATTCCTTAATGGAATCGATTTTTCCCTTATCCACGGCCACTCCTTCTTTACTGACTATATGACCCAGATAATTGACTTTACCTTGAAATAGCTGGCACTTCTTGGGGTTTAGCATCAATTGGGCAGCTTTAAGTCGATTAAAAACGTTTTCTAAATTCCTCAAATGATCTTCGAATGTCTCCCCCAAGACGATTATGTCATCTAAATAAACCAGGCATGTTTTCCAAGATAACCCTCTCAACACATTTTCCATAAGCCTCTCAAATGTCGCAGGAGCATTACAGAGTCCAAATGGCATAACGTTGAATTGCCACAATCCAGATCCTGTGGTGAAGGCTGTCTTTTCTTTATCTACTGGGTCCATTTCTACCTGCCAGTATCCAGACTTCAAATCCAAAGTAGAAAACAATTTACTTCCAGCCAATGTGTCCAATGTGTCATCGATCCGAGGCAGAGGATAACTATCTTTCTTGGTAACGTTGTTCAGCAAACGGTAATCTACACAGAACCTCGTCGTTCCGTCTTTCTTCTTAACCAGGACCACCGGAGAGACCCATGGGCTCGTAGAAGGTTCTATCACCCCGTCTTTCTTCATTTCCTGAACAATCGTTTCAGCTTCCTCTCTTTTCGCCTGTGGTAATCGTCGAGCTGTTTGACGAATTGGCTTAGCATTACCAGTATCAATTTTATGCTTAACAACCGTAGTTCTTCCCGTCTTTCCTCCTTTCGGTACGAAAATATCACGATACTGCCGAAGAAATTCCCTTAATTTCCTTTTCTCCATCTGATTTAGAGACTGTCCTGCAACTGCAACCATTTGGTCGAATTTATCGTTGGAATTATCAGATGTTGTCGCCTGACGGATTATGGATGTCACAGGTACACAAGTTCCTACTTTTGTCTCTTTCTTTATGGTCACTGGGTAGTCGTTGACATTGATAAGTCTCACAGGAATTTCCTTAGCCGAAGTCACCAATTCCTTTCCAATTATGATTCCACGGCCAACCTCATCGTCGTGGTTCCAAGGCTCCATCATAACAGGTCTCCCTTCGTCCACAAATCCCTGTAGCCGCGCTACTATGATCGTTTCGCTTCTCGCAGGCACGACTGTATCTTCTGTAATGGCTGCTTGCACAGTGTTGTCATTATGTGGATGGAGAAATACCTCCTCGTTGCCAACTTTGATTACCTTATTCTTAAAATCCAATTGGAATTCATGCATATTCATTACGTCCATTCCTAATATAACATCCTCTTCGATGTCAGCAACTATAACAGTATGGACGAACTTTTCTGCTCCAATTCCCAATTGTACCTGGATTTCTCCATGAATGTTGGCATTTTCACCTGTAGCGGTCCGAAGTCGCAACCTCGTTGGTAACAGTTTCTTTCGGCTGTTTATAACTGTCGGGCGTATAATGGTTCTGGTCGCTCCGGTATCCACCAACAACGTATGCTTTTTACCATTTATGTCTCCATCTACATATACACTATCTTCACGACATTTCAAAGAAGCTATTAGTATGAGAGGGTCTTTGGAAAAATTCTGGGTCGAAGCTGCCCCCTTAAGGCTGACCCGTTCTAGTTTTCCTGATGGTGAGTTTCTTGACTTGCGTCGTACCTAGGGTGCTTACAGGAGCTTCGTACGTGTCCTATTTCGCCACAATTCCAGCATCTGATGGTCTTCGTTTTCTTGTATGTCATGCTTTTTATCATATTAACGAGCTGGTCAAGTTTATCTTCATCTCCTTCCTCTTTTACAGTCCTAACTTTACTGTAACCGCCAGAGGCCTGCGTAGCTGACTCATATTCGAGGGCGGCGGATAAGACATCAACCAGCGTCTTGTGACGAGCTAATCGTAGTGTTCTCTGCATTTCATGATCACGAAGACCATCAATAAACGTTTGAACGGCCAATTTTTCCATCATGTCTTCGGGAGCTGTTGGATAAGCATATCGTACTAATCTGGCAATATCTACCTCATATTCTTGAAGAGCCTCATCTTTCTTTTGTCTTCGATTTTTAAGCTGCGACTGATATACATGCTCCAAATGTTCGTGGCCATATCGCATATTTAACCTCTTCTTCAGTTGTTCGAAATCATCGGTCTCCTCTACGGCTATGGTCTGAAGCACATCTAAGGCATCTCCTCGAAGAGCGATAGTCAGGTTTACCGCCTTTTCTTTTTCAGACCATCCATTTGCTCTTGCGGCTGATTCGAACTGTTTCATGTAGTTGTTCCATGACGATTTTCCATCGAAAGTTGGGACTTTAACATGAATAGAACCTCCACTTCCTTCAAATTTCGGCCGTGTCTCCAACTTACATTTCGTCTCGTCTTCTTTTATCTCCACTGTAATCGGATTGTTACCTCTCTCTGCTGTCCCTGTTTCCTCCATCTTCCTTTCCATCTCTTTCCATATCTTTTCTTCGAAGGCCAACATATCGGCAGCAACTTGGTTTTTTAACGAAGACACTCTATCGTCAAGAGCAGATATCTCTGAAGTGACTTTAGAGATGTTAGCAGAAACTTTGCTTTCCAGAGAAGAAATCTCGTTAGAAACTTTGCTTTCTAAAGAAGCGATGTCGCCGGATACTTTGTTCTCCAATGATGCGATGTCGCCGGAAACTTTGGCTACATCACCAGAAACTTTCGAAATCGACGAGAGGACAGCAACATGCTTGTCTTCAAATATATAAGTTTCTGGATCTAGTCCTTCTTCTAGCAAAGCGTTCTTTAGTCGTTGGACTAACTCAGCCTTTTTTCCGGTAGAAGCTAATTCTCTGTCTTCGAGATGTCTTCTTAAAATGGTCACTGTCAGCTCATAAATCGTAGCCATTTTCACAATTTATTTTATATTCACTTGTATTATTATTATAAGTCTAATTTATGTTCGATCTCACTTCTGGCACCATTTGTTGTGAATTTATTAAAAGGTTCAATATTTATAACACTTACGGATTTAATTTATTTCTTTATTTATATTAACTTATCTGACAATAATTTATTATATCCGTACGTAACAAATTCGCGAGCGCGGGTCTTGAGAATTAACTCCCCTCCATATAAAAATGTTGTATTTATATACGAAATCCTGATATACTAGAACAGCATCGAAAGATCGCATTGTCTTGCATCGAAAAATCGAGAAGCATCTAGTTGGATGATTCACCATAATTTGAATCTAGATCCTTCGCCAAAATTTCTACAATAGAACAGAATTATTAGTGAATAAAAACATGTTTTAAAGGTTAAAACTATGACTCATATTTTTACGTAACAATAATCTCAAGTATTTTCCCTTTTATTCCACACGATCTTGTACAGAATGCTATCGAAATTAGTATACGATCAGTAAGAATACCAGGAAAACGATAGAACGACAACTTACTGGAGGAACATTGAAAAACAAAAAGAGTCCTGTCTACATAAAAATAAGGAGAAGAAGAAAAAGAACAAGAAGAAGAACAAAATACCAAAGACTTCAATGTGAAACCTACTCAAAATACAAGGGAACTAGATCAGCCAATTGCACCTCCCACCTCTACAAACAAACGAGGATATTCTGAAGTTCAAACCAGTTCTACTGACCCAGAACTAGTTCCAATGTGATGCCTCACCCTAAAATAAATACCAAAAAACCAAAACAGAAACGAAGAATTTTCTTCACAAAATGCACTCACGGAAACTGCAAAGCAGTCTATTAAAAATATGTACCTTCAATACCCCGAAATATTGCATGCCATCTGTAACTTTCAGTTACAGGTCAGAATTCTAATTTACATCTGTTACATCCAATTTTAACAGACAGATCTGTGAAAATCAGAATAACTCACATAATAAAAAAAACTTAACTAATAAAAAAAAAATAATAAATTGAACATTGACTTAATGAAACCGAAAACTTGCCAAGCTCTAATATCTCCCAAGAACCCAGCGATGATTACCATTCTGATTTATCTTAACTATCCGAAAAATCATCTTATTGATACTAACATCATCCATCACTCAAACTTCACGCTAATACAGTGTAACTGCGATGGTTTTTATCCTCTCCTATAAAATCTGCAATCCCTTATATCTAATCACTCTCGCGATTTTCTTTGCTTACGGAAAACCAATTTTACCACAGTTCAGAATCCTTGATTAAAAAATTTTGTTGCTTACAACTATATTAGAATCAGTCATTTACATGCAAGTGGCGGAACTTTCATCTTTATACTCAAAGCTATACATCACCAAGAGTTTTCTTTAAATACTAATTTGGAGGCAATAGCAATAACTCCCTGGTGTATCAATACAGTAGTCGTTTTTAGTATATACATTCCTTTTTACGTTAACTTACAGAGCTCCGATCTATTCCATCTTATTCAAAAACTTTTCGTTCCGTTTGTATAAGTTCAATGATCATAATACACTATGAAGATCTGAATGAAAATTTGGTCGAGGAAAAATTTTCCAGATAATAAACAATACCAATATTAACCTTTTAAACCTTGGAAACTCTAAATATTTTCACATACAATCCGGAACGTTTTTCTCCATAGACTTGAGTTTTTGTGATCAAAAAATTGCTTCTCTCCACCACTGGAATATTCTTTAAACTCTATATAATAGTAGTCATTATAAGAATACAATTCATGAGAATGGGAAATGTTCATGAGAAATGGAAAATTTCTCAAGCAAACTGGGATTTCTTCAGTAAAATTCTTAGGGATTTAACGAATATAATTATCTTTAGAAATAGCGTTGATGAATATTTAACATACACTACGGATTGCCTTATTTCTGCTGCTGACCAATTCATAGATAAATATGTGATAAATTCCTCAAGGACAACTGAATTGAAGAGTTCATCATTTTTTAAAAAATGAGTGCAAAATCACAACGAATTCTAAAAGTGAACAGAAAAGTATCGTGGGCAAACTTTGTGAGTTCTATTTCTACAGATTTCCGGACAAAAATTACGCAGATGAAGGCTGTAAATACAACTTCTTCAAAACCTGTACTAATTTATGAAGACAATGTTGTTACAGACAATCAACATAAATAACTTACATACTTGCACAACACTTCCATGACAAAACCATGTAACCTCGGAAACCTTTTTTGGATGGTGCTAGAAAGGTCACCAATGGAGACACAGCGGACGGCAGCCAGATGGTTGGTGGAGAGCGAGTCGTGGGTTCGAAACTAGCTTTGGAAACCGGGAATGGGTCCAACAGACGAAATAAATAAAGATAGGATAAGAGATATTGGAAAAGATACAGAAATAAACAAAAAGATAGATGGGTAAAATTACCAAAGATAAGATAAGATAGGGAACAGGGCACCACTTAATTTTTAGGGGTGTAAGGAGAAAATTATGAAACCTTAGAAAAGAAAAGAGATACGGAAAGATATTTAGGTTCAGAGATCAAACCCAAGAAAAGATATCAACAGTTAATTATTAAATAAATATGGTTAACACTCTACATAAACAAATAATAAGTATATTAGGTATTATACCTACTTACCTACGAAACTTAATCAGCCTGATCTTTCTACTGGTCAAAGGTATAATAATAATTTAATATAATAAGTAAATATTCAGAGTTACGGTTGTATCAGGAAAGTTTGTTAGGAGTCGACAAATAAAATACATACATAAAACAATAACAATATATTCAACAACAAAATTATTACGCTGCTGAATGCAACACAAGTAATAAAAATACACCAACAACTATGAAATGGTGGTATACATATAAAAATAAGCAGAAATATAATTAGAAAATACCTTTACAAAGATATATAACACAATCATGCACAAATAAAGTTTTGGCGTATCTCGAGATATTACAGCAAAAAAAAATTGAATACAAATTATAACAAACACAAAAGATAACAAAAATTAATAAAATCTAAATTTACAAAAATATAGAAAGGTTACAGAAATGAAAACATAAAAATTTTACCAAACCGTACTTGGTTAAGTGATTAGCGATCTCGCACTATTATTTAATGATAAACTGAGCTGATGGAATTTGGTTCGTAACAAAATACTGACTGTTCTTTAAATTTAATGCAAAATTCAGTAGTTACTCTTAACTACATTTGAAGACATGTATGAATTTTAGATACGTCCATATAATGGAAGATGATATGATGCCATACCATATTACTCGCCAAGATAAGTGGAGAACAAAGATTATGCTAACTTACGGTAATTCCTGACGACTGCTGCATTAATTCACTGAAGTTAATACTATACTTGTATTAAACACTGAATTTAATTAACATTAAAGGTGCTTTATGACTATATTTATTCTAATATAGTATAAGATCAAAAAAAACTCAATTAAACAAGTGTATACACACTTATAAAGAAAATTCACAGAGAACGGTACGATAATAGAGATACAGTAAGATCTAGTCCTTACGCAAGGACTGTCTCACCAAGAGTAACTTGTTTTCTCTACGAGTGCCCACCGTGAAGTAACCTGGTTCCTCTAAAATTTTACCAAACTACCCAAGAAAAGGTGAGGGTATCTCCCCCCCCCCCCCAAAAAATGATAGGCCAGCCTGTATCTATTTCTAAGAAGATAAGTTTATAACGGCTATCGGAAAGTTCGAGGTAATTTGGCACGTGATAAAATATGAAATCCCGAGATTCGGTCTTTCCCGAAAAACATTACAACGGGCGTTCGACGACAATTACCGAATTTATGAAAAATAACCTGGAAAAGGATTAACTAAGAATTAGCCAAACCGGCGTCTTTAAATAAATACGTAGGTAGATCTTTCAGTCATATTTCGGTAGTTTCCCAATAAAAATTTCTGATCGTAAACACGACCATCAGCGTATCATCCACATGGGTAAAAGGAATTAAAATTAATTTAATATATTAATTAAAAAAATGTTACAACCACAGCCAACTTTTTTATTCCGTACGCGAATAATAATACTGTAACGTATATGTTGCCTACCACATGGGGTATTACTATAGGGAGTTGAAAATTGGAGATAGAAGTTACTGGGGTGGAGATAGTGCAAGCAAAAAAACGAAACTGTTGCGAACGGCTCTCAGGGTTTATTTGGAGAACTGGTGGATAAGTGAATGAAACAATGGGATTGGATTGGGGTAACTACAAAAATGAAATAAAGGGGTGCTTACATGAGTCTCTTGGAACAAACAAAACACAAGAAGGTCCTCTAGCTATTTAAAATGCGACGCCGCTTTGGGAAAACTTCCTACTGGATGAAAGAAAAAGGCTTTTCCCTCCTAAAAAACACAAGAAAAAGGTTAGAATCTTTTTTTAAATAAATAGACAAAATGGTTTAGGGAAAAAAGTTAAACATTTATTGTTGTCTCAGCACAAACAGTCACAAATATAGATGGTAATACAAAAAAATACTATATAATTAATTACAAAGATAAATTCCAAAAATAACAAAGAAAAAACACTTACTATGTCATATCAGTTTACAATCTCTTGAAGTTGGAGATACTACAATACTTACAATTGTTATTCGGCGATAATTTGTAGCAGAAATAAATTGATTATAAACGAAAAAATATGTTTTTAAATGAAACTATGCGTAGAGGTCAACCTTTTTCTAAAAACAAAACAAAATCTCAAATATGATTAGATATTTACCAAATGTAAAAAATAGTGCTAGCTGTCATATGTCAATACTAAATCTTAAAACAGAACAAATAATATGACAGCTATAGCCACACCCTACATTTATAATTTTAATTATTACAATTATGAAAGCAATTATTATTAGAATATGTTTATCTTCAAAAATCAACACAAAAAAGTTACCTGGGTTTCACTAAAATTTCTTTACTTTAAATTTCTGGACTTCACTGGACTTTGAATTTCTGGGGTTAGAACTGGAGTTAGATTCACCGCTACACGAACAAATTCATCTCCAAACGGAGATGGACTCGGCTTCTTAAAAAACTAGATCCATGTTGGTATTTTTTAAAATTGGTTGGAAACGCCGTTTTACAAGTATCTTAGATGAGAGACGGCTTACAAATAAAAAACAGTGATTACTCTTATCGGAACTGACACATTGCTTTGAGTTTAAATGACGTTTTCTAACAAATTTTGACGGTTTCTTCAAACTACATACCGACGTCTGTTCTCAATGACCAACCATGCAAACCTCTATAACTACACATACTGCACAATTGACTACCACAAATCTACTTATTTTCCATAAAAAAGTACCAGAAACGAAAAAACTACGGATTTGAAGCTAAATTCGGACTCCAACAAAACTAAACACGCCTTTAACAGCGACCGGCCTTACCGAGAGTGAATGTAACTTTTAAAGATCATTTGCTTCCTCGCATAACCTTCTCAGCGATCTAAATAGATGTTTATTTGAAACGCAGAATATTAAGCGGATTCGATTAAAAGAAAATACCAAAGAAATACGTGTCCGTGATACATCAACAAACTTAAAATGTTTTTATATTAACTCGGCAACGCAAAGAGGATTGAAATAATACTTCGGTGTTTTAGCAAATACGAGGGGATTTTAATATATACCAAGGAATTTAAAAATGCTACAATACACCCCTTGCTTTAAATCAGTCTAATTCAATTAATCACCATTTTCCCGAACAAGAACTTAATCTCGCCATCTCTTCTACAAAAAATTCAGCGGCAGGTTTTGATAACACTCCGTCAATTTTTCTTAAAAATCTTCACCAATAATTGCTATCCAAACTCCTCGTACTTTATAATAATATGGAGTAATCAAGATTTCCCCGCCATCTGGCCACAATCAATCATTATACCTATTAACAAAACTAATGGCTTATTAAGCTCTTCTGTATCAATATATATGTTTTTTAAATTATTAGAGAAGATGATAAAAACAAACTTCTGCTTTGCCACCTGGAGCATCATAATTTTCTAGTTGCTGCTCAATCAGGTTTTAGAGCTAATAGCCAGTTTGGTTCTACTTCAATCAGAAATTTCTAAAGCCATAACAAATAAAAGCGATGTCGCTGTGGCCATGGATATACAGAGCGCCGTTGAGACTGTATCTAAGGTCTTTCATCGTTGAAAAACTTAAATAATTTAATCTTTATGTAAATATTTTACCATTTATATGTACTTTTTTGACTAATAGATTCTTTAAAGTTTCTACAAATCGAAAAGCCTCTGCATCACTCACTCTTCAAAACGGTGTATCGTAACTCTCAGTTTTGAACACTACCTTTTTTCTTCTCAATATAAATTACATGGGTTCCTTCGTTCCTCTTTCAGTAAAATATGTGATATATGCGGACGACCTTATCATATTTTGTCAAGAAAAAGTCACAAAAACTACATGTTCTTTATTTCAGAACGTATTAGATAGGATTTATAAGTGGCCGGCAGAAATTGGTTTCAAATTTTCCCCCTCTATATTCAGAGTTATCCAATTTAGTGGAAAATATGGTTGCCATTCTCCTGTTATGTATCTAAACAGAGTCCCACTCAAAGTTGTTGATCAACAAAAATTTTTAGGAGCTACTTTTCACACACGATTTACATATAGATATCGCATTGAAAACACTTAAAGCAACTGTTTAAATAGAATAAAAATTTTACAAAATCTAGCTCACGACCAATGGGGAGCTGAAGAAAAAATCCTATTGAGAATCTATAGAGCTCTTAATCACTCCAGATTAGATTATGGAAATATGCTCTTCATGGCAGCCTATACGTGTCTCTCAAATCTTTAAATTCAGTATAAACGATATCCTTACTATATGTGTAGGTGCATTTAGATCTAGCTCAGTTGTAATCATCTGCATTGAATCTTTTGAACCTCCCCTTTTTATATGACGTTAACTTGTACTATCTTTTTATTTCACCAGAGAAAGCGCCAATCGAAAAATTCCAGTAACCAAACTCATCAATTTTTTCCATAAAGTTCCTAAAAAATACATACAGATCTGTGCATAATTAGTAAAGCCTTTGTTAGAATATACAAACCTGACAATAACCACCTTCATCAGTACACCATACTTTTATGGACTCAGGTTACAATATAAATTCGCAATAAATTGTTTATACCAGTAAACGGTACTCGATATATAGAGTGGCCCAAAAGTCTGGAAACGACCAATTATCTCGTAAATTACAAGTCATAATTTTACAAAATTTGAGGTACACCTATTTTGGAATACGAAAATTCCATATTTGATATTTGCAATGTTGCCAGATTGACCGTTTCTCTTATATTATTAGTAACTTTGGTTTTTCAAATTCATCACCCTGTATATTTAGTCATTATTGGAAACTCCTATTCAATACGAGTTCAACCATATGTAACACTTATGATATTATGTAGTCTGTAAGGTCTTAAATATATAAAACAGTGCAAAATGCAAAAGCAATGGCTTCTTCTATGGAACTACCTCAATCGCTCTCAAAATTTAGCCAAAGTAACAGTTAACCAAAGCCTAAAGTAAGACCTTAATTGACACTAAAAGCTCAGATACTTTTTAAGATCCTACAAATGACTTTTTAAAACAATGTTTCTTATTACTCGTCACCCTATGGACTACCTACATCATTACACAGCTGCACAACAACAAAAGTAACGGCTTACAAGAAAACTAAATATTTAAATTGATATAACATTCCAATTAAAACTCTTTCTAAACTGCTTTTTTATGACAACTATTTTAATTTGTACTATTATTTACTTGACAAGTCAAAGACTTGGATTACTGAACCACATATTTGATGTTTCTACTACCGGAAATTGTTCCATAAACTTATCACAATTAAAATTTATTTGTCGCGCTGTTGAAATTATATTTTTGCACTTTCGTTTTGAAAGGCGTTGGGATAGAAAATTGAAATAAAGACGGTTGGAAATAGGGAAAAAAGACGAGCCTATAGACACCCAATACGGCATAGTTTTATCCACTCAAAGTATTTTTTAAAATTTTATGCTTTTGACCATTTATCAAATTTTGTGTAAACTTTAGACCGTGTTCGCTTGGAAACACGAATAGATCTTCTTCTTCTTAAAGTACCTATCCGTTCCGGATGTTGGCGATCATCACAACTATCTTTACTTTGTTTATTGCAGCGCGGAACAGTTCAGTGGTAGTCGTGTTATACCACTTTCGTAAATTTTGAAGCCAGGAAATGCGTCTTCTTCCCGGTCCCCTCTTACCATTTACCTTCCCTTGGAGAATCAGCTGGAGAAGGCCGTAACGTTCTTGATTTCTCATTACATGTCCTAGATATTCCAACTTTTTAGTTTTAACAGTCATTAGAATTTCACATTCTTTCCCCATTCTGCGCAGGACCTCCACATTAGTAACTCTGTCAACTCAGTATATACGTAAGATGCGCCTATAACACCACATTTCGAAAGCTTCGAGCCGATTCATAGATGCAACAGTCAGTGTCCACGCTTCCATTCCGTAGAGCAGAACTGTGAATATGTAGCAGTTCAATAGACGGCATTTTGTTTTTAATGATATGTCTCGACTGTTGAAAATGGTTCTCATTCTAACGAATGCAGCTTTTGCTTTTATTATTCGCTGTTTAATTTCTGTTGAGTGGTCCCATTGGCTATTTAAATTGGTGCCTAGATATACATATTGCTCAACTCTTTCGATATTCTGTTGGTTGATTTTAAGTTGAACGTTTAGTATTGGTTTTTTACTAATTGTCATAAATTTGGTTTTCTTTATGTTAAGAGCTTACGAATAGATATAAAGTTTTAATAAAGACAGTTGGAAAGAGAAAAAGAAAACGTAAAAATCGATACCCAACAAGACATAGTTTTAACACTCTGAGTATTTTTTTTTTAAATTGTATGCTTTTTACCATTTATCAATTTTTTCTGAAAACTTTAGAAACCGATCTACTGCAACTTTCTACTTGTTTGCATTTCCAAGCGATCGCTTTCTAAAATTTTCAGAAAATTGAATAAATGGTAAAAAGCATACAATTTAAAAAAAATATTTAGAGTGAATAAAACTGTGCCTTGTTGTGTATCGATTTTTTTGTTTTCCTTCTCTCTTTCTAACTTTTTTTATTAAAACTTTATCTAGTCGTGTTTCCAAGCGAGCGCTCTCTAAAGTTTACAAGACCGATTTTTTGTACATCTTCGGTAATTAGATTCTTCTGACAAAAAAAATCTTTAAATTTAGCTAAAATTGCTGCTAAAAAAAAAAGAACGAAAATTATAAGAAACATGGATAAACAGTGTATAAATATATTACACTTATAGCCCAGGGAAATAAGCATTTCAAAACAACAAAAAAAAAACCTATATGTTTCCTGCAGTCAATTTTTTGGACTTAAATAGTTTTTAACAAATTAAGGTCAAAAAACGGAAAATTTTTGCTTTTATCGCCTATCAGCAAGAAGTGAAGCATTTTAAACAAATTTTAGAAGAGACGAAGCTTATAAGTCTTATAAAAACCTTCAAAATGGCGGTTTTTAAATGTTTCTATCCTTATGTGTAGCTTAGGAAGTTGCAAAATAAGTCAAAATTTTCGGTTTTTTATAAATGTTATTACCTTTTTTGAAAATAAACTTATAACATTTATATTTTATGGAATATTGTGTCTAGTAGTGCTTAAAATATGGTCAAAATTTTAAAGTGATCGGTCAAATAGTTTAAAAGTTATTTTATATGATTATCCCAAATTAATTTATGGCATTTTTAAGAAAAATGACATCATCCACGTGTGTTGATGTTTCGCACTAAATATATCAGGGGCCACCGTTGAATCAATTTGGTGGGGAATAAAATTCTACAAAGTAATTAAAATTGGATTGTATTGGATAGTTTTTCTGTTTTAACATAAAATATAACGGATGAAATGAACATAGAAATGCAGTACCTACTAAGTCTATTTTTTATTGGGGAAGAAAAGGATGTCTTAGTGAGAAAAAAATATTTAGAGAGGATAAAACTATGCCTTGTTGGGTATCTATAGGTTCATTTTTTTTTCCTCTCTCAACTGCCCTTACTGCAACTTTCTACTTGTTTGCATTTCCAAGCGATCGCTCTCTAAAATTTTCAGAAAATTGAATAAATGGTAAAAAGCATATTTTAAAAAAATATTCAAAGTAAATAAAACTGTGCCTTGTTGTGTTTCGATTTTTTTGTTTCCTTTTTCTCGAATATGCATTACGAATATGCATTATTTCAATAAATAAATTTTTAGAGAAAGTATTTAATTTGTTTAAACAATTTTTTTTTAAATTTTTATTGTAATATTTGAGATAATTTTTATTTGAAAACTTATTGAAATGAAAATTTATACTTCTTTAATAAAATTGTAACTAATTTATTTATAATAGATTTTATTAAACAACAAATTGTCCTATTCAATTGTTTCTAAAAATAGTAATGCTTTGGAAATTTTAAATAAACTAGGTTTCATTTCTTGCTAAAAATGCTATAATAAAAACTAAAGTTAATAAATTATTTGCAGAAATTTTTTCAATTTACAATTTTATTAAAGAAGTAGACATTATTCATAAACATTTCTGTTTTACATTCAAACTTACCTTAAATATTACTAAAAAATTAAAAAAAAAAAGTTTTTTTTAAACAAATTAGGTGGTTTGTTTGACAATTTATTTATTGAAATAATGCATATTCGTAATGTACGCAAAAAGCACATACAAGTTCAAAAATAAACGTTGAAATACATAAAAAAGGACCAGAGATACAGTTAACAGTGCCTTCGACCTCCCTTCAGCTCATGCGATTTTCAAAGTCGGCAGATTTTAAAGAACAATTTTTGAAGCTTTGTGGACGATTCCATTAAAGGCAATATTTTTCAAATTTGGTATATTAAAACTATAAAGTATGTACTTTTAAATAACGCTTATTATATTTCTTAATTGTTATAAACAAAGCTGCTATGAATTAAATAAAAAAAGAGGCTAACTTTGTACCAAATTATTTTAGGATAATTTTTTTTTCTTTTAAATTTGTGAAAAAGATCAGGCTTTTTAAATATACAAAAATAATATTCTTGTAGGCAACGGTCAAAAAAATATACTAATTGTTTATAAGCAAAAAATCAACATGTTTTTGCAAAATTATTTGGAATATTTAAAATTTATTTTTCTAATTTTTTTTAATGTAAGTAATAGAACAAGTCTTCTTCTTCCAGAAACTACCCTTACATATACTAAAACTATATAATTTTCTGACTTATGTTGTTGCAAAAAAAAAATTAATTCGGGATAAACAAATAAAATAACTTTTAAACTATCTGACCGATCACTTTGAAATTTTGACCATATTTTAAGCACTGCAAGACACAGCATTAAATGAAATATACCTAAATGTTATAAGTTTATTTTCAAAAAAGTTATTAACTTTAACTAAAATTTATAAAAAACCGAAATTTTTGACTTGTTTTGCAACTTTCAAAGCAACAAATAAAGATGGAAACATTCAGAAAACGCCATTTTAAAGGTTTTTATATGACTTATAAGTTTCTTCTCTAAAATTTGTTTAAAATGCTTCACTTTTTGCTGATAGACGAAACAAGCAAAAATTTTCCGTTTTTTGACCTTAATTTGTTAATAACTAATTAAGTCTAAAAAATCCACTGCAGGAAACATAGGTTTTTGTTGTAGAGATCCATACTATTCGAAACAACTGTCATTTACCTGGCAGGAAGAGTATCAAAAACAGGATACTTTTTTTGCTTATTTCCCGTTTCGGCCTTTGCGCGTATTTGAATAATGAGTTTGGCGGATTTAGATAAACACTGACCCGCAAAAGTAATCGTAATAACACTAAGTTCATTTTAAGTAAAATAAAAATTATTATTAACTTCAATTATTTTAATAAATTTTCTTAGTTTTGACGTATGGTGTCAAGTGAAACTAAGGTAGCATGAACATATAGCAGTCTGCTTCTGCTAGTCAAAGCTGTAGGAGCAACTGCCCGCTCTCAAAGAACTTCCGATCTTCCACAGCGTTTATTGACCTTGGTCTTCCATAATATACAAGTCTTTTTGAGTAAGAACCAGTTTCTCAAATCTTTGTAAAACATCGGATATTGTGCTTCGCGCAACGTCAAGCATATCTTCGATATACAGGGATGAGTGCCTTAAGAACCAGCAAAATAACACAGAAGATAGAAAACATAATACGTTGTGAAATAAAAAGAGATGCAAGTAGTAGAGGTGAGAAATTATCGATATAAACCTATAATTTACTTTACATTACATTAGATCTATCGAAAGTTTCCCACCTTTAGACGTTAGCTTATGAGCTGGTTGACTTCAGTCATAGTAATACTTATCACGTAATGTAAGTAAAAACAGTTTAAGTACGAGTATGTTTTTATCGAAAATTAAAGTATTGATCAATAATAAACTGTGATTTGAGACACAGAATTAATTATCAAATTACTACTAATTAAACTGTTTACTTACATTTGCTTTATTGCCTTCAATCAGTTTATACTTTATGCGAAATTTAAAAAATGTTAATGTTCGACGTCATACTTGTAATATTATGACTGAAGTCAACTAGCTCATTAGCTAACGTCTAAAGGTGGGAAACTATCGATAGTCCTAATGTAATGTAATGTAATGTAAATTAGAGGTTTCTATCGATAATTTCCCACCTCTACTACTATTATCTCTTTTTATTTCACAACGTATTATGTTTTCTATCTTTTGCATTATTTTGCCGGTTCTTAAGGCACTCATCACTGTATATCAAATGAAAGGTCCATAATAATTATGAAGAGCAACAGCTTGTGCCACTTAATATGAACGTATTAGCATTTATTTTTTGTTATCAAAAACACTGTTCTTTCCATTTTGTAAATAATTAACATTTTAACAATTCGTTGTAAATTATGCCAAATTTCAATACATTTCAGAAAAACATTACAAATAATTTTTCTTAGCTGCATTAATTACTTTTTAGGAATTAAATAAAAGTACTTACTTACTTAATTAAAAATAATAATTTCTTTAAAACTTCGAACTTTAATCCAAAACCTTAATTAATTCAGATAATAGCAAATGTCACATTATTAAAGCAAATAATAATTGAATCACGTATTTCAGAAACCCAAAAATCACTAATTTATGGAATTACAGTTTTCTGTAATTTTTGGTACTATATACGCACTTAACAGTAAACAGAAACCCCAAAACTCAATAATTTACACACATTTGTTGCCAGTTGAAAATTTCATGTATTGCAGAAATACCAAAACTCCAGGAATTTTGGTGTTTCTAAAATATAATATTTGAACACACTGATTTTTGACATGACAGGAGGTTTTGACTTTTTTAGGTTATGCACATTATTTGTGATCTCTACATATTGTTAGTTGTTATTACAGTAAAAATTAATAATAATTTAAGTAATGGAAATTGGGAATGAGTCTTCAACACGCAAAAAAACGTGAAATACGTAATATCAGTGAATATAAAAGAGAAGTTATTCAAAACTATAGAGTTAAAGGGTCTGCTTATAAACGCTGGAGTGGTGCCTTGGCGCCTGAGGATCAGTGATCAGTGATCAGTAAGTTCGGCTCTAGCAGTCGAACAGTACGGACGCGAGTCAGCGAAGTGTGCTTTGGTGGGGACGACTGTCCTATTGTCCTATTGTCAACGGAGCTTTTCAGCTCCCGGTGGGTAAGACACCGAGTGTGGCATAGGCACTTGTCTTTCATATTAGCGAAGAGCGGATGCGAGGTTGTTATTAAGTTAAACCGCCGACGGGTTGCCTTTATAGGCTCCTCGCGGAGGCTTTTAATAGCTTCGCGTCTGCGAAATATACGGGTTCACCTCAGTGGGTCGACAGGTATGACACTGTAAGGCTTAGTTTTTTGAAATCTAAGTCGGACAGAAACGGCCCCTGCCTCTGAGGTGAGAGAAATATCAAGAGGATCCCTCCCTGAGAAATCAGGGAGTGAACTACCGAGAGGTTGCTGGGACGATACCCAGGAAAACCGTCAGGCAGCGGCTTGGCGGGAAGACAAAAACAGAGTCTTCCGAGTAGTAAACTCCAATTAGTCTTTTGAACTTATGTTTACTGCCTTACGGCAAAATGAGTAATATTCCCCCCCAAAATAGTGTTGTCACGCAGGTGACAACACGCGAAGCAGACGATGATGACAGGCCCCAGTCATCCACCCCCTCTGTTGCAATAGCCATTGAATTATATAATAATTTCACTGCGAATTTAAATAATCCCATGGACAATCTTCCCTCATCTAACGACGACTCCTATTATTAAACGCCGAGCCGACCGAAGCCCCTCCCCCACAGGAAGATGACAACAATGTTGAGATGGAAGCCCCAAAACAACTAAAAAAAGACAGCGAGCCCCCGAAATAGACGAGGATGAGGAAGAAAGGAAAAAAGCGAAAGAGATGGAAGCCAGAGAAAAGGCAAATGAATTAAGTAGGTCGGTCAATGCACTGACCGAACAAATCAGAGAGATGAAAAAGGAAATGAAAGCCAGAGAGGAAAAACTTCTAACTCAATTAAACGAGTTAAGAAGGGAAAATCAAGAAAAAGATCGGGAAGTCAAAAGACTAACCGACAAGATTCTAGAGTTAATGGATGCAATAACTCAACAAAGAAATGAGGCAAAACTCCAAAGAGAGAAAGTAGATACCATCCCGGAACCTCCACCAAAAGAGAAAACCGGAACCTCCTACCAAAAAAGTTGACACAAAGAAAAAGGAGGCGCAAACTCCTAATAAAAAAGTTGACGACAAGGAGTCACGACCTCCTAACAAAAAAGTTGCAGAAGAAGCGACCCCCGAGATCACTCCTGAAGTAGCAGTCTCTACTCGTAAGCAGCCCAAACCACCGGCGATAATTCTGAAATCGGTAAACGAGCATCAGAAGATACTGCAGCAAGCTGCAGCCATGAAAATAATCTCGGCAAATAAATTTGCCAGATCAGGAAGGTCTATTTTTATACAAACAAAGACCAGAGAGGACTACCTGAAAATGGTAAGACTCCTAGAGACATACAGCCCAGCTGTAGATTTTATGGCGTATCCTATAGATACCGATAAAATGAAGAGAGTAATAATAAGAGGATTATCGGCAAAAACCGATACCAATCTAATTCTCAACGAAATTATAAGCAAAGGAGTAGAGGCTACTAAGGTCATAAACATGATCTCAAAAAAGCCAGACAAGAAACCCCTCCCAATGATTTTGGTAACCATCAAAGCAGAAGAGGACGCAAAAATAAAAAACATTTCTGACCTATGTTACATAAGGATCAGCGTAGAGGACGAAATGAAGACAAGACATGAAACAATACAATGTTTCAATTGTCAAGGTTTCTACCACAGTTCAAAATCTTGCCACTGTGGCTCGAAATGCGTAAAGTGCGGAGAAAATCACCTTAGTAGCGAATGCGAAAAGGACAGAGAAACGGACCCAAAATGCGCTAACTGCGAACAAGCGCATACAGCGAATTATCGCGGATTCCCAAGAGCTCCCAAGAAGAAAGTCGCCCCACAACAACAAAGGGCAAGGCCCATTAACACCAGCAACACCAATAAAGGTGTTAGCTACGCTCAGGCTACTAAACAGCCTGAAAGCGTAACAACAGAAAAAACAGCTACAAACGAAGCAGCAGCACTAATCGCTAAATTCAACGCCGATCTAAATACCAAAATGGCACATGTCTTCAACATGTTAGATCAAATGCAACAGGTAATGACAGCCATAGGAAACATAGGTCAGAAATGTTAGTACACCAAACGGAAGATCTTCGCATTGGGTCATGGAACTCCGGCGGAATATTCAAAAAAATCAACCTTCTGGATGAAATGATAAATAGATTAGAGCTCGATATCGTAGCCCTACAAGAAACCAAATTAGTGAAAGGGAAGAAAACAAAATTTCCCGGCTACGATATCTACAGGACGGATCATAGAGCGTTATCAGGTGGAACAGCCATACTTGTGAAAAAAGAAATCGAACATGAACACATCCCAACACCAGATGGACTGGTCACAATGGAAGCCACACTCATAAGACTAAAAGCCAACAACGACTCACTAAAAATAGTGTCTGCATATGTCAGACCTAACGAACCGATCCTAGATGAAGATTTGAGCCTAATATTAAACTCAGAAGAGCCAACCATAATAATAGGAGACCTTAATGCGAGATCTCCCAACTGGTACGACAGGACGACCAACAACAACGGACGACGACTATGCAGCCATCTCGAAAACAGACCAAATACGTACGTGATCGGTCCAACAGAGCCGATATGTTTTCACGAACAACTTCCTACTTACCTAGACATTGCAATCCTACACAACGTGGGTCAACAATACGAGATACACTCTCTAAACGAAGGCGATTCGACACACAACTTAATCGTCCTGACCCTGGGCGCAATAGAAACAAACTATTTGCAGCCCCACAACAGAAAAAAGACAAGTTGGATAAACTACAAAAGAATTGTGAGCGTGAACATCGGTAATATCCCCACAATCAACAACATAACAGAATTAGAGGACAGCGTAATAAAACTAGAAGAAACAATTATCAACGCTATCGATGCCAGCTCCAAAACCGAAACTATAACTAGACAAAAAGGAAGATTCAGGGACATAAGTATAGAACTTAAAAACTTAATCAAGCAGAAAAACCGGAAAAGAAGAAGAGCCTACCGCACTAGAACGGTAGAAGACAAAAGGATTGCAAATGAGCTAGATAGGGAAGTGAAAAAACAACTTCAAAATCATCGAAATGAAAGCTGGGACTCCTATATCGAAGAGTTAAATCCAAACAAATCTAATTTCTGGAAACTATCAAAAATCCTACGAAAGGACAAAAAACCCATACCCCCTCTATACGGAGTAAACGGGATTGTCCACACAGAAATCGAGAAAGCAGAAGTCCTAAAAGACGAAATAGAAAGGGCGTGTAGACACAACGAACACCCCAACGAAGACATAGACTTCGAAGAAGAGGTAGAGAGGACAGCAAGAAGACTAAAAAGGACAAAAGGCAAAATAGGGATACTTCATACATCTCCCGAAGAAATAAAAGAACTCATAAAGCAGACCAACGCCAAAAAAGCCCCAGGTCCAGACAACATCACAAACAGGGCGCTGAAAAACTTACCTATAAAAGCTATTGTTTATATTACCAACATCATAAACAATATGCTGAAACTAAGATATTTTCCAGACAGATGGAAGGAAGCTCACATAATCATGATTGCTAAGCCAGGGAAAAATGGCACATTTCCTCAAAATTACAGACCAGTCAGCTTACTATCATCAATAAGCAAGCTTGCGGAAAGAGTAATTATAAAAAGACTGAACGAAAAATCTCAAGCATTACACACCATTCCAGAAGCTCAATTCGGTTTCAGAAGTGAACACTCCTGTGAATTACAGGTATTAAGACTCACAGAATTCATAACCAAAGAATTTAACAAAAAGGCATACACAGCAACCGCATTTCTGGACGTCAGTAAAGCATTTGACAGAGTCTGGCACAAGGGACTCATTTACAAAATGAATTCATTGGGATACAGCGAAGCGATGACATGTCTCCTTGCGTCATACCTTCGTAACAGAAGGTTCCGGATTCGAATAGGGGCACCCTATCTGAGGACGGAGCCCTGGAAGCGGGTGTGCCTCAGGGCGCCGTGCTGCGCCATACCTGTATACCATCTATACGGCCGACACGCCAACATTATGTTGTTAATCTCTGTTCTCTGTTAAGTCTTTACGCAGACGACGCAGCAATAGCGGTTAGCTGGAGAAACCCGGATCATGCAGCTAATCACCTGCAAAGAGTACTAAATAGATTTCAACGATGGTGCATAAAATGGAAAATAGCCTTAAACCCAGACAAAACCCAGGCTGTAATGTTTAGTCATAGAAAAAGTGTACCAAACCGTGAAATCACGATAGACAACACCCCAGTAGAATGGAGTAACCAGGCAAGATACCTAGGAGTGTTACTTGACAAGATGCTAACATTCACGGAACATGTCAATCAACAGGTATACAAAGCCAAAGCGCTGAAAAGTCAGCTCTCAACGCTCATAAGCAGAAGAAGCAAACTAAGATTTAAAACCAAAATCAGGGTTGCAAACAGCATCATCGTGCCAGTCTTAACGTACGCCTCAGCAGCATGGGGACACACCTGCAAGTCGAACAGAATGAAGATTCAGAGATCTCAAAATCAAATCATACGAGACACCTTAAAAATACCAAAATACGTACCACTAAGGTACGTATTCAGAGACTCAGGACAAACCAGGATCCTACGGACGCTAGATGAAAGAGCATATGATATATTCAATGGACTAACAAACCACCCTAGTAGAATGCTAAGAGAGCTGACGAACTACAACAAAAACATCAGGACGGTACACAGAAGACCAAAGCAGCAAATAGCAAGATATAGGGAGATCCCAAACGAATAACAAAGGATGTCATGGTGCATAGTCGTCAAAACCTCAAGATGAAGAAAGATAGAACACGGACCAAAAAAACTCTGGCGAGAGGGTACGCTTTTTCTTTTAGGTTTTTAGGTTTTTAGGTAGATATAAGCCCAATATACACCGGGGTGAGTGAGAGCAGTATACACTTGGGAATGCTCACCCCAACACACGCACACAAATAGGATTAAGGAAAATAAAGGAAAGAATTGTTGCCCAGGCATATTATAGTTCCGAAGCTCCAAGGAAGTCCACAAAAAACAAAAAAAAAAAAAATAAAAACAAAAAAACAAAAAAAACAAAAAAACAAAAAACGGTCTCTATCTAAATCACTTTGGATTCATCCAATTTTTTAAATCTCGTTCACTATACATTTTTGTAACTTCAATTTCAACACAGACCAAATATGGAGGGCCCATCAGGCTCTACATATACCGTTTTCAACGGACTAGGCCCCTAAGGCGGATCAGGTGAATACTGATATTCTCGCAAAATCCGAGCACTGAGGTCTTGTGCGGCATACAAGGGCTCAGTGGCCGGACCCTACTCGGGTGCTCGGCCGGCGAGGAGAACAAAATTTATTTTGCCAAATCGGCGGCCGAGTGACCGAGCACACACTCTTTTCCGAACATAGAGTCGTCAGCCAAGGCTGGGGGCTCTATGGTCGGAACACACGCTTTTTTCTTTTGTTTTAGGGACTCAAGTCCCGAAGTCATGATAGAGTAACTTCAATAGAGTCAGTAATGCAAATAGGGAGAAGAGCCTAGATGTGGCTACCCCTACAGTTAGGTGGCTAAACCACAGTCATTAAAAACAGAGGGTATTCCATTACCCAGGACACCTTAAGTAACTTTCATTCACTCAGATCATAAGCCTCCTCACGTAAGTCACACGATGAGGAGGGGTGGAGGAAAAACCTGGGGGTCAGATAGGTACCACTTCGACTAGCGAAGTGTGACCGGTTTGATCTTCGGACATGTGAATCCCATTCTTAGATTGGTATACACATGTTCCTAGAGGCAGGGTTGATCACTGCGTGTGTGTGTGTGTTGACGCCTGAGGTGAACCAAGGACCAGACTGCAAATAAGCATTAAAGCTTTAAAATATTACTAACTAGCTAAACAATATCTAATATTTTATTATCGTAATTTTAATGATACTTATTTTTAGATGTCACCAAAAATGCTTTTTACGAATTTCTGAAGAAACACGCATTCAATTATTCCGAAACTTCGGGAGAATTAACACAAAGAACGAACAAGATTGTTTGCTACAATCGATTATTTCAGTTCATGAAGTTGCATGTCGAAGGCGCATAACACCAGCTGATATTTCTTGCATGCCTGATAGACTAGGCTTCTTTTGAATATACAATTCAGGACCAACAGGTACAAATAAAATCTGTAGAAAAGCATTTATTGCCATTTTTGGCATTACCAATGATCGGTTGCGTCGCTTAACCACGTTAAAACGAAAGGGGCAAGTTCCTATAGATAAACGAGGTAAAAATCAATCTGGCAATGCGAAGTCAGGACTTGTTATAGATTAAATCATACAACATATTGCTTGGTTTAGGGTCAAAACTGTCCATTATACTAGTAGAGAATATAGGTATCTAAATGAAAAATTAAATATATTTATAATGTATAAGTTGTTTAAAGAGGTTCACCCAGAACAAAACGTTAAATATTCATATTATAAAAAGATTTTTAAAGAACAATTTTCATTATTTTTGGTCGCCCACAGGTCGACACCTGCTTTACATGTGAAGAGTTAGAAACTAAAATAAAAAGTAAGTTCTTAAATAAAACAGCAAAAAGAGTGGCACTGGCAGAAAAAACTGTTTATAAGAAACGGGCAAACAAATGTTATACCAAACTTAAAACCATTTCAGAACTTTGTAAAGTAGATGATAATGTAGGTGGTATTTGCATTGATTATATGCAAAACCTGCAACTACCGGTTATTCCTGTCCAGGAAACATTCTATTTAAGACAACTTACTGGTAATGTTTTATGTATTCATAATCTAAAAGATGATAAGGTAAATTCTATGTGTATCATGAGGGAACAGGAACTAAAGGGTCTAATGAGGTTGTATCCTTTTTATTACATTTTCTTGACAACAATCCAGAATTTAAAAATATTAACCATTTTCACTTCTTTTCTGATGCATGTGCCACCCAGAACAAGAACCATACAATAGTTAGACTTTTTTCTGCATTAGTTTCAACCAATAGATTCAAAAAGATTGAACAATATTATCCCACACGAGGACATTAATTTCTACCGTGTGATCGGGATTTTTCCGTTCTTAAAACGAAAATTAAAAAATCAGGACAGGATTTACACGTTAAAAGAGTATGTAGAGCTTATCATAACATCTAACACGAGTTTAAACCAATTTACTGTAGTTTTGCCGAATTCTGATAACATATTGAACTTAAAAGGATGGTGGCCCACGTATTTCAAAAAGACGATGCTCTCCAATGAATCTTTGGGCAGAAATATTCCAAGAGATCAAAAAATTGCTTTTAAAATATCCAACTTTCGACACTTTATTCATTCAAGTGATCACGATGGAATTGTTATTAAAAAAGAGTACATATATGGCTTAATAAATCATTATTTTCGGCTACAAAATAGAAACAAGGATGTTATTAGTTTTCCTACAAGAAAAGCATACACCGAAGGACATATTCCTATTAATATCAAGAAGATGCAAGACTTGAGAAAACTTGAAAAGTATCTACCAGATAATGAAGAAGTCAAGGACTTTTATGGAGAAATTTTTAATTTGCCAACATGCGAGGGAGATTGAAATGAAATAATACAACCAGATGAGTGATTAATACTGATATATTATTTTGTATGCCCATATTTTTGAATAAATGTTTATATAAAACATGTTTTCTTACTTTTACATCCTTGAAAAATGTGTATATTTTAAAAACCCCAAAAATCCACAATAGAAAAAAAAAACATATATAAAGCTAAAATTCACCACTTTTTATGCAAACTGATAAAAACAAATTAATCTCATGATTTTATTACAAAAGAAAAACAGGTGTTTTAAAATATTTCATGAAATAAGGTTTTTTCTAATTTCTCAACATTTTATAAAAATTGAATTATGGGGTTTCTGAAATATGTAATTCAATTATTTTGCAGATATTACGTACATTTCCTCAGATATCAACAACCTTGAATAATTAATAAAAAACGAGTCACAATATAAAACGTTTTTATTCAAAAGCGCTTTCACTGCGTATGACGTTGACAGATTATTTAATTTTCTAAAAATAAAAAGTTACGTTTATGGAAAACAATGTATTTTTTTTAACTATTAAGTTTAGAAAAAAGTATTATAGGACTTTTTTGTCCTATTAAAAAGTATTATTGGATAAATTGTGTATTATATTCATAGCTTAAAGGAACGCACTATTTTCGGGGACACCTTGTATATATACATGTATATATATATATATATATATATATATATATATATATATATATATATATATATATATATATATATATATATATATATATAAATGTGCACTCGTAAGTGAATGGGATGTTTTCGGTCAATTTGGAGATAAAAAAGACAACAGTTGTGCTACTTTATCTATTTATTGAAGACGTTTCGCCTATTGTTCAATAAGCATCATCAGTTCATCTAAAAGAGTGTTATTAACGATACATCTAATATGAAAAAACAATGATCTTACCTTTAAAAGATCTGTAGCATTAAAATGTTATTATTGCAAAGAAATATCAAAAAATTAATATACTAAATATATCAGCAAAAACACAGAAACACAGAACGCCGGAAGATTCCCAATTTAACTATTTTGTTTTAAATTTCACTTTTGAAAACATTGATTGAAAAATTTTGATTGATTGATTGATTTTTCAATCAATCAAAATTTTTCAATCAATGTTTTCAAAAGTGAAATTTAAAACAAAATAGTTAAATTTGGAATCTTCCGGCGTTCTGTGTTTCTGTGTCTTTGCTGATATATTTAGTATATTAATTTTTTGATGTTTCTTTGCAATAATAACATTTTAATGCTACAGATCTTTTAAAGGTAAGATCATTTACTTAATTGTTTTTTCATATTAGATGTATCGCTAATAACACTCTTTTAGATGAACTGATGATGCTTATTGAACAATAGGCGAAACGTCTTCAATAAATAGATAAAGTAGCACAACTCTTGTCTTTTTATCTCCAAATTGACCGAAAACATCCCATTCACTTACGAGTGCACATTTTTTTATATTAAATTAAACGGTCATATACCTTAAAGATATATATATATATATATATATATATATATATATATATATATATATATATATATATATATTGTTATGATATGTAAAATCAAGAAAATATTGGGTTGTTTAAAATATTTCAAAGTTCAAAAAAACATTAAAATAATTCAGAAAGTATAACCAACAAACATTTCGAAGAAGGAAAGTTATTAAATTCTTGGATTACCTGTACTAAACAAAATGTAAGCTATACATAAATTATTTCTTTGTTATACTTGAGTGACCCGCATAATTTTAAGTGAAATCCAAAGACAATTGAACCGGGTTTTCCAAAAACATTAATGCAGTGATTAGAGACAATAGAAGAGATTGTAGAAAGAGGTTTTTGTTAGTTTTTAAGAATTATAGAAAAATATTATTTGTAAATAAGTTTTAGGAAATTTTATAATTATAGGTAAAAATTTGTTTGTTATCGAAATGAAAAAATGGGGGAATTGTGACGAGTTTTGATTGGCGGAGATTGAAAAGGGTGGGATAGGTATGTAGGAATGAAAGTTTAGCTAGATTTAGGAGAGAGAAAAGATAATCAGTTGGTTTTCCAAGTCTGTAAGACGAACAGTGATTGTTCTCTGGCGGTTCCCGAGATGTAGCAAGCAGTAGTGTTGAATGTTAGTGAGTTTTTGTGGAGTTAGTGTATCTGACAGAAGCTGAAGCAGCAAAATATTGTAAGTCATATGTTTCTACTTATATTCCAAGAGTCACTGTTCAGGCCAACGAGAGATTCAGTTTATCGTAAAGAGAAGATACTCCAAGAGTCATTTTTCACTCGGGCCAACGAGAGATTCAGTTTATCGAGAGAAGAAAGGCTATCATAATTTGAATGATTTGTGCTTTTGAAGGAGATCATTAAGGACGATATACTTGCAACAATCTGTTGTAAGATTGCTGATTACATAGGGAGCGGTTGAGAGGAGATAATATAGTCTACAAGGAACAAGGATTTGGACCACTCATCATCAGAGAGAGATATTTTTGTTTTCTGCAGTTTTTTCTTTTATTAATAACACAATTTTTACACTTAATTTAGAAAGGATATAAATATTTTGATTAGGAGAGTTAGAATAGTTTGGGATTTTGAGATTTCAATTAATATTGTTTGTACCATCAATTTTGATTGTTCACGTACGTAGAACAAAATTTTGAGAATCGTTATATGAGATTTGTTTATTGAAAACTTTTGAGTGTGAAGTTATTTCATTATTTTTATTTCAATATATAGTATTAGATCATATGTGTTTTTTATTATTCCGGTATTCTTTGGACCTTACCTTTCACATGTAATAGCATAGATATTGAAGCACGAATTAACCCTGAGATAAAAGAATTAAAAATTGTGATAGAGTCATAATCATATCATTTAAATAATTTTAATTAATCAAAAAATTAATTAGCTAATTATTGCTTGGCGCACCAAGACTTTAAATATCACAATAACTGGCTTCCAAAACGTGGGGCTTGAAAATATCGCAGCGTTACATTTGAAGGAAGGGAAAGAGATCTGGAATAAGTACAGGTGATCCAGAGATAAAAACATATAACATTGAGGGAATTTGAATTTGAAAGTACTTTGACAATTTTTCCAGGGAATATAAATTTGATTTATTGATTGATCGTAGTTAGTGGATATTTACTGCTATTGAATTATTTGATTTTATTTTCTTTACCAATCGTACATTTGATATTTATTTTGAATTATTTGAATTTTACTGATTGCATATTTGATATTTGTCGTGAAAATTTAATACATTTGGGGAGAAATATTGTCGTGTTCTGAAACATATAGAGTGTTGTAAAATTTCACATTTGGCGGGGACAAAAACAGTAACGAAAAGAAACAACATGTCGACCACAAGGAGTCAAAGCAAAATGCAAGAAAGGAAGGAGGATAACAGAGAAGAGGAAACAATTATTGATGAAGGATCGGATAATGAAGGAAATGCTACAATAATGGAGGAAAGAAAAGAAACAGGGATGCTGGAAAAATTATTAGCAATGATGCAAATACAGACACAAACAATAGAGAAAAACCAAATTGAAACATCAAAGAAAATTGATAAAAATCAACAAGAAACAAAACAGACAATGGAAGAAAACCAACGGGAAACAAGGCTAGCAATAGAACAAAAATTAGAAGAAAATGATAGAAAAATGGAAAAGCGTTTTGACAAATATGAAAATGAGGTAAAAGTCTGTTTAGAAAAAGTCAGAGAAGAAACAGAGAGGAAACTAGAGATGCAGAGAGAAGAAATAGAAACTAAAATGAAAGATATTAAGACTGTACAGAAAGAAGAATTAGAACAGTTAGAAGAAAAATTTGAAATGGCGCTACAAGAAGACAGGAAGGAAGTAGAAAGAAGATTAAAGCAAAATGAAAAACAAATGGCAGAAATTGAACTAAGAGGGGTAGAGAGAAAAGAAGTTATCATCCATGGAACAAGCGAGTCGAAAATACAATTTGGCGGGGATATTCGGAAAACACACCCAGTACCGTTTGTTAAAAATTTGAAAACCAAATTACAACATATTAGATATTTTGACGAGTGCAAAGAAACAATTAGAAACCATTTGAAAGAAGGAGCAGCGTTATGGTATGAAAGCAAGGAAGATGAGTTTGAAAATTGGACAGATTTTGAAAATAAATTTCTCAACTATTTCTGGGGGAAAAATAAACAGAGAGAAATCAACCAAGAGCTACAGAATGGAAAATATCACGAAAACATGGGAATATCTGAAGAAAGATATGCTTTGCAGATATATAACAATTCAAAATATCTAGAATACAAATATTCCACCGAACAGCTGGTAGAAATGATCAGCAGACATTTTGAGGAAACGTTGGAAGATCCCGTGATTTTGAGAAACTATCAAGATATTGATAGTTTGTGCCAATTCCTTCAATTAAAAGAAGCGAAAAGAAAAGAAATGAGAAATAGAAGACAACATGACCAATATAATGGACCGGAAAGAAGGTATTCATCAAATTATGACCAGAGAAACCGACATCCCAGATCAACAAACGAATATAGGCCGAGAAATTACAATAATTACAATAGACAACAAAATTACGATAACCGGAATGATACACAAAATAGAACAAATGAAAATCACAACAGGAATAGAGATGCACAAAATCCTCCGAATATGAATACTAACGAACAAAGGGACAATAGAAATAACCAGAGCTTCCAACAACAAAATAGAAGGGAGATGAATCATGTAGCAATAGGAAACGAAAGACAAATTTCTAATTCTAATCTAATATCTTTAGATGCATTTATAAAACATAAAGCGATTAAAATTGTGATTGATTCTGGCTCGGAGATATCGCTAATCAATAAAAAACTAGTAAAAGAATTAAATTTGGACAGATTTGTGTATAAGATTCTTAGGGTTGATTTAGTGGGTGCAAACAATAAAAATTTGACGACAGTAAACGAAGGTTTGGGAGTACAGATAAGAGTGGGAAACAAATTCCATATTATGAAATGTGTGGTGATTGAAGATTTAAATCATGATATGATAGCGGGAATTGATGAATTGAGGAAAAAAGATATCACCATAAATTTTTCGGAAAATAAACTGGAAATTAGAGCAGAACCAGACAACACAGGAGAAGAAAAGCAAACAGATAGGAAAACAAATTCTGGAAGGATCAATGCACAGGAAAAACGCAAAGAAATCGATATGACTGTAGAGGATAAACCGAAAGTACAAGAACAAGATCTAACAGAAGAGAAAAAGGGAAGGAAGAAAAAGAAGAAGAGTTTGAAAAGAAAGCAGGAAAATAAGATGAAGACCAGAGAAAAACAGGAAATACAAGGTACAGAAGAATTGTTGGCAACCGACGATAAAACAGAATGGAAGCAGGAAGAAAAAGAAGGTATCATCAGAGAAATGAAAGGAATAGAAACATGGTGCTCGGAATACCAAAGGGAATTAGAGGATAAAAAGAAAACAGAAGAAAAAATGGCACTGATGGACGAGAATCCAGAATTTTGTGAAGAAGTATTATGGACAGTGAACACATGTGAACAAAAGGAGGATGAAAGAAAAATAAATTGTGGAGAAAACATGGGAAAGAAAATAGAGAAGATTTTAGGAAACCATGGAGATCTTGTTAATGAAGTAAACCGAGTGGCTAAAAATTATGAACTTTCTTTTAAGGGAAAATACTTGGAAAAATTTAAAACGAAAATATATCCAATCCCGTATAAAGACAGGCAATATACGGGGTATTTTAACATTCACGACATTTATCAGTATCATAAGTAGATTTTAATCACATAGTGAAATAATTTGATCCTAGAAAACTTTTGTCATTTTTAAAATTTAACAAAGAGTTTTCGGCAGATCAAATGGCGGGGATTTGTTATGATATGTAAAATCAAGAAAATATTGGTTTGTTTAAAATATTTCAAAGTTCAAAAAAACATTAAAATAATTCAGAAAGTATAACCAACAAACATTTCGAAGAAGGAAAGTTATTAAATTCTTGGATTACCTGTACTAAACAAAATGTAAGCTATACATAAATTATTTCTTTGTTATACTTGAGTGACCCGCATAATTTTAAGTGAAATCCAAAGACAATTGAACCGGGTTTTCCAAAAACATTAATGCAGTGATTAGAGACAATAGAAGAGATTGTAGAAAGAGGTTTTTGTTAGTTTTTAAGAATTATAGAAAAATATTATTTGTAAATAAGTTTTAGGAAATTTTATAATTATAGGTAAAAATTTGTTTGTTATCGAAATGAAAAAATGGGGGAATTGTGACGAGTTTTGATTGGCGGAGATTGAAAAAGGTGGGATAGGTATGTAGGAATGAAAGTTTAGCTAGATTTAGGAGAGAGAAAAGATAATCAGTTGGTTTTCCAAGTCTGTAAGACGAACAGTGATTGTTCTCTGGCGGTTCCCGAGATGTAGCAAGCAGTAGTGTTGAATGTTAGTGAGTTTTTGTGGAGTTAGTGTATCTGACAGAAGCTGAAGCAGCAAAATATTGTAAGTCATATTTTTCTACTTATATTCCAAGAGTCACTGTTCAGGCCAACGAGAGATTCAGTTTATCGTAAAGAGAAGATATTCCAAGAGTCATTTTTCACTCGGGCCAACGAGAGATTCAGTTTATCGAGAGAAGAAAGGCTATCATAATTTGAATGATTTGTGCTTTTGAAGGAGATCATTAAGGACGATATACTTGCAACAATCTGTTGTAAGATTGCTGATTACATAGGGAGCGGTTGAGAGGAGATAATATAGTCTACAAGGAACAAGGATTTGGACCACTCATCATCAGAGAGAGATATTTTTGTTTTCTGCAGTTTTTTCTTTTATTGATAACACAATTTTTACACTTAATTTAGAAAGGATATAAATATTTTGATTAGGATAGTTAGAATAGTTTGGGATTTTGAGATTTCAATTAATATTATTTGTACCATTAATTTTGATTGTTCACGTACGTAGAACAAAATTTTGAGAATCGTTATATGAGATTTGTTTATTGAAAACTTTTGAGTGTGAATTTATTTCATTATTTTTATTTCAATATATAGTGTTAGATCATATGTGTTTTTTATTATTCCGGTATTCTTTGGACCTTACCTTTCACATGTAATAGCATAGATATTGAAGCACGAATTAACCCTGAGATAAAAGAATTAAAAATTGTGATAGAGTCATAATCATATCATTTAAATAATTTTAATTAATCAAAAAATTAATTAGCTAATTATTGCTTGGCGCACCAAGACTTTAAATATCACAATAATATATATATATATATATATATATATATATATATATATATATATATATATATATATATATATATATATATATGGCGAATTGTTATTAACAGCGCAACAAATATATTTTAATTGTAAATTAAGAATTTTATAGAACAATTTCCAGTAGTAGAAAAGTCAAGATATGTGGTTTAATAATCTAAACCTTTGACTTGTCAAGTAAATTGTAGTACAAATTAAAATAGTTGTCAATAAGTTAATAAAAAGTTTTTTTTTATTAACTTATATGTAAGGTTATTAGCGGGTTTTACAGATTTTACAGTTGTTATTAAATATACTTATTACAAATTGCGTATTAAATTACAAATAATAAATTACCAAATTCCAAAATGATACATATAATATAACTTAAATTTTGTGTAGTAAACGTATGTCCTTGAAAATTGTAGTTTAGTGCCAATCCTAGTTTGAACGTTTTTAAGGTTAGCCTTATTAGAATTCCACATTTGTTGCCAATTTTTTAGACAGTGCTGTTTAATAATGAGCTGGATATCACTGAATTGAATTGTAGTCATTATTTCAGTTTGTTCGTTAGTAGCATATTTCTTTGCTAATTCAGCTACTTTTTCATTTCCTGCGATACTTGTATGTGATGGTACCCAGAAAAATTTAACGTTCACGTGTCTATTTTGTAGGTGATAAAGTGCTAACTGTATTTGTTGCAGGATTGTTGGTTGTAAAGAGTCAGTAATGATAAGAAAGTTTGAGCTTGCATGACTCTTACACATGTCTAATGCTTTTAAAATGGCGATTGCTTCTCCCGTGAAAATGCTGCAGAATTGAGGGATGCGAACTGCATATTCAGACTTTCATAGAATAAAGGCCGCTTCATGTCCGTTTTTAGTTCTTGACGCATCAGTAAAAATCTTGTTATAACCAGTGTATTCTGATATCCGTTCTTGATATAATTTGTTAATGCTTATGGGATTTGTGGTACTCTTTGGATAGGCCGTAAGGGATATATCAATAGTAAGAAAATTAATAGTCCAGGGAGGTGTAGTTCGTTGTGAAGGATAATAATGTGTCAGATGCTCCATGTCAAAACCATATCTCGTTAAACGTTCTTTAAGGGGTGGATATTTAATTTGTTGATGGCAATGAGTAGATGTATATATTTTTAAAGAAGTGGATAGTTTGTGTTATTAGGGTTGGAAGACAGTCTCGTAGCATAATTTAAAGAAATGTGTTGTCTTCGTATTGATTGGGGGGATTCATCTAGGATAACTTGAAAACTTGAAACAGGACTAGTTCGGTAAGCACCCAGAATAAGTCTTAAACATGTGTTTTGTATAATGTCTCATTTTTTAAGAATATAATTACTAGCAATTGAATAGCATATTGCACCATAATCCAGTTTACTTCGGATTAATGATTGGTATATATGCAGCAATTTTGGGGTGTCCGCTCCCCAAGATCGGTTTGATAGAATTTTAAGGAGATTTATTTTAGATTGGCAGGAAACGACTAGATTTTTAATATGTTCTGCCCATGTTAGCTGACTGTCCAGTCTCAAGCCAAGAAAGTCAATGCTCTCTACTTGTATTAGGTTGATACCATTTAGAGTAAGTGTAGTTTTGCAATCAGTTTTTCTTTTATTAAATACGATGAAACGAGATTTATCATCTGAGAACGTAAAACCAGTTTTTTGGGACCAGTCTTTTAGTTTATGCAGAAATGATTGCAAAATTTTTGAGGCTAGTGTAATATTGCAGCTACTAGTATATACAACTAAGTCATCTGCATACAGATCTGCTTTCAAAGGTAGCTTTATCTCTTGAGCGATATTATTAATTGCTATTAAAAATAGAGTGGAGCTTAAGGTTGAGCCCTGTGGAATACCGTTTTTAAGACATTCTGTTTGTGAAGTAATTCCATTCACACGTACTTGGAATACTCTATTATTCATGAAATGTTTTACAAAAGCAAGAAAATTTCCTTGGATACCCCAGTTAGATATGGTTTGTAAAATGTTGTATCTCCATGCAGTATCAAATGCTTTATTTTTATCAAAAAATATGACAATTACTTTCTGGTTATTTCTAAAAGACTCACATAATATTGTCAATAGCTACTACGGCATCATGAGTTGATCTGCCTTTTCTGAAACCCCTTTGAATATGGCTTAATAATCGGTTTTTTTCAAAAAACCATATTAATCTGTAATTGAAAATTTTTTCTAGTAGTTTGTATGTAATATTTGTAAGAGAAATTGGTCTATAGGAAAGAGGGTCAGTTTTTGATTTGAAAGGTTTTAAAATGGGAATAATTGTTGATTCAGACCAGATTGATGGAAATTTTTTATTAAGGTAAATGTGATTGAAAATGTCTAAGAGAATTAATTTTCCTGTGTACGGCAAGTTTTTGATAAATATTATTGGTATATTATCAGGACCCGATGAAGTGTTTTTTGATTTATCTAGAGCTTTTTCAAATTCTTTATATATGATGGGAAAATTTAGTGGATTATCACTATCTACTATAGATATTTCTGTCATTTCACGTTTATTTTTGAAATCTAAAAATGCGGGATCGAAGTTTGGATTGCTTGAATTTGTCTTATATATAGCTGACATAATATTACTAATTTCTTGTTTGGAAGATATTAATTTGTTTTTATAAGAAAGAGTGTTAATGTGAATTGAGTCTTGTTCACCTCTTAGTGTACCTACTTTATTCTAGATTGTAGTCAAATGTGTTGATGAATTTATGGTGGAGACATAATTTGACCATTTTTCTTTTTTACTTTTTTTAATAAGATATTTAGTTTTTGCCCTAAGTTTTTTAAAGTTGTTAACATTTTTTGTTGTTTTATGTCTTTTTAAAACATTGAAAGCATGTTTGCTAGATTTCATAGCTAAAGCTATTTCTTCATTCCACCATGGTACTGGTTTTTGTTTACAAGGTTTTGTTTTTCCCACTGCAATATTAGCGCATTTTAGTATAATATCATTGAAGTGATGAAGAGACAAATCTATGCTTTCTTCTAAAATAAAGTTCGTAATTTAATTATTTATTAGATCTCTATATAAGTCCCAGTTTGCTGAGTTTAATTTCCATTTTTGGTAAACAGGAATATTCGGTTGATCATGCCCAATGATTTCAATTGTTAGAGGAAAATGATCACTATAATAAAGACTATTCCAAGAAAAACTTGTAGCTAATGAGTGATCACACAACGAAATATCGATGGCAGAAAAAGTACTATTGTGGGAGCTAAAATGAGTAGGTTTACCAGTATTCATTAATATTAGATTTTGATTATCTATTAATTTCTGTAGAAGTCTACCACATTTGTCTGTTTTTATACTACCCCATGTGATATTATGACAATTCAAGTCACCAAGTATTAGTTTGGGAGCAGGAATATCATCGATTAAGTGCTGTAAGTCTTCAAGTACATTTTCATTTGGATGAGGGAGGTAAATGTTACATATGTTAATAGGTCTGCAGTTGATATTGCATGATATAGATACAGCAACGGCTTCCAAATTAGTGTTTAGGTGAATTTTTCTTGCTTCTACACAATTTTTTACGAAAATACTTACTCCGCCGATGGCGTGTTCTGTGTAGCGATTTTTGAGAAAGCTAGTATAGTTTTTAATATGTAAGTTTTTAGTTTTAAGATGTGTTTCCTGTAAACAGATTACTAGGGGAGACAATTCTTTCATTAAAATATTAAGAGATTCTACGTTGTTGTAATATCCGTTTAGGTTCCATTGTAAAATAAATGTATTAGCCATTTTGGGTACCTGACTGAGAAACAGAGATATCACTTTCTATATCCGATGAGGAATCAGTGATATTGAGTTGTAATCTTTTTCTTAGCCTTGTTAATTTGGATTTTATACCGCGGTCTAAAATATGATTATGTGCAAATAATAGAGTATTTTTAAATGATATCATATCCGTTGTGTAGTTTTCTACAATGGAGTTAGGGTTTTATGAGTTTAAGGCATTTTGTAACGCATCACAGATAACATTAAAATCAAGAGGAAATTTTGGGGACCTAGACTCAAATTTATTTTTAATGGTCTCTAACTCTTTAATAATATCAGAGGGTGAGGCTTTTTGGAGTTTCATTATGTGTTTAGGTTTTGCAAAAGGAGTTGTGGCAGTCGATGTTTCTTGTATATCAGGTGAGGTAGATATTTGTCTTTTGGTTGTGTGAGGAGGTACTTCGGTATTTAATGGGGGAACATTTGTTTTATTGGTTTTTTCTGTTTACAAAGTGTGTTCTTCTAATGATGGTTGATCAGATACTAAGGTTTCAGTGTTAAGAATTTGAACGTTAGTGTGGTCGGTATCTATTAAGGGAGATTGTTGTGGAATTACAGTCTCAGGTTGATATGGGCTATTAATGTTGAGGGTTGTTTGTTGACATGTTGATGGACAATCAGTTTCTTGATGTCCTTTTGTTGCACACTTAGTGCAATTTAAGTTGTCGAGGGTAAATTATATACGGTAGTTGGTGTTGTCATAGTAAATTGTAACAAAGTCTGGGATAAGGATAGTATCATCAGGAGTAACAAACACTTGGCGGCGAAAGCTTAAAACATGGCTGTATGCAGTATCCGGCATGCCTACTTTCAAAAAAGTTTTTCTAGATACTGTTTGAAGTCCCAGCTTTTTCAGTTCATCTTCTATCAAAGTGTTTGATACGGTAGGGCAGACATTAGAAATGACGAGTCTTGTGGCTGGGGTGATTAATCTTTTTTTTTTTTTATTTAGAAAATCGCATCGACCAAATGGCCATTAGCGAAAAATTAGTGGATTACATTAGGTACAATTACTTTATTACAATTTGGTTTATTAAATATTGTGGTACTTATTAATGTCTTTCAAGAAATTCAGAGTATTGTTAAAGTTACAGTCTGCACCTAGAGCTTCTATAAGTGTTCCTGGTATCTTGTTATTGTTTCGTTGTTGATTGTAGAGGGGACATTCACATAGTAGGTGCCTTATTGTTAGTGTCGTATTACACGTTTCACATCGCGGCGGTTCGCACTTTTTAATTAAGTAATCATGCGTTAACCTAGTATGTCCGAGTCTGAGGCGCGTTATTATTATTTCTTGGCTTCTTGACTTAGGTAACACATTCCATGCCTCTATGCTGGGTTTCACTTGTTTTAATTTTGAATTCGACACATT
Organism: Diabrotica undecimpunctata; assembly: GCF_040954645.1. Classification (NCBI taxonomy): domain Eukaryota; kingdom Metazoa; phylum Arthropoda; class Insecta; order Coleoptera; family Chrysomelidae; genus Diabrotica; species Diabrotica undecimpunctata. The sequence goes on from NC_092813.1 coordinate 6,955,518, forward strand.
CCATTTATTTTTCCACGCACTTAAGATTGATTTTTTTATATAAGCTTTTATATCCGTTGATACTGATGTGTTTACGATCTCGGAAACGTCACTCACTATCGCGTCTTTCGCACTATGGTCAGCAGTTTCGTTGCCTTTTATTCCTATATGGGATGGGATCCAGATGAAATTTATCTCATTATGATCGATATAAGCCTGAAGAAGGACTGTTTTAATTTTTTTTTAAACGCGGGTTTTTTGGATACAGTTGTCGGATGCTTTGTATGGCACTAAGTGAGTCTGTTACGATAATATATTTGGAGTTTGTTGTCAGATTGATTAGTTCTATGGCGCGATAGAGAGCATACAGTTCAGCTGTATAGATAGTACTAACATTAGATAGTTTGAATTTAAGGACCTTCTTTGGAGTTACTACAGACGCTCCCACACCTTCGGATGATTTTGAACCATCAGTGTATATCTGGGTATGATTTTTATAACGACTAATGATTTTTTTAAAATGGGAAATAATTAGATCAGGATTAGTGGAGTTTTTATCAAATGACGTAAGTTCAAAGTTATATGATGGTATGTTTTGAATCCAAGGTGGATTATGATCATATGTGTATGGAAGACATTCAGGTATGACAATATCAAACAGATGCAAATGGTCTTTTATTCTTTTATAGAAAGGTTTATTAGAACGGTGATTTGCATTAAGGTTTGGGTAATTATCAGTAAAAGTATTTCTATAGACAGGATTTTTTGCATTATCCTTAATTTTTGTTGCATATGTTAGACTAAGGTAAGCTCTTCTATCATTTAACGACAATTCATTTGCTTCGCAAAGTAAACTTTCAATCGGTGTTGTACAAAAGGCTCCCAGGCATATTCTGAGTGCTGTGTTATGAATAGTATCGAGCTTTTTAAGTACTGATTTCGATGCTGAGTCGTAAGCTATAGCCGCGTAGTCTAGCTGTGATCGTATAATAGTTCTGTATATAATTAGCAATGTACTCCTGTCTGATCCCCAATTCTTGTGTGCTAGAATTTTTAGTAAATTTAATCTTCTGTAACATTTACATGCTAGATTATTGATATGTTCTTTCCAATTCAACTTTCTGTCAAAAGTAACTCCTAGCAATTTTAGCGAATCTTTTTGTTGTAGTGATTGGTTGTATAGATATAATGAGATTGGTGTACTGACTTTGTTTTTAGAAAATACTATATATTTAGTTTTAGTTGTTGAAAAGATAAATCCAGATTCCTTTGACCATTTGTCAATATCTAACAAGAAACTCTGTGCAAGTTGTGAGAGGTTGTTTAAGTTTTTGCTTTGACCAAATATTACGAGATCGTCAGCATATAAGCGGCCTTTAAGTGGAAGTTTTAAATTTCGTAGAACATCATTTATGGCAATTAAAAATAGCGTAGGACTTATAACAGATCCCTGAGGAATTCCATTTTCCAATTCCACTTTTGACGACAAATTACCATTTACTCTAACTTGGATATATCTTTTATATAAAAAGTTTTTTATAAATGCAAGGCAATGTCCTTTGATTTCTAAATCGTACAGTAATCTGATGATACGGTGGCGCCAAGCTGTATCAAAGGCTCTTTCAATATCGAAGAATATTCCAATACATTTTTGATTAAGGGAGAAGGCTTCATGTACACTGCTTTCTAGGTCTATAATATTGTCTAGAGTTGATCTATTTTGTCGGAAACCACTTTGTTCAGGAATAATAATATTTCGATCTTCAAGTGTCCAGAGGAGACGACGGTTGACCATTTTTTCTAACAGTTTGCATGCAGTACATGTTGGCGCAATTGGTCTATAAGACTCAGGATCTGTTTTGGAGCATTTTGGTTTTAATATAGGTATTATAATAGAATCTCTCCATGCTGTTGGAAATTTCTGTTCTGTCCAAATAATATTAAATATATTAAGAAGATGATTGTGTGCATTCTCAGGTAAATGTTTAAGAAAAACCATTGGGATGTTATCTGGACCCTCACTAGTCTCTTTAAATGAGTTTAATGCATCTTTGTATTCATTTATACTAAATTTGGTGTTTAAAGCATCTGTGTCATCTACAAACGGTATAATTACATTGCATTCTTCGTTCTGTTTAAAGTTGATAAAATTATTATTATAATTGCTTGTATTAGATCTATTTTTATACGTATTAGCAAATTCTTCTGCTATTTCTAGGTCATCTGTGATTATTTTATTATCTTTCTTTAGTTGAGTGATTTTATTATAAGCCGGTATTCCAGATATTTTTTTGACATTCTTCCACATTTCAGACATAGGGGTCCTACTGTTTATACTGGACAGAAATTGAGCCCACGAATTTCTTTTTGAAGTTTTTACTACTAACTGAGCTTTAGCTTTAAGTTTTTGAAATTCTATTTTATTGTTAAGTGTTTTATGTCTTTTGTATTTGTTAAAGGCTTTTTTGGAAGCTTCGATCGATGTCTTACATTGTTCATTCCACCAAGGAACTGGTTTATGTTTTGTAATAGGTGCAGTTTTCTTAATGGTTTCTTCGGCTGCTTTTAATATGATGCTGAAGAAGTTTTCGATGTCTGTGTCAATACTGTTGGATATTTTACAGTTTGTGGCATGTTTTTCTATGATATCTTCAAATAATGTCCAATTTGCTTCCTTCGTTTTCCACCTAGGGGCGTGCTTTCCATTTTTGGGCTTGAACAAGTTATTGGTGGTTATTATTGGGTAATGGTCACTGTTATAAGTGTAGTCTAATCTGTTCCATGTCATTAATGCAGAGAAGTTATTATCCGCTATCGTTAAGTCCAAGGGCGTTGATTCGCCTGTTTGTATATTGAATCTTGTAGGGCGTCCATCATTCAACAGTGATAAGTTATACTGATCTATTAATTCTTCAATAATAAGTCCTCTTTTGTCGTCATATGTAGAGCCCCAAATACTGTTGTATACATTAAAATCACCTGTTAAAATACGCGGAGAAGGTATTTGTCTCACGAGGTTAAAAAGGTCCTGTTTGTCAATTGGTTGTCCTTGGGGTAAGTAAATCGTGCAAATATTTATTTTTGTGGTCCCTTCTAGAGAAATAGCTACAGCTTCTAAATGTGTTTGTAGGGGTAACCTACTTGCGGTTAATTTGTTATTCACAAGAATTGTCACTCCACCGCTTGCTATTCTTTGGTTTACTCTATTTTTTTAAAAACTTTGATAATTATGTAAACAAGTTTCTTGGTTGCTCTTAAGATTCGTTTCTTGAAGACAAATAATATCTGGTAGATACTCTGATTGTAGAATTTTTAACATCGGTAAGTTATTATAGTATCCGTTTATATTCCACTGAATAATTGAATTAAACGACGCCATTTTTACTTTCTAGTTATAAAAAAGTTTTAATTTTATTAAGACTCTGGGTCTGTGTCAAGTAAAATGTCATTTTCGTTGTCGGTAGAAGAAAGTTCGTCATTTAGGTGTTTTGAAATTTTTTTTCTAAGTTTGGTGCATTTGATTTTAAGAGATCTATCTGTTATGTGAGCATATAAGTTACTAATCATTGCTAGTAATCCAGTAAAATCATGTGTATAATTAGTTATAGTGGTGATAATATTTGGAGAACCTGGTGCGTTTTCTAACAGATCTATAAATTGGTCGTGATTAAGGATATATGGTGGTGAATGTTCATTTATTATTGTTTTTAGGTCAGTATCAGAACTTTTCTTGGGTTTTTTGTTGGGTTTTTGTATATGGTTTCCTAAAATTTATTTCTGTTTGTTTATCTTTTTCTGACAGAGCTGGTGTATATGTTGGTGAAGGTGATAGAATTTCATCTACGTCACGCTTACGGCTTGTCTGTTGAGTAATATCTAGTGATATTGCGCTGTTATTTTCTGGAGGTGTAATGGTATTGGTAACTGAGGATGCTTTTGGTTCGACATGTTCAGGATTTGTACTGTTTGTTAAGGAAGTAGATTGCTGATTGGGAAGTTTTTGTATGGTGTCCATTTGTGAAGGAGTATTTAACGATGTTGAAATAGTTTGAGGTGTGGGTGTTGGTTGAGAGTTTGTGGGATTTTTACAATTATTAGCATTATGTCCTTGCTGTTTGCAGTTAAAGCATAACTGATTATCTTACGATAAGAAAATTCGATAGGATTTGTTATCGTAATTAATCAAAAAAAATTCTGGTAAAGGATTTATAACAGGGTTGATAAAAACTTGTCTTCTAAAACTGTAAATATGATTGAATTCCGGTAAGGTAGAGCTAATACGAAGAAAGGTCATTGATGACACTGGCTTGAGACCTAGGTTTTCTAATTCGTGAATAAGAATATCATGGGGAATTGAGGGGCATACATTCGATAGAACTAACCTATCCGCTGGAGTAATATATTTTCTAGCTTGAACTGGTTCACCATTTATTAGTATTATACCATCATATACCTGCATAAAGTTATCCACAATTTCTTTGCTCGCTAGATACATGCATACTCGATTATTGGAGAGCCTTGAAGAAAATAAGATGTTTTTGGGCTGTATAAGTGCTCCTAGTGGTATGAGGTAGTCCTGTAGGCGTAATCCATCCTTTGAAGAGAAAACAATCGCTTGTTCAGGACTAGGATATGTATGTTGGATTAGAACTTTTGAGTAGGATTTAACTGTGTTGGTATGTTGTGGTACAGAGTTAATTACGTTGGAACTTCCATCTGATGTTACGGACATGATGAATCCTCTATATGCGATTTTAACAGGACTTTATTTTATATATAGATTAAATCAAATAAAGTCCGACTCTGTTTATTTTAAAACTAGTTGATCGGCTGGTAATTACCAAATTAGCTGAATAACGATAAGAGTACAACTAGTTTTTTTGTAACTACAGTTATTGATAAGAATATGACATTGATGCTTAAAAGTAATATTTCTAATCAAACTATGATTAACTGGAAAGAAGTACTTACGGCACTTAATAAATCACTGTAAACTTCTTTGATATATCACTTTTAATTATTTAAATTTATACGTTTTCTATTAAAAACTATAAAAGTTGTGGAGCTTAAAATTAAGTCGACTTTAATGCCTGACATTCAGGGCCGGATCGATGATTAATCTTCTAATTTCAATTTTTGTATTGTTCAATGTTAGTGAATTATCTGCTTGCAGTAAAGAATCCACGACATTAGTACTGGTGAGGTAAATATATACTCTATTGTTTGAGATACGTGAGGCAAATAGGATATTTTTTGGTTGCACTAAATGTCCCACAGCAATAATGTATTCATAAATTTTGACGCCATTGATACTAGAGAGAACAACAGCTTGCTCTTTGGTCGGATATTTGAAAGAAGTAAGGGCACTGGCATATGTATTTGGTTGGTTGGTATGGTGAGATGCCGAAGCTTCTTCATCAGGATTTCCATCCATTTTTAAATTTATTCCGCATACTTCGCCAACTAGATCCTCGAGACGGCCCTGTCTCGAAAGCCGGTAGGAACAGAAGGTAAGAACAAAAAGTGGTTTCTTATCGGTACTCTTGGATATCAAGTTTTGAGGTTAAAGTATTAATCAATAGTTAATATTTAGAAATATGCTACTCACAGTTATAATTTATAGCAAAAATTAGCACACTAACTATACTGGTTTCACTGATACACTTTAAAAAAAATATTTGTTTAAATTTTTAGAAAAATATTATTAATTCAGGAGACGATTTAGTTGCTGTATTTCAGTACTATCTCCAGGACCGAAATCATAAAAATAAGTTTTAAATAAATATAATAAAATTTCAATTTAAATATTTAATTTTCTTGTAAGCCGTTACTTTTGTTATTCTGCAGCTGTGTAATGATGCAGTAGTCCGTAGAGTGACGAGTAATAAAAAGCATTGTTTTAAAAAGTCATTTGTAAATTTAATGAAATATTCAGACAACACTTTTCCTTGGTCCTTTATATACAATCTTTGGTTGGAGCCTTTTACTGCAACATTTCCCATTCTCTTGAATGCTAGTTTGCATTATGTTTAAGCTTTATGTCTCGTGTTAAGCTTGCATATTAATCAAGGTGGTTAGCTTTTAAGAGCTTTGCTTATTAACTCTAAAGGTTCCTTTTGGTATATTAATTAACTTGTTACAATTTTCGGCAACTGATAAAACACATTATTCTATGTGTAATGTTTGAGCTAAGATTTTATGGTTTGTCAAAATTAAATAACTTTCTATAGTTATTTGGATTAAAAATTAGGCTACACTCGACTTGGAAATGTGTGATAGCACAGTTTTTATGATAGAAGATTACCTGACATGGGGGTGTTTTTTTTTTTTTTTTTTTTCTGAAAAATGGCTTTGGCAGAGCCAATTAGCCAGACTTGTTTGTATTTATTGTTAAAATCGACTGCATTTCAATTATTATTGATTGCAGATTCATAGTCAAATGTTAGTACTACATATAGCTAATATTTTTATGGATAGGTACATACATTTTGTTTTGATATATTTTTATTTTGTATTTTTTATTCTTTTATTATTTTCTTGTTTTTTTTTGTTTTTTGTTTTGTTGCTGTTTTGATTTTTTTTTTGTTTTTTGCTTTTTTTTGTTCTTTTTTTTTGGATTTATTTTTTTGTTTTTTGTTCTATTTCTATTTTCTTAACTCTTTTATTTTTTTTTTAATTTGTGGTATACTTTTTTTTTGTTTTTTTTTTTGTTTTTTTTTTCAAACCATATTAACAGATTACGCCTATATACTATTTACAACTTATATTTACATATTTTAACATGTTTGTAAATGCAATGAAGAATTTCCATATTATTTGAAAATATTAAAAGATTAAGGTTTGTTGGAAAACAACACTTAGAATTTATTAATTCCTTATAAAGTTCGTTTATATTAATAATTTGTAAATCACATTCTAATATAATATGTGTTAGATCGCCTATTTTACCACAAGTACAATTGGGAGTATTTGATAAGCCGATTCCATGCATGTAAGATGGCGTAAGAGCATGATCTGCTCTCAGCCGATTAATGGTCTTTATAAAATGTCGATTAGATTCTGTGTAGAACCATCTTATGGAGGGTATCCTAGTATTACAATGATAAAAGTTTAAGCCAGTCTTACATTCTCTGTAATGTAAATGCCAATTATTTTTAAGTTTTTGTCTACTAACGGTGTCAATATCTGTCGCTGGAATTAAATTTCTGTTTACTTTTTCTCCAAGCATGTATGCTGATTTAGCCAAATTGTCAACGATCTCATTGCCTTTTATTCCCGAATGGCCCTTGATCCATGTAATTGTTACATTTAAATGGGGGTGTTTATATCAACATTAGTTATTTACTTCTTCACACAAATTACAACTCACACGTTATTTATTTTTAAAAACGAAACGCATTTTTGGGGACTCACACAAATAGTGTATTCGTCCAGGTACTAAACCAAGTAGGGGAATTACCGCGAGCTATTCACTTGTCTAAATTTCTTCGGTTAATCTATTGTTTCGTTACGGTACGATTGACGATTTGACGTATTATAAGCAAAGCAAAGTAAGTTAATGTTTATGTTACCGTTGATACACTTTCGCCAAAGATGAATTATTTAATTAAGATGTCGTTTCAAATAGACCAATACCAAAAATGTCCAGAAGTTAGTTGAGGAAGTGTGGCGTAATTATTATAAGTTACAAAAAAAAAGTCCGACAAAAAACTTAGTATTATTACCTCTAAGTAAATTGAAGAAAAATTCGAAGCAGCGACTAAGAATAATTCCGATCTACTACGTTTTTTTAAGATAAGTTATGAAACCTGAAATGTTTTGGTACAAAAACACTTTGGAGCTCAAAAGTAACTTTTATAGCAAAACAGATTTAACTGCAACGATGAAGATTTGACACGACCAAACACGACAGACGTTGGTTGATGCGGTGTTGCTTAATCGAATATTATTTTAGAGGTTGTCCGTCCATTGAACTGTAATATTAATACTCCATAATTAATGTAATGAGTTTATAATTATATTTATTATCAGAGCACTAATATTAGAGTTAAAATGTTTGAGGTAACTGATAAAATATGTTATTTGCTAAAGTTATTAGTCATAATAATTAAAATGAACTGAATGGATGGAAGTCTATTAAATTAGAAAGCTAAATTTGTTTCATACTGAGAATTGTGCGATATTTAGTTAAAATAAATTGTTTCCAACGGTTGTGGAAATAAGCTTATAAAAATAGATTTACCTGTTTTTATTTTCAAAAATCATCAAGGTCGCTATTTTCGCTGATGGAATTTAATTGTAAATCGTCGCTATCTAAATCTTCCTCTGGATTAATAACAATACGATCTACGACTACATCAATTAGTGGTTCCTTTGATATCAATTCACGTTCAGTTGCGATTTGTCTGTTATTTTTTCGACTCCTCCACAGGAAAGGTTTGAAAAAATTCGTCCGACAGCTGCTGGATTGACGTAAATGTAAAGTTTACATTTCTGGCTCCCACCTGATTTCAAAGCTGCCCAAACCATTTGAATAGGATTTAAATATGAATAGTATGGTGGGAGTCTAAATACATTATGTCCTTGTGCTCGTATAATTCTATCGATTGAATATTTTACATAACGTGGTTTATGCAATTTTATTATGTTATAGAGATCAGGCTTTAACATAGAGGCAGTACATGTAATATTTCTTTCCTGAAGCCATTCTTGCATAACAGACTTATCGTTGATAAGTGTGTTCGATGCAGATGTGAGACATTTGTCTTCCTGTGTTTTATAGTATGGCGCATTATCTAATACTACGAGTATTACACTATTCGGAGGGAAGTTACACAAACGATGTTCGTCCAACCATTTTTTAAAATTTACATAGTTCATGTCATTATGATAGTCTTCAGATTTTGACGTCGACTTCTACCTTAAATAAGAACCAGGAACAAAACCTTGTTCATTTCCTGCCCCAACAATAATTAAACGTTGCTCTTTTGACACTTTTTTTAAGTCCATTATTACTGGTATCACACAAATTGTTTTTTGCAATATGGCTCGTAAGTAAATAGGTTTCGTCAGTAAGCACTATAAATTTATTTGCATCTCTTGCCTTCTTGATTTTCCTCAGATATTGCAGCCTTAAATGTCTAATTTAGTGTTTCTCTATCAACATGTTTCTGTTTTTTCCAGCGAAACCTAAATTTGTAGAATTCCATCCTCATACTTTCTCTACTTCCTGCATAATTCAATTCATTTACAAATTTTTGGTGAATTTTATTAATTGTGGAAACGTGTTTATCGCAACGATAAAAATCATATATTTGTCTCCATAATATACTTTGATCACATGGATCTAGCTGTATTTTTGAGGACTTTTTTTGTCGTTTATTAGGTATGGAGAATCAGGGGGTTTCTCCATTTTTAACCTCTCGACCTTCTTTAGCGATTTTTCTGACGCTGGATAAACTAAAACCTATAACAATTGAATATTATATTAACTTTTTCCTCTTATTCGATTATTTTCTATCTTTCTATAACACCACCTCTCGTTATGTTCGATTTATACCAAAAAAAAATGGTAATCTAGGTATGCAAAACATTTATATATAAATATATGTATATATATTATACATATTTTATATATATACTCGTATATATATATATATATATATATATATATATATATATATATATATATATATATATATATATATATATATATATTTCTTTGTAGTACCAATTGACTTCTGGACGAAAAGTATTCCCATTTGGCATCCGTGAATATTCACGGGCCACAATATACAGCGAATTCTGTTGCGGTACCAATTGGCATCAATCGCTGTTGCGGTTTCTTTGGCATCGATTGGCTTTGGACCTTTAGCATCCATTGGTTTATGACTTAAGTCGACAATAATACCTAAAGGTTTCGGTGGAATTCTACCTGAGTCAATTCATCTGTTCAGTCATTGTAATATTTTGTTGTCGAAACGGATGTTTAAAAATTTAACTTGTTAGAGTATATTACTCTATCTATAAATTGTAGGCAGGTAGTTATTGCTTTTTTCGAGATTGAATATTTTTCTTTTAAAATTATGACAGCTTCAAATTTGATTTAATTTGCTAAATACTTTTATTTTACATTTTTTAAGCTCAGTAATTTAAAAATGTTTTATCGTCTTTTAACAACTTCTAGTCTGATTATTCCCTGAGTAAAAGAGCTCTGTTGTAATGAATTATTTGGTATTACTAAAGAAATTCTGGTATAGTAGGATTAAATGTTAAAATTAAATGTTACAATGATTGTAACTTCATGTCTTGGGCTGTTACGTCGCATTATGGGCTATATGGGCTGTATTTTCTCGTTCTTGTTCGTATTTCTCTTCGATTTGCATTTTCGATGACACTTTCCAATATTTTAGCAAATTCAAAGTCCATGAAAAATACTTAGAAAGCAAACAAAAGTACTTATAAGAGTATACGACCATTTGATAACACTCACTGTGAAAATTTTTGCAAGTGAAGATGTTTAAGACAACAGGCACATTATTGCCGAACGCAAAGTGCACATAACTTTCTCCTTTATTTTTTGGTATCTGACTTCTTACAACTGTGTGTATTTTTCTTTCCTCTGCCCATACTTCTCGTACGTCACTGAATCTGGTTTGATGTGGTATTATATAATAATAGATGCACAATCAAAACGAACCAGATTCTTTTACATTAAAAAGAGATAAAATATTATGTCCATATACTATGAAAAGCAATAATTAAAAAAGAGTCGTATTTTAACACATATTTGTTTTTCTTTAACCGTTTGTTAATAAATAATATATCAAAATTTATTCGACATAATGTATGTTTTATTTTAAGGCTGTAACATAAAAATAAGAATTACCTGTTATGAAGGCACTACATAGGTAATTATTATCTGTACCTAACAAAAACCAATTTTATCAAAATCAACCTAGTTTGAAATATATGGAGTCTCGATTATATCTCATGGTTGTGTTTGCCCTACGTAGAAAAAAATAAAATAAAATTACTGAAATCTCTTGGGAATTGAAGTACTCAAGAATTGAAAAGATGTTGAAATTACTGTAACTTTGAAGAAGTTGAAAATCAAATGTTTAAAGGTACACTTCTTTTAAACAAAATTCAGAATCAGTATTTTATCTCTTAACTTCATTAGAAGTGAATAATAAAGAAGTTATATACATACAAAAGGTTTTTGTAAGAAACACAGTTGCAAACATATAATTTACAAAATTTCTTGGTCTCTCTTTTTAAAATGGCGATACATAGCTTTCAACGTAAACAAAGTTTTAGGAGTAGTGTCTACTTAATAGCTTCTAATGGTAATAGTGGGTTAGGGACAATTAAAACCTAGTTAATGTTTAAAATTTGCCAATGTTTTTACTTTATTTTAAGTCTTTATCAAGGCTATACATGGCACATACCTATAATGGTACATAAAATGATCCATTGTGATTTATATACAGTGAGGTCCTAAGGTAACGGATAAATTCAATATTTTTGTAACTAAAAATCTTTTGACGAAATCCTCATGTAGGTCGGTTTTTATTTTTTGTTGTGCATTTTTTTCAATAGAATCTTTTTATACAGGGCGTGTCGTGTAACAGTGGCCAATACCAACTTTCTTATTTTAGATACAATACCCTGTGTATTATTATATTTTTGAATTTCTTAGAATATTAGGTAAAATTTATATTTAATCTTCTATTCTTATCTTTAACCGTTTTTAAGTAATCGAGGTTGGAAAAGTGACATTTCGTGTATTTTTCCTCACAAAATCTAAACAGTTCGACCTAGAGTAAAATGGTTTTTACATTATTACTTACACATTACTTTTTAATATGCTATCTAGTGGTATCAAACCCAGAGATGATAGGATTATATTCAAAATGACAAATTTTGAAATTTAGGGCCGACCACGACAATTTTCGTATTTTATTTTTATTTAATACCACTAGATAGCATATTAAAAACTAAGATAGTAATATAAAAACTAATTAAAATGGACCAAATCCAATAGTTGGCTGTATACCCTGAATCAATATAAAGACAAAAGCTTTTTGTAAATACAAAAAGCTTTTGTCTTAATATAAAAACCATTTTACTCTAGATCGAACTGTTTAGATTTTGTGAGCAATTGTCACTTTTCCAACCTCGATTACTCAAAAACAGTTAAAGATAGGAATAGAAGATTGAATATAAATTTTATCTAGAATATTCTTAGAAATCAAAAGATATAATAATATACAGGGTGTTGTATTTAAAATAAGAAAGTTGGTATTGGCCACTCTTACACGACACGCCCTGTATAAAAAGATTATATTGAAAAAATGCACAACAAAAAACAAAAATCGACCTGTACGAGGATTTCGTCAAAATATTTTTAGTTACAAAAATATTGAATTTATCCGTTACTTTAGGACTCACATGTCGTATGGAAATAATCAACATTGACCACACCGGGTTTATTTAAAAAAAAATAGCCTCGATAAAAACGTAAAATAGGTAAAGTCTATACGTTAGCAATTGTACAAAACCCACTATTACCATTAGAAACATAGACTAGTTAGAAACTTTATTTTAAAACTAGAACAGCTAAGAAAAAATGAATGTTTGTCCAACCTCAAATTCTATCTACAACATTTCATTGGATTTACAAAATCCAAGAGAAAATATTAATATGACGACGTTTTAAAACGTTAATAAAATTAGGTTTAATTCAATAAGAAAGTAATGAAGGATACATTAAAACTATAGGATTGTAATAGAATATTTTATTGAAACTCGTAATCACTTGAATGAATTATTGTGATTTATATTTATTTTGTACAAATACTTTTATTGTGTCCCATTTCCTGTTTTTAAAAACATTTGGATACTTTTCTACCAAATTTAAAACTTCCATTTTTTTTGGCGGAATTTTCTTCTTAATATGACGTGCAAAGAATTTTTGCGTAAGTTCTTTTTCCTCTTTTGTCCATGGAACTAAAATACGTTTACCTTTCTCCTGTATTCTATTTTGTGACGGGATGTTTACTTCATTTTGTTGAAGAATAGGTTGATTAGTATTTTCTTCGTCACTATCAGCTTCTTCTGCGTCTTCCAATATCTCGTTATCGACTTCAATCTCATTTAAATTTCGATTTTTATATTGGTCAATATTAGTGTTGTGAGCGAGCAATAATATTTTGGAAACTTTTGCGGTTTGGTAAATGTCTGACGGGAGACGATACCACTCATCATGAGTTTTTGAGGTATGCCCCATAAATTTTGCTAGTTGTTCTAGTTCACCCTTTTCCATTTTTAAAATTTGTATTATTGTTGCTAAGTGTTTTCTGAGGCGAGTTGACGTGAGGGTAGTGATTTTGTTTGCATCATTCAACACCTTAGAAGCATGCTTTCTGAGAACATGATATCCACTGATGCAGTTAATAGTATTCGGTATGCCAAATAGGTATTCGTTGTAAGAGGTAAAAAAATTATTCCTATATTTAATTAAAGTGTCAACTCCACTTTTGGTCAATTTGTCAAACAGAACAGGTACGCCTCTACCTCTCTTACCTCTTATTACTATGCGTTTTAAAGAGTGAACTAAAATTTTCTCGGTTTCTGTTAGGACTTTCTCAAACTCTCTAGAAGATTGAGAATCATGATGTTTTAAATAAATATCTAAAGGTAATCTCTGCAGCTCCCCTACTCGTCTCTTATTAAAAAGTAGTAAGCTGCAATATGTACCTTCGAGCAGACATTTGTACGCTTGTGTGTTATTCACATTTTCATCCAGGTGAGTTATTGAAGATGTTATAAGCTCATCCAGATAAGTCTTCATTTTCTGAAAAAAATATGAAATGGATATTGATAAGAGTGGATTGCATTCTCATTTACATTTGAGATTCAGAGGACCTTGTCCCCTTAAGCAGAACGGACAACTTTCCAATGGAGAAGCCAAGCGTCACTGATGAGGTCTGGCGGACCGAAACTGCTGTTTGGCGTTTCACACTTGATGGGTTGTGTTGATCTGCGACCATTGGATCAATAGTATAATTCAATGCCAGTAGGTGTATTACCCCTCGGAGTAGTGGTTTTTGTTGATCCAAACATAATTGGTTGGGTTTCGGTGACCTAAACCGATCAGCAAAGGGCTCTTGTTGTTCCAAGTTGTACATGGGTGACCTGGCAGCATTGCACACGGAACACCGGTGATGACATATTAAATGTTGATCAGTTAAGAATGGATTGCATTCTCATTTACATTTGAGATGCAGAGGACCTTGTCCCCTTAAGCAGAACGGACAACTTTCCAATTGAGAAGCCAAGCGTCACTGATGAGGTCTGGCGGACCGCAACAACTGTTTGGCGTTTCACACTTGATGGGTTGTGTTGTGCTGCGACCATTGGATCAATAGTATAATTCAATGCCGGTAGGGGTATTAGCCCTCGGAGTAGTTGTTTCTGTTGATCTAAACATAATTAATTGGGTTTCGGCGGCCTAAACCGATCAGCAAATGGCTCTTGTTGTTCCAAGCTGTACATGGGTGACCTGGCAGCATTGCACACGGAACACCTGTGATGACATATTAAATGTTGATCAGTTAAGAGTGGATTGCATTCTCATTTACATTTGAGATTCAGAGGACCTTGTCCCCTTAAGCAGAACGGACAACTTTCCAATGGAGAAGCCAAGCGTCACTGATAAGGTCTGGCGGACCGAAACAGCTGTTTGGCGTTTCACACTTGATGGGTTGTGTTGTTCTGCGACCATTGGATCAATAGTATAATTCAATGCCGGTAGGGGTATTAGCCCACGGAGTAGTTGTTTCTGTTGATCCAATCATAATTGGTTGGGTTTCGGTGACCTAAACCGATCAGCAAATGGCTCTTGTTGTTCCAAGCTGTACATGGGTGACCTGGCAGCATTGCACACGGAACACCTGTGATGACATATTAAATGTTGATCAGTTAAGAGTGGATTGCATTCTCATTTACATATAAAATACTAGCTTTTATCCTCGATTCGATTGTGATGGCGTCTTCTGCCGAGAAGTATCCCTTGAAAATACAACTTTTTTTAATAAAATGTATCATCTGTGCTTATTTGTGTCCCTGTCAAAATTGCAAAAATAATCAATATGATCGGTTAAAAAGTTAAACAGGGAATGCGAAAAAAAACAAGCCGACAAACACCTTACACTCACATTTATAATATTAGTTAATATTTTCACAGAAAAAAAGACAAAGCATAACCAGAGATAGATAAAAACTAAGCATCTTAACGAAAGAATCTTATTAACACAGCGCCAAACCACATTTTCAAAATTCACAACATTTTTAATGCATTTACAACCCCTAACATTAAATGCTTTTTAATACACAACGTTTTAGCAATGTGCTTCAAAAAATTATACACATGGCGCTGAGAAATAAGGTTATAAAACCATTCAAAAAGAATAAAAGACTGCAGATAACAAGAAAGTAAGATAAAACCAATAATATATTGTAAATCCAAAAACTAAACAAAAAATATCCATTCTAAGAATTAAACTCAAACGCGAATCGACCAGATGTTACTCGAACCTTTATAAACCTGGAATCTAAGACAATCTAAGTGACTAACTGGCTTCCAAAATCGTATCACATCCTGTAGATGCCAATTGAACCGCTAAGCTGTAACGACATGAATATCGCTTCAACTCAATATACACAAATCGATGGTGGCGCTGCTTATTTTTTGCCTCGAACTACGATTTATTTACGAATCAAAAAACGGTCCAATTGGATTCCGGGTTCATATCGCGTAAAGAGCCTTATAATATCATCCACTATGCGTTTCTGATATTATTTTGAAGAGGTCAATTGGCATCCGAATACCGGATGCCAATTGACCAGCGGAAGCCAATTGAACCTACAACTTTACATGTGGGAAGTCAATTGTTACCGTAAATAAATATATATATATATATATATATATATATATATATATATATATATATATATATATATATATATATATATATATTGTTGTGATCTGCTTTATGATGTTTTAATTAATCTAATTATTTAATTAATTAGTTCACTAATTTATGCAGAGTCATACAATTCAATTACTATTAAAAATTCTCAGGGTGCCTTTTTAATTTTACTTTAATCAGTTTACTTTATATATCTCTTCTAGTGGTTTCAGTATCTCCTAGTTGCTCATAATCGGGATAGAACAGGAAACGGAACTAACATTAAAACAATATAAATATGCACACAAATTATTATTTATTTTCAATAAGCAATACGTTGAATGTTAATAAATAACTTTTTGTGGGCAATTATCTTTCCCAACAAACTCCTATACTCTAAATTTAATTTTAATTAACAAACTATCTATTGATCTGTTCTATAATAATATCTACTAAAAAAATTGACCATATAAAATATAATTTATTTACAAAAATTATCTCTTTAAAACTTGGAATCTTAGTTCGTATGCTTATATTTGATTTTATCTTTAGAATGTCTTAAAGTTTTCTTTCATTCAAATTATTTGACTGACCTTTATTTTTTTCACCAATGATGTCTCCTCTCGATCAAACCACAGTTCCTTCCTTGATTGATTATGTCCGGCTACCATCAAATCTTTCCCGTTCTCAGCATCGATCCAAACCGCATACCAGCAAACTACTCCTCCGAAAACACAAGCCCAAGCCTCTTTTGACCAGTACTCTTTATTCACAAATTCTCCTTTCTTTCTCAATTAGATCTCGTGGACTATGCAGACTCAAAAGAGGTATTAATCTTCTCGTTTTTGATCTGCTCTTAGCTTCCACCTTTTTCACTAACAAACGAAAAACACTCCTACTCCGATTGACTACACAAAAAACACGTCTTCTCTTCTGGTCTGCCGGTAACATCATAATCTTTTCAATCTCCCCAGACAACCTTCTCAAACTCTCTCATCCCCCATCATTCCTTTTTAACCAATCATAAGCATTCATCTTTCCCACTAATTTTCGATTCAGAAAATTTCCAACATCATATTTAAAACAAATAAACTAATTTCACTCAAATTACTTTTCAGAAACCATTAACAATTTTGCCTTTTTCAACCGAAATAAGCTTCCAAATTCTTGTTATCTCATATCTAAATCTAATTCTTATTTACTTTCGAAAAATGTCCACCGCAAAATACAATTACAAAGTTTATTCCTTAAATATATAATTGCACGAATTCCATTGTCCTTTCACTATTCACTTAGTCCTTCAAGGAAAAACTAGTCCGTCACGGAAATAATGTCTTCGCTTATTCTAACGATTACAAATAAGTACAGGGTTGTATTTTAACTTATATGCCCGCGGTATATTAAAATAATAAAAAAACTCTTTATTCTATTTCTGATCGATAAACTGATCCATAACAAATCCCCGCCTTGTTTTGAGATACAAATATTCCTTTTTTTTTAAGTGTAACCAAAAAAAATATTATTTTCTCTCAACACAAAATCTTTCTTTTGTAGTCATTTTATCCTATCCTAAATTTTTATTACTCCATCTTAAAATCCATACTATTTTTATTCATGGTATTTGTACACATCCTGGATATTGTAAACTCCTCGTATCTTTTCTGATTCTACATGTCTAAGAACATAGCTGTTTATTCCATTTTCATTTTGTATGATGTATGGACCCTCGAAAATAGGCATGAGCTTTGCACACACGTCCCCCGTGAGATTTGATACTCGTAACGCCCTTACAAGCACCTTTTCTCCCTTCTGGAAAGTCACTGGTCTTCGTTTTCTATTCTGGATTTGCCTTTGGAGATATTTTTCATTGCTGCGCTGCAGCCTCCTTCGAACAGTTTCCAATACTATTTGATACTCTCTCTGCTCCGGTTCTTCCCATGGCCGTACTGGCATAATACCCTTCATGACATATTCCGGCGTCTCTTTTGTCACTGTACTTGGAGTGGTGTTCAAGTAGTTTTCGATTTCTGCCACTTTTCTATCCCATCGTCGATGTTGTCCAATGGCAGCAATGCGGAGGAATTTTGTAGTCTCTTGTATAAAACGTTCTGACGGATTACTTTTAGGATGTCGGATACTGACAAAATTTGTCTCTATTCCCCTGTCTTGCAACTGTCTCTTGAATTGGTCACTCCGGAAATACGTAGCATTGTCTAAAAGAATTTTCCTTGGTGTTCTTACGGTGGCTATAAAATTGTCTATTTTTCTCATAATTTCTTCCCCTTTTGTCGTACGGCACGTGTATAGCTTTACATATTTCGAAAAAATATCTACCATCACCAAAATATGTTTGTTCCTCTGCGTGGTCATTATCAGATCACTTAACATATCTATTGCTACAATGTCTAATTTTTGGTGGGATACAATATTTTTAGCCACATTTTCATTTCGGAAATTTCTGCTTTTATATTTTTGACATGTTTCACATCTTTGGGTAGCTTCTTTTGCAATCCGGTAATCTTTTCGGCATATATAGTTTTCGCGAAAAACCAGCCAAACCTTCCTGCTGCCGATATGTCCATTGTCCTCGTGTAATTTCTGTATGATCCGTTCTGCCAATGTCTGTGTTATCACGTATAGTTCCTTTCCATCAATTCGTTTGAAAAATATACCGTTTTCACTCTCCGCTCTTCTTTTTTCTCTTTCTTCCAGGTCTTCTTGATTTGTTCTAATTTCGTTTAACGAAAATACACCTTCCTCTTGTGTCAAAATGTTCAGTCCTACATGAAAAGCAATTACTTCCTTTTTCCCCGAGTCTTCATCCCTTGTGAGAGCGTCAGCTATAATGTTGTCTTTTCCTTTTATATATCGAAACTCAAAGTCATACTCCTGTAGTAACAAAATGCCTCTATGTATACGATTGTTAACCAGACGATTTTTCATTGTATGTACCAAAGCTGCATGATCAGTTTCGATTGTGAATTTTGCTCCCAACAGATAAAATCTTAACTTATTTACGCAGAAAAGTACGCTAGCAAACTCTAGTTCAGTCACACTGTATTTTCTTTCGTGTGTTTTTGTCACCCGGGAAATAAAACAAATCGGCACTTCTTGATTGTTTTGTATTTGCGACAAAACTCCCGCAAATTTTTGTATGGATGCATCAGTTCGTAGTATGAAAGGCAAATTGTACATGGGATGATATATTTTCGTTCCTTTCGAGAATTCCTCTTTTAAAATTTGAAAAGCTTTCTCTTGTTCTTCTTTCCAATTCCATTTAACACCCTTCTTCAATAATTTGATCAGAGGAATTTCCTTCTGGCTTAAATCAGAAATTAGTTTTTTAAAATAGTTGATCGTCCCGAGAAAACCTCTCAATGTTTTTAAATTCGTTGGTCTTGGGTATTCATCTATGAGTTTTACCCGGTTCTCGGCTAAACTAACTGTTTGTGTGTCCAATTTAAATCCCAAATATATCACTTCTTTTTAAAAAAATTGACATTTTTCAATATTCAGTTTTAATCCGGCCTTGTCCAATTCTCCCAAAATAATCTTTATGTGTTCCAAATGACTTGATGTATCTGGTGAAAAAATGAGTAAGTCGTCGATGTAGTGCACTATGAAATCATCTTCATATTTATTTAATATTGTATGGAGAGCTCTTACCAATGCTGCACACGCACTTTGTAATCCAAAAGGTACTACTTTAAAACGGTATACAATACCATCGATTGAGAAAGCGGTGTAATTTCTACATCTCTCTGCTAACGGTATTAACCAAAAACTATGTTTCAAATCAATTTTAGAAAACATGTGTGTTCCCGTAATTCTCCCAAAAATAGCTTCGATGTTGAGAGGTGATTCATATTGAGATACCGTGTGTTGATTTATATTCCGGGCATCCAAACAGAGCCCAATTCTCCACTGCTTTTTTTCATAATCACGATTGGGTTGATGTACGGCGAGTCACATCTCTCTATGATTTGATGTTCTAACATTTTTTTTAATTTCTCCTTTCACCTCCTGTCGGTATTTATATGGGATAGGATAAGTTTTCGATCGAAAATTTCCTAAGTCTTTAACCTCAAATGAATGTTCATACTTTTTGGCTACTCTGTTTTCTTCATTTATTAAATCTTCATACTTTCTCAATATTACACGCAATTCCTTTTCCTTTTCTTCTCCACACATCAATTTTCTTTCTTTTTCCTCTGTGATTTTCATCGTGTTATTTTTGAAATCTATCACCACATGTTTTTCTGCCAACTCATCCACTCCTACGATCATATCATGCAACATGTTTGGCATCACAACATATTGTAGTGCATAAAATTTCTTATCCAATGGTACTTTTATTCGTATTCCTTCATTTATCGTTGCCAAAGTCCGTTTGTTTGCGCCCACTAAATTTACCTTGGGAATTTTGTAAATCAAATTCGTTAAATTAACTTCCTCTATTAGTTTTCTGTTGATCAGTGTAATTTCCGATCCAGTATCAATCATAATTTTAATCGGTGTCTCGTTGATAAAACCATCTACAAATTTCAGATTTGCTCCACTTGTTTTGTCCTTATTTTCTGCCAATTTAATAAATTCCTTCGGGTGACAAAAAATTCCTGTTTGTTTCTTTGTCTTTAGTGAGCGCCTTCGTGAAAAGACGCTTGCTGTTCTTGTTCGCTTCTACTTCTGTCGCTTTGTCTCTCATCCTCACATTCCTGTATGTGTGTGGTGTTGACCGCTCTTCTATTTTCTCTTGGTCTCTCGGACCCGTATCGGTTTCCGCGATTTTCCGGTTCATTCGTTCTATTATTATTTCGGTTTTCCTGATATGTGCGAGTGTTGTTTCTGTTCTGGTTCTCTCGATATCTGTTTTCGTTCCATTGCCGATTTCTTTGTTCATATTTTACTCTTCCGTTGTCTCTATTTTCGTTTTCCCTCCTCGGGACAAATTCTCTTCTCGTGTACTCTCTCCTAAAGTTTTGTCCTCTATCTCTATAGTCTTGAATTTCTCGTTGTCTATAATTTTCTTGCGTTCTCCTCATTTTTCTTTCTCTTAATTTTGCTTCTCGTATTTGTAAGAATTGACATAAACTGTCAATATCTTTGTAGTTTTGTAGAGTTATGTGATCTTCTAAGGTATCTTCAAAATGTCTGGCTATTAGTTCCACTAGCTGTTCGGACGAATAGTTGTAATGTAAGTGTCTTGCATTGTTGTATAGTTGTAGGGCATATGTTTTTTCTGATATACCCATACTATCCTGGTATCTCCCATTTTGTAATTCCTTGTTTATCTCTATCTGTTGTATTTTCCCCCAGAAATAATTCAGAAATTTTTGTTCAAATGTTTGCCAATTTTGTAATTCTTCTTCTTTGCTATCAAACCATAAACTTGCCTCATCTTTAAGATGGTTCCTTATCGTTTCCTTTGCTGTTTCGAAATTACCAATATGTCGTAATTTCTTTTTTAAATTGTTGATGAAAATTACCGGGTGTAATTTTTTTACGTCCCCGCCAAACTGTACTTTTATGTCACCCGGACTTTGGATGAGTACTTCTCTCCTGTCTCCCCTCTCTCGTTGTTTTCTGATATCCTTAATTTGTTTTTCTATTTCTTTCTTGTCTTCTTGTAAAGCCATTTCAAATTTTGTTTCTAACTGTTCTAATTCCTTTTTCTGTACAGTCTTAATATCTTTCATTTTAGTTTCTATTTCTTCTCTCTGCATCTCTAGTTTCCTCTCTGTTTCTTCTCTGACTTTTTCTAAACAGACTTTTACCTCATTTTCATATTTGTCCAAACGCTTTTCCATTTTTCTATCATTTTCTTCTAATTTTTGTTCATAGTTTTCCAAACGCTGCTCTATATTTCTATTATTTAGTTCTATTGCTAGCCTTGTTTCCCGTTGGTTTGTGATGTTTCTTGTTGATTTCTATCCATTTTCTTTGATGTTTCATTCATTGTTTGTGTCTGTATTTGCATCATTGCTAATAATTTTTCCAGCATCCCTGTTTCTTTTCTTTTCTCCATTATTGTCGCATTTCCTTCATTATCCGATCCTTCATCAATAATTGTTTCCTCTTATATCTTATCCTCTTTCCTTTCTTGCGTTTTGCTTTGACTCCTTGTGGTCGACATGTTGTTTCTTTTTGTTACTGTTTTTTTTTGTCCCCGCCAAATGTGAAATTTTACAACACTCTCTATGTTGCAGAACACGACAAATATTTCTCCCCCAAATATTATCAATTTATCACATAAATTTTAAATTCATCAAAAAATTATATCAATCAAAAATAGAATAAATGTAAAATTGTACCTAGATAAAATAACTCAAATAATTTCATAAATTTTCAAATAAATATATCAAATTCTTTCCGACGGGCAAATAAATTCTCTCAATCACCTGTTTTCCGTTTCTGATCCTTCAAATTCACAACTAGAGATACTTTTAAGCCCCACGTTGGCTCGCCATGTTGTTGTGATCTGCTTTATGATGTTTTATTATTGATTAAGACTAATTTAATTAATCTAATTATTTAATTAATTAGTTCACTAATTTATGCAGAGTCATACAATTCAATTACTATTAAAAATTCTCAGGGTGCCTTTTTAATTTTACTTTAATCAGTTTACTTTATATATCTCTTCTAGTGGTTTCAGTATCTCCTAGTTGCTCATAATCGGGATAGAACAGGAAACGGAACTAACATTAAAACAATATAAATATGCACACAAATTATTATTTATTTTCAATAAGCAATACGTTGAATGTTAATAAATAACTTTTTGTGGGCAATTATCTTTCCCAACAAACTCCTATACTCTAAATTTAATTTTAATTAACAAACTATCTATTGATCTGTTTTATAATAATATCTACTAAAAAAATTGACCATATAAAATATAATTTATTTACAAAAATTATCTCTTTAAAACTTGGAATCTTAGTTCGTATGCTTATATTTGATTTTATCTTTAGAATGTCTTAAAGTTTTCTTTCATTCAAATTATTTGACTGACCTTTATTTTTTTCACCAATGATGTCTCCTCTCGATCAAACCACAGTTCCTTCCTTGATTGATTATGTCCGGCTACCATCAAATCTTTCCCGTTCTCAGCATCGATCCAAACCGCATACCAGCAAACTACTCCTCCGAAAACACAAGCCCAAGCCTCTTTTGACCGGTACTCTTTATTCACAAATTCTCCTTTCTTTCTCAATTAGATCTCGTGGACTATGCAGACTCAAAAGAGGTATTAATCTTCTCGTTTTTGATCTGCTCTCAGCTTCCACCTTTTTCACTAACAAACGAAAAACACTCCTGCTCCGATTGACTACACAAAAAACACGTCTTCTCTTCTGGTCTGCCGGTAACATCATAATCTTTTCAATCTCCCCAGACAACCTTCTCAAACTCTCTCATCCCCCATCATTCCTTTTTAACCAATCATAAGCATTCATCTTTCCCACTAATTTTCGATTCAGAAAATTTCCAACATAATATTTAAAACAAATAAACTAATTTCACTCAAATTACTTTTCAGAAACCATTAACAATTTTGCCTTTTTCAACCGAAATAAGCTTCCAAATTCTTGTTATCTCATATCTAAATCTAATTCTTATTTACTTTCGAAAAATGTCCACCGCAAAATTCAATTACAAAGTTTATTCCTTAAATATATAATTGCACGAATTCCATTGTCCTTTCACTATTCACTTAGTCCTTCAAGGAAAAACTAGTCCGTCACGGAAACAATGTCTTCGCTTATTCTAACGATTACAAATAAGTACAGAGTTGTATTTTAACTTATATGCCCGCGGTATATTAAAATAATAAAAAAACTCTTATTCTATTTCTGATCGATAAACTGATCCATAACAAAATATATATATATATATATATATATATATATATATATATATATATATATATATATATATATATATATATAAGAAATACTGGATATTATTGACTGTCGATATAAAAGTTTATTAGGGCTGCAGTCAGTGGGTTTGGCCGGGATGTTATAGAAACACTCTTTTGACTTTTGGTCGAGCTTTCGGAAGTCTTTTATTCCTTCTTCAAGACACTGTAATAAGAAGAAAGTGTAAATATTTACCACATATCTCAAATTGTCATTACAACTTACTAGTCGTTGAGATTATTTTTGCAAAGCTACGAAACTCAACATTAAAAACACACATATAAAATATAACATTTAAAATAATGGATAATATACATTTTAAAATTTAGTTGGAAAGTTAAAATTTTGTTAGTAACATCTTTTCATGGTATGTTTGACTGATCCATAGAGAACAGTTTCCAGTATGTTATGTTAATTGTTTATTATTTAAATGTTATGTTTCCAGTATGTTAGCAGTATGTTAAACTTTCCATTCTCTATGTGTACAGGAAAACAAAGATTTTTTTACATTTTAGAAGGAAAATCCTTCTGTTGTTGAGTGATGCAAGCTTGATGTTAAAGTTGGCCCATTGTTTTAGGAAATCTACGCTAGCAGAACCAGTGTGAACACTTAAAGTTTACGGTTGAGAAGGAAGCTGATAATATGATTCCGTTTTTAGACATGCTTATACATCGTGGCAGTGATGGCATGCTAAGGACGGAGTGGTATCGTAAACCTTGTTTTAGTAACAGTTTCATAAACTTTTATTCTCAACATCCATCTAAGATGAAAACAAATTTGGTTTTCGCCCTTAAAACTAGGGTTATCAACTTATCACACATCGAGTTCAGGGACAAGGGACTAAAAAAGTTGAGATCTATACTACAAGAGAACTCCTATCCTACAGGGCTTTTGAATAAACTCATTTTTGGTTCTCCTTTTCCTTTGAAATTTTACCAAAATTTTCATAATAATGAGGTCCGACATTGACACAGAACACATCAGAGCTACCACAATCTAAAATAACTTATGGTTGCCTACCCTATATTCCAGTTCTCACACCTAAGCTATTGAACATTTTCAAAAATGTTAGTGGCTTAAAAATTGCAACTAAGAATGTGAAAACAGTGTCGAAGTTGTACATAAAGACAAAGGATTCTTTCACAATACAGGAGTCATCTAATGTTGTTTATTCTATACCGTGTGCCAATTGTAAAAAAGTGTATATCGGAGAATCATCTCGTAATTTTCACAATAGAGTAATATCACATCGCAGCGACATAAAAACCAAAAAGATAAACGCATGTGCGCTCACAGAACATGCATTAACTTTAAAACATGAATTTAATTTCGAAGATTCCTGTATTCTGTCTAAGGAAAAAAACCATTCAAAATGTGTTTTCTTGGAAATATGTTTCAAAAAATCTAATACGTCTTGTATAAATAAAAAGTCAGACATAGATAAATTGAGCAACATTTATTGTTACTTACTGACAAAACATCAAAAATAAAATAAAGATTTACTTTTACATATACACACCATAATACACCTGCATACAAAACATGTTGCATACTATCAAGATAGGTTTAATATACTACTTCCATTAATATAATAGCAAGAACTCCTAATTACTTTTTAATCACACTATTTTTGTTTTTTTTTTCTGTTCTCTATGGATCAGTCAAACACACCATGAAAAGATGTTACTAACAAAATTTTAACTTTCCAACTAAATTTTAAAATGTATATTGTCCGTTATTTTAAATGTTATATTTTATATGTGTGTTTTTAATGTTGAGTGTCGTAGCTTTGCAAAAATAAATTCAACGACTAGTAAGTTGTAATGACAATTTGAGATATGTTGTAAATATTTACACTTTCTTCTAATTACAGTGTCTTGAAGAAGGAATAAAAGAATTCCGAAAGCTCGACCAAAAGTCAAAAGAGTGTTTCTATAACATCCCGGCCAAACCTACTGACTGCAGCCCTAATAAACTGCGTTGTTTGTATATATATATATATATATATATATATATATATATATATATATATATATATATATATATATATAAATATATATATATATATATGTATATATATATATATATATACATATATATATATATATATATATATATATATATATATATATATATACATATATGTATATAAATATATATATATGTTGGAAATATCGGGTATGTGGTCTATATTAAATAAAAATCTTTGTTTTTTCTAAAGCTCAATATTTCGCCATTTATTTAATAGCTTCATCGGGAGTAACTGTAAAAAACAAACATTTTAAAAACACTGACGTACACTTAGATTTACAATACTTACAGAAATTAAAAGATTATACACATAAATAAAATTGAATCATAAAATAACATTATTGTTGATGAAACTGTACATTTAATAAAATGCATGTTAAAATTTAAAATATCTTTGAGCACGTTCGTTAACAATAAATAAGATGGAACAAGTAAAAATTATTTCAAAATGCAAAAACAATGTAAGAAAACATTAGAGGAATAGTATTTCTTTAATTCATCGTTAAGGCTAGTTAGTATGATTAATCATTAAGGTGAGTGTAGTTTTAAATTTTGTTTAATATATTGCAATATATGTTGCTAAATTGCCCCGTGTCTGTTTTATAATTTAAAGTTTGTTTATTTTTGTTAATGTGGTACATCTCCAAAAATAACCTATTTTTGTAATTTTCAGTCTGTGCCAAAATACGAGCATTGTTGTAGTCTAACAGATGACCGGTGTTTTTGTAGTGCTCGACAACTGCGCAAGAATTTTTTCCTAAGCGGCAATCACTTTTATGCTGTGTGATACGTTGTTTTAGCCACTGCGATGTATGGCCAATGTAGCTTTTTTCACATCCTAGACACGGTATTTCATATACCACATTACTCCTATATAAGGTTGGTACTGGGTCTTTAATTTTAGAAAAAAGTTGTTTGCTATTTATGGTATTGTATTTAGCTATATTAATATTGGAAACATCTTTAAATATGGATACGACAGACTTAGTTAGACGGTTAATAAAGGGGAGTTTTTTGTATTTGATTGACTCATTGTTAGAGTCAAGGACAGGACCATCATAGAAATTACTGCTGTAAATGAGTTTTTTTAAAATATGTTTAGGATAGCCGTTGTTTAGAAAAAATTTGTATAATATGTCCAGTTTTTTTTTGTAACAAATTATCATCAACAATGGACATTACCCTGTTTTTCATACCCAATACTGTATTGGTGGTGTGGTTTGAAAAGTAATTCATATACCTTCCCGATGCTGTTGGCTTTTGGTACCAATCCAATGGCAGAATATTGTCATTTGTTCTTATTACCTTTGTGTCTAAAAATGGTATACTAAGATCTGTCTCGGTTTCAATTGTGAACTGAAGATGTTCATTAAATGAATTAAAAATGTTTAATGTGGTATTGATGTGATAAGATGGAACTGCACATATGATGTCATTGACATATTTATATATAACTGGTAATTCGAAAGGTAATTGTGTGATCACATTGTCTAAGAGATGATCAGTTACAATAGTAGCAAGGATGGGACTAATCGGGGAACCCATAAGTGTTCCAAAAATTTGGGAGTAAAATTTTTCATTGAAACTGAAATAAGTGTTATTAAAAATGAACCTGAGAATTAGTAAAAAATTACCTTTAGATAATGTAGGGTAGTCTTTTATAAGGTTCCAATTTGATTCTATAATGTCCGTGACCATATTTAATGGAATGTTTGTAAATAAAGAAACCACATCCAAAAAAATCAAAACATAATCTTTTGGTAACCGCATTCCCCTAACAGCATCGACAAAGGTAAATGTGTCCTTAGAATTATAATTGTGTAAATGTTGTACGTAGTGGACTTTAAAGAACTTACAATAGGCCCGAGAGGAACGTCCAATTTATGGATTTTAGGCAAACAATAAAGTTTAGGAGAACATGAGTCATAGATTGTTAACTTTTTTGCAAATTGTTCAGTAAGTTGATGTTGGTTTTTTAATGTTTTTATTAAGTCATTATATTTTTTCTGTATCACTGTAGTAGGGTCTTTGTCCAAACGAATATATGTCGATCTGTCGTTTAACAACGTTAATGTTTTGTCGATATAATCCTGTTTGTTTATAGCTACCGTACATCCACCTTTGTCAGATTGGAAAATATATATGTCTGAATGCAACTTCAAATGTTTTTGAACATATTTAAACGTTTTGTTTAATGTTGTGGGGGGTTTAGATGTTGACTTGTGTAGATAATTAGTTACTACATTTGTTACTTGTGCCCTAACTAGATCCTTGGATTCAACTGTCACCTTATCGATGATATTTTCTACATCTGCTAAAAAAATATCTAACTTAAAATCTAGGGGTGTACACTCAACACTAAATTTTGGACCAAGAGAAAGAAAATCAGACACTTCTTTTGGAAAGTCAACGCTCGACAAGTTTTTAAACCATTTGTCATTGTTTAAAAATAAGTGGTTAGAAAATAAGTTATTAGTTAGATGTTCAAACTTTTTTATGTTAGTAAGCTTAACTTAGTTGAAAACATTGGAAAAACTATTTTTTAACCTTTGTTCATATTCAGTTAATATGTTGTTAGGAACAAATTGTTGTAACTCACACTTAATTTTATTAATATCACTTTTCGCATTTGAGACATTAATAAAAGTTATTTTTATTTCTAAATTCAATGTTTTCTTATGGATCTCATTAATGAATTTATCTACCTTATTATTTAAAAAATTGTCATTACCTGCGTATAATCAGCTTCTTAGATTAAAAACACTGTTACGAACGTGCTCAGGTGTAACATTAGATGTTCTACAACGTAATAAAAAAATTCTCCTATTATTCAATTTTGCTATCCTTATGTTTAACTTCGCCCATTGTTTCATTAAAGTTGTAATGTTTGTTTCATATATTTGGCTGATCTCTTGATAAAAACCCATCATAAAATATTTTTAATTTTTTTTTAATTTTTAATTTTTAATTTTAATATAATTTTTGGTCGAAATGGTCGAGGTAGGCCTAAAAATGAACCTAGCAAAGACTAAAATAATGTGCAATGATCTGATCGCCAACGTGGAAATAAAAATTAATGAAACCTCGCTAGAAGTAGTAGACGAATACATATACCTGGGACAGCTCATACATAAATCAGGATCACTACTTCCGGAAATCAACAGACGAATAAAACAAGCGTGGTCAGCATTCGGAAGAAATTCCATAGTCTTCTAGTCCAAAATGCCACTATACCTCAAGAAGAGAGTATTTGATCAAAGAGCAATGGAAAGATGTATGCTAGGGATAACAAAGAGGGATCGTAAAAGAATTGAATGGATACGGAGGCAAACCCAGGTGACTGATGTAATCCAAAGAATAAAATCCCTGAAATGGCAATGGGCAGGACATATAGCAAGAAGAACAGACAACAGATGGACCACTAGAACAACTATGTGGTACCCCAGGAACGCTAAGAGACCAAAGAGGCGCCCGAATCTTAGATGGGATTATGATATAAGAAAATTAACAGGACCAACGTGGTCTCGAAAATAGCACAAGATAAAAAAATATGGGAGCAAATGAGCGCAAATTACAAGAACAACGAATAACTAAGACATCGTCGAATAATAATAAGAACATAGAATAACATTGAAATAAGGGAGGCTGCACCGTAATTGGAAACATTTGATAAAGCTGCACATGATGATGATGATGATTTGCAATAAATGTATGGCGTATCCATTTGGGCCTTTCAAACATGGCAAAGAGAATAGTTTTACGTATCGATTGAAAGCAGCGTTGCCGAAAATATTGATTAGAAAAGAATACTAAAGCAGAAATAAAATCCTAACAAATCGAATTCGTTGTTTGTACACCACAATACAAAGAATTTGATCGTAAATTCATGTAACAGATGTTGCATTCTTTCACGACCACTATTTTCGAGCACTAGTTTCAATGATATATTCCCACTCCAAGCACACTCCCATTCACACGTTCTCAGCTTCTTCTTTATCATGATAAATCACTCGCACATCGCACTTCTGCGTGTTTTATGTGAAATATCCTTTCAATATTTCCTTTTTTATGGTTTTTTTTGCTGTAAACATGCACACATACAAAAGCTATATAGGACCGACATTTCTAGTAATGGTAAACATAAAGTTAAATTTATTAATGCATTTTACTTCTATACTCCTGAATGTAATAATTAAAATTTTATTTTTCTAATTTATTTTTAGTTTGATATAAAACAGAAAGAAATTCACTTGTTTTTCCTGCATTGAGCTAATTTTATAAAAATATATTTATTGCATATTCAAATCACTTTTTTTTGTTTTTCTTAAGTGGCATTAGGGAGGAATCCCATGCAGCCAAAATCATTAATTATATTATTTTAATAAAAAGATTTTACAGGGATTACACTCTTCTAGCCCAGGACATCAGGGCATTTTTGTGTTGACAACACAAGGTAGACCTCGGATGGTGTGGGTATAAACATTTAGGAGAAACATGAGGAGTAAAATAAAAATGACTTATAGTTGAATTTTCGCTTAAAAGATCTTGGTTTGCTTACAAAATCCAACTCGTGCAAAAATTAAAACTACACGATCAACTAGCAACGCGTAGATTCTGTGAATGGGCCCAACGGGATTGTTTAGCGATGAAGCTCACTTTTGGTTGAATGGCTGTGTCAGCAAATAAAAATGCCGTATTTGGAGTGAAGATAATCCTCAAGTGTATGTTGAGGCACAATTACATCCATAAAACTGACTGTTTGGTTTGCTTTATGGTGGAATCATTGGTCTCTATTTCTTCAAAAATGATTCTGGCCAGAATGTTACAGTCAATGGTAACGACTGTAGAGCCATGATTACTGACTTTTTTATTCCTTATTTAAAAAACCATGATGTGCAGAAGCTGGGGTTTTAACAAGGCGAGGCGATATGTCACACAGCTCGTGTCACAATTGATTTATGAAAGAAACGTTTGGTAACCGCATAGTTTTACGTTTCGGACCCGTGAAGTGGTCTCCAAGATCGTGCGATTTAACACCGCCAGACTATTTTCTGTAGGGTTAGATCTTTGTAATCATATTTGTTGTACCAAGGATTTCTTCTCAATTTTTTTTCTGTTTTTGTATATCTACTTGGATTTGTAAAATAGTACTCTTGCCAAAAGTATCTTTACTTCTTCAACATTTTTTGTCTTGATAAATTTATATGTTCTTCTATTGACTTATAATTTATATCTTCTTACATTTGTATGTTTTCTTTGGCAATATTATCTGCGACTTCATTTTTTGTTATACCTGCGTATGATTTGACCCAGTAGAATTTAAAAAAATTATTAATTTTATTAAATATTATTAAGATCTTGTAAAGTTTTAGGTATATTTTTAATTTTAAATATAATGTGATTGGATGTATTGGAATTTAAATTTTTTAAAACTGAAAGCGAGTCTATAAAAATAATGGCATTTTTTGTATTGCTCTAGCTTCAGTTGTAAACGCGCAACCTGTGCTATCAGTATTTTTTGACCCATCGGTATAAATTGAGTGACTTTTTTGATGTTCTGCCAAAATTTTTCGTATAACTGTATTATTATATGATGCTAATTCAGAGTAATCAGGAATATTTACACCACGTAGAACAAATTAGCTAATGTAATCGAATTATATTTGTGTTGTTTAGAGCGGAGTCACACTTCTTAGTCCTTCGTAAATAGGAGGAGAGTTTTTGATTCTCCAGAAAGGATTAGTTAAATCATATTCTATTAATGATGATATGTGATCCTGTCGTTTGTAATTTAACCATCATTTTTTCTGCTATAAATGATTTTCTGAGTCCTAAGGGAGGTTCGTTGGATTCCGCTCTTAGGCGTTCGAGAGGTGTGGATTTCATTGCTCCCATACACATTCTTAGTGCTGTGTTTTGTATAATATCCAGTTTACGTACGTTAGTTTTATTAACTGTTCCATAAAGTGTACAACCATAATCAAATATTGATCTTATATACGCTCTATAAAAAAGTACTGTTGTTTGGGCATCCGCTCCACACCAAGTTTGCAATGGATTTTAGAAAATTCAAACCTTAATTAATTAAGCTTAATTTCTTTAAAAAATCAAATCTGATGTGTTTATAACAAATAAGAATTAAAATTGGTGCCATTCAATAGCCATAGGCCTATATTTTATGATTATATAATTTTTATTTTTAAGAAACCGTTATTTATAGTCAAAAAATATGGCTAAAGTTGACTGTTTTTTCGAGTAGTCGAATCGTCTCGGTTTTCACTGGTTCTCCTGTTGGCCTGGGGCACTTCAACATTGGCGATATTTTTTTTTGGCTGCGATTTAAACTTAGTGACTATAAACAATTCTATTTCGATTGCTCTTAATCATCTTTATTTTACGTGATATATTTTTTTTTTATATTAAATAGTAAATATTTATATTTACTTTATTCTATAACGTGTATTTATCGTTAAAAAGTATCGTTAAAAAATAAATAACTTTTAAAATGTCACACGATACCACTTTTTATTTAAGATTCCGAGCGTTTTTTTATCATTATTATTTTTTTTTATGAATAAAAAGAAAACCTGGGTGGATAGTTTTTGGTGGACCACCATATATATGGTTGTTACGACGTTCATTTGCTTTATTAGCTTTAGGTACTACCTGCTTTTATTTTTTTTAATTATATCAAAACAAAAAAAAATCAAAAAGTGTGGATCACATCGAAACCAGCTGGTGTTTATATTATTGCACATGTTTTCCTAACTAGTTATTATATAATAAATCTTATCCCGTGATATCAGTACCCACGACGAAAAGAAAAATGACCTGATATAAGTATTAAACGAAATGAAAATAGTGTCGACGGTTTATAAGATAAGCACCAACGCCCTCACGAAGCTCAACATTTCAACAGTCAAGAGTTGGATCGATTCCTACTGCTGTAATTTTTGTTTTGTTTTTGAATGTAATTATATATCATAAAGTGTGATGATTTTAGGATCCTGTATTTTTTTAAATGTGAACTGTTTGGTTATTATTGAAATTTATAAATTTTATAAGTATTTAAGGGATGTTGAAAAAATTGTAGACCTACGATAAATAGAAAAGAAAGTTACGATTTGGAAGGAGTGTTGAGAAAAAATATATCATTCAATTGTAAATAAATGTAGCAGTTGACTATCTAATCCATTACTTCTGCCATCCATCACTTTATGCGACTTTTTGTTCTGGATTTAAGAAAATTGTGTTTCATTGTTTCTTTGTTCGCGGTACAAAGTCTGGAATTGCATAATATTTTGTTTATTTTGAAAAAAGAGACGATTTCTTTTCAAAGTAAAAATAAGCAATATTTGATATTTCATTTGTTTACCGAATAATATACATGGAGTTTCGTTAGTATGTTTTTTAAAAGTTTAAAGGAAGATAATAGCCAGGCTTACAAATAACCACTAATATGAAATATTTATTAAATACAGGGTACATCTAGGTATTTGCTAACTGCATCATCATTCATGTTTTGACCTAAATTTGAAGTAAATATATTTTCTAAATATTCTGCAAATAAATTGACTTTTTCATTGTCAATCAGCGCCCAATTTCTATCAGGTTTTCTTATAGGAGAAATTATTGTCAGTTTCCTGAATTTTTTAGTTGCTCTTTATGTAGAGTGGTCATCTGGAGAGAGATTGTTAATATAGAAATTTAAGGTGTCATTACGAGCTTGATTTGGCTGAAGTAAGACTTCTAAGAAGAGGAAAAAGTAAAAATTCAGGATAAAAAAATCTTCGAAAGCTCTCGACTGGCTTGATTGGAGGTGTCAGTTAATAATAGAAAAATGGTAAAATATATAATAATTCCTGCAACAAATTGTAATTATGAGAGAACTTTTTCTAAGC
Organism: Diabrotica undecimpunctata; assembly: GCF_040954645.1. NCBI lineage: Eukaryota > Metazoa > Arthropoda > Insecta > Coleoptera > Chrysomelidae > Diabrotica > Diabrotica undecimpunctata. The sequence goes on from NC_092813.1 coordinate 6,989,326, forward strand.
TGAGCATAATAAAATCGATACTTCGGTCAACAATGCAACAAGACCGTTTGGAGCATCTAATGGTTCCCTTTTGTTGAACAAGAACTTGCTGTATATTATATAGATATATAGCAAGATAGTGTAGTTGTAATGTGTTGCTATAATACATTTTTAACGTCAATTTTAATTTTTAATGTAGGTATTTTATTATATATGTGACCACCAGTTTTTCTTTTACTCGCGTAATATTTTGGTATAAACACAGTCAAAATATATTTTGAATTTAAAAAATTATTTTAAAAAATTCTAAACGGTTTTTCGTATATGAATATATTATTGTTGGAAATTTAAAAAAAAAAATAGGGGGCTACGTCGCGATTTTCAGCATTGAAACCCAGACTAAAAAAACTGGTCACGCCTATGATTAAAGTTTATAATTTATTATGAATTAGTTATGAATCAGTTATTATCGATTTTTCAATTGTTTATCAGGGTATTACGACCTTGAGTGAGGAAAAGCTTGTGAAAATTTTCAATAAGCAGTCAATTATTCTATTACATTTCGTCGAAAGATTGCCGCGAATACAAACTATAAGCTGATATTATTTTTAATTCAATGAACGTTCTAAAAGCATTGTTTAACACATTGCGTACGGCTGTATAAATAATAAATATACCCCCAGTCGGCGGTTTTTTTATGTATCTAGATTAATTTTTGTCTAATTAACATGCCACAGTAATTTTTCTTGTTTGATTTTCGATATCATAAGTTTTTTTTAGAATATACTCTGTTGCAAGACGTTTGTTTCACGCCGGCCAAGGATTAATTTGTTTATTCCAGCCGGCGTGGTTTGTTACGCGTACCACACGCTATATTTCGCGCCAAATGCATATTCATGGTTCTTGGAACAGTAGTGGGGTGACTGAATTTGCAGATCGTTTTTATTCTGTGTCTAGTTAGAAGTTAGAAGTAGTCTTAGTTGTTATTAGTTGTTGTTGCTGACGGAGTGTTGTTATCGTCCCATTTATTGCAATATGGGAGATTATGAAAAAGAACAGAGCCGTCTGCAAGCCATTTGGGATAAGATTATGTCTGATGAGGACAATGAAAGTGAATTTGCCGAAGTTTATTTGTCGGAAGAATATGAACCTGAATCTTCCAATGAGTATTCTTCTGATGGTTACGAGGAGCCAGTTCCCAAAAAGCGTGTCAAGAGAAATGATGAAAAATCTGGCGAAGGTACTTCTAATGTGGTTTCTGCAACCGTAAGTTATTGAACTTTATTTTTATTTTGTCAACAATAAACAGGTAAACTTTTTGTAGATCGATTTGGAATCTGGTTCACATGAAACTATTTCAATCCAAGGAACAAGGACTGTGGAACAACAAACAAATATTATTGATGTAACTATACAAGAAGTAATTGATATGGACACAATTACTGAAGAAGTGTGTCATAGCGAGCAATCTTAGTGGAGGGAAGTTGATGTAACATCGCTGAAAACATTCGGATTACAGTGTAGAAAATGACGGAATAAAATCTTCGTATTACGAGAATTATATAGATCAAGAACCATATGATTGTTTCATCTTTCTTACTGACGACATAATAAAATATATAGTTGAACAAACCAACTTATAAGTACAGCAGATTTTACAAAATTATACTGTAGTATAGTCAAATAAGAGGAAACACAAAAAAAAGTGGGTTCCCACAAATACTTCTTAAATGGAAAAAATTTTTGGCATTATTATGTGGATGGGATTAGTCAAATATCCTCGAAGAAAAGCATACTGGAGTAACGACATTTTGTATACAAATTCGATAAAAAGTATAATGTCTCGAGATTGTTTTGAAGAGCTATTAAAGATGTGGCACTTTAGCGACAATAATGACCGATCTGTAGTAAATGATCGGCTAAGAAAAAATACTCCACTTCTCGAGAAGCTAATTGAACAGTTTCAAACAGTAATGGTGCCATGTGAAAAAGTATGCATAGATGAGACACTTGTGCCGTTTAGAGGACGCCTAAAATTTAGGCAATATATAAAGAACAAACGGCACAAGTTTGGACTAAATTTGTACAAATTATGTACTATAGGTGGGTACACATACAATTTCAAAGTGTATTCTGGTAATGATAGGACTGATGATGGTAGTGCTTCCGCAGGAGTTGTGTTGCATTTGATGGATAATCTACTTGACTGTGGGCGTACTTTATACACCGACAACTATTACATAAGAGTGAGTCTTTCAACCAAGTTAAAAGAAAGAAATACACACCTAGTTGGCACTGTAAGAGCTAATCGTAAACTCAATTCTCCCAAAGTGGTTAATACTAAATTAAAAAAAAATGAAATTGTTGCTGAAGAAAGTTCTACTGGTATAGTAATGCTAAAGTGGAAAGACAAACGTGACGTGATGATGCTTACGACAAAACATCAAGCAGACACCACTAAAATAAAGAACAGACGCGGTAAAATAGAGAAACCAACTGCTGTCGTTAGTTACAACAGGTGCAAGAGCTACATTGATTTATCAGATCAACTCAAGTCTTACTCTCATTGCCTTAGACGAGGTAATAAGTGGTACCGAAAATTAGCAGTTGAACTGATTTTTGGCTGTGCATTAGTAAATTCCTTTCTAATATATAAGGAGGTAACACACAAAACAATTAAAATAACGGAATACAGAGAGCTGTTAGCCGCAAGGTTATTATTCGGTAAACATCGTGTGGACTACATGGAGAACGAAAAAGCAGATGGTATAGAACAACTAGAACACGTTTTGGTATACCATAAACGAAACCGTTGTGTTGTGTGTTATAAGGCCTTAAAAGAATCAAATGACAGGAACACTGCAGCGAATACTTGTTTCCGATCAGTTTGGCAATGCAATGGGTGTAAAAAGAATTATTGTATTCCTTGTTTTTTTCAGGAACATAAGATGAACAAGAAATAATATTTTTTTCGTAATTTTACATGTTTTGTTATAATTTACTAATATTCCGATGTTTCATATGCTTATTATAGCTTTCCACTAAAACCGAATTTTTACTATTTACATTTTTTTATTCACCTTACCAAAAATAGGTTCATAAAATCAAAACAAACATCCGGCGCATATCAGCCTCTCGTTAGGACGGCTCTTTTTGTATTTCTGTTTTTCTATTTCTATTTTGTATTTCTGAACCGTTTTGTAATACACGCCGTCTAAGTGAAAGTATACCATGTGGTACACTATTTGTGCCACGCCGTCCAAGGATCAAATCGAGTGTGAGACACGTATTGTCTCATGCCGTACGCAACGTGTTAAGGTCTGCTTGTCATTAGCCTAAATTCAGTACTGAATTTAGTACTAAAATAGACATAGTTATGCAGAATTGATTCATCCAACACTAACATAATTTTGAGATAATTAACTTTAAAGAAAATTTAATATAACAATTTAAAATAACTATGTTTATTATTGTTAATTGCATCTTATGTGCGTATTTTAAAAAATCAGGTATATTTATTTTTTTCGTTAAATAAAAAAAACATTTGGATCATTTCTGCACAATTGTGTTTCTTGTGGTATAAAGCAAATTTTATTACTTGCAGATATGATCCAAAGCGGTGGTTGTCTGTATAACTGTCAAATTATATTTGTTTTTACCAAAGTCTGTACATAAAACAAAGATTTATTTTTGGTAACATATCTTTATATTATAAAAACATTGAAATATTTAAGTTACGAACGAAGAAACATTATTCTGTAGAACTTTCTTCCAGGGGAAAATCTAGTTCATTTCCATACCCATTTATGTCATCGAGAATATTTTTGTTTCCTGTTAACTGTTTTGACAGTCCTTTGGAATAAGATCTAACAACGACTTAACGTATTCTTACCTTGGAGCTGAAATCTCTTTACCATTAGGCCATAGACGCAAAAGATTTTCTGGAGTAAATATTTACGTCAAAAGTTTACTTTTAGAATTTTTTTTTATATCTACTTCCACAAATTCACTATCGAACGAATTTTTCATGAAAATGGAATACGGGTTTTCTTTTTTTTTAATTTCTTTGGTTTTAACCCAATTTATGGGCTTCTTATCTGTTAATAATTTTCTATTGACGATAAGTTTTTCAAGTTTATGTGTACTATAGAAATTTTTCGTTGTTCATTCTAGTAACCAAAAATTGGTTTTTTCCTTTGAAACGAACGCATGACATCCATGAACTCTTCTGGTGTATAAATTCGCTGCTGAAACTTAAAAGCTGATTCTATTTTGCAAAAATCGGTGTCATTTGGCAGGTAGGAATGACCTGGTTGTAGAAATCTTTGTGAAATTTTCTGTAAACTTGGATGTTTTGACAAAAAGAGTTTCAATAGCAAAACGATTTTAATATTTCTATTTTGCCCCCCACATGAATCGCTCCAAAGTATTATATGTTTCACATCAGGTTTCAGGTATATTTCCATTTGATTGATTAACCAACTTCCAGTTTATCTTCTCCTTCCATCCATACATAACAGTAACCTTTGTCTTCTGGTCCTAAGTGGATACCACAATTATATACCCATAGTTTTCGTTTATAAAAAAACGATGTTTGTAGGTATTCTTAGAAGTGGGAGAGTTTTCTGTAAATCAAATGTGATGCATTCCATTTCCTGGGACATTTGACTTTCTTTTAGATCGTCCCTCATTTTTGCTCTTGCATTTTGCCAAAGTTCAACATGTTTCTGATGTTCGTCAGTTAAATAATTTCTCTCTTCTTCAGTTGCAACGTTTTTTATTTTTGTGTTAAATAAATCACATTTTAAACAAGTATCTTTGTGAAGCGATTTCGTTCGTAAATTAAATTTGTTTAAGTAAATAGATTTTTTAAACAAACGAAACACATTTTCTTACAGGATACTTTTCAACTATCATTGCAGTATACAACTCATACAGTTTTCTTACAGTCAGATTTGGCTGAAGGAATAAGGCATCAGAGCAATTTCCTCTTCTGTAATGTGATGTGTAGACTTCGGCAAATATGCATATTGCATATTTTGCATATTGTGCATATTTTATGCAAATATTTCATATTTTGGCATATTTGTATAAAAGTTTGCATAAAGTGCATAAAAGTTCAGATTTTTATACTGTATTTGAAAATTTTTAAACATACCAATTTATTTCAATTCTTGTATAAAATTTTGTAGTCATTTTAATCAAGAAATGATCTAAGTACGTAATCTCTACAGGTACAAAACATTTACAATTTCAAAGAAGATCAATTTAAGTAGCCCTCAACATTCTTAGAAAGTCTCGTCACTGAGGCATTCAGTTATTGGATAATCGCTAAGGGTTCGCTCATTTGCATTTTATGATCTAATCCCCAAATCTATCTATAATTTATTGTATCTTAACAGCAGGTAAACGGCTAATAGTTTTGTTCCTAATTTAGGGATTTTCCAAAATCTCCCAGTTTATTGAATTAGGTACCTAAACATTTCTAATTTGATGCTCAGATTTGTAAATCATTTTTGTTTTGATATTCAAAGCGTAAACACCCGTTGTGCGTAACAAAAAGGAAGATTGTGATTTTATAATGCCTAAAACAACCAGTGCTTCAACTTGGATTAAACCTTATAAAGAGCTGTCTATGGATATGGGAAAAATCTACTGTTCAGTCTGTGGCAAAATTGTAAGTATCTAATATTTTATATTAAATATCTAATATTTCATACATACAGGGTGTTTCAAAATGACACTTACAACGTTTGACTGTAGATACTTCTCGAAAAATTGAACAAAACGATATAGTTAATGAGGGGTCAAACTTATTTACTTTTCGAGATACAGGGTGTTAAAATTAAAAAAAATTAAATTCTTTTAGTTAATAACAACAATAACTTTAAAACCAATAAACGTATTTACTTGAAATTTAGTACTCGTAGGTTGTTTTTAAATGAAAAATAGCTTCCTTTAGTGAGAAAAAATTGTCCATGGTACAATACAATGGTGTGTATTTAGAAAAATTTTTCACCTTTACTTTTTTTTATGAAGTCAGCTATTCTAAAACACAATTATTTTTATTGTAATTGAATTAACAAAAAAAAACTTTTGTTGAATTTTAAAATAAGTTTTACGATGTACTAATGGTTAGTAACAAAAACTAATTTGTGGATTAATACTGCATTTAAAACACTTAGCGAGTGTTTTTTTTTTCAAACCAGTTATTTGATTAACCAAAAACACCTTGTATATTTTTATATTTTAATGGTTGGGTTAAAATAAAGGTTTTTATTTTTATTTATAGATAGCATATGAGAAGAAATTTCAGATAGACCAACATGTGAGAACTGCTTCACACATTGCAAAAAAAGGAAAAATAGGAGGAAAACATCAAACTTCAATGGCTAAATGTTTCCAATCTACTTCAAAAAAATTAGATGAGCAAGAAACTTTTAATGAAGACTTGTGTCGCGCATTAGTGTCTGCAAACATATCGCTTTCAAAATTAGCAAATGTAAATTTTAGTTCGTTTCTAAAAAAATATTGCAAACTTAATGTTCCAAGTGATCGGTCTCTAAGAAGAAATAATGTGAACGGGCTATACTCGTCGGTGTTAATTAATATTAAGCAAGAAATTGCAGATAATTATTTTTACATATCTGTAGACGAAACCACTGATTCCTCAGGAAAGTATATTGCTCATTTATTGATTGGTGTTCTTAAAGAAGATACCTTACCAAAATCTCATCTTATTTCATGCCAGCAACTTGAGAAAACAGATGCTTTAACAATTTCGCGTTTTATACAAGAAACATTAGCAACTTTTTTTCTTCCGACAACTATTCCTTCTAATAAATTACTGCTTATTTTATCGGATGCTGCTCCTTATATGGTGAAAGCAGGACAAAATTTAAAAATATTTTTCCCAGATTTAATACATGTTACTTGTGTAGCGCATGGATTAAACAGAGTTGCAGAGGAAATACGAAAAAAGTTTCCTCTTGTAAATACCATGATATCCAGTGTCAAAAAAGTATTTCTTAAATCTCCTATAAGAATTCAACTTTATAAAGAAATGCTACCTAACATTCCTCTTCCACCACAACCTATTTTAACGCGATGGGGAACATGGTTAGAAGCAGCTAATTTTTATGCAGATCATTTTGTTAAAATAAAGAACATAATTGATTCGTTAACAGATGAAAGTTCCTAATCTCTTTTGGATTCTAAACAAACTTTTCAGAGTAACTTGCTTCAACAAGAACTTTCATTTATAAAATCAAATTTTAGTTTTGTTCAAAAAACAATTACTCAGTTAGAATCACCAAAACTGTCATTGTTCAAAAGTACAGCATTAATAAAAGAATTTGCGTCATGTTGTCGGAACGTTAGAGGTAATATTGGAAAAGATATTTTAAAAAAATTTGAAGCTACTATGGAAAAAAATAAAGGTTACCATATTCTTTCTGAAGTAGTCAGTGTTCTAGCTGGAAATATTTCGGAAACAATTAATTTAGAACCAAATGTTTTGGTTAGTTTGAAAAATGCTCCCGTTACATCAGTTGATGTTAAACGAAGTTTTTCCATATATAAATATATGTACTCAGACAGAAGCCACAAGTTTTTGTTATAAAATTTTAAACACCACTTGGTCATTTATTGTTACCATAATTCTAAATAAGTTTATTCATACTTAAAAATGATGTAGTTACTTAAAATAAATGTAAATCTTAATGAATAGTAGGAAATATTTAGTTATGTATACTTTTTTTTTTAAATAAAATTGTTACTATTTTACGATTTTTTTATTTATTTGTATGCATATTTTGTAAAATATTTGCATATTTTCGGGTAAACACGTGCATATTTATGCGCATATTTTCTACATTTTTATTTGCATATTTGCCGAAGTCCAGTGATGTGTAAGTTGGAATTGACTTTAGATGACGTATTACAAGTTTGAGGTCTTCAGAAGGAGTTTTATTCCAACCTCCCTGCTTTTTTCCTCTTTGATCAACAATGCTATCAGAGCGAGCCATTTTTTTTAAAGATGCGGTCACTTTTTGGGGAGAAATACCTTCACTTTTTGGGGATATGTTTTTACGAACATATCACGGCACACTATTTTTCCTCCTAAAGTATAGGTACGACAAAAAATTTTAATTTTCCTTTGTAAGCCTTCGTTTAATATGGTATAAGATCTTTTCTTTGTGTTTTGTTTTACACAAGCAATTATATACATTGTCTGAGCATTGTATGTACCTAACTCGTGATATTTATTAAATTCCAATTCCCTAGTTTCTTTGGAAATTTGTTGGAATTTTTTTAAACATTTACAATTATATTCAACAAATACTTTAGGTAATACCTTCATGTGCTTTATGTTTGTGTATGGCAAATTTTTATATTTCCTTAATTTTCTTTCAGATCGGTTGTGTTCTCCAAATTTTATTTTTCTACCCCTCTTAGGTCGTCCTGTAGATTCAGTTTCCAATGGCCTGGTCTCTCCGATCTTCTAAGGTAAGAAATAATATTATTTATTTCGAAATCTTTGTCTTCATAATCAGGATCGGCAACATCTTCGCCGCTGTCAATTATTACATTATGACTTTCATTGATTCTAACATCTCTATCTTTGCTAATAACTATAAGACTTTCTTCCATCAGGGCTCTGATTACATACTCGTATATAATTTTTCTAGAAAAAGAAATGTCCAGTTAATATATTTATTAAAATTTTAGACAGAGTATCATCTGTCGCGAGTTTAATGCTTTTTCTCTATTTAAAAAGTGCACAACGTCGTTAAAGAAGTTTTCAGCTCAAAAATTTATAAATCATTATTTTATAGTAATTACTGTTAGATCTGGCAACATTAAAAATCTTAAATCGTTTGGTGTCAATGTAAAACTCTAAACTTTTAAAAAGTGAACATTTTTTTAAAGAACTATATGCATAACTTAAATACTTATGGTCTTCTAATGAAATTAACGCATTCATTTTTATTTTTAATTTAAAAGAGATTACCTTCATTTTGTAGGTTAGGTGGTACTTAAATTTTTTCCATTTTTGCATGGATGGCCTTTGTCATATTCATGATTTCATCGAGTCTGTTCACTTTCACTAAGTTGATACTTTTTATTAATAATCCAAAAAGGTAATAATTTAATTCGTTAAATGTTAAAAAAAAGCAATACGCTATCCACTTTACTATCACAAGTAGCACCTTGGACAGATCTTGGCTGGCGTTGCGTTGTTGCCGCTTGGGTTTCTTTGTTATACTGCTGTATTATGGAATGTAACACCTCTGCATTTATAATGACCAAAGAAAATTGCGAGAATAACATTGGTTGATTCAAGCGTTTTGTATCATTACAGTGTTAAATACATTAGTGTTATTGGCTTTATTAAATTTTGTGAAAATGATTCGGGCCATTCGGATCATTTTGGTTTAAAAAATAAAGCCTCGTTTTAAAATTATTTTTAAAACGTAATAATGATTCATGTGTCTTGGTTCATTTTTGTAAATTACTCTTAAAAATATTTAAAGATTCAAGTAGCATGAATCATTACTGCACAATCGATTAAAGCTAAAAGAGCGGTTGGACATTTTACTATTATTACTGTTGTCTTGCATAGAAAAGGTTGGATCATTTCAGCATAATTTAGTTCCGAATTTTACCCATGTAAATTTGTGTCTAACTCATATTTTAAGAAATTGTGGAATGGATCACTTCTGCATAACTACGTCCAATTATTGTATCTACAAATTAAATGCGCGCGCGATTCAGTACTAAAAATTAAAACATGTTTTAATTTCTTATACTAAAAAGGATGAAATATTAACTAAAAGTGAAGTTATTCTCAACTAGTCGTAATAATTGTTTAAACAAATGATTCATTCGTAAAAAGTCAACATGTTTAACCCTTAAGTATTATTAACATCTTAAATCAATGGCGTAAACACTAATTAACCGCCTCACAGACGGGTTTGACATTTTAGTGGATATTTTATTTTGTTAAATATTTTAATGCAAAAAAATATTGCGATGACTTACTGAAAGTATTATTTATTTAAAAAACACAATAATTAATATAGTTTATCTGTAATTATTAAAATAAAAAACATTATAACAAGAATGGATCGATTTTTTGTGTACATTTTTACGCCTGAAAAAAGTGTGATAAAAATAAAACAAATTAAAGAATCTTGATAAAAATTTATAATCGGGTTAAGCAACGAGTACGAAACATTAAAATAGTAAGATTTTTAAAAACTGTTAGGACAAAAAAAAAACGTGTAGCGCACTCCAAACAAATCTTTTTCGCACATTCCAATCAAATTGGTTTTTGACAATTAAAGCATACATAAGCTGTTCTTCTTTTCTTTTTATTGTGACAGTAAGAACAGTCCTTTTTTTTCTAATTTTTCAACTCTTACTTCTTTACGCCGTTGAGGTTCATCTATACCCAGTATCTCGCATATGCTCAACTTTCAACTCAAAAGAACTTTCTAATCTTCTGTTTATCTGAGGTTGGATAAGTTGAAATGCCAGTTTTTCAATAAAATTGGGCCTTTCTAAATGAGTATTATAAGAGTAAGATAAGGTTTGACACAACCGTCTTATACAGTTACTTATAGATAAACACATTGACAATAAAGACTTAAAAATAATAACTCATCTCTGCTTTAACCAAACAGCAAAAGTCAGGGTAGGCAAAGAACTTTCGGAGGAAGTAGAGATAAAAAGAGGCGTAAGGCAAGGTTGCATACTCTCCCCCTTATTGCTCAATCTTTATTTGGGAGAAATAATTAAAAAATCACTCGAAAATGTATCAATTAAAATAAAAGTCAACGGCAGACCCATCAATAATATCAGATATGCCGATGATAATATACTAATTGCAGAAAATATACAAGATCTACAAACACTTTTAGATAATGTAGTAAATGCTAGTGAGGAAAGCGGACTAACGCTTAATGCTAATAAAACAAAATTTATGACAATTTCCAAAACACAACAACAAGACATTTTAAACATAAGAGGGGTTCCAATAGAAAAAGCAAAAAAATACAGATATGTTGGTACAATTATTAATGGAAATAACGAGTATACAGAAGAAATAAAAATAAGAATTGGACAAGCCAGAGCAACATTTTATAAGATGAGAAAAGTATTTGGCAGTAGAGACTTTAGTTTGCAACTCAAAATTAGAATATTACGTTCATATGTGTTTTCGTTGCTGCTGTATGGGGTGGAGACCTGGACGATAAAGAAAGAGGTGAGCGATCGACTTCGAGGTTAAGCATTCGAGATGTGGACCTACCGAAGAATATTAAAAATAAGTTGGGTAGACCGAATAACAAATGTTGAAGTCCTCAGAAAGATGACAAAAGAAAATGGAAATCATGAATACCATTAAGATAAGAAAGTTACAATATCTCGGCCACGTTATGAGAGGGGATAATTATGTGTTGCTACAAACCATAATGCAGGGAAAAATACAGGGAAAACGAAGTATTGGAAGAAGACGCATCTCCTGGCTCAACAATCTGAGAAAGTGGTATAATTGCAGTTCCGTCGACACTTGTTCAGAGCTGCAATCTCAAAAGTAAAATAGCTGTGATGATTACCAACCTCCTTAGAGGAGACGGTACCTAACGAAGAAAAAGAAGAAATGAGTATTATTTTTAAAAGATTCATAAAGAATATAAACATTTACTGTACTTACATCAAACATTCTGAAAAATATTATCATAGGCCAACGGTGAGTTCGACGACTGCTTGTAAATTTGGCACATTTTTCGTCCATTGAATCGACACCACCCTTTTTTGAATTATAATCCACTATTATGTGTGATTTTGTTAGTGTCTGTATCCTCAGTGGCTGCGTGATGAGATGATGATACCAAAATTACGGCTTTATTTTTATGTTGATGTAAGGTTAAATGCTCGAATAAATGAACTTTGATCAAATAAAAGGCAGATATCGAGCACAGTTTTATTAATTAAATCTTGTCCAAGTACTTTCGCTCTAGAGCATCTTCAGGGGCATTTCATCAATTTTGGCCTATCCAACAATTAAAGAATGTCATAAACATAAAATACACACGTACATCACACTAACCTACACAAGGACAAACACTTTTTTTCTTAATTGCTAGCATCATTATTATAATTAAAGCTACTGCACCTAGTTGTCGCTTCTTTTTCATAATCATTATTTACCTGTGTGTTTTTTTTACTCTAATCATAAAACAAACTTCTTTGTTAGGTGATCAATATTAATACAAAATAGGTAGAATGTATGCCTAGAAGACAGTTACAAACACAAACACACATTTTTCATATTAAATCGACTTGCGCAACTAACTAAGATATAACTAACTAAGCATAGTGGCAAGAGGACCTTATAAAGAAATTTTTGCGATTGGCACTGTAGATCTTATAATTTCGGTTAACTTGATTTATAGAAAATAGACCACATATAACATTTGAGTATTCTCGTTTGAGTAGTTAGGTTTCTGCTGGTAAATGCGGGTTTCCATTTACGGAATGCTCCGCGTGCCTATATGATTCTAGCTTTTACTTCTTAGTCGTATGTAATTTCATTCTTTAGTCAACTTCCCAGATATGTAACTAATTAAACTTAAAAACTTATTCCATAGTAGAAGCTGGCATTTTTATTAGTGTTACTAAGTACATTTGATAAACCAAAAATTTTAACTTAATTGCTCGGAAAGCATTTTAAAATAAAATATGAGCCGTTAAAAAGATAAATAAATAACTTTTAATATAACACACGATACCACTTTCTATTTAAGTAAAGATAAAGGCCACCCCTGTTTAGCGTATTTCATTAAAAATAATTATTAACGGCTTAGAGCGTTGTTTATTTTTTTTGCATAAATAAAAAGAAAATCTTGATGGTAGATTTTAGTGGAGTACCATATATATTTTTGTTACAACGTCCATGTGTATTAGTAGTAAAACCCAATAAATTATACGACTTACCATTCAGCAGATAATTTGTGTAATAAACAAATAAGTTACACCTAACCAACTTTCCATTTTTAAATAAAACAATATATCGCTACTTACTTCCATAAAATTAAAGTTCTGTTGCATGTAAAACAAAGTAAGCCCACATATATTATTATGCCGGACAACAATATATTTCTACTACTGCATACCATATTCAGTAAAAAGGTGATAAGTGTCTTTAATACATTTTACGTGTATGACTTATTAAAATTTCTCTTTCATATCGACTAGTAAAAACCTTTAAGTACACCTACTTTATTCTACCTGAAAACGAGTTAAAATTTAGAAATGATTACTAAGCTAAAACCATAAATGATCTTAATGGTGTTAAGTTAAAAGATTATGCTAAAATTAAGCAGACTATTAAATAAAATTGCTTGTCTTCTATATTTGTGACTAGGAACAAAGTTTTGAAATACTTTGTTAATAGGTATTAATTAGTTACTTGTAGTGCAATATCTTGTGTTTTTTAGATTTCTTTGAAACTGAAGACAGCAGTTCAATTCTTGATGATTCTCAGAACAATAGTCTCAATGATGGAATCCATTTTTGATAGTGACTTTTCAGATGTAGACCCCACATATCAACCCACATATCAGCAGAGGGATCACTCTCTCTAGGAAGTCTATACGAATTACAAACAGCTGACCTTGATAGCCTAAATGATGACAAAGAACCACCCACGAACAATTTAGTTTCAACCAAAATAGCTAGTTGGATATTAAATCTACTGCTTGACAAAGTATGAAAAGACGTACGTCCACTAAAACGTTGGAGAAAATCTAACTCCAAAGAATGGGTAATAAATGTCGCAAAAAGGAGGCGTGCTAAGGGTTTGACTTACGAGATAAAAAAAAAGAATAGACCAGCAAAATTGCCAAAACCAGTTAATTGTTCAGAGTGCGTTTACAAAAATGTGCCAGGTATTTCAGCGAAGATTACAGACAAAAACTCTCTCGTGATTATTGGAAGTTAGAATATATATGCCAAAAAAATTTTCTTATTGCACGTATTAAAATTGAGCCACCAAAGAGAGTCGTTACAGTTTGTCGAAGTTTAAAAAAACCACCTGCATTTTCCAAAAAGTGTTACTTTTCTTTAAATGGTATTAAATAATAGATACGGATAAAAGAGGCAAGCATACACTGCCAAATAAAACAAGCAGTGGAACCCGAAAAATCGTGAAGGATCATATTGAGTCTTTTCCATGGGCCTACATTATATTCGCCAAAGTTCAAAGGTAGGTATTTGGACAAAAATTTAAGTATAAAAAAAATTTACCAAATTTATATAAATAAATGACTGTGTGCAGAAGAAACTGGAAGCGAAATTACATATCGAAGAATATTTTCTAACAGCTATAGTTTAAGCTTTTTTGTTCCTAAAAAAGATCAATGTTTAGTTTGTAATAAATATGATAGGTGATATTGTAATTCAACTGACAAATCGGATTTAGAAGACAGTTACAGAGAACATCAGAAAAGAAAAGAAGTATGTAATCTTGAAAAACAAAATAATAAGAAAAAATCTAATGAACAACGGGATTTTGTTTCAATTACTTTCTATCTACAGGCCGTACTACAGATTCCAAGCAGATTGACTGGACAACTATATTATTCTCAAAAATTATGCGTCTACAATTTGTGTATATGGAGACTGACAACGGGAACTGAACGAGTTAAGTTCTGTGTGTGAAGTGCCGAAATTTTGTCAATATTTTCGGATATAAACAATACTGTTTATGTATATGTCTAAAATTTGAACCATATAGTTGATGGAACACAGTGAATCGTGAAATGATGTTATAACTGACTCAAAGTGAGTTGTACATTAGTTAATTTACTTTATATTATCTTGAAAACATAACCAACAAAGACACTAGTTCTGTCAATTGTAATAAATATTGTTCTGTGATACTAGCATATTAGAATAGTCGCTAACTTCCTGGTTCGTATAGGCAACCAGTTTTACGGCATGCCGTATTTAAAGTTGCCTATAGCAAACACAACCCACAAATATTAGCGACCAAGCTATTATCGCTTCTGACTACAGGGGCGAGATGAAATCTAATATAAGTTCCCCAACGGCAAATAACAGTAATACAACTGAAAGTAATAGCCCTCCAGTTTCATATGTTGCTGCTGCCAGATCTATACCTAAAACTACGTACCCAACAAAAGAGCAAGCTATAGTGTTCCATATAACTGATAACAATCTTAAATTATTTGACTACGTCAAATCAATTGGAAATATTATTGGGCCGAAAAACATCAGCTTCGCTTCCAGAATCTCGAACAACCGATTGTGCATTTACCTAAATAATATAGAATGTGTGGACCTATTACTCACAAATAATTCTGTTGTTCGCGTAGGAGACGTAGACCATAATATTAGAAGACTAGTTGTACCAGCTAAACGTCTGGTTTTATCAAATCCATCCAATAATAAAGTCCATCTATTCCACATGAGCTTATCGAGTCAGCACTCAAAAATTATGGCCTACAGATTGCTTCACCCATCTCGTTCCCAAGGGCAGGAATTCCAGACGACGAATATAACCATATTCTTTCCTTCCGTAGACAAGTCTATATAGTTCCACCGAATGATAACTACGAGATCCAAACCTCATTGGTCATTTTATTTGAAGGTAATGCACATTGCATATTTTTGTCCACCGATAAAATGCTCTGTTTTCTATGCAAACAATCTGGACATGTAGCTAACAATTGCCCAAACACAAATGTCCCTTCAGTTTCTACAGAGAATCCATCAACAACTGAAGAAATACCATCCTCACCTGTCCCTCGAATGAAGAGAGCCTTTTCGAATTCAACAGATTCCAACGTAATCAACGTGTCAGAAACACAAAAAGAAATTTCACCTGCAATGCCACCTTCTTATCAAGATACAAACAGAAAACCAATGAAACAAGCTAGGAAGAAGTTAAAAAAAGATTCGTCTGATAGTTCCAAAATCACGGATGCCTCAAAAGAAGCAATAAAAGACTGTTTTAGTAAGTCGTCACAGTCTCTTTTCACCTCTGTAGACAATTTCATAAGTTTTCTTGAAAATAGTTACGGTAGTAGCAATCTATTATCTGAAGCCCAACAGTTTACACATGACATCAAATCATTACTCTCTGACATGTATAATGTTTATCCTTTTCTAACAGATAGGTCACTAAAATACAGATTTACACGAATATCAAAAAAACTTAAACAAGATTTTCAGTCTGACACTGCAGACACAGTGAGCATAAATTCCATATCATCACTGGAACCTCCGGATGAGGAATATCTCTCAGATACCTCCCAACATTCCCAAAAATCCTCTTTGTAATAAATTTCAATCTAATTCAATGGAATTGTGATGGGTTTTACCCTAGACTTAAACACCTTCAAAAGTTAATCGTTGATACTACTGCCGACATAGTATGTTTACAAGAAACAAATTTCAAATCTGACCACAAAAGACTTCTAAATGGTTTTGTAGGATATCATTTCTTGAGAACTGACTATCTTAGAGCTAGCGGTGGAACATCCATATTCGTATCCAATGATCTCTACTCCACACATCTTCCCATTTGCACAAACCTAGAAGCTATCGCCGTTAACATTTGGTGTCCAAACAAAATTTCAGTTTGTAGTATTTATATTCCTCCAAATTATAGTTTATCCGAAGCTGATTTAGTGGACCTCATATACCAACTTCCTTCACCTTTCCTTCTTGTTGGAGATTTCAATGCCCACAATACATTGAGAGGCTCTGAAAAAACCTTCAGCCGAAGAAAGACTGTCGAAAATGTATTAAATATTACCGATACTTGTATGATGAATAATCATTCTAAAACTCATTTTAATATTGCTACTGGTACATTTTCCTCAATAGATTTAAGTTTGTGCCACCCAAAAATATATCCTTACCTCACATGGAAACCAGCTGACTATCTTTATGACAGTAATCATTATCCTATTTTAATATCTGAAATATCTGCAAAACATTTCGACTCCTTTAAAAAATGGAACATTTCTAATGCCAATTGGGATGGCTTTCGAATATATACTGAAAGCAAATTAAATCAGCTGCAGTTATCAGAAGATGCAAATGAAAATATTGGCGCTTTCAATAACTGTATAATCTCCGCTGCTGAAGCAAATATCGGACAAATAGCAATTTTTTCGTCTCGTAAAACAACACCTTGGTGGAATGAAAGATGCTCTCTGGCTGTACAACAAAGTAAGGCAGCAATAAACAAATACCGCAGAGACAGTACTAAAGAAAATTTAATTACCTTAAAAAATCTGAGAGCCAAATCTAAGTATATAATTAAACAAAGCCAAAAAGACTTTTGGAAAAAACACGTCTCATTCATAAATACTTATACTCCTTCTAGCAAAATTTGGAAAAAAATTAAACACATGACAGGAAAGAAAACGTATTCAAAAATTTCTGCCATACTTACTCAAAACAGCACAGTCACTTGTAGTCAACAAATTGTTAACATTTTGGGTGAAACTTTTCATAAGAAAGCAACTAGGCAGCAAATAGACTTACTTCAAATTGGCAGCTTCCCATGTCTAATCTAAACTCCAGTTTATCTGATAGCAGAAAATCCGATCAAATTTTTCTAAATATGCCGTTTACATTACAAGAATTATCAGACACATTGTTCTGTTGCAAAAATTCAGCTGCAGGTCCAGATAACATTCGTTTTATCTTTATTAAAAATCTTTCAAGGCCTAGCCTAGCTAAACTGCTGGAAATTTACAATTTAATATGGACCAAAAAATCATTTCCAAATTTGTGGCAAATATCCATAATAATTCCTGTTAAAAAACAAGGCAAACCTTCAACTGATCTAAATTCCTACAGACCAATTTCTCTTACATGTACAATGTGCAAACTTATGGAGAAAATGATCAATAAAAGACTCCTGTGGTTTCTAGAAAAATATAAAATAATAAATTTGGCACAATCAGGTTTTAGATCACACCGAAGTACAGCAGACAATCTAGCAATCCTCCAAACATCAATCATTAACGTCTTTTAATGCAAACAAGACCTAAAAGCTGTTTCGTTTGATATCGAAAAAGCATTCGATACTCTGTATACACCTCTTGTTATAGCTAAACTCGAGGAGTACGGTATATCTGGAAATATATCTTCATTTATTAATCAATTTCTAACAAATAGAACCTTTAACGTAAGAGAAAATGGCAAAATCTCTAGGACTTTCAAACAAACTGATGGCGTTCCCCAAGGGTCGGTATTAAGTCCTACACTCCTTATTCTTGTTTTAAGCGATATATGTAATAAAATTGAGCTTCCGGTCAAGTTTGCACTCTACGCAGATGATTTAATAATTTTCTGCCGAGGCAAACAAACTGTTGCCACTTGCAAACTACTTCAGAATGCTACTGACCAATTGCTTGAATGGACTTCAGTAAGTGGATTTAACTTTTCTGTTGAAAAGACAAAAATCATTAAGTTTTCTCGCAGGACAGCCAGTACTATAATTCCTAAAATTACCATTAATGGTACTTGTCCACCTACAGTAAAGAGTATGCGGATTTTAGGACTCACATTCGTCAGTAAACTTAATTGGAAATGCCATTTAAAAGATCTCAAAACTAAGTGCATGACAAATCTTAACTTATTAAAAACTCTGTCTAATCATCATTGGGGTGCGGACGAAGACTCCTTGCTTCAGATATATAGATTTCTTATTCGTTCTAAAATAGACTACTGCAGTTTCATTTATATGTCAGCTAGCCCATCAGATTTAAAACTTCTAAATTCTGTACACAACACTGCACTCCGAATATGCCTTGGAGCCTTTAGGTCGAGCCCTGCAAAGAGTTTATACAGAGAAGCTAATGAACTTCCCCTCTGGCTACGTCGCCGGCAACTCCTTTTAAAATATTCGTCTCGAATCTCAGCTAACACCGAAAACCCAGCTTATAAATTATTAAGTAATGAACTTTTAAACTCTCCTTCTCCTATTAAACTTCAGTATATGCCACAGTATCTCTCACCACATCTGAATAATATCGATCTTTCAGTCACAACTCCAATATTAATATCACCTAAACCTCCCTGGAATAAATCGATAGCAGATTTTAATCTCTCGTTAACTAATTATGATAAGCATCAGAAAAATCCACAATTTCTAAGGCAAACCTTTAAAGAATTAATTGCTAACAACAGATTTGACCGAATTTTATACACAGATGCTTCTAAGAGTTCTACAGCTGTTGGATGTGCTGTAACTTCAAACACCGATTTAATCACATCTTGTACTCTTCCGCTCTTCTGCTGCATACATACTGCTGAATTATTCTCTATTCTCCAAGCTACAAACTTATTATCTCCAAAATATAAAAAAGTAGCAATATGTACAGACTCTTTAGCGTCTATCTATTCTCTCAAAAGTATGTATACGGTACATCCTTTGGTTCAAACTATTCAAAACTCTTTCGATAGTTTAATCTCAATAGGAGTATCCATAACCATGATCTGGATTCCGTCTCATGTAGGAAACCCAGGTATAGTATTTATAAAGTCAGTTGAAACATTTTACTCCGACGAGATTTATAAGGGCAGTTCAATATTACATTTACCGATAATCAAGTTAAAGTTTAAATAACACGCGTCAATGTTTCAAACGTATTTGAACAATCCCCGTACTTCATAGGAAAGAGATAGAAGAAAGAGAGAATGAAAGATACATCCCATCAAATAAATATTGGACAATGATATGTTATTCAAAATCACCAATATTTAACGGACTACTTGGAAGTTCGGTTCCAGCCGGCGGCGATGGTGTACAGATAAGAAACGCTGTTGATTCATGCCAGTGCTGTACAGCTAAAATGTTTATTATTTTACGAAGTATGATAACTGTTTTAAATCATTATACTGTCAATATGGCCTATTGCCATTATATATAAATTATTTTTGTTGCTAAATATGACATGTTAAAAACTTTTTTATACACTTATGTACTTTACAACAGTTTTAAGTAAATTAAAATTGTCCTTATTCTGTTCTTCATTAATCTATATTTGAATATAAAAATAAATGATGCGCCCATGTCTGGTAATATGATATTATTCTTTTAATGTTTGTCCGCAACCAGTTTTTTGGGTGTTTCAACTGACTTTATAAATACTATAACGAACTAGCCGACCTCTTTGCAAAACAAGCCTCGTCTTCTAATATGGAGACTGAAAACATACAACTTCATACAGATTTACAGTCGCATTTTAAAAATATCATCCAAATGTCTTGGCAAGATCACTGGAATAAAATCCCTTCCAAGCTTCGTGACATCCATCCCAGCGTTAAAAAGCTTGAGTTTTCTTCCATGACACTAAAAAACAAAATCTTAATTCGCCAACTTAGAATCGGCCATACAAGACTAAATCATAAACATTTAATGACCTCCCAAGATCCACCTACATGCACACACTGTGGTAATATTCTATCTGTTAAACATATTCTCGTAGACTGTCCCCACTTTAACAACGAAAGAAAAAATAATCTTTTGGGTCAAAACCTACAAAATATTCTCAGTTCGCCAGATCAATTCCAAAACCTTATTAATTTCCTCTATGAAACCAAGCTTTACCAGGATATTTAGAAGAAGAAACGTAGTTTAGAATTTGATAATTAATCATTGTACCAATATTTAATGTATTTCTTTATTAATTGTAATGTTACTGTATATTCTTGTAATGTAATATAATAGAATTGTACCTGTGTCAGTGTCGAGCTGTCGAGACACGTAAAGCTAAATAAAAAAAAAAAATTGTGTATATGAAGCCGCATTACCAAATGCAGCTTGCTGTTTTGCCTGGTCAGAAATTAACGGTAGACGAGGAAGTTCTAAAATAGGATGATTATACTTCACTACTTTTCAAAATGTGTTCCAGTATGTAAGTGAAATAAGTTTATTTTCTGATACCTGCTGAGGACAGAATCGTAATCAGCATATTGCAGCCTTTCTATTATGGGATGTTCAAAACATAGACCATTTAAATATTATTAAGAGTCTGGACATTCCTATATGGAAGTTGACTCTATGCATAGTAGTATCTAAACCACTAAAAAACACAGATCTATCTATAGGATGCCATATTACTGGTCTATTTTTTAAAATGCAAAAGGAACTAAAAATATCAAGGTTGATGATAAAAAAGTATGTATAGAACCATACAAATGTAAATAATTTAAATACTACGACTTTTATGATTTAAAAAATTTGTCACACACTTTAATTAAAAACCGATCAAAAGACCAAAAGGGTGAAAAAATAATGTGGTTGAAGATAAAAAGAATGAGATTCGTGAAAGGAGAGACAAACAGAATCTATTTTAATTATGACATGTCAACAAGCTTCAATTATTTCTTTACTGATACTGCACGGCAGTCAACAAGAAAAAAGCACGCCAAGTTATCAACTAATACAAGCAATCTTGAAGAACTTAAGTGACTTTATGATGCACATTTGCCAATTAGCATAGCAAAAAAGAGAGATTTGGTACAGCTATGTGATAAGGGCATAACGTTGTTTAATCTTTAGTGTAAGGAATAGACGTGTGTAAATTCTGCTCCATAATAATTTCAATTTTTGGTTATTGTGAGTCGATAATTTTGCGTGCAGTGTGTAATAGAAGAATAAAAGTGTTAATGGTAATTATAGCAAAGACATTGGAAGAGAGGTAAGTGCATAACCTCCATAAATTTAGGAAGGCGAAGAAAATTTTATTTACTCTCAACATAAAAAAACTAAAAACAAAACCGGCCCAGGTAATTAACGCTATATCAGTTTTAAAAGCTAGAGGTGGGCGTTGCCACATCAAACCGTTCCAAAGTAACTGACAATTATTTTAATTGAAAATTAATTTATTCAGGAAGAAAACGTGAAAATAAATTACTACAAGCTACTGCTTGAGAGAACCATCTTCCTTCGACGCGTTGAGTGGGGAGGTTGGCTCTATCGCGAGTAGTAGCAGTAGAAATATGGATTCAGATGATACTACATCCGATGACAATCATAAAAGAAATAGAGAAGAAGAGGAACTGTTATTTGGTCCCTGTAAAAAAGTACAAAGAAGTCCAGTTAAAAGTCACAAACATGATAACAAAATAGATCAAATACTAAATATGATAAAAAATTTAACAATAGAGTTACAAGAATTAAAAACTGATATAAAAGAAGTAAAAACGTAACAAAAACAATACAGAGAAAAAATGAGGGAACTCACAACTGAACTAGCAGAACTAAAACAAGAGAATAGTGAAATCTGTAAAGAAAATGAATAAATCAAAAAGGATCTGAATGAGACAAAAGGACGCCTTGAAAGTCTGGATAGAATAAGAAAAGAAAATAATGTGATAATACAGGGAATGACAATAGAAACTGGAGATAGAAGTATACTAAAAGAAGTAATAGGAAATTTTATGACAAAAGAGCTAAATATTACCGTAAATATAGAAGAAGCAGTGAAACTAGGAGATAAAACATGTTTAGTCAGACTACCAAACAAAGAAGAGGAGACTTCTGCTTAGTTGAGGAGACATATCGTGGAATGCAAATTTTAGATACCCCATGTCTCTATTAACATCTTTATTAACGTCTGGCTATGCCTTGCAATTTTTAGAAGGCTCAGATTAAGGCAGTTATCTGAATTGTGTTTCAAAACTATTTTATGGATTTAATATCAGATGTCGCTATTGCGTCCGTTTCGAAGCCATTTTATTGTTGTTTCTTAAAGACAGAAAAGATTTATTTTTCACGTTGAGAACACCTATGAATATCTGTTCTGATGAGCTTTATTAAAGCGAAATACGTATAAACAGATACATAGACGATTTGTACGTGAAATGAAATCTTGACTGTCTTTTTCATTTTATTCGGAACTACACTGTATGAGTACAAGAAACCAATTCGCTAACGATTTCTGCTTAGTTGAGGAGACATGTCGTGGAATGTAAATTTTAGATTCCCCATGTCTCTATTAACATCTTTATCAACGTCTGGCTATGCCTTGCAATTTTTAGAAGGCTCAGATTGAGGTAGTTATCTGAATTGTGTTTCGAAACTATTTTACGGATTTGATAAACTAGACTTTACAATGTTATATTCAGGAGAAAAGAAGAAAGGGCAAAAAGGCGTGGGATATATCAGTCTTGAATTTATACGCCCCCACAGAAACTAGCAATGCAGACGAAAAAGAAATCTTTTATGATAGGGTCGAAGAGGAGATAGAAAAAATACCCAAATAAGATGTCATATTTGTACTAGGAGACCTCAACGGCCAGATTGGAAAAGAGGACTTTTTACAACAAATTGCAGGAAAGCATACAATACACGAAAACACGAATGACAATGGGCAAAGACTATGTAACCTAGCAACAAGAACAAATTTGTTAATAAGCTTAACAAAATTTGAACACCCTAAAATACATAAGGTAACATGGAGGTCACCAGATCAGAAAACATATAGTCAAATTGATCACATAATGATTAATAAACGAAAACAATCGTCAATAAAAGATGTAAGAACGTTCAGACGTGCGTGTGCAGATTCAGACCACTCCATGGTCACAGCCACTATAAGACAAAAAGTTAAAATTGAAAAAAAAACCAACATAAAAAGTGGAATGTCAATAAAATGAGTAATGAAGAAGTACGAAAAAAATATGAAGAGGCAGTAACAGTTCAAATAAAAGAGAAATATAAAGCAGAAGATATAAACACAGAATGGGAGACGATCAAAAAATCAATAGAAGAAGGTGCAAATATGCAGATAGGTAAAAGTCAGGCTAAAACAAAAAACGGATGGTATAACCAAGAATGTAGAGAAATAACAGGAAAAAAAGTGCAAGCCAAAAATAAATGGCTAAGAACAGATAAAGAGGAAGACAGAGAAGAATATGAAAAATTAAGAAGGAATGCTAAGATAGTGATAAGGCAAAATAAAAGAAGATGGGTAGACAAAAAAATGCAGGAAATAGAGCAGAAAAGAACAAACAGAAATACGAAAAGTTTTTACAAAAATATTAAAGAACAAAACAAAAAATACAAGGGCAAAACAAACGGAATAAAAAAGACAGAGGGAATAGTGATAATTGAGGACCAAGAATACAAGCAAGTATGGAGAGTTCACTCACTAGTAGTGAACTAGTGAGTGAACTAGAAGTGACTAGTGAGTGTAGTAGTGTCTGGGGGCTCGGGAGACTGAGACCTCGGAAGCCCTGAAGAAGACATCAGAGAGGATGTCGAAAGCTCGGCAAAATGGATATCGACGCGGTTCAACCCGGAAGACTGGTGAGTTTAATATTAATTTTTATAATAATATTAATCTTAGCTCTAAGTTTAATTGTACTAACCGCGGAAATCTTTCCGAACATTATATATATATATATATATATATATATATATATATATATATATATATATATATATATATATATATATATATATATATATATATATATATATAGTAAACTCTTAAATATTGGGGAAATCTGCAAGAAAGACTCTAATGTGTATCAATTGTTTCGCCGAACGTTTTCGCCAAAGAGAATTAATTTGGCTTCTTCAGGGCTGAAAGAGAATAAATTATAATTAGCTACCATATATTATCTATTAAAACATTATTGATCTTACCGTAACTTAGAATTGTAGAGTTAGAATATTAAAAAACATTGCTAGTAACATAGTGGTGTTTTTTGTTACTATGTGCAAAAAAAAAGTTTTTTATAAGGTTTGAAATGTATGGTAGCTTTGAACTTGACACGTAAAGGCTTACCCAAGGTTAATCGAAAAACCCAATGTAACTACATTTAAAAGGAGGTAATTCTTTGAATTGTCGGCAATAACTAAATTTTTGATTTTCAGACAGTTAAAAGTGAGGTTCTGTTTGAGCCAGAACGCAAGCGCTGACAACTTCATTAGTTCGTATGAATCTTTATGTCGTTAAGGTTCATTGGTAAGAAACGAATGAATTTAAATCCCAGTAAAGGGAAATATTATTTTGATTTTCTTTATTTAATTATATTATATTGTTCATGTACTATTGAATCTTATTGAGATGTATCTAAGAAAAGCAAGGGAATGTTATATATTTTTTGTTAATTAAAATTAATTATAAAGGTATGTCAGTTGTTAATGGCTATATCAGTCAAGTTAGTTATCTGTGATATAGTATTGTTCTTGGTATCCGATTTAAGTAACAGGTGGTATATATCGCTTAGATTCTTGATGTCACTCTTAACATTAATGGAGAAATCGTTAAGGAAAATATAAGACATTTCAATGAACTCTCTTTTAGATTTATTGTTCTCACGGTGGAGAATTGTGGTGTTAGTATAGTCCATGAGATGACCAGTGGAATGGACATGTTTGGCTAATGCACAACGGTCAGGGTGAAGTCGAGAATCACTTTTGTGTAGTGTAATACGTGATTTTAATAATTGAGATGTTTGACCGATGTAGGAATTGTTGCAAGAGAGACATGGAATGTTGTAGACAATATTACTAAGCCTATCTATGGGAGTCTTATCTTTTATCTTAGAATAAAGATTATTAATTGTTAGGGCTGATCTACAAGCCACATTAAGTTTAATGTTGTTATTATTATTGCCAAAGCTATTTTCAACACTTTTCAGAATCCTTGTTAACCCCGGAGTGATATCTCTGAAATATGGTAATGAAAAATATTTGTTTATAGGAGTATCCGAGACTGGGTTCCCACTTAAGACATCAGGATCAGCATTGTTAGTCGCGAAGGAAGGTGAAATATCTTCGTCATGGATAGTATTAAACAAAATCTTATTAACTAATGATGTTGGATAAGCGTTTGAAATAAAAAGTTTCTGTAGGATTTGTAGGTTTTTTGTATGAAATGAAGGATCTGATAGTTTTGTTACTCTATTTTTCATCTGTTTGATTAAGTTGACTTTGGTAGAATTATTATGGTATGAGTTGTAGTTAAGGTATCTACCAGAATGGGTCGGTTTTTGATACCAATCTATTTTGATGTTGTTGGTTTCCCTGATCATCCTTATGTCGAGAAAGGGGACGGACCAATTACCATCTTCCCTCTCTATAGTGAACTGGATGTAGGGGTCATAACCATTAAAAGTATCTAATAGTTCATCTACCTTGTCATTGGGTATAGCCAAAATGATATCATCAACATATTTTTTAATAAATGGAATATTAAAGGATAGTAAAGGAACGACTGAGTCTAATACATAATCCATAACGTAAGTTGCAACGATAGGAGAAATCTTAGCTCCCATAGGGGTACCGAAAGTTTGTTGATAGAATTTATCATTAAATGAGAAGTAAGTGTTGTTAAAGAGAAATTCGACGATGCTGATGAATCTGTCGTAAGACATGGAACAACAACCTCTAATACGGTCCCAGTTGATCTCTATTGATGTCAGACATATTCTTAGATGAACATTGCTGAATAAGGATACAACGTCAAGGCTAACGAGGACATAATTTGATGGTAGTATGTAGCCATTATATTTATTTACCATCTCAAAAGAATCTTTAATGTAATATTGACTTTCATAATTATATGCATTAGTAAGTATGTCTGTAACAAAAGCTGAGATATTTTCAGTGGGTGTTCCAATGGAAGCTACTATGGGACGAACCGATAGTGTTGGTTTGTGGATTTTTGGCAAAGCATAAAACTTTGCAATGTTCCCATTATATGTTGTTAGTTTTTTCTTTGTGTTACGGTCAATCTCATTGGAAGAGGCTAAGGATGCGATTAATGTATTGCATTTCCTTTGCAGAGAAGAAGTGGGATTGAATGTAAGTGAAACATAAGATCTATCATTATTTATAAGAAAAGAACACAGTTGTAAGTAGTGAGTTCTTTCTAAGATGACTGTAACATTACCTTTGTCTGCTTTTGTCACTAAGAGCTCAGGATTGTATTTAAGAAATTTTTTAGTTTTAGTATATAAGTTATGAAAAAAAGTATTAGATGATTTAGAAGTATTCAAAATGTGATTAGTGATAATGTTGGTGGTTCTTGATCGGATTAAGTTTTGTTCTAATTCAGATGGCAATGAAGAAATTATGTATTCTAAGTCTGTTAAAAGTGTTTTTACTTGAAAATCTTTTCCTAACTTCGGTTCGATGCTAAATTTATTTCCTAATGCCAAGAAACCTAGAATATCATCAGGAATAGTTGTGGTAGATAAATTTTTAATCCATTTTGGATCAGTTTTAAGAACAGGCTTCTTCAGGGCTGAAAGAGAATAAATTATAATTATCTACCATATATTATCTATTAAAACATTATTGATCTTACCGTAACTTAGAATTGTAGAGTTAGAATATTAAAAAACATTGCTAGTAACATAGTGGTGTTTTTTGTTACTATGTGCAAAAAAAAAGTTTTTTATAAGGTTTGAAATGTATGGTAGCTTTGAACTTGACACGTAAAGGCTTACCCAAGGTTAATCGAAAAACCCAATGTAACTACATTTAAAAGGAGGTAATTCTTTGAATTGTCGGCAATAACTAAATTTTTGATTTTCAGACAGTTAAAAGTGAGGTTCTGTTTGAGCCAGAACGCAAGCTCTGACAACTTCATTAGTTCGTATGAATCTTTATGTCGTTAAGGTTTATTGGTAAGAAACGAATGAATTTAAATCCCAGTAAAGGGAAATATTATTTTGATTTTCCTTATTTAATTATATTATATTGTTCATGTACTATTGAATCTTATTGAGATGTATCTAAGAAAAGCAAGGGAATGTTATATATTTTTTGTTAATGAAAATTAATTATAAAGGTATGTTAGTTGTTAATGGATATATCAGTCAAGTTAGTTATCTGTGATATAGTATTGTTCTTGGTATCCGATTTAAGTAACAGGTGGTATATATCGCTTAGATTCTTGATGTCACTCTTAACATTAATGGAGAAATCGTTAAGGAAAATATAAGACATTTCAATGAACTCTCTTTTAGATTTATTGTTCTCACGATGGAGAATTGTGGTGTTAGTATAGTCCATGAGATGACCAGTGGAATGGACATGTTTGGCTAATGCACAACGGTCAGGGTGAAGTCGAGAATCACTTTTGTGTAGTGTAATACGTGATTTCAATAATTGAGATGTTTGACCGATGTAGGAATTGTTGCAAGAGAGACATGGAATGTTGTAGACAATATTACTAAGCCTATCTATGGAAGTCTTATCTTTTATCTTAGAATAAAGATTATTAATTGTTAGGGCTGATCTACAAGCCACATTAAGTTTATTGTTGTTATTATTATTGCCAAAGCTATTTTCAACACTTTTCAGAATCCTTGTTAACCCCGGAGTGATATCTCTGAAATATGGTAATGAAAAATATTTGTTTATAGGAGTATCCGAGACTGGGTTCCTACTTAAGACATCAGGATCAGCATTGTTAGTCGCGAAGGAAGGTGAAATATCTTCGTCATGGATAGTATTAAACAAAATCTTATTAACTAATGATGTTGGATAAGCGTTTGAAATAAAAAGTTTCCGTAGGATTTGTAGGTTTTTTGTATGAAATGAAGGATCTGATAGTGTTGTTACTCTATTTTTCATCTGTTTGATTAAGTTGACTTTGGTAGAATTATTATGGTATGAGTTGTAGTTAAGGTATCTACCAGAATGGGTCGATTTTTGATACCAATCTATTTTGATGTTGTTGGTTTCCCTGATCATCCTTATGTCGAGAAAGGGGACGGACCAATTACCATCTTCCCTCTCTATAGTGAACTGGATGTAGGGGTCATAACCATTAAAAGTATCTAATAGTTCATCTACCTTGTCATTGGGTATAGCCAAAATGATATCATCAACATATTTTTTAATAAATGGAATATTAGGATAGTAAAGGAATGACTGAGTCTAATACATAATCCATAACGTAAGATGCAATGATAGGAGAAATCTTAGCTCCCATAGGGGTACCGAAAGTTTGTTGATAGAATTAATCATTAAATGAGAAGTAAGTGTTGTTAAAGAGAAATTCGACGATGCTGATGAATCTGTCGTAAGACATGGAACAACAACCTCTAATACGGTCCCAGTTGATCTCTATTGATGTCAAACATATTCTTAGATGAACATTGCTGAATAAGGATACAACGTCAAGGCTAACGAGGACATAATTTGATGGTAGTATGTAGCCATTATATTTATTTACCATCTCAAAAGAATCTTTATTGTAATATTGACTTTCATAATTATATGCATTAGTAAGTATGTCTGTAACAAAAGCTGAGATATTTTCAGTGGGTGTTCCAATGGAAGCTACTATGGGACGAACCGATAGTGTTGGTTTGTGGATTTTTGGCAAAGCATAAAACTTTGCAATGTTCCCATTATATGTTGTTAGTTTTTTCTTTGTGTTACGGTCAATCTCATTGGAAGAGGCTAAGGATGCGATTAATGTATTGCATTTCCTTTGCAGAGAAGAAGTGGGATTGGATGTAAGTGAAACATAAGATCTATCATTATCTATAAGAGAAGAACACAGTTGTAAGTAGTGGGTTCTTTCTAAGATGACTGTAACATTACCTTTGTCTGCTTTTGTCACTATGAGCTCAGGATTGTATTTAAGAAATTTTTTAGTTTTAGTATATAAGTTATGAAAAAAAGTATTAGATGATTTAGAAGTATTCAAAATGTGATTAGTGATAATGTTGGTGGTTCTTGATCGGATTAAGTTTTGTTCTAATTCAGATGGCAATGAAGAAATTATGTATTCTAAGTCTGCTAAAAGTGTTTTTACTTGAAAATCTTTTCCTAACTTTGGTTCGATGCTAAATTTATTTCCTAATGCCAAGAAACCTAGAATATCATCAGGAATAGTTGTGGTAGATAAATTTTTAATCCATTTTGGATCAGTTTTAAGAACAGATTTACAACAGGACTGATATAGTGAGTTAATTTTTTTTGATATTGTCTGATTTAATTGAATAAAATATTTTATTATATCTAATAGATTGAATATGTAAAAATTGCATCCAATCATATTTCGAGGTTGATCTAATGATTTCGGTTTTTTGTTCAGTGAGTGATTTTTCTAACTGTTTGAGAACTCTATGATTGGTTGCAATCTCAACATTTAAAAGTTTGCTATCTAACCTGATAATTTGTTGACATCCCTGCAATTGCCAGAAACCATTTCTGTGAATATAGTTTTGGACAGAGGAGGTGGCATGAACAATGTGTTTTGGTGTTATACCTTTAGAACGACATGACAATAAAAAAAGTCTCCGATTCCTTTCTTTTGCTAGTCTGACATTAATTTTTTGGTAATCCTTGAGCAACCTCAACGCCTCAGCACCATAATTAACCCGTATGTTGTTATAGAACCCCATGTTCCTCTAAAAAGAAAAGAAATTTAATCTTTGCAGATTAGTTAAATAGTAAACTCTTAAATATTGGGGAAATCTGCAAGAAAGACTCTAATGTGTATCAATTGTTTCGCCGAACGTTTTCGCCAAAGAGAATTAATTTGGCTTCTTCAGGGCTGAAAGAGAATAAATTATAATTAGCTACCATATATTATCTATTAAAACATTATTGATCTTATTGATCTCATCTTCCTTCGCGACTAACAATGCTGATCCTGATGTCTTAAGTGGGAACCCAGTCTCGGATACTCCTATAAACAAATATTTTTCATTACCATATTTCAGAGATATCACTCCGGGGTTAACAAGGATTCTGAAAAGTGTTGAAAATAGCTTTGGCAATAATAATAACAACATTAAACTTAATGTGGCTTGTAGATCAGCCCTAACAATTAATAATCTTTATTCTAAGATAAAAGATAAGACTCCCATAGATAGGCTTAGTAATATTGTCTACAACATTCCATGTCTCTCTTGCAACAATTCCTACATCGGTCAAACATCTCAATTATTGAAATCACGTATTACACTACACAAAAGTGATTCTCGACTTCACCCTGACCGTTGTGCATTAGCCAAACATGTCCATTCCACTGGTCATCTCATGGACTATACTAACACCACAATTCTCCACCGTGAGAACAATAAATCTAAAAGAGAGTTCATTGAAATGTCTTATATTTTCCTTAACGATTTCTCCATTAATGTTAAGAGTGAAATCAAGAGTCTAAGCGATATATACCACCTGTTACTTAAATCAGATACCAAGAACAATACTATATCACAGATAACTAACTTGACTGATATATCCATTAACAACTAACATACCTTTATAATTAATTTTCATTAACAAAAAATATATAACATTCCCTTGCTTTTCTTAGATACATCTCAATAAGATTCAATAGTACATGAACAATATAATATAATTAAATAAAGAAAATCAAAATAATATTTCCCTTTACTGGGATTTAAATTCATTCGTTTCTTACCAATGAACCTTAACGACATAAAGATTCATACGAACTAATGAAGTTGTCAGCGCTTGCGTTCTGGCTCAAACAGAACCTCACTTTTAACTGTCTGAAAATCAAAAATTTAGTTATTGCCGACAATTCAAAGAATTACCTCCTTTTAAATGTAGTTACATTGGGTTTTTCGATTAACCTTGGGTAAGCCTTTACGTGTCAAGTTCAAAGCTACCATACATTTCAAACCTTATAAAAAACTTTTTTTTTGCACATAGTAACAAAAAACACCACTATGTTACTAGCAATGTTTTTTAATATTCTAACTCTACAATTCTAAGTTACGGTAAGATCAATAATGTTTTAATAGATAATATATGGTAGCTAATTATAATTTATTCTCTTTCGGCCCTGAAGAAGCCAAATTAATTCTCTTTGGCGAAAACGTTCGGCGAAACAATTGATACACATTAGAGTCTTTCTTGCAGATTTCCCCAATATTTAAGAGTTTACTATTTAACTAATCTGCAAAGATTAAATTTCATATATATATATATATATATATATATATATATATATATATGTTCGGATAAGTTTCCGCGGTCAGATATATATATATATATATATATATATATATATATATATATATATATATATATATATATATATATATATATATATATATATATGTTCGGATAAGTTTCCGCGGTCAGATAAATGAAAATTACTGAGTTCTCGGAAGAACCGCGTTGAGAATTTAAAACTCGAAGTTTTTAATAATTTATAATACAGGGTGGGTCAATACTATACTTACTTATGTTTATGCGTTTTTATTCATATATCGAGTTCGACAAAAGCTATCAACATGCGGTTTGCGTCATTTTGTTACGAATTTAATCCAGTTTAATTATAATTTACAATAAATAGGTGATTCCATTAAACATTTTAAAGAAAAACAAATTTTAATTTTTTCTATTCGAAAGTGCTCTCTACCTATGACAATTAAAACTAAATGCAATTGTTTTATAGTAGATGTAAATTAAATCTTCGACATTCTTTCTAATGACACTAATTTTGTTAAAATCGGTTGATCCAAACCAAAGTTATAGGTATTTATCCACAAATACTTTCCCACTCTCTCCCACCCTTTATTTGAAAAAATAAAAAAAAGTACTTGAACAACTTTATGCAGAATTTAGGTCTCTTTCTGGTTTACTTATTTAACACTTGGTATAATTGGGCATATTTCCCAAAAAACTGGTTTTCAAAGTTTTCTTCACAGGTTACGCCCCCTAGCGGTTAACCCAGAAACTTGAAAGTTATTTCTAGAATCTCTATATATCAGAAACATGAATAGTTTCTGATATATACCCGAGAGATCGGCTTATTGGACCACCCGGTATATATATATACAATAAGTAAGTTCCAAAAAAAAAATAAATCTTTTGGTCACGAGGATATCGGTCAAAGGAGAAATAATAAAAGGAAATCACAGTTCAATCTAAAAGAATACAAAGGTGGTAGGTAAGAATATAAAAAAACATAGAAAAATAACTTACGAATGGTGAGTGAAGAAAGTTAAGGTGTAAAACAAACACACCATTCTCTTAGTATCCGTGGTCAAAATATTAAAGTTGAAATATTAGCTTAAATGTTCATATGTAGTCGAATTCATGTATAACCATAAGAAAAAGATTACTTAAAAGGTGAAAAAAAAAAATGTATAAAAACTACTGCGAGGCACTAGAAAAACCCGTCACATTGTACGTAAAAAAACTTATTAACAGTAAAGTGTAGAGATAAAAACAAAAGATTTTACAAAACACACTGGAACAGAGCTGTTATTCTAACAAAGTTAACGTTTAAAAAAAATCTTATACTTCACTTTAGGGCGCATCTCAAATTCAAACATTCCAGCCGGAAAACAAAGTTAAGTTACCGGTATTTTCGTTGAAGTAATTGTATGTCATTTCATAGTTGTGCGTCGGGACAACTTATTGGAAGTATGAGATGAGTATGCGCAATACAACAAGAGCGCAAACCAGCAACGCAGAGGACGTTGAAGAAAATAAAATTATTTGATTGGAATGTCTACAAAACCAATTTGTAGTGAAGGAAGGTTGAAATCTGAAATTTATTATGGCGATTAAGTCGAGGAATGAGGAATGAAAATATGGATTGTGAAATAGATAAAGCTTTATGTAAATTAGGAATGAGTCAGTATAAATGTAAAAGGTTGGATATAAGGAAGTACTAATGGGGAATAAAAAGAAGGTTGATAGGTAACTAAGATGTCAAATATATGTCAGATGATAAATGGTCAAAGGGAACGGAGATGATACCGTCTGGAAGCAAAAGAACTTCGAGAAATTCCTCATTTGATGTTGGAAAGAAGAGAATGGTATAATAAACTGAGGTTGTCGATGTCAGTACGTTTGTTCATGGAGGAAGGAATAAAGAAAATGTGGCACATTTCTAGGAAACTTCTCTTGAAATGGTTGCTTTCTGTACAAAGAATTTTGACCTGTTCATAATCTGGTCGGTGGTCAGAAGTAAGAATGTGTTGTGCTAAGGCACAAAAATGTTTATGGCATCTAATATCACTCTTGTGATAAGTTAGTCGACCTTCAAGGGATCTACGAGTCTAACCAATGTAACATAGGTTGCAATCCATGCAGGGGATGTTGTAAACCACATTGATCTTTTCCAACGGGTTTAGAGGAGTTTTGGTTTTAGAAAATAGTTTACCAACTGATCTGATATTTTTAACTCCAATTTTCACTGGTGCTAATGTTAGAAGTTTTGCGAGCTTCTCAGTTAAATAGGGGACATAAGGGAGATAGTAGTAACGTATATGGGAAGAAGGAACGCTGTGGGAGTCGTTTTCTGGTGTGCCTATTGAAATATCAGGATGACCCTGTACTTGACTATTGTATGTCAAACTATGTCTAGACAGTGTGTAACTGGTAGAAAAAACAAATTTATTAATTACATATAGTGGATAAGAATTCTGTAACAAAATGGACTTTAGAGGGTTAAGAGAATCCCTTCGGTGAGAAGGATGTGTCAACCTATGAACCCTAAAACTAAGAGCTTGTACGAGGTTGTATTTGTATCTCATCGCATGGCATGAGTGGTAATTAAGAAAACGGTTACTCGCCATTTCTTTTCTATACCAAGAAGTACTTAACCTAAGGTCACAACCACGCATGATACGCCTATCTAAAAAAGCAATGCTGTTATGACTCTCCATCTCACAAGTGAACTGTAGATGAGGATCATATGCATTGAAATGTGATAAGGTGCTCTGAACCTTATCTGAAGGAAGTGCCAATATGAGGTCGTCGGCATACCTTTTCACAAAAGGAACATGAAAAATCAAACTGTGAAGCCGATTTTAGACTAAATCGTGAAGGACAAAATTAACTAAAATCGGGGAAATTGAGGACCCCATGGGAGTACCAAAGATTTGGAGATAAAATTGATTATTAAAAATTAAATAATTTGTCTCAAAAACAAGTTTCAGCAAATCAGAAAAGACTTTCCAAGAGATTGGGGATGAGGGCTGGATAATATCCCAATGTTTATGAATTGCAGTAAGGACAACTAAAAGAGGAAGGTTAGAGAATAAAGAAACTGCGTCAAAACTCACCAACATGTAGCCTTCAGGCAGTTTGAAATCATTAATAAAATTAGCAAACTTAAAAGAGTCAGTGATATTAAATTGATTATCTGCATCATAAGCTTTGGTTAAAATATTTGTAAGGAAATTGGCAATATTACCAGTAGGAGCATTGATAGAGGAGATGAATATATATATATATATATATATATATATATTATTGCGATATTTAAAGTCTTGGTGCGCCAAGCAATAATTAGCTAATTAATTTTTTTGATTAATTAAAATTATTTAAATGATATGATTATGACTCTATCACAATTTTTAATTCTTTTATCTCAGGGTTAAATTCGTGCTTCAATATCTAGGCTATTACATGTGAAAGGTAAGGTCCAGAGAATACCGGAATACTAAAAAACACATATGATCTAACACTATATATTGAAATAAAAACAATGAAATAATTCACACTCAAAGGTTTTCAATAAACAAATCTCATATAAGGATTCTCAAAATTTTGTTCTCCGTACGTGAACAATCAAAATTAATGGTACAAACAACATTAATTGAAATCTCAAAATCCCAAACTATTCTAACTCTCCTAATCAAAATATTTATATCCTTTCTCAATTACGTGTAAAAATTTTGTTATCAATAAAAGAAAAAAACTGCAGAAACAAAAATATCTCTCTCTGATGATGAGTGGTCCAAATCCTTGTTCCTTGTAAACTATATTATCTCCTCTCAACCGCTCCCTATGTAAACCGCAATCTTACACAGATTGTTGCAAGTATATCGTCCTTAATAATCTCCTTCAAAAGCACAAATCATTCAAATTATGATAGCCTTTCTCCTCTCGATAAACTGAATCTCTCGTTGGCCCGAGTGAAAAATGACTCTTACATTTTGTTTAGTACAGGTAATTCAAGAAATTAATAACTCTCCTTCTTCGAAATGTTTGTTGGATATTATCCTACTTATCTGAATTATTTTAATGTTTTTTTAACTTTGAAATATTTTAAACAAACCAATATTTTTCTCGATTTTACATATCATAACAATATATATATATATATATATATATATATATATATATATATATATATATATATATATATATATATATATATATATATATACAGGGTGAGTCATGAGGAACTTTACATACTTCTACCATATGTAGAGTCCCTCAGGGAGCATATCATGTGGCCACTAAAAAATGTCAACTCCTCTTCTTTATTAATTAACAGGGTGATTTGTGTAATTGACCATTTATTTCATTTTACTGTAGTGTTTATACGGCTCATTTTATTTTTTTAATTTTTGCATGATACAGTACACTACTATCAAGCATTCGACTGGTATTAGCTAAACTAAAACATTCCAGGACTGGCTTTGGAAAAATTAATTTAGGGATTCGTATTAAATATTACACCCTGTATAATTTTTTTTTAAAATGCAATAAGTGATTTTCAAACTACATAAATAGCCAATGAAAACGACATATGCGACAATGTTGTCGCACTTTTAATAAATTTTTAGTGAACGATCAAATCTTACCAAAAATAGAACAACCATAATGAAGTATCAAATTATAAGGTATTAATTTAAACAAATGTTATAAATTTCAAACATTTTAATTAAAATGAGTTCCTACAACATAATCTAATACGTAGAAAATTAACATCTTTACTGTCAATTTGTATTATCTCTACGATAGAATCAATTGTTTTTCAATTTTAAATTTTTACTCATAGATCGTATTGGGGCATTATTTTCGATAAATAATAAATTAAATTGATTAAAAAGTCAAACCTCTTGTATGTGTTAGTTTTTGTTGATTGTAAATGATTAAAATTTTATGTCAAATAATAATACATTGCATCAACTGTACTAAATAAAAATAAATCTAAAAAAGTTTAAAATGAAGGTTGGCGTTGACCGTTTGACGTTTGTTGATATTTTATACCCATTGTCATTATTGTCATTGTTAATTGTTATTTATGTGTACAAGAATACATATTTCTTCTGTCATATCTACGTTAAGTACATTGTGTTAGTTTTGGTAGAGCTTTTGTTACTTTCGTTCAAAATGCCACATCAGTTTTCGACCACAGAATATGCAGACATAATATTTGTTTATGGATTCTGTAATGGGAATGGTAGGGCTGCTAGTAGAGAATATCGCAGGAGATTTCCTAATCGTCGAACTCCCAGTCACCCAACATTTGGGTCAGTTTTTAATTATTTGCAAGAAAATGGCACTTTTCCTAGTGGAACAATAGAGCGACATGTAGATGAAGCGCAGGAAGATGACATTATGGACGCCGTTACTATGAACCCTACAATAAGCACTAGACAAATAAGTCGAGAACTCAATGTTATTCAATCAAAAGTAAGTAGAGTCTTACAAAAAAATAATCTATACCCATATCACATTCAAATGGTTCAGCGACTACATGCTGGAGATGAGATTGATAGGTTGGAATTTTGTAGATGGATTAACAATAATCGACCAACGCTATACAGGACACCATTTACAGATGAAGCCCAATTTATCAGAGATATGATAAATAATTCACGAAATTCACATGTGTGGGCAGAAGAAAATCCCCATGCTATTCGAGAACGTCGTTCTCAGTTAAGGTTTTCGGTTAACGTGTGGATTGGTGTCATAAATAACCAATTAGTAGGTCCTCACTTTTTTGATGATCCTTTAACAGGGCAGGTCTATTTGAACTTTCTACAAAATATTTTGCCGAATTTGCTTACCAACGCGAACGTTGCTATCCGAGGGATGTATTTTCAGCATGATGGGGCACCCCCACACTTTTTACTGGCAGTGAGACAACATCTCAATAATGTTTATGGCAACAGGTGGATAGGACGTGCAGGTCCTATTTCGTGGCCTTCAAGATCCCCTGATTTCAATCCCGTTGATTACTATATTTGGGGACGATTGAAGCAACTAGTTTACGCAGTGAATATTAATAACCGACAACAATTAATTGATAGAATTATACATTGTTGTAATACTATTAGAAACGATCCCCAGAGTATCCGTAATTCAATACGTCAATTAACAATTCGGCAACAAAAATGTGTACAGGCTACAGGGTTCCATTTCGAAAATCTATTTTGAATTATTTTTATTTTGTTACCATTATTGTATCTTTTCCAGTTCTAATTTATGGGTTTATCATAACTATGTACATATTTTTAGTTTTTTTTTTTAAATTGTTCTTCGTTATTGTTAGTAGTTACTGTTTTTGCAGTGACTCAGTTTATCATTTCAATTAAAATGTTTGAAATTTATAATATTTGTTTAAATTAATTACCTTATAATTTGATACTTCATTACGGTTGTTCTATTTTTGATAAGATAAAAATTTAATAAAAGTGCGACAACATTGTCGCTTATGTCGTTTTCATTGGCTATTTATGTAGTTTGAAAATCACTTATTGCATTTTAAAAAAAATATATACAGGGTGTAATATTTAATATGAATCCCTAAATTAATTTTTCCAAAGCCAGTCCTGGAATTTTTTAGTTTAGCTAATACCAGTCGAATGCTTGATAGTAGTGTACTGTATCATGCAAAAATTAAAAAAATCAAATGGACCGTATAAACACTACAGTAAAATGAAATAAATGGTCAATTACACAAATCACCCTGTTAGTTAATAAAGAAGAGGAGTTAACATTTTTAAGGGGCCAGATGATATGCTCCCTGAGGGACTCTACATATTGTAGAAGTATGTAAAGTTCCTCATGACTCACCCTGTATTGAGCCTAGATACAAGTGTATCACATAAAAAAGTCAAAGTTATTAGAAATTTTTATATGCTAAAAATTTGTTATTCTTCAAACTGATTTTTAAAAACAAATTTAATATAATCTTGATGTTTGTTTTTAATAATTTAAAACAAAGCCATAAAAATCGATTTCTATTTACAAAATAACCCTATAGTGACTGTTTGGACAAGTACAGTTGTTTAAATAATCGGTCTCCTGGATAAACAAATTGAATAACTCATAAATTTTATGGTCGTTCTGTATGATATTTGGCACACTTTAAAAACTGCCATAATTTTAAATAGTTGTATTACATATCGTTATGCAAAAAAGAATGTTATTTATATTTATATTTAGATTAACATTTATAAATTTTACTTTAAAAATAAGGGTTTTTTAATTATCTCGGTCAATTCTTTATGTATTTTAATTATAAAAATCTCAATACTAGAGAACATTTTGTGATCTATAACTTTTATTTTAATCATATATCTCTAACATGAATAAGTAACGTTGCAAACTTTTTTCACTTTTTACGATTGTTTAATAAAAAAGCAAAGCAAAATTAGCTGTAGTCTTCACATAATTGTCATCAGCCACCCCTCATATACCTTTTAGAGACTTTAAATATCTGTTTAAGATTTTTTCAGCTTTTTTAGAGTTGTTGTAGATCATAAAAAGTTACGTAATTTTTGAGAGTATCCAAATTAAAATACATTACTAACTATTAACCGAAATAGTTGCAAAAAAAACTTGTTTTTGCAGTTATTTATAAATTATAATAACTCTTTTTTTGCGCAAAGACATGTAACATAGCTCCTTGAAATGATGTAAATGAATAAGTTATTAAAGTGCGCTAAATATCAATCAGAGCAAATAGTTTATAGGTTATTTAATCTGTTTATAAACATTTATAATAACGTTGATATCGTTTATGCCACAAACTTATTTAGAGGCTTATGAAAAACTGGTGAAAAACACACTTTCTAAAATAAACAGAATCTTCTATGACCATTACTAGGCAAGAGAGCATTTTATATTTAAAACCAAAGCATTTTATTCTTAAAATCATACTTCCATTGTCTATCAACAGTAAGAGCTGAAAATTGAAGGGACACTAAATGAAGATCTGAATTGTGCGTTCCAACTTACATATGGCATATGCGGTAAAGAAGTAAAAATTTATAACCCGTTAAAATGATGGTATTCGTAAAATACCGCTTCGGAAAAGTAGAATGGAGAACCATTTGAGCTCGGTTTTTTTTAGATTTGAACTTTTTCAAAATGAAGCGCGATTGCAAAATTTGCAATATCTTGGCTTCTGTGGCACGTAAAACATAAATTTTTTTTAAACTGGGATAGCTCAACAAAATGTTGTTTACATAATCGCTTTCTACGATAAACAAATCGTCACTATTTTTATTGGTTACATTACATACCATTATGCAAAAACAAAATTAATAAAATTTATAAATTTCTGCAAAATCAAGGGTTTTTTGCAACTATTTTGGTGAATTCTTTATATATTTTAATTGAGAAACTCACAAATGGAAGAACTTTTTGAATCTACAATTTTTATTTTAACTATTTTTCTCTAAACTGGATAAAAAACGTTTATAGCCAAAATCACCTGTATATCTTCACAGATTTATTATTAACTAACCCTCATATATATTTTAGAACCTTCAAATATCTGTATAAAATTTTTACGTGAAACCAATAATTTTTTTCCAGATGGACCTTTGTATAAATTAGTTCTCCGATAAAAATGAACTTATTTCTACTTTTCAATACAATAACTAAAAATAGCTAAAGAAATACAAATTTAAATATCTAGTACTTTGTTTATGTTTATTTACTTGATATTTATTCACTAATTTGTTTTTCGGAAGTTTATTATATCATAATTATAATACCAACGAAAACGTAAAATTCAAATTAATGCATCTCGAATATGACGCGTGCACCCTGGCGATAATAAAAAATGATGAATGAAAAAAAAAATAAACATTTTTTTCAAGTTAATTGCATAACGGAAACGGTGTAAAATAAAAGAATATAAAAAAGTTTCTATTTACTTACCAGAGTGTAATATCCATCTTTGGCAAGCCGAAGGATTTATGTCGGAAATCTGAACATTCTTAATCCATGAATTTTGTATGGTGATAAACCACATTTGTAATAACAACAAATATTTCCGGCCATCTGTAAAAAACCATTTATTTATTATGGAAGTAACATTATTTTAATTTAAAATCAATTTTTTCAAATATTATGGAATGTATGTATTATCCGGTAAAATTTATTTCTGAATAACTAATTTGTTCATTTCTCATGCAATGTTTTTTTATGTTTTAAACACATATAATTAAAATGTTTTACTTACCTCGGACCAAATTTTTGTAATACACTTCCAAATAAAATAAAATATTTAAATTCTTTAAACTTATTTAGATATAGGAAGACTTAGAAGCCACAGTACGTTTATGTACAATTTTAGTTGACACGATATTTACTAGTTGATATTAATAACTCTATTTTAAATGAATACGTTGTGATTCATGGTCTGTTTTTTGTAACATTTTTATTTGTAAGTAAACCTGTTGCTACTATGTCAGTGAAATATTGCAACGCTGGTGAATTTAATTTAGTGGATCAAAAATGGACGTTTAGTTTAGTCCTTAACTTTTTCACATAGCACCATCTAGTATAATGTATATCAAACAAACAATGGTATATTAAAATCTATTGAGACAGAAAGAGTGGTGACATCTAGTGACTGTCTCAATTAGAATCAAACAAATTTATACATTGCGTTGGCTAACTAGTCCTATTTAAACAATGGTATTACTTTATAATCCATAACCAAATCTTAACAAAGAAATGTAGGGAAGAACGCAGAAGAGAAGTTGTAATAATAGACCAAAATAATTTGTAATTTATAAGTTGTATTTTGTTTTTAGAATTATAATATAGTTTGTCTCGTGTAACTTAGAATTCCACTGCCTGTTGAGCTAAATATATAACGGTATACATTATTCATATTCATATTGTGATAAAATTGATATAATTAAAATGTTCGTTTCATATTACATCATATTCTGAATAATTATGGTTATTTATCCTATCTAAAATAATCTAAATCGTAATAAGTGAAATATCTAGCTAACTCACTGCGATTCCTAATTATTTCCTGACGTAAAACCATTTTAAACAAATATCCTGTTAATAGTGATACGCTTGTGCATTATACAGTAAATGATTTCACAGGTTCAGCTCTCTGTCATTTTCAGTTTTTTTTTTTTTTTATTAGAAAAAGATGTCGCATCCACCATAAGGTTATTAGCGACGGAACAAAATATAAATAACAAAGTTAAACAGCTACAGATTATACAAAATGTTTATGGATCTGAGATAATTCACTATATTGTCACAGGAACAGTTTTGACCTAGAACCTGTGGTAGAGCGTTTGGGATCTTGTAGCGCTGTCTTTCTTGGTCATATTTACTACAAATTGTTAAAAAGTGTTCGACTGTTAATCGGACGTTACACTGATCTCATATAGGTGGATTTTTCTTTGTGAAAAGGTAGGAGTGCGTTAATCTGGTATGTCCTAGACGTAAACGCGCAACCGCAATTTGTTGTCGTCTATTGCGCGACGATGGAAACCACTGAGACACATTATTTTTGATTTTATTTAAATTGGAATTAGTTTGAGACCACTCATTTCGCCATAAACACAACACTTTATTTTTAAAATAAGCTTTTAAGTCACTGGAAACACACTTGTCTATCGGCTCCGACAAATCACTTAAAATTGCCTCTCGTGCAATCATGTCAGCTTCTTCATTTCCTGTTATTCCGACGTGTAAGGGAACCCATAAAAATTGGACGCTTCTTCCATGTTCATGAGCTTGGCAAAGCTAGTATTTTAGCAACTTTTCAAAAAGATGGTTCGGAAAAATGTGTTTTAATGAATTTTGACAGATAAAAGAAGCTGTAGCATAGGGAGACGATGGAAGAATCCATCAATGTTCCATTGAAGTATCGAGTTGAATGTTGTTTGTTGAACAGATTCAGAGTTAGATGATATTGAACGATTGTCTACAGAAGAGTCACTATCTAAGTCAGAAATCTCTTTCTCTAAGTGGTTGTGTAGTTTCTTTTGAAGTTTTGTAAACTTGCTTTTTGTAGATCTATCATTTGCATATTGATAGCTGCTTTGTAAAAGATGGAGTAAACCAGCCATATCAGTTGTAAATTCTTTAACGACGCTAATAGTGTCGGGGGAGCCTTGGACATTATCAATCAGTAAGGACAATTGGTGGAAATTTAAAACGAATGGTGGGGTATGATTATCAATGAAATTTTCAAGAGTTTCCCGTGTAGATTGGACTTTAGATGAGCGCGGTTTTTTTGGTTTAGAGAGTTTGGGTTTTGCAAACAGATTTTCTGATGAAATTGCTGAATCTGAAGGAGGCGTGTCGATCTCACCAATACTGCGTTTTATGGAAGAACTTGCGTTTTCGCAATTGCTATTAGAGTTTTCACTTAGATGATGTGGCTTTATTACATTTGGAAGTACTGGAGCAAACTCATTGGTAGTGACAGAAGTCGAGCTTGTAGTTTTATTTGTAAGATTGGTTGAAATGGTTGTTTCAAAAAATTGTGGTGATGTATCAGTTTTATTAGAACTTTCTGCAGTTGTATCTAAGGGAAAAAGAGCTGATAGATTGGAAAATATTGCTTCCGAAGTTTGTGAAAACGGTATTGCCGCTGAATGAGGTTGAATAAAGTGTTGCTATGAGTAGGAGTATTAGTAGTTTCTTTGTCGTGGAGATTTGTAGGTGTAGGTGATATGCTCAGATTTAATAATGGATAACTTGATAACTGCTGGGTGTTTGGTACCTTGTGTAGTATACTTGTTGAAGCTGTTTGATTTGGTACTTGATTTTTTGACTCGATATGAGTTGGTTCCGTTACTGAACTGTTTTTGAATTGGGATGATATGTGTCCTGTATTTTTGCAAATAAAGCAGGTGAGTGTACCT
Organism: Diabrotica undecimpunctata; assembly: GCF_040954645.1. Classification (NCBI taxonomy): domain Eukaryota; kingdom Metazoa; phylum Arthropoda; class Insecta; order Coleoptera; family Chrysomelidae; genus Diabrotica; species Diabrotica undecimpunctata. The sequence continues at coordinate 7,033,216 of NC_092813.1, forward strand.
TGTGACAAAAATATGCGGTAAGGTGTTTGGTCGAAATTTATTAGAATAGAATCTGGAATTGGTGATGTTATAGGGCTTATATAAACTTGCCTCCGAAAGCTCAATATGTGACTATATTCGGGAAGAGTCGAGCTAATTTTTAGAAATGTTATTGGGGAGATAAGCTTTAAACCGATATTCTGTAATTCTTCAACTAATACTTGATGAGGAATTGACGGGCAGACTCCAGACAAGACTAGTCTTTCTGCTGGAGAGACAAGTCTTCGTGCTGTTACAACTTCGCCGCGTACTTCTATAGAGCCATGTTGTGTCATGAAGTTATCTACTACGGTTTTGTTTGCCAAATACATGCAGATTCTATTATGAGATAATCTAGATGAAAAAATAATATTTTAAGCTGCGGTGGCGAAGGCCTTACTCCGACTCTGGTAAATGAAAAACCAATCGCATGCTACTATAAGCTACTTATAGCAGCTAACCTCACAAAATGATTGTACGGTAGTGTATATTTATTATTTGACGTTTTCTTTTCACAATAATAAAATAATAATTACGTATAGATGACTTACGTAGTAGTATCTAGTAGATAAACACTTTTTTGTCATTTTCAGTGCATGTGAATTATATTATACATAGTTGCGATTTGCGATGTACGCTGATGATGGATACTCAAAGTTGTTTAACTGTTTGTGGTCTGGTTTGAATTTACAATTTACAATACCAATTCGGCATTTAATATTAAACAGAGATTGGTGTAATGGTATTTTATTCTCTACAATTTGTAATGTATGGTATTATACGCTCTTGTGGAAGTAAATGTTTAAAATGTTAAAATTCGCTTATGTAGCGTATTAGCCCAATAATTTTTTTATATAATTATGTTAATTTAGAATCTACTTCATTACAGAGTATTAAGTAAAGGTGTTACTTATTGTGGGCGTGAAGGCGAGACATCCAATGACGTCTTACCTTACTCTATATTGGTTAAGTTTTGAAGTAGGTCTTGGGCCAGGTTCTATCTAGTCTTCTTGTGGTTGCACCATTGTTGAATAATTCTCTTACTAGCTCGCATTCACTATCGATCTTAGCACTTTAGATTGGATACTTTGGATGACATTTAGCGATGTTGGTAATATCCAAAACAAAGAATTTTGTTTTGGATATTACGTTTTGATTTACGTTCAAGGAGCCAATACATTTGCCGGAATTTTAAGCTGTCTACTTTTGGTCTTGATATGTTTCTTTCAAGTGAGACGTTGGTCAAGATGGAGGCCAAGGTATCTAGCGTCTGTTACTGTTGGTATTCTTACATTTTCCATTCATACAGGTGGCATATGTTGTGGCGGTTGGTAAATGTTATTTGAGTTGATTTTGTTTTGTTTACTTTTGTTCTCTATTTTGTATAAATATCACTGAGTATGTTCAGGTTTTGTGTAGCTTGTATGCAATCTTCAGTTTCAGCTAGTATTGCTACGTCGCCATCAAAGGAAGCGATTGTAGTATTATTAGTCTCTGGTATAACGGCTGTGTAGAGTGAAAAAAGCAGCGGACCTAGAACACTATCCTGAGGGACTCCGGAATTGATAGGAGGGAGGTTGGATTATTGGTCATTCAATTTTACAGAGAAATTTCTATTTGGTGTGTGGGATTAGAGTAAGAGAAAATAGTTACTGGATAGTGCTGTTTTTACTTTGTAAAGCAGACCTTTGTGCCAGACTTTGTCAAACGCTTCTAAGATGTATAGATATAGAACGTTGTAGTATGTCCTTTCTTTAAGACTTTTTAATATTTCATTTATTATTCAATGGACTTGTTGTGTAGTGGAGTGATTTTCCCGAAAACCAAACTGATGTTTTGGTAGTAATGTTAGATCATTTCATAAAGGTAAAAATGATGTGGTGTTAATATTCTTCGAACAGGTGTCCGTAGAATACCTGCAACATTTGTAATTTTCATGTACTGAAGGTATTTTATTGCAATATAACCATAAGCTCCCAAAGGAATAGACGGCGGCATATATGACATCTATATTTAAGAAAGGAGATAGAAAACGATGCGAAAACTACAGAGGAATAAGCGTAATATCATCAATAGGAAGATTATATGGGAAGATACTGCGAGAAAAGATAGAGCAAGCGATAAAAGGCAAAATCGGGGAGGATCAGGCAGGCTTCACGGCAGGAAGATCATGCATAGACCACATATACACACTGGAACAACTGTTGGAAAAGAAAAAAGCAAAAAATAGAGATATACACTTGGCATTTGTGGATCTGAGAAAGGCGTATGACTCTGTACCAAGGTCAGAACTATGGGAGGCAATGTACAAATTAGAAATACAGACGGAACTCATAGAAGCTACAAAAGCTCTGTATAAAGAAAATAAAGTGTCCATTAAAATGGGAAGAATCATAGGAGACTTCACCACAACAAAAGGGCTCCTGCAGGGTTGTTCCACATCTCCAACCCTATTCAAAATATACTTAGAGAAAGCCTTGACTACATGGAAAAGAAAATGCGAAGGCATGGGAGTACCGGTATGGAACGAATACCTATATACGTTAAGTTTTGCAGACGATCAAGTAGTGATTGCACAAGACCAAGACGACCTCAGCTACATGATGAAGAAACTACAAGAAGAATATACCAAGGCTGGCCTAGATATTAACCTCGCGAAAACAGAGTACCTATCTACAAGTGAAGAAGACATAGAAGATCTACAGATTGATGACAACGTAACAATCAAAGGAAAGGATAAATTCAAATACCTGGGGTTAATAATCACGAAAAAGGCAACAACAGAGGAAGAAATTACACAAAGATTAGGACAAACAAGAACAGCAATCCGACAACTTAACTCAGTATGGTGGGATAGACACCTAAATATGAAGACAAAAACGCAGATTAATAAAACATTAGTGCGAAGTATTATGATATATGGGGCCGAAAATTGGATCATAAACAAGAAAAACAGCAGTAAGATAATAGCAACAGAGATGGAATGCCTGCGAAGATGCTGCAGAGTAACAAGAATGGATAGGAGAAGTAATGACGAAATAAAGCAAAGAACATCAATAGAAACAGACATACTAACATATATAGAACAAAAAAGACTAAAGTGGTATGGACATGTAAGAAGAGCTAGCGACAGCAGATGGATAAAAAGAATAACCGAATTGAGCCCCATAGGAAGGAGGAAAAGAGGACGACCCCGAAAATCCTGGAGGAACGAAGTAGACGACGCCATGAGTAAGAGAGGACTAAACGATGGAGAATGGAACAACAGAGAGAGATGGAAACGGTTGAGCGAAGGAAGGCAGTGAATACTGTAGAATCCCTAAATATATATATAACCATAAGAGTAACCTTATGGGTGACATATTACAATTTAGACGTAGTTCATTAAATGCATTTGTAGTAGCTTAAACACTATCATTCTTTCAAAAGGAAATAGAAACAATTTCAACTCTTTGTTGAATATTGTACACTCCTTTAACAATAAACTATTTCGCTTAAAGAAACGAATGAAGCCAAAACTACTTTTTTCTTAGTATTTTGATACACATTGTGGCAGTTGTTAAAATGTTTACCATTTACCAACTAATTTCTCGAGAACTGGCCATGGGAAATAAACTGAGAAATTTAAGAATTATTGTATTTACAAAATATGTAAATGATTATATATTTTTTATGGGATAGATTAGCTTCAAAGTGAGTATCTCTTGAATATTGTGGTCTATAATAGAGTAAAATATTGTTTGCTTAAAATAATTTAAAACAATAATATTTTCAAATCTCCGGTATACAATAAGGCCGGGAAAATAGTAGGTGACTTAACTGTACTGAACATTCGAGGCCTTCGTTTTAATCCAGGTGTATTACAAGTTAAGACATCCTGATGAATGGAAAATTTTGCCTGTTAGAATTAATAGGTCTGTAATACATAATAATTAATAGGTCTGAGATTTCTAAAGCTTAGAGATTAAAAATTAAAAAAATAGAACTATGATCATATTTATTATTGTGTTAAAATTAAATAAATATTGTATAAATATTGTACATCTAATGAATTAAATAGAATAAAAACAAAAAAAGAACAAAATCCTAAGTGAAAAGATTTATTTATTATTGAAGATATTTATTTATCAACTATAAACAGACAGGACCACCCTGTCTGTTTATAGTTGATAAAACACATAAATAAAGTAAGTTTATTATTTAAAATCCTTTATAAGCATTTTTACTCTAGACCAAAATATTTAATTATGATAATTACTTGGAACTTTCTTTTAACCCATAAATTACTCCCATAAAATGTGAAGTGTTAAGTGATTGATATGTATGCCTCTTGGAAAGAATATGAGTACTCGTTTTTAAGGAACTGAAAATATACCTTTTACTTTTCCTTTTCGTATAGAAATAACTAATATTCAAAACTTGGTAGAATCAGTTACTGTCTAAATTTTATTGTTGGAACTTAACATAGTTGCATACTTTATTGTAATGAATTCTAGTTGAAAAGAGAAACACTTTAATATTTTTTAATTTAATTTAATATTTTAATATACAAATATGTAGGGAAGACTTGCACAAAAATATCGAATAAATACATGTTTAAGTAGCACTAAATACAACTAAGCAGTAATTAAATAGAAAATATACTGCTCATCATAAATTAGGGATATTGTCAATATAATGTGTGATGCTCTCACAAAATTCTAATCTCCGATCATCATCTTCATATATTTTGTGTAGTAAACTAATTATTATATAAAGGTCAAAATTATGTAGTTTTAATATTCTTCGAACGGGTATCCTTACAATCTTTTACATCAAAAGTAAATCTTCCTGTAGTACTAATGGACTATCGACAAAAATTTTCTTAAATCTTTCAAAAAATGTGTTGGAAGTCCTGGTCTCACTAATTAATGATTCCTTTGAAAAGGGTATATCTCCAGAGTGCCTAAAGACAGCCATTAATATTTCTCTTTACTTTTTTGTTATCGCGATATCAATATATCGCTCCGAATAAGAATGCTTCGATGTTATATTTTCTCTATCCTTTTGTATGGGGTTGAAGCTTGAACACTTACAAATCCAGCAAAAACCCGGCGACTGTGTGGTGAAATTTTCTGACAGGAGCTGTGTGTTGGGGTAATTATCACCCCATTTTTTTTATTTGTAAAGTTGAGAAAATATTTTATTTTTACATGCAACCTTAAGATTTTAAATCATGGTTTTATTGTTATATAATCTTTTTCAAAGATAATTCATTTAAAAAATTTCCGTTAAAAATTCAATGATTTAAAAAATATACTAAAATTTAGTTTATATTTAAACCACTATCATAATTTTTGTTACCAAAATTTTTATTAAAGATATAGAATAACAAAAAATACAATTTTTATAAAAAGTAACTATAAACTTTTGTTTAAATAGCATAATTAACAATTATTTGCACATTTAGAACAAAAATATACACAATGTTCAAGACAACGAAAAATGTCACATTTCACACATTTTTTTTGGCACTTTCTGTCCTTTCCACGGAGACACACTCCACATCTGGGTGTTGTTCGTTGCTTCTTGGTTGGAGGTCCTTGAGAGTCCTCTCCGCCATCATTTCTTTTTAGTTTGGCTCTTATGTCTGATGGTATTCTTTGATTTTTACCTCTTTTTTCAATATATGGTTTAATTAGTGCCAAACCAAGTTCTTTTAAAAAAAATCTGCGTTTTAGTTTTTTAGTTGGCTTGTTATGTTGATAAATAACATAACTATTTATTCCTGCATTATTAAGCAGTGAAAAAAAAAATTGTTAGAGGCCATCGCTTGCTATTACGAGACACATTATATAACGCAGACATTTCGTCAACCATATCTACGCCACCTTTTGTGTGATTATAAAAGTCTATAATCTAAGGTTTATTTGAGTTGTGGTCAAATTCTGTATCATGATGAAGTGAAGAAGCTACTAACACTATTTTATTTTTCTTCGGGACAAAGGACACCAAAGAAATGTCTTTTTTAAATCCGAAAATTGCGTGGTTTTCAGCTATGTTTTTGGAATTCAAAAAGATTGTCGGTATTTCCCTCTTGTTTTTACGAATAGTTCAAACAGATGTTAACCGATGTTCAGTAAGCAAATGTTCCATTAGCGGTATGCTGGTAAACCATTTGTCGAATGTAATGTTGCGGTTAGTACCACGGATTGGATTTACAAGCCGGTTTACTACATCAAACGGTCTATTACTAAATTGAAAAGGTCCTTCAGGCTGTGAGCCAACATATACCTCTAAATTTAAAATGTAGAATGTTTTGGCATCCACTAAGGCAAATATTTTAATTCCATATTTGGACGGCTTATTGGGGATATACTGCCGAAAGAATCAACGTTCCCGAAAAGATTCTAATTTTTCATCGATCGTCAAGTATCGACTAGGAATAAAATATTGTTGACAATTGGATACAAATCGATCAAAAACAGCTCGTTTAGCTGCCAGTTTATCGACTCTTTTTCGTTCTTCTCTATTTTCGAATCGTAGGCATTTTAACAGTAATATAAATCTTTGCAGGGACATTGTTAGCCTGAAAATGTCAATTCCTGTTCCATCTGTAGCCCACAGATCCTCCACATTTAACCTATTGGCTTTATAAACACCTGATAGATATAATAATTCGAAAACTGCACGAATTTCTTCTGCGTTTGTAGACTTGGTGATATATTTATGTTGGTCATTATAATTCTTAGCGACTAAATTGATTTTTTTATTAGTGCACTGGACAATATCTTCCACAATAATATTATCCATGAATAATTCCCAGCAAGAAATGGGCGACTTGAAATATTTTGCATTATTTCGAACACCGGGAAGTAAAGTTATTAAATTTTCTTGTCGTGTTCTAACCGATTTATTAGGACAGTTCTTTGCCCATTTTGTTTTCCTATCCCGTCTGATAAAAAAACTTAGATTGTCTTATTTTATTATCTTCAAACTTATTGTTGTCTTGAGAAGAATCTTCCGCCGATGATTGATTTTTCTGATTAGAACTTCCAGGCTGACAATTTTCCACTGATTGAAGTTGGTTTTCTAAAACATTCTCACTGGGACGAAGGCTAACCTGCTGACTTTCATTTTCAGATTCGCTTTTTGATCCTAACTCTGATCCAGTTAATTCATCCTGCCAAAGCTTCAAGAGAGCTACTTGTTCTTTCTCCCAACTACACATATTTCTATATGTCTGAAATTGAAAATATCTAATCAATTTTCAATATTACTACCAATTAAATTATGTTTCTGTTAAAAAAATAAAGATAAATTGTGCTAGTATAAGAACTTACCTGTTAATAATTAACCGTTGTTGTGGGGTTAAAATTACCCAAAAACTAAATATTACTGCACTTCAACTGTGTGGTGGGGTTAAAATTACCCAAAAATCCAAAGAACGCAACACCACTCGTTCAAATCTTATTTATATACTGAAATTTGTGATGCAATACATAATCTGTTATATTATGGGAAGGTACTCGTGGCGCCAGATGAATATGGCGATGTTGCCACTATTTTAACAAGCGCTAATTAACGACGTGGTGGATTTTCACCCCACAACACAGTTGTCGGGTTAAATAAAAGATGGCCATAAACAAAAATAAAAAAAGAAATTAAAAAAACTATGAGCTAGAACTTCTAAAAGAAAATAGGTAAAAGAAAACCTTGAAAGAGGTGATCGAAGGACCTTAAAAATAAAGAGAAAACATTGAAGCAATGTCTCATGGGGCAATCGTTTTTGAAGAGAATTATAATAATTTAATCGATTATATATAATCATTAAAAAAAGGCTTAATGGCTTAATAAATAACTCAAAACGATTTGAAAAGAAGAAATGCAAGACAAAAATGATAAACTCAAGTGAAGGGAATACAGAAAAATACAAGAAAAGTGAAAAAATCTATACAAAAAATAACAAGATAATTTAATAAGTAAAGTAGAAGATAAAATTTACCACGGGCTAGTCAATTTAAATATAGAATTACACAAACATTTTATAAGGTTATAAAAAAATGAAAAAAGGAAAAATCTTCGAAACCAAAGAAATTTTATAGCTGATAGATACAAATAATATAGACTTACTAATAGATACTTTTAACAAAATGTATCAACCATGAGAAGTATCGAGAGATTGAGTAATAAAGTATTTAATAATTGAATAGACTAAACCTCAATGGTATAATAATAAAGTGGCAAGAAAATTGGATGAGAAATAAATTAGCAGAATAGGTACTTAGTTATGAGAATAGGGACAGTACAATAAAACGCAATAACTTTTGCCGTCGTCAGCTGGGTTTAAAATCAATAATAGAAACAGAATTGGACGAATGAAAGCATAATTTATTATGAAACAAAAGGACTACTTATGAATTTTACGAAATAGCCAAAACTCAAAATTATTAAATTTGCAATTATTAAAAAAATTAGCTAAAACTAAGTAATAAATAAGGAAAATCATATTTACCCTTAAAATATCAGCTTTAAGAAAAATAAGATTGTCGAAGATTTGCGTTCCATGGTAATATTTTACACTAAACAAATGGAACGACCAAGAAGCGAAATATTTATAATATGCTAAATAGCTATGCCTAATTATGATTTATATTCCAATTAAATTATTTACATTTAGATATTATATTCACTGAATTCTTCTCCGACTTGGTTACAAGTGTTTGAAGTGTTTCATGTTGGCAATTTTTTAAAGCTTACTCAACAATATTATCGTGGTTAGCAACAATCAGTACAGTCATATCAAATATTAACTTAAGGTGATATAAAATAAAAGCTATGTAAAAGTGTCTTTCTTGTTTAAAAAATATTCCTGGTGTTCCTGGCTTTATATCCATATTTTACAGGGCCTTTCTTTAGTTATTTTCCCTTGGGATTTTTATCTTTGTCTTACTTTTACAGCTCGATCATTCGGCATTTTTTATGAATGACCAAGCTAGTTTATTCTTGGCTGCATGACCCAAGTTTTATTAATCTTTTTGTATTCACGAATCCCGCTTTCTGCAACAATCTCTTTAGCTCGTGATTTAATTTGATTCGTTAATTTATTTTATTAAGTTAAAAAAAATACCTATGTAGCGAAAATATCTAAAACATAATAGAATCAAAAAATATTATGGATGTAAAATACAACAAAAAAAATTACTAAAACACAAAGTGCAAATCGCAAAGGAAAACTCATTGCGGGATTTTACGAAAAAAAAAACAGTAATTAATACTAAGGAAAATGGCAAACTATGTTGTAGGGTACTTAAATCATATAGAAAAACTAAAACCTCTCAGATAATGACAATTAGAAATGGTTACCTACTAAAACAATAAGGAACATTAATAGATGATAAAATAATTTTTTTAAAATCTGTCGTGTAGTCAGCATGAAAGACAAAAAGAAAGAAAGGATTCTGAACATCAACAGCACTTGTAAGAAAGTAGAAAAAGAAATGAAGAAGAATTAAAATAAAAAATATGCACTAAAGAAATAAAATGTTCATGCTCGTGTAACACACGGGAGGAAGTATTCTTATAAATATGATAACAAAGCCTGGACTGAAGAATTATTTTCAAAACAATAGACGATGGGGAAGATGGGGACAAATCTATAAAATTGGTGACCAAATGAACTAACAATATGAAAAAAAGTACATTTAGGAGATTCTATGTTTGACCAGCAAGCAAGAAAGACGTGTTTAGGTAATCATTTTTAGCGCTAGTTAAATAGTAATTATTGAAGTAAATTTAAAAGTAATTAAGTATTAAACTAAGTGAAAGTAATTTGTATATTAAATATTAGAATCGTGAGTAGATAAAATATACTTTTTTCATATATTTGAATTTAGATATTTAAGTAAATCACTGCCATTACTTATAAGTATTATCCAATTTCCGTGAACTGGTATCATGGAGAAAGCTGTAAAACACCACCGGTTTTAGTTGGATTTTAAATCCATTTAAAAGATGTCATCTTCCAGTCAGCTACCACAAAATGCATCATACTCAAAAGCAGCAGTCAACCACGTAGTATATTAATCCCAAACAGAGATCAAGCTATTCTATTTAAGACTCTAGAGAATTGCACAATTAATGACTATCTTAAAAGATTAAGTCAACATATAGAACCAAAGAATATAAATTTTCGCATTTCGTATATCACACAAAAGAATATGCATATAACTATCATCTAAAAACCTAATAGATAAATTCATACTAGAAACAAAGAAGATAATAATAAATGGAAATATACTAGAAGCAAGAAGATTAATAACTCTATGAGTCCGCTTAATTCTGTCCAATACATGTCAAAGCATACACTCTAACTTAATAATGCACAAATTAATAAAACTACGTTTAAATCCTTTCTTAGACATATCATACCTATAGATAGGAGCAACCAATCCTGCCTTCAGTCATATTCTAAGCTTCTGAATACAAATTTTCGTTTCACCTTTTCCAAACAACTTTGTACTACCTGAATCTCTTTTATCATCGAGTTGGAACAAACATCATACCGCATAATTTTTAAAGCTCAAAACGAAATAAATTTGAAATGCATTTTAACTGGACACCAGGCAGCTAATTGTCCACATATTTCACCTTCCAGCCATCCTCACAATGATAGTGCAATGCAAAAAGAAATGAGACAAAATTCATCAATAAATCATACTTAACAAGATAATCTACAAAATACTCCCACAATCTCAAATACCACTTTCTCCACACTTACTTCGTCTTTTTAAACTAAAATACAAATAGCAACAATCTCAAATTTATCAATAAACCAAACCCAATCATGCTCACAACAAAATACATCTATACATTTGACCACTTCTTCAGCTAACACTACAATCGCAACATCTACATCTTGTGAGTCATCCTCTAATACCCAGAACCATTAATTATCCTCAAATAAAACAAGTCAACAATTACCTCCAAATAAAAATACATATATAAATTCTCATAAACTCCAGATCACTTCGAACAAAGAACCAGAAAAAGAACCCTAGAAGATGCAATCACGCCACCCGCCGAAGAAAACTTTGCAAAACCTAAGCTTCAAATAAAGAAAAAAACCAAAACTGATGATAAAACCAAATCTCCAAACATTATTAGAACCAGTTAGAGAATATGTAGAAAGGGAAAAGCGATTGTTAAGCTTTGATCAAGTGGTGGATCTATTCGAAAATATACAAGGATAAAAGACATAATCAGCTTAACAAAATTGTACTCAGAAGACTCTCATGCACTTTTAAAGTTTCTGACGGAATTATATTCATACTACATCGACAAAAGAATAAAAACCAACAGCGCCAAATTAATATGAAAACTTGGCAAACACATAGGTTTACCCCCTGCAGTGAAAACTTAATTGTCAATAAAAATCTGAATCTAATAAACGACGAAAGACCAACCAGATTCAACATACAAAATGGCACATCATCTGCAATTGATATTTCTCGGTGTGACCAAATTCTGTCCACTACGTTAACATGGGACATTTTACCCCACTACCACATTATAATTTATTTAACGCATCAGAAAATCACAAATATCGAATTGCCTATCTCAAAGTGGAATAATAAAAATGCTGATTGGACTAACTTCACCAAACAGATCAAACAGGACATTAACAAAAACAACTTCACATCATCAAACTATATTGACAAGTTTTTAAGTACATCTTTACAAACCATCACAGCAGCCGCAGAGACGTATGTAAGAAAAATAAAAATTTAAAAAAAAACATAAACCTCTTCCGTTGTAGACACCTGAATGCAGCCAAGCTACAAGAGTATATAAGAAAGCTTTCAATAGAATAAAGCATCATAAACCAGACAAAAATATAACTGACTACAAAAAACGAAGAGCTAAGTCAAAATATATTCTGAAAAAGAATAGAAAAGAATCCTGAAAAAAATTCATCTCATCTACAAATACCTCTTCAAGCACAAGTACAGTTTGGAGAAACCTTAGGAAAATCTCTGGCAAAAGCCAACCATATAAGATTCTTTTTCTAGCAAAAAATAGCAAAACAATTAGTAACAGAAAAGAAATCGTAAATATGTTAGCAGACCAATACGAATTAAATTCCAGTGGTGAAAATTACACTGATAATTTTAAGATACATAAAAACAACGTAGAAAAAAACATATTGGGATTCGACGGACATGAGACTCACAACCTTAACACGTTTTTTTTTCCTTCATAGAACTTGCTGAAGCCTTAAACTTTTCCAAAGATTCAAGCCCGGGACCAGACGGTATCCTTTAGCATTTCTACTACATCCACCAGACAATGGGAAAAAATTATTACTAGACTTTATAATTTTATCTGGAGTAACCAGGTTTTCCCATCAACTTGGTCCGAAGCAATAATACTACCACTTCTTAAACCTGAAAAATCTCGGACATCACCACGGAGTCATATTAACCAATATCTCTAACCAATATTATATGTAAAGTGATAAAGGAAAATATTAAATAAAAGGCTGAGATGGTATTTAGAACAACAAAAACTCCTTATTCCACAACAAAGCGGATTTAGGCAAAATCGATCCACTATAGTTAACCTAATAGACTTTATAGTCAGGAATACATGAAGAGTTTTCAAATAAACAAGATTGTATCGCAGTCTTTTTTGATATTAATAAAGCTTATGGTACTGTCTGGTGTTTCAATATTGAAATTGCATAATTGGAATAGTAGATCCAATATGCTAAAATTTATTTAAAATTTTCTTTAATCTCGCAGCTTTATAGTTTGATCAGACAACGTTAACTCAGATAAAAAAGTTCAAGAGAACGAAGTACCACAAGGATCAGTTATAAGCTCAACCACTTTTTTAATAGCCATAAGCGACATACTTCAAAAATGCTCACCGATTATTAAAGGAAGATTATACGCTGATGACTTAGTTTTACTTCCCAAAGGAAAAAACTCTGCATCTATTTAAAAACATTTACAACAAACAATCAATCAGTTAGAATTATGGCCTAGGACAATCGGATTACAAAAACCCTCAGTTTCACAAATGATATCAGATTTTCAGGTATGGTTTTCGACCAAAAGCTCTCCTGGAAAAAACATACAGAAGAACTTAAAAATCATGTAAAGCAGGAATAAATTTTATGAAAACTATTTCCAGCAAATTCTGGGAATCAGATCAAAATACGCTATTACATGTTTATAAATTTTTAGTTAAATCCAAACTCGACTAAGGTACGATAGTTTATTCATCAAGCCAAAAATCAGTATTAAAAACCTTAGAAACTGTTCAAAACAAAGCTCTACGAATAGCTACAGCTGCGTTTCAAACGACACCAGTTGAAAGTTTACAATGCTTAACAGTAGAAACACCCCTAAGTTTACGATGCAAATACCTTTCTCTCTCATATGCTTCTAAAACATCTAGTAATAAAAAATACCCTAACTATACCAATACGTTCCCAGGTCGATTTCAAGACACTTTCTCTACAACAAGACTAGATCCACCATTTTACGAAAGAGTTAGAAGAAACCTTCATGACCTACATCTTGAATTTCCTAAAGTTCTCCCAATAAATTTCCTAACTTCTCCACCTTGGTTAATACCAATTTCCAATATTAATACTAACCTTAGTATATATAAAAAAAATTGAGACTATAACAGACCCGATTAAACAATCATTCCTAATAGAAATGGAAACTTATAAAAATCACTATAAGATATACACTGACGCATCCAAATCTTCAGAAGTTGTTGGTGCAGCCATCCTCACACCCAATACATCCTTCAAATTTAAATTCAATTCCATTACTTCATCATACACTGCAGAGTTGTTTGCAATAGTACAAGCACTTATCCACATAAAAGAGTCGAAACAGTCCCCGTCTCTCATAATAACCGATTCACTAAGCTCACTTCGCACTATCAAACGTTTATATACCAATAATCCAATTGCTTTACATATCCAATCAGTAACAGAGATTATAGATAATAATAAGATCACCGTTGTCTTTATGTTTGTTACATCACATTTAGGTATACAAGGAAATGAAGAAGCAGATGAACTAGCCCACTTAGAATCCTTCAGCCAGGACTCCATTCTTATTAATGAGGTTTCCTCAGATGACTTTAAGTCAGAAATAAATTATAAAGTGTTAAGTGCGTCGGAAAATAAGTGGAGTGCATCACAAAATAAACTCAAGCAAATCAAACAATTAGTGAAACAGTGGCTTCAACCCACAGCGAATAGACGCGGTCAAGTGAAAGTAACACGTTTGCGACTAGGACACAGTAACTTTACACATAAACACCCCTTTACGCGAATTATGCTGCCAATGTGTGAAAATTCTCAAGTAACGCTCTCCGTGAAGCATATACTAACTCAGTGCAAAAAATATGAAGCAGCAAGAAAGAGCCACACTATCCCAAATAATATAAAGGAAGCCTTGGGAAAAAACATGAATATTAAAAACACAATAAGTTATCTTAAAGACTCAGGACTGTACCAATTATTGTAATTTTTTCTTACTTTACTTGTATTGTATTTTTTAGGTCGCTAATAACGCTGGTGGTTACAGTGTAAATAAATACAAAAAAAGGTACATTAATGATTTAAAAACCACAACAAGTATTACTCTCTAATTTTGGTACTCGATGGCAGCTAATAATAAGAAAGAGCTACATATAATATCTAAAAACACGAAGAATGCCGAATTAGGTATGAAACGAAAATAAATAAACTAAAAACAAATGTATCTAATGTTAGAAGAAGAGAACAAAAATAAATCTATCTAATATTGGCAGAAGACAAACATAAAAGTCATAATATTGGAGAACACCGAAATAGTAGTAACTTGGGAGTCGTTTTGAACGGAAATGACAGATTTGAAAAAATAATAAAACTATATCATTTAGTCAACAATATAGTGTGAAACAAATCTGTGTATGTATCTGTGCCAAAGGAGATTCTATAAAATTTTATAACATATATTTAAATAAATTTTGAGCAAAATGTAAACTTAATATGATTACTAGCTGTAAATAAATATTTGAACTTGGCAGGAAAAATTAACATTTTTAGATAAGCAAATCGATACAAGGCAAGACAGCCCATGGAGGTACAGCAATCTTGATCAAACAATCAATTAAACATTTCATGATGGAAAGTTATATAACAGACTGTATCCAAGCTACAGTAATTAAAGTGTGCTCATTACCTTACGAAATAACAATAGCAGCAGTATATTGCCCTTCAAAGCACAATTTAAAAAAAAAACGATTTCGGATCCTTCTTCCATACTCTAGGTCCAACATTTATCGCAGCTGGTGACTTTAATAGTAAACACACTTACTGGGGATCAAGATTAATAACAACAAAGGGGAGAGAGCTCTATAGCTTAATGCAAGTAAATAAATACTCATATTTATCAACAGGAACACCAACGTACTGCCAACGGACCACAAAAAAAGACCAGACCTCTTAGATTTTTGTATCATAAAAGGAATATCTAACACCTTTATGGACATAGTTCCAAGTTATGATCTATCTTCAGATCATTCACCAATTATTGCAACAATTAGCACATGCGTTATTAACAAACAACCTACTCCAAAACTGCATGGACCTAGAACAGATTGGAACCTTTACCAAAAAATACTGGACGAAAACATTAAACTAAATGTAAGACTAAAAAGCCCTTCAGAAATAGAAGCAGCTACAAACAACCTTATAACTTTATTGCAAAACGCTGCAAAAGAAGCGACACCGAACGATGCAGATAAAAATAAAATCGAGAAAAGAATAAATGTTCCATTAGAAATTAAAAAGCTCATTGCTGAAAAAAGAAGAGCAAGAGACAAATGGCAACAAAGTTGGAACCCAGCGGATAAAACGTTTTACAATCGCTTAACCAATAAATTAAAAACACAACTAAAAATTGCAAGAGAAGAGTCAGTCAAAAAATATGTAACACAACTTAATAGATACGACCATTCAATATGGAAACCCATCAAATCATCCTTAAAACCTCAAGCAATATCCCCACCAGTAAGAAAAACTACAGACACACAGAACCAATGGGCAAGAAGCGATAAAGAAAAATCAGAATTATTTGCCGAACATTTAGCAACAGTATTTCAATCACACAACAATGAAGAAGATCAAGAAATTAATAATTATTTAAACGCAGAACAACCATCAGTAAATCCAATAAAATTAACAACACCCACAGAACTTAAAGAAGAAATCTTAAATATCAAAAAGTCACCAGGAATTGACCTAATAACACCAAAAATGCTAAAAGAATTACCAAAAAAGGGTATAGTAATCCTTACATATATATTTAACGCAATATTAAGATGTAATTATTGGCCTAACAATCTAAAAATTGCAGAAATACTATTATTCCCAAAACCAGGAAAGGGTCCAAGTGAAGTCTCATCCTATCGACCTATCAGTCTGTTATCAACAATCTCCAAATTACTAGAAAAACTTTTAATAAAAAGAATAGATCCAGACTTTACAGGCGCAGATTGGATACCAAATTATCAGTTTGGATTTCGACGAGAACACTCAACTATCCAGCAATGCCACCGAATAACCCATAAAATCAATTCCGCATTAGAAGAAAAGGAATATTGCCCAATGGTATCACTAGATATACGTCAAGCTTTTGATAAGGTTTGGCATAAAGGACTTCTTTATAAAATTAAACAAATATTACCACCATTCTTTCGAATACTTACATCATACTTGGAAAACCGACACTTTAAAACAAAAGTAAATGGAGAAATATCCAAAACGCATCCCATTAAGGCGGGAATTTCACAGGGAAGCGTCCTGGGACCTTTATTATATATATTATATACGTCTGATCTACCAACATCACATAACGTAACAATTGGCACATTTGCAGATGACACAGTAGCACTTACAAGTCACAAACACATTAACATAGCTACACAACAACTCCAAGACTATTTGTATGAGCTTGAAAACTGGCTAAAACAATGGAAAATAAAAATAAATGAAAACAAGTCAACCCACGTAACTTTTACTTTACGACGAGAAACACCACCACCAATATATATATATATATATCAACAATGAGGAAATACCCAGGACTAAAACAACCAAATACCTAGGGCTACACCTGGACCAAACCCTGTGTTGGAAAGAACACATCACCAAAAAAAGAAAACAAATACAACTAAGACAAAAAGAAATCAATTGGTTAATTGGAAAAAACTCCAAGCTGTCAATAAATAATAAAATTCTAATTTATAAAACAGTTATCAAACCAATATGGACATATGGCATAGAGCTATGGGGCTGTAGTAGTAAATCTAATATTGTTATTGTGGAAAGATGCCAATCAAAAATCTTAAGAGAAATTGTTGATGCACCCTGATACGTAACCAACCAAAGAATCTATGAGGATCTCAATATCTCAACAGTGAAAGAAGTATACCAGCAAAAGAAATTACAATACATTCAAAAAGTGAACACACACTCCAATCCATTAATTTCCGCAATACCTCAACATCGAGTTATCAGAAGACTAAAGCGACGTTGGCCAACAGACCAGTAACATGGACCCGTGATTCTCTCACTTAAGGGGACCACATCACGCCAGAACCAAGGGACAGGATTTAAACTTATCACATTAACTTATAGAATACATTGTTTTATTCTGATTGTTAGTTTACTAGTTATAAAAAAAAAAATTAGATAAGCAAATCGATACAAAAGGCAGTTGCACATTAAAATAATGCGAAGAAATCTTTTTTTTACTGCAAAAATGTAGCAAAGTAAAGCAGAAAACTATATTGCCCAATTTTGTAATGTTTTTTTCTCTGTTACCCTCGGTTCCAGTTTGGTTACACTTTTATTTATTTGACGTCTCGTACGCCCAAGTCTGAATAATAGCAACAAAGACACGATCTAATGTTCCTTTGGAAATGCCTCTATATTCGTTTTTTTATGTTTTTGTATTCGTCATCTCCCCAATTTTAATCAGCCGTTTAACGTCACAGTACGATGACCCCTTACGTCCCACCATAAAAGAGACAAAAATAACCAGGATAAAGGGATCTTATAATCGTTGTCTCATAAGAAACAACATGGGAAGCATCCATCAAATACGCCGTTCTCTTGCTGTTTTAAAGAGACTATAAGGTGTACCCTAAATAGTTATGTACAATGAAAATTACATAAAAATCCAAGCAGCATATCAACATTTAAATCAAGAATATGTTCTAAGCAAAAATTTATAAAATTCAAGAATTTAAACTTATCAAAAATTAATAGCATAAGTTAAAAGTAAGCATAATATTTAAAAGATAATTTATTTTAAAATATAAGAGGTAAACTTTAAACTAACATGAAAATAAAATAAGAAATGAAAAAATGATTTTTAACTACGAAGCAAAATAAAATTTTAGGTCAAAATAATATTTATAATACACTTATAGTCAGCGTATACTAGTAATAAAAAGATACCTACCTTTTTGTAAATAATTAGTTTCACCATTATGCTGACGACTTCTCAAAAATGGTAGATGATATGTTCACAAAATTATGCGAAGAATTTAATAACATAAGCAAATACAATGATTAAATTAAAATTTAATTCTCTTGGCTGTACTACAACTGAGAAATGGTGTATATAAAAAAGCATAGTTTATATAAAAAAAAAAGAAAAAATGTTCATTAATGAAAACGACAAATTTGAACATAATACAATAAATTTATAAAGAAGAGAAAGAAAAATGGAAAGCAAAGGACTCTTAAAAAGGTTGCGTTGAAAAGTGAAACTAATGAAAGTAATAATTGTGATGAAAAACATTAACAATTTTTGGTAGGAAACACTTTGGACATACATGGAACTGAGAAAAGTAAATTTTTAAATATAGGCAAATAATTACACCCAAATAAAATCAATATTTAAACAAAGCAACAAATAAAGTAAAATATTTAAGTGAAAAGATAGAAAAAAGTATTATTCCATTTTAAAACCTTTAAAAAATTCCCGTTTAAAACCTGTGACCTTTAAACTAACAATAAATGGGGATGAGGTTGAAAAAAATAAGTTCTATCACATGCAATGGTGGAAATACTTCCAAATTTAACCCAACAGTAGTTTTAAAGTTTAAACTAGAAGTAAAGAAGAAATATGAAAAATTATATAAACGTATGTAAGGTAGATTAGCTTCAATATGAGTAGGCGTTTAACCTCCCTTACACTCGACCTAAGAGGGCTATTGTGGCTAATCGACAGTAGAAAATACACCTAATACAAAACAACTACCAAAAATGGAAAAATATTATTCATTTTGCCATTGGACGTAAAATAAAATTTTAGAACTTCCAACACACACAAAAATATACATAATATTAAACCAAATTGATGTGGTATTAACGAGATCACTTTTAAAAACAATGCAGGGTAAGATTAAAAGAAGATCACACAAATTTAAATAGAAGATGGCCATAAACAAAAATAAAAAAGTATGAGCTAGAACTAATAAAAGAAATTAGGTAGAAAAAAAACCTTGAAAGAGGTGATCTGAGTACATTAAAAACAAAGAGAAGAAATTGAAGAAGCAATGTCTCATAGGATAGTCGTTTTTGAAAATAATTATAATAATTTTAATAGAATTTAATTTATAAAAACAGTAGCATAATTAAAAACGCAAAACGGTTTAAAAAGAAGCTCAAAGGCAAAATGATAAACCCATATGAAGGGAATACAGAAAAATACAAGAAAAATGAAAAAATGTAAACAAAAACTAATTAGATAATTTAATATGCAAAGTGGGAGAATAAATTTACTACGGACTAGCCAATTTAAAAAAAGAATTACACAAACATTTTATAAGGTCATTAAAAAATAAAAAACAAAAATAAATAGTATATAATAATTGAATAGAAAAACCTCAATGGTGTATTAACATGTACCAGAAAAATTGGACGAGAAATACATTAGCAGAATACAAAGTTATGTAAATAAGAATAGTACAGACGATTCCTGACCTGATCGTGCTACCAGCAACTGGTTTCACAAACAGCTGAAATATTAATAGTAAAAACCGATAATTAACAAGTTAAAATTATTACTAAAGTAATTATAGTGATTGTTTAAGTGCAGGAAATCATACGTGAGTAAAGAAAACTTTGATTTTGTTTGATTGCATGATAATAAACTGAATAAATTATTGTCCTAACTAACCTAACAATTTGGTTAAAATAAAAAGAGCAATTATCAAAATCTGGTTGCTCGTCAACTTTTAAATAAAACAGATCCGTACTCAGCCGAATTGATGAAACCGAAAAATCGAAAACGACCAAAATGAATAGTAATAACGGCAATGTTATTATTGAGACTGAGAACTCACCAAACACTAAAAAATACTCCACAGCATTGATTCACTCACCAACAACTTTTCCTAGCAAAGATCAGGCAATTATCTTTTCTGCAATAGAGGGCCTCAAATTACAAGATTATTTATTAGAACTGGGACCACTTGTAGATCCAAAAAACATAATTTTTTCATCCAGAATTTTAAACAACCGTGTTTGTGTATACTTATCAAGTAAATCAGCTGTAGACAAATTTTTAAAAGAACATAATTCTATTAAGATTATATTAACACAGTAATACCAGTACGAAAGCTAGTTACCCCGTCACAAAGACTTGTTCTATCCAACGTAAGTCCCACAATTCCACATAATTTATTGGAAACCGAGTTAAAAATCATTGGATTACAGCTAATGTCACCCCTTACATTCTTACGAATTGGAGCAACCGATCCAGCGTATAGTCACATACTTAGTTTTCGAAGGTAGGTGTACATATCTCCTCCAGAAGATAGTTTCCAAATTCCCGATACACTAGAAATTAATCATGATGACTTAAAATATCGCATATTTCTTTCAACAGATTCATTATGCTATAAGTGCAAGCAACCAGGACATTTTGCATCTCAATGTGCCGGCCTTCAACTCCAAACTTCAACTTCTTCATATACTAGATCACAACAAGAAAGTTCCTCTCTAAACCATTCCTTAGCCAGCAATAATGTAGGTGAGTCTATATCAAATACTACTAACCCTGAAATGATATGTGAACCAACACCAATTACTCCTAAATTTAATGAGCCCAATCCTGACATACCCGCTTCTAATGAATTTCAAACAACTCCGATAACTAAACCTAAGACCTCCAAACGAAATTTATCTGAAATTGCAACACCTAGCCCAGAAGATACACCAGATATTACTAATTCCTCAGAACCAAAATCTTACTTTCCAAAAGTTCCAAAGAAAAAGTTGAAGTCGAAAGATAAACCCTCATTAGAATTTCCAGAATTGCCCCAAAAGATAACCAATTTTATTGACAATCACAATCCCAAGTTCCCACTCGATAGTCAACAATTCACTGATCTGTTAGAGAACACTCACGGTAGTAATGATGCATTAAGCATTGCTAAAGACTATACCCTACATATTCCATCTCTTATAGAAATGATAAATGAAATACATACCCAGGCTGAAGATCGAAATATGAAAATTAAATGTACTAGACTAAGTAAAAAATTAACCAAACAACTGCTCGAACATGTTGGCTCATCTGACGTAGACAGCGATATATCTCAAAACTAATTATTTAAATAAAAATAAATTCATGTATAATAATATTTTACAGTGGAACTTAAACAGTTTTTACACCCGCCTACCCTTATTTCAGGTCCTTATTAAGAAATATTCACCTGATATTATATGTCTTCAAGAAACTAATTTTAAAGGCAACAATGCGTATAACTTGAGGTCATATAATGTTTACTACCAAAATAGACAAACAAATCACGCTAGTGGCGGTGTTGCGATATATGCTAAAACCGATTTACAAGTAAACAGAATAACAATTAAAACAAACTTAGAAGCAATAGCAGTAACAGTAACAATAGGTACTAATCAAAAAATGAACATATGTAACGTTTATATTCCCCCGAGCCAAAATATCCAAGGAAATGAACTTTCCGACTTAATTATGCAAATTCCATCACCAAAATTAATTCTCGGGGACTTTAACAGCCATAATCT
This sequence comes from Diabrotica undecimpunctata, assembly GCF_040954645.1. Classification (NCBI taxonomy): domain Eukaryota; kingdom Metazoa; phylum Arthropoda; class Insecta; order Coleoptera; family Chrysomelidae; genus Diabrotica; species Diabrotica undecimpunctata. Next base: position 7,055,354 of record NC_092813.1, read on the forward strand.
TCTATGGGGTTCCAGAAAAACAACTAAAAATGGAAAGGTATTAGCAAACGTAATTAATAGCATGAATTTAACAATAATGAACGACGGAGCTAAAACTCGTTTCGACGCAGCTACTGGAAATTTTTCAGCTATTGACTTGTCTATTTCTGACCCATCGACGTTACTAAATCACACATGGCAAACCGTAGACGATTTATATGGAAGTGATCATTATCCAATAATAGTAACAAAAATTTCCAACCCCACAACAAAAACCAATCCTTTGCAAAAGTGGAAAATTAAGCAAGCGAACTGGAACATTTTTTAAACAAAAATTACTGAAGAAATACCGAATATTCCTATAATTAAAGAAGACATAAACTTAACTTTAAAATTGTTTAAAAGTATATATCAAAAAACAAAGTTGTTCCCTGGTGGAATGAAGAGTGTAAATTGGCAATAAAACAAAGTAAAAAAGCTTTAAATACTTTCAAAAGACATAAAACCAATGAGAACTTAATAGAGCTAAAGAAAAAAAGGGCATATGCAAAATTAATTACTACCAGATCTAAAAAAGAGTCCTGGAAAGAATACGTTCAAAGTATTAACAGGAATACAAACATGTCATCAGCATGGAAAAAAGTTAAGAAGATTTCTGGCGTTAGTACACAAAATGGAATAAAATACCTAGAACGAAATGTAAACATAATTAATGAAAACAAGAAAATTGTAGAAGAATTAGCTGAAACATACAGACAAGAATCTACAAATGAAAATTACAGCAATACTTTTTTACGATATCGGGAAGAAGAAGAAGCAAATCCAATAGAAATTATAGCCAATAACGATGATATAAATACTCCAATTAATAAAACAGAACTATTAAAAACGATCCAAATGTTAAAAGACACATCACCAGGTACAGATGACATACCCGCAATATTCTTAAAACAGTTACCTAACGAAGCTTTAGACTTCCTATTGAATCTTTTTAATACAATCTGGTGTAAACATAAATTTCCTGACTTATGGAGACAAGCTATTGTCATCCCTATACTAAAACCTAAGAAACCGGCTACAGCGGCAGAATCATATAGGCCAATATCACTTACATGTTCTACTTGCAAACTGCTAGAGAAAATAATAAATAATAGACTTATGTGGCATTTGGAACATCACAATTTATTTATACCGGAACAAGCTGGATTTCGTCCTTTGAGATCTACTATAGATAATGTTTTACATTTAGAAAGTCAAATTAATGAAGCCTTCTGTAACAAACAGAAATGCGTAGCTGTTTACTTTGACATCCACAAAGCATTTGACTTAGCATGGCGACACAGAATATTAACAAAGCTGCAGACTTGGGGAATTCAAGGAAACATGTTGGCATTTTTGAATAACTTTCTACATGAACGCAAATTTTCTGTACGTAGTAATGGAGAAATTTCTAGTATTAAGTCTCAAGACAATGGAACACCACAAGGATCTGTAATTAGCCCTACACTTTTTTAAATTGCAATGAATGATGTTATAAAAAATCTCAAGAGACCTGCACAGGCTAGATTATATGCTGATGATATGATAATGTTTATCAAAGGAAAAAATATTAACTCGATGGTCAAACTTTTAGAAGAAGAACTAAATAAAATCGAAAGGTGGTCTAATAGGAGTGGATTCTATTTTTCAGCTGAGAAAACACAATATATTATTTTTTCCAAAAAGCCTATTCACACTAACATACCTGCCTTAAAATTCGGCACAAAGTTTTTAAAACGAAGTACAAAGATAAAATATTTAGGCATAACATTCGACGAAACTTTAAGTTGGAAACCACATATTAAACAATTGGAGATATCATGTCAAAATGGTATAAATCTTCTTAAATGTTTAGCCAACAAACAATGGGGTGCTGACGGAGATACATTATTACTGTTGTATAGAAGCCTAATTCGATCAAAATTGGATTACGGATGCATTGCATATTCTTCAGCGTCGAAGTCAAATTTAAAAATCTTAGACATTATACACAACAATGCATTACGCATAATCTCTGGAGCTTATAGAACAACTCCTGTTGCAAGCCTCGAGTGGGAACTTGGAGAGCCATCATTACATGAACGACGTAAATTACTTAGTCTATCTTACGCTTCAAAACACTCATCACTACAACCTGACAACCATTTTCTTACTCAGCCATCGTTATCAAATATCAATATAAGAACACATTTACCATTTCAATTAACGATCAAAAACATTTTAAACTCTATTGAAATTTTCAAGTTTCCCTCAACACATTCAGCAAACGTAAACACGCCACCTCCTTGGTTAATACCTTTGCCTACTTTAAATTTAGAACTATCATCATATCATAAATCTGAAACTAATCCACAAATATTTATAAGCAATTATAATAGAATACTTTCTTCTTTCCCTGAATATACCCAAGTTTACACAGATGCATCTAAAACAACTTCTGATGTAGGATCATCATTTGTTATAAGAGACATAATAAAAAGTTTCAAATTGCCCACAGAATCCACTGTGATAACTGGAGAATTGTATGCAATATACAGAGCTCTAATTCACATACAAACAGTCAAACCAGATAAATTCCTTATTATTACTGACTCCATCAATTCCCTTCATATACTGTCAAAAATGTACACTTGCAACCCGATAGCTAAATTAATTAAAAACAAGATGCAGCAGCTGGAAAACAAAACATTAGTCTTCGTGTGGGTACCATCACATATAGGCATTAAAGGAAACGAACTAGCTGATAAAAATGCTCGGGAAATAGCAAATTCCCCAAATATCAGACCGATAATAAAACCATTAGCAAAAGATCTCAATCCGTACTTTAAACAAAAGCTGATATGTAATTGGACTAAATGTTGGGAAGAAAAATCCTCAAAGTTAAAAGAAATTAAACCAAATTTTGGACGATGGACTAACAACGCCCCTAGCCGTTTCCTTCAGGTTGTATTAACCAGGCTCCGATTAGGACACAGCAAACTCACCCATGAATACCTCATGAAGAAGGAACCTCAACCAAAATGTACGAGATGTGACGTGCCGTTAACAGTGAAACACGTATTAACGGAGTGTCCCAAATATAGTGCTGAAAGACTAACTAATAAAATCCCATCAGTTATAAGGGACATTTTTAGTGAGTGTACCAGTGAAAATATTATGAAAAATTTTTAAGAGACTGTAACATATTGAACCACATATAAGTATGTTATTTATTTGTTATTTGTAATCATTATTGTTTGTATTAAATTCATCCGCTAATAACCAATATGGTTGATGCGGCTGCCTTTAAATAAAAAAAAAAAGAATAGTACAATAAAACACAATAACTTTCGCCGTCGTCACCTGGGCTTAAAATCGATAATAGAAACAGAATTGGACAAATTAAAGCATAATTTATTATAAAAAAGGACTAATTATGAATTGTACGAAATTCCCAAAACTCAAAAATTTTTAAAATTTGCAATTAATAAAAAATGAGTTAAATGAAATTCAGGAATAAATAAGGACAATCATATTTGCCCTTAAAATATCAGCTCTAAAAGGAATGAGACTGCCGAAGATTTGTGTTCGATGTTACATTTTACACTGAACTAACGGAACGACCAAGAAGCGAAATATTTATATACTAAATAGCTATGCCTAATTATGATTCATATTCCAATAATAGTATTTACAGTTATATATATTATAATCACTGAATTTTTCTACGACTTGGTTACAACAGTTTGGATTGTTTCATGTTGGCAGTTTTTCAAAGCTTACTCAACGATTTTGTCGTGGGTAGCAATAATCAGTACAGTGATATCAAATATTAAACTAAGGTTACATAAAATAAAAGCTATGTAAAAGAGTGTTTTTCTTATGTAAAAATATTTATCTTAACGCCAATTATTCATTCTATATACTACTAAATATAAAGCTATCAAAGTCCCATATAATGTACTTCTTGTTCTATTATCTATATTCTGCCCTATCGGCTACATTCCTTCCCCACTGCTCGATGTTCCTGGCTCTATATCCATATTTAACAGGGCCTTCCTTTTATTCTTTTTCCTTGGAATTTTTATCTTTTAACTTTTACAGCTCAATTGTTCGGTATTTTTTATAAATGACCAAGCTAGTTTATTCTTTGCTGCATGACCCAATTTTATTTATTTTTTTTTTCTATTCACAAATATCGCTTTCTGCAACAATCTCTTTAGCTCGAGATTTAATTTACTTTACTGCCTACCATCGCATCGGTACAACGAGTTGATTTAAATATCTTTCTGAATATATTGCGTTCAAAATATTCAAAGTGCACTTCATATAGTTTGTTTTTATGTTCGTTTCGTCTCGTTTCAGGCCACAGTTTTTTACTCCCTATTTTCTGATGGGGTTTATTATGGAATATCATTCGAAAATGCGCCTATTTAAGAATATCTTGAGTCTCGATTTTACCTTCAAACGATAAGGACATTCGTACTAATCGTTTTCCTTGCTAATTAGTTTCCAGTTTTTTACTTGTGTTGTGGAGTATTTTTATATATACCTATATTGTGTGTTTTTAAATAAATGCAATCCCCATTGGGGATTGGTAAAAATCTAAAGACGTCCTCTTCGACGAAAGAAATTGATATGGATGTGATTAGTGAGAACAGCGCATTGGTAATTGATGATCAAACAGCTCAGGAAAAAAATGGTTTGCAGCCCACGACAATGGAGATAAAACATTTTAATTTGCTATCAGATAAGTACAATTTAAATAATATTTGGGTATATCTTGAAAAAACTGGAGAAAAAAAACTTAGGTAGGCTGCATCTCATGACTGTAGGACATAATATACTGTTTAAGATATTAAAACTTAGTAATATAAAAGAAATTAAGAGTATTGGTCGAAATCGAATAAAGATTCTAGTAAATTCTCATTTAGATGCTAATGAATTAGTTAATAATAAGTCATTAAAAGAACATAATTTAAGAGCATATATACCAAATCACTTGTTGGAAGTGAAAGGGTTAGTTAGGGACGTAGATACTCGGTACGATGTTAATTATTTAATGGAGAATATTGAATGTACGTCTAAAGTTTTAAGTATATATAGAACAAAGCGTAAGATTCAAAAAGAATCAACAACAGAGTATGTAGGTAAGAAAACTGTAGAAGAAGTGAATTAAGCATATTATCTATATACAGATCGCCTAAAAGTAAAAGCACAGTATATGATTGGACGAATATTTTCTCAGAAGTAAGTAAACCAGCAATTATAGGTTGAGACTTCAACGCTCATCATACAATCTGGGGATCGAATTGTAATGACGTAGTTGGAAAACATCTTATAACAGCTGCAGATGATTTGGGTTATATAGTAATGAATAACGTCCAACCAACTATTCTTACCCGACCTGATCAAAATACTTCAGCCATCGATGTAACTTTCTCCTCGCCTGAACTAACTAGTAAAATAATCTGGTCTGTCTATCCAGATACTTTAGGCTCAAACCATTTTATCATCAACATGGAAATGAATTGCAAGAATAAAATTGAAAAGATTAATCCTAAGCAAATGGAACATAAAAAAGGCCAATTGGTATTTATATGCATATTCTGTTGAACAATTTTTTGATAAACAGTACCAAATGGAAAATATATCAGAAAAATACAGTTTCTTAATAGATGGGATCAACCAGGTAGAAGAAATTTTAATTCCACAGTATAAACCTTTTAAAAACAAAATTCGAAACCTTCCCCCTTGGTGGAATAGAGACTGCGACAGAGTCATCAGTAAGAGGCAAGAATCCCTTTCAATATATTAACTTTCTTTCTTTTTTTCTCCCCTTACTTTTACCCTATCAGGGTGTCGGATTTGGGCTAGCTATTTTAATTTCCATTTACCCACCTCTTCCATTCTTTTCTGTTTCCTGCCATTATTTTCAATTCCTCGAGTGATTTTTGTTTAAGTTTTCCTGCCTCTACTACTTGCTGTATCCAGTTTTTACTTGGTCTGGCTCTTTTTCTTTTTCCGATGTTTTTTGCTTCATAAATTTTTCTTGTTATTTTATTGGATTGCATCCTCATCAGATGCCCATACCAGTTCATTTGTCTCTTTGCTATTTTGTTCATTATCGGTTCCAGGTTGTCCATTCTCCTAATAGTCTCGTTGCTTAATCTATCCCATTTTGTCTTTCCAACTAGTCTTCTTAGATGTCTCATCTCCATTGCGTTTATCCTGCTCTTATGTTTTTCCAGAATTGTCCAGTTTTCACTTGCATAGAGCACAGTCGGTATCACTATTGTGTTATATATTTTTATTCTTGTTTCTCGTGCAAGTTCTCTTTTTCCCATTATTGGGGCTAAGGCATAATATAACTTGTTTGATTTCTTTGCTCTATTTGTTATTTCCCAGTCTATTTTTTCGTCATTAGTTATTATACTTCCCAGGTATTCGTAAGTTGTTACCATTTCCAATTCTCAGTTTTTACATTTTATCTTTATTTGATTATCTTCCTTATCTCCTTTGCCGCTGATTATCATTATCTTACTTTTTTCCTCGTTTATCTCCATTTTAAGTTGTTCTATTTGTTCTACCCATATATCCATTAGTTTCTGCATTTTATTCTCGGAATCTGCTATTAGTACTGTAACCGTTTCAAAAGATTTAAAAGAAAATCATTATAAATTTCAATAATTTTTTTTAAATAGGTAAAACTTCTAACCCCATCTATCTGTCAAGTACCTACCTGTAGCCGACTCAAGGATTCTTCTGTAATTCCCAAATATATCCGGTAGATGAGCATATTTTTCAACTTGTCACTCACGCCCAATTTCCAGAATCAGGCGCCATGATAGCGCTTCGCTCTTTTCTGTTAAGACCGTCCAACCGTTAAGACGTGTTTCCAAAGTGGGTCTCAATTTCAGAGGTGAGCTAAGCAATCCTTTTCTTGTTCATATTTCAGATAGATATTTATTTTTTTAGACCCTTATTGGAGAGGCTATAATGCTGATATTATATTTCTAATACTCGTCGCAAGATAATATTGCTATGGAGTTATTCCAGATCATGGCCCAGTAGCAGTATCTTTTTATGGAATCCCTAACCCCTCTTATCTAGGATGGTGGTGATTTGATATAGTACGTAGCTGAATCAATGGTTTATTTGGTGACTGATTAAATAAGAAGAGAAACAGAGCAGATTAAGGTTGTACCAATTTTTATTATACCTACTTTCAAGACAACAGAAATGATTATGAACTCAAAAAAATGAAAATATAGTGAAGTGTTCTAATTTAATTTAAAGGTTTATTTTCTTTATTGTTCCTAGTTGATAAATAACTATATTATTTTCAATGTAAACAAATTTAGAAATTTGGGGTTAATATATATATATATATATATATATATATATATATATATATATATATATATATATATACATTCATTTTCTTTATAACCAATTCTTAATTTAATACGATACAAAGATTTTTTGTTTATGATAATGTTAACATAAAATAATATTTTGGAATCCCTTTGGGATGACGTAACTTTTAATGTTTTCTTTTTGTTCATTACTAAGAACTAATAAAGAATAGTGTTCTTGTAAACTTTCAATAAATCTTAATTTTTTTTTGCTCTTCCCCTTCGAGGATAAACCGGGGGTGGCGTCCAATAATAAATTATAATTTCATATTATCTAATTGTGCTTGAATTTATGATACGATATAGTTTCTATATGTTTAAGAAAACCCCGCCCAATTCTCTTCGACAGTGAGCGATTCTGGCTTGTATATATCATTGTAGCACGGCAGTGTTACAAACTGGCGCCCCGACGTGTGGCATGTTTTAGATTTGCGACATTTTTATCTTCGTAAAATTGCGTAGAAATATTCTCGTCGTATTTTTAATTTTGTGAAATACTTCAAACGTATTTGGAATGATATAGTTGTTTAGTTCCAGACTCGTCTATCTAAAATAAACATTCCATGTTAGAAATTTTGTTTACGTTCATGAAATAATTGATTTGGTATCTAAACGCTGGCCTTTTCTTAGAAGCGTTTGTAAGTAATATAATATTTCATCGTTCTTTTTTAGTGTTTAGATTGAGTGAAACCTTGAAATTATTCCGGCTAATATATCTCAACAATTTGTATAGTCCTCAATTCTTTTTCTTTGCAGTTCAGTATTTGTTTATAGAACCATAATAATTATATTCCTCAATGTGTTTGTTTTAAATAAACGAAATGGCTCTTAGCGGTTGTTATTTGAAAAATCAATTAAGCGAATTCTATTTCTTAACATTGATTTATGGTTTAATTTGCAGCAAACAGCTGGGAATTATATCTATATACAGGCTGTCCCGACCTACCTAATTTTAAAATGTGTTATCTGGATTTTTGCAGACTACTTACGCGAAATATTTTTTTGCGAAGATATGAAGTTGAGCTCTTTAACTTAGGATGTTTTTAATATGTTTAGTCTGTCACCTGTTAAATTTTCGTTTTAATTTGTCTTTCGTTTATTTTAAAAATTTATTTTTTCATAGTTTAACTTTTTCGTACTTTGAAAAGAAAATTTTATACTTTCTATATTTTACAGTACATGGTTCTTTTGTTTTGCATGTATAAGGAAGTAATGATATGACTTCGTTTCTCTCTGCCTAAGGCGTCTTTGTTGGAAATATAGAGCGGAAATATTGTTATTCTCCTTCTGTTATGTTAATTTTATGTCTTTGTGTGGTCAGATGTAGTAGAAGTATGTTTTTGGTACTGGAACTTATTGTTATTTGTGGTTTTACCTTTTTCTTTTCTCGAGATGTCCTGTAGGACGTACAGGCACGTGACCTGTATTATTGTATCTTGAGTTATTTGTGTTGATGTCAGACTACTGGTATATTCAGCAGCTTTCTTTTTTTTGTCGTTGACATTTTTGTGGTCTTCTAATAGTTTATTATACCACATATATCTTTTTGCTTTGAGACTTTTGGCTAAGGTTCAAAAGCTTTCATTTATTATCTTGTGTTCACGATATGGTACAAGTGAAGGTTGAAGTAGTTTGCTGTTGTCTATTGTGACTCTTTGTATAAACAGAGGTGAAACAACCCGCTGCCGCCTATTGTGAATTTATCTTTTATCTTTATGTCGACGTTAAGACCACGTTTGTTTAACAATTGAAGTAGTTCTGGTACTATCGTAAATGACCCACTGAGAATTAAAAGTTTATATTATTTTGACTCTGTTAGAGTTCTGCTAAAGAATGGTAAACATTTCTTTGTGATTTGTATGACGACCATATTGGATTCAATTAGGTGTCAAAAATGTTTTACTGTTCAACTTTTTTTATTATTGCGGTGTGTTACATCCAACATCACTATTTTTTATTATTGACGATGGACTGTAATATTTTTCTATTTCTTTGGAAGATTGTAATGATTCTTCCGTTGCTTTTAAGTCTTATCGTAAGTTTTTGTTTCGTGGAAGACTCTTACGATTTTTTTTTGTTTCTTTTGAAAACAACAGTTTTAGACTGAACTATTTGTGTAGCGATTGTGGCTTGTATGCCATAAACCCATAGATTTTATTTTTATCTTATCTTATTCTACTTCGGTATTATTTTCTCTCTATTTTGTATTGATCGAGATCTTGAGTTTATGCTACCCCGACCAAGAACCTATATTGATTTTAAGGGTGTTTGCAAAATTTAATCTCATTTTGTTTTTAGAATGCCTTAGTAGAATGTGATATTTTTATGCTTATGGTAGTTTATATTACAATGAATTGTACATACCTTTAGTTGTCTTCAAGTGGATACAAAATTCAGTTTATCTTATTTTACGGACTTATAAATCCAAGTAATTTTTTTTTGGTATCTATACCAAAGATATCAAGATTCCTCTGTCTAGTTACCAATGATAGTTCATTATAGTATCTGTTCATTTGCCTAAGTTTTACTCTTAGTGTGCAGACCTTCGAATTTCGACTCTCTATTCGAAATCCCCCAAAATAATGTTTGAAAAGATTATTGCTGTCTAACATCCTATATTCTGATTGGCCAGACACTGAGGAAGGCTAGGGATGAAGTAAGCGGATTCCCGCTAGTTGACTCGTCGGAACGATAAGCCATTCATAATTGTATTTCAGTAATAAATCTAGAATAACAGCCTCCCGTGTCAGGAAACTTTTTTAGTTCTCCAATACTTGTTTAGTTATGTAATCTAGAATTATTTAGACCCTACCCGAAGTTGACCTACCGATGTTGTCCCTATTATAGGCGGATGATACACGTTAGTTATCACAAATTCTAGTTGTCATACTAATAACTAAACATCAGCTTTTTTTTTTGTTTCTAAATATAGATGTGTCTTACAGAAATTCTGATGTCTACCTTTCCCAGTAAACTTATTAAGGCTTGTCTTTGTAGAACTTTAATGTACCCAATTTTGAACTATTAGTAACTCTTTCCTTTTCTTTGCGTATTTCTAAATGTGTCTATAATGACGCGCTGCGTTATTACCTTATGTTATTCGTGGATTAAGTCATAGATGAAAGACTCTATGCTTCCGAACAAACGATGACACATTTGTATTTTGTATTTTATGGTGTTAATGATACGATTGTATTATTATTCTTATGTTATTCGTGGATTAAGTCATAGATGAAAGACTCTACGCTTCCAAGCAAACGATAACATTCTTTTTTTTGTGTTTTATTGTGTTGGGTCTCATAACGACTACGCAGTAAATTATCTGTTTTGTATCTTGGTGACAAAACTAGTATGTTTTGCTTTATATTACTTATGAAATTTCAAATGGTAATATCTTAATTATATTATTTCGATTAAATGCGAGCATTTGGTCTCAAATAATGATTTGTAGATATGTTTTGTTTTATTCCGCTTTGTTCATGATATTGGTTATAGGTGAAATACCCTATGCATTTTGAGAGTGAGAATGCAATTTTTTTTTGTTTACATTTTTATAGTTGAGTCATAAATATTCTATGCGTTCTGTTTCGCTTTGTTCTGAAATCTTTGAGTTGTTCCCACGTGAGTTGTGAAATAAGGATTCTGTGAGTCCAGATTGTAGCTACATTTGTCCTTTCTGTTTGTCTTACCTCTCCGTATATCTATTTCCACTTTTGAAAAGGTTAGTATGGTGTGCCACCATGCCTAGTCCGATTCCACGCTGGTACCCAGTTGAAATCGTGGGGAGGGCTGTATAACCGTTTCAAAAGATTTAAAAGAAAATCATTATAAATTTCAATAATTTTTTTTAAATAGGTAAAACTTCTAACCCCATCTATCTGTCAAGTACCTACCTGTAGCCGACTCAAGGATTCTTCTGTAATTCCCAAATATATCCGGTAGATGAGCATATTTTTCAACTTGTCACTCACGCCCAATTTCCAGAACCAGGCGCCATGATAGCGCTTTGCTCTTTTCTGTTAAGACCGTCCAATCGTTAAGACGTGTTTCCAAAGTGGGTCTCAATTTCAGAGGTGAGCTAAGCAATCCTTTTCTTGTTTATATTTCAGATATATATTTATTTTTTTAGACCCTTATTGGAGAGGCTATAATGCTGATATTATATTTCTAATACTCGTCGCAAGATAGTATTGCTATGGAGTTATTCCAGATCATGGCCCAGTAGCAGTATCTTTTTATGGAATCCCTAACCCCTCTTATCTAGGATGGTGGTGATTTGATATAGTACGTAGCTGAATCAATGGTTTATTTGGTGACTGATTAAATAAGAAGAGAAACAGAGCAGATTAAGGTTGTACCAATTTTTAATATACCTACTTTCAAGACAACAGAAATGATTATGAACTCAAAAAAATTAAAATATAGTGAAGTGTTCTAATTTAATTTAAAGGTTTATTTTCTTCATTGTTCCTAGTTGATAAATAACTATATTATTTTCAATGTAAACAAATTTCGAAATTTGGGGTTAATATATATATATATATATATATATATATATATATATATATATATATATATATATATACATTCATTTTCTTTATAACCAATTCTTAATTTAATACGATACAAAGATTTTTTGTTTAAACGATATAGTTTCTATATGTTTAAGAAAACCCCGCCCAATTCTCTTCGACAGTGAGCGATTCTGGCTTGTATATATCATTGTAGCACGGCAGTGTTACAGTACTATGTCGTCTGCATACATTAAGGACTCTATTGTTACCGGTTGTAATCTGCGGTAACCTATTATTGTCTGTAGTTGATTAGTTCTGACTCTAGTGTTTCTTATCAATTCGGTCATTACTATTATGAATAGCAAAGGGCTGAGACTATCTCCTTGTTTAATACCTCTCTTCCAATTAAATGCTTCCGATCTTTCCTCTGTTATTTGTACCCTTCCTTTTACCTCTTTGTAAGTACTTTCTATAATTTTAATCAATGCATTAGGTACGTTTATTTTCCTCAAGCATTTCCCTATAATATGTCTTTCTATCTAATGCTAATACTAGTTCCCCCCCCCCCGTATCTATGCTTCTTTCTATTAGGTTTCTAATGATATATATGTTGTCATTTGTCTGTCTTCCCGGTCTAAATGCCGTTTGTTCTTCTCCCAATACCATTTCTAATTCTTGTCTCAGTCTCTTCTCTATTATTTTCGTATATATTTTAAAGCATACCGATGACAGACATATTGCTCTATAGTTGTCGCAGTTCACATGTTCTCCTTTTTTGTATATTGGCACGATTATATTGTTTTGCCAGTCTTTAGGGATTTTATGTTTTTCCCACGCCTCTTTATATATTTTCCATAGCCAGTTTATTCCTTTTTCTCCCATGTATTTTACCATTTCCGGTTCAATTTCATCATCTCCACCTGCCTTGCCTATTTTTATATTTGATAATCCTTCTATTACTTCTTCTCTACTCATTTGCTCTGGCTCTGTGTTTTCTTCGCCTTCATTGATTATATTGTCTTCCTTTATCACTTCGGTATCAAATTTTTTCTCATAATATTCTTTCCATACCCTAGCTATTTGTTCTGGGCTTATTTGTATTTGGTTTGAAGTATCTCTTACTGCGTTTATTTCCTTTCGTTTTCCCTGCCTTATGTATCGTACTGTCGTCCAAAAGTTTCTATTATTTGGTATATATTCTTCCTGAATTTCTTCTCCAAATTCTTTCCATGTTTTTGCTTTTGCTTGTGTGACTGTCTTTTTTGCCAATCGTCTCTGAATATAGTATTTTTTTTATCCTCTTCTAATCCTGTTTCGATGTATTTTTTCCATGCTATTTTCTTCTTTTTTATTTCTGTCTTCACTTCTTCATTCCACCATCTTGTCCTTTTCAACTGTTTATTATATTTTTTAATTCCACACACTTCAGTTGCTGTTGTCTTTAATACTTCACTGTATGTATTCCATTTTTCTTCCATTGTCCATGTTTCTTTTTGGCACTCTATTTGTCTCAGTCTTTTGTTAGTTTCCTCCGTGTAAAATTCTCGCACACTTTTTATCTTTAGTTTGTTTACATTTACTTTCTTGTACTCTTTTCTTTCCACTTCCTCCATTTTTTCATCCTCCAGTTTTGCAGTGACCATCCTGTGTTGTGTAGATAGTTCGGGTTCCTTTTCCGTAAAGCTGTTTTTTATATTTTGTTCTAGGTTTCTCGTATAGACTATATAGTCGATTAAGCTTTTCGCATTTCTCTCTTCAGCCACAAATGTATATTTGTCGTTAATGGTTTGTTCACTGAATGTGTTTCCTATTATTAGATCATTGGTTTGGCAGAATTCCAGCATTTTAATTCCATTTCTATTTAATGTTTCTTCCCCATATTGTCCAATGCATCCTAATCCCCTGTTAATATCCTTACCTACTCTTGAATTCCAATCGCCAAGATTATTATTTTTTCTCTTGTCTCTCTTAATTTGTCTAATGCGTCTTGGAGTTCGTTGTAGAATTCTATCATTATCTCTTCTTCATTGCCTTCTGTTGGCCCGTATATTTGTATTATTCCTATCTTGTCTTTTAGTTCTATTTGGGCTGTGATTATTCTAGATGATACTGCTTCGTAGTTTGTTATTCTTGATTCTATTCTTTTATTCACTATTATACCGACTCTTTCTTTTGCTCTGTGACCCTGTGGTACTCCAGAATAATATAGACTATATTTCTCATTGATATTGATGTGTCCTTTCCCTATATTTTTTGTCTCGCTTATTCCCATTATTTGTACCTTCATTTTTTCCATTTCTTCCGTAGCTTCTATTTCCTTACCGGTCAGAGATGTCACATTCCATGTCGCTATTCCTATATGATTTGTCTTGTTAAGATGTATTTCCTTATTACTGTATTCTTCTTCTCCATTATTGGTGTTAACGTTGATTTCATGCTTCGTGGTTTTTGTATTAACATTATATCCGTTATTTATTAAATTACCGTTTTGATTTTTAATGCTAATATTTAATTTTTCCCTACCTTCATTACTAATGTACAAAAAGGGTGTACATATGTGAAATTATAAATATAATTTCAGTAAATGAGGACTGTATTACATAGGGCTGGTTCAAATAAATTAGGATATGTGGTAAAAGGTTATACAGATTATAGCAAATTAAGTTTATATAAAGTCTTACCAATTCTTCTGCTGCACATACACACACTCGCGGTATTTAGAGGCTTTCAGTCGCGGTTGTTCTTCATACGGGGAAACTGTCCGGTTACCGGTTTCTGAAGACGTGTTTCGCGGTATTAACACTTAGATCACACGAGATATAGCACATTTGCGTCTGTACACGATTTAAAATAGTACTTGCGGTATTGTTCGCGTAACTATAAGCGAGAGAGATAATTAGAGTAGAGAAAAAGCGTGGTAAGTCTGTACCAAGCGATAGGTAGCGATTGATAGAGAGATAATACGTCTGCCTAGTAGGACTCAGCAGACGAAAGAGAGGACGACTGTCTCTAGCAACAGTCAGCAGTCAAGAGAGAGTGTCTGTTATCATCGAGAGACAACAGGTAAGAGAGTGAGTCCGTTACCATCGAGAGACAACAGGCAAGAGAGTGAGACTTTCTTTGCTATCTTACAACTGTCTGTATTTCTAATGGAGTGGGGTTAAAATGTGAGTAGGAAGGGTTGGAGAACGGGAAATAAGTGTAAAATTGTGGTAGAATGGTAGCTAGTAATACAGCGAAAAAATGACATGATTTTTCGCATGTGAAAAAATTGAACATACTGGGGGCGGGCGAGAAGAGTTACGCCACTGGGATAGGGTATCAAATAGTTACTTCGAAAACGAAGGTAAACCAGTATACATTAGGGGTACTGTTGTAATGAACTAAGATAACTAAAAACTATTTAAAATCTAGAGAAACTAAAGTCTATAGAAACTATATACATGTTTGGCAGAAAGTACCACTATTGGTTAAAGGGTAACCTAGCTACTTTCTTTATTGACCTAAGATATTCGCCATTAGGTGTGGATACCCTAACAGTTCGAACAAGAGAGTCTTTGCCTGGGAGCACTTCGATAATCTTTGCCAGAGGCCAGAGGAGTAGAGGAGTCTCTTCATCTTTAATTAGTACAACATCACCTATCTTTAAAGGATCAGTAGCGATGTTCCACTTACTCCTACTTTGGGTCATATGCAAATATTCCACCGACCACCTTTTCCAAAAGGTTTGATGAATTTTCGAGATATGCTGAAAGAGGGAAAGACGGTTCTGTGGTATTTCTGAGAGATCTGGTTCTGGTGGACTTGTGAGACTTTTTCCTACAAGGAAGTGTCCGGGCGTTAAGACTGAGAGATCATTTGGATCGTTTGAGAGCTGAGTGATAGGTCTTGAGTTTAAAATGGCTTCGATTTGACAAATTATTGTATAAAAAACTTCAAAGGTAAAACGAAGATTTCCTACAAGACGATAAAGATGGTATTTGTCACACTTAATCCCTACCTCATGCAACCCAAATTGAGAAGGGTTACGAGGCACTCCAAATTTAAAACGAATAGAGTTTTCAGAGCAGAAATTAGTAATCCTCTGCGAGAAGTTCTTACTTTTAAAGAGTTCGTTTAACTCAAGAAGCTGATTGCGGGCACCATAGAAATTAGTAGCATTGTCTGACCATATAATCTCGGGAGCACTCCGCCTTGCAATAAATCTTTTAAGGGTGAGAATAAAAGCATCAGCTGTTAAGCCGGTGACAAGTTCGATATGAACACATTTGGTGGTCATACATATGAAGAAGGCTATGTATGCTTTGTATAATGGAGCCTTTCTAAGATGAGAGGATCGGATCATGAAAAAACCTCCGTAATCTACTGAGACCTTTTGGAAAGGTCTTGTCGAGAGAACACGATCGGAATGAAGATCTGCCATAAGTTGTGTTGACTTGGGTGTCATGAAACGGAAACATTTCACACAGTCGTGTATTATCTTCTTTGTTTGTCTTAGTCCAGAGATAGGCCAATATTTCGAACGAAAATTTGACAACGTGGTCAAGGCACCTGCATGTCCCAATTTAACATGCATTTGTTTTATCATTAATTTGACAACTGAATGATTAGATGGTAGTAGCCAGGGATGTTTCTGTTCAAAAGAGATAGGGGCAAATTCTAATCTACCACCTACATGAAGAAGTCCAGTTTTCTCAGAGAGGAAGGGGTTTAGTGCCCTGATAGTTTTATCAGAGATTATTTTCCGATGTTTTAACTTATGAAATTCTTTAGGAAAGGCCTGTGATTGTATGTACTTAACAATCACAGTGGTGGAGGAGCTTATTTCACAAACCTGCAGTGGTCCTAATTCTAAAGGTGAATTAGTATGTCTATTTCTTAGATTTGAGAGAAAACGAAAAACATATGCTAGAGTTCTCTGAATTTTTGAAAATGACGAACATTTATTAAAAAGGGTTTTAAGGGTATTATTCACTTGAGATATGTCAGAGGTTGTGCTTAAAGTAACCTGAGTGTGTCTGAGTTCCAGTAAATCTCCCGTCCATTCTTTTATCCTGAATTGAGAGTAGTCTATTACACTGGAAACTAAAAAGGGGGGACCTTCGGTCCACAATTTTTTTAAATTTGACTGAGTGATAACTGAGGCTCTAGAGGGCGAATCTGCTACGTTTAAAGAGGAACTTACATGATGAAATAAAAAGGATTTACTTAATTCTTTGATTTGACTGACACGATGAAGTACAAATGGATTCCATGTAAATTTAGTTGTTAAAATCCATGTTAAAGCGATGAGGCTGTCTGAAAATATGTGAACTTCAGATATTGTGACGTTTTTTGAAAGAACCTCAAGTACCTTTCTAGTAAGAGTGACACCTAATAAGATACCAGACAATTCTAACCGAGGAATAGTTAGTTTATTTTTTAGTGGAGCTATTCTAGTTTTCGATGCTATGAGGCGAGACGTGACCGTGTTGTCACTATACACGACTCTAAGATAGACACAAGCAGCATAAATGTCCTGAGAGGCATCGGTGAAACAATGTAATTGCATATCCGATTTAGGCAGTGGAAGTGTCAGGCATCTGGGAAATGTAATTTTAGATATTGATTGGAATGTATCCAATAATGATTTCCAATCTAAGATCAATAGGTCATCCAGTATCTCACTGTACCAGTCTAAGGGCAATGACCAGATAAGTTGTAAGAAAGATTTAGAGTGTACTCTAAAAGATAAGAGTTTTCCTAAGGAGTTATACATTCGAGAAACATAGGTACATAATTTTCTTTTTGTTAAGGGAGGCGCCTCTTCACAAATAGGCAACTTAAAAGAAAAATCGTCTTGATAAGGTGACCTGTTAATACCTAGGACCTTAGAGAAGCTACTAACTAAGTCAAGATTAACTTCTGAAGTGAAGATCATATTATGCTCATTTGAAAAGGCACGAGAATTTAAATATATTTTATAGAGTTGGAAACCGTGAATGTTCAGAAGCGAGCGTAGTTGAGAATAAAGTATGTGTAACCTTTCCAAGTTATTGGCGCTGGTCACGATATTGTCGATATTTGCATAATTTTTTATAGTATGAGAGGCTACTGAGTGTGTGGTTTGGTTAACAAAAGTTTGAACCTGAGGGACAGTAAACAACGGAGTAGGGCACGTTACATTAACGTTCACCATATCAGGAGGCGGCAATGCACACTGGGCCTCCAGTAACAGAATATGGTTGGGCACTGCAGGAGCTGTTGTTACTTGGCCCTCTACGAATGGTAGGGCCACGGTAACAGAAGAAAAGGCAGGTTCTACTGAATCTAATGAATTAGATTGTGAGGTGGTATGAGTAAGAACAGTTTGTATTGAGAGAAATTTGATGACATCCGTGTCAATACGAGGCTGTGAGAGGAGTATTTGATTTTCGTGTGTTAGTGGAGGAACAATGGATTTATTCCGAGAAGGGATAATTTTCAAAAAATTGACATGTACAGCACCTTCAAAAGGTGTTGCAATTAATAATAAACCAATAGATTTTTGTGTAGGAATTTTATTGAAATGTAAGAAAGTGGGAGTGAATATATTCTGAGCTTGAATAGAGAGTTTATTAACCTGTCGTATATTTAGAGCATTTAAAGTTTCATGTTGAGAGATATCTTGAATTTGTATACGAGTTTGGGGAGGTATATTTGCCAATTCCGCTTGCACACCGCAAGAAGGCGGTACTTGAGTTAAGTTTTCAATAACCAATGGAGACAAATTGACAGTTTTTAGAATAGGAGCAGAGATTAAAATATTTTGTGTATGTAAAACTTGACTTGAAACCAAGGTATTGGATTCTTGTAATATTTGTGGGGGAGAAATGTTAAGAAGCACGGGAGATGCAGATATTACAGTTTCAGTAATCATATTTTGTTCTGGAGTAGTTTGAAAACTGACTGTTTGTGCTGGTAACACATTTTTTAAGAGAGGCTGGCCTATTACATCTTGAGTACTAATGTTATTAGAAGTGTTTTTATCAGTCGGCTTTTGAAGCTCTTGCGTCTGAGCTTGAACAATTGCAGAACTAAACGAAGTACTTATAGTTATTTCTTTTATCTGTTTAAACTGATTGGGGAGGGAGTCAGAGTAAAATGTATTTTTAACTTCTTTTTGGCTATTTATATTCATATCAGTACTTTTAACAATGTGTTTACTGGAAGTATTCGCCTTAAATTTTGTATCAAATTTAAAAGCCTGTTTAGCTTCCAGTTTTTCTTCTAAGAAACATAAAGCATCCATATATTTTTCATAAGTAATATCTACTTCCTCACTTTCGAGAATAGTTTCGTCGTCAGCCAGGTTTTCCAAAGCATCCAAATACGATTTATAAGCTGCCCTAAGCTGAGTAATATATTCCCTAATTCTACAATTAGAGAGGCCTTGTTCATTTGAACTAACAATGTTCGCAATCCTGGCGATATTTCTTTGTGAAACGTGCATTGCATAAAAATTTTCTGCAATTTCTGCCATTTTGAATTGGAGTATATTACAGTTATAATATAGAGTATAATAAGAGTGTACAAGTCAGAGATGAATGAGAAAGAGAATAAAACCTAGCGACCTTTGGAACGAGTAGAAAGAGCAGAGAAAAAATATGTATTTATGTTTTTATATTTATATTTTATATGATAATTGTTGTTGATTTAATAAAGCAATTAATATGCAAATACTTTCTAAGAGCAGAGATTATTGTAAAAAGTTAGTTTGTATCATCAAGCGATTTGAATAAAGCGATTATTATACTAGGGATTAATGACAATAACAGCGGAGAATTCTTGTAAAAATTTATTATTCAGAACAATAGGACAAAATCCCAAATTATTTACCTAGATATGTACCTATGGCGAAACGTGTCAGAGAACAATACAATTAGTTGGGATTATAATGGGTATCTTTGATTGACAAAAGGGCTGGAATTTTTACTACGTCACAGGTGTCTATCAACGGGTAATTTTACCTGACTTTCTAACGTCCTTTAACAATAGAATCATAAAATTGGAATTTACACAGATAAGAATTATTAAACAACGATCTATCAATATATCGATTTATCAATACATACGTATATACATATATCAAAGAACATATACACATATCTAGAAATACATAATTTCGAAGGACCAAATCTAATGAGATTTACAGTAGAGATAAGATTTATCTGAACCTAATTGGATCAAAATATGTTCAATTGAGCATGAGATAAAACAGAGAGACTGAGTATTTACATATGACTCAAAAGTGTACCAAACTATGTAGAATCAAGATGTGAGACAGAGAGGTAGAGAGTGAGAGAGAGATTATGATATTATGATTTATATCCGGCTCGAAGGACCACAATATGTACAAAAAGGGTGTACATATGTGAAATTATAAATATAATTTCAGTAAATGAGGACTGTATTACATAGGGCTGGTTCAAATAAATTAGGATATGTGGTAAAAGGTTATACAGATTATAGCAAATTAAGTTTATATAAAGTCTTACCAATTCTTCTGCTGCACATACACACACTCGCGGTATTTAGAGGCTTTCAGTCGCGGTTGTTCTTCATACGGGGAAACTGTCCGGTTACCGGTTTCTGAAGACGTGTTTCGCGGTACTAACACTTAGATCACACGAGATATAGCACATTTGCGTCTGTACACGATTTAAAATAGTACTTGCGGTATTGTTCGCGTAACTATAAGCGAGAGAGATAATTAGAGTAGAGAAAAAGCGTGGTAAGTCTGTACCAAGCGATAGGTAGCGATTGATAGAGAGATAATACGTCTGGCTAGTAGGACTCAGCAGACGAAAGAGAGGACGACTGTCTCTAGCAACAGTCAGCAGTCAAGAGAGAGTGTCTGTTATCATCGAGAGACAACAGGCAAGAGAGTGAGTCCGTTACCATCGAGAGACAACAGGCAAGAGAGTGAGACTTTCTTTGCTATCTTACAACTGTCTGTATTTCTAATGGAGTGGGGTTAAAATGTGAGTAGGAAGGGTTGGAGAACGGGAAATAATTGTAAAATTGTGGTAGAATGGTAGCTAGTAATACAGCGAAAAAATGACATGATTTTTCGCATGTGAAAAAATTGAACAACTAATGCTATGCCCATTTTTGATATTCCCCCTAACTATAATATTATCACTACTGTTAGTATGCTTAATACCCATATTCCTATCACAAGTCATATTTCCTAATGGCATACTTATCATTTACATTTCTAATCCTATTTCTATTACTACTTAAAACTAAACATTTATCATCATTGTCTGGTTTATTTTGTAATTCTTCTTTCTCTATTCGTTGCTTGGCCTCTCCTTTGTTCTTTTTATGTTGCTCTGGTAGTTTTTTGAACTCTCTATTTCCACTACTTTTTCTTCTTTATAGCACTATCTCCATTCCTTGCCATCTACTGTAATTTTATTGTATCCTATTTTGACCATTTTTCCATTTTCCCTCATTTCTCTTGCTTCATCTCTTAAAGCTTTCATTTTCTCTCTCTCTCTCTCCTTTTGTGAGGTCCTCTGTAATCAATATTTTTTTGGTCTTCACATTCTTAAGTTTGTATTTGTTTCTTAAGATTGTTGTTTTTTCTTCTTCGCTTTCTAGTTCAATTAAGCATGTTTTTGTGCCTATTTTTTGTGCTCTTTTAATATTAGTTTTGACTTCAAGATGATTTTCTAACATAGTAGTCATTCCTTCTTTCAATGTTTTTTGGTCTTCATTGTCTATTATTGCTCCACTAATGATTATATTCTTCTTTCTTTTTTCTGTATCTAATCTTTCCAATGAGTGTTTTAGATCATTTAATTCTTCCGTTATCTTTTTGTTATCGGTTTTGGTTAGTTCGTTTTCTCTTTTCAGTTCTTCTTTCTCTTTTGTCCATTCTTCCTTCACCCTTTCTATTTCCAGTTTTATGATTTTTATTTCTTCATGATTTAGTTTTATCTCTTCTTTAACTTCATTTATATATCTTCTGATCTCCTTATTTTCTACCTTCATTTTTGTTTTCAGCTCTTTTATTTCCGTTTTAATCTCTTTATTTATTTCTTCTAGTAGTTTCTTTAGTTCTTTCATTTCGCGATTTTTTATGTTATCCTTTGGAGGTGTTCTTAACGTATCTTTGATTCTTTTGAAGGCTTCCTCCACGTCGGATGAGTTATCGTGTTCTGGTTTATTTCTTTTGCTGTTCATTCGATTTTGTTACCTTCTATATTAATATATATTTTCTATATTAATATACACTAATATAGTATTTTCCTATATTAATTAAACTTTTTTATTACAATAACAATTAATTTTATTATTTTAATTTAATTTAATTCTAATCGTAACTTTAAACTAATTTATTCTAAGGCAAGAAACCAAAAAACGCGTAGAAATGCCTAAGCAGGTCGACCCCTCTGACTTAAAACATTCGCCAAAACCAGTTTTTTTAATCTTTCACACAATTATTTATTTGCTCAAAACTTGTTAAAATTATTTAAAATGGTTATATCTTACTTGTCTGATGGTATTTCTTTTATTTACTACTATCACCTGTATAACTTTACCTGTTACCTGTTAACTTTAACTCTTATTTTTGAACTTTGTTGAATTGTCTAACTTGTAATTCCCCAATTATTTGAAGTTTATTACGAAGTGAAAATCAACGAAACTACTGTGTCACTTGTAGGACCGTCTCTCCCAATATATTAACATAATTCGAATTTTGAAAATTACTTGAAATGCCTAGAGACTTTTTAGGTGTCAAATAACACCACCATCTGTTATACCACGGGAAATTACAATACATTCTACAAATAATGAAAAAGAATTTTTACTAGAACCATTAAATATTACCGAATTAGAGTATGCACTTAAAAACAGAAATAATTCAAGTCCAGGATTGAATAATATTAAATATCCTATGATTCAGTTTCTTCCAAAAATTGCTCAACTATTTTTATTGGATATATTCAATGACATTATTATCAATAATTCAGTTATTCATGCATTTAAAGATGTAATTATTATTCCTATTCTCAAACCAGGAAAAAATCCCAATTTATCTGAGTCATACAGGCCCATTTCCCTGATGTCTTGTTTACTAAAAACATTAAAACGAATGATCAAACATAGACTGGAATGGTACTTAGATAAGAAGAAATTACTTCCAGACCTTCAATTTGGATACAAAAAAGGATGTGGTACTATAGATGCTCTTGCTACATTAGTAACGGACATTCAGGATACATTTTCCAATAATACATACCTACCCACAATATGTTTGGACATACAAGGTGCTTATAATAACGTTTGTCTGGACATCCTTATGGAAAAAATGATTAGAAATTTTCATATACCAGCTACATTAGTGAAAACCATTATCAACTTTTACACCTGCAGAAAAATTTATTTGAGATCAAATAACAATAAACTTATAGGTCCTCGATATAACAACCTAGGACTTCCACAAGAGTCAGTTTTGAGCCCTTTATTATTTAATCTATATACATCTGATTTGCAAAATGTCTCCCTAGTAAATAACAGTCTTAATATAATACAATATGCTGATGTTAACAGTGAACAGTCGGAAATATAATTTCTGTTCTTCAATTAAATACTTAGGGATGATTCTTGACCGTAAATTAACTTGGAAGTTACACATTGACTTCATGTTAAATAGATGTAATAAGGGATTAAATTTCCTTAAAGCAATTTCTAAAACTTGGTGGGGAGCCGATGCAGAAACTGCGTTACTTTTTTATCGATCGTACATAAGATCAATCATAGATTATGGATGTGTTTTGTATGGTTCAGCAGCTAAGTATATCTTGAGGAAAATAGACGTATTTCAAAATACAATATTACGTATTTGCCTAGGTACTATGAAATCAACTTCAACTAATTCGTTATATGTTGAAGCACTAGAATTTCCACTTAAATATAGAAGAGAATATCATAGTCAAAAATTTCTGATTGATATTCGTCATAGAAACCTCTCTCTTTACTGCAGTATTACCAAACTTAATAATGCAGATTTAACAAATAAATATTGGATCCACAAAAATTCTCCTCCACTTTGTGACGCTTTTAGAACTCTCTCAAATTGCAATAACACCAACTCATACACATCTGATAATTCAAAATTTGAAGAATTTTATGCTTTTTTGCAACCTATTACGGTAATTAAACCAAGTGGAGAAAACTTAAATCAACATGGCCACATGGTGTTCCAGTCAACTGCGAGAAGTCAACTACAAGAAGCCCTCTCTCTGCTAGCGGCCGTCTGACGTCCCGCATTGAAGACATTACAGTCCATTATTATTTCATGTATTAAAATGTTAATTTCAATTGTAATTAAGTTCAATAAAACAGTGTAACTAATTCAAGTCATTTCAACATATATTTTTGGTCCGTCCGAGCCCCATGGATAGAAGATTGCGATAATGTTGATGCAAAAACAACACACACACACACACATGAGTTTATCCCAAACCCTATGGAACATGAGTGTACCACTGCTAGACAGTGGGACCCCCATGTCCGAAGATCAGACCGGTCTCGTTCCAAAAGAGCAAGTCATTTTGGCTCGGTACCTATCTGACCCCCAGGTTTTTCCACCACCCCTCCTCTACGTCTGACATACGCAGAGGAGGCTTGAACTGTTACGTCGGGCGATTTGGGAAAAGAAACACCCTCCGTTTTCCATGACTTGTGGTCAGGCCACCTATCTGTAGGGGTAGCTTAGTGTAGCTTTTCTCCCTATTTACTTTACCGAGTTTACTATGGCTTTACTTTGGGCTCTGTGACTCTAAAAAAAATGTGTGTCCGATCAGGGGATCGACAGCAAACTGTCGGCCCCCTGTTCGGTTGTTGTGTGCTCGGTCACACAGTCGTCAATTTGGCAAAACAAGTTTTGGTCTCCTTGCCGACTGGGCGATCGATAGGCCTGGCCATCGAGCCTGTGTTTGTCGCACACGACCTCGATGCTCAGTTTTCGCGAGTTGCCTGTGGCAACTTAGTCCTGAAGGGCTATTCCTGAAGGGTCTTTTTCCTTAGGGGCGTGCCTGAGGGGCCTCAGCCTTGTGGCTTTACTTATTAGGATTTTGTCCTGTTTATTGATTTTACTTTATTGGCCGATACAGATTTTTGTTAGTGGGTTTTTGGGTGAAATAATAATAGGGGTAGGGGTTTTAATGGGTGGGTGGGATGTGCATTCCCAAGTGTATAATGCTCTCACACATCCCGTGTATATGTTTTTGGGTTTTTTTGGTTTTGTTTTTAACTGGTTAGTGAAATAAATATAACTGAAATAACAAAAAAAAAAAATTTGGGGGATTGGGTTGGGATTTGGGGTTATTTTTTGGTGAGCTAAGCTCTTTTTTGTTTTTTGATTTTTGTTTTGTGTTTTGTGTTTTTGTGTTTTTGTGGGCCAAATCTGCTAAGCCATAGATTAGGGCTTCTCATGTGAATATCTGTCCTTATATTAGGATCGTAGTTTGTCAACTCTCTTAGCGAACGGTTCGGATGGTTTCTGAGGTTTTCAAAAAGCTCATATGCATGTTCGACCATCATGTTCAGGACGCTCTTTTGCTGCGAATTCCTATATACGTACCTTAGTGGCACATATTTAGGAATTTTAAAAGCCTCTCTGATCATGTAGTTCTGTACAGTTTGGATTTTCTTTCTGTTTGTTTCACATGCATGCCCCCACGCTGCTGAGGCGTATGTGAGGGTTGGCAGAATGATGGCATTTGCCATTCTTATTTTTCAGATTGCTTTTCCTCCCTATAAGCGAGGAGAGTTGACTTTTAAGGATTTTTGCCTTTTGAACTGTTCTGTTTATGTGTTTAGTAAAGGTGAGACGTTTATCTAGCGTTACTCCGAGATATTTGGCGTCGTCTTGCCATTCGACCGGAGTATCGAAGATAGATAGTTCCTTGTTGGGGATTCCGTGCCGTCTTTTGTACATGACTGCCTGAGTTTTGTCCGGGTTGACGGCAATTTTCCACGTAACACACCAAGATTGCAAATGGTCTAGTGCCGTTTGCAAGTATCTAGTGGCCAGATCAGGATTTCTGCTGCTAGCAGCTATAGCAGTGTCATCGACGTAAAGGCTGAGCATAGTATGTTGATCACCACCAGGGGTATCTGAAGTGTATATGGTGTACAGGTAAGGCGACAGCACGGCTCCCTGTGGCACTCCAGCCTCCATGATTCCGACTTCGGATAGGGTGGGCCCAATTCGAACTCTGAATCTTCTGTTGGCTAGGTACGAGGAGAGGAGACATGTCATCGCTTCACTGTACCCCATTTCGTTCATTTTATACAGCAATCCGTCGTGCCATACTCTGTCAAAGGCTTTACTGACATCTAAGAAGGCGGTTGCTGTATATTTTCTTTCATTATACCCCTTAGTGATGTACTCTGTCAATCTTAGTATTTGCAGTTCGCAGGAGTGATTGCTCCTGAATCCGAACTGCGCTTCAGGGATTGCATCCATTACCTCAGATTCTTCTCTTAATCTTGCCAAGATGACTCGCTCAGCAATTTTGCTTACTGATGATAGTAGGCTAATGGGTCGGTAGTTCTGTGGAAAAGTTCCGTCTTTACCCGGTTTCTCTATCATTATAACATGGGCCTCCTTCCACCTGTCAGGAAAGTATCTTAATCTTATGATATGATTGATTATGTTCGTTAGATGAACGATTGCTTTCACTGGCAGATTTTTTAAGGCCCTGTTTGTGATGTTATCTGGGCCTGGAGCCTTCTTAGCGTTGGTCATTTTGATAAACTGCTGGATTTCCTCGGGGGTGGTATGCCTGAGAGCTATGTCGCCTCTACTTCTCTTTAAACGTCTGCTCCTTCTTTCTACTTCGTCTTCGAAGTCTGGATCTTCATCGGGATGGTAGTTGTTTCTGCATCCTCTTTTTCGTGTATCTTTCATGACCTCCGCTTTGTCTTGTTTAGAATAAACTAGGCCGTTTTTCCCATGTAAGGTGGGTATTGGCTTTTTATCCTTTCGCAAGACTTTAGAAAGCTTCCAGAAACCTGATTTATTAGGGTCTAGCTGTTGGATGAAGTCGTCCCAGCTGTTATTTCTGTGAATTTCCAGCTGTTTTTTAACCTCCCTATTTAGTTCATTGGCAATTCTTTTATCTTCTATGTTCCTAGTCCTGTTTGCCCTTCTTCGCTGTCTGTTTTTCTCTCTTATGAGAGTTTTTAATTCGTTGCTGATGTCTCTGAATCTTCCTCTGGGTGTTGTTGAGGTTTCTTCTTTTGTGCTGGTTTCCAGCGCATTTTGTATGGTTCTTTCGAATTTCAACACATACTCTTCTAGTTTCCGTTTGTTGTTGATGTCAGGAACTATTCCTATTGTTACAGAGACGATACGTTTGAAGTTGGGCCAGCTTGTCCTCTTTTTCTTGTATGGCTGCACGTAGTTTGTTTCTACGGCGCCTAGAGTTAGCACGATTAGGTTGTGGTTGGAGTCTCCTTCATTGAGTGAGATTATATCGTGTTGTTGTCCCACGTTGTGAAGAATTGCAATGTCCAAATAGGTAGGTAGTCTGTCCCCTCCATGGAAGCATGTGGGCTCCATAGGACCTGTGACAACTGTATTTATTTGGTTTTCCAGATATTCACACAAGAATCTCCCGTTTCTATTACTAGTTCTGTCAAACCAATTGGGCGATCTCGCATTTAGGTCACCAATTATGACGGATGGTTCTTCTGTATCAAGAATGGCGTCCAGATCCTCGCCCTGGATCGGCTCATTCGGCCGGACATAAGCTGAGACAATCTTCAGCGTTTCGTTGGCCGTAATGATCCGAACTATGGTGGCTTCCATAGTGACCAGACCACCTGGTGTAGGAATTGATTGGTGTTCTATTCCTTTTTTCACCATAATGGCCGTGCCTCCAGAACGTGATCTATGGTCATTCCTGTAGACGCTGTAACCCGGAAATTTGGTTTTCACCCTTTCCGTAAGATGAGTCTCTTGTAAGGCTACAACGTCTAGATTGAGCCTGTTGGTAAACTCATCCAGATCGTTAATTTTTTGTAGATCGTCCAATTGTACTGGCATTATTGGTTTGTCCCGAAACTGCTCAAGGCGCTCATAACGGTTGTTAATTTCTCAAACATTGTTGAGACGTGGTTTATTTGCTTCTGGAAGGTAGCAATTAGTTTTTCATTCAGCACGTTTGTGTTTATATTTGCCTCCTGTTCCACATTATTGTTCTTGTTGGCCATGCAAAAACAAGTGAGTCCTATTTTCATTATTGAACTTCCTAACTTCATAAATTTACAAAACGTGTTTCTTCACCTTGCTTATACCATACCGGTAGCCGAAATTTGTTGTTAAACCAGTTTCCTATGCTGTGGTAAAATCTCAGTTCATAAAGTATATTTGTGCAGCGTTGCCGATTAGTTTAACATCTCTGAATTTAAAATATTTATACACAATTCAAAAAATTAATTACTATTTTCATTACGGATCAATAGGTAATTTAATATAGGTTGATTTACAACAAAGATCTGCAAAATTAGGTTCATTATATGATGAGTTTAATGATTTACAAACCGACATTGAACAAGAATGTGATGATGAACACTTAGAAAATGAATATGCTGAACGAATAAACTTTACAAATGACCATGCAACTTACACAGCAAGTGCTTTATGTTTGGTATCCAAATTAAATGTAATGAGTAGTTCTGAAACAAATAATACAACTCACAGTAAGTTATTTGAAAATAAAGTAGAACTTGTCAAGCTTCCTCCAGTCACGATTCCTTCCTTTAATGGAGAGTTTTGCAAATGGATAGAATTCAAAGAGACATTTGAGTTACTAGTTCACCAAAACTCTTCATTGAATGACATTCAAAAATTCCATTACTTAAGAACTTCTTTAGGCACCAAAGTGCAACAAATTGTTAAGCATTTAGAATTTTCTAAACAAAATTATATCTTAGCATGGCAAGCTTTATGCAAACGGTTTGACAATCCTCATTTGCTTGTCAATAGTCATATTAAAGCATTGTTTAATTTAAAATCAGTCACACAAGAAACTGCTAGTGCTGTAAGGGAATTAGTAGATACAGTTAATCAACATTTGCTTATTTTAAAGAATTTAAACTTGTCTTATGAAAATCCATTTTCTAGTGCTATCTTGATTCACATTATTTCAGACAAATTAGACAAAGTTACTTTAAAAGAATGGGAGCAAAAATACGATAAGGATACTTTACCATGAGTCAATGATTTATTTAAATTTCTTGATAATAAAGCAAATCAATTAGAAAAGCTTGAAGAGAGGGGAATAAAGGCCAACTCTCAAGTTCAACAACGTTCTCAACAGAGAAAACCATTTAAAAAACATGTATCTTTAGTGTCAAATAATCTTTCTAATGCCAAGCAAATATGTCATTTATGTAAAAGTGATCATCTTATTTACTATTGTCCTCAATTTTTACAATTAGGTGTTTCTCAAAGATGGACACGGATTAAAGGTATGAAATTATGCACAAATTGCCTATGCAAGGGACATTTTAGTAAAGATTGTAGACATGTGTCCTGTAAAGTTTGTAAAGGTAAACATAATACTCTATTGCATCATTATCAGGATCAAGGAACTGATTCAATTAATTACATTACAAGCTCAAATATGCGACCAGCTCAAGCTCAGTCATTATAAGTAACAAATAATGACACCAATTGTCATGAATCACATAACGCTACAGAGCTAGCTGTGTCTAATTTCTCAAAAACTAATAATACATATGTTTTACTGTCTACTGCCATCATTAATATATGGGATGATAATAGTCAAGTTCAACAGGTAAGAACTGTTCTTGACAGTGGTAGCCAGACTTCATTTCTGATAGAAAAATTATGCAAAAAACTTAACCTAAAGCAAATAGATGCAAATCTTTCAATTGTAGGGATCAATCGTGTCACTTCCACCCTACGTTATAAATGCAATGTTTCTATTGGATCTACTTATGATTCAGATATCTTCAATTTAACATGTTTTGTCCTACCTAAAATTACAGAAAATTTACCTATTTATAACATTGAAGGTTCTAAATTAAATATTCCTAAAAACATTTCTTTGGCAGATCCTTCTTTTCATAGATCACAATCAGTTGATATGCTTATTGGTTCCGATTTATTCTGGGATATACTTCGAAATGGAAAAATTTCTCTTGGAAAAAATCTCCCTGTCTTACAAAACACATAATTTGGTTATGTAGTTGCCGGGTTGTGGTCACAAAATGTTGATAAGGTCCAATGTTTTTTTGTACAGAGTGATCAAGTACAGAAGGATCTTGAAAAATTTTGGTCAATAGAACAAGTTTCAAATACAAAGTTAATTTCTCAAGAAGACAACATATGTGAAGAACATTAGAATACATATTCTAAAGATTCAACTGGTAAATTCATTGTCAAGATTCCATTAAAAGAAAGTAGAGAACAGTTAGGAGATTCAAAGAACTTAGCTGTGAGGAGATTTCTAAATCTTGAAAGACAATTTGAAAAAGATATTAAATTAAAGAAACTTTATGTTTTGTAGCAAAATACTGGGGTGTGTAGGAGGAGAGAGGTATAAGAAGAGTGGTCTATATATATGGGATAAAATAGATAACAATTAAGTAAAGAAGAATGAAAAAAAAATATTGAACGGAATGTGGCTAGGCTAGCAATGTAGGCAAGAGAATGACCACTAGAAACTCAAGGATGGATACGGCCAATTTGCATGCCTTTTAAAGACAGTAAATCAGGAAAATATGTATGATGGATAGAAAAGAAGATAAGAAAAATGAATAGATATAATGAAAATTAACAAAGAAAACAAATTGAGGGCGCCAGAAGAGGGATACTACTCTAAAAAGAGTAACGGTCACTCTTCCAGGTATCGTATACTGCTAATATTAATTAAAGTTGATTTAATAAACAAAAATGCTGTAAATGTAAAAAGGTAAGGAAATATTAATAAAAAATTATATGCAAAACAAATTCAAGTTTATTAAATATAACTTCTTAGATTTTGACAATCTCTAAGTTACCAAAAAGTATATGAAAATTTCACAATATAATATTTAAAAAAAAAGGTTGAAAACAACTATAAAAAAAGTTGAAAACTAGACAGAATAACTCTGATATAGAGTGTACAACCTACATCTAGGTTAAAAAACAACCTTAAACAAAATAATGCTAACGTTGGAAGAACGTATAGCCAAGTAAATATATATCATACTAACCTACAATATGACCAACAATATTGTTAAACACCTCTAAATTCACATACAAACAAAATAATATATATAAATGGGAACAAGCCAAGTTAAACAATTGAAACGGTATATTATCCTGAAGGGATAATAACCGGAGTTAATAACGCAAGATGAAATATAAAAAATTAGTTAAGTAAACAAATAATGAAATAATTAAAGTTAATAATGAAATAAATGGTTAATACAAAAAAACAATGGAAGATAATCTCTGGGTAGAATTTGAGCTCAAACTTACCGATACCTTACACCAAGGGGAGTTATATTAATTAATATATATATATATATATATATATATATATATATATATATATATATATATGTTATAAAAAAAACTAGAACTGGTGAAACAAGATATATATATATATATATATATATATATATATATATATATATATATATATATATATATATATATATATATATAGTTCTGAATCAAAAACCAACTGTCCTCCTAGGTGAAACAGTTGTCTGGAAGAATACTCCCGAATGGCTTCGGTGTGCCAGCGAAGTCCTTGAGGTCCGAAATTAGCACGGAGCTGGTGCTAATTGGCTCAGTTCCAATGATTACGGTCCTGCCCTACCTCTAGGTGCAGGCTGGAGAAAAAAAATGAGGGTGGAGTAGACAATACTCCCTGGCTTGTCCCAATGACCCTGATTCTTATAGAGTTGAAGTGGTACTCTCCCTCGGATGTTCTGAGGGAAGTTTATAATTCCATGGGAGGTGGCTGAAAACAATTCCCCGTTACTTCTAATCTCAACATTGATAAAAAAGAAATCAAAGAAGAAGTGAGGAAAGTTTCTTTCAGCATAAGAAACCGGAGCAAAAAGATAATTATAGTAGATAAAAAAAACCCATCCAATCGGATGTAGCGTGACCTTGCTTCACATAGAGTAAAAATATAATGGCCTTGAACAAAATACTATATTAAAATATGAAATAATTAATTTGAATAATAGGATATAGATAAAATACTCTAATGTTCATTAAAATATCTGTGTAAATTGTAATAGATGTTAGAGATTTACGAAAAATTCAGAATTTTAATCATATTCATGCCGGAATGATTGTAAGCGGCCATACTATACTTGAATTCGTGACCCAAGGTCATTCTGAATACCTTAAGGATGTGGGAGATGAGAACAAAAGTTAGTTTTTATAACATAAAAAAATTATTATTTACCAGATAGCTAATCAATTCCGTGCTAGAAATCTCACTTCAGCTTCCCGAGTTTCCGAAAACACCGTCAATTAAATTGTTATGGTTATACTTAGAATATTTAACTTCTTGAAGTGAAGGAAATTCTATGCATTAATTGGATTTTCTTTCGCTAACTACCACCTTTGTACCACTTCAAACTCTCGATCAAAAGTCAATTTTAATTCACAGTTAATTAACCAAGAAGAGCCAGTTTCTACTCCCCCTAATCTCCTGTCATCTCTTTGGTTCGCAATGGTACCAAATTAGATCAGAGTGACAACTTAAATTATTAAAAATACACACTTAATGGGCAAATGAACACTTAAAGTTAGGCAACCCATACTACATCTCTGAAATTATTTTAATATAAATTGTTTATTATTTTAATATAAATTGTAATAAAAGTAACGACTGTTACATTCCCCTACTAGTCGGGAAAAAAAAAATTTAATCAAATTTTTTTTTTGTTCCTAAAATTAAAAGTATCAATAACTAAGTGTACTGGCCTAACATTCCACGTTGATCCGTAAGTTTACACAAAAAAAAATAACCACGAACTAAAGATCACGGGAAAAAAAAGAATGGTCATGGCGCCAGACACCACAAACTCAGATGACTCGAAAGTCGAATTAAAATCTCAATCGACAATATGCTTAAAAGCCAAATATTAACTAAATATACCAACTAAATTCTTGCTGACAAATAAATGTCGAATTAGGCACTAAATCCAAAATTGAACAATCCATGGACATCAGATCTATAAGACTAAGTATATCCAAGGACGAACAACCAGGCAAATGTATGAGCCAATTCAACCAATATCTCACCCGGAGATATACTAAACTAAGATTAAAGAAATCATAAACTAAATAGGTTAAGAACTGAACACTTAATCCAAAATTGAACTAACAATGGACACCAGATTCATAGTACTATATCCAGAGAAGATCAATCAAGAAGATTTATGGAGCAATTCTCACCAAACCAAATAACACAAATAGTAATCTAAATCGTAAACATACCAAAGTATATCAAATAACCAAAATAAATGTGAAATAGGACGCTTAATCCAAAGTCAGACTATCAATGGACACCAGATTTATAAATAGAGCATATCCAAAGAAGAACGATCAGGAGAGGACCAATTCTCACTAATGCTAATAACTAAATTAGCCCTTACCCTCATCCGGTAATATGAGCCAATACCAGCTAAGTAATTACAATAAAGCAAAATTTCCTAAAGTGTGAAGCAGCATCGTCACACTTATTCAGACTAAGTAATGTAATATGTATCTGAACTAAACCAAAGATAAAGATAAATACCTAAAGTCTAAAGTCTAAAATGGACTAAAGGAATTCAGAGGCTAAATAAATTTTGAGTGTGCTGGTATTCGCTAACTATAGCATGTGGCTACAACAGATGTATGAGAATAACCAGACACCGATAAAATTCCAATTGAAATCCTAAGAAAATATAAGTGCTGGACTTTTCCTATAATACCATTACTAACGAAAGAAAAAAAAATATGTCGAGAACAAGCAACCAATTTTGAACAAAACTGTAGATTTATAACAAGTTCTCGCAGCATGGAATTATCCGGGCATAGTCCTAAATCTAAACAGCAATTTATGCCTAAGGAAAGAAGTGGGATTACACTAAGAGGACAACTCATTTGTCTAAACTCTTAAATAATGAAAATGACTAACTTGACATGTGTAGGGATAGTTACAGAAAAAAAAACATAACCTGAAGTAAGATAACTAATATGAACTAATTAAACTTCCCTATCAAGTTGTGAAAAGGTAACTGGAATATTTGGACAATCACACAAGAATGGTTAGGACATGTCGCGAGCATTTCCTGACCAGAAATATTATGAGGCATAAACATCTGCCTACTCTGCAATAAACACATATAGTACGAACCTAATTGAGCAGCAGTGATCAGTTGCTGAGCAACAATCTCGAACCCACGTATTCACTAAAGCTGAGTATTGACAGATTCATTGACAGAAAATTCAGAAAAATAAATAAGAAGAAATAAGAAGGACACCGGTCATCCTTACCTACTTCAAAATTCCAAACTAATTCCAAAACCATCCTGTATATGGAATCAGGACATAAATTATTGTAGAGTATTTAAGATTTTCGTGACAAGTGAGAGTAAAGCAGACCAAAGATAAAAAAAATCACAACATCTTTCCAAATTGGCAAATATTGAACAAATATATCACAACAAATACTAAGGAATCAAATATCAAAAATATAACACACAATATATGATCCAGTAGTGTACAACATAGTTCCATAGTTCCTTATCAGTAATAGGATTAACTATAAGTATAAATCTAAATATGTAAATATATACTAAACAACCCTCGTATCATATGAGGTTAAAAGGAGTAATTCTCCTGGAAGATTAGTACTTAAGAATATTAATTCATTATAAAGTGCATCATTTATAATACAAAAAAAATGGATAAGTCATACATACTAATTATCTAATAAGTTATAGAAGTCATTAACCAATGCCAAAAGATACAAAAAATAGCGGTGTACCTACGTTATCTGGTGATTAAGAAAATCTTAGACTAAAATGCAAAATATAATCAAAATAAGCTAAAGACAAACAGAGAAAGAGATTAGCTTAAACGAAAGTGTTAAGTTAGTCTTCTTCTGAGGATGAAGAACTAACCTCGTCGATGGTGTTATCAGGCAGTAAATCCTTTACATGAAATTGACCAATTCGTTTGTTGGACGAATTGTCCCTTAATTCATATACCAAAGGAGATATTACCCTTATAACCGTACACGGAATGTATTTCTGGCAAAATTTTGCCGAAATAGCATCACCTTTACTTGATTTTACAAAGTTTCTCTTTAAAACTCTATCGCCAACAAAGAATCGCAAATCTCTCTTCCTCAAATTGTATTGACTTTTGTTCCGGAGGTAAGAAGTTTTTAACTTCTTCCTGATATCAGCAAAAATTGGAGGTAGAGTCTGAAGGTCATCTAGACGATGAAGTCTCTCGGATATTTGAGGGAGATTGGCGGAATTTTCAGAAATTAACCCAAAATAGTCACCAGATAAAGCAATGTTTCTGCCAAAATTCAAGTATGATGGGGAGCACTGTGTCACTTCATGGACAGAAGTCCTTATGGCTTGAGCTATGGAGTGAATATATTGATCCCAAGCTCTGTGATCTGGGAAAGTGTATGATCTCAAGGCTGTGACAATACTTCGATTCACTCTCTCAGTATGGTTTGCTTGCGGATGGTACGCAGCATTATAAAAGATCTTCTGAACCTTGTATTTGGTTAAAAGGTCTTTAAAAGCTTTAGACACGAACTGTGGATCATTGTCACAGGAAACAATTTGGGGAACACCAAACAACAAAAAGACTTGTTCCTCCAAATATTTCACGATTGCTGGAGTTGTGGCCTGACGAAGAGGAAAAACTAAAGGAAATTTAGTGAAATAATCCACAACTACTAAACAATAGGTATTTCCTTTGTAGCTACGAGGATATGGTCCAATGAGATCCAACGAGATCATTTGCCAAGGAAAATCAATGTTCCTGAAAGAACCCATGAGTCCAGCTTGTGGTAAATTACTTGGTTTACAAGTAGCACAAACCAGGCACTTAGCAATATGTTTTTTTACAGATTTGCGCAAGCCGGGCCAATAATATAACTCTGCAATACGGTGATACGTTTTATAAAAGCCAAAATGACCAGCAGTAACCTCATCGTGAAACATATGCAAAATGTTTTCCCGATTTGGCGTAGGTACGACTATTTTCCAGTCGGACATATTAGATAATGTCTCTACCGGACCTAAAATGTGTTTGTACAGCACATTGTTCTCTACCTTAAAATCAGGATACTTTTGTGGGTCTTGAGTAACCCTATCAATCATATTCTGATACCACGCGTCAGGAGTTAAAGAGGACAGATCTAAGACGTTAATGTCATGGACACGGGAAAGAGCATCTGCAACTACTACCCCGTTTGCCTTTCTATGGATAATCTTATAGGAATAGGCAGCCAGTTTACAGATCCATCGGGAAAGTCTCTGTGAAGGGTTTTTCATGCTATGAAGCCATACTAAAGAACTGTGGTCTGTAATGATAGTGAAATTACGACCTTCCAAATAATAACGAAATGCTTCTAACCCATGGATAATAGCTAAGAGTTCTTTCTCCGTAGTGGAATAGTTCTTCTGTGCCTTATTCAACTTCTTGCTCGTATAAGCGATGGGGTGTTCAGAGCCATCTTTCAACTGAAATAACACGCCACCAGAAGCAGTATTAGAGCAATCAGTCATTAAATAAAAATGCTCATTAAAATTAGGTGACATCATGACTGGAGCGCTCGTTAAAGCATCTTTAACGCGCCTAAAAGCTTCATCTGCCTCAGGAGTCCAAGTAATAGTTTGTCCCTTTTTCCTGTTCTTCAGAAGATCAGTAAGAGGTGACAACAAGGTAGAGTAAGATGGTACAAACCGACGATAATGACCACACATTCCCAATATCCTACGGACTTGGGTTGTGGTCTTAGGTATAGGAAAATTCTTAATGGCAACAATTTTATCAGGATCAGTCCTTAGACCCTGATTATCAACAACATAACCCAAAAACTTAAGACTAGGACGGCAAAACTGACACTTATCTAAATTAATGGTTAGATTAGCTTCCTTAAGGCGTAAAAACAACTTATCTAAAATTTCCATATGAAGGGAAAAATCAGGAGTAACAACTAAAATATCATCCAGATAATAGAAAACATAGGGCTCTAACTGAGGACCAATAACTAAATCCATCAGACGACACATTGTCTGGGGAGCAGAAACAAGACCAAAAGGCATAGTGACAAATTGAAATAGTCTTTTGCCACTGACGGCAAAAGCAGTATACTTCTTGCTCTCTTCACTCAATGGGATCTGTAAGAAGGCCTTAGACAAATCAATAGAAGAGATGTATTTGGCATTCTGAAGTTTGCTCAAAATCACATCTATTCTGGGGATAGAATAAGCATCCCGGTTAGTGGTAATACTGTTCAATTTCCGACCATCAAAGCAGATCCTGAAGGATCCATCCTTCTTTTTCGTTAACCATAGAGGGCTACAGTAAGACGAGGTAGAAGGTTCTATGATGTTTAACGAGAGCATCGAATCGACTTCTGTTTCTAAATCAGCCTGCCATGCTTGAGGTATGGGATACTGATAAAGTCTAAAAGGAAAGGGATTTCCCACCTCAATAGCGTGAGATATTAAAGACGTGCGACCTAGTTTGTCTTTGGAAGAAAGAGTAGTAAATTTAGAGATCATGTTCTCTAATTGCCTTTGTTCAGAACTAGATAGACTAGAAAAATCATGAATAGCACTCAGAGTAGCTAAATTAAATTCAGAAATTGAAAACGAAAAATCAGAACAACTTAACGTGCTATTGAAAGCATTGAAAAAGTCCATGCCTAAAATTATAGAATTCTGTACAGAAGGAATAACATAAAATGTGATTTCTCTACATATATTTGCAACAGTGATTTCAGTTTGAAGTTTGCCTGTAATAGACTGAACTGTACCATCTACAGTAGATACCTGCAAAGATGAAATGGGCATAATGGAAGAAGTTGCATTTTTCAATAGATGTAACGAATGTGCACCTATCAATGAAATATTAGAGCCACTATCTAACAACGCTAAGCTTGCTTGTCCTAAAATCTTAATGGGTAAATAAGGCCTATTATCATTAACCTTCCTAACTAGTAAAGAATTTAAATCTAAATCTAAAGTATTTGATTGGTTATAAATATTATATGGTACCACCATAGACATATCATCATCATCAACAAACCTAGAAGTTGATACTGATAATGGAACTATTTCACTACTCTAATCATTAGAATTGTGTTTAACGCTACTGGGTAAAGAAGAATTGGTAGTTGACCATCTGTGATCACTTAAAACAGGCGGATTCAACGTTTCATGATTAGTAGTTAATTTCGGGACTGATTTTGTCTTGTGGTGTGCTTTGCTTTTTTGAAAGTTACCCCTTTCCCTTTCCGACTCGGAGATGGGTTTGGGTTGCTAGATGTGCTTGGACCAGCGGTCTCGTTTAAAGTTTGGGTTTGATTCCCTGATTGTATGGTGGACGGAGGAACACTTAAAACAATTTCTCTTTAGAGTGTTTTCCCTACCACAACCATGGCAGAAAATACGAGTGCGAGGGATCGAACATTCAACAAACGAATGACCAGACTGACGACAATTTCAGCAGACGATAGAACTTACAACTGACACATTACGTTCAGGGCCCTTATTTTGCCAAGAACGATGACTAAAAGAGTTTGGCTGAGAAGAAAACTTAGAAGAAGGTCGAGATGTGGATGAAGACTGAGAGGACCAGGATAACGTTTCCTCTAAACGTTTACACTTTACAGTAAGGTCATCAATAGTTTGGATGTCCATAAGAGCTAGCTGTTGATGATAAAAAGGTAACAGACATTTAAGAATAATTTTTATCTTAGCAGAATCTGATAAAGAAGTCTCCAAACGGCTACACATGCCCAAAATAGTGTTAATGAACATGGTGAGAGATTCTCCAGGTGTCTGCTTATGGTTTTTGATTTGGTCCAATAGATCATCCTGGAATGAGTAAGGAAGAAAATCTGACTTCAACTTGTGTACCAGATCATACCAACAAGAAAGACTACCTCTATTATTCATGAACCATGTAAAAGCTGTACCGGTGAACAGTTCAGCAGAAGCAGCAAACAAATCCTCTTCAGAGACACCTCTAGAAACACGAAGACATTCAACCCTTTCTATAAATGACATCACATCAGTGTGCTGTTTTTCACCAGAAAATGAAACACCCCATTTGTGTACTTGCACAGGTTTGGAGTATGCGAAGCTAGGAACTACATTGACTGGAGCATTAGGAGTAGATGTAACAATGTAATTAACTCTAGAATCAAGTTCACCCTCCAATGTAAGTATTCTCAGAGAAACAGTCTTTCTAAAAGATTCCTGCTCTTCAGTAGTGCAATGTAACAAATGTACGCGGCCAGAAATGTGAGCTAAACGAGAAGTTAGTCGCGCATACAAGTTATCTTGTACAGTTCCCCTGAAATCTCCTATTCTCGTCGACAAATCATCTAAGGTTTCGGATATTCCTTTCTGTTGGTCATCGAAAGGGATATGTGTAGCAGAAATCTGAGTAAAACTCCTATTGTCCTGTTTCTGCTTTAAATCTCCACGCAAAAGCTTGCGTTTGTCTTCAACCTTTGCCGACTCTGCAGGCGTTATACCCCTAACATTCAATTCGTAATCCAATTCGTTTACCAAAAGATGCTCAACTTTGAAAGCACACATGATGAGAGGAAAAATATGGACAAAATGATACCAAGATCAGAAATATGAAATACTAATTATTAATTATACCTAAGTTGTAAAAAAAATGTGGACAAATTATTAGCAACACACCACCAAGATCAAAATAGCCAGCAAAAATAATATATATATATATATATATATATATATATATATATATATATATATATATATATATATATATATATGTATATATATATATATATAATCAAATAAATACCTTAGTTATCTTACAAAAAAATACTCAGAATAATTTCTAGTTATATATAAATTATAACTATTCTAAACCAAATATTAATATATATGCAACAATTAATAGTACCTATACGTATAATACTGTTGGCTGTAGGAATAATAGTTTATATAATATACGATATAAGTATGTGTAGGTAAGTAAGTAAATATAAGTTCTCAATAAAAATACAAAATTCAACCTAGAATGTAAGTTGTACTACTATAACCTATCACTAAGGTCTCAAAATATTAATAACTAATAAATCTAATAAATCAATACAGCAGTATAACTATACCTGTTTAGTATTAATAAAAAATTTAAAGATAGAATAAATCAGCAATAATATGAGTAAAAAAAGAAAAAGCAAAAATACAAAAACTCAAGTAAGAAAAAAAAAAAGAAATCAGCTAAAAGCTACTGTCTTAAAACCAAAAACTTGGAAAAGGCACCGCGTTGGGACGCCGATGTAGCAAAATACTGGGGTGTGTAGGAGGAGAGAGGTATAAGAAGAGTGGTCTATATATATGGGATAAAATAGATAACAATTAAGTAAAGAAGTATGAAAAAAAAATATTGAACGGAATATGGCTAGACAGTAAATCAGGACAGTGTCTTTTATAGACAGTAAATCAGGAAAATATGTATGATGGATAGAAAAGAAGATAAGAAAAATGAATAGATATAATGAAAATTAACAAAGAAAACAAATTGAGGGCGCCAGAAGAGGGATACTACTCTAAAAAGAGTAACGGTCACTCTTCCAGGTATCGTATACTGCTAATATTAATTAAAGTTGATTTAATAAACAAAAATGCTGTAAATGTAAAAAGGTAAGGAAATATTAATAAAAAATTATATGCAAAACAAATTCAAGTTTATTAAATATAACTTCTTAGATTTTGACAATCTCTAAGTTACCAAAAAGTATATGAAAATTTCACAATATAATATTTAAAAAAAAAGGTTGAAAACAACTATAATAAAAAGTTGAAAACTAGACAGAATAACTCTGATATAGAGTGTACAATCTACATCTAGGTTAAAAAACAACCTTAAACAAAATAATGCTAACGTTGGAAGAACGTATAGCCAAGTAAATATATATCATACTAACCTACAATATGACCAACAATATTGTTAAACACCTCTAAATTCACATACAAACAAAATAATATATATAAATGGGAACAAGCCAAGTTAAACAATTGAAACGGTATATTATCCTGAAGGGATAATAACCGGAGTTAATAACGCAAGATGAAATATAAAAAATTAGTTAAGTAAACAAATAATGAAATAAATGGTTAATACAAAAAAACAATGGAAGATAATCTCTGGGTAGAATTTGAGCTCAAACTTACCGATACCTTACACCAAGGGGAGTTATATTAATTAATACATATATATATATATATATATATATATATATATATATATATATATATATATATATATATATGTTATAAAAAAAACTAGAACTGGTGAAACAAGATATATATATATATATATATATATATATATATATATATATATATATATATATATATATATATATATATATATATATATATGAAGGGCTCGGGTGAAGATAATGGTATTTAACATTTTTGGCGAAATCGACTTTTTATATGGAAATAATGGTAAATGTAGCTAGAAACAGATTCCTTGTGAAGATTTATCGATATCTTAATAGATGACGCTACAGTAGCATCCTAACATTCTGGTAACTGACAGTCGTCGTGACGAATATAATGGTATTTGTCATCATGGCGGCGAACAATAAGTTGTTTACGTCTTTGTGTGAACAAAATAAGCGAAATTTGCGAGAAATATGTGACACAAATGGTAGCTCAGAATGCGATGATAGCGACAAAGATCCAGACTACAGTTTTAACGAAGATATTGGCAAGAAAAAGGTAAGTTTTTGAATATTTGTCTCCAACTTGATTTAGCTTGAAAATAATGGTAATTGTGTAGATACCATTTTTTACGTATAATGACGAGACTAACGAATATAACCAATTCACAAGTAGTTACCATTGTTTTCATCAATTTAATGCTTTTTAAATGCATTAATTTTTTTCGAATATTCACAAAACTAATAAGTATTTTTGAAAAATTTAAACCCAGAATGAAAGACTACATTACGAGCGAGGGCCGAAAGTCCTTGAAAACTTCTACAATGTGTATTTTAATAAGTTACGGGAGTGAAAAAGAAGAGAAAATTTAGTGTGAATTTTAATTTTAAATATCTGAGTCAGAAGAAACTTTTCGCTTATTCTAAGGGACTTTTGACCCTCGGTAATACTGTAATCTTTCATTAATGTTTAAATTATCAAAAATACTTATTAGTTTTCTCAGGATTCGAAAAAATGAATGCATTCATTGGCCTGAAATTTTCTTGCGCTTAAAAATGTTCTGTTTGTACAAATGTACAATTTCTTTTGCAGAAACATCGTAAGATATGGCCTACACCGTTATCCAACCACAATCCTAATGCAGTATCTGATGAACCTGACAAAGAAAACCCTGTTCGAGGAAGAAAGAGGAAACGAGGATGTAATATTGATCAGCGACAACAAAACAAACGGAACAGTGGTCAATCATATACTTGTAAAAGAGGAAAGGGAAACGTTATACCACAAAAATCGATGGGAGAAGATTGTTTGTGCAAAAGAAAATGTTTTGAGGTAGTATCAGCAAACGAAAGGAAAAGTATTTTTCAGAAGTTTTGGGAGATAAATAATTTTAATACCCAAAATGCGTATTTATTTGGATGCATACAGATTAAGACAAAGGCCCGCAGTACCAAACCAAAAGAGTCGCCTTCCCGAAGGAGTCACACTGTCGATTATTTAATAACAACTACAGGCAACACGAGGTATCAAATTTGTAAGAAAGCATTTCTAAATATTCATGGACTACAACATAATAGGGGTAGAGTCGAGAATATTGCTAAAAACATCAGACAAGGTTTACTAATGCCGAAAATGGATGGAAGAGGACGTCATGCCAATCACAAAAAAAAATTTTCTAATGAGGACATCCTATTTCTTAAAGAATTTATTGAAAGACTCCCAAAATATGAGAGTCACTATTCCCGAAATGACAACTGTAATACGTATTTTATGACAATGGATTATACAATAGAGAAGTGCTATGAAGTTTATAAAATTGAATGTCTATCGCAAAATCAAGAATGTGTATCTGCTGATAAGTTTCGAAGAGTATTTACTGACGATTTTAATATTAAATTCAAATCACCTAAATCCGATAGGTGCCATATATGTGATTCAATATATGTTAGTATGAAAGAGGCTACAATACAAAGAAATGACGAACAAATTCAAGCGTTAAAATTGAAGCAAGAACTGCATCACAGGAAGGCTAAAGCTGGACAAGACGCGATAAAAAATGCAACAAAAAAAGCACAAGAGAGCAATGAAACATATGCAATAACATTTGACCTTCAACAAGCACTTCCAACCCCCAAATTGTCTACTGGTCCTACATTTTATAAAAAGAAACTGTTTTCTTATAATTTGGGTATACACTCGTTGTATCCCTCACAGGGATACTTTTATTTGTGGGATGAGTCAACCGCTGCTAGAGGTGCAGACGAGATCGGAAGCTGTCTGCTTAAACACTTCCAGATGCACAATATTAAAGGACATACGTTAATAGCTATCTCGAATAATTGCATCGGCCAAAATAAAAACTGGTCTTTGGTTGGAGTGTGGCTTCGTTTACTAGCTCTGGGAAATTTTAAGGAAATAATACATATTTTTCCACAGGTCGGACACACAATGTTACCATCAGACAGAGATTTTGCTGTCGTAGAAAAATACGTACGAGCTCATTGTCAATATGTATATTCTCCAGCTGAGTGGGAAAATATACTAAGAACATGCCAAAAGAAAAATCCATTCATCGTTTACAAGATGAATCAAGAAGATTTTTTAAAAGTGTCTGAAATGAGAAACTATTTTGTACAACCCAAGTCTACACCGGCTAATCCATGTAGTATTAGAAATGCTGTGCGAATGCGCTTCTCTGCTGAGAACTTTGAACAAATCGAAATCGCTGATACATACAATGGTGAGTTTAATTCATACCCAATTCAAAAAAGAGGAAGAACTGGGATCCTACAAGAACATTTTATTCGAGATCTTCAGAAAAGATATGCTACACGGCTTGGTATTGAACCTAGTAAACTTGAACATGTACTTTCGTGTTTGGATTGGATTCCCAACGTTCATCACGAGTTTTAGAGGTCATTATTTGCAAAGTCCCTGTAATGTTTTTCTTATTTCTATTATTGTTTCTTGTGTTTATTTCTAATAACATTTTTTAGTATATTTGTTTCATTTTTATATCCTATGTACAGTTCAATAAACGTAAAAAATGGTATCTACAGTGTTTTTTATTCAAAGTATCGTTTTACTCGTAAATTTAAAATTCGTTTTCAGCGGTGAAGTTAAAATAAGCTAGTTAGAATATTAACGAGTATACATGTAAAAATACTGCTATGACAAGTGTCATTGCAACAGAGCAATCAATCGGTAAACTTTTAAGTTTCATTTCTGAACATTTGTAGAAATGTGACTTACCATTATCTTCACCCGAGCCCTTCATATATATATATATAGTTCTGAATCAAAAACCAACTGTCCTCCTAGGTGAAACAGTTGTCTGGAAGGATACTCCCGAATGGCTTCGGTGTCCCAGCGAAGTCCTCCTTGAGGTCCGAAATTAGCACGGAGCTGGTGCTAATTGGCTCAGTTCCAATGATTACGGTCCTGCCCTA
Organism: Diabrotica undecimpunctata; assembly: GCF_040954645.1. NCBI lineage: Eukaryota > Metazoa > Arthropoda > Insecta > Coleoptera > Chrysomelidae > Diabrotica > Diabrotica undecimpunctata. The sequence continues at coordinate 7,100,219 of NC_092813.1, forward strand.
CCTCTAGGTGCAGGCTGGAGAAAAAAAATGAGGGTGGAGTAGACAATACTCCCTGGCTTGTCCCAATGACCCTGATTCTTATAGAGTTGAAGTGGTACTCTCCCTCGGATGTTCTGGGGGAAGTTTATAATTCCATGGGAGGTGGCTGAAAACAATTTCCCGTTACTTCTAATCTCAACATTGATAAAAAAGAAATCAAAGAAGAAGTGAGGAAAGTTTCTTTCAGCATAAGAAACCGGAGCAAAAAGATAATTATAGTAGATAAAAAAAACCCATCCAATCGGATGTAGCGTGACCTTGCTTCACATAGAGTAAAAATATAATGGCCTTGAACAAAATACTATATTAAAATATGAAATAATTAATCTGAATAATAGGATATAGATAAAATACTCTAATGTTCATTAAAATATCTGTGGAAATTGTAATAGATGTTAGAGATTTACGAAAAATTCAGAATTTTAATCAGATTCATGCCGGAATGATTGTAAGCGGCCATACTATACTTGAATTTGTGACTCAAGGTCATTCTGAATACCTTAAGGATGTGGGAGGTGAGAACAAAAGTTAGTTTTTATAATATAAAAAATTATTATTTACCAGATAGCTAATCAATTCCGTGCTAGAAATCTCACTTCAGCTTCCCGAGTTTCCGAAAACACCGTCAATTAAATTGTTATGGTTATACTTAGAATATTTAACTTCTTGAAGTGAAGGAAATTCTATGCATTAATTGGATTTTCTTTCGCTAACTACCACCTTTGTACCACTTCAAACTCTCGATCAAAAGTCAATTTTAATTCACAGTTAATTAATCAAGAAGAGCCAGTTTCCACTCCCCCTAATCTCCTGTCATCTCTTTGGTTTGCAATGGTACCAAATTAGATCAGAGTGACAACTTCTGACTTCAGAGTGACAAATTATTAAAAATACACACTTAATGGGCAAATGAACACTTAAAGTTAGGCAACCCATACTACATCTCTGAAATTATTTTAATATAAATTGTTTATTATTTTAATATAAATTGTAATAAAAGTAACGACTGTTACAGTTTCATTTATGCAAGAATACCAGGCACTGAACCATATGCCAATTGACACATATTTTGATGACAACATCTGTTCATATTTTCTGCCTCATCACGGGGTGCTTCGTAATGAAAGCCTTAGCACACGTTTAAGGGTTGTTTTCAATGGTTCTGCTAATACAACAACTGGGAAATCTCTTAATTCTATTTAGTACGCAGGACCAGCTATTCAAACTGATGATATTTTTGCAATATTGTTAAGGTTTCGTTTTCATAAATATGTAGTTATTTCAGACATCGAAAAGATGTATCGGTGTATTGATGTCCATCCAGACGATAGACATTTACAAAAAATATTTTGGAGAGAAGACGTAGATCATCCTATTTCAATTATGACCTTAAATACCGTGACATAAGGTACCACGAGGGCTCCATATCTCGTAATGAGATGTTTAAGACAAATTTCTTATGATTGTCAAGATAATTTTCCATTAGAATCCAAATTAATTCATGAGGATTTTTATGTCGATGATTTGATTACAGGTTTTGATGATTGTGGCGTTGCGAAACAAACCTGCAGAAACATTTCTAATATACTGCAGTCAAGTGGTTTTAATTTACGAAAATGGGTCTCCAATGATCCTGCCATTATAGAACATTTGAAAAATAATGCCGATGAACTTCCAACTGTAGTAGAGATACCACCCGTCGTGGACAACGTCTCCAAAAATGAAGCCGAGCCCGAAATCGGCAAGAAAATGAAAAGGCTAAGGCCCAAAGAAGACTCTCCGGAAGACGAAGAAGTAAAGAAAAAGGCCAGAGAAATGGCGGAAAGGGAAAAGGCCAATGAGCTTTTAAGGTCGGTCAATGTACTGACGGAACAGATCAAATCTCTAAAAGAAGAAAGCCGTATCCGCAAGGAAAAGGCGAATAAACAAATCCAAGACCTTCTCGCTCAGATGACTGAGCTGAGAAACGAAAATAAGGAAAAGGATAAGGAGATACAAAAACTTGTACAACATATAATGGCATTAACAGCAGCCAACGACAAAGAAGAGTCAATAATGGAGATCGACCCGTGGAAAGCCTCCCTCGATAACGACGTTGTAAAGCTAGTTGAACTAGGAATCGGTTCACCGCCCCCCGCAAAGCCATCCGGTAGCAAAGGCAAGCCTAAAGAGCCGGAAAGAATCATAACAACCAAAGAACCTGCAGGTTGGACAAAAGTCCAAAACAAAAAAGGAAAAAAGACAGGCACTACTACTGAGAAATCAGACAGTAATGTGAAAACAAAAATAGGCGTCGCCGAAAAGCAGACGCAGATAATAAATCAGCGGAAAGAAAATGAATTTAACAAGGCTGCGAAAGAGGCTCATGAAAGAAGCTTGAAAAAGAAAACTGCCCAAAATAACTTGAGCAAAAATAGCCAAGTTGAAAAAGAAAACGACGTAGCAAAAGACTCACCGCAAACAAGCGAGGAGCCTACAGTAAAAGAGCCAATAGTAAAAGAGCCGAAACCACCGGCGATAATCCTAAAAACTGTAGGAGAACACCAAAAAATCCTGCAGAGAGCAGCCAACCAAGGCATAATATCAGTCAATAAGTTTGCACACGATCAGGCAGATCTATTGTTATTACCACAAAAACTAGAAAAGATTACCTAGGAATGGTACACATCCTAGAAGAACACACTCCAAAAGTAGAATTCATCGCATATCCCATAGATAGCGATAAACTAAAAAGAGTCATTATAAAAGGGCTATCTGCTACTACTAGCACAGTAGCAATTAAAGACGAACTATACAATAAAGGAATAGAAGCAACAAGGGTGATCAATATGATCTCCAAAAAAGCTGATAAAAAAGTACTGCCACATTTCATCGTCACCCTCAAAGAGGAAGACGTTGCAAAAATTAAAAAAATATTTGATATATGCTACATGCGCATCTATGTGGAGGATGAATTCAAAATCACAAAAGACACCCTACAGTGTTATAACTGTCAAGGGTTCTATCACAGCTCAAAGGCTTGCCATTGCGGATCCAGATGTGTAAAATGCGGAGAAAACCACATCAGTAACGACTGTGAGAAAAGCCGGGAAAACGACCCCAAATGTGCAAACTGTGGTAAAGCGCACACAGCAAATTATAGAGGATGCTCTAAGGCCCCCAAAAAGAAAACGCCTGCCCCAACAAGACCGGTAGGAAGACCCATAAACAGCGCTCCAATCAACAAAGGAGTCAGCTACGCACAGGCAGCGAAAAAATCCGCTGAAACCATCACAGAAGCTCCAGCACAACCACAAGAAGTGTCGGTACAGGACGCAGCTACCCTCATCGCAAACTTCCATACAGAGTATAATAACAAAATGATGGAAATTATGTCCATGATGGACAAAGCAACAAAAATGATGACTGAATTTGGAGAAGCCGTCCGAAAATGTTAGCAAACCAAAACGAAGATCTACGCATTGGGTCATGGAATTCCGGCGGAATATTCAAAAAGATCAACCTTTTGGATGAAATAATAAACAGATTAGAGCTCGATATTGTAGCCCTTCAAGAAACCAAACTAGTGGAAAGAAAAAAAAACAAAATTTCCAGGCTACGATATCTATAGAACGGATCATAGAGCATTATCAGGAGGAACAGCTATATTAGTCAAAAAGGGACTCGAACACGAGCACATCCCAACACCAGACGGACTGGTGACAATGGAAGCCACAATTATTCGACTTAAGGCCAACAACGAAACACTAAAAATAGTGTCAGCTTACGTCAGACCACATGATCCGATTTTTAACGAAGATTTGAGCCTAATACTGAACTCCAACTATAATTATTGGAGACCTAAATGCTAGATCTCCCAATTGGTTTGACAGGACGACCAACCGAAACGGAAGATATCTCTGCAACCATCTCGAGAACAAACCGAACACACATGTCATCGGACCAACAGAACTGACATGTTTCCACGGAGAACTCCCTACGTATCTTGACATTGCAATCCTACACAACGTGGGTCAACAATACGAGATACACTCTCTAAATAAAGGCGATTCGACACATAATCTAATCGTCCTGACCCTGGGTGCATTAGAATTGAACTATTTGCAGCCCCACAACAGAAAGAAGACAAGTTGACCAAACTTCAGAAGAATTGTGAGCGAGAACATCGGTAACATCCCAACAATTAATAATATTACAGAACTAGAAGATAGTGTAATAAAACTAGAACAAGCAATAAACAATGCTATCGATGCCAGCTCCAAAACCGAAACAATCACAAGACAAAAAGGAAGATTCAGGGATATAAGTATAGAACTTCAAAACCTAATCAAAGAGAAAAACCGGAAAAGAAGAAGAGCCTACCGCACAAGAACGGTAGAAGACAAAAGGATTGCAAATGAGCTAGACGGGGAAGTGAAAAAACAACTTCAAAATCATAGAAATGCAAGCTGGGACTTCTATATCGATGAGCTAAATCCTAACAAATCCGCCTTCTGGAAGTTATCTAAAATCCTCCGAAAGGACAAGAAACCCATATCTCCCCTACACAGAGTAAACGGGATTGTCCATACGGAAATCGACAAAGCCGAAGTCATGAAGGACGAATTAGAAAGGGCGTGTAGAAACAACGAACACCCCGACGATGACATAGACTTTGAAGAAAAGGTAGAAAGAGCAGCGAGAAGACTTAGAAGGAAAAAGGGCAGAATAGGTATTACACATACATCTCCCGAAGAAATAAAGGAACTTATAAAAATGACAAATGCCAAAGGGTGTAACAAATTTATATTTCTCCACTTTGGGCGCTACTGTAACAAATATAGTAGGCAGATCCCTTGGGACTATGTCCCTGATGTTATAAGATCTGTAGAGTAGTGTGAAGATAAGTTTGAAACTAAATTAAAATAAGAGTTGAAACTGAATGCAGTTAGGCTAGCTGGGTATGCTTGAGACTGGCCAGTTGATACTCAAGGTAGGGTTAGGCCTATTTGCATGCCCTGAGAAAACAGTAAAGAATAGAAAAGATGTATATTAACTAAGGAAATATAAGAATAACCAAAACGAACTAAGGGTAAGTACTGACAACAGGAATATATGAGAGAAGAATGATTTGGGCGCCAGGGAAGATGTTTACTGGACTCTTAGTCTAACAAACACTTCACCTAGTGACTTTATTGCTGCTGCTAACTATGTTTTCTGTAACTAGATATAACTTTATTAAAAAAAAAAGGTTGTTTAATAAAACAGATTATTACTTATAACCCAATTTAATAATAATAAAATAGAAAAACCTGTAAACCGTAATATACAATTTAACTTAAATACCCTATCATACAAAAAACCTATTGATCCCTATTTACAATATATTTACACACTCTAATATGCTAGAAAAGTAGGAACTTTTATTATGAAGTTTTATTCATGAATTAAAACAAAATTTACTACAACCAACCTATTTATATATATTAAAACAATTATTACCCTTCCCTATATTTAACACAATGTATCAGTTCGACAATTTCTAAGTTGATTCCAATCAGATAACCTGTAAATATATTTCAATTGGTCTGTTCAGAAAGGAACAGATCCAAGATGAATCAGTGACGTTACCAGTAGGGCTGTAAAAATACAAAATGGACCTTTGTGCACAAATGACCTTACAAAGTGTATTAAAATCCACCCCTACCCTGTTATTACTAATACATATATATATTTAAAATATTTAATGACACAAAAAAAATAAGCAAATGATGTTAAGAAAAAAAATTGAATGTAAGATATATAATGATACGCAAATATGAATTATGAAAATTGACTAGGATTATTTTTAAGTTTTGGTTCGTTCACTCACTAAAGTTTAAACAATATTTAAGTAACTTATTTTTACGATATTACCAAACAGTAAAAAAAAAAACCTGTCTACTCTCAAGCCGAGAAGGTTCTTCTTCCGGACGCCTTACGCCGCCGGGACTCGTTCGGGTGAAAGCTGTAAGCCCACTGTTCTAGCACCAAACTGAACCGCTATTCCAATATTCGGGAAAAACCAAAAAAAACTCCAAACTAAACTCAACTGAAAGCTATTACCCCAAATCCAAAATAATGTTTATTGTATTGACTTTATATTCTTTCTTCCTCCAACGACTAAAATAAAATCAAAGAAGCTCTCATTAGCTTTATTCAGAGTTGATAAACAACAAGGCGGTTAGGACAAGAAAAACTAGTCAGAAGATGATAATTAGTGAAGGTTTCGTACACTTTTTGTGACCTTGGAAAATTAATCGAAAACTATGTATTTAAAAAAAATGCTGGGAATTTACTATGAATATTTCACTGAAGAACTAAAATTTAACTTATCACGAATATATTATAGGCAAATAGTAATGAAGGATCTCCTTACATTACCGAATTGCTTGGATATTGATGAGAACGTGTACTTAGGAGAATTTCTAACAGAAAGAATTCTGAACGTGATTTGACTAATATAATTAAGGTAAAATTATTGAATAAATGATTTTAATATGAAACTAATAATGGTTAAAAAAAAAATGATGTACTTTAATTAAAATGAAACTCACCCAACGCAACAATATTTCATCAATTGAACCAAAATCTTCTTTTTCCAAAACTTCTAATATAAAAAAAAACGTCTTCTTTAACTTAATATCACCTCTGAATAACTTAAATTTCTTTTCTGATAACTTGAGCCATGTGGCGTTGGTCGTTGAAAGATCACTCTTCTGACCCGTTCGAAGGTTGGATATAAAGTGAGCTCTTCCACTTTTAAAATCGTCGGCTTCCGTCAGTTCCAAGTTAAGCGGAAGCGGCGGTAAGCAGTTTGACCAATTGATAAACAATTGATCATACGATTACATGTATAGTTGGTTGCATACCTTACAGGCAGAATTAAGTTATTTTAAATTTCTCAGTAACGATAAAGTAATCTTATCGTTACATTCTCCCTTTACTTGGAGAAAAAAAAATTGACCTAAGAACAATTTTTTTTTTTCTGTGTAACTATAGATATTCAAGACCAATCATATACTGTGGGATCCATCACAGACGTGAACAAAATAGCCAATAATATAGCGTGTCCAGGACACCACACTAGCTAACATATGAAATGCACAGAATCTTCCATCCGTGACTGACATTCTAAAAACCAAAATTGTGTTCAAGTTGATTAAGTAGATTTAAATAAACCCCAAATTATTGTCAACAAGAACACTATACCAATCATATACATGAATACAAAACTTGCTAATATATAACCGAATATACCAAATAACTTCCACACATTTGCATTTAACTCGACCGATTATACTTAACCACAGATTATGAGTCATGCAAGAGGGGTAGTTCTAATATACAATATACTAAATATGACACAAGCACTCATGCCTACAAGTTATAGTATGTTTATTAAAACCTTATACTAAATAACTAATAAAAATACAAATCTTCAAACTAATTGACGAATGGGATGAACGATACAAAATTGATCCATCCATGGACATCAGATTTATTTTAGAGCATATCCAAGGTGAAGCAATCAGTAGATTTCGTAACCAATTCGCAATAAACCAAAATATGGACCGTAATATAAAACCACACTAGATATAAGAGTTACTGAGGAAAAATGATCGTAGCATGCATTTTATCCTAAATTGATCCGACAATGGACAACAGATTTATATTGGCATATCCAATGTGAAACAATCAGGCAAATTCATGGGTCATCACCACAACCTAATAATCATTATGCTCTATAGATGCTAAATATTTGGTACCATGAAACTGAACCATTGGAACGAAATAACAGACTAAGTGTCTGCAGCATATGTGAATTGATCTGATTCCAGTCATGAGTAGATAGGTATAATAAGGGATACTTAGTCAGTATACAACATAATCAAGAATCTACTAACGACTCAACCTGACTAGGCCGAACATCCGGAAGAATCCCAAATCATCTTCCTAGGACTCCCTTTCGTGTCATTGAAGGTTACCAAATTCCAGACCACATTGTATCCCTATCAAGTTCCACAACCTACGATGGATTACACCCCAAATTAAGCTCATCATCTGTTATGCATCAGATTCAAGATAAGATCTACACAAGAATGACAAACTTATTTTAGTAAGGTATTCCAACACAAATATTAGTAATATATGAACTAATAGATGAACCGTTGAGTTTCACATATAAGAGTAATACAACAGGAAGAAAGTGTACCAAATTAAAGAACTGACATAACGAAATGGAGTTAACTAATTCTGGAATTCTCTAACTATAGCTGTAGCTACAACAGATTTATAAGAATAGCCAGAAAAAGCCAACCAAATATCACTAAATCATCGCTAATACAATACCTTAAGACATCATAAATGGATAACTCTTATAAACATTCAATCAAAGAAGTACTAGAGAACAAGGAAGTCAATTTCTTAAGAAACTGCAGATTAGGGTATGTTCACTAGTTACTTGTATCTATATAACAGAACATTGATCCTGACTCCTAATTACATATAAAAACAAAATGAGTTCCCAGGAAAGCTGATGCTAAACACAATATTCAATTGTTGAATACAAAAGATATATTCTAATAAGGCTGAGATCTAAGAGGTTACCATTTGTATCAGCACAACTAGATAATAAAGCTACAAAGGGTAGACAATATATGTATAATAGAAGTGAGATTAAAATTAAGACTATGTTTCAACAGAATAATACTTCTGAATTGTAATACTAGAATGTTTAGTACATCCTTCAATAATGATGATGATGATTAAACATTCTATCATAGAGATTCAGCATTTAAATTGATTAAGGTCTGATAGATATAACCAGGCAATTGTGAGCCCTGAAATCTGCTTCCTATCAGGTGCGCACTATTGATAGTAACACAAGTTTCGAACCCACGTATTTGCATAGCCATGCGAGGCAAACCAATTTCATAAGAAATGTTAGATACAAAAAAAAAATACCAAAAGGTTACATAATAATTCGGCGTAACTTTTATCTCAACTAACTTCATTGAATTTTTAACGAATGAAGTCTAACTTAGGAATCACACTGTATACTAAAATTGTATTATCTAAAACAAATGACGCGATAACTTCTTTAGACCAAATGCTAACTAATGTATCAAAGAATATTACTAAGTATTTTAATAATTTTCCTGTAGGAACTACCAAAACAACCTCAGGATCAAATAAACAAAATCTAAACATATACATGTATTTATGTATACCAATATGCAGCAATGACACATATAAACATAATAAGGTACGAAGAGTTGACAGTTCTACACCAGTTTGATTTACCAAAAAAAAATTTGCTGTACCTACTTCAATATTATAACTAATAACAACAAAGCTAAATTTAGTATGGGAAGCTAAAACTATTATATAATAGATAAACCATATTGTCTATCTGGTGACTAAAATCAAAATCCAATCATTTACCTATTCATTAAAAAAAATCAAGTATTACCAAAATTTAGAAAGAGGAATTAACCTAATCAATCCTGTCAGGTTAATCTTCTTCTGACGATGAAGAGTCTAAGTCATTGACAGTGTTATCTGGTAATAAGTCCTTTATATGAAATCGACCAAGACGTTTGTTGGACAAACTATCTTTCAATTCATATATTAAAGGAGATATTACTTTACTGACAATACATGGGACGTATTTTTGACAAAATTTGGCAGAAACAGCATCACCTTTACTAGACTTAACAAAATTACGTTTTAATACCCGATCACCAACAAAGAATCGCAAATCTCTTTTCCTCAAGTTATACTGACCCTGTGACTTAAGGTAAGAAGTTTTTAATTTCTTCCTGATGTCTGCAAATATTGGAGGTAGAGTCTGTATATCATCTAAACGATGAAGTTTATCTGATATTTGAGGTAGATTTGTGGAATTGCCTGAAACTAAACCAAAATAATCACCAGATAAGGCAACATTTCGACCAAAATTTAAATAAGCTGGGGAACACTGCGTAACTTCATGGACAGAAGTTCTTATGGCTTGAGCTATGGAGTGAATATATTGATCCCAAGCTCTGTGGTCTTGGTATGTATATGATCTTAGGGCTGTAACAATACTGCGGTTTACACGCTCACTATGATTAGCTTGCGGATGGTACGCAGCGTTATAAAAGATCTTCTGGACTTTGTATTTAGTTAGAAGGTCTTTAAAAGCCTTAGCTACAAATTGAGGACCATTGTCACAAGAGACAATTTGGGGAACACCAAATAACAAAAAGACTTGCTCCTCCAAATATTTCACAATGGCAGGAACTGTGGCATTACGAAGAGGAAAAACTAATGGAAATTTAGTGAAGTAATCCACGACCACCAAACAATAGGTATTGCCCTTATAACTACGAGGGTATGGTCCAATTAAATCCATAGATACCATCTGCCATGGGAAGTCAATGTTCCTAAAAGAACCCATTAATCCAGCTTGTGGCTTATTACTTGGCTTGCATGTAGCGCAAACTTTGCATCTAGAAATATATTTCTTAATACAGTTGCGCATACCAGGCCAATAATATAGCTCCGCTATCCTACTAAATGTTTTAAAGGAACCAAAGTGACCAGATGTCACATTATCATGAAAAGTACGAAGAATTTCATCCCTATTTGCGGTTGGGACGACAATTTTCCAATCCGACATATTAGTCAAGGCTTCAATTGGACTAACAACATGTTTATAAAGGATATTATGTTCCACTTTAAAATCAGGGTACTGACCAGGATTCTGAGTAACATTCTCCAACATTTTATGGTACCACGCATCCGGAACTAAAGTGGATACGTCAAGAAGATTGACATCAAATGTTCGAGACAAAGCATCAGCTACTACAACACCATTTGCCTTACGGTGGACAATGTTATAGTCAAACGCTGATAACTTACAAATCCAGCGGGACAACCGTTGGGATGGGTTACGCATAGAATGCATCCACAACAACGAACTATGGTCAGTGATCAAAGTACACTTACGACCTTCTAAATAATACCTGAAGGCCTCCAAGCCATGAATTATAGCAAGGAGTTCCCGCTCAGTAGTGGAGTAATTTTTCTGGGCCTTATTGAGCTTCTTACTAGTGTACGCTATGGGGTGCTCAGAACCATCTTTCATCTGAAAGAGGACACCACCTGAAGCAGTATTAGAACAATCTGTCATGAGGTAAAAGTGTTCACTGAAATCAGGAGAAGTCATGACAGGAGCACTGGTAAGAGCTTCTTTAATACGATGAAAAGCATCATCAGCCTCAGGATTCCAGGTAATAGTCTGACCCTTTTTCCTATTCTTAAGGAGGTCAGTAAGAGGTGATAATAAAGTGGAATAAGAACGTACAAACCTTCGATAATACCCACACATACCCAAGATCCTACGTAACTGAGTAGTTGTTTTAGGTATGGGGAAGTCCTTGATAGCGGTTACCTTGTCAGGATCTGTCCTCAAACCTTGACTATCAACAACATATCCCAGGAATTTGAGATTAGGACGACAAAAATTACATTTATCCAAGTTGACAGTGAGATTAGCCTCTTTAAGGCGTGAAAATAACTTCTCTAATATTTCAATATGCGAAGTAAAATCAGGAGTAACAACTAAAATATCATCTAAATAATAAAATACAAATGGTTCAAGTTGTGGACCAATAACTAAGTCCATTAAACGACACATCGTCTGAGGAGCTGAAACTAGACCAAAAGGCATCGTGACAAATTGAAATAATCCTTTACCACTAACAGCGAAAGCAGTATATTTCTTACTCTCTTCACTCAAAGGAATTTGTAAGAAGGCCTTGGATAAGTCAATGGAAGAGATGTATTTCGCATTCTGGAGTTTGCTTAATATAACATCTATTCGAGGGATAGGATAAGCGTCCCTATTCGATGTGATACTGTTTAATTTACGACCATCAAAACAAATTCTGAATGATCCATCCTTCTTCTTTGTAAGCCACAGAGGACTACAATATGAAGAGGTAGAAGGTTCGATAATGTTTAAGGAGAGCATTGAATCGATTTCTTTACCTAAATCTGCTTGCCATGCTTGAGGTATGGGATATTGATACTGTCTGAAAGGAGTTGAAGTTTTCACTTCAATAGTATGAGACATTAAATTTGTACGGCCTAATTTATCTTTAGACGAAATAGATGAAAATTTAGAGATAATATCCTCTAACTGTTTTTGTTCCATTCCAGACAAACTAGAAAATTCACGAATAACACTTACAGTTGATAAATTAAAGGAAGAAATAGAGAACGAAAAGTCCGAACAATTTAATGTGCTATTAAATGCATTTAAAAAATCCATGCCAAGAATTATAGAATTTTGCACGGAAGGTATAATATAAAAGGTAATAGTTTTGCGAATATTTGCAACTAAAATTTCAGTTTCAAATTTACCTGTGATCGACTGAATGGTACCATCTGCAGTAGAGACTTGCAGGGAAGAAATAGGTATAATATTAATATTAGTGTTTTCTAACAATTGTAATGAATAGGAACCTATTAAAGAAATGTTAGAGCCACTATCTAATAGAGCCAAACAAGAATGTCCTAATATCTTAATTTCAAGATAAGGTCGGTTATCATTATGTTTTCTGACTAATAAAGAATTAATATCAAAATCTAAAATATTATATTGGCCATCCAAATTATAAAATGGTACTAACTTAGACATATTATCATTGCCAACAAATTTACAAACTGGTGTAGAAAATGGAACTGTTTCCCTGTGCTGATTATGTTCATTACTAAAATTATGACTTACGACTGGTGGAGATAATCTAAGGTCAAGCAAACAGCTCGAGTCAACCGCAGTGTGGTTGACAGTTACTTTTTTGCTTGCTTTGGTTTTTGTTTGTTGTGCTTTGGTTGGTGAGTGTTTTTCTTTTCTTGAGTGGGTGATTTCGAAGTGCTGGGGAGTATTGGACCTGTGGTTTCGTTTACTGTTGTGTTTGTAGTCCCTGATGGGGTTGTAGACTGAGGAACGCTCAGGGGACGAGCCTCTGTCCGCTCGTTTCCCGAACACTTAAAACAGTTACGTTTGAGTGTGTTGTCTCTACCACAACCGTGACAGAAAACACGTGTACGAGGTGTCACGCACTCATAAAATGCATGGCCAGGCTCACGACAATTCCAACAAGTCAAAGACGAATTCACCACAGATACATTCTGTGTATGAGTTTTGGGTTGCCAAGAACGATTTCTAGAGAAACTTAAGTTAAATGAAGGACCAGAAGTAGGTCGAGACGTCCTTGCAGAAAAAGAAGACCAAGATAGAGTTTCCTCTAAACGTTTACACTTCTCCGTGATATCCTCGATACTCTGAATGTCCATTAAAGCTAATTGCTGATGGTAAAAAGGCAACAGACACTTAAGAATGATCTTTATTTTGGCAAAGTCGGATAGAGGAGTCTCAAGTCGACTACACATGCCCAAAATGGTGTTAATAAACATAGTGACAGGTTCGTTTGGCTTTTGTTTACGGTTTTTGATTTCATCTAGGAGATCATCTTGGAAAGAATAAGGCAGAAAATCAGATTTTAATTTCTGAGCCAACTCAGACCAAGTGGAAAAGCTATGACGGTTGTTCATAAACCAAGTAAACGCAGGACCTGTAAATAATTCAGCAGAAGCTGCAAAAAGATCATCCTCACTCACACCTCTTGAAATACGAAGACATTCCACTCTCTCCAAAAAGGTAATGACTTCATCATGATGACCTTGACCAGAAAACAAAATTCCCCACTTATGTACCTGAATTGGTTTAGGGTGTGAAAACGAATTAGCTGCATGAACAGAAGAGATAGGAGTGGAAGTGGCTGCCGGATTTACTCGAGAATCAAGTTCACCTTCTAAACTAAGAATTCTAATGGAAATAGAGCGCTTGAAAATTTGTTGCTCCTCATCTGAGCAAGATAGTAAATGTGCACGACCAGAGATATGAGTAAGACGAGAAATTAACCTGGAATACATGCTATCATGGACAGTCCCTCTAAAATCGGATATCCTCTGAGCCAGGTCCTCCAACGTCTGGTTTATCTCCTGTTGTTGTTCCAGAAAAGGAATATCTACAGAAGAAATTTGTCGAAAGCTCCTATTTCCTTGCTCTTGTTTCAAGGCACCGCGCAATAATTGGTGTTTTTTCTCAACCTTGGTAGACTCTTCAAAGGGAATTCCCCTTATCCTCAGCTCATAATCCACTTCCTTAACTAATAAATGCTCAGCCTTAAAGGTACACATGATGAAAGAGAGGAAGAAAAAAAAAAAATATCACCAACAAACCAAAATCAACAATGTGTTTAACCAAATGTAATTAATAAAGGTGTACCTATACCTTTAAATATAAATATATTTAAAATAATTTAAAGTTGGTTTGAGAGATCAAATGACAATAAGTAAATTGAACTTATTTTTATATATAGTATGCAATAATTGACCAAAAAAAAAATTATATATTATATAGTGTGATCGCACCTAAACAAAACCACTATTGGCAAATAACAATGTAAATAGTAATACAATAAATTATTCAATATTTCTCAACAAATGTACAGGTATCACTAACCCGATCAAACCAGAAATGTCAAACCAATATAATTATGAAAAATATTATACTAAATGAAGGTTTACAATTAGTTATTAATTTAAAGTTAACAAAACCACCAACACAGCAATATAAGACACTATTCAATATTTCTGAGATACTGTAGCAAAGAACACTGGATCTAAATAACTATAAAATATGCAAAAATAGACAAACAAACTAGAAACAGTTTAAAAAAGAGACAAATGAATTAAGGAATACTATCTTACTGAAAATCTGGGCTCCACGTTGGACTACGCCACTGTAACAAATTTATATTTCTCCACTTTGGGCGCTACTGTAACAAATATAGTAGGCAGATCCCTTGGGACTATGTCCCTGATGTTATAAGATCTGTAGAGTAGTGTGAAGATAAGTTTGAAACTAAATTAAAATAAGAGTTGAAACTGAATGCAGTTAGGCTAGCTGGGTATGCTTGAGACTGGCCAGTTGATACTCAAGGTAGGGTTAGGCCTATTTGCATGCCCTGAGAAAACAGTAAAGAATAGAAAAGATGTATATTAACTAAGGAAATATAAGAATAACCAAAACGAACTAAGGGTAAGTACTGACAACAGGAATATATGAGAGAAGAATGATTTGGGCGCCAGGGAAGATGTTTACTGGACTCTTAGTCTAACAAACACTTCACCTAGTGACTTTATTGCTGCTGCTAACTATGTTTTCTGTAACTAGATATAACTTTATTAAAAAAAAAAAAGGTTGTTTAATAAAACAGATTATTACTTATAACCCAATTTAATAATAATAAAATAGAAAAACCTGTAAACCGTAATATACAATTTAACTTAAATACCCTATCATACAAAAAACCTATTGATCCCTATTTACAATATATTTACACACTCTAATATGCTAGAAAAGTAGGAACTTTTATTATGAAGTTTTATTCATGAATTAAAACAAAATTTACTACAACCAACCTATTTATATATATTAAAACAATTATTACCCTTCCCTATATTTAACACAATGTATCAGTTCGACAATTTCTAAGTTGATTCCAATCAGATAACCTGTAAATATATTTCAATTGGTCTGTTCAGAAAGGAACAGATCCAAGATGAATCAGTGACGTTACCAGTAGGGCTGTAAAAATACAAAATGGACCTTTGTGCACAAATGACCTTACAAAGTGTATTAAAATCCACCCCTACCCTGTTATTACTAATACATATATATATTTAAAATATTTAATGACACAAAAAAATAAGCAAATGATGTTAAGAAAAAAAATTGAATGTAAGATATATAATGATACGCAAATATGAATTATGAAAATTGACTAGGATTATTTTTAAGTTTTGGTTCGTTCACTCACTAAAGTTTAAACAATATTTAAGTAACTTATTTTTACGATATTACCAAACAGTAAAAAAAAAACCTGTCTACTCTCAAGACGAGAAGGTTCTTCTTCCGGACGCCTTACGCCGCCGGGACTCGTTCGGGTGAAAGCTGTAAGCCCACTGTTCTAGCACCAAACTGAACCGCTATTCCAATATTCGGGAAAAACCAAAAAAAACTCCAAACTAAACTCAACTGAAAGCTATTACCCCAAATCCAAAATAATGTTTATTGTATTGACTTTATATTCTTTCTTCCTCCAACGACTAAAATAAAATCAAAGAAGCTCTCATTAGCTTTATTCAGAGTTGATAAACAACAAGGCGGTTAGGACAAGAAAAACTAGTCAGAAGATGATAATTAGTGAAGGTTTCGTACACTTTTTGTGACCTTGGAAAATTAATCGAAAACTATGTATTTAAAAAAAATGCTGGGAATTTACTATGAATATTTCACTGAAGAACTAAAATTTAACTTATCACGAATATATTATAGGCAAATAGTAATGAAGGATCTCCTTACATTACCGAATTGCTTGGATATTGATGAGAACGTGTACTTAGGAGAATTTCTAACAGAAAGAATTCTGAACGTGATTTGACTAATATAATTAAGGTAAAATTATTGAATAAATGATTTTAATATGAAACTAATAATGGTTAAAAAAAAAATGATGTACTTTAATTAAAATGAAACTCACCCAACGCAACAATATTTCATCAATTGAACCAAAATCTTCTTTTTCCAAAACTTCTAATATAAAAAAAAAACGACTTCTTTAACTTAATATCACCTCTGAATAACTTAAATTTCTTTTCTGATAACTTGAGCCATGTGGCGTTGGTCGTTGAAAGATCACTCTTCTGACCCGTTCGAAGGTTGGATATAAAGTGAGCTCTTCCACTTTTAAAATCGTCGGCTTCCGTCAGTTCCAAGTTAAGCGGAAGCGGCGGTAAGCAGTTTGACCAATTGATAAACAATTGATCATACGATTACATGTATAGTTGGTTGCATACCTTACAGGCAGAATTAAGTTATTTTAAATTTCTCAGTAACGATAAAGTAATCTTATCGTTACAAGGGGACCCGACAACATCACAAACAGGGCGCTGAAAAATCTACCAACAAAAGCTATTGTTTATATCACTAACATAATAAACAGCATGCTAAAACTACGATATTTCCCAGATAGGTGGAAAGAGGCACACGTAATAATGATTGCAAAACCTGGTAAAAACGGCACATTTCCGCAAAATTACAGACCTATCAGCTTATTATCATCTATAAGCAAGATAGCGGAAAGAGTCATACTAAGAAGACTCAATGAAGAATCACAAATGGTAGGAACCATACCAGAAGCTCAATTCGGGTTCAGAAGCGAACACTCCTGTGAATTACAAGTACTACGACTTACAGAATTTATCACCAAAGGATTTAATGAAAAAATGTACACAGCTACAGCTTTTCTGGACGTCAGCAAAGCCTTCGACAGAGTCTGGCACCATGGACCCATCTATAAAATGAATGAATTTGGTTACAGTGAGGCGATGACATGCCTTCTTGCGTTATATCTTGCCAACAGAACGTTCAGAGTTCGAATAGGGGCAACCCTATCCGAAGTCGGGACCCTGGAGGCGGGTGTGCCTCAGGGAGCGGTGCTGTCTCCTTACCTGTACACCATCTATACGGCCGACACGCCAAAAGAGCCAGGCTCTCTGTTGAGTCTTTACGCTGACGACACAGCAATAGCTGTTAGCTGGAGAAATCCGGATCATGCAGCTAATCATCTGCAAAGAGCACTAAACAGATTCCAAAGATGGTGCATAAAATGGAAAATAGCCCTAAATCCAGACAAAACACAGGCTGTAATGTTTAGTCACAGAAGAAGTGTACCAAATCGCGAAATTACAATTGAAAACACCCCAGTAGACTGGACCAACCAGGCTAAATACCTAGGGGTACATCTAGACAAGAAGCTAACGTTCACTGACCACATCAATTAGCAAATACGCAAAGCCAAAGCGTTGAAAAGTCAGCTCTCAACACTTATTGGAAGGAAAAGTAAACTACGATTAAAAACCAAAATCAGGGTTGCGAATAGTATTATCCTGCCAGTCCTAACATATGCATCCGCAGCGTGGGGACACACCTGTAAAACAAACAGGAAAAAGATACAGACCACTCAGAATCAAATAGTCAGAGATGCCCTCAAGATACCAAGGTACGTACCCTTGAGATACGTATATAGAGACTCAGGACAAACAAGAATCCTACGCACGCTAGACGAGAGAGCATATGAAATTTTCAACGGACTAAGAAACCACCCAAGCAGAATGTTAAGAGAGCTGACTAACTACAATGAAAACATAAGGACGGTACACAGAAGACCAAAACAACAGATAGCTCGATATAGGGAGAACCCGAACGAATAAATAAAGAATGAGATGGTTGCAAGAAGAACAAACAAAGAAATGCAGTCAATCAGAAAACACACCAAAAAAACTCTGGCGAGAGGGTACGCTTTTCTTTTTTAGGTTTTTAGGTTTTTAGGTAATTATAAGTCCAATATACACCGGGGTGTGTGAGAGCATTATACACTTGGGAATGCACACCCCAATACACGCACACAAATAGGATTAAGGAAAAAAGGAAAAAATTGTTGCCCAGGCATTTTATAGTCCCGAAGCCACAAGGAAGTGCACAAAAAAAAAAATGTGTTTTCTGATTAAATAACGTAAATTCATATTGTTATATTCATACTTTTCATTAAACCGTTTAACGTAAATTTACCTTATATAGCAAATATAGAAGGGGCCCTTCAGGCCTTCTATATACCGCTCCGCGGACTAGGCCCTTAAGGCAGATCGAATGAAAGATCTACTCACGAAATCCGAGCACTGAGGTCATGTGCGGCATACATGGGCTTGGTGGCCGGACCCCTCTCGAGTGCTCAGCCGGCGAGGAGAACAAAATTTATTTTGTCAAATCGGCGGCTGAGTGACCGAGCACACACTCTTTTCCGGCTCAGGCTGATGGCTCTATGGTCGGAATACACGCTCTTTTTTCTTCTTTTTAGGGACTCAAGTCCCGACGTAAAGCTAGAGTAAAATCAATAGAGTCAGTAAAGTAAATAGGGAGAAAAGACAAGATGTGGCTACCCCTACAGTTAGGTGGCATAACCACATTCACTAAAAACCGAGGATGTCCTATTACCCAGGGCATCTTAAGTAAATTTCAGATCATAAGCCTCCTCACGTAAGTCACACGATGAGGAGGGGTGGTGAAAAAGCCTGGGGGTCAGATAGGTACCACTTCGACTAGCGAGGTGTGACCGGTTTGATCTTCGGACATGTGGATCCCATTCTTACATTGGTATACACATGTTCCTAGGGGCAGGGTTGATCACTGCGTGTGTGTGTGTGTGTGACGATGAACTTAGCGTCTTAAACTTGGGAAATTCAAATCCTGTAAAGACACTAGGAATACAGTGGCTTCCTAAACTCGATATTTTATGTTACAATCTTCCAGAACAACAAAAAACAATAAATACAAAAAGGCAGATCTTGTCAGAGATTGCAAAAGTTTATGATCCATTAGGACTTTTAGTCCATGTATCATTTTGGTCAAAATATTATTACAAAAGTTATGGAAACAAAAACTGAATTGGGATGATCAAATTCCCACAGAATTAGTAGAGGACTGGAATCGATTTAAGTTCAAATTACATTTGGTAAATAAATTTCAATTGAACAGATTTATTTTAACTGAATCGCATCAACGATACGAGATACACGGATTTAGCGATGCATCGTTTAATGCTTACAGTGCAGTTGTGTATCAGGTGCTTCGACAACTCTGGAAAAATTACAGTTCGTTTACTATGTTCTAAAACAAAGGTGTCTCCTATAAAACTACTTACAATTCCAAGATTAGAATTATGTGGAGCTGTATTATTGGCAAAATTAATGAAGTCAGTTATAGAAGCAATAAGGGTTTCTATACTTCCAATTTATTGGTGTGATTTACAAATTGTGCTACATTGGTTAAACTCAGATCCAAGTAATCTTCAAGTGTTTGTAGGCAATAGAGTTAGTGAAATTTAACGTCTCTCACAAAGTCATTCATGACATTATGTTGCATCAAAGGATAACCCAGCTGATATTGCTTCAAGAGGCTCTTATCACCATGAGTTACTTAATCAACGTCTTTGGTGGAATAGTCCTATATTTTTACTGGATTGCTCTTTTATTCCTCCACCATCTAAACAGTCAGATTCTATTATTTATTTAATGATATATACGCCTCTCGTACAGAGTTTTTCGTTACCCAACAATATTGATATCATCAGTATAGGCCAGGATTTGCACTGATTTATTACATATTGAACCAGGGGTTGTGATTTGTGACATACGTATTACTTTTTCCAGAGCCAGATTAAACAGTATACAGAGAGAGTCTTCCTGGCGCAGCACGTTATTTTTTTTAAAAGGTTCAGACAGTTCCTCTTGAATTCGTACTCTACCTTTAACTTTTTCAAGAGTTAGTTTTGTTAAATTTACGAACTGATTTGGTATTCCTAGCTCTATTGCTTTGAACATTGCTCTTCTATTCACACGTGGGCTGCTTTGTAGTCTATAAATATGTGATGAATATCAATTCCATATTCCAGTGTTTTTTCCAAAATTTGTTTTAGGGTTGCAATCTGATGAATTGTCGATTTACCATCTCTGAAACCAGCCTGGTATTTTGCTACTATCCCTTTTGCATATGGTTCTATACAGTAACATAGTATTGTGGAAAATATTTTATACGCTACATTTAGAAGCGTAATTCGTCTGTGGTTAGAGCATTCAAAGATTTCTCCTTTTTTGTATATGGTGCAAAATATTCCAATATTAGAATTATTGGGGAGGGATTTCTGAATCCATATTTCTTTTATAAGCTGTTGTAATGCCATTATGGTATCATGGCCACCTTGAATTATTTTCTGTTGATGTTCACTTTCTTATTCTTTTAGAATGTTCCTAATTCTTTTTCCCTATTGGGGTTTTCTATATATTTAAGTTCCTCATTTAGGTGGTTTCGTTTTTTTTGTGTATCCTCTTTTCTTCTTTTCTCTTTGTCTGGTAATTCTCTACAGTTTTCCTAGTTCATCCTGTAAGCATCTTTTGTTTTTTGTATAATAAAATGTAATATAACTACTTGAAATTATGCCAATTAATAAGTTACCAAAGAGATTTATTTAAATAACTGTACTTGTCCAAACAGGAAATCTATAGGTATTTAGAAGAGCAATCGGTCCTTTGAGATAGAATTTTAATATTATATTTAAAAAATTCAACATTTTATTAAAATTATTTAAAAAACCATGTGAAAAGGGCTTATTTAGCTTATAAGCATTTAGAATAACTCCGTAGATTTTCGTTCAAATTAAATGAAAAGAAATATTCGAAAAGCTGTTATCATATGTTCAGAAAGCAACAGGTTAAAAAATAAAACTTTTTAAAAGAGAAAAAATGTTCTACAATGTTTTAAGGCCAAGATCGCCCCCTATTTTAAAACACTGTTACGTTAATCAACAACGTTAAGGGCTGAAATTAGCTGAAATTAACCAATATTTTATAAGAAAAGTCAAAATTTTTAAAAAAACTTTAAGCAAACAAAATAATTGAAAATTGTTTAACAAGAGTGTTGTAAACAAAGAGTACTTTGCGTTCCGACTAGAGTAAAATCAGTAAGTGTGGTCGACAGAAGGGCAAGTAATGCTCTTAAAAAAATCCAACACAGTTTTAAACTAGAAAAATCGAAGAAAATGACATATCTCGACTTCTACTGGACCACATTTACTATTTCTTGTTTAAACTGCAGTACAACGTTAAAATAATAACATTTATTGTATTTTAATTGCAAAATTATCCAAAATAAATCAGCTAATAACTAAGGGATGTACAAATCTTTTCTGAAGTCACCTTACAAAGCGCCAGGACAAAACAACAAAACCATATCTGATCTAGAGCTTCTACTTCACCACAAAATGAAATTTGAACCATCGCGACATAAAAATGACATACTACAATGCACTAGGTACCTGTCTGAACTTCTGGTTAATCAATGGTGATTGACCATATTCCTGATTCTACCATTTAGTATTAAAGTACATAAAAACTTTAATCAAATAAATAGACGTGTTTGCCATTTTATTGATGCATGACAAGTGAGAGAGAGAGATTACAATATGACAGCCGTTACACCAATCATAACAGACTTGCCAACTCTTTCACTACACAAGTACCTACATTTAACAAATTTAAGAAATCACATTTCTTGAATTTGAAATTAACATACAAAACATTATGAATTGATTTGAAACAATTGAAATTAACAGTCTGTTGGCAAAACACATATACGATTAAGTGATCGTTTTGTTTTACTACCACGCACTTTAACAGTCACAACTTTTAGTAACTCCATCTGGACCTGGATGCATTTCTGTCACTCACCCAAGAGGCCATTGAAGTGGAGGAGTCCTGTCGGCTTTGATCAGCACCAAAGAATCTAGCTTTAACATTTTGTGGCAATTAGATTTCCATTTCTGGCGCATTTGTAGCTCGTTCAAGTATTCCAGTTACCATCTCGACCACAGCTGTTGAACCATTACTTGTATAGATTGCCATTTGTCTAGATGGTTCTCAGGAACATGAGTAATATTACACCCTGGAAACATAGTTAAATTACGTCAAATTATAAAGTGTGCTGGCGTTAAGTCAGTGCTATCATCAGGATTGCCGGAGAATAGACAAAGTTTTCTAGAATTCAATATACCTTTCACCTGATGCAACAATGTACTAAATTCTTCAAAAATCATAGACCGACAACCCATTACTCTTTTTAAATGAGATTTAATACTTTTTATTCCCGCTTCCCATAAATTTCCAAACGTAGGAGAATTTGCAGGTATAAAATGCCAATTTATTTTTTCATGTAAATAGACTTTGAGAAATGGAGTCAGATGAATTTTCTAAAAACTCATGTATGTATGTACAGCGTTAACAGGCCTTTTAGGCCCATTGCTGGATGGATAATTTCCATCGTTTTCTATTCTTAGCTAACAGCTTCCAATCTCTGATTTCCATCTCTCTGACATCTTCCATCACTACATCTCTCCATTTCTTTCTTGGTCTTCCTCTCTTTTTTTTGCCCTCAGGTACTCTCCAAGCAATATTCTTGACTAGTGACCTTGCATTCTTTCTAGATGGCCGAGCCATTCTAGTCTACGTTTTTTCACCACTTTTGTTATTGTAGGGTTAGCATACAACTGATACACTTCTGCATTAGTTCGTCTTCTCCATTCTCCCTCTACTACTTTTCCACCAAATATTCTGCGAAGTATCTTTCTTTCCCATGCTTCCAATGTGTTCTGTACGGTTTTGTTCATAGTCCATGTCTCGGCAGCGTATAGCGTTGTGGGTCTAATTATAGTTTTGTATACTCTTATTTTTGTATTGCGAGATATATCTTTGGCCTTAATTATTTTGCTCATGGCTCTAGCACACCTGTTGCTCTTGGTAGGTCTCAGGTTGATTTCAGTTTCTTCCTTACATGTCTGATCAATAAGGGTACCTAAGTACATATATTCATCCACCTTCTCGAATTCTACAACTGATCCATTCTCCACGTCCAATTTAAAGGATCCCTTGGTGCTTATTCCTTTTTTGCTCGAGATCTCCATGTACTTCGATTTATTAATATTAACTTTTAGTCCCATTTTAGAGCTTTCCCGAATCAGTCTTTTTGTTATATTTGATAGTTCTTTTCCATTTCTTGCAATGAGAACCACATCATCAGCGTATGCTAAGCATTGGTGCTCCTTGTATAAAATAGTTCCGGGCCTATTTATCCCACTAATGCTTACAATTTTTTCTAGAACTATATTGAATAGCAATGTAGACAACGGGTCTCCTTGGCGAACACCTTTTTTCACTTCGAATTCTTCTGAGACTGTACCGTTGCATCTCACAGCACAAATGGTTTGTCTAATTGTCATTTTTACCAATCTTATTATTTTTTCTGGCACTTGGAATTCTTTTAGTGTTTCTATTAACTTGTTTCTGTCTATTGTATCGTAGGCAGCTTTGTAATCAATGAAAAGTACTTGTGCTGAAATGTTGTATTCATAGCAATTGGTCAGGATTTGTTTTAGCATAAAAATTTGATCGGTTGTTGATTTTCCTTTCCGAAATCCTCCCTGGTATTCTCCTAGATTCTTCTCTATATATATTTCTAATTGTTTTTTAATTAGTATGGCGAGTACTTTATACATTACTTCTAATAAGGATATTCCTCTATAGTTTGTGCATTCAGTTCTATTTCCCTTTTTGTGTATAGGAATTATAATCGACTTATTCCATTCTTAAGGCATTTCTTCGGCATCCCATACTTCCAGTATTAGCTCACTAAATTTGTTTATTAAGACCTCTCCTCCATATTTTATGTTCTCTGCCACAATGCCGCTCTCCCCGGGACTTTTTTGGTTTTTCATATCTTTTATTATTTCTTCAATTTCTTCTCTTGTGGGCTTTGGTATTTCTTCTACTACTATTTGAGGTCTAGGAACATAACAATTTTCTTCAGTAGTCACTTCGTCATTTAGTATCTCTTCGAAATATTCTTTCCACCTTTCGCATATTTGGTCTTCATCCACTATCAGGTTTCCTTGCTTATCTTTTACATTCATCGTTCTTCCCTGGTACCCAGTTTTAATGTATTTTACTTCTTTATAAAAAATTTTTATTTCATTTTTCTTGTAATTTTCTTCAATGCGCTTAATTTTATTCTCCATATACTTTCGTTTCCGCTCCTTTAGGATTCTCTTTACTTTTTTTTCGTTGTACGGCATACCTTTCTAGGTCGTCTTGTTTTTGCGAACGTAAACTTTTTAATCTGAAATCTGATCTTTTTTTTAACTCTGTTCTGCATTCGTCATTGAACCAGTGGTTTTTTCTAAATCTTTTTGTTCTTGGTATGTTCTTCGACGTAGCTTCCTTTATAGTGTTTGTCATTTTCAAGAACTTTTGTTGTATGTTACTCACAGTAGTACTCTTTTGTTTGGCGTAGGTTTCTTGTATATCCTTTTGATAGTCCTGCTCTACCTCAAATTTTTCGCAGTTTTTCAAAGTTAAATTTACGTTGCACTTTCTTTTTCCGTTTATGCTTTTTAATTCTTGCTTCTCTCATATTAATTCTAACCAAAAAATGATCTGAGTGTACGTCAGCCCCTCTGCACGTTTTCACCTTTGTTATTAAATTCGCAAATTTCTCTTGTATTAAGATGTGGTCTATTTGATTAGTTCCATTTGACCCCGAAATTTTCCACGTTCCTTTATATATATTTTTTCTCCTAAAATGGGTACTCATTATTTTCATCCTGTTTTCAATTGCGAATGTGATTAATCTCTGTCCATTATCATTTGTATTCGAATGTTTACTTTCACCCCCTGTTATGTTTTTATATATATCTTCTCTTCCGACCTTTGCATTGGCGTCGCCTATAATAATTTTAGTGTCTTGTCTGGGTATTTCTTCACACAATGACTCTAATTCTTCATAGAATTCATCTTTTACTTCTTCTTCTTTTTCTTCTGTTGGAGCATGTATATTTATCAACGATATCATGTTCTCTTTTCCTTTAATTCTGATTGCACACATTCTGTCAGATTTTACTACGAATCGTTTTACCTGCTCCACGTCTTCATGTACCAGAAAACCCACTCCAAAATTCCTATTATTGCCTCCACTTGTATAAAACGTGTATGGGCCAATCTTTTCAACGTTGTTTCCAGTTAAATGTGTTTCCTGTATTGCTAAGATGTGTATTTTATATTTTTTTAGTTCTTCTATTAGGTTAATTAATGCTTCCTCCTCGTATACTCCTCGAACATTCCATGTCGCAATATTTAGGTACATATTCTTATTTTTTATTTTGCTATTTATGTTCAAACTCATTTTCCTGTCCATCGCTAGGGTCCGTTGGCATAATGGGCCATCTTTTCCTTTTTCCACTACTATATGCCGTTTTTTGGGTCTATATTTCTAGAATTTTCTCGTTTGAAAGTACCATTTCCGGCCCATACCCAATTTATACCATTCACAATTAGTTTTCTGTACCCTATCTTTACATTTCTACCTTCAGCTCTTAATTCCTTGCTTTTATTTACGATTTCCTTCCTCATGTGTCTTTCTTTTTCGGTCAGGTCATCGTTGATGAAGATCTTTCCAGTAAGAAATCTGAGTTTGCTTTTTTCTTTCATTACCTTAATTTTTTCGCCATAATCCTTCATTTGTACCAGACATATATTGTTATTTAACTTCATTGCAGAGTCTATTTCGACATCGTCTTTTAGGTGCTTTTGTATAAAATCTTTTACGTTATTTCTTAAGAGTGTTTCATCTGTTGCGTTTATTGGTAGACCCGTAATTACTATGTTATTTCTTTTCATCTGTTTTTCAATTCTTTCTACTTTGTTTTCAACCTGGGTTAATTTGTTTTTTGTTTCTTCCAATTCTTGATTTATCTTTATATTTTCTTTTTTCAGCTCTATCATCTCTTCTCTATATTCCTTATTTTCATTCCTGATTTCTTTTAGTTCTCCCATCATCTTCTTGAACATGCTTATAACGTCGTCCAAATCCTCTGAATCTTCTTCCTTTGGTTTTCTTTTGCTTGGGGTTCTGGCAGTTTTTTTGCTCTGCAGGAAAGGTGAAGTTGACCCTCTATCTTTTCTCTTCTTGCCTTCTGACGCGTTATCATCACTGTCCGTGTACATCATATCTGTTTCTAAGGACCGCGAAAGGAACTAGATTCGCTTCAACCGCTCAGAAATCCAGTTCCTATCAGTCCTCAGTTTGCAGAACTATTTTTAACTTTGGCAACGTCGCAAAACTAACGGCCAGCATCGGGATTATGAAATTCCGATACGAAGTCACAAAACGAAACGAAGGCAAACTCGATACGAATACGTATCGAAGCCAAAAAGTGATTACTAGCCTTCGGCAAATATGCATATTGCATATTTTGCATATTGTGCATATTTTATACAAATATTTCATATTTTGGCATATTTGTATAAAAGTTTGCATAAAGTGCATAAAAGTTCAGATTTTTATACTGTATTTGAAAATTTTTAAACATACCAATTTATTTCAATTCTTGTATAAAATTTTGTAGTCATTTTAATCAAGAAATGATCTAAGTACGTAATCTCTACAGGTACAAAACATTTACAATTTCAAAGAAGATCAATTTAAGTAGCCCTCAACATTCTTAGAAAGTCTCGGTCACTGAGGCATTCAGTTATTGGATAATCGCTAAGGGTTCGCTCATTTGCATTTTATGATCTAATCCCCAAATCTATCTACAATTTATTGTATCTTAACAGCAGGTAAACGGCTAATAGTTTTGTTCCTAATTTAGGGATTTTCCAAAATCTCCCAGTTTATTGAATTAGGTACCTAAACATTTCTAATTTGATGCTCAGATTTGTAAATCATTTTTGTTTTGATATTCAAAGCGTAAACACTCGTTGTGCGTAACAAAAAGGAAGATTGTGATTTTATAATGCCTAAAACAACCAGTGCTTTAACTTGGATTAAACCTTATAAAGAGCTGTCTATGGATATGGGAAAAATCTACTGTTCAGTCTGTGGCAAAATTGTAAGTATCTAATATTTTCTATTAAACATCTAATATTTCATACATACAGGGTGTTTCCAAATGACACTTACAACGTTTGACTGTAGATACTTCTCGAAAAATTGAACAAAACGATATAGTTAATGAGGGGTCAAACTTATTTACTTTTCGAGATACAGGGTGTTAAAATTAAAAAAAATTAAATTCTTTTAGTTAATAACAACAATAACTTAAAACCAATAAACGTATTTACTTTAAATTTAGTACTCGTAGGTTGTTTTTAAATGAAAAATAGCTTCCTTTAGTGAGAAAAAATTGACCATGGTACAATACAATGGTGTATTTAGAAAAATTTTTCACCTTTACTTTTTTTTATGAAGTCAGCTATTCTAAAACACAATTATTTTTATTGTAATTGAATTAACAAAAAAAAAACTTTTGTTGAATTTTAAAATAAGTTATATGATGTACTAATGGTTAGTAACAAAAATTAATTTGTGGATTAATACTGCATTTAAAACACTTAACGAGTGTTTTTTTTTTCAAACCAGTTATTTGATTAACCAAAAACACCTTGTATATTTTTATATTTTAAAGGTTGGGTTAAAATAAAGGTTTTTATTTTTATTTATAGATAGCATGTGAGAAGAAATTTCAGATAGACCAACATGTGAGAACTGCTTCACACATTGCAAAAAAAGGAAAAATAGGAGGAAAACATCAAACTTCAATGGCTAAATGTTTCCAATCTACTTCAAAAAAATTAGATGAGCAAGAAACTTTTAATGAAGACTTGTGTCGCGCATTAGTGTCTGCAAACATACCGCTTTCAAAATTAGCAAATGTAAATTTTAGTTCGTTTCTAAAAAAATATTGCAAACTTAATGTTCCAAGTGATCGGTCTCTAAGAAGAAATAATGTGAACGGGCTATACTCGTCGGTGTTAATTAATATTAAGGAAGAAATTGCAGATAATTATTTTTACATATCTGTAGACCAAACCACTGATTCCTCAGGAAAGTATATTGCTCATTTACTGATTGGTGTTCTTAAAGAAGATACCTTACCAAAATCTCATCTTATTTCATGCCAGCAACTTGAGAAAACAAATGATTTAACAATTTCGCGTTTTATACAAGAAACATTAGCAACTTTTTTTCTTCCGACAACTATTCCTTCTAATAAATTACTGCTTATTTTATCGGATGCTGCTCCTTATATGGTGAAAGCAGGACAAAATTTAAAAATATTTTTCCCAGATTTAATACATGTTACTTGTGTAGCGCATGGATTAAACAGAGTTGCAGAGGAAATACGAAAAAAGTTTCCTCTTGTAAATACCATGATATCCAGTGTCAAAAAAGTATTTCTTAAATCTCCTATAAGAATTCAACTTTATAAAGAAATGCTACCTAACATTCCTCTTCCACCACAACCTATTTTAACGCGATGGGGAACATGGTTAGAAGCAGCTAATTTTTATGCAGATCATTTTGTTAAAATAAAGAACATAATTGATACGTTAACAGATGAAAGCTCCCAATCTCTTTTGGATTCTAAACAAACTTTTCAGAGTAACTTGCTTCAACAAGAACTTTCATTTATAAAATCAAATTTTAGTTTTGTTCAAAAAACAATTACTCAGTTAGAATCACCAAAACTGTCATTGTTCGAAAGTACAGCATTAATAAAAGAATTTGCGTCATGTTGTCGGAACGTTAGAGGTAATATTGAAAAAGATATTTTAAAAAAATTTGAAGCTACTATGGAAAAAAATAAAGATTACCATATTCTTTCTGAAGTAGTCAGTGTTCTAGCTGGAAATATTTCGGAAACAATTAATTTAGAACCAAATGTTTTGGTTAGTTTGAAAAATGGTCCCTTTACATCAGTTGATGTTGAACGAAGTTTTTCCATATATAAATATATGTACTCAGACAGAAGCCACAAGTTTTTGTTAGAAAATTTTGAACACCACTTGGTCATTTATTGTTACCATAATTCTAAATAAGTTTATTCATACTTAAAAATGATGTAGTTACTTAAAATAAATGTAAATCTTAATGAATAGTAGGAAATATTTAGTAATGTACACTTTTTTTTTTAAATAAAATTGTTACTATTTTACGATTTTTTTATTTATTTGTATGCATATTTTGTAAAATATTTGCATATTTTCGGGTAAACACGTGCATATTTATGCGCATATTTTCTACATTTTTATTTGCATATTTGCCGAAGTCTAGTGATTACGAACTCGGTTCGACTGGAATGTCAGAAAATGATCGGTAATCATCGTATTTTTGAACTGATGAGATAATAATTCGAACAAATGGAATGATTTATATGGTTATCACTGGTTATGTCACTGGTTCGGTTATGTCTTTTGTCATAAATAACCTTCATTATATATATATATATTTATATAACACAACGTTTATGTAAAATAGTAACAGATTTCAATTATTTTCAAATTGAAGAAATCAAAGTATGTATTTATTTTTCTACTATAAATACAGCGTTATATTATGTTGATAATTATTGTATGTTTTTGTAGATGTTGCCAATGTTTATTTTACAAAGAAGGCAAAGAAGGAGAGATGAAAATAGGAGGCTTATTTTGCATCGGCAATATATTAGAACGGAAAGCGAACCATTCGATTTACCCGAATTCAGATCTGTAGAATTATTTAGACTCAATAAAAACATTGTGAGAAATTTAGTAGAACAATTACGGCCGTACATACAGGCGCCTAGGTCAAGAAGAGGCGTTAATATAGAGAGAAAAGTTTTACTTGCATTAAGATTCTATGCAACTGGCTCTAACCAAAGAGGTGTGGGTGAGGAATTGAATTTTGGAGTTAGTCAATCCAAAGTTCATTTCATAATCCATGAAGTGACACAGTTATTGGAGCAAAATGTTGTTCCCCAATATATTAAATTTCCGAATAATCCTGCTATGAGAAACCAAATGAAAATGGATTTCATGAATAAATTTGGGTTCCCTGGTACCATAGGCGCAATTGATGGCACACACATAGCCATATTAAAGCCTCGTCAGGATGAGCAAAATTTTATAAACAGGAAAGGTAATTTCATAAATTTTTAATTATATAAATGTATACACTTTCATGCATACTTTTTTTTTTATAGGATTCCACTCCATTAATTCACAGATTATTTGTGACAGTAACCTTAGAATATTAAATATATTTGCAAATTTTGGAGGCTCCAGTCATGATTCATATATTTGGTGTAGATCTGAGGTTAAAGATTATTTGGAGAGAATCCATGCAAATAGAGAGTCTGGGTGGCTCATAGGAGATTCAGGGTATCCTCTAAGCCCAATATTAATCACTCCTTTCAGAGATGTTGTGGATGGGACACCCCAAGCACATTTTAATCAAGCACACATGCGTGCCAGGAATTGTGTTGAGCGGTGTATTGGGCTGTTCAAAGTCAGATTTCGTTGTCTGTTAAAAGAGAGAAGCTCAAGATACGAACCACAGTTTGTATGCAGGCTTATAAAAGTTTGTGCTACATTGTACAATATGTGCATAGAAAATAATATTGATGATCCCAATGTAGCAGCAGACAATATAATTGATGCCAATGATGATGCAAATAATATTCCAGCAACTCCACCTGTTAGAGATGGGATTTTAGTTAGAAATGGCATTGTAAATAGATATTTTATTAATTAAATTATTTTACTAAAAAATTTACTCTACTTAACAGTACCTTGTGTTTTATTAAATCCACTGTGTACTCTAAATTTTCTAAATTAAATATATTAGGCTATGATATTTATAAATGAAATCCAAAAACTTAAAAAAATATATATTTAAACAGTTAACATGTGAGTTACTGTTGTTACAAAATGCCACATAGTCATTAATAAAATTGCTATATTATAACTAAAAATATGGTAAAGTACATTCTTTATATCTATCAGAAATAGAATTAATGCCAAAATTGAAGATAACCTGGGTGAATACCAAGGAGGGTTTAGAACAAACAGATCTGTAATAGACCAAATTTTTACAATTAAACAGATCCTGACTAGCTAATATGTTGAATTAATCTGTCACTTAACATATTTATTGATTTTCAACAAGCATATGACACAATAGACACTCATAAATTGATTGACACATTAAAATATTTTGACTTCGGTTAAAATATATATAAATATTTTGACTTCGGTTAAAGTTATATATATTTATATATATATATATAATAAAATTAAAACTAAAACAGAATAATTCAAATACAAGCTACAAATACAAAAACAAAATAAGGAATCTTAAAACTAATAAATAACTGAAATAAGTAGCAGTTTCAATTTTTTTTTCTTACAAATTATAATATACTAACATTAACATATATATATATATATATATATATATATATATATATATATATATATATATATATATATATATATATATATATAACAAGAAAAAGGTTAATGCAAGTTGATAGTATGATAGTAAAATAATGGTAAAAGATATCGGCATAGCTTGATGTAGTGCTCCATTCTTAAGTTAATATTCGTCGGCTTAGTGACACAAAAATGTAACTACATTTTTTCCCTTTTTGAGATATCTATACCATTGAACTTAGTTTAGTGAGTTCTATTGAATGACACAAAACTGTATCTCTCCGAACACCCAAAACCCCAGTAAGGAGTTTTCGTAACTACATTTCTTAGCAATCTTTTAGTGTCACCGAAATGTAAGTGCTGTTACATTTCTATAGTACTATGTTTTCGTACTGTAAATAAGCTGATATTGAGTTACATTTTTGTGGCATAAATTTTATTGCACTGAATGGTGGTTGCAGGTAGCAACTGTGGATTTGATAATTTGTTTATTATGTTTAGCAGGGTAGTCCGTTGTATTTGCAGTTCTGTTACAACTGTGAAGACGTAAATATGTGAATCAGTTTTAAGTTAATTGTTGTAAAAATTGTTATAATAATCGTTATAATACTTTTTATAATTTTATTATTACACAATAATGGATTCAAGAGAAAAGAAGTTAGTTTTGTTAGCTCTTAACAAATCGGTACGAGATAAGTTAGTATAGTCATAATTTACCGCTCTAATCAAAACAAGTGACATATTCAGACAGTGCCTCCCATGTTTCTACCAGTGCACCTAATGTATAAGGATATGAACAATGTGAGGACATATTTTTTGGTGACTATTAAGAATAAGTGGCATATGTGGTGGCCAAAACCGCAAAGTAAATGTATCTACTGTTGATTTACGCTGTTTAGACATTAGATATTCCAAAAATTCACCATTGCTTTTTTGAACCTGGCCATTCGATGATGGAGTGTGACTCGGTCCATGGTTATATTGAGAAAGCATAAAAAAATGTGAACAGATTTGACCCCACTGGGTGGTATTCCATTGTATGAATGGCGTCAAAGAAATCAAAATACACTATACACGAGATTGGACAGGAAGAAATTTACGACTTCAAAGCTTTTGCCCCAATTCTAATAAAAAACAAAAAGGTGGACATCGATAGTATGTAGTAGTATAAATTGGCTAAAATTAGCATGGCTGCAGTACAGAGAAGACGATAATAAACATATATTTTTAGGGCCAATAAAAGAGGAAAAATATAAGAATTTAGAAGAGCTGTGCAATAAGGGCATTATTTCTTCCCAGTATCATCTCTTCTATAAGTCGTTGCTCACCAACAATAAGGACAAACAATCAGATGTGCAAAGTGATTGACATAATAATTAAATTTATTGTTTGAAAATGTTTTCAAAGTTTATGTTTAATTAAAAAAATATTTTACGATTTTAAATAAAGTTATAAACGTCCCGATGGGAATAACCACAAAATATTTATTAAAAAAATAAACTTTATTGACGTTTCGACTTCTAATTCAGAAATCGTTGTCTAAACATTTTATAAAGTTTCTTTTTTTAATAAATATATTGTGGTTATTCCTATCGAGACGTTTAAATAGTATCCATTGCCACAAGAAAATAGCTTCAGAACAATACAAAAGTTATAAAATGAATTATGATTATTATTTTTATTGTTATTATTAGTAAATTGGGTAACTCTCAGTTGTGAAATTAGATTATAATGCTACAGCAACAAAGAATTACAAGTAGGTACCATTTCATTTTAGAAAAGCTTAGTCTTAATCCAACTACAAAGTCATTAATTTGTATTTAAATTGCGTGGTTATGTTTTCGGACCAGGTAGAGACTAATCAATTTTAATCTATTGTACTTTATTATTATATATGCCACTCAGTATGTTCATCTCTCGAAATTTATCGATATTACTCAAACACAAATGACTTTGTAATAGAATTAACATTAAGCTTTTCTAAAATAAAATGGTATCTACATAAGTCTCTATAATAATAGACTTTTCAGTTAGGGACACAAAAATATATCTCCGCTACTTTATCTAATTGTTGATATTTTGAAAACACAATTTATCCATTGTTGCGTATGATTGTATTACCGTAAAGAATACATTTCTAAGATTAATAATTCGGAACAAAAAAGGTGAGAATAAACTAAAGGTCATTACAAAATGCAAATCATTTTTTTAAAAACCTTAAATAAGCTCTCACGAAAAGTAGTCATTTTTGAGATACATTTTTGTGTCACTAAGCCGACGTATTGCTCTTTTTCTAACTTAGCTGCACTGTACTGAAGATGACCAATATTCAGAAATACGTATACATGGTTGCCTTCCATCTCATACACATATTTTATTATATATTTTTTCCTTTGTTGCGAGCTATGCCGATATCATTTACCTTTATTTATATATATATATATATATATATATATATATATATATATATATATATATATATATATATTGATACGATTAGGGTTTATAGAAAATGATTTATAAGTTATATACTACATAATATTAGATATTTGGTTGTTTTAAATAAGTTATATACTAGAGAATTTTATAAAAATTATTTATGTGAGGGCATTTTAAGAAATTAGCATATAATAATTGTAAAAAGTTGTATTTTAGTAGTTATGATTTTGTAGATATTTTTAAGTGAGCCATGTGACTAGGCAACACAATATACCCTCCATTCCTAAGTGTCATTTTAAGAATTTTACGAATATAAGTGGGGTTATATTGTTTGAAATGTGTATTTTATTAAATTAGAGTGTTAGTTACTAATTTAAATGTTTATTCTGATCTGAAAAGCCTAAATGTCAACAAAATTATCAATGGAACATTAACGAATTCTCCAGAGTGCAGAATTTGACCTGTGTTTATGTTGGAACATTCTGGAATAATGATTATGGCGGTGGATCGAACAGATATTTTTTTCGAGAACATCTATATAGAAGTTAATAGAACAAATAGAACATGATATCTTACGAGATGGTTCTGGAATATCCGAAAGATATAAATACCCGTGATTTGGATTCAAGATAGCAGTTTTGGCAGTTTTTAGTCAGAAGTCAGGCCAGTTTATTATGAAAGTTAGTACCTAGACACATTTAGTTAGTGAATAGTGAAGTAAATTGTTCAGAATTTTCAAGAAGTCAGTCAGAAAAGTTTAGTAAGAAATATGAAAGTTAGTTGGAGTCAGTGAATCAGGTACAAATAGTCAAATTGTCTAATATAGTGAGTTAAATGAAGATTAAAAACTATGCATATAATTTAATGCACATTTATAATTATACACAAATAATTATTGAAGATTAAAAAAAGGTATGTTGGAAGAAATTAAATTATATTATGGTTGGAGATTAGTATAAATCAACTTATAATAATTGGATATTGGTATATTGAAAAGAAGAATAAATATAAATGCTGTTTGCTGGTTTGGTTGGTGGTGTATAAATGCTGGTGAAGAAAACTATATCTTAAATTGGTAGAAGCTGATAATTGGAAAAAGTAATTTCAAAAAAAAACAAGGATAACTGAAGTACGAAGACATTCAGTAGTGATTAGAATCTATATAGTAGAAAACAGTTCATTTAGGCATTCAGTGAAAGAAAGGTACAAAATTTTGTTAATATAATTTAGTTAGTGTCATAACAATTTTAATTTTGAAGATAGTTTGTTTAAATTTTACATTGTCTATAGAATTTAATTAGTTTTATAAGAATATCAATTTAAAGATAGTTTATTTTAAATTTACATTGACTAGGTTAGATATATATGTGTGTTTCATAATAGTTATAATAAAGATAATTTAAAAAAGTACTTACAAGCTAATTCTTTGAGAACCGCGATAAAAACCCTATATATTATATTATTAAAAATACTCATTGCTCATCATTCAAACAAAAAATACATCATAACAAATTGGCGCCCAACGTGGGGCTCTCTATTTAAAAGAATTAGTTTGGGAAGATAAGTGCTCTCATATAATTAAATTAATTATCAGTAGAAAGAAAAAATTATAGATTTTATCTTTAATTATATTTGAACAAGTAAAGTCTCAAAATGTCTCAAGGAAAGAAAGGTACAAGAAGCAAAAAGAATGAAGAAGATGTGGAAGTAGAAACACAACCTATACAAGAGGAGAGTTTAGTTCAAGTTCCACAAGATACTGCAGAAATGAATCCAGAAAGAGAGGAAAATGTCAATATGGCAGCTTTGATGTCATTAATGATGCAGATGAACAAGACAATGGAAGAGAATACGAAAAAAATGGAAGAGAATTCAAAAGAAGTCAAAGAAGACATAAAAAAAATAGAACAGAAAATGGAAGAGAATACGAAAAAAATGGAAGAGAATTCAAAAGAAGTCAAAGAGGACATGAAAAAAATGGAACAGAAATTGGAAGAGAATTATAGAAAATTAGAAAAGAAAATAGAAGATAATAATAATAAAATTGTAAAGCAAATAGAAAAACAAATGGATAAAAAACTTGAAGCAGCAGAGAAAAAAGTAGCAAATGAAATAAAAAGTATACGGAGTGACTACAAGAAACGGATAGACAATGAGAGAACAGAAGTAAAGAGAATTATTCAAGATAATAAGATAGATATAGAACAGAAAATAGAGTTACAGAAATGTAACTTAGAAGTAAAAATTAACGAAGACAGGAGAAACACAGAAGAAAAATTAGACGATATACAACAAAATATCCAAATAAATTGTAATCAAATAAGAAATGTGGAACAGAGAATAGATGATATTTCACAAATGAGAGACATAGGGAGACCTTACTTAAATTTAACAAATGAGACTGGGATTAAATTCTCTGGTAATATAAAAAATTTGCATCCTAGAGTATACATAAATAGTTTAAAACATAAATTAAGATTTGTGAATAATATTAATGATATTAAAGATTATATTAGAATGACATTAAATGACAATGCAGCAACTTGGTTTGCTAGTGTTGAAAATGATTTAGATAACTTTCAAACATTTGAAAATAAATTTTTAAATTATTATTGGGGTGAATTAGAGCAAGCAAAGTTTAGAGAAATTCTATATTTTGGAAAGTATAATCAAAATTTAAAATCAAATATGGTAGATTATGCATTGAAATTGATAACAGTTGCAAAATATTTAGAACCACCACTTAGAGAGGATGAAACAGTCTTAAATGTATCTAGACATTTTGATGCTGATGTTGTGCAAACCGTAACTGTACAAAATATTCAAACAATAGATAGTTTTATTAATTTTATTCAAAGAATACAAAGAGGCAATATGACAAGTAATAATAACAACAGAAAAAACAACAATAACTTTCAATATAATAAAAATGATAATCAACAATATAGACAATCATATAACAATAATACTAGGTATGGTAATAATTTACAAAATTTTAATAATAATAACAGTAATCAAATTAGACAAAATTGTAATAACAATACTAATTATAATAGACAACATTTTAATAACAGTACTAATAATAATAGACAAGATTTTAATAATAGAAAAAATACAGAGCGACCTAACTATAACAGACAGGTAAATTGTGTTCGAAGGAATAGAAGCTGCGAAGGCAGGGAACGAAGTGGTACAAGGCAGGAGAATGTGAGTAGAAGTCATAGTAGGGAAAGACATAGGACATCAGATCCAAGTGGTCAGATACAATCTGACAATTCTAATAATCAAAATTTTGTGCAGTAAACTTTCTGAATTACAAGTTAGGCCATTGCTATTATGAAAAACCTTCTGAATTTATTTCTTTAGATGAAGAGAAAATTATTGAATCTATTAATTTAATTTATATAAATGCTTTGGCCAAAAATAAAATGATTAAGATTATGATAGATACTGGTTCAGAAAGTACTTTAGTCTCGGAGAATTTTATTTTTAATACATTAAAATTATCAGATATAATAAAGATTCCAAAAATTAAAATTGTTGGTGCAAATAATAAGAAGTTGGGTGAAATTGATAAACTAGCCAATTTTAAAATTAATATTCTTAATAAAGAAATTAATATGCAAGGATTTATTGTCAAGGATTTATGTGTTGATATATTAATGGGAAATGATGAATTGGAAAAGAAGAAAGTAAAGATAGATTTTGAAGAAAAAATGGTAACTTTGGAAGGGCAAATAATTAAATTTATGCAGAAAGATGAGGTAGAAGAAGGAATAAGAGTTGATAGGATATTATTAAAAGAAAATAATGATGTTTATGAAGAAGAAATGTATTTTGATGATAGGGAAATGTCCCAGAAGAATGTAAAGAATAATTATTGTAGTGAATATTTAAGGAATAGAAATTTTAAGCAGATGGATGCCTACGAGGCGGAGTGCGTAAAATTGGAAGCAAGGAATAATGAGTACATAATGAAGAATAATTTTATTTGTAAAGAAGAAGATATACTGAAAGTTTTAAATTGCCCTGAAGAATATAAATCAATAGTCATTTCCATATTGCAGCAACACAAGGGACTTCTCAATAAAGAAAATAGAATTGCACAAAATTATATCCATAGTATAAAAGTTAAAGAAGAAAAAGATTTTAAAACAAAATCATACCCAATACCATATAAATACAGAGAAGAAGTAAACAAAACAATTAATAATATGTTAGAAGATGGGATCATTGAGAAGGCAGACACACGTTTTATTAACCCCATAGTAGTAGTACGAAAAAGATCAGGTGAAATCAGGTTATGTTTGGATGCAAGGAATATTAACAAGATTACTGAAAAGCAATTTGAAGCACCAATGAGTATAGATGGAATATTAGGAAGAATTACAGGAATGTCAT
Organism: Diabrotica undecimpunctata; assembly: GCF_040954645.1. NCBI lineage: Eukaryota > Metazoa > Arthropoda > Insecta > Coleoptera > Chrysomelidae > Diabrotica > Diabrotica undecimpunctata. Next base: position 7,139,153 of record NC_092813.1, read on the forward strand.
TTTTCACTAAAATTGATTTACAGCATAGCTTTTGGTTAATACCTCTAGAAAGAAAAAGTAGACAGTATACAGGATTTCAGATAGATGGAGTAGTATATCAATTCAAAGTAGTACCATTTGGACTTCAATCATCTTGCAGTGCTCTATGTAGAAGTCTTCATGATATTTTGGATCAATATGAACATTTTGTAATTCACTACATTGATGATATATTAATTTTTTCTAAAACGGCTGAAGATCATGAGAAACACCTAAAAATTATAATAAATAGATTAGACAAAGTTGGACTAAAAATAAATCAAGAAAAATGTACATTTTTTCAAAAAGAAGTCATATATCTAGGTTATAAACTTAACACTAAGGGAATCGAAATGGATCCAGAACGGACACAAGTCATTCAGGAATATAAAACACCACACAATTTAAGAACTTTAAGAGGATTTATTGGAATAATTAATTATTATAAAAGGATGATACCAGATCTAAGTATAAAAGAAATTCCATTACTTGAACTACTGAGAAAAGGTGTAAAATGGAGATGGGATCAGAGAAGAGAACTAGCATTCCAAGAAATTAAAAACATTTTTCTGTCAAATTTGAAAATATACTATCCTGACTACACACAGCCATTCATATTAAGAACAGATGCATCAATAGAGAGATTATCAGGGGTATTATTACAAATACATGATGGGGTCGAATACCCAATACAATTCATTTCAAGAATTACAAAGCCACATGAAAAGGGTTACTCAGTTTCAGAATTAGAACTAGCAAGTATAATACACTGTGTCACAAAATTAAGATTTTATTTGTTGGGTAATGAATTTACAATAGAAACAGATCACCAAGCTTTAACGTCTATATTAAATAACAAATATGGAAACAGTAGAATACATCGGTGGAGTCTAATACTTAGTGAATACTGCTTTGAAATCAAATACATTTCTGGAAAATCTAATATAGTGGCAGATGCTTTATCAAGGTTAGAAAATACATCACAAAAAGTGCAGCGAACAATAAAAATTGGATTAAATCAATTAGTAGACAGTACTGGATTATATTCTAGAGAAGAAATTATAAGAGATCAGATCAATTTGAGTGAAAAACAAAAAGTCCTTAAGAAAGATGGAGTTTATTATAAAATAATAAATGGCATAGAAGTATATGTAATAACTAGAACTTTAGCAAAGGAAATATTGAAAAATTTACATAACAATTATATGCATATTGGTTCAAGAAAGCTATGGATGCTATTTAGGGACAATTATTTTGCAAAGAATGACGTAAGTATAGCAAAAGAAATTACTACCCAATGCCCAATATGTCAACATACTAAACTGCAGAGTTTACGATGGGCAGGGCACGTGGTCCGCATGCATGAGAATAGAATCCCCAGAAAATTATTAAATGCAAGAATGCAGGGAAAAAGACCTGTTGGAAGACCTAAAAAGAGATGGGAAGATGAAGTCGATGAGGATGCCAGGAACTGCCTGGGAACGCGTTCATGGAAAAGAACAGCGGTAAATAGAGATGGTTGGAGAAGCCTGTTGAAGGAGGCCAAGGCCCGATTTGGGCTGTAGCGCCATTGGATGGATGGATGCCCAATATGTCAACTAAACAAAGAAAAGAATTTCAAAAACCAGAACACATATAAATCTAATGTTGTATATGAAAAACCAAATACAGTTTCCATGGATTTTATTTCAAATTTAGTTCTCAGTCCAACAGGAAAAAAGCATATACTAGTGATAGTTGATTTATATACAAAATTTATTAAACTATATCCCTGCTCTAGAACAAATGTTAAAACATTAAAATTATATATTAATCAATTTTTCGAAGAAATAGGACCATTTAGAAATTGCATAATAGATAATGCTACATATTTTAACAACAAAAAATTTCGGACATTTTGTGAGAAAAAGGGAATCAACATTCATTTTACAAGTATCAGACATCCTCAGGCAAATCCTGCAGAAAGATATATTAAAGAAGTTATAAAATATTTAAGGATACTGTGCCAAAATCAACACGAAACTTGGCAGCAACATATACCACAAGTAGAGTATTTTTTAAATAATACACATAATTTGAATACAGAGGAAGTACCAGAATATTTAATGTTTGGCCATATAGGAAACAGAAAGTGGATTAGTGAATATAATCAGGATATGTTAGAACAAGTAATGCAGAAAGTGAATAACCGAATTAGGAGGAAAGCTGAAAAATATATCAGAAGACAAAATCGAAATATAAAAAAACCAATCACATTTCAAAAAGGAGACCAAGTGTTAATTCGTTCACTTAGAAAAAGTAATGTTAAAGAAAATCGTTGTAAGAAATTACAACCAATGTTTGAAGGTCCATATACAATTGAAAATCAGAATGGACTAAATAGTTATGTGTTAATAGATGCAGAGAACAGACTAAGAGGCATATTTCATATCAACGACATTTTTCAATATCATGAAGAAATTGAATAATGTTTTCTATACCTTTAACACAAATATAATAACACTAATAACTTACTGATAGATCCATTTCATAGATAGATGGTAGGTTTCTTTGTTGTGAATAAATTTGACATCACACTTGTTGAATTTTGTACATATGGAAATTGTTTGGTACCCTAAAAATCATAATTTGGGGTTAGATACTATAATTGCTATAAAAATGTCTTTCTAATATAATAAAGTGGAAAAACTTACCAATTTATATTGATGAAGTTATTTTGAATGGAAATAATTCCTAGATTTTGTCTATAAATAAACAGAACACCATATCGATTATATTTTTAATTAAGGTTATATTTTATTCTCTGATATCGCATCCATTGTTCCATTTGACATGACAGTTTGACCATAGAATAGCCGAACTGTGATCCGTTGTTCTCTGTTTTGACATAGACAGCGAACAGGGATGTATTTAACACATTTTAAATAAAAAAAAATTTTGATTTATTAAATTTAATAAGGTAAGTATGATAAAATTAATATTTAAAAAAATAATAAGTAAATTATTTATTTTAAATATTATTTTGGGGTATTGATACGATTAGGGTTTATAGAAAATGATTTATAAGTTATATACTACATAATATTAGATATTTGGTTGTTTTAAATAAGTTATATACTAGAGAATTTTATAAAAATTATTTATGTGAGGGCATTTTAAGAAATTAGCATATAATAATTGTAAAAAGTTGTATTTTAGTAGTTATGATTTTGTAGATATTTTTAAGTGAGCCATGTGACTAGGCAACACACTATACCCTCCATTCCTAAGTGTCATTTTAAGAATTTTACGAATATAAGTGGGGTTATATTGTTTGAAATGTGTATTTTATTAAATTAGAGTGTTAGTTACTAATTTAAATGTTTATTCTGATCTGAAAAGCCTAAATGTCAACAAAATTATCAATGGAACATTAACGAATTCTCCAGAGTGCAGAATTTGACCTGTGTTTATGTTGGAACATTCTGGAATAATGATTATGGCGGTGGATCGAACAGATATTTTTTTCGAGAACATCTATATAGAAGTTAATAGAACAAATAGAACATGATATCTTACGAGATGGTTCTGGAATATCCGAAAGATATAAATACCCGTGATTTGGATTCAAGATAGCAGTTTTGGCAGTTTTTAGTCAGAAGTCAGGCCAGTTTATTATGAAAGTTAGTACCTAGACACATTTAGTTAGTGAATAGTGAAGTAAATTGTTCAGAATTTTCAAGAAGTCAGTCAGAAAAGTTTAGTAAGAAATATGAAAGTTAGTTGGAGTCAGTGAATCAGGTACAAATAGTCAAATTGTCTAATATAGTGAGTTAAATGAAGATTAAAAATTATGCATATAATTTAATGCACATTTATAATTATACACAAATAATTATTGAAGATTAAAAAAAGGTATGTTGGAAGAAATTAAATTATATTATGGTTGGAGATTAGTATAAATCAACTTATAATAATTGGATATTGGTATATTGAAAAGAAGAATAAATATAAATGCTGTTTGCTGGTTTGGTTGGTGGTGTATAAATGCTGGTGAAGAAAACTATATCTTAAATTGGTAGAAGCTGATAATTGGAAAAAGTAATTTCAAAAAAAAACAAGGATAACTGAAGTACGAAGACATTCAGTGGTGATTAGAATCTATATAGTAGAAAACAGTTCATTTAGGCATTCAGTGAAAGAAAGGTACAAAATTTTGTTAATATAATTTAGTTAGTGTCATAACAATTTTAATTTTGAAGATAGTTTGTTTAAATTTTACATTGTCTATAGAATTTAATTAGTTTTATAAGAATATCAATTTAAAGATAGTTTATTTTAAATTTACATTGACTAGGTTAGATATATATGTGTGTTTCATAATAGTTATAATAAAGATAATTTAAAAAAGTACTTACAAGCTAATTCTTTGAGAACCGCGATAAAAACCCTATATATTATATTATTAAAAATACTCATTGCTCATCATTCAAACAAAAAATACATCATAACAATATATATATATATATATATATATATATATATATATATATATATATATATATATATATATATAAGGATAAAACTAAGCACAAAAATAAAATACATTAAAAAAACAGAAATTAAACACAAAAAATTAATTATACTTTCACCTTTTTGCCACTAGTTCTGCTAATGAATTGGCAATTGATGACATGCTTTTGTTAAGCTCCCTTAACTCTAATTTTATTTCCTTTAATTCAGTCAAGCTCTCCTGCATTAGCTCATTCTCAACATCTTGTATTTTCCTTTTTTTTGGATGGGGAAGTTTAGAATATCCATGGTCAGAAGCCTGTAAAAAATATTTACATGATGACTTGATATAGGTGCATGTATCAGATCTTACCTCTATAGATTTATGTTTAAATTCAGAAAATTTAGATGTCTGAATACTACTTGTAGAAGCAACCTATAAAAAATATTGAAAATTTATTAGTGAAATAATATGACTTAAGTATGTAGTATGTAGTTACATACCGGTAAATGGATAGGTGTGTCTTCCAAACTATTCTGTGGGAAAATATCTTTAGAGGTGGATAGGAAATCATCTTCACTGGTAGATGGAATCTGAAATTTTTTTGAATATTTACTATATATAATAAATAAATAACAGACTTAATTAAACATGTGACTGATACATACTCCACACTCAGATACACTGACTCCTTCATAAAATGTTTTTCCTAATATATTGACAACCCGTTCCTCTAGTTGGTTTAGTTCGGGCTTCACTTTTGGCCCTCCACCAGTGGCTGCAATATCTTGTTTTTTCGCAGAAGCCTTCCTTTTAATCGAGTATTTAATATCCTACCAAGTCTATAGTAAAAAAATACAGAAAAATAATTAATGGAAAAACCATACTTTGATATATTTAATCTAACCTTTTGCCATTTCTCAACAGGCTTACTTCCTTCACCAAGTGAATTTAATAGTTGAGCAAGCTCTTCCCAAAGTTTTCTTTGAATTATTCTTCCAGTGGGGCCAGAAAACTGTCCTTTTGCAAATTCTTTATGCTGCTCCATAAACTCTAAAAGGACGTTCCAATGACCCTCTGTTAATTTAAAAGACATGATAATTATTAAAGTACAAGAAAAGTACAGAAGATAAACGTTAATGGTAAACCCAAGAAAATTTTTAATTTAACGAATTTTTATTATGTCGCTGTCAAACTCAGAACAGAACAAATAGATTCGAATTTTAGAAGACTGAAAGAGAGTATATTTAAAAAGAGACACTAACATCGAATTGGCAATTCGATAGCGCTGTAGGTATCGTATGGTTTCTTCCAGTTGAGTCGATACGAAAACGTGACGAAAGTTGTTCGTAATCACTCCCTTCGGAAAAACATGGCGGATACGATTCGTATCGAATGTTCGTAATCCCGCCTCAGAGTTCCTCCAGTATGACTGTTTCGAATTGTAAATAACCTTACTTCGGTAAAAAGTAAAAACAACATTCACGACATAAGCTTTAGTTTGGGAGGCTGTGTTTTCATTCCTTTCCTTCTAATTTTGTGTTAGTGTGTGTAAGCGTCTATATTCTTTTGGTGTGTGTGTTTCTAAAAGGTGAGTTGAGCTTGATAACAGCTAAATAAGCTTTATTTTGTTAGTTTGCATAGTTTGTTTATTGGCTTAATTTTTTTGTTTTTCCCTGATTGCATGCTTATCTCTTCTGGTTGATTGTTTAAAGTAGTATGAGCGTCACAGGGGGGGGGCGGCCCCCCCAACACAGGGCTAGAATGCCAAGATCAGATGGATAGTGGTGATAATTTTATTAATAATGCGACCAGTAATACCAATAACCTTAAAAAAGAGCCAGTTTTTTATTCACAAAACGATAATGGGCCTTTTTTGGTATATGTGGAATCCACTGAAAAAGTGGGTTTCAATATTGGTAAATTTAACAATATTAAAATTGCTAGAGATATTTGCATTCAAAACCTAACTGATATTAAAAAAATTAATAACAAAGGTTTAAATAGAATCTCAGTAGAATTTGTTAACTTTCAAGCTGCAAATAATTTTGTAAAAAATAAAACTCTTCTTGATAAAGGCTATAAAATATTTATACCATTCAATTTTGTAACTTGTAAGGGATTAGTTAGGCAAATTGATGTCGAATTAGGAGAGAAAGGACTGTTAGAGTGCTGTAAAACAGACAGCTCAGCAGAAATTCTTCAAGTTAAGAGACTTAATCGTAAAATAGTTAAAAATAATGAAACTACATATGAACCTACTGGATCGGTTCTCTTTACATTTAAAGGAGTTTGTCTCCCTAAATCCATAAATGTATATAGATTGGAAAGACCTGTTTCTGTATATATTTCACCAGTAACTCAGTGTTTTAGATGTTTAAGGTATGGCCATACACGTACAAATTGTAAAGGCAAGGAGAGGTGCTTTACCTGTGCTGAAGAAAAAAAATCGGACGGGGAGGCTCACTCTTCTTGTGAAATTAAATGTTTTTATTGTAAAAACCCCCATAAATCAACCGATAAAACCTGTCCCGAGTATACAAGACAAAAAAATATCAAAGAGCTCATGTCTTTTGAAAATATAACCTTCTATGATGCTAGCGAAATAGTTAAAAAAAATTATTTGACACGTGATGAATTTGTATATCGCCCCTCCGAATTCCCTATCATTAAAAACTTTAATAGAACTGAAAAAACTCATGATAATAAAGATAACCTGATTCAACCTTCACAAAGACGTACACATCATGTAAGAACCGACCCTATCAAAAGATCTTTTCAACAAGTTGTGGCTGAAAACAATAAAAAAAAAAGAATAATTCACAAAGGCTATGATAAAAAGGCTCATAATGAAAATTTACTATTTCCCAACTCAAGATCTCAAAATGAAAACAACTCACCAAATTTCTCAAAAAAACTTGAAAACAATATAAATACACAGTTGCCTACTACTAGTGCAGTTCATACGTATAATTCACAAGAATCTCCTTCATCATATCCAGATGAAGTTAGATGTATTATTAATGCAATCTGGAATACTTCAGAAAATAATAAAAGAGTAATTAAAAACATACTCTTCAGTCAAAATTTTAATATGAATATAGACCCTGGTTCCCAATCGGACTCAGAGTCCTAAACAACCTTCTTTTCTTTTCAACTAGGTCAGATACAATTAAGTTAAAGATAATTTTTTGGAATCTAAGAAGCATAAATTCAAACAGGGGTAATTTAATTAGCTTAATTTACAACGAAAACCCTGATATTTTTTTAATAAATGAGTCTTGGCTAAAGGCCAATGACAATTTTAGGCTCAATTCATATAACATAGTTAGGCAGGATAGAGATGATGGGTATGGTGGGATAGTAACGTGCATTAGAAATAATATAATATTTAAGAAAATTAAATCTTTTTCTTCAGAACATATTCAATATATAATAATAGAAATAGGTAATCTACAAGTAATTAATTTTTATTGCAACTCACATATGCATATAAATAACAATATTTTAAATGATCTTATTTCCTTTGATCCTAAAAACATTATAATTATGGGAGATTTTAACTCTCATCATCCCTTATGGGATAAAGCTACACCCAACAAAGGAGGTAGAATAATTCATGATTTCCTATTTGATAATGATCTTGTGATTATGAACGATGGTTCACCAACACTATTTCAATTATCAACGGCAATACCAAGTGCAGTAGATTTGACTATGGTAAGTGGGAATCTAGCTATACAGGCTAATTGGGATACTATTAAAGATTGTGGTAACAGTGACCACTTTCCTGTACGTCTTTTACTTAATGATAATGGCAATTGTGAGGTATTCAACAACATGACTAGTCCTTATAAAATTAGAAACTTTAAAAAAGCTGACTGGGAAGCGTACCATAATAAAGTTTTGATGTACCTTCAAGATTTAGATTATAACTTAAGTTATGATCAACTAATGTATATTATTAACACAGTAGCTGATCAAGTAATTCCGTTTAAACAGGCCGGTATACATATTAAAAGGGGTAATGCCTGGTGGGATAATGATTGTACATCCTGGGTTAAGGAAAGGAAAAAAGCCATAGCAAATTTTAATAATGTTCCATCTATGGAAAATTATATATTAGCAAAAAAAACCATTGCATTAACTAAAAAAAAATTAAATAATAAAAAAAAAGAAAAGTTTAGGCTTTTTTGTGAAACTTTAAATAGGAACTCTAGCATGACTTATGTTTGGAACAAGATTAAGAAATTCAATAATAATAACTTCAAAACAGGAAGATTTAATCTTACTATTCCAGATAATCTTAAAATATCTATTTTAAATAAAATGTCAATCATAAATATAGATCCAAATTTTGTTCTTGACAATGTAGATGAAAATTTAAAGCCCTTTTCCATAAATGAATTAAACCTGGCCTTAAATAAAAAAAAATCATCTGCCCCTGGTATGGATCATATATCTTATGAAATGTTTCAATTTTTACCTTTCAAAGCTAAACAAATTCTTATTAATAGTTATAATAAAATTTTAATGGGTGGAGAAATACCAGCCGTATGGAAAACATTTAATATTATTAGTTTTTTAAAACCAAATAGGGATCCGACAAATCCAGAAAATTATAGACCAATTGTCCTGTCTTCATGTGGAGCCAAAATTCTAGAAATAATGATCAAGAATCGATTAGACTGGCAATTGGAACATAATTTAAAATTTTCAAATAATCAGACTGGATTTCGTAAAGGAAGAGGTATATATGACAACATAACATTCATCACATCTTACATTAACCTTGCATTTCAATCCTCTGAGTCAGTCATCGTAATTTTTTTAGACATAAAAGCTGCATACGATAATGTTGACATATATAAACTCTATAGTAAACTCAAAAACTTAGAAGTGCCTATCCGAATGTGTAACGTAATTCTCAATCTTCTGACAGAACGATCACTATATTGTAGGGGCAATGACGGCTCCTTCCTGGGTCCTGTACCAACAACCTCGGGTATACCACAGGGCTCCCCCCTGAGTACTATTTTATTCAATATTTACTTAAGGGATATTTTTGATTTAAATTTGGGAGAAGCATCTATCATAGGGTATGCTGATGATTTGGCAGTTATGATCAGAGGAAAAAGTGTAGCAGCCATGGTAAGTAATATCAATAATGCTTTAAAGCATATAAATGCACACCTTCGTGAACACAACCTGTCACTTTCCATGGATAAATGTGAGGCAGTATGGTTCACTAGAGGGAGAAAACATACCATCCCACCCCCCGTACATATTAATAATGCAATCATTGCCTTTAAAAAAGAGGTTAAATATTTGGGTGTTATACTGCAAGAAAACATGAAATGGTCACCACACATTACTAACATTACAAATAAAGCAAAAAAATCACTAAATGTATTAAGAGCACTGTGTAGGGTATGGTGGGGTGCAGATCCAAACACACTTTTGATCGCCTTCTCCGTTCTAGTCCAATCACATCTTGATTTTGGATCAATGTTTCTTAGACCATGTTCTAAGGCCGCTCTCAGTAAATTGGATGTGGTGTTTTATGAGGGATTGCGTATATGTATGGGATGTATGCGTTCCACACCCAGGGCTGCTCTTTTAGCCGAAGCATCCATATTAGATCTGGAACATAGAAGAAAACTACTGGCCCTTAAATTAATTTCAAAATTCTTAGTTGTAACAAATCATCCAACTATTCAATTTATCAACAACTTTCTATTAAAAATAATCCATAGACCGAAGTATTGGAATAAAGACAAAATACCATACCTAGTGGAAGCACTTCAACAGTATAGGCCCTATTTAAAGTTAATATATAGAGGTTCAAATTTTCCATGTTACGAAATTGATTTTCATATACTCAATAAACCTTTAAAGTCTTTTAACTGTAATTGTAAAAAAGGAGACATTATGTCAAGAATTAATTTTGAGGCCAAAACTAATAGTCTAAAATCTCAGTATACTTTCATTTTTTCTGATGCGTCAAAGTGGGACAACAGAGTTGGTTTTGGTATCTTCATTCCATCCCTAAATTATAAATTTTCGTCACGTCTTCCCAACCATTTAAGTATTTACAAAGCAGAAATAATTGCCATACATGATGCAGTAAAAACTGCCACTAATAAAAAAATTAAAAATGTGATAATTTTCTCAGATTCACAGGGGGCTATAACAAAACTCTGTAATCCTTCTTTTGCAACAAATTCTGAATATTGGGTTCTTACGACAAAAAGGCTAATTGCTGCATCTAACATGAATGGTTATAATATCCAATTATCCTGGATACCGGGTCACTCAGGTATACCTGGGAATTCAGAGGCAGATACTTTGGCCAAAATTGGAACAGATCTTAATATTCCCAGAAAAATGGTATATGACATAAAAGACATTTTAAATTTCTTAAAACAGGATATTTTAAACATTTTTAAAGATAAATGGAGAATCTTAGTCTCATCCAGACATCGTGGGTATGCTAGAGTTCAATCAACATTCACCGATAAGACATGGTATGGCAATTTAAATTATAAAGATAGGAGACACATCACAACTATAATTAGAATGCGTACAGGTCATTGCCTGACTAATGCCCATCTTTTCAAAATTAATATAAAAGATGACCCTGCCTGTGAATGCGGCATGATAGAAAACCTGAATCACATATTTTTCGGGTGCCCTATTAACTATATTCCTAATTTGGACTTATATAAGTACTTTGTATCAAAAAAGAAAATATCACCATTATCCATGACTGACATTCTATCCTCTCCGGAAGACGAAACTATAGAGATAATCATGCGTTTCATTAACATTAATAAAATCAAACTCTGAAGCTCAACTATCCAATTTCCCCGATATATCCTATAATCCTGCCTGTTTTAGTGCTTTGGTGTTGGCCTCTTATTCCATTTGTTGTAATATTAATTTGTCCTCCAATATTATTGCCGTAGATCAGATCAGATAATAAAATCAAACTCTGAAGCTCAACTATCCAATTTTCCCGATATATCCTATAATCCTGCCTGTTTTAGTGCTTTGGTGTTGGCCTCTTATTCCATTTGTTGTAATATTAATTTGTCCTCCAATATTATTGCCGTAGATCAGAAAGCCGATACAATAATAGCGAAGTTATAAGCTATATAGAAACAAGAAAAGCGCCACCACGAGAAAAGCTGTAGTTCAGTGAAGTTTTCAGAGATTCCTGCATGGCCCAGAGCCAGACAAAGTGGGGTCTCACACAAATCGGGCTGGCAATTGCCTTGCAGCAAAGCCATCAATACAACAAGACAAGACATAACCTTACTTACTTTTATCACTTCAAACACTAGTTTTACCGAAAGCGAGTTTTTTTCCAGAAATTTCCCACTGTGGTATTACGAAGCCTTTTTAAATTCACATATGTAAACAAACCGTAAATTATTTTTTGCTACTAATCAAAATATTTGAAATTTTAGTAGGAGAAAAATATATTTACTTTTATCTGCTTAGTACACCGTTGCCGTTCGGTTCTAAAAACTCATAAACATTTATATTGAACATTTATTTCCTTATTTGCGCTTATGTAATTTGAACCATTATCAGAGTAAATATTAGAAGATCTTCCTATTCTACTAATAAATCTTTTGAAACTCGCTAAAAACGCATCAGTGGTAAGGTCTGACACTAACTCAATGTGTACAGCCTTAGTATACATGCAAATAAAAATGCGAATATAAGTCTTGGTTAATTTCGTACCTCCAGTTTTTAGATTCTTGATAAGGAAAGGACCACCATAATCAGTACCTACATTTTTAAAAACTGAAAAACTATTTACCTCATTCTGGAGTAAATCACCCATTAAATAATTTAAAGGTTCTGGCTTAGTTTTAAAACAAGCTATACATACGAGCTGAAATAGGCCAATATTTTTGCCTTAATAAAAAAATTAATTATTGAACACCACAATGAAGCAAACGTTCATCTTCATTTAATAGAATTCTTTTTGTTAAAACATGATTATTTAGTAAAATAATTTGGTGTTTGCTATTAAACGGAATATTACTATTTCTTAAACGTCCACCCACCTTAAGTAATCTTTCGCGAATAAAAGGATTCAATGTTATGATTTTACTTTTATTTGGCATTTCTTTATTATTAATTAAATTCTTGTATTCTAATTGAAAACATTCCCATTGAACAGAATTGATTGCTATTATTAGAGCTGCTTCAATTTCTTCTGGTGTTAGTAGACTAGTCCTTCTCTTCGATAGTTCAACTTTACAATTATGAGAAAATCGTAAAAGATATGCTGAAATCCTTAAAAACTTGTTAAATGAAGAAAAATGCTCTAACAAATAGTTAACTATATTAAAGTTATTTACAGCAACACGAAGCAACCTTTGCTTCTCGTACATTCTGACACTGTTCAGAATTTAAAAATTCCATTCTTTACTATCTTTAAGAAGCCATTCTGGTCCAGAACACAACAACTTATTATTCCTTAAATTGTCTGCCGAGACCAACTCAAACAAATTGTGGAGTCAGTCGAACAATAGATAGCATTAACTGGAATATATATAAAATCCGAAACATTTTTCAATAAATTAGCTAGTAAAACTGTCGCACAAAGTTCCAACCTACGAAAACTTAACAATTTCAATGGTGCAATCCGTGATTTTGTACATAACAAATTACATCTGTAAGATCCAGACGACATCAAACATATTATATATATATATATATATATATATATATATATATATATATATATATATATATACCGTATAGATGCGTCACTGAAACCATTGAATTCAATATTAATATAAACTGATATACTAGCATGAGGTGGTATTCATTCAAAGAATTTAAGTTACTATAAAGTTCTAACCAAATTTTAATTAAAGCCTGGCGGTTACTCTTGGTCCCATTCAAATTGTCTTTTCCATCAATCTTACATGATTAGCTTTGCATTTATTACAATAGTACCCAATAGTCCCAATGGATCGTATATATCTGACAAATTACCGACAGAATAATACGTTTATTCCATTGACCTGGTTTAATAGAATAATCAATTTTATACCCTATAAAATCATTTTTTTTTGCTCACCTAATGGGAGTACAGCAACATCTAAATTATTATTAACTATATTTATGTTAAAATCTTTAGCTATAATTGGGATCATTTCAAAGACTACACTAAAATTCACTGTGTCTATTTGCTGTGATTGGTGGGTGGGCGTGTCTTAATTTAAAATTTGGCGGGTTTAATGTTTATTGAACTGAAAATGGGGTATTGGTAGGAAGAGGATAATATTCGTATTTTAGGATTAAGCAGACTTATTACAGTTTTATTTGAAATGTCTTTCATTTTCCTACACTAAAAATAACAAGGTACATTTGCTGTGATTGATCGGTAGGTGTATATTAATTTAAAATTTGGCAGATTTCATGTTTATTAAAATGAAACTTGGGTATTAGTACTACATATTTTAGGAATAAGCTGACTGTGTATGATATCCTAGCGCTGTTTTTTTTTTATTAAATATTTAGGTATTATTGTTTTAATTTTTTTTGTAGGCATATGCCATCTCAAGTTTAATAAAAATTATGTAAAGTCTTTCGTTTTCACTTTAAATTTTCCATTAGCTGTTTTATACAGCTAATATGTACATTTGCTGTGATTGGTCGTTATCGACATATGATTTGTGAGGTTATGTGTCTTTGTCTTATATTGGCGGCACAGTTTAACCACTTGGCGGTTTTATTTAACACCAAGCACACATAAAATTTTTTTTCTCTGTTTGGCGCTGGTTTTATCCCAACTCCAAGCTTACATAAATAATTTCAATTTAAAATTTTTCATTTCAATTGTTTTAAGAATCTGTTCGTTAGAACACCATATTTAATTATCAGAGTCTTTGTTTTAGCAAGAAATTATGGATTCCTGTACTCCATCTACTTCAACAAGCTCTGAAATTCTCTCAACGGCCTGCCACCTTTGCAGCAAAACATTTAAAAATGTAAAATTACGAAATCGTCATATCAAAAGAATGCACAAAATAGATGTATCAAAGAAGAAAATGAATCATATAATTTGTCCGTTATGTGAGCAAGAAACTATTTGTGAAAGTCATGAGAAGTTACGAAAACATCTCAATGACCACCACCAGGTGAGTATTGAACTAATAACTTTTGAATTTTATAGTAAACAAGAATATGAGACATGGAAAGATATGCAGAAAACTAAAAGAAGTTATACAATAAATAGAGTGGATAAGAGAAATGATTATAAGATATTATACTATGAGTGTAACAGAAGTAACATTAAAGGTAGGTGCAATACTTTGTTACTTGTAATAATTAAAACTTATACTTGTCTATCTTTAGGATATAAGCCCAACCATAAAATTAGGACAGAGAAATCTGGTGGATCAATTAAAATTAAAGGAGTGTGCCCTTCCAGGCTGATCTGTACACTGAGAGATCAAGGACAAGTTTCTGTCAGTTATTGGAAAACACATGCTGGACATAGAGAAGAATTAAGAACCATGCACCTCTCAAAAGCACAAGAAAAAACGATTGTAGAGAAGTTAATGTCTGGGGTGTCACCCAGCAGAATTTAAGATGATTCAAGAAAATTGGAAACACCAAAACTAGAAAGACTTGCCCTATTAACAAGTCAAGATATCACAAATTTATCCAGAAAGTATAATATACACAAAAAACGGGATCAAAATGATAAGGTAGCAACAGCCTTAAAGGTTCAGCAATGGAACGCTAACAACAAGAATTGAAGGGGTTAGAATACAAAGGGTACAAGTACCTTTGTCTTATAAAATGAGATATATGTACTCCTGAAAACTAGATACAATTATTTATTGTATCTAGTTGTATGTAATATTGAATATAATTGTAGATATCGTTAGAATACAACGGATGTAAGTGTACTTGTACCCTTTGTATTCTTACTTAATCAGCCTTGGGTGACTTTAATATACCTTACTTTTAGTACAATACTTTGAATTATTGTTTTTGTGTTCATTTGTTAATTAGCTAAAGCTAAACTAAAACGTTTTAACTAATAGATAAATATTACTACTGACGAATCATAACAATGGAGAGCGACGAAGGTAAGTTTTTTGTTAATTTTAAACAATAGTATTACACTATTCACATTTATTTTTCCTAAATTTTGTGAGGTTATTTATTTTTGTTTGCAGATCCTTACAAAACCGATGAAGATGACTCGTACCACCTTTTTGGGAGTAGTACTGATAGTGAAAGTGGTTATAGGAATAAAGCAAACTCTATAACAAATGAGGCAATGTCATCCGTAAGTAGTCTATCTTCTAAAAAAACTAGAAAACGGCAAAGGCACGAATCCTCATGGAAAATTAAAAAACGTCAAAATCTACGAACCCACGGGAAAGAGTATGTGTGCCGTAAAATGAAATTACACGAGGCCAAATCTTTAGTCGCGTATCCACATCAATGTCGTTATAAATGTACAGAAAATATATCTCAAAATGAAAGACAGCAATTATTTAATGCGTTTTTATAACTGCCATCGTACGACCATCAGACATCATTCTTGTCGTCGTGTATAAAAAAAGTAAGTGTTGCAAAAAGAAAAATGAACAGAAACATAAGCAAGGGTTTTAGTACACAAGTAGTTTTTTTGTTGCAAAAACGAGTGTGCAAGCCTTATTTTTTAAAAACGTTTGACATTTCAAACAAAATATTTACATTTGTATGCAAAAAAACCAGTGACCTTGGAATAGTTGAACCAGATAAAAGAGGTAAAGGAGCGAGCAATAGAAAGATCAGTGGAAACGACACAAAATTGATTACTGATCACATCAACAAATTTCCGAGATACAGAAGTCACTATTCTAGGAAAGACAATGCCGCTTGAAGGTATTTGTCTTCAGAGTTAAACGTACAGTGTATGTATAATCTATACAAAGAGATCTGTCTTGAAGATAATAGGACCTCAGTCAAGTTATCTTATTACAGATATGTGTTCAATAATCATTTCAATTTACGATTTCATAGACCACATTCTGATACCTGTTCCAGATGTGATAAGTACCAAAATATTATTAAACACTCAACAGATCAAAGAAATGTCGCTGAAACTATGTAAGGTTCAACTATCTGTCCACCAACGTAAAGCTGAGCTAGCCTGTGAAACAAAAAAAATAGATATAGATACCTACATATCTTCAGCAGATACCTTAGTTGTATGTTTTGATCTGCAACAAACTTTACCCACTCCGCTGATCACAACATCTAAAGTGTTTTATTTGAGGCAGTTGTGGACATATAATTTTTGTGTTTACGATTTGTTGCACAACAAGGCTCATATGTTTACGTGGTCTGAAAATATTGCTTCGAGAGAGTCACAGGCAATAGGATCGTGTCTTCTGCAGTTCATCAAGTCGCTACCACCAACCGTAACAAAACTTATTGCCTACAGTGATTCCTGTGGAGGGCAAAATAAAAATAAATACATAAGCAAATTGTTCATGTCTCTTGTACAATCTACTCACTTAGAGGAAATCCACCATAAATTTTTAGAACCTGGACACACGTATATGGAATGTGATCGTGCATTCGCTCTTATTAAACAAGCCAAAAGAAAAAATCCACAACTATTTATCCCACAACATTGGACTTCCGTTATGAAATCATCTGCAAGAAGTTTTGTTGTGCATGAAATGACTCAACAAATGTTTTTTACATTCCAGAAATTAAATACTCTAATAAACGATCCAAAACTAGATGTGGAAAAAAAGCCTCTATATTTTAGAAAGATAAACCACCTTAAATACTCTAAAGATGCTGCAATATTTTCATTTCAATTTAAACATACTCTTTAAGAGGACTTTCCGTTTTCTAAATGGGTATCCGTTTTACCAAGAGGTCGACTTTTCCTGAAATTAGAGAATATATTGTCCACAAATACCGACGATATAACGATTACCACAGCAAAGTGGAAGGATCTCCAAACACTACTAGACTATATACCACCTGTCTATCATCAGTTTTACAAGGATCTACCTCATAAGGAACAAAAAAAGAAAGAGACAAAAGCAAGAGAGTCTACAACTCGAAAGTCCAATAATGTGACAGCTTCAACTTCCAGGGTAGCGCATGAATCAGATTCTGACAACGATATGGATGATAGTGCCATAATTGACTCTGATTATGAGAATGTATAGTAAAATATGTGTTATTATGTGAATAAATTTATAATAGCCTATAGATATTTTGTTTCCACCTGTTACTAATGCTGAAATAATGCTGGAATACAACGGGTACAAGTAACTTTTTTGCATTTTTTATGGAAAAAAAGCTTTAAATTTTTAAACTACTAATGCTAGAATATATCATTTGTCTTATATTTACCTTCTTTATCGAAATTGTAATGTTTTTTTAACTGCAGATTTTACTGTAGCAAATTAAGTTTAAAGCCAGTTTACTCAATATATTGGAATTAGTACTTATACCCTTTGTATTCTAACCCCTTCAATTATGCTTTCTTATTCAAGAAAGAAGGTAAACACCAAAAATTTTTAATACCTATTACATTTATAATAATTAATCTTGTGTGGCTTCTCATGTAACAATCCTTTTTATACAAGCGATAAACATTTTTAAATAATATAACTGCTAAGTTTGTAGTTACTGGCCTTTTACATAGCTAATTTTATTGTGGAGGTGGCGATAGTTTATGGGTCAAATTTACTGCTTTGTTACCTTTCCCTCCCTCATGTAATAAATCTCACTTATCAAAATTAATAACTTTCGCCCCTTAACTAACTATAGAGTTTTAAGTTACTTTCTTTTTATCATTATTGATACAACTTTTTTTTGGTTCTTGGTCTGTTTAAGAATACTTCCCGATTCTGTTCCGTATTTTATAGTATGTTCGTCAATTCGTTGATTTTTAAAGGTGCCATGTAATGTTTTATTTGTTCCTTATATATACTCAGTATACATATATGTATTCAGTCTTCCTCTTGTTTTATGTCCAGCTGACATTTATTTTTGAAGGTATTTCATCTTCCATTCTTTCCACATGCCCCTTTTACTGAAGCTGTCCTATTTGTATGAATGTTATGATATCCAGATCCTGGTATACAATTTTCTTTTATGCGTTTATATGTGTGGTTTAAGATTTTTTCCTTGAGTCATTGCTTGGATTAGATACCCTCCATTTATGTTATCATGTTCATTTTTAACATCTATGATAAGATTGTGTTTGTTGACATTGCATTTAATTGTTTTGAGAATTTACTGTAGAAAAAAATATCTGATCTATTATTGATTTTTGGCGTCAGAAATCACATTTGTACTTGCCTAAAACTTTGTCTGCATATGATCTCATAAATTATTTTAGACAGTATCTTGCATGCTGTGTTCAGAAGCATGATTCTGTGGTAGTTTCTGTATTCCAACCAATCTCTCCTTTTTGTAATGGTACAGTATTCCATTTATCAGATAATTGTTAGTTTTTCAATAATATGTGGTTTGCTTTCAGTATCATCAAATGATATTTAGTCTGATGATGCTGCTTTATTATGTTTTAGTTTATCTATTGCTGTTCAAATCTTAGCCATTGTTGGGAGATTTTTTCTCTGTTATCTAATTGGTCAAATGTAATTTATATGGTTCATATCTCTGCTTTCTTCAATTTTTTTTTTATAATGTTCTGTCCATCTTTTTATTTCGTGTTGTTTTGTCAATGTAATGCTTGTAATCTCAGTACATCATGGTCCTAAGTTTAAATTCTGTTCTTCATTTGCTTATTTTCATGTAGGACTTTTTTGCCACTGCTCTTTTACTTAGATTTTGTAACTCTTGAAGTTGTTGTCTAGCTATACTTCCCTCCTTTTTTGTGGACTTGTTTTTCTTCCTTTCATAGCTGTTTGTCTTCTGCTTTTACTTACCTGGTCCTGTGTCACTGCTGCTTTATATGCTCTGTTTTTTTCTTTCAGTTATTTTTCTTCAAACCATTCACTTCTTTGTTTTTCCTCCATGCCTAATACTTTTTGAATGCATATTTTATGGCTTTTTTACAGGATTCCTTTTCCTCATTTATGTTTTCATGACTTGCTTTATTTTATAGTCTGTTATTGAAGATTCTTTTGTTTTGTCTTCAGAAGGTTCAGAATCTACATTTGTTCTCAGATCTATCATATCATGAGCTCAGTACTATAACTAGGTAACTCGAATTATAAGAGTCTTAAATTATCTACTTTAAAATGTAATTTATATTATAATTGACAGAGTAAGTTTAAAAAATAGAAGTAATGATTATCAAAATATTAAAAAAAAAATCAGCCTCTTAACATTTATCTCAAATTATCTCTAAACTATAAATTTTGAGTAAACTATAATTTTGGTTGTTTATTTTTATTAGGAGAACAACATGAAGTACTCAAAAAAGAAGATTTTGTCTTAGGATTTATGAATTCTGTAATGGACGATAAATTACGAAAATTCTCTAGCATAATTTGTATGGATGGAACACATGGCACTAATAAGGGAGGGATGGACTTAACAATAGTTCTCATTAAGTATGACAAAAATGCGGGTTTTCCAGTTGCATTCTTATTATCAAACAGATTGGACCAACAAGTTCAAGAAGTTTTTTTAGGTATGTATTATATGAGTACCTAGTGACAATTTATGACTGGTAAGAATAATTTTCAAAAACCTTTAGGTGCCCTCAAGAATAAGATGCAGACCGAAATTCAGGCAGATCATTTCATGAGTGATGATGATCCTAAATATTATAATGCATGGGTGAAGATAATGGGAAATCGACCAAGGAGGCTGTTATGCACCTGGCATGTTGTAAGAAGTTGGAATATTCAAGGGAAGAAGAAAATACAGGATCCAATTTTGAAAAAATAAATGAAAAATGAAATGAAGAGAATTATTAACGAAACTAATGAAGCTCGATTTATAGACTTATGCAATATATATTTACGAAAATTACAAGAAGCAAATGAGCTTAATTTTTTTAATTATCTGACAGGGTAAATAAATGTATGAAATCATACATTTTAACTCACTCTTCAGTATATTTTTTTGTAGGTATTACTTTCAGAATGAAGAGAGGATCAAAATGTGGGCCCATTGTCACAGAAGAAATTCAGGAATAAATACAAATATGGCTATAGAACCATTTAACAACTTATTAAAAACCAACCATCTAAGGAGAAATGCTGCAGTGAGAATTGAAAAACTATTGGACACAATTGACGATTTAGTGGATATAAAAATGTGGAAGAGAATTATAGACATGGAAAGACCAAATGCAAACAGTTATCAAGATAGGGTTATAGCAAAAGCACACAAAATAGCAGAAATGATGAAAGAAAAAGTGGAAGTTAAGAAGAATGTGAAGGTGGATGGGCAATTTCAGGTAAAATCCTTTAGGGATCCTAATAAATTATATAATGTTAATATAAGACAACTGTGTGAAAATGAGTCGTAAGACATTGTTTTGTAGAGTATGTAAAATTTGTATTCATCGATACCAGTGTGATTGTGCTGAATATGTGGTGAGGAATACCCTGTGTAAGCATGTGCACTTGGTAAGAATGTATGAGGAGCGTGTGGGTACTAACTCTGTTTTAGATGATGCTGCAAGGTTTTTGGGAGAAAATTCAATTATCAAATCAAGTCATGAGGAGGAAATTAATGAATTTATCAGAAAGAAACTGGAACAGAGAAATGTGATCCAGGAAAACACCATCCAACAACGTCTTCAAGACTTACAACACTTTAAAAATGTCATAGACAGCTTAGTTGACTTAGATGATGAAAGTTATACACAATTAAAAGACACAAGCATAAAAATTTTTATGAGAGATGTTGAAGAAGCAAGCGTAAGACGAAGGAAAAATTTCAGGAAGCCACTAAGGATATTACAAAGAAGCGAAAAATGGAAAAACAGCAATATTTTCCTTCAAATAAAAAAAGAAACTGATTAGAAATTAAATTTAAACAATTCTTGTAGCTCACATGTATTTTTTGTTTTTATATCTGCATTAAATTGTTATTATAGCTTTATAGGCTTATTTACAAGAAAATTTAACATTATATGTTTACTTGATTAGTAATAGTAAAATTTCATAAAATATATGTATGCATGCTTAAGTTAGGTCTGAATTTTAAATCATGTTAAGTAATGATGTTATTTGTACACTTTTATATTAGAGTTGTATTTTGAAATCAGGATGTACTGGGTCCTAGGCCAGGTTTAGAGGGGTTTTACTTTCGCCATTGCACCAATAAGGCCCCCCTCAAAGAATAAATTTTAAACATAGCTATTTAGTGTTTTATTTAATTTGCAATAGTTATTTCCAGTAAACATTTGCTTAATTTTGTTCAGAAAATTTTTCACCTGATGGTAAAACATAACTTAGTTCAAGTTTCTAGAAATAAAAGTAGATAAAAGTCAATTTGGATATATATAAGGCAAGTTGACAATAGCAATTTTTATTATAAAACAGCTAATGGAAAATTTAAAGTGAAAACGAAAGGCTTTACATAATTTTTATCAAACTTGAGATGGCATATGCCTACAAAAAAAATTAAAATAATAATACCTAGATATTTAATAAAAAAAACAGCACTAGGATATCATACACAGTCAGCTTATTCTTAAAATATATAGTACTAATACCCAAGTACTTCGCCTGTACCTTTGAGGTTTTTAAAAACACAGTTCTTCGAAATATTCAACAGAATGTCAACTGTAAACCTTTTAATAAAGATAGTAAGTCACATCCCTGGTAGACAGTAATTACTTATTCATCACTATTAATTTGTCCTTATTGCTTCAAGTTTTTGTTTGAAAGAGAAAAACTAAAAATACAAACCTCACAATTGCAGTTATTGCTAATTACAAACAAACAAATTGTTTTTTCAAAAAAGAAAGATGATCTTCATATACCTTGTACTAATTATGCATATATATTCATATAACTTTATAATATACAAAAAAAAACAATTACATACCAGTTCGACACCTAAAATATTACACAACTCTGAGTTAATTTAACAGCCACAAGTTGATTATGATTAACTAATTGGGCGCAAAATTTACCATAAAGTTCCGAAACTTATTTGATCAAGGTTTAATGGGCTGACTTAGTAATCGTCAGTAACAGAAGGTTCCGGCCTTAAATGTTAATATACCTAGGTATTTAATAAAAAAAAGAACAGCGCTAGGATATCATACACAGTCAGCTTATTCCTAAAATATGTAGTACTAATACCCAAGTGTCATTTTAATAAACATGAAATCTGCAAAATTTTAAATTAATATACACCTACCGATCAATCACAGCAAATGTACCTTGTTATTTTTAGTGTAGGAAAATGAAAGACATTTCAAATAAAACTGTAATAAGTCTGCTTAATCCTAAAATACAAATATTATCCTCTTCCTACCAATACCCCATTTTCAGTTCAATAAGCATTAAACCCGCCAAATTTTAAATTAAGACACGCCCACCCACCAATCACAGCAAATAGACCCAGTGAATTTTAGTGTAGTCTGATCAGTATCAGTATCAGTTCAGCTCTAGCAGTCGAACAGTACGGACGCGAGTCAGCGAAGTGTGCTTAGGTGGGGACGACTGACCTATTGTCAACGGAGCTTTTCAGCTCCCGGTGGGTAAGACACCGAGTGTGGCATAGGCACTTGTCCTACATATTAGCGAAAAGCGGATGCGAGGTTGTTATTAGTTAAACCGTCTGGGAGCTGTTTTTATAGGCTCCTCGCGGAGGCTACAATAGCTTCGCGTTTGCGAAGAATTCGGGATCACCTCAGTGTGTCGACAGGGATGACACTGTAAGGCCTTGACATTTGACAAGGTCGGACAGAAACGGCCCCTGCTCCTGAGGTGTGAGAAACTGGAAGAGGATCCCTGCCTGAGAAATCAGGTAGTGAACAACCGTGTGGTAGCTGGGACGACACCCAGGAAAACCGACTGGCAGCGGCCAGGCGGGACGACAAAAACAGAATCCTCTGTGTAGCAAACTTATTAATAATTTTGAACTCGTAATGTTCACTGCCGTCCGGCATAATGAGTGAAAATCTCCCCCAAAACAGTGTTGTCACACAGGTGACAACACACGAAGCAGACGATGATGACAAGTCCCAGTCATCCACCCCCTCTGTCGCAAAAGCTATTGATGTATACAACAATTTTACCGCGAATCTCAATAATCCCTTGGACAATCTTCCCTCATCTGATGACGACTCCTATTCGCCCGAGTCAGAAGATGACAAAAACAGCGAAGAAGATACGGACGATACCATATCGATATCCGCAGAAACCATCACCGACGAGGTACTAAGCCCCGAGTCGACCGAAGCCCCGCCCACATTGGACGATGACAATAATGTTGAGATGGAAGCTCCATCAAAACAATTAAAAAGACAAGGAGTCCCCGAAATAGATGAAGACAAGGAAGAGAGGAAAAGGGCAAAAGAAATGGAAGCCAGAGAAAAGGCAAACGAGCTAAGTAGGTCAGTCAATGCACTGACCGAACAAATCAAAGAGATGAAAAAGGAGATGAAAGCCAGAGAAGAAAAACTTCTAACTCAATTAAACGAGTTAAGAAGTGAAAATTAAGAAAAAGATCGGGAAGTCAAAAGACTAACCGACAAGATACTAGAGTTAATGGATGCATTAACTCAGCAACGAAATAAGGCAAAACTCCAAAGAGAGAAGGAAATTATCTTCCCGGAACCTCCACAAAAGGAGAAAACCACAAAGAATTCGGTGAAAAAAACGAATTCAAAAAAGGCAACAACCAAAGAAATTACACTCATACCCATCATAACTAATGATGACGGTATGGAGATAGAAGTCGAAGAAGACTGGCACACCGGTAACACCGATTGGAAAACTGTCGAAAGAAAACCAAAACAAAGCACAGCGGAGAAGCAAACGCAGCTAATCCAAAAGCGAAAAGAAGAAGAGATGGACAGGACCATCAAATAAAGACAAGAGAAACGACAAGCTCTTGACACCAAAAAAGTAACAACAATAAAGGAGTCGCAACCTCCTACCAAAAAAGTTGAAATAAAGAAAAAGGAGACGCAAACTCCTAATAAAAAAGTTGACGACAAGGAGTCACAACCTCCTAATAAAAAAGTTGCAGAAGAAGCGACCCTCGAGATCACTCTCGAAGTAGCAGTCTCTACTCCTAAACAGCCCAAACCACCGGCGATAATTCTGAAATCGGTTAACGAACATCAGAAGATACTGCAGCAAGCTGCAGCCATGAAGATAATCTCGGCAAATAAATTTGCCAGATCAGGAAGGTCTATTGTCATACAAACAAAGACCAGAGAAGACTACCTAAAAATGGTAAGACTTCTTGAGACATACAGCCCAGCAGTAGATTTTATCGCGTATCCTATAGATACCGATAAAATGAAGAGAGTCATAATAAGAGTATTATCGGCAAAAACCGATACCAATCTAATCCTCAACGAAATCATCAGCAAAGGAGTAGAGGCGACTAAGGTCATAAACATGATCTCGAAAAAGCCAGACAAGAAACCCCTCCCAATGTTTTTGGTAACCATTAAAGCAGAAGAGGACGCAAAAATAAAAAACATTTCTGACCTATGTTACATGAGGATCAGCGTAGAGGACGAAATGAAAATAAGACATGAAACAATACAATGTTTCAATTGTTAGGGATTCTACCACAGTTCAAAATCTTGCCACTGTGGTTCGAAATGCGTGAAGTGTGGAGAAAATCACCTTAGTATCGAATGCGAAAAGGACAGAGCAACGGAGCCAAAATGCGCTAACTGCGAACAAGCGCATACAGCGAACTATCGTGGATGCCCAAAAGCTCCCAAGAAGAAAGCGGCCCCACAACAACAAAGGGCAAGGGTAATCAACAACAGCAACACCAATAAAGGTGTTAGCTACGCTCAGGCTACTAAACAGCCTGAAAGCGTGTCAAACGAAACAACAGCCATAAATGAAGCAGCAGCACTCATCACCAAATTCAACGCCGATTTAAATGCCAAAATGGCACATGTCACCAACATGTTAGATCAGATGCAACAAGTAATGACAGCCATAGGAAACATAGGTCAGAAATGTTAGTATACCAAACGGAAGATCTTCGCATTGGGTCATGGAACTCCGGCGGAATATTCAAAAAAATCAACCTTCTGAACGAAATAATAAATAGATTAGAGCTCGATATCGTAGCCCTACAAGAAACCAAATTAGTGGAAAGAAAGAAAACAAAATTTTCCGGCTACGATATCTACAGGACGGATCATAGAGCGTTATCAGGAGGAACAGCCATACTTGTGAAAAAAGATATCGAACACGAACACATCCCAACACCAGATGGACTGGTCACAATGGAAGCCACACTCATAAGACTAAAAGCCAACAACGACTCACTAAAAATAGTGTCTATTTTTCCGATCCGAACAACAACGGACGACGACTATGCAACCATCTCGAAAACAGACCAAATACGTACGTGATCGGAACAACAGAGCCGACATGTTTTCACGGACAACTTCCTACTTACCCAGACATTGCAATCCTACACAACGTGGGTCAACAATATGAGATACACTCTCTAAACGAAGGCGATTCGACACACAACTTAATCGTCCTGACCCTGGGCGCAATAGAGACAAACTGTTTGCAGCCCCACAACAGAAAAAAGACAAGTTGGCCAAACTACGGAAGAATTGTGAGCGAGAACATCGGTAATATCCCCACAATCAACAACATAACAGAATTAGAGGACAGCGTAATAAAACTAGAAGAAACAATTATCAACGCTATCGATGCCAGCTCCAAAACCGAAACTATAACTAGACAAAAAGGAAGATTTAGGGACATAAGTATAGAACTTAAAAACTTAATCAAGCAGAAAAACCGGAAAAGAAGAAGAGCCTACCGCACTAGAACGGTAGAAGACAAAAGGACTGCAAATAGCTAGACAGGGAAGTGAAAAAACAACTTCAAAATCATCGAAATGAAAGCTGGGACTCCTATATCGAAGAGTTAAATCCAAACAAATCTGCGTTCTGGAAACTATCAAAAATCCTACGAAAAGCCAAAAATCCATACCCCCTCTACATGCAGTAAACGGGATTGTCCACACAGAAATCGAAAAAGCAGAAGTCCTAAGAGACGAAATAGAAAGGGCGTGTAGAAACAACGAACACCCCAACGAAGATATAGATTTCGAAGAAGAGGTAGAGAGGACAGCAAGAAGACTAAAAAGGACAAAAGGCAGAATAGGGATACTTCATACATCTACCGAAGAAATAAAAGAACTCATAAAGCAGACTAACGCCAAAAAAGCCCCAGGTCCAGACAATATCACAAACAGGGCGCTGAAAAACCTACCTACAAAAGCTATTGTTTATATTACCAACATCATGAACAATATACTGAAACTAAGATATTTTCCAGACAGATGGAAGGAAGCTCACATAATAATGATTGCTAAGCCAGGGAAAAATGGCACATTTCCTCAAAATTACAGACCAATCAGCTTACTATCATCAATAAGCAAGATTGCGGAAAGAGTAATTCTAAAAAGACTGAACAAAGAGTCTCAAGCATTACACACCATTCTAGAAGCTCAATTCGGTTTCAGAAGCGAAAACTCCTGTGAATTACAGGTATTATGACTTACAGAATTCATAACTAAAGGATTTAACGAAAAAGCATACACAGCAACCGCATTTCTGGACGTCAGTAAAGCATTTGACAGAGTCTGGCACAAGGGACTCATTTACAAAATGAATTCATTGGGATACAGCGAGGCGATGACATGTCTCCTTGCGTCATACCTTGCTAACAGAAGGTTCCGGATTCGTATAGGGGCAGCCCTGTCTGAAGTCGGAGCCCTGGAAACGGGTGTGCCTCAGGGTGCTGTGCTATCGCCATACCTGTATACCATCTATACGGCCGACACGCCAACAGAACCCGGATCTCTGTTAAGTCTTTACGCAGACGACACAGCAATAGCGGTTAGCTGGAGAAACCCGGATCATGCAGCTAATCATCTGCAAAGAGCACTAAATAAATTTTAACGATGGTGCATAAAATGGAAAATAGCCTTAAACCCAGACAAAACTCAGGCTGTAATGTTTAGTCACAGAAGAAGTGTACCAAACCGTGAAATCACGATAGACAACACCCCAGTAGAATGGACCAACCAGGCAAGATACCTAGGAGTGTTACTCGACAAGAAGCTAACATTCACGGAACATATCAATCAACAGGTATACAAAGCCAAAGCGCTGAAAAGTCAGCTCTCAACGCTCATAGGCAGAAGAAACAAACTAAGATTTAAAACTAAAATCAGGGTTGCAAACAGCATCATCATGCCAGTCTTAACGTACGCCTCAGCAGCATGGGGACATACCTGCAAGTCGAACAGAATGAAGATTCAGAGATCTCAGAATCAAATCATACGAGACGCCTTAAAAATACCAAAATACGTACCTCTAAGGTACGTATTCAGAGACTCAGGACAAACCAGGATCCTACGGACGCTAGACGCAAGAGCATATGATATATTTAATGGACTAACAAACCACCCTAGTAGAATGCTAAGAGAGCTGACGAACTACAACGAAAACATCAGGAAGGTACACAGAAGACCAAAGCAGCAAATAGCAAGATATAGGGAGAACCCAAACGAACAATAAAGGATGTAATGGTGCATAGTCGTCAAAACCTCAAGATGAAGAAAGATAGGAAACCGACCAAAAAAATCTCTGGCGAGAGGGTACGCTTTTTCTTTTAGGTTTTTAGATTTTTAGGTAGATATAAGTCCAATATACACCGGGGTGAGTGAGAGCAGTATACACTTGGAAATGCTCACCCCATGACACGCACACAAATAGGATTAAGGAAAAAAAAAAAGGAAAGAATCACTGTTGATCAAGCAAGCAAGTTGATCACTGCGTGTGTGTGTGTGTGTTTGCCTCCTTTGAGTCTGCAAATAATTTCTTGAAATTGACAATCATCTTCGTCTACCATAACTTGACGATACATTTTTGAGATATCACTGCTTATTAGAGATAGTGCAAGCACTCCTGACCACGGCGCAGTAGACGAAATTTGGTTTAGTCCCCACTTCCATGCGAAACGCATTGTACTGTGCACTGTATAATTCCACTTACAATAGAACCTTTCTGCCTTTACGTGAATTTGACTCCGCCTTCGCGCAGCTCCATGGTCAGGAGTGTTTGTTTTACCTATACTAGAGACTGGATTATATGCAAAATACATGTGCATATATATGCAGCATATTTGTGGGTTTCTTTATAAATGCATATGCATTTCACATTTACTTGATTAATAGCATATTACATAGCAGGTATTAGGTAAAGTAACTACGAAATAGTTTTATTACAAATATCTACTAAATCTACAAGTTTTATTGTTTGGAAAAACCCATCTGGGAATTATTTATCAAAAGAATAGGCCAACATGCAGGTAGGTATTATACAGTAAATTGGTTTTTAAATTCTATTTACCAGCTGGCAAAGCATTTTGTGATTGTGAATATTGTTCTTATAAAATAAAAATAATTTCTTTTTTAAAAATAAACAAAAATCAAGTCTATTGCGGAGTTGGGTTGGTGGCAACAAATGAAGATTATAGACAATGAAAGTGTGTTCTGTACTATTTGTGATAAAAAGGTGAGTCTACTTTTATTTTAACGATTCAAAAATTTAATTTAAAATCTCATTTTTGCCAGAAAATCGGTATACCTATAGTAAACATGTAACAGTTTGACTATTGGAGGTAGTTTTATTTATTTTTACGCACAACAGGCCGTTAAGGCCTAGGGCATTTTTTTTAAACATAATCCTAATATTAACTAATTACAATTATTTTAAACAAAACTTTAACTTAAATATGTATATACAACATTCCTAACTCCTCTGAAGGACCTGGTGGACAATATTTCTCCATTCGCTTCTATTTTAGGCTTTTCTTTTCCAGTCCCTCACCTTCACGTGTTTAAGGTCTTCCTTTACTAATCCACCTCGTTCTGGGTCTACCTCTTCTTTTGGGGCCGATTAGTTTTCTGGTTATTACTAGTTTAGGCATTCTGTTTGCTGCCATTCTTTCCACATGTCCCAACCATCTGATTCTTTGTGACTTGATGAACTTTGGTTCATCAAGGTTCTTTGTATAAAGCCATTAATTCATTGTTGGTTCTTCTCTCCCAACCATCTTCTATCTTCTGTCCTCCGAATATGCGTCTCAATATTTTCCTTTCCCATCTTTCCAGAGTGTCCTCTTGCTCCTTGTTTAATGTCCATGTCTCACCGGCATATGTTACTGTGGATCGAATTACTGTTTTATATATTCTGAGTTTACCTTGTCTAGAAACGTATTTTGAGTTCAGTAGGGCTCTTAAACTACCTAATTTTTTATTCCCTTTTGCTATTCTGGCTTCGAGCTCCCATTTCTCTTTTCCATTTTCATCGAAAACTACACCCAGGTATTCAAATTTGTCCACCCTTTTAAAACTGTAGCTTTTACCACTTACAGATCTCACACTAAAGTCTTCTTTTTTCCCTTCTGTCCCTCCCATAATCATATATTTGGTTTTGTCTTCATTTAGTTCCGATCCGAATTTCTGTGATTCTTCAATGATTTTCTTCACAACTCTTCTTAATTCTTTCTCGGTTTTTGCTAGGATCGTTAGATCGTCAGCATATGCCAAGCACTGGTATTTATTTTTCATAATCGTTTCTTCCACCTTCATGCTGCATTTTCTGATTACAGTTTCTAACACTAAGTTGAATATTGTAGTGGATAAAAGATCTCCCTGTCTCAAGTCTTTTGCAACCGTAAATTGATCTGATATGTGACCCTGCCAAGCAATTAGATCAAACGTTGAGTTATTTAGTGTTATTTTACCTAGCCGGATTAGTTTCTTTGTTATACCCAAATGTTTCATTGCTCGATACATTTTGACTCTATCGACTCTATCATATGCTTGTCTAAAATCCACAAAAA
Organism: Diabrotica undecimpunctata; assembly: GCF_040954645.1. Lineage (NCBI taxonomy): Eukaryota > Metazoa > Arthropoda > Insecta > Coleoptera > Chrysomelidae > Diabrotica > Diabrotica undecimpunctata. Next base: position 7,169,744 of record NC_092813.1, read on the forward strand.
AAATGCAGGGGAACTTTACCTTCATAACAAGTCGTTTGTATGTCCTTTAATGAGAAGATTTGGTCTACAGTAGATCTGTCCTTTCTAAAGACGGCCTGATACTCATGTAGGATTCTTTCCGTATAGCGATTTAGTTTATTTCTCAATTATTTCTCAATATTTTTGCCACGATTTTGTATACCGTGTCTAGTAAGGCTATACCTCTATAGTTGTCAAACTTAAATTTGTCTACTTTTTTATGCAGAGGGCATATGCGGGCCTCATACCACTCCGATGGCATTATTTCCTTTTACCATACTTGCACTAGTAGCTGATATATTTTTTTTTTGTAGTTGTTCTCCACCAAACTTCTCGAAGTTGCCTTTCAACTATCGCATCTTCTCCAACCGTCCAGTTGTCTACTGCTTCGTGCTCCACCTAACCATTTAATAATTCTTCAAAATGTTTTTTCCATTCCGTCACTATTTCTGCCGGATCGCTAATTAAATTTCCGTTTTTACCTTTCATATAACTACAGTGGCTTTGGTAACCTTTTCCCATCTTTTAAACTTCTGGGTAGAACGACCTCACCTCTTTGTTTTTAAACTTCTCTTTTATCTCTTTTAATTTCAACTCATTGTGGTATCTCTTTTTCCTTCTACACAGAGCTTTCAATCTTCCTCGAATTTTTCTATATTCTTGTTTTTTACACTCTCTATTATCTGTTAATATTTGTTGTCTGATCTTCTTCTTTTCCTTTGCTATCGCCTGACACTCTTCTTCAAACCCATCTTTGTTTGTACTTCTCTTGGAGTCGCACTTAACTATTTTCTCGCTAGCTTCTCCTACGGCAGATTTAATTTATTCCCAGGCTTGATGTGTCTGTAAATTTTGTTCACATTGTTTTAGTCACATTGTAGAATTTTATTTATTTTTTTTAGTACGGTTTTTTAGGCGGTAGTTTTAGTTTCGAGAGAAATGATATAAGTTATCTTAAAAATGTGAAGTCTATATTATTGCATTAGACTCCTATTTACTAAACAGTTTTATTACAGATTCCATGTGAAAAAAAATTTCAAATTTCCCAACACCTGAAAACGGCTCTCCACCAATATAAATTATCTAAGGACTTCAAGAAATCACGCCAGCAGCTTCTACAGAACAACATTATTCAAAGTCGTCACACATGGACGGGACAAGAAATGTTTGCAAAAGATGTATGCAATTTTTTTGTAAGTTGCAATATCCCACTGTATAAATTGGATAGAAGGTGTGTCAAAATTTTTTGAAAACATATTGTAAAGTTGAAAATAAGTCAGTACAGGTACCAAGTTCTTCAACTACTCGCAAGAAATATGTGAGGGCATTTCACAAAGACGTTATTGAAGGTATTAAAAGCCGGGTAAGAGATGAATATCTGTGGATACCTGTCGACGAGACTACTGACGCCAAGGGTCGGCAAATCGCGAATTTAATTATTGGAGTTTTAAACAGTTCAGCTAATGACTCCAACAAGTCGTATTTAATCAGCGTAAAATGTTTAGAAAAAACCAACTATGCAACAATTGCTCGATTTGTTAATGAATCTTTGACAAATTTCTTTTTACCGAATGAAGTACCTTCTAAAAAAATTTTGCTACTAGTTAGCCATGCCGCTTCCTACATGGTTAAAGCTGTTACTAGTCTTAAGACTTTTTTCCGAATTTGATTCATTGTACATGCTTAGCGCATGGTTTAAACAGGGTGGCAGAGAAAGTTAGACTCGAGTTTCTAAATGTAAACACTTAATTCAACAATGTAAAGAAAGTATTTTTAAAAGCACCATTGCGAGTAGAATTATATAGGGAAATGCTTTCTGATATCCCTTTGCCACCGGAACTAGTGTTGACTAGATGGGGGACGTGGTTGAATAGTGCCATATTTCTTGCAAATAATTATATTGATATAAAAAATATCAAATTTAGATCCTTCTTGTTGTATTGCTGTTCAGAAATGTCAAAATATTTTTAGTGAGAATTCTGTTTAGAATGAACTGTCCTATATAAAAGCAAATTTTGACATAATTCTAAACTCAACTACAAAACTAGAGAGTCAAAAATTATCTTTAAATGATAGTATTTGCATTGTTGATTCTGTCAAAGAAAGAATGGTAAACCTTTTAGGGACAATTGGAAAAAAAATTTAAGATAAATTTAGTGAAGTTTTAAACCGAAATGAAGGCTTTTCTTTATTGCGATCAATAAATAACATAATCAATGGAAGCTTTAACAAAGTTATTAATATGGATCCCTCGCTAGTGTCAAATTTTAAATTTGCGCCAACTAGATCCTGTGATGTTCCTCATATAAACACATATTAACTGATAGAAGGCATAATATTCCTCTTGAAAATATTGAACATTTTATGATTATATACTGTAACAGCAAGAACGAGGACATTTTATTGTGAATTTTCATTTACATTTTTTATTAAATGTAGTAATAAATAAACACTCTCTAAGTTATACTATAATTTTATTTCTCACAAAATCTCAAGCCCTAAAAATTAAAAAATGTTTTTTTTTAAAGTGCATATATAAATGCATATTGCATATAATAAAGGTATATTTGGTTACTTTTTAAGTACATGTTGCATGCATATGTTAACCATTTTTTAGAGCATATAATCCAGTCTCTACTTATTGTATACTTTTGTGGATAAAACCCTTGGGAGAATTAAAAATATATATTGTTGAAGAGATGGGCCTATATCATTGTTTAAATAGGACTAGTTAGCCAACGCAATGTATAAATTTGTTTGATTCTAATTGAGACAGTCACTAGATGTCACCACTCTTTCTGTCTCAATAGATTTTAATATACCATTGTTTGTTTGATATATGTTATACTAGATGGTGCCATGTGAAAAAGTTAAAGACTAAACTAAACGTCCATTTTTGATCCCCTGAATTAAATTCACCAGCGTTGCAATATTTCACTGACATAGTACTGAATCATTATTCATTTAAAATAGATCACTAGATTTACTATCAACTAGTAAATAGGTATATCGTGTCAACTAAAATTGTATATAAAAATACTGTGGCTTTTAAATCTTCCTAATATATCTAAATAAGTTTAAAGAATTTAAATATTTTAGAAGTGTAGGAGAAGGAAGTGTATTACAAAAATTTGGTCCGAGGTAAGTAAAACATTTTAATCATATGTGTTTAAAACATAAAAAAACATTTGTATGAGAAATGAAAAAAATTAGGTATTTAGAAATAAATGTTACTGGATAATACATACATTCGATAATATTTGAAAGAAAGTGATTTTAAATTAAAATAATGTTACTTCCATAATAAATAAATGGTTTTTTTACAGATGGCTGGAAATATTTGTTGTTATAACAAATGTGGTTTATCACCATACAAAATTAATGGTTTAAGAATGTTTAGATTTCCGACAAAAAATCCTTCGGCTTGTCAAACATGGATATACACTCTGGTAAGTAAATAGAAACTTTTTTTATATTCTTGTATTTTACACCGTTTCCGTTACGTAATTAACTTAAAAAAATGTTTGTTTTTTTTTTCATTCCTCATTTTTTATTATCGCCAGGGTGCACGAGTCATATTCGAGATGCATTAATTTGAATTTTACGTTTTCGTTGTTATTATAATTATGATATAATAATCTTCGGAAAAACAAATTAGTGAATAAATATCAAGTTAATAAACATAAACAAAGCATTAGATATTTAAATATGTATTTCTTTAGCTATTTTTAGTTACTGTATAGAAAAGAAGAAATAACTTCATCTTTATAGGAGAACTAATTTATAAAGCCTTCCCCCGTAAAGCCATCCGGTAGCAAAGGCAAGCCTAAAGAGCCGGAAAGAATCATAACAACCAAAGAACCTGCAGGTTGGACACAAGTCCAAAACAAGAAAGGAAAAAAGACAGGCACCACTACTGAGAAATCAGACAGTAGTGTGAAAACAAAAATAAGCGTCGCCGAAAAGCAGACACAGATAATAAATCAGCGGAAAGAAATCGAATTTAACAAGGCTGCGAAAGAGGCTCATGAAAGAAGCCAGAAAAAGAAAACTGCCCAAAATAACTTGAGCAAAAATAGCCAAGTTGAAAAAGAAAACGACGTACCAAAAGACTCACCGCAAACAAGCGAGGAGCCTATAGTAAAAGAGCCGAAACCACCGGCGATAATCCTAAAAACTGTAGGAGAACACCAAAAAATCCTGCAGAGAGCAGCCAACCAAGGCATAATATCAGTCAATAAGTTTGCACGTTCAGGCAGATCGATTGTTATTAACACAAAAACCAGAAAAGATTACCTAGGAATGGTACACATCCTAGAAGAACACAGTCCAAAAGTAGAATTCATCGCATATCCCATAGATAGCGATAAACTAAAAAGAGTCATTATAAAAGGGCTATCTGCTACTACTAGCACAGTAGCAATTAAAGACGAACTATACAATAAAGGAATAGAAGCAACAAGGGTGATCAATATGATCTCCAAAAAAGCTGATAAAAAAGTACTGCCACATTTCATCGTCACCCTCAAAGAGGAAGACGTTGCAAAAATTAAAAAAATATCTGATATATGCTACATGCGCATCTATGTGGAGGATGAATTCAAAATCACAAAAGACACCCTACAGTGTTATAACTGTCAAGGGCTCTATCACAGCTCAAAGGCTTGCCATTGCGGATCCAGATGTGTAAAATGCGGAGAAAACCACATCAGTAACGACTGTGAGAAAAGCCGGGAAACCGACCCCAAATGTGCAAACTGTGGTGAAGCGCACACAGCAAATTATAGAGGATGCTCTAAGGCCCCCAAAAAGAAAACACCTGCCCCAACAAGACCGGTAGGAAGACCCATAAACAGCGCTCCAATCAACAAAGGAGTCAGCTACGCACAGGCAGCGAAAAAATCCGCTGAAACCACCTCAGAATCTCCAGCACAACCACAAGAAGTGTCGGTACAGGACGCAGCTACTCTCATCGCAAACTTCCATACAGAGTATAATAACAAAATGATGGAAATGATGTCCATGATGGACAAAGCAACAAAAATGATGACTGCATTTGGAGAAGCCGTCCGGAAATGTTAGCAAACCAAAACGAAGATCTACACATTGGTTCATGGAATTCCGGCGGAATATTCAAAAAGATCAACCTTCTGGATGAAATAATAAACAGATTAGAGCTCGATATCGTAGCCCTTCAAGAAACCAAACTAGTGGAAAGGAAAAAAACAAAATTTCCAGGCTACGATATCTATAGAACGGATCATAGAGCATTATCAGGAGGAACAGCTATATTAGTCAAAAGGGGACTCGAACACGAGCACATCCCAACACCAGACGGACTGGTGACAATGGAAGCCACAATTATTCGACTTAAGGCCAACAACGAAACACTAAAAATAGTGTCAGCTTACGTTAGACCACATGATCCGATTTTCAACGAAGATTTGAGCCTAATACTGAACTCAGAAGAGCCAACTATAATTATTGGAGACCTAAATGCTAGATCTCCCAATTGGTTTGACAGGACGACCAACCGAAACGGAAGATATCTCTGCAACCATCTCGAGAACAGACCGAACACATATGTCATCGGACCAACAGAACCGACATGTTACCACGGAGAACTCCCTACGTATCTCGACATTGCAATCCTACACAACGTGGGTCAACAATACGAGATACACTCTCTAAATGAAGGCGATTCGACACATAACCTAATCGTCCTGACCCTGGGCGCAACAGAATTGAACTATTTGCAGCCCCACAACAGAAAGAAAACAAGTTGGCCAAACTTTAGAAGAATTGTGACCGAGAACATCGGTAACATCCCAACAATTAATAATATTACAGAACTAGAAGACAGTGTAATAAAACTAGAACAAGCAATAAACAATGCTATCGATGCCAGCTCCAAAACCGAAACAATCACAAGACAAAAAGGAAGATTCAGGGATATAAGTATAGAACTTCAAAACCTAATCAAAGAGAAAAACCGGAAAAGAAGAAGAGCCTACCGCACAAGAACGGTAGAAGACAAAAGGATTGCAAATGAGCTAGACAGGGAAGTGAAAAAACAACTTCAAAATCATAGAAATGAAAGCTGGGACTCCTATATCGATGAGCTAAATCCTAACAAATCCGCCTTCTGGAAGTTATCTAAAATCCTCCGAAAGGACAAGAAACCCATACCTCCCCTACATGGAGTAAACGGGATTGTCCATACGGAAATCGACAAAGCCGAAGTCATGAAGGATGAACTAGAAAGGGCGTGTAGAAACAACGAAGACCCCGACGATGACATAGACTTTGAAGAAGAGGTAGAAAGAACAGCGAGAAGCCTTAGAAGGAAAAAGGGCAGAATAGGTATTACACATACATCTCCCGAAGAAATAAAGGAACTTATAAAAATGACATATGCCAAAAAAGCCCCAGGACCCGACAACATCACAAATAGGGCGCTGAAAAATCTACCAACAAAAGCTATTGTTTATATCACTAACATAATAAACAACATGCTAAAACTACGATATTTCCCAGATAGGTGGAAAGAGGCACACGTAATAATGATTGCAAAACCTGGTAAAAACGGCACATTTCCGCAAAATTACAGACCTATCAGCTTATTATCATCTATAAGCAAGATAGCGGAAAGAGTCATACTAAAAAGACTCAATGAAGAATAACAAATGCTAGGAACCATACCAGAGGCTCAATTCGGGTTCAGAAGCGAACACTCCTGTGAATTACAGGTACTACGACTTACAGAATTCATCACCAAAGGATTTAATGAAAAAATGTACACAGCTACAGCTTTTCTGGACGTCAGCAAAGCCTTCGACAGAGTCTGGCACCATGGACTCATCTATAAAATGAATGAATTTGGTTACAGTGAGGCGATGACATGCCTCCTTGCGTCATATCTTGCCAACAGAAGGTTTAGAGTTCGAATAGGGGCAACCCTATCCGAAGTCGGGACCCTGGAGGCGGGTGTGCCTCAGGGAGCGGTGCTGTCGCCGTACCTGTACACCATCTATACGGCCGACACGCCAAAAGAGCCAGGCTCTCTGTTGAGTCTTTACGCTGACGACACAGCAATAGCTGTTAGCTGGAGAAACCCGGATCATGCAGCTAATCATCTGCAAAGAGCACTAAACAGATTCCAAAGATGGTGCATAAAATGGAAAATAGCCCTAAATCCAGATAAAACACAGGCTGTAATGTTTAGTCACAGAAGAAGTGTACCAAATCGCGAAATTACAATCGAAAACACCCCAGTAGACTGGACCAACCAGGCTAAATACCTAGGGGTACATCTAGATAAGAAGCTAACGTTCACTGAGCACATCAATCAGCAAATACGCAAAGCCAAAGCGTTGAAAAGTCAGCTCTCAACACTTATTGGAAGGAAAAGTAAACTACGATTTAAAACCAAAATCAGGGTTGCGAATAGTATTATCCTGCCAGTCCTAACATATGCATCCGCTGCGTGGGGACACACCTGTAAAACAAACAGGAAAAAGATACAGACTACTCAAAATCAAATAGTCAGAGATGCCCTTAAGATACCAAGGTACGTACCCTTGAGATATGTATATAGAGACTCAGGACAAACAAGAATCCTACGCACGCTAGACGAGAGAGCATATGAAATTTTTAACGGACTAAGAAACCACCCCAGCAGAATGTTAAGAGAGCTGACTAACTACAATGAAAACACAAGGACGGTACACAGAAGACCAAAACAACAGATAGCTCGATATAGGGAGAACCCGAACGAATAAATAAAGAATGAGATGGTTGCAAGAAGAACGAACAAAGAAACGCAGTCAATCAGAAAACACACCAAAAAAAAACTCTGGCGAGAGGGTACGCTTTTCTTTTTTTAGGTTTCTTTTTTAGGTTTTTAGGTTTTTAGGTAATTATAAGTCCAATATACACCGGGGTGTGTGAGAGCATTATACACTTGGGAATGCACACCCCAATACACGCACACAAATAGGATTAAGGAAAAAAGGAAAGAATTGTTGCCCAGGCATTTTATAGTCCCGACGCCACAAGGAAGTCCACAAAAAAAAAAAAAAAAAAAAAATGTGTTTTCTGATTAAATAACGTAAATTCATATTGATACATTCATACTTTTCATTAAACCGTTTAACGTAAATTTACCTTATATAGCAAATATAGAAGGGGCCCGCCAGGCCTTCTATATACCGCTCCGCGGACTAGGCCCTTAAGGCAGATCGAAATGAAAGATCTACTCGCGAAATCCGAGCACTGAGGTCATGTGCGGCATGCATGGGCTTGGTGGCCGGACCCCTCTCGGGTGCTCAGCCGGCGAGGAGAACAAAATTTATTTTACCAAATCGACGGCTGAGTGACCGAGCACACACTCTTTTCCGGACATAGAGTCATCAGCTCAGGCTGATGGCTCTATGGTCGGAACACACGCTCTTTTTTCTTTTTTTTAGGGACTCAAGTCCCGACGTAAAGCTAGAGTAAAATCAATTGAGTCAGTAAAGTAAATAGGGAGAAAAGCCTAGATGTGGCTACCCCTACAGTTAGGTGGCATAACCACATTCACTAAAAACCGAGGATGTCCTATTACCCAGGGCATCTTAAGTAAATTTCAGATCATAAGCCTCCTCACGTAAGTCACACGATGAGGAGGGGTGGTGAAAAAGCCTGGGGGTCAGATAGGTACCACTTCGACTAGCGGGGTGTGACCGGTCTGATCTTCGGACATGTGGATCCAATTCTTACATTGGTATACACATGTTCCTAGGGGAGGGTTGATCACTGCGTGTGTGTGTGTATGTGTGTATAGATCTCAAAAAGTTCTTCCATTTGCGAGTTTCTAAATTAAAATATATAAAGAATTCACTAAAATAGTTGCAAAAAACCCTTGATTTTGCAGAAATTTATAAATTTTAATAACTTTGTTTTTGCATAATGGTATGTAATGTAACTATTTCTTAATATTGTTCTGAAGGTATTTTCTTGTGAAAATACAAACATTAGTTTGTTTAATTAATTACTAATGTTTGTATTTTGATAACGATTTCCGAAGTGGAAATTGAAACGTCAATAAACGTATTTTAACCTTTAATTGTGGCTTATTCCCATTTAAATATTAATTAGTAATGTAACTAATAAAAATAGTGACGATTTGTTTATCATGGAAAGCGATTATTTAAACAACTTTTTGTTGAGCTACCCCAGTTTAAAAAAAAAATAATGTTTTACGTGCCACAGAAGCCAAGATATTGCAAATTTTGCAAGCGCGCTTCATTTTAAAAAAGTTCAAATCTAAAAAAAAAAAACGAGCTCTGATGGTTCTCCATTCTACTTATCCGAAGCGGTATTTTACGAATACCATCATTTTAACGGGTTATAAATGTTTACTTCTTTACCGCATATGCCATGTGAGTTGGATCGCACAATTCAGTTCTTCATTTAGAGTCCCTTCAATTTTCAGCTCTTATTGTTAATAGACAATGGAAGTATGATTTTAAGAATAAAATGCTTTGGTTTTAAATATAAAATGCTCTCTTGGCTTGTAATGGTCATAGAAGATTCTGTTTTTTTTAGAAAGTGTGTTTTTCACCAGTTTTTCATTGAGCATCTATATGCTTGTTGCAAGTTTGTGGCATAAACGATATCAAAGTTATTAGTTATTATAAATGTTTATAAACAGATTAAATAACCTATAAACTATTTGCTATGATTGATATTTAGCATTATTTCAAGGAGCTATGTTACATGTCTTTGCGCAAAAAAAAACTACGCAACTGTTTCGGTTAATATCTTAACTTTCATGTATTTTAATTTGGATACTCTCAAAAATTACATAACTTTTTAAACTCTAAAAAAGCTGAAAAAATCTTAAACAGATATTTAAAGTCTCTAAAAGATATATATATATATATATATATATATATATATATATATATATATATATATATATATATATGTTAGATCACTAATCACTTATTTGACTTTTTAAAAAAGAACTTTATTTGTTACAAATTAAATATTAAATAATAGTACAAAATTAAATTAATTTATAATGACTAAAAACTGGACTGGTCGAAGTTGCAGCTAAAAGTGATTCCGGCATCTGAGAATGGTAATTTATAGGTTTGGTATGAAGTGCTGAATTGCTGTTCCCATGAATATTGGCCAACGGTTCGTACAAAGTTCTAATGCGTGCTCAGCGGTTTCTATGGGAATGGGATGATGAAATCTGAAGTCGGCGAACTTAAGCTAGTTCAAGGTTAATATTTTCTCATATAACAGCTCCCCTTATTAGTGAAAAGTCAATGCCATTGCTTTGACTTTTACAGAGTAATTGGTGTTTCTGCTTCGCTTTCCTGTTGGACATTGGGTCTTCTTCTGAAGGAGGTTAAGCTTTGAAGTTTCTGTCTAATGGAATTTCTGCGTGGTAGTGGAGTTGGAGGCTGATCCTGGGACAAGGAGATTGCAATTTTTGGGAATATTTTGGTTCGGTATTTGCAGAAAAGGTATAAGATAACTAGGATAATAATCAGGGATAAGGTTGATATAGTGAATAAGGGTAGATGTTCCTCAATGAATGATTGGCTCATAATATGGTCCAGTTCTTCTGAATATTGGTCCAATTTGTGTTGTGCAATATTTAAGTCATCTACGTTGATTTTACTGAGTTTTAGTGGTTTCAATTTTGATAGGTGACTCTTTGTCTCAAAATGGTCACAGCATCTGTAGGGTACGTTAACTGGGTGACTTCTATACGTGATATTTGTATATTTCTCAATTTGGTCTCTAGCATGAATTCTGGTACTGCCAATGAATGCAATACATTCGGGAATTAATCTTAAGATTGAATTTGTTTTTATTATTTGTGTAGTGACGTCTTTCCTTGCACATTTGATTGTTACTGGTAATGGATCGGAAATGGTTAGTAACCATAAATTTCGGTCAATTTCTTGTACATTGTAACCTTGTGCCAAAAGCATGGACATCTGGCAAGTTTTTGGTAAGTTGCTGAGAGGTTTCAAAAGCTGGGCTTCACATATAGCATCTGTGTCTATGGGATACGGAAGAATGTCTGTACACATTCTTTGGTTTTGACTGATTTGTTTGCATTTTTCGGTGTCCATGGGTAAGACATATGAAATTGAATCATCATCTCGCGCTATGTATTTATGAACAGTTGAAAGTATATGATGAAAACCAGTTTGATTATCTAATATTGGTATTGAATATAATTGATACAAGGTGAATATTTCGGGATCAACTAACGGAATTTCGAGAACGAAAACAATTTTTGAATCAAGCTGATAAGCTTGCAGTTTTATTATGTCAATATACTGAGCTATATTTGACATATAAGTGGGTAGAGGCAATACGTTATTTTGTAATGACTGTGAGATTTCTTTTAATGCGTCCATTAAGTCTATGGGCGAAATAATAGAACTATGTAGAATTTGCAGGCGAGAGAATGTGATAGAATTTAGTATATCATTTAAATAATTTTCTAAAAATACGTAGCTTTCCATTAAGGACTCACATAAATCTAGTATTTGTAATTGTGCTTGGTAAAAGGAGATGTCATTATTAATGTCCAGAAGTGTAGTCTCAATAGTTTTTAAGTCTTTGTTAAAAGTTTCTTCGTCTATTTGCAATTTTTGAATTGTAGTGTTGAAAGTTCTTATAACTGAAGTGGTAACAGATATTTGATTTTTGAGGAGATTTTCAATTTGAGTTTCATCGGAATTTATCTTATTTATACATTTATTAAAGTATTCGCCATCAGAGGCGTCTAAATTTCCAGTAATAGATTTCCAGATTGTTCCAATACCATTTACTAAACCGCGTTTTAGGCGTTTATTATAAGGTACTGTGTCAGAGGTTATTTCTTTATATTTTAAATTAACGGAGTTTGAGATTTGTTTTAGCAGACTAACATGTGTCTGTACTTCGGCTTGAAAGGCAAGTTTTCTCGGTGTATCCACGTTAATAAATTTTTCTAACAGGTTTTCCAAAATTCTGTCATTATTGGATATTGTAGTTTTGATAGGTAATAATTCTTTGTAAACAAGTAAAGTCCATTTGTCATTAGATATTCGTATAGTTCCTTTTTCATGAAAAAATATTCCAATTGTGTTATTAATTGGAGTGAGGAGAATTTGGGATTGGACGATAGAAAGGAGTCCATAGAATCTGTAAAGGAAAATTATTCAAAATAAGGTTTAAGTCTGTCAAAATTTACTTTAGAGGTTTGGTTAGTTTTGGGGTTAAGGATAATTGCAGAATTTGTAAAAACTTCTTGAATTTCGAAAGGTCCATTAAAAAGATTATCCGATTTTGATTTAATTTGGGATTCTTTTACGTAAACTTTGTCACCAATTTTAAAATCAGGTCTTCGTTCTGAAATATTCTCGTCAAATCTTACTTTCGCCTTTTCTTTCTGTCTTTCTGTTTTTGCTCTGGCTACTTTGTAAAAATATTCCATGCGGTTATTCAGGTCTCGAATATATTTACTCATTAGTGTTTTTTGATTGTAAAGAGTTTCTGGTGGTCGGCCTGCAGTGTGCCCAAATATAAGTTCATATGGTGTGAAACCGTGGGTCTTATTCTTTGTGTTGTTATAGCATATTATTGCATAAGGAAGTATAGTGAAGGGATGATCGTTTGGGTTCTCGGCTTGATTTGCTCTAATCATTTCTGAGAGTGTGGCATGAAACCTTTCTATAGATCCATTAGATTGTGGATGGTTAACGCTAGAAAATGTTAGTTTAATGTCGTATAATTCGCATAGATCTTTGATTATAGCATTCTCGAATTCTCGACCGCAGTCACAATGAATTCTTAGTGGTGTTCCATAGTGTTGAAAAAAGAGTAGGAGTGTCTTGACTACTGTTGCTGCCTTTTTGTCTTCCAAAGGATAGGCTTGCGTGAATTTTGTCAATTCGTCACGAATAGTTAAAGCGTAGTTCCTAGTAGGGTATTCGAATATGTCCATATTTATTCTTTCGAATGGTGTTTTTGGAGTTTCTGTTATGACTAGTGGTCCACTTAAGTTTTTCCTGCAAATCTTAACTTTTTGGCAAATTTCACATGCTTTTACAAATTTCTCTACATCTTTTGTTAAATTCTTCCAATTGTATTTCTGCTTTATTCTTCTGACAGTTTCGTTTATTCCTCGATGTAAGTTGTTTTTACCGCAATGGTAATGATCTAAAATTTGAGGGATTTCGTCTTCGCTGGCTGTTTTAATTATATTTTGACAGATTCTTAATTTTAATTCTTTGTCAGCAAAAATATAAGAAAATATCTCTAGGATAGGTAGTTCGAGATTATTTTCGACGCAATATATTTTTGATTCATCGAATTGATCTTTATTTGCAAAAAGTACAAGAAACAAGTGTGATATTACTCGTTCGGGATCAAACGGTAATGGTATAATAAAATATTTTCGATCTTTTACAGTTTTGCTGTGTACAATATTAATTCTTCGGTTACTATATTCCATGTTTTCTTCGAATATGTCATTCATTATTTTCTCGTGAAGTTCTTCAAGTTTATTTTGCCAAAAAAATGTAACAATATTTTTGTTGGATTTGTCTAATAAGTCCGTATTCGATGTTTCAATTTTAGAATAATCGATTATTGACTTTGTTCTATACAGTTCGATAAACTTGTCAAGTTCTTCGGACATTTTTTCTATATTTTCTTCATCGTCGTCTTCGTTTTCTTGAGTTTCCGTATCATCTTCATTCGATGCATGTAATGAGATTTTTGATTGAAAGTTTGCACAATCCTTGAAATGGTTAATCTTTATCCTTGAGAGGGCATCTGCATTTCTGTTTATTTTTCCTGCGCGATGTTCTATTTTATAATTGTATTCTTCGAGTTTTAGGCGCCAACGCGCTAATCGGCTTCCGGGATCTTTTATCGAGAAAAGCCATGTAAGGGGTCGATGATCGGTAATCAGGGTGAATTTTCGGCCAAAAAGATATGGTCTAAAATGTTTGACTGCCCATACGATAGCTAATAGTTCTCTCTCTATAGTCGAATATTTTGTTTCGGCACCGCATAATGTTCTGGAGGCATAAGCTATGGGTAAATCTTTTCCAATAGGGCCTTGCGATAGAACGGCTCCAATCGCGAATGCACTAGCGTCAGTTGTTAGTAAAAACGGTTCCTCAAAATTGGGATATATAAGTATTGGATCTGAAGTTAAAATATTTTTGAGTTCGTTAAAGGCTTCTTTGCAATCAGAATTAAAAATAAAAGGTACGTCTTTCTGAAGTAGTTTCGTAAGTGGTTTAGAAATTTTGGCAAAATTTGGAATAAATCTTCTATAGTAACCGGCTAAGCCTAAGAATGATTTTATTTCTTTGGTGTTCTTTGGTTCCGGGAAGTTTTTGATGCAAGATATTTTAGCTGGATTTGTTTTTACACCATTTTCTGTTACAAGGTGGCCCAAATATGCTACTTCTTTTCTTAAAAATTCGCACTTGTCTGGCTGTATTTTTAAATTTGCTTTTCGTAACCTTTTAAAAACTTCTGTTAGTCGTGACATGTGATCATGAATAGTGGGTGAGTAGATAATTATGTCATCCATATACACTAAGCATCTTTCGTTTTGTATTCCTAAGAGGATGTTGTCCATTACTCTTTGGAAAGTAGATGGAGCATTCATTAGTCCGAATGGCATGCGGACAAATTCGTAATGTCCATTTTCGACGGAAAAGGCCGTTTTCTGGATGTCTTGTGGCTCGATTTCAATCTGGTGAAATCCAGACGCTAAATCTAGTGTTGTGAAGTATTGGCATCTTCCTAGTTGGTCCAATAGTTCTGATATTTGTGGTAGAGGATAACGGTCTTGTACTGTGAGTTCGTTGAGTTTTCGATAATCAATAACAACTCGCCATTTTTGTTTTCCTGACGCATCTAATTTCTTCGGTACGACCCAGACTGGACTCGACCAGGGCGAGACACTTTTCTGGATTATTCCTTCTTCTAACATTTTATTAATTTGCGTCTTTACCTCTTCCTTATGTATTTGAGGATATCTATAGGATTTAGTGAAGACAGGTTTAGCGTTGTTTGTTTCGATTTTGTGCTTGATTTCGTTTGTGAAGGTCAGTTTGTCGCCTTCGACATAAAATATATCTGCGTATTCAGTACATATATCTAGAATTAGTTCTTGTTCTTCGCAATTTAGATGATCAATTCTTAATTGTTCTTTAATTATTCGTGTTCTATCTACTACAGGTTCTTCAAAATCATTTCCGTTGTAGGATAGGATTGTCTCCGAATTTTTGAAAGGTTCGATTGAAATGTCTGAAAATTCGATTGTCTTCGGCATAGCATTAGCATTTAGTACGGAAGTTAAGAATTCTCCATTTTCATCTACATGGACTAATGCATGAGGTAATCTAACTTTTTCTATTTCTTGAGCTGATAATATGGCATCTGTATTTGATAAGTTGCATTTTAGTCTGCATATTTGTTCGGTCCGGCTGTCAATGGTAATTCTGTTTTTTCCTTTTATTCGTTTTCTCTCTGGTCTTTCAAGATTTTTGTCTTGATCTCGGTTTTCTACGATAGTATATTTTTCATTTATAGGGTTTTGATATTTTAAATTTGATTCCTGTTTAGAATCTGATTTAATTTTTATTTTAGGTTCGTTTTGTCTTATTTCTGTGGGGTATGTCGGTGTTTTGTCTTTAGGAGGTGTGTTTGTCTCGTGTCCTACTTTGTGAAGGGTGACAGTTTTGAAATTTGTATGCAACTGTCGGGATTTAAGATCTATTACGCATTCATAATGATCTAGAAAGTCTAGGCCTATTATGCCATCGAAGTCAATGTCTAAATTGAGAATAAAGACTTTGTGAGGATTATTGTCAGTGAAGGGAATTAGGACAGATTCTGTTATTAACAATTTTTGATCGGTTATACCTTGAATAGTAACGTTTTCAGGAAATCTATTATGATAATTGCGTGCTGTGTTTTCTTTGAAAACAGTGATTCCAGCACCTGTGTCGATTAAAAGTTTAAAAGTGTTGGTAGCATCGTTAATATAATATAAATTTTTGGAACTCATTGTATGAAATGGGGTTACATGAATGTCTGTTCGGGAAAATTGATATCCGGATGAAAGTTGTCCAAGTTGAGTGCTTGAATTTGTTCTTGGATATTCGTAATATCCGTTGAGGGGTTCGTATGATTGGGAGGATGATTTTGATTCTGAAGTGAAAGAAAATCCTGATAATTTTGTGTGTTATTGGTTTCGTAAATGTTATCAGTTTGTGGATTATTTTCTGTATAATAATCCGTTTCATAGTTTTCATAGTTATCGGTATTATAATAATTATCTGTATAGTAATCGTCTGTATAATAGTTAGTCGTCATTTCATCAGGGTATTCATTTAAAACATGTGCTCTTTGGAAGTTTGGGTTTCTTTGAATAACAGATGGACGATTTTGATTTTGATTTTGAGATGAAAAGGAAGGTCTCTGTTGGTTGAAATTTGGATTGTTGGACGAATATTGATTCCTATTAGGATTCTGATTGTTTTGATAGTTGTTAGGTCCATTATTATATTGGTTTTGGTAACCGTGTGGCCTAGAAAAAGTTTGGTTTGGCTGTACGAAACGTGAAGAGCGGCATTCACTATTTAGATGACCAATGCGGCCACAATTTGTACATTTTGTAAACTGAGATGAGGGTCTTCTCATTGGTTGAGAGGGTTTAGGAATAGTTGATCTAGAATTAGATTTTTGTTCTTCAAAATATGACAATTGAAGTTCGCGTCTAATACGATTGCTTGCTTCAATGAGATCTTTTGGATTACTAGCCCTAATAATTTGTCCTAGACGAGGTTCTAAACCGGTTAAAAGTGTGTTTAGGGCCATGGTATCGATTAAGTCACATTGGGCAGTTTTTTGATCTGGGGATAAATTTGATACTTGGATCGAGGCGTGCATTTTTGCATTCAGAACTTGTAAACGGTTAAAGAAAGTTAGAGGAGATTCGTTAGATAGTTGTTTTAGTCTTTGTAAGTCTTGTATTAAAGAGGTCAGGTCTCTACTGTCTCCGAAATGTAGATTTAGTAATTGTTTTATTTCTGTATAAGAAATTGGTTTTCTAGAATTAATAAGCTGTGCAGCTTTACCTTTGAGTTTATTTTTTACGTGAATCGTTAATAGAACGCGCTGATCGCCTATGGCCATTTTAAAAGCACAGTCGCACGCATCTAAAAATGTAGAAAGAGAAATCGGATCGCCTTCAAATTCTGGGATAATAGAAAATATTTCCGAAAGCTTGTATGGTTCGATTTCTTGTTGAGTTTGGGAACGTGTCTCAGGCATTTTTCGAGATATTTTTAAACGAAAATGAAAAATAGAAGTATGGAGAAATATAAAATGTATCAGTATATAAGGGAGAAAAAAAAAATGTGGTGGTATATAAAGGACAAAAATGTATCAATATAAAAATATCAAATAATATATCAACAAAAATGTATCAAATATACCAAATAAAAATATATCGAGAGAAAATATACCAAAATATAGCAAGTAAAAAAAATATGTCAATAAAATATCAGTATAAAATAGTATGTAAAGAAATATCAATAATTTCAAATATTAGATAATCAACTTGTATTTTCTTTTATGTATCTTAATTAATTGACTTGCAGTATAGTCAATTTCGTAAATTATTATAACAAAATTATTAACGAGATGATTCAAAATCCACTTACATAAAGAAGAACATCGGGACGCCTTGTTCTCTCTGCTCAGCTACCAGGGGCTTCACTAGGTGTTCCTTCCGTAGATTACAGGAGTGAGGTTGTTCGGAGATGCTTTCTTCTTTAAGGGTTGTCTTGTTCTCTCTGCTCGGCTACCAGGGGCTTCACTAGGTGTTCCTTCCGTAGGTCACAGGAGTGAGGACTTCCGTAGATTCTTTGTTCCGTTAAGGGATGAGAATCCGCCGCTGCCAGTGAGTATACACGTGTTCTAGCAACGTTAACCGGATCCTACTGACTTTGCGCCAATTGTTAGATCACTAATCACTTATTTGACTTTTTAAAAAAGAACTTTATTTGTTACAAATTAAATATTAAATAATAGTACAAAATTAAATTAATTTATAATGACTAAAAACTGGACTGGTCGAAGTTGCAGCTAAAAGTGATTCCGGCATCTGAGAATGGTAATTTATAGGTTTGGTATGAAGTGCTGAATTGCTGTTCCCATGAATATTGGCCAACGGTTCGTACAAAGTTCTAATGCGTGCTCAGCGGTTTCTATGGGAATGGGATGATGAAATCTGAAGTCGGCGAACTTAAGCTAGTTCAAGGTTAATATTTTCTCATATAACATATATATATATATATATATATATATATATATATATATATATATATATATATATATATATATATATATATATGTCTTCATATCAATGCGAGATCCGTTTGTATCATAAGCTATACAAGATGAGATCCATTTTGCAAGGCGAGATCCGATTTTGGATCTCACCTTGTATTCACGTGTATATAGTGATATCTCGATGTAACAATGATGGGGGTACAAAGAAATCGATTTTTGTCTGGACCTCATTTTGCACCCCTTTTGGCGAATTTTATATTGCAGTAGTTCCACGAAATTCGCTGTAGAGGTCAGGGCGAGTGATCTGTTGTGTATATGCTAAATATACATTTTGTAGACAACCCGAGATCCGGTAAACTTGGCAACATCGCAAATGAATTTTACAGTCAGCTCTCTCCCTCCCCTCGGCTTATTTCTGGTTTGAATAATAATATTTACATTATTAAAGAGCTCTGTCCAGAAAGGCGATTGTCAAATATCTCGAGAACTAGACGTCGTATCGGAATATTGTTTATTTGTAGTATTATTTGTTTACAATTTTTCTTATATATCTTCTCCATTGTTCGCTGTACAAAAAATGTTAAAAATTTATTTTAATCGCTTTTAAAAGACCTATAAAATAAACCCAACCGCTTTCAATTTGATTGAGAGTTATTAACACAAATCTATTTTGCATATCATTTATAATTAAGGGACCAACTATGCTGTTCACATACTATATTGAGATTCCAAGGGAATATTTTTCAATATATGTAGTTCATTTCTGCTAAACTTGGACACTGTACGTCAAATAGTTTACGAGCTACAGCTTTATAAACAAATTGACTTCATATTTATTCGTTTTGAAAACAAAAGTTAAAGGGAATAACTACCCTAAATAAATTCGTGAATTAATAAAAGAAAAAAGAAAACTAAGAAGAAAATGGCAGCAAACGAGAGCCCCTCGAGACAAAACTAACCTAAACAATGCCAGCCAGCAACTTAAAAGAGAAATCCAGAAAATTAAGAATGAATCTATTAATCTTATCTGGAAGAGTTAACAAATGACAGCAGCACAGAGTATTCGCTTTGGAAAGCTACAAAAAGAATTAAAAGGCCAATATTACATTCTCCTCCAATAAAACTGGAAGACGGTAGTTGGGCCAGAAATAATCAGCAGAAGGCAGAGAGATTTGCCACTCATCTAGAGAACACATTTAAGTTGCAAGATGACCAAGACGATGACCAGGATTGGCCTGAACCAAAGCAAATAGATGAGAATATCAAGCCAACTTCTCCAAAAGAAGTAGCTGAGTTAATTAAAGAACAAATCGACCCAAATAAAGCACCAGGTTATGACCTCATTACCGGAAGACTGCTAAAAAATCTACCAAGAAAAGCTATCGTAAAATTAACAAATTTAATAAATGCTGCCTTTAGACTACAATATGTTCCAGATTTATGGAAGATAGCTGAGGTGATCATGATACCAAAGCCTGGGAAACCCCCCAATGAGGTGACATCATATAGACCAATATCACTCCTACCTGTGATGTCCAAGGTGTTTGAAAAACTCCTCCTGCGAAGAATCCTGCCAATAATTGAAGAAAAGAAAATAATTCCAGATCATCAATTTGGATTTAGAAATAAGCATTCGACAATTGACCAAGTGCATAGAATAACTGCTATAATTGAAAGATCATTAGAGAAAAGAAAAGTCTGTTCTGCAACCTTCCTAGATGTGGCACAGGCGTTTGATAAAGTCTGGCATAAGGGTTTGATACATAAACTTAAATCATTCATGCCTAAACAATACTCAAATATATTACAATCATATCTAGCGAACAGACATTTTAGAGTTAAACAAGAAGATGCATACACTGATCTCAAGGATATTGAAGCAGGTGTTCCACAAGGGAGTGTATTGGGTCCAGTCCTATATCTAATATACACGTGTGATATACCTGAACTAGAAGACGACACCATAGCTACTTTCGCAGATGACACTGCTGTCTTAGCGGTAAGTGACACCGTCGAAGAAGCTACAGAAAAACTACAAAATTCAATAAATAAAATCCATGAATGGACCAAAAAATGGAAAATTAAGCTAAATGAGAATAAATCAGTCCATATAAATTTTACCAATAAGAGAATTAATAATTTTCCTATTAGAATAAATGATGTCCAAGTGCCTATTGCAACATCAGCAAAGTACTTGGGGATCACTCTTGATGCGAAACTTCGCTGGAAAGCTCACGTAAAGAAGAAAAGAGAAGAACTAGGCATCCGCTACAAGAAAATGTATTGGTTAATGGGAAGACAATCCTCTCTATCCATAAATAATAAACTTCTAATCTATAAACAAATACTGAGACCAGTATGGAACTATGGCTGCCAACTCTGGGGCTGTGCCAAGCCTAGTAACATCAAAGTAATCCAGACATTCCAGAATAAAGTACTGAGGAACATCGTAGATGCGCCTTGGTAGGTTAGGAACAATGACCTTCACCGGGACCTCAAGATGGAAGACGTCAATCAGATAATCAAGAAATTTGCAGGGAGCCATGAACAACGACTCCATCATCATGTAAACGTCGATGCTATCCAGCTCCTCGACAATACGAACCTAGAGAGAAGGCTCAAAAGAACAAAGCCTTTTGAATTGGTATGAGTGAGTGAAAAGCAGAGTAAAGTGTTGTGCGAGTATGCATGCTAAATTTAATGCTAGTTATTAGAAATAATAGGAAAGATACTAGTGAGTAGACACCTAATTTTAAGATCTTATTAGTAATTTTAGTTAGAAACAAATTGATAATTGGTCTTACTGACCACATTTTAATGTAAGTACACTTCTGTGTCTTTAGTAAAAAAAAAAAAAAATATTTATTCGTTTATTGAGCCCGGACGAAGGTCAAAGTAGGGAGGGTTTTTTTAAGGGGAGGGGATTTTAACTCAATGACTCAAAATTTAGTTGTATTTGAAAAAAAAATGTTTTTGAATCAGAGATTTTTTTAATTGTCTTATTATATAAACAATTTAATAATTATTATATTAATAATTAGTAAAATAAAAAGGGCTAAAGAAGTAACCAGTACCAGTAAGAGCAGTAACCAGAGTCATTTTTTTAACTACTATAACTTTTCAAAATACACCAATTAGATTCATAATATTTATGTATTAAGACTAGTAAACAGTAAAATATGTACCTAGTTAAATTGAGTTTTGAATTAACACTGTAAATGAATAGTTTATTCGTATATATGTATATAGGATAATATTAATAAACAGCAGCTGTATTACTTTTAAAAAGATTTATTTTCAAGAGATGGATGAACGTTAAATCGCTCTATAAAAATTATAAACGAAAACTTTAATTTGAACCCAGGTCTTGTCTCTAAATAAATCAGGTCTCTCATTTTTAAGTTTTAAGCACTCTTGTTTTTTGGAGCCACTTTACTTTTAAGATGACTCTTAAAAAATGCAGATATAACAGACTTCTGTTTTGCAGTCCATGTCCCCCGGTAATGCATTTTCCCTTTTTTCTTGTTGCCGCAAACATTTTTTATTATTTCAGGGTTCAAACCTAAAATAATTAAGAGATTAAAATACATATTATCTTTATTTTCAATTTAGTAAATAGATTGTTTTAGTTTAAGTTCTTAAAAATGTTTAAATTTATGAATTCAATTCACATGTTTTAGTAATTTAAGTGATTTTCGGTTTATGTAACTTTAAATGTAAGCTAATCAACTCATATCGCCGATTGATAAGTAATACAAATAGGTAACTCGAATTTTAGCTGTCTCATATAGTTAGCTGCAACAAAATAACTTCTAGTATATAGGAGTATATTTTATAAACGCCTTAGAAGTTATTTTGTTATAGTAACAAAAAAGTGTGAAAAGTCGACCACTCAAAATTGCAAAAATTCGAGTTATCTAATTGTAATAGGTATTAAGGGACAATATGTTATGTACGATTCCTTTTGTTAACATTAAAATTAAATACCATAGCAAAATTAGAACATAATCTTATAGTAACATATGTAATATGTAATACAAATAATAAAATATTACCTACCCTCTTTAGTATCTCTATTTGCGTTGACATAGTTTTCTTCATTGCAGTTTGGATCCACTAAGATATCTTTCGACCAATCTGATTCGAGTTCGTGGTCTTCTCTATTCAACACATCGGAATCCATTTCTTTACTACAATTTGGTTCTGATGCATACATATTAGATATATCATCAGGTTCTTCTAGTCGTGTGTCTTGATTGTTCCACATTTCTAGTTGCGAATCAATTTCATGTAATGTTTTGCCTTTGTTTTCAGCACCAACGCCCTTCTCCATCAAAAGTAATTTTGCTATTTTTGCCGTCTGGAAAATAGCCTGAGGTAATCTTAAAAGAAATATACAATATAAGTACCCTAGCTTTTTTATTTTAAGTACAACACTCACCGGTAAAATTCCTCGTGCGTTTTTTTTTGTGTGGCTCATGAATCTTGCCACTTGCTTCATTTCAGTTTCATCTAAGTTTAAGATCTGCAACACTGTGGCACTTTGTTTTCGTAATCTTGACGATGTCAGAGTTTTAGGATTTTTAGCACCACAATTCTCAGCAAATTTTCTTAAAGCTTTGGAGCCATCTGCCCATTTTGAGGAACTTCCCGAAAGACCAAACAGAAATGGATTATCTTTTGGCACGATGTCTGTAGAGTTTCTAACAGAAAGCAAACTATCCACATATCTTTGAATATTTTTAGAAAAAAGTACTGGTACTGCTTTGCTGCCTTTATCAATAGTAATAATTTTTTTAAATGTTTTGAAAGAGCAATTTCGCTTTCACTAAGTATATTTAGACACTCTTCCTGATTACTGTTAGTGGAGGTGTTAACATTGGATTCAATTTTGATGTACTGCACATCACCTACTCTTTTCCTATTCAATACAATTAAAAGGGCAAGAGCAGCTTCTGTTAATTTTTTAAATGATTTTTCATTATTTTAATTTATATTTAATTTTGTCAAAGAGGTTTCAGCCACTTGCTGCACATAATCCTTAAACAATTTAATATCTTGAGTTACTGGTAATGTTTGTGGTTTGAGACACTACTTTTCGTTGAGATCTTTAAGAGCAAGCGATTCCATAGAAAATTTCCAGTTTTTGTCCACCAGTTCATTAAATCTTTTAACATCTTTTAAACTTTCTTCATAATTTTGAAATGGTAAAATAGGGTCCTTTTTAAAGAGTAGGGATTTGGCCTCTGCAGCTACCGCCATCAATGTGGTTCCCATATGCAGTGCTAAAGAAGGCGCTTGAAAGGAATGTGTAACTTCATCATAACCCGAAATTATTTGAGACGCTGCAACAACTTTATCGAAATGTTCAGCTTTAAGTGCTTCTATCATAGTATTAATGCCATACAAATCTTGTGGAGGAATTAACAATATATCTGCCTAATTCACGAATTTAATTTGAAACAGCACTTCTTATATGGGGCCTTTTATGCCTTCTTAAGTAATCTTCCGCATATTGGCATATTATTACATCTCCCTTTCCATTTAATGAAATTCGATCAGCCTGCATCGAATTAAAAATTTCAGATTTCAATCTTAATTTATCCAAAAATCTCTTTCGAGATTCTGTGAATGAAAGCATGGTTTGGCCTTCACTTGCATATTTAATTCCTGCTTTGTTTTCCTTATTATAATAACATTTTTTTGCATGTCGCTTCAGGGATTTTTGTTTATATAAACCTTTGCAGTATATACAGGGTAAGTAATCTGCTGATACAGTTTAGAATTTAAAAAAGACGAAGGTCTCTGGACAGGTCTAATGGTATCGGCTGCATGCAAATATGAAAAATTCCTTTGCTTTCTTAGGAGATCTAACATATGCTTTCTAGCAATATCTCTTTTGGGTAACATGGTTATTTTTAAAACACTCTTCTCTTTAGGATGTTTTCTAAAAATATGCCTCGAAAAATGTGTTACGTCCAAACTGCAGTATAGGCAGCGGTCTCTCTTGTTCCACAACCTTCCTTTCCGCAGACTACATTCTACACTTTTGCCCTTCGAAGTGCTGACCTATTAAAAAAAGAAAATAAATCAGTCTACTAAAGTCAAGGGAATTATTTAAAACAAATCACAGTGAGAAATTCTTACTGACCAATATCTAAAAAATTACAACATTTAAAAAGCCACAGCATAGTTAATTTAAGACAGAACAAATTTATTGACAAATAAGTAAATAATAAATTTTTGTCAGTCGATTTACTTTTCTATATGGAACGTATTTACTCTTGTGCAAAACTAATATTTTTATGTAAAAACACGATTAGAATGTTACAATGATAGCTTGTCTTATACAGATAAACTGTTAAGTTTAAATAATTTCTCCTTTTTAATTTTGTACATAAATAATAAACAAAAATAGCTTTGAGAATAGAATTCAACAAATTCAATAAAACAGAGCATTTTAGTTATTCGGTTTATAAAGTTTATGTTGAATTATTTGATTATATACAGAAAAATTATAATCATTACTTACCTTCTGTTATCTTTGAATTTTGTTTCACTATTTCAACTAACCGCTGCCCTCGAGACATTTTTAAAATATAAAACACGGTAACCGCAAATTACTTTACTCCTTGAGTAGGAAATATGTAATACAAGACGAGCTCTGGTCGCTCGACTAATACCCTTTAGAGCTGGCAACAGTGTGGGATCTCGCGTTGATCGGAAAATATCTAAAATTTTGTATATAAGTCTTCCCCTTCCCTTTTCAGCTACGGATCTCGTTTCGCTTTCAATTTATCAGAAAAATTTAAGTTCAAAAATCTTTTCCCCTCTAAGTGTGCCATAATTAATATGTTAATTATAAAGATAGTTATGAACAATATACTCAAATAATTAATTTCTTATTGGTGGATCTCGGGTTGTCCTCGATTTAATCGGATCTCGCCTTGTTATGAAGACGTATATATATATATATATATATATATATATATATATATATATATATATATATATATATATATATATATATAAGGGTTAGCTAATGACAATTATGTGAAGACTTCAGCTAATTTTGCTTTGCTTTTTTATTAAACAATCGTAGAAAGTAAAAAAAGTTTTTGCGCATAAAACGTTTCTTATACATGTTAGAGATATATGGTTAAAATAAAAGTTATAGATCATAAAATTTTCTCTAATATTGAGATTTTTAAAATTAAAATACGTAAAGAATTGACCGAGATATTTTAAAAACCCTTAATTTAAAAGTATTATTCATAAATGTTAATAACTTTCTTTTTTGCATAACGACGTGTAGTACAACTATTTAAAATTATGGCAGTTAATGAGTTTTTAAAGTGTGCTAAATGTCATAAAGAACGACCATATAGTTTATGAGTTATTCAATTTGTTTATCCAGGAGACCGATTATTTAAACAACTGTACTTGTCTAAACAGTCACTCTAGGGTTATTTTGTAAATAGCAATCTATTTTTTATGGCGTCGTTTTAAATTATTTAAAAAAAAAACTTCAAGATTATATTAAATTTGTTTGTAAAAATCAGTTTGAAGAATAACAAATTTTTAGCATATAAAAATTTCTAATAACACTCACATTTTTATGCCATACACTTGTATGCGGGCTCAATATAAAGCTAATAAAAAAACATTTAAAAAAACCAAAACCTTCTACGACCCAGAGGAAATCAAATTTTTTATCTTGTTTAAGAAATTGCAAATATTTTCATTGTTTATTAACATTAACAGTTGAAAATTGAACACATTGTAAAAAAATATCTAAATTTTATAATTCGATTTATAAATGGCATACACAGTGAAGAAGTAAATTAGTTTTGAAACATTAAAATAATGGTACTCGTAAAATATCGCCACAGAAAAATGCAAGGGAGATCTGTCCGCTGCAATATCTCAGCTTGTTTCTTGTTATTGGTTATGGAAAGCCGTTTTTTTCAGTTGTGCTTTTACACCAGCTTTTTATTGAGCCTGCGTACATCCGTATGACATGAAAAATACCAAAAGTAGTATAAATGTTTAGAAGCTAAAAAGCACTTTTTCAAACTGTTTTTTTAATAGTAAGTTTAATAAAATGTTAAAGGTTATAAATAAAGCTTCAAATAATCGATTCAAAAAACGTCAAATAACTGTCAAAGGTTAAACACCCTTTTTAAGTTCCTCGCGGATTTTAAAGATTTAAACAGTGTTAAACAGATAAATTAATTCATCGAAGAGTTAACAATACGAAGCGAAGTTCTTTAATCACAATGTGATAAGAAAACGAGTATCAAATTTGGATTAATATTTCAATAGTCGAATTTATTTGTGGCTATATTGGTGTAATTAAAGAAAACCAGTGAAAATCCAAATAGGTGAGATCCTTTTTTTCTTTCTTTCCAGTTTGGGAGAGGGTCCATTAGATACTCACATTTAGGTATTGTGTTACGGTCTGGGTAACCAGGACTACACATCATGAACAGCAATTAAATATTTACACAAAACAACTCCAATTTTAACCCAAAATCATATGTCGTTACCGCAGTCTCTAGACCTCCTTCCTGTTCATTTTCTAAAAGGGAACAAATTATTGTCATGCACTCCATTTTGAATACTGTTTTATTTGAATATATTAAAGAAATTGGTGAAATAGTTTATCCAAAAAATATTTTACATCTTGCATTTCGAGTAATCGAATCTGCATTTTCCTCACTTCTACCGACATCGTTAATCAACTAATACACCGAAGGTCATAATTAATTCCACCGTCATCCTTTTTCTGCAGGCTTCTTTCTGCGACCAAAAGAATCCTTATTTCAAATGTATCTCCTTCCATTCCGCATTCACTAATCGAACAGTCCCTAAAAAATACGGAACGTCAGATGATAAATAGACATATATCTAGGAGTTTTCCTAGTTATTAAAGTTATTAAAAACATCTTAAATTGTTCAGACACATTTCTGTTAAATACTAGACTTAATAACCATTTTAACGTCTCCTCAGGATCATTTTCAGTCATTGATCTTATCCTTTGTAACTCCAAAATTTTACCTTCCCTCTCCTAAGAAGTTTTTAATGGCCTACATGACAGCAACCACTTTTCTATCATCATATCCAGCTCCTCCAATAAGCAAACCACTACTAAAAGTTTCTGGAACTTTAAAAACACTAATTGGTTAAAATTTAATTTTAAAATTGAAATATTATTATCTTCCTTAGCTATTTCAGAGGATATTAACATTATTCTAAATTTGTTATACGAATGCTTACTTACTGCTCCCAAATCACATATCGGTAAAAAAAAACCATCTCTTCTACTCACAAAATGGTACTATGGTCGAACTCTGATTGAAATAATGCCATCCGTTTATCCAAGATTGCTTTAAATAAATATCGGTGAAACAAAACCCAGGAAAATCTTCTAATACACAAACAACTTAAAGCTAAAGCCAAATTTCTTATTAAGCAAAGCAAAACATCCTCTTGGCAAAATTACACTTCCACCCTAACACATAATGCAAACTCCACTCATTTATAAAAAAAACTGTTTCACAAATCCAAGGCAATAAAAATAACCTTCATCCTATGAATTTATTCATCCTTCATTCCTATATCCTAACTATTTCTCCTATCATCTTTAACAACACAGTTATCTCTGACAGTCAATTTATTTCCGACACACTCGCTAATTGGGTTGAAGACAGATTCAATAAAAGTAATATCGCTTTTACTCCCAGTTCTTTACGCGCTCAATCTTTCTCCACCATCTCGTCAACTCCACACGATGTCACGTTTATGAACGCCTCGTTTACCCTAAATAAACTAAAATTTACCTTGTTTTTATGTACAAAATCTGCTGATGATCCCTATGATATCCCTTATATATTTTTAAAAAATCTCTCTAATACATGCCTCTCCAAACTTCTCGAAATTTATAACCTTATCTGAAACACACAAAAATTTCTAGATGTTTGGCGCAATTCTATAATCATTCCAATTAAAAAACCTGACCCACTCTCTATAACTCCAAAATTGTTTTAAAAGGTTGAACATTTTTAAAACCCTCAGTCATCTTCAATGGGGTGCCGATAAAACTACATCTAGGTATGAGCGCTTTTCGCTTTAGTCCTATTGAGAGTGTATGCCGTGAATCTAATGAACTTTCTCTTACCCTAAGACGATAATCACTTCTACTTTCGTATGCTGCATCAACATCCGCAAATCATTTAATCCCGTTCATTATCTAATTGCCACAATGCCGTCTTCTTCCACTAACAATAACCAACACCTTATAATAATAACCTTCTTATAAAGAAAGCATTTTTAGAATTTAATTCTCTATACAGATGCTTCTAAAACTACCACTCAACAGTAAAAGTAACCACTAAACATGAACTTGTAAGATCATCTCGGTAACCCTTAATATGCAACGTTTGCACAGGTGAACTATATAGTATGCAGTTGGCTTTTAAATGCATCTCCCATCAAAAGAGACATATTGCCATTTGTTCAGATCCCCTTTCATATATCCATTTAGTCAATACAATTTTCACTGGCCACCTATTAGTTCGAAACATTCATGACATATACCAAAATCTTTCTGCTTACGATGTAACAGTCTCATTCATATGGCTGCCTTCTCACACGGGAATTACTGGTAATGAAACAGCAGATCATTTTGCCAAAGAAGCTACCAACCATGAGGTGACTGAAGTCACCCCAATTCAACTAGCTAACGAATCTCGAAATTCGTTTTCAAAAAGTCAGTAGAGGATACTTAACAAAACTTATAGCAAAAAAGAGCAAAACAACTTTTCATAAACTTCAATCTTTTATTGGTCATCTCTCCCTAGACTTCATAACTAGAAGAGAAGCATCAACTATTAGAAGACTACGAATCAACCATACCAAACTTACCAACTGCAAATAATTCACCAACCTGTATAAAGCACTGGACTTGAAACCTACTCTAAGGAACTGCTTAACAACCCTACAGACATAACAAAAACTATTCAAAAAGAGAAATCATACGATTTCTACCTGACGAAATCGAATTCAAATTTTTACCACTGTGCTTTCTAAAACTTGCAAAGCAAACAGCTTCATAAAATACTTGGCAAGGGAATCTAAAATTGCATTCCACATGCCGTTCATCGTGGTTAAAATTCGTAGTGAATTCAATTTCTGGTCAATTCAATTAATCATAATGACGGTACTATATATATATATATATATATATATATATATATATATATATATATATATATATATATATATATATATATATATATATATTATATATACATATATATATATTATATATATATATATATATATATATATATATATATAAAAGTAAAAATAATGGCATGTCTCGCAAAACAGAAAACCAAGAATGGTTAAATCGATGGAAGGCAACCGTATATACGTATTTCTGACTATTGGTCGCCTTCATCGTCTTCAGTACGGTGCAGCCAAGTTAAAAAAGGAGCATATTTTGGAAAAGGATCACTACGGTCACTATACGGTTGCCTTCTATCGATATACCATTTTTGGTTTTCTGTTTTGCGAGACATGCCATTATTTTTATATACACTCGCATTATCCTTGTCCATTTCTGTATATATATATATATATATATATATATATATATATATATATATATATATATATATATATATATATACAGTATGGAAACCACTTATGGAATAAAATTAAATTTAAATGTGTGCTTTTTAAACATAAACTTAAATGTACAGGGTGATCCACGCAAGTCTGGCATAGTACATAATCCTTATTTTTAATGAAACACCCTGTATATTTTTATGTTTTTAAAAGATTCTTAACAACCTGATTTCAACGAACTAAATCATGTAGGGTCTATGATGAATAATACAAGGTGAAATTTTGAAATTAATAATTTATCACGTGTTATGGTATTATTTTGAATTAGCTAAATACAGACAATACACTTCTAGTCTAAGTGTCAGTATATTGGGGAAAATTTCTGTTTAGTAACCGTGTTAACATTTTTTGTCATGAATAGGTAAAAACTGTCTAGATAGTCTCCTAATTAAACTAAATTGATAAATAATGCGGATTGTTATTAATCAGTTGTTGGTGTTTTGACATTTTACATTAAAATAATAAATTCCTAATTAAAAACTAATTTCTTGCAGAAATAAAAATAAAATATTTAATTGAGACCCACCGAATTGAGATTTTAATGATGATCGGTTACGGGGAGAATTGTAAAAGTCAAGTTGAAGTAGCAAACTTATTTAATCAGAAGTATCCTCAGTTGCCTAATATTGTACAAGATACTGTGTCTAAAATTTATGCACAATTCAGAGAACTTGGACCATGTCAAACCATTAAAAAGAAAACCGAACTTCATTAAAAATGAGGTGAAAGTGGATATTCTGTTAAGTGTCGCAGAGAATCCAACGTCAAGTTCACGTCAAATTGCACATCAAAATAATTTGAGTCACACAACTGTCCTAAGGTGTCTCCATGAAGAAAAACCTCATCCATATAAATTGACTTTTGTGCAGGAGATAACAGAAGACGATCCAGATCGTAGAATGGATTTCTGCGAAAGAATGATGGATAAAATTAACACAAATGAAATAGCTCTTAGCACAATTCTTGTTTCTGATGAATCAACATTTACATTGAACGGAGAGTACGTAAACCGACAAAACTGTAGATATTGGTCAGCGGAGAATCCTCATTGAATGCGTGAGACACAGACTTAGTATCCTCAAAAGTTGAATGTTTCGGCAGGTATTATAGGAGATCATATTATTGGTAATTTGACAGCGGAAAAATAATTAGCCGTAATATTTAACCAAACCCCCGTCATCCGAAAACCGACCTCATCCTGCTGGTCTGTTTCTCCCCGTTCCGATCCGGAAAGTAACAGACCAGCAGCGTATGGCCCTTTATGGCCCGATGTTTGGCCAGATTAAATCGAGCGAGCCGACCATCTCCCCCCCCCCGTAGTAAAAACATCGCCAAACGCTTATCGCGGGCTTGCAAAAATTAGCCAGGCGGCCAATAGGGGCAGCCAATAAAAGTTTAAAAATAGTAAATTAAAAGTAGAAAAATGGACATCACAGACATAGAGGACGAAACAAAACATTTACGTTGTCATAGTAATAAAACCTAACTAGACGAACGTAGGACCCACGGTAGGAAGAAGCCGATATGTAAATACTCGAAGCGAAAATGATCATAAGTTATTTATGGTAGGACCGCATAAAATAACTATGCATATGGATGCTACCCATAATTGCCTTAGTAATAAAATTGCGGACGTCAAACCTTAAAAGGTTGAAAATTCTAATGACACGAGAATTTGACTGACACCATGTTCCGCGAGCTCCAACGATTAGAGGTGCCATGCAAATTTGCTTCCCTGGATATCGGGTCTGCATGGTCTGAAGAAATCGAGGCTCAGTGTACAGTGCTGTTTTATTAGCAGCAGCTGTACTTAGGGGTTCAGGACCCTCCCAGCTGACGGCAACGTCCACGACAATTACCTGCTCACCCAGATGCGCGACGAGGTCAGGTATCTTGAGAGTCCCGTCGGCGCATCTGATTCGTGGCTCAACCTCGCAAAACCACCCTTTCTTTTCAACTGCCTTCCGTAAACACGTAACGAGCTGATCGTGTCTCTTAATGCGATGCCAGTGTGATGCGGGGAATTTTTGCAGAACGTGACTAAGGCTCTCGTTACGTTCGCATCCCTTTCGGCACCGCCTTTCGTGAGGTGGATTTGAAGGGATGCCTCTCGTTGGCAGGAGATTTCCTTGCAGTTGAATAGCCTTCACAAAATCTCTCCCCGACCAATAGGGCGGTGGATTGCTTATCCAGGCTGAGCTTTCTGAATGTGAAGAACCCTGGCGAAGTCCGTTTCCATTATAGCCGTCCTCAAGTTTCTGACTCAATTCACGTGCGATGAATGCTGAATTGCCGGATGATGTTCTGGTCCATTTAAAGATTGTCTCCCAGAGACGTGACATGTATGGTAGACTGAGGGTTATGTACGACGTATCAGTAGCTGAGGATCTCAGTTTCGTCAGTCTCCGTCTCATAATAGCCGGGACGTGCATGACCATAGCCATGACGCCCAGGCCACCCTCTTTTGTAGGAGCGTGAATGTAGGCATCAGCGCACGTACGATTGAGGGACAGAAACTTCCGAATGACTATACGCACGGACCTGTCAAAGCCCTTCAACGTTTTCATTGTGATGGTAGGACTCTGCAACTTATCGATGTATCTCGGGAGCAAGTAGGTCTTTAGAACCAGCAGTTTTTGTGCTGGTTTCAGCCCCGCTCGCCGTATGCGATCGAGCTGTGTCTGCAGCTCGCTGAAGGCCACCCTGGTCTATCCTAAAGCATTGTACCTTCGACCTAGGTATCCAACCAGCTCACTCGGTTGCAGCTGCCGAATCCTGTCGTTACCGACGGAAAACAGGGAGCAAGTTACGCAGTAAGAGTGCTTATTACCACGGTTAACGTTAACCGTAATAGCGGCACTCTTACCAGCATTTATCGACATTTCTCTTTTCTCAAAGAATTCGACGGCTGTCCGAAGCTGTCT
Organism: Diabrotica undecimpunctata; assembly: GCF_040954645.1. Taxonomy (NCBI): domain Eukaryota; kingdom Metazoa; phylum Arthropoda; class Insecta; order Coleoptera; family Chrysomelidae; genus Diabrotica; species Diabrotica undecimpunctata. Next base: position 7,202,765 of record NC_092813.1, read on the forward strand.
GGTACCATCCTTGGCCGATTCGTATAGCAGGATTAAATTGTCGGCGTAACCCAACACCGAGATCTTCCTGCCATCTGCAATAGGAAGGCCAGGCCCGCCTGCCTCGAGCTTGCATATCAGCTCATCGACCACCATGTTAAAGAGGTAGGGCGACAGGGGATCTCCCTGTTTGACGCCTCTACACATCTTGATGGAGTTCGTGAACTTGCTCCCGACAGCGACCCTCGTATGGTAATTCAGTCATAGCCCGTTCAATGGATCGTTGCGATACCGTGTCGAAAGCTTTTCGTAGATCTATCGAGATAATATTGTAAGGACGAAGGCCTCTTATATTCCAATCCAATAGATCCGACCCTACCTCATGAAACTGTCTGGTTCCAGCAGGACGGTGCAACACCCCATGGTGAGAAATAATGGTGAGAAATTACTTGAATGAAATCTTCTTCAATAAATGGATTGGACGAAGGGGTACTATTGAGTGGCCAGCTAGGTCGCCAGATCTTACCCTTTGGATTTTTTTCTGTGGGGTTATCTCAAGAACAAAGTGTATGCAACACAACCAACTATCACTGAAGACCTAAAAGAAAGGATGTCTACAGAAATACGGAATATTTACCTCAAACTTTAAACAAAGTTCGGGATGAGTTTTATAGGAGACTTGTTATTGCCAACAACAAGGTGGAGAACATTTTGAGCATTGATTTTAATGTAATCCAATTAATTACCTCGTGTATTCTATTAATTAAATGTCTTGAAGAAAATTATACTTAATTTCAAAATTTCCCCCTGTATTATTCATAACAGACCCTAAATGATATAGTTCGTTGAGATCAGGTTGTTAAGGAGCTTTTAAAAACATAAAAATATACAGGGTGTTTCATTTAAAATACAGATTATGAACTATGCCAAACTTGCGTGGATCACCCTGTACATTCAAATTTATGTTTAAAAGGCGGACATTTAAATTTAAAAGTTAAGGTATCTCAACGTTTTTTATTATTTTCTAAAACAAGGACACAAACAATTTTATTCCATAAGTGGTTTCCACACTGTATATATATATATATATATATATATATATATATATATATATATATATATATATATATATATGTTTTGGATGGGTTGGAGTCAATAAAAGGGGCTATTGGTTAACTATTTTTTATCTCGAACTTTCAATTGTGTTTACAGTTATTTTCAAGACCTGCTAAGAAATACAAAATATCTCACCAAATAAAATTAGTTTGATTAATAAAATTGCTGTTAACATATTTCAAAAAACTATTATATAAAAATGTTCTTATCTAATAAATGTTTCTCTGAAATTTTCTAATATAATTTTGACAAAAATTAAAAAACAATTTCTTTCTTAAAACAAAAACAATTGAATTTATAAATAAGTTAGAATAGCGACTAATTACAAATAAGCCTTAATGTTATAAATACCAACTTAAAATTTTTATTTTTGACAATTATATTGCCAAAAAAAAATTTTGTGTAAAAATTGAATGAAAAAAGTGCAATTTTCCAAAAATTTGTTTTTGGTAGTCCTATGGGATCTTTTTTTTTCCTTTCTAAAAAATTTGTTTTTCTTACTCTTATATATATATATATATATATATATATATATATATATATATATATATATATATATATATATATATGTATATATATATACATATATACATATATATATATATATATATATATATATATATATATATATATATATATATATATATATATATATATATATTGTCATACTTTTTCTTTCTCAACCAAAGAAAAATAAATAAAAATATCCATCGGAATAAAATTTTAAGATATCAATAGAAACAAATTGTATATAGTAATTTAAGATAAGATTTAGTGTAGATAAGAATAGAAATTTTTCCGTTTCAAACAAAATTATTAAAAAACCTTTGTTTAGAATTAGAAGACATTTTACCTGTAAGTTAATCTTTTCATTGTTTGTATAGTCGAGTATTAAATGACCATATTCTAATCTTTTGAAATATGTATAAATGATGTATTGAAAAAACCAATTTTAAAGTAAGCTATTTAGTTTTTCTCTGAAACCGAAATTAGGCTTTTCCAAAATCATGGTAAACACAATTTGAGCTTTTGATTGGACGGTCTTTTTTAAATGGGAATTTGTGAGTCGATCATGAGAGAGGAGAAGTTAGTCATATTTTGGTCATAGAAAGGAAACAGTCGTTTGTCTCAAGATAGGGTGTGGTTCGTGAGTTTGGATACCGGCGTAACGAAAAGAAGTAAATAGTTTGAAGAAGGAGATAACAAGTCGATTAAAGAAGGTCCTTGTATCTACCGTGGGCATTTTATAAAGTATATGTGAAAGTATTCTTACGGCATCAAGTTGACAAAAGGAGGTCCTGGTGTCATAAATAAATAGCTGAGTTTGGAGAAGTGAATCAGGTGTTTTTTGTGTAGTCTGCAGGAGGTTTGCAGAGACGTTAAGAAAGAGCCGAGGTGCCAAAGAGGAGAGATCACATCGTTGAGGAGACTGGACTTTTCTGGGTATTTTCCAACATACAACTAAAGAAGAAAATAAGCTGTAAGTGTTTGTACAATTGAATTTTATATCTGTGAAGGATCGTTTCGACATCATGGTCATTAGCATTCAAATTTAAGAACTGAGGTTTTGTTAGGCTAATCAAAAGTTTAAAGTTTTGTGGTTTCTTTTCTCAAGTAAAGAAAATTTTAAGTAAAATTGGTTTTTCACGTAATATAAATGTATGTAGCTTTATAATCTTATTATCATAATAATTTGATTTATTTTCTTGTATGCTGATTGATAAGATAACGACAGAATTGTTTTATTCGTTTATATAAAATAAAGAAACGTAAATCTTTGTAACATAATATATTTGTATTCTTATCCTTTCTTCTCTCCCGATAAAAGACAACTAGAAAATCTTTTGAATCCATCGAACACAGGTAATATAAGGATTATTTTACTTTTGATAACAAATAAGTTATAATTCTTTTTTATTGGCTCAATAAACTAAGTTTGAACTCAAAATAAACAATCATAACAAATGGCCCCCAACGTGTAAGGCGTAGAAAGTATTTTTAGTTAAAATTTAAACGGATAGAGAAAGAAAGCAGATTGATTGAAAATTTATTTGCCGATGGTTAAAGTTTATAATATTTGCTTTTATGACATTACATTTCAAATTTCTCTAGGTACAAATTTTTACATGATATAATTTATGATATTTTATTGATTTTTACAACTGACAAAAGTTTTAAAATTTTATTGCATTTATTGGAATTTATTGCATTTGAGATAAGAGGAAAAGTTTTCGTCTTTGCAACATTACTCGAATTTCATATTTGGCGGGGATATTATTGCACAAATTTCAAAGCTTCACATTTGGCGGGGATAAATAATCTAACGAACATGTCGACCACAAGGAGTCAAAGCAAAACGCAAGAAAGGAAAGAGGATAAGATAGAAGAGCGGTCAACAACACACACATAGAGGACTATGAGGATGAGAGACAAAGCGACAGAAGTAGAAGCGAACAAGAACAGCAAGCGTCTTTTCACGAAGGCGCTCACTAAAGACAAAGAAACAAACAGGAATTTTTTGTCCCCCAAAGGAATTTATTAAATTGGCAGAAAATATGGACAAAATAAGTGGAGCAAATCTGAAATTTGTAGATGGTTTTATCAACGAGACACCGATTAAAATTATGATTGATACTGGATCGGAAATTACACTGATCAACAGAAAACTAATAGAGGAAGTTAATTTAACGAATTTGCTTTACAAAATTCCCAAGGTAAATTTAGTGGGCGCAAATAAACGGACTATGGCAACGATAAATGAAGGAATACGAATAAAAGTACGATTGGATAAGAAATTTTATGCACTACAATGTGTTGTGATGGCAAACATGTTGCATGATATTATCGTAGGAGTGGATGAATTGGCAGAAAAACATGTAGTGATAGATTTCAAAAATAACACGATGAAAATCACAGAGGAAAAAGAAGAAGAACAGGACAGTAAGAAAATGGAAAAGGAAAATGAGAAACAAAAAAATGATTTAGACAAAGAACAAACGGTGGAAATGAATTTGGCAATGAAACAAGGACAGAGAAGAAAGAGGAGATTGGCAAAAGAAAGTGAAAAGTGGGTTTCCTCAAAAGAAGAGATGAGCCCAGAAGAAGAAAAAGAAGAAAGATTAACAAAAGAAGACGACAAAGGTACAATTGAAACAGTGGTATTTGAAGAAGTATGCGAAATGGAGGAGGCAGAATACAAAATAAATATGTGTAAAGAAATTGAGGAAAAAGAAAGAAAATTGATATGTGGAGAAGAAAAGGAAAAGGAATTGCGTGTAATATTGAGAAAGTAAGAAGATTTAATAAATGAAGAAAACAGAGTAGCCAAAAAGTATGAACATTCATTTGAGGTTAAAGACTTAGGAAATTTTCGATCGAAAACTTATCCGATCCCATATAAATACCGACAGGAGGTGAAAGGAGAAATTAACAAAATGTTAGAAGATCAAATCATAGAGAGATGTGACTTGCCGTACATCAACCCAATCGTAATTGTGAAAAAAAGCAGTGGAGAATTGAGGCTATGTTTGGATGCCCGGAATATAAATCAACACACGGTATCTCAATATGAATCACCCCTCAACATCGAAGCTATTTTTGGGAGAATTACGGGAACACACATGTTTTCTAAAATTGATTTGAAACATAGTTTTTGGTTAATACCGTTAGCAGAAAGATGTAGAAATTACACCGCTTTCTCAATCGATGGTATTGTATACCGATTTAAAGTAGTACCGTTTGGATTACAAAGTGCGTGTGCAGCATTGGTAAGAGCTCTCCATACAATATTAAATAAATATGAAAATTTCATAGTGCACTACATCGACGACTTACTCATTTATTCACCAGATACATCAAGTCATTTGGAACACATAAAGATTATTTTGGGAGAATTGGACAAGGCCGGATTAAAACTGAATATTGAAAAATGTCAATTTTTTCAAAAAGAAGTGATATATTTGGGATTTAAATTGGACACACAAACAGTTAGTTTAGCCAAGGACCGGGTAAAACTCATACATGAATACCCAAGACCAAAGAATTTAAAAACATTGAGAGGTTTTCTCGGGACGATCAACTATTTTAAAAAACTAATTCCTGATTTAAGCCAGAAGGAAATTCCTCTGATCAAATTATTGAAGAAGGGTGTTAAATGGAATTGGAAAGAAGAACAAGAGAAAGCTTTTCAAATTTTAAAAGAGGAATTCTCGAAAGGAACGAAAATATATCATCCCATGTACAATTTGCCTTTCATACTACGAACTGATGCATCCATACAAAAATTTGCGGGAGTTTTGTCGCAAATACAAAACAATCAAGAAGTGCCGATTTGTTTTATTTCCCGGGTGACAAAAACACACGAAAGAAAATACAGTGTGACTGAACTAGAGTTTGCTAGCGTACTTTTCTGTGTAAATAAGTTAAGATTTTATCTGTTGGGAGCAAAATTCACAATCGAAACTGATCATGCAGCTTTGGTACATATAATGAAAAATCGTCTGGTTAACAATCGTATACATAGAGGCATTTTGTTACTACAGGAGTATGACTTTGAGTTTCGATATATAAAAGGAAAAGACAACATTATAGCCGACGCTCTCACAAGGGATGAAGACTCGGGGAAAAAGGAAGCAATTGCTTTTCATGTAGGATTGAACATTTTGACACAAGAGGAAGGGGTATTTTCGTTAAACCAAATTAGAACAAATCAAGAAGACCTGGAAGAAAGAGAAAAAAGAAGAGCGGAGAGGGAAAACGGTATATTTTTCAAACGAATTGATGGAAAGGAACTATACGTGATAACACAGACATTGGCAGAAAGGATCATACAGAAATTACACGAAGACAATGGACATATCGGTAGCAGAAAAGTCTGGCTGGTTTTTCGAGAAAATTATATTTGCCGACAAGATTACCGCATCGCAAAAGAAATTACACAAAAGTGCCAGATCTGTCAAAAATATAAAATTAGAAATTTCAAAAACGAAAACGTTACAAAAAATATTATATCCCGGAACAAATTAGATATTGTAGCAATAGATATGTTAAGCGATCTAATTATGACGACGAAGAGGAATAAACATGTTTTAGTCATGGTAGATGTGTTTTCCAAATATGTAAAATTATACAGTTGCCGTACCACGAAAGGGGAAGAAATAATGAGAAAAATCGACAATTTTATAGCCACCGTAGGAACACCAAGAAGGATTCTTTTATACAATGCAACATATTTTAGAAATGATCGTTTCAAGAGACAACTTCGAGAACGGGGAATAGAGACAAATTTTGTTAGCATCAGACATCCACAGAGTAATCCTTCGGAACGTTTTATACAGGAAGTGACGAAGTTTCTACGGATTACAACAGAGGGTCAACATCGACGATGGGATAGGAAAGTCGCCGAAGTAGAAACGTATCTAAATACCATCCCGAGCACTGTAACGAAAGAGACCCCAGAATATATAATGAAGGGTATAATGCCACTAAGGCCATGGGAAGATAGAGAACAAAAGGAATACACACAGATAATGGAAAATGTGCAGAGGAGATTGCGGAGAGCAAACGAAAAATATATCCAGAGGCAAGACCAAAATAGAAAAAGAAGACCAGTTACTTTCAAAAAAGGTGAGAAGGTTATGGTGAGAGCATTGCGCGTGTCCAACATACCTAGCAACGTATGCGGAAAGTTAATGCCTGTTTTTGAGGGTCCGTACATAGTAAACAATGAGAATGGGATAAATAGTTATGAGTTGAAGCACATAGAATCAGACAAGATTAGGGGAATTTATAATATCAACGATGTTTACAAATATTATGAATAAAATACTGGTATTGTTTTTGCATAGAGAAAAATCCCTGCATAATTCAGTAATTTTTATCATATGCAAAGGCGGGGATTTGTCATACTTTTTCTTTCCCAACCAAAGAAAACGAAATAAAAATATCCATCGGAATAAAATTTTAAGATATCAATAGAAACAAATTGTATATAGTAATTTAAGATAAGATTTAGTGTAGATAAGAATAGAAATTTGTTTGGCAAACGACCTTTTTCCGTTTCAAACAAAATTATCAAAAAACCTTTGTTTAGAATTAGAAGACATTTTACCTGTGAGTTAATCTTTTCATTGTGTGTATAGTCGAGTATTAAATGACCATATTCTAATTTTTTGAAATATGTATAAATGATGTATTGAAAAAACCAATTTTAAAGTAAGCTATTTAGTTTTTCTCTGAAACCGAAACTAGGCTTTTCCAAAATCATGGTAAACAAAATTTGAGCTTTTGATTGGACGGTCTTTTTTAAATGGGAATTTGTGAGTCGATCATGAGAGAGGAGAAGTTAGTCATATTTTGGTCATAGAAAGGAAACAGTCGTTTGTCTCAAGATAGGGTGTGGTTCGTGAGTTTGGATACCGGCGTAACGAAAAGAAGTGAATAGTTTGAAGAAGGAGATAACAAGTCGATTAAAGGAGGTCCTTGTATCTACCGTGGGCATTTTATAAAGTATATGTGAAAGTATTCTTACGGCATCAAGTTGACAAAAGGAGGTCCTGGTGTCATAAATAAATAGCTGAGTTTGGAGAAGTGAATCAGGTGTTTTTTGTGTAGTCTGCAGGAGGTTTGCAGAGACGTTAAGAAAGAGCCGAGGTGCCAAAGAGGAGAGATCACATCGTTGAGGAGACTGGACTTTTCTGGGTATTTTCCAACATACAACTCAAGAAGAAAATAAGCTGTAAGTGTTTGTACAATTGAATTTTATATCTGTGAAGGATCGTTTCGACATCATGGTCATTAGCATTCAAATTTAAGAACTGAGGTTTTGTTAGGCTAATCAAAAGTTTAAAGTTTTGTGGTTTCTTTTCTCAAGTAAAGAAAATTTTAAGTAAAATTGGTTTTTCACGTAATATAAATGTATGTAGCTTTATAATCTTATTATCATAATAATTTGATTTATTTTCTTGTATGCTGATTGATAAGATAACGACAGAATTGTTTTATTCGTTTATATAAAATAAAGAAACGTAAATCTTTGTAACATAATATATTTGTATTCTTATCCTTTCTTTTCTATCCCGATAAAAGACAACTAGAAAATCTTTTGAATCCATCGAACACAGGTAATATAAGGATTATTTTACTTTTGATAACAAATAAGTTATAATTCTTTTTTATTGGCTCAATAAACTAAGTTTGAACTCAAAATAAACAATCATAACAATATATATATATATATATATATATATATATATATATATATATATATATATATATATATATATATATATATATATATATATATATATATAAACATATATTGGCATAACTGTCAAGTTCTTTAAATTTTGAATACAGAACTTAAATTGTTTTTCTACTTTATTGTGCAGAAAGTTTTTTGGTTTCAGTTGTGTTAATAATAATATTGTTGTAGGTAATGCGACATTGGAAAGTCTGGAGCTACCCGATTTAAAAAAAAAATTTCTGGGCAGTAAGCATTTTGAACAAAAATATCTAAACACAAAATATTTACCCGCTACTGCTATACCAAAAAAATATAGTGAGGTAGAAGAGGAAGGTTCATTAACGACACCACGCGTTTTTCATACGTATTCGATAGCAAAACAACCATCAACAAGTGCCAATACTGTTTCGCACAGTAATAATTCTGAACTTGACGATTTTGTTGATGAGCTTATAGATATGCCGTTATCACCATTGGTCAAGAAAAAAAGATTTCATAATTATCATACACTTCAAAGGAGATTACATGCATCTCGAATACGGATTAATCTTCTGAAAACTCGAATAACAGCACTAAAAAAGAGACTGGTTAAAATTGGGACAAAACCTGTACAATCTGCACCAAAGCCACAAACTCAGTTTTCTGCTGCGTTACTGAGAATGCAGTTGCATAAGAAAAACCAACAGTGGTCCCCAATAAAAAAAAACGGCTATTGAGATTTTTTATAAAGGACCTAGCACGTATAAATTTCTTCGTCGAAAAGGAGTTGCTTTACCAGCGGTTTCAACACTAAAAACATGGATTTCAAACTTTACCTGTAACCCCGGTTTCAATAAAAAAATATTTGATAATATAAAAATTAAAGCAGAGAGCATGTCTCCTAAAGAGAGAAAATCAATTTTATTATTTGATGAGATGGCCATTAAGAGAACAATAGAATATAATAGAAAACTGGATATTATTGAAGGTTTTGAGGATATTGGTAAGAATAGAAAAAAATCAGTTTTGGCTGGACAAGCTTTGGTGCTAATGGTTCGAGGTATTTTTAGCAATTGGAAAATACCTATAGCTTATTTCTTAACAGGAAATGGCATCGGAGCTACAATGTAGAATGTAGAAAATGGGGCGGCCAATAGAGCCTGATACACTGCGACCTTTGCAGATCTATTGTGTTTCCCCCTTATTTTAAAGCACTTCATCTAGCTTGGTCCTCTTAATGAGACTCAACAGCCTTGATAGTGGCCTTTTCATGTAGACTGGTGCTTCCGGTTTTTCCTCACCGGGTTCTAGAAACCGCATTCGTGCGAGACCTTCGCAATGGCACAGAACGTGTAGAGCGGTTTCCTCTTCTTCCAGACAGAAACGACAGGTGTCCTCTTCTGTCAGGCCTATAAGACTCAAGTGTTTATTGAGTCTACAGTGCCCAGTGAGCAGACCCACTATCATTCTGACAGTCCTGCGTCTGTGCGAAAGTAAGTCTGCTGTAAATTTAGCCGAATGTCCTTTGATGAACTGTTTGGCCTGCCTCTGTCCTGGTGAGTTGTTCCACCACTCAAGAGACTTCTGTTGCACCCATTTGTATATGGCTGCCCTTTTTATCGTATTTGCGATTCCAAAGAAGGGTTCCGGACCAACCAGTGGCGTAGATGCGCCTTCTCGGGCCAATTCATCAGCCTTCTCGTTGCCACGATGACCCTTATGTCCCGGCACCCAGGCAAGTGTCAACCTGTTTTGACTTCCCACCTGAGAGAGGACATCCAAACAGTTCCATACCAGCCATGAATCGACCTGTACCGAACTGAGAGCCTTTAGAGCCTTGAGCACTAGTGGCTGTAAGCCTTGCAGTGCTCTTTTTCTGGTGAAGGGAACAACAGATGTTTTTTTAGGGTTAACCTTTAGGCCTTCTTCCTCACACCAGCTGTCCACCATCCTCAGAGCGACTTGAAGTCTCTCCGAAATTATTTTGGTAAAGCGTCCTCGGACTACAATTACCAAATCGTCCGCATAACCCAGACAGTAAAAACCCTCCCTGGACAGTGTATTAAGTAGGTCGTCCATAAGCGTAGCCCACAGTAATGGGGATAAAACTCCTCCTTGTGGGCAGCCGCTTCCTGCCTTCGCTTCAATAGTGGCTTCACCTAACGAGGACACAATGATCCTGTTTGTTAAGGTCGCCTTTGTCCACTCGCATATGAAGGCAGGAACTCCTCTTCTTTTAAGCGCGTCCGTTACAGACTCGAAGGAGACGTTATTAAACGCTCCCTCCACTTCCAGAAACGTCGCCACCGCTATCTCCTTGTCATCTAGCGACTTTGAGAGCAGTCTGTTAAGATCATCCAGCGCCAATTCAGTTGACTTTCCTGACTGGTATGCATATTGGCGATCGCTAAGTGGATTCTCCATCAGCACGTCGTCCCTAATATACCTGTCTATCAATCTTTCCAGCGTTTTTGCTAGGAAAGAGGATAGACTTATTGGTCTGTATGACTTAGGGGTTTGGTCCATTACCCTACCAACCTTGGGGATATATGTGACTTTCACCCTTCGCCATGCGGTTGGAATATATCTCCATGCCAAACTAGCTTTGAAGATCTTTGTTAGATGCGGGATGATCACATCCTGTCCCTTCTGTAGCAAGGCTGGATAAATCCCGTCCATTCCAGGTGATTTATATGGCTGGAATTTATTGATGGCCCATCTGATTTTTTCCGGTCTCGTGATGTCGGTAGCTAATTTCCAGTCCGCTTTAGTAGGCCTTCTGGGATGAGCTACCTCTATCGAAGGATTATTGTCAATGGATGAGCTGGGAAAATGTACCTTGGTGAGCATTATTAAGCTTTCCTCCAGGGTTTCTACATACGTTTCGTCCTCTTTCTTCAAGAGGCCGACCTGATTCGCAATACCATCCTTAGCCAGGACCTTGTGGATTCTGGAACATGCGGGAGCCTGTTCGACTTCCTCGCAGAACTTTCGCCACGAGTCTCTTTTGGCTTTTCGGATCTCCTTATTATATTGCGTCAGTTTTTCTCTATAAATGGCCCAGTCCTGGTTGAATTTGGCTTTATTGAATAGCCTTCTTACATCTGCCCTAAGCTTTTGTAAGTGTTCATTCCACCAGGGTGTGTTTTTCTTTCCTTTCTTTTCTCTCTCTGGACAATTCTCCTGGTAAGCGGCCAGAACAGCTCCCCTCACCGTTTCGACTGTCAGTTCGAGATCTTCCGTATCTTTTATGGTGCCGATTCCTCCCTCAAGAGACTTCTCGAGTGAGCCTCTATAGCCTTCCCAATCCGTCTCTCTCGGGTTCCTGAACCTTTCCACCATTCGAGTCGAAGTAATTAAATCAAATCAAATGTGCCTATGGTCGGAACATGAAGGTTCCTCTGACACATGCCAATTCTTTAAAGTATCGTACCTTTTTTCACTGCAAAGTGTTACATCTAAGACTTCTTTGCGCGTGGCCGTAACGAAGGTAGGTTTATTTCCTATATTGGCTATTTCTAAACCCATGCTTAAGATGAACTGTAGTAAAGACTCACCTCGACTGTTGATGTTCGTACTCCCCCATGCCAGATGGTGGGCATTGGCATCACAACCCAGTATTAGATGAAGGTTCTCCCTTCGGCTGTAGGTTATAACGTCCTCTACTATGCCTGGGCGGAAGACCTTCTCTCCAGCGAAGTAGGCAGAACAGACCAATCATCTTTTACTACCTTCCTCGGTGGAAGCGGTTAAAATACCTGTAACAAAGTCTCCGGAGCAAAGATCCGGAATCAGTGTACAGTTTACTTCGTTACCATATACAATGCATGCTCGAGGTGTCTCTCCTTTCGCATCGTATAGTAACTTACCTTGTTGCGGCTTCAAGCCTGCAATCTTCCCTCCGTGGAGCCATGGTTCCTGCAGTAGGGCCAAGTCCAGGCCTTCCATGTCAAACCTTCTGCACAAAACCGCCGACGCAGCTTTAGCATGATGAAGGTTGACCTGCAGGACCTTTACTCTGCCTTCCTCTAAACTGAAGGCTAACTTTCGGGTTTTCCCGTGTCCTCTACCCCTTCCATGGGAGCGGAAACCCGCTCAGTGGCTTCTAGCCTTCTGGGCGGATTTGTAGCACTCCCCTGCAAGTCGGTACGGACTTCTTTCGGGATTATTCCTTCTTTAGCTCCTTCCCTCGACTTATCATCCTTAGGGCGAGCCTTGTGTTTGGTCGAAGTGTTAACCTTCTTTGGCGCTGCTTTAGAGCTTTGCCCCTCTGAAGGTTTTACTTCTTTCCTTTTTTGCTTAGCCTTGACTGCCGAGGTTGCGGCATTTAAGCCTTGCAACCCCGATGGTCCGGCCTCTGCAACCTTCTTAATGTACCCATCATCCTTGACACGGAATTTAATTCTTCCGATGCCAAAGTAAGGACACATTTGAAGTTTGTTGAGTTCCTCAAAGGACTCTTTGTCCATTGAGAGGACCCATACCTGCCCTTTTTCTGCAGGTGTTTTGCCCAAAACGGTCCATATAAGGGTGTTGAGCTTTCGGTTGCTGACCCTTAATCGAGTCAGCACACTTTCCGCCTCCAACCTCTTTCCGTCCTCGTCTGGGATATAGACAGTGCAAGAACACGGCCTCTCGACTTCACTCTCGTCCTTGGCCTGGAGGCTTGCACCTTCCCAAGGCTTCAGAGTGGGAGTAGTGTCCCTGAGCCATTGTGCGCGTGCACTATCCGCGCACGTCATTACCAGGTAACCGGGCTTGAACGTGCTCTTTAGGAGCCTGATTTGAGGCCCTTCTTCTGGCGTTCTCTCCAGAGCCTCCAAGATGGATGTTTGCACTGCCTTAAGCTTTGTGGGTTCCATCCTGACTCCAGGGAAGCCATCACATACTACAGCCACCTTTGCCGAGCAAAGGGCTTGTGTAAAAGTCATTTCTGACTTCCTCGGCCTCTTTTTGGCTTCCGCTGGTGGCGTACTGTGGTCCGACCTTTGTCGCTTCTTTGTAGACTTTTGCGTAGCCATTTCCAGCTTTTGCTCCGCCTTCTCTTTAGACTTAGGGGGATTGTCCTTTTGTCGTTCAAGCACCTTGGTGAGGTTGGCCTTGATCACCGAGCGCTTGGCTTCAATGTAATCCTGGCCTTTTCCCACCAGATCCCTTACTTTCTTCTTGAAGGCCCCGGCCAGCCTGGCCTTAATAACCTCCTCGTCTGTCATTAGATCCACCTCCTCTAGGGTGTGTGTGTGTGTGTGTGTGTGTGTGTGTGTGTGTGTGTCAGGATCGAGGGCGGGGTCCCCGCACCGGCAGACGCGTCTAATGCGTGGGACCCCACCGCCGCCGGGTTTTGGAGTTTGGCGACTGAGATTAGAGAAATTTGGAGTAGCCGTAGGGAAGTTGGAAGGGTAAACTAAAAGCTGAAGGCGAATTTCAGGGACCAAGACCAGTTACTCGGCCCTCCCACCAACGTCGAGGCAAAATTACAGTCCCGGGGAGGGATCGGAGCTATAATACTCCAAGAAATAATTATTGATGACCTCAAAAGATTGAGAGATTCCGGTTTAGAACCCTTAGGAAAAGTTTGTGATTTATCGGTGATAAATCAAAAATTATATAAATTATTAAATATAACAATTGAAAAACCCTACTTTGTTGCAGACACGCATAAGTATTTTGCATTTTATGATGTACCACATTTAATAAAATGTATAAGAAATAATTTTATTACCAATTATTTTATTTTTAATGACAAATTTATAATATTCGATGATATTAAAAAAGTGTATGGTATTGACCAAAGAAGTAAAACCGGGAGAGCTCTTTTAAAATTAACAGATAAACATTTAAATCCAAACTCATTTGAAAAAATGAATGTTAAACTTGGCACTCAATTACTTAGTCGTTCTATAGCTGCAGCTATTAAAACTGCAGTACAAACACAAGAACTGGCTTCAACAACTGCTGAAAACACGGCTTATTTTGTCGAAACTATGAACAATTTGTTTGATGCCCTGAACAGTAAAAGTAAGTACAGTCCTAAGCCTTGTAATCGTGTCTACTGTAATCAAAACAAAGATGTAATTAGTGCTGTTAATGAAGGATACGAATTACTGAAAAGTATGTGGAAACAGACAAGTAAGGGTTTAAAAAGACCTCCTTCTTTCGACTGCTTTCTTCTCACCATATACGCGGTAAGACAATTTTATAGTGATTTGACAACATTAAACTCTTGTTATATATTAACCGGAAGATTAATCCAAGATCCCTTAGAAAATCAATTTTCTATTTACAGACAGAAAGGTGGTTACAGTAGAAATCCCACTGTAAGAAACTTTAAAGCTGCTTTTAAAATAAACATTGTACACAATATTATGAAACCGCCTATGACAGCAAACTCTGGGACCAACTGTGATGACGATACAAATATTTTAGAAACGTCTTATATATATTCTGATATTTTTAATAATTTAAATAGTGACGAGGAATGCGTTAAAGGTGATAACGCATTCGACGACAGTATATTATTATCTGCAGAAAATGTTTCTCAAAATAACTCATTACGACAAACAAATTTAGATTCAGATACATTGGCTTCAAGTTTAGAAAAATGTTCAGTTTATTATTTTGCAGGGTACTTATTTAAAAAATGTTTTGAAAAATTTAATTGTGAAAATTGCAAAACCAAATTAGAGGGCACAAAAGATATAGAAAATAAGCAACAAATATTACTTTTTTATAAAGAATATGCAATAAGTGACACAACTTGTCAATTAAGATATGTTAGCGATTTGATGGGCACATTCACAAAAATATGTCTTCAAATGTTTTCTACCATATTTGATGAATGCTGTGTAACCCGTGTGTTATTTAATACACGAAAGTTTATAGACGAAAAACTTGCCAGAACATTACCAGAGTGGTATAGTTGCAGCGATGCAAATCTCATAGACAGTTTATCTTAAACTTACTAATTAGAGTACAAATTTTCAAATATTGAAAAAATCTTTCTAGGTCCGCAACCATAAGCAAAAGAGCTCAAAAAAGAAAGTCTGATACAACTGCAGATAATACAGCTCAAAAAAAAAGATTCCTTAAAAAAAAAATACAAAATTGTCAATTTTGCAACATCACTGATGTATTTATTATTATTTATTAAAATAAAATTGAGAGTTTTTCATAACATTCTTCATTTTACAGTTACGTGGTTTTATGATTATTTCTATTAATTTTTTTTAAATTTAAATAAAAATAATAAATAATAAAAATTAGTTAATTTTTAAATTTAAATAGTGCTGCTGTCAGATATTTATATAAACTTCAAACTTTAAGCGTTCTATAAATTTATTTCTCAGTCTATGAAGTATGATACAAACAATTGATCACATTTGGTTGTTGTCGACATTACTTCGTTCCCTTAACTTTTTCATCACGTAATATTTACGAAAATTGTAGTATTGCGAGTTGACACACACACACACACACACACACAGACACACATCTAGGAGTAGCCGACTCACCCTATCCAACTTCCCGCCCCCTCACACCCCAACAGGAAGCTCGTAGCTCGGAAATTGTCGGCGAGGCACTGGTGGGGTCACTGACGCCAAATAGGTGACACCAATAAATACCAGTAGAAGAGAAGACCAGCCCAACTGCATCTCAGCATCTATCACCGACTAGTCCTTATCCTCACGGAAGGATGAATGGTGAATTCCCGGCGCCAAAAAACGGGGACCTTTTGGCTATGGAATGGTAACCCAGACAGAGGAGTCCAGATGGAGAAAACCAGCTTTTAAAAAATCCGCAATTCAAGCTGGAAGACATCGCGGCGAAGGATGAATGGCCATGCGTAGTTGGTCGAGAGCGATTCCTGTAAGGAACCAGGCGACACCTCACAGTAATTAGCCTTACTCGGGCATGCGGGGCTCTGCTCGAGTGGACTGCAATTCCCTAGCTACTCGTGGGAATAATATGGAAAATAATATGGAAACCAATATTCCCGAACAACCCGTAGTAGAAAGCCCTGAAGGCACTACTATACAGATAGCGAAGCCGACCAAAAGGAAGGCGGTTAGAGTCACCTCCCTAGAGGAGGTATATCTAATGACAGACGAGGAGGTTATTAAGGCCAGGCTGGCCGGGGCCTCCAAGAAGAAAGTAAGGGATCTGGTGGGAAAAGGCCAGGATTACATTGAAGCCAAGCGCTCGGTGATCAAGGCCAACCGCACCAAGGTGCTTGAACGACAAAAGGACAATCCCCCTAAGTCTAAAGAGAAGGCGGAGCAAAAGCTGGAAATGGCTACGCAAAAGTCTACAAAGAAGCGACAAAGGTCAGACCACAGTACGCCACCAGCGGAAGCCAAAAAGAGGCCGAGGAAGTCAGAAATGACTTTTACACAAGCCCTTTGCTCGGCAAAGGTGGCTGTAGTATGTGATGGCTTCGCTGGAGTCAGGATGGAACCCACAAAGCTTAAGGCAGTGCAAACATCCATCTTGGACGCTCTGGAGAGAACGCCAGAAGAAGGGCCGCAAATCAGGCTCCTAAAGAGCACGTTCAAGCCCGGTTACCTGGTAATGACGTGCGCGGATAGTGCACGCGCACAATGGCTCAGGGACACTACTCCCACTCTGAAGCCTTGGGAAGGTGCAAGCCTCCAGGCTAAGGACGAGAGTGAAGTCGAGAGGCCGTGTTCTTGCACTGTCTATATCCCAGACGAGGACGGAAAGAGGTTGGAGGCGGAAAGTGTGCTGAATCGATTAAGGGTCAGCAACCGAAAGCTCAACACCCTTATATGGACCGTTTTGGGCAAAACACCTGCAGAAAAAGGGCAGGTATGGGTCCTCTCAATGGACAAAGAGTCCTTTGAGGAACTCAACAAACTTCAAATGTGTCCTTATTTTGGCATCGGAAGAATTAAATTCCGTGTCAAGGATGATGGGTACATTAGGAAGGTTGCAGAGGCCGGACCATCGGGGTTGCAAGGCGTAACTGCCGCAACCTCGGCAAAGCTCTAAAGCAGCGCCAAAGAAGGTTAACACTTCGACCAAACACAAGGCTCGCCCTAAGGATGATAAGTCGAGGGAAGGAGCTAAAGAAGGAATAATCCCGAAAGAAGTCCGTACCGACTTTCAGGGGAGTGCTACAAACCCGCCCAGAAGGCTAGAAGCCACTGAGCGGGTGGCCGCTCCCATGGAAGGGGTAGAGGACACGGGAAAACCCGAAAGTTAGCCTTCAGTTTAGAGGAAGGCAGAGTAAAGGTCCTGCAGGTCAACCTTCATCATGCTAAAGCTGCGTCGGCGGTTTTGTGCAGAAGGTTTGACATGGAAGGCCTGGACTTGGCCCTACTGCAGGAACCATGGCTCCACGGAGGGAAGATTGCAGGCTTGAAGCCGCAACAAGGTAAGTTACTATACGATGCGAAAGGAGAGACACCTCGAGCATGCATTGTATATGGTAACGAAGTAAACTGTACACTGATTCCGGATCTTTGCTCCGGAGACTTTGTTACAGGTATTTCAACCGCTTCCACCGAGAAAGGTAGTAAAAGATGGTTGGTCTGTTCTGCCTACTTCGCTGGAGAGAAGGTCTTCCGCCCAGGCATAGTAGAGGACGTTATAACCTACAGTCGAAGGGAGAACCTTCATCTAATACTGGGATGTGATGCCAATGCCCACCATCTGGCATGGGGGAGTACGAACATCAACAGTCGAGGTGAGTCTTTACTACAGTTCATCTTAAGCATGGGTTTAGAAATAGCCAATATAGGAAATAAACCTACCTTCGTTACGGCCACGCGCAAAGAAGTCTTAGATGTAACACTTTGCAGTGAAAAAACGTACGATACTATAAAGAATTGGCATGTGTCAGAGGAACCTTCATGTTCCGACCATAGGCACATTTGATTTGATTTAATTACTTCGACTCGAATGGTGGAAAGGTTCAGGAACCCGAGAGAGACGGATTGGGAAGGCTATAGAGGCTCACTCGAGAAGTCTCTTGAGGGAGGAATCGGCACCATAAAAGATACGGAAGATCTCGAACTGACAGTCGAAACGGTGAGGCCTACTAAGGCGGACTGGAAATTAGCTACCGACATCACGAGACCGGAAAAAATCAGGTGGGCCATCAATAAATTCCAGCCATACAAATCACCTGGAATGGACGGGATTTATCCAGCCTTGCTACAGAAGGGACAGGATGTGATCATCCTGCATCTAACAAAGATCTTCAAAGCTAGTTTGGCATGGAGATATATTCCAACCGCATGGCGAAGGGTGAAAGTCACATATATCCCCAAGGTTGGTAGGGTAATGGACCAAACCCCCAAGTCATACAGACCAATAAGTCTATCCTCTTTCCTAGCAAAAACGCTGGAAAGATTGATAGACAGGTATATTAGGGACGACGTGCTGATGGAGAATCCACTTAGCGATCGCCAATATGCATACCAGTCAGGAAAGTCAACTGACTTGGCGCTGGATGATCTTAACAGACTGCTCTCAAAGTCGCTAGATGACAAGGAGATAGCGGTGGCGACGTTTCTGGAAGTGGAGGGAGCGTTTAATAACGTCTCCTTCGAGTCTGTAACGGACGCGCTTAAAAGAAGAGGAGTTCCTGCCTTCATATGCGAGTGGACAAAGGCGACCTTAACAAACAGGATCATTGTGTCCTCGTTAGGTGAAGCCACTATTGAAGCGAAGGCAGGAAGCGGCTGCCCACAAGGAGGAGTTTTATCCCCATTACTGTGGGCTACGCTTATGGACGACCTACTTAATACACTGTCCAGGGAGGGTTTTTACTGTCTGGGTTATGCGGACGATTTGGTAATTGTAGTCCGAGGACGCTTTACCAAAATAATTTCGGAGAGACTTCAAGTCGCTCTGAGGATGGTGGACAGCTGGTGTGAGGAAGAAGGCCTGAAGGTTAACCCTAAAAAAACATCTGTTGTTCCCTTCACCAGAAAAAGAGCACTGCAAGGCTTACAGCCACTAGTGCTCAAGGGAGTAGAAATTCCATTTACAAGTCAGGCCAAGTACTTAGGTGTAATATTCGACCAGAGGCTGACATGGAATGCACACATTCAGAAAGTCACACAGAAGGCCACTATGGCCCTGAACACATGTAGACGAATGTGTGGTAAGAATTGGGGGTTAAATCCTAAAATGAACCTCTGGTTATATACAAGGGTTATAAGGCCCATGATAACTTATGGTTCAGTGGCGTGGTGGAACAAAACGCAACAGTCCGGGGCGATTCGATTGCTCAGTAGCACACAAAGGCTTGCATGCTTGAGTGTTACAGGAGCCATGAGAACAGCCCCAACGGACGCGCTAGAAGTTCTGCTAAACCTACCACCTCTGCATATATACATACAGAGTGAAGCCAGATCAACAGTACATCGGTTGATCCAAGGCCAAGCTCCAATAAGTATGATGCAGAGAGCTGATAACTTAAGGCTTTACCAGGACATAAAGGCAGACCCCGTTCTAAGAATGCCTGTACACCGAATGGTTACGAGGTATAGTTTTAACAAAAATTTTCAAATTACAATACCAAAAAGAGAGGACTGGGAAACTGGTCCGCCGCTAACAGCAAACTCAATATGGTATACGGACGGCTCCAAAACGGAAACAGGTACGGGGGCTGAAATATATGGCATAAAACCAAGGACGAAAGTCCGGGTATGTCTAGGAACATACGCGACCGTATTTCAAGCCGAATTAGCTGCTATACACAGGTGCGCTATGGAACTAATCGGCCGAAATGTAGATAACGACTCCATCGTTATCTATTCGGATAGTCAAGCGGCTCTAAAGGCTCTCAGTTCGGTACAGGTCGATTCATGGCTGGTATGGAACTGTTTGGATGTCCTCTCTCAGGTGGGAAGTCAAAACAGGTTGACACTTGCCTGGGTGCCGGGACATAAGGGTCATCGTGGCAACGAGAAGGCTGATGAATTGGCCCGAGAAGGCGCATCTACGCCACTGGTTGGTCCGGAACCCTTCTTTGGAATCGCAAATACGATAAAAAGGGCAGCCATACACAAATGGGTGCAACAGAAGTCTCTTGAGTGGTGGAACAACTCACCAGGACAGAGGCAGGCCAAACAGTTCATCAAAGGACATTCGGCTAAATTTACAGCAGACTTACTTTCGCACAGACGCAGGACTGTCAGAATGATAGTGGGTCTGCTCACTGGGCACTGTAGACTCAATAAACACTTGAGTCTCATAGGCCTGACAGAAGAGGACACCTGTCGTTTCTGTCTGGAAGAAGAGGAAACCGCTCTACACGTTCTGTGCCATTGCGAAGGTCTCGCACGAATGCGGTTTCTAGAACTCGGAGAGGAAAAACCGGAAGCACCAGGCTACATGAAAAGGCCACTATCAAGGCTGTTGAGTCTCATTTAGAGGACCAAGCTAGATGAAGTGCTTTAAAATAAGGGGGAAACACAATAGATCTGCAAAAGTCGCAGTGTATCAGGCTCTATTGGCCGCCCCATTTTCTACATTCTACATTGTAGCTTCGATGCCATTTCCTGTTAAGAAATAAGCTATAGGTATTTTCCAATTGCTAAAAATACCTCGAACCATTAGCACCAAAGCTTGTCCAGCCAAAACTGATTTTTTTCTATTCTTACCAATATCCTCAAAACCTTCAATAATATCCAGTTTTCTATTATATTCTATTGTTCTCTTAATGGCCATCTCATCAAATAATAAAATTGATTTTCTCTCTTTAGGAGACATGCTCTCTGCTTTAATTTTTATATTATCAAATATTTTTTTATTGAAACCGGGGTTACAGGTAAAGTTTGAAATCCATGTTTTTAGTGTTGAAACCGCTGGTAAAGCAACTCCTTTTCGACGAAGAAATTTATACGTGCTAGGTCCTTTGTAAAAAATCTCAATAGCCGTTTTTTTTTCTATTGGGGACCACTGTTGGTTTTTCTTATGCAACTGCATTCTCAGTAACGCAGCAGAAAACTGAGTTTGTGGCTTTGGTGCAGATTGTACAGGTTTTGTCCCAATTTTAACCAGTCTCTTTTTTAGTGCTGTTATTCGAGTTTTCAGAAGATTAATCCGTAGTCGAGATGCATGTAATCTCCTTTAAAGTGTATGATAATTATGAAATCTTTTTTTCTTGACCAATGGTGATAACGGCATATCTATAAGCTCATCAACAAAATCGTCAAGTTCAGAATTATCACTGTGCGAAACAGTATTGGCACTTGTTGATGGTTGTTTTGCTATCGAATACGTATGAAAAACGCGTGGTGTCGTTAATGAACCTTCCTCTTCTACCTCACTATATTTTTTTGGTATAGCAGTAGCGGGTAAATATTTTGTGTTTAGATATTTTTGTTCAAAATGCTTACTGCACAGAATTTTTTTTTTTAATCGGGTAGCTCCAGACTTTCCAATGTCGCATTACCTACAACAATATTATTATTAACACAACTGAAAAAAAAAACTTTCTGCACAATAAAGTAGAAAAACAATTTAAGTTCTGTATTCAAAATTTAAATAACTTGACAGTTATGCCAATATATGTTTATATATCTATATATATATATATATATATATATATATATATATATATATATATATATATATATATATAGATATATATATATATATATTTATATTTATATATATATATATATATATATATATATATATATATATATATATATTTATATATATATATATATATATATATATATATATATATATATATATATATATATATATATATATATATATATATATATATATATATATATATTGTTATGATTGTTTATTTTGAGTTCAAACTTAGTTTATTGAGCCAATAAAAAAGAATTATAACTTATTTGTTATCAAAAGTAAAATAATCCTTATATTACCTGTGTTCGATGGATTCAAAAGATTTTCTAGTTGTCTTTTATCGGGATAGAAAAGAAAGGATAAGAATACAAATATATTATGTTACAAAGATTTACGTTTCTTTATTTTATATAAACGAATAAAACAATTCTGTCGTTATCTTATCAATCAGCATACAAGAAAATAAATCAAATTATTATGATAATAAGATTATAAAGCTACATACATTTATATTACGTGAAAAACCAATTTTACTTAAAATTTTCTTTACTTGAGAAAAGAAACCACAAAACTTTAAACTTTTGATTAGCCTAACAAAACCTCAGTTTTTAAATTTGAATGCTAATGACCATGATGTCGAAACGATCCTTCACAGATATAAAATTCAATTATACAAACACTTACAGCTTATTTTCTTCTTTAGTTGTATGTTGGAAAATACCCAGAAAAGTCCAGTCTCCTCAACGATGTGATCTCTCCTCTTTGGCACCTCAACTCTTTCTTAACGTCTCTGCAAACCTCCTGCAGACTACACAAAAAACACCTGATTCACTTCTCCAAACTCAGCTATTTATTTATGACACCAGGACCTCCTTTTGTCAACTTGATGCCGTAAGAATACTTTCACATATACTTTATAAAATGCCCACGGTAGATACAAGGACCTCCTTTAATCGACTTGTTATCTCCTTCTTCAAACTATTCACTTCTTTTCGTTACGCCGGTATCCAAACTCACGAACCACACCCTATCTTGAGACAAACGACGGTTTCCTTTCGATGACCAAAATATGACTAACTTCTCCTCTCTCATGATGAACAAGCTTTTCGCTTTAGTCCTATTGAGAGTGTATGCCGTGAATCTAATGAACTTTCTCTTACCCTAAGACGATAATCACTTCTACTTTCGTATGCTGCATCAACATCCGCAAATCATTTAATCCCGTTCATTATATAATTGCCACAATGCCGTCTTCTTCCACTAACAATAACCAACACCTTATCATAAAACCTATACCTTAATTAATTTGTCCACTACGTAAAAATATTGACCTCCTTCTGACTAGTTTATTTCCTCTACCTTTACTTCCCCTCTGGGCTAAAGATCTCCCTTCAATATATACCTCACTCACCATTTTTAACAAACTTGAATCTTTTAACCTTCTTATAAAGAAAGCATTTTTAGAATTTAATTCTCTATACAGATGCTTCTAAAACTACCACTCAACAGTAAAAGTAACCACTAAACATGAACTTGTAAGATCATCTCGGTTACCCTTAATATGCAACGTTTGCACAGGTGAACTATATAGTATGCAGTTGGCTTTTAAATGCATCTCCCATCAAAAGAGACATATTGCCATGTGTTCAGATCCCCTTTCATATATCCATTTAGTCAATACAATTTTCACTGGCCACCTATTAGTTCAAAACATTCATGACATATACCAAAATCTTTCTGCTTACGATGTAACAGTCTCATTCATATGGCTGCCTTCTCACACGGGAATTACTGGTAATAAAACAGCAGATCATTTTGCCAAAGAAGCTACCAACCATGAGGTGACTGAAGTCACCCCAATTCAACTAGCTAACGAATCTCGAAATTCGTTTTCAAAAAGTCAGTAGAGGATACTTAACAAAACTTATAGCAAAAAAGAGCAAAACAACTTTTCATAAACTTCAATCTTTTATTGGTCATCTCTCCCTAGACTTCATAACTAGAAGAGAAGCATCAACTATTAGAAGACTACGAATCAACTATACCAAACTTACCAACTGCAAATAATTCACCAACCTGTATAAAGCACTGGACTTGAAACCTACTCTAAGGAACTGCTTAACAACCCTACAGACATAACAAAAACTATTCAAAAAGAGAAATCATACGATTTCTACCTGACGAAATCGAATTCAAATTTTTACCACTGTGCTTTCTAAAACTTGCAAAGCAAACAGCTTTATAAAATATTTGGCAAGGGAATCTAAAATTGCATTCCACATGCCGTTCATCGTGGTTAAAATTCGTAGTGAATTCAATTTCTGGTACTTCCAAATGGAGTAAAGAAATAAATCATAATGACGGTACTATATATATATATATATATATATATATATATATATATATATATATATATATATATATATATATATATATATGTATATATATATATATATATATATATATATATATATATATATATATATATATGTATATATATATATATATATATATATATATATATATATATATATATATATAAAAGTAAAAATAATGGCATGTCTCGTAAAACAGAAAACCAAGAATGGTATATCGATGGAAGGCAACCGTATATACGTATTTCTGACTATTGGTCGCCTTCATCGTCTTCAGTACGGTGCAGCCAAGTTAAAAAAGGAGCATATTTTGGAAAAGGATCACTACGGTCACTATACGGTTGACTTCCATCGATATACCATTTTTGGTTTTCTGTTTTGCGAGACATGCCATTATTTTTATATACACTCGCATTATCCTTGTCCATTTCTATACATATATATATATATATATATATATATATATATATATATATATATACAGTGTGGAAACCACTTATGGAATAAAATTAAATTTAAATGTGTGCTTTTTAAACATAAACTTAAATGTACAGGGTGATCCACGCAAGTCTGGCATAGTACATAATCCTTATTTTTAATGAAACACCCTGTATATTTTTATGTTTTTAAAAGATTCTTAACAACCTGATTTCAACGAACTAAATCATGTAGGGTCTATGATGAATAATACAAGGTGAAATTTTGAAATTAATAATTTATCACGTGTTATGGTATTATTTTGAATTAGCTAAATACAGACAATACACTTCTAGTCTAAGTGTCAGTATATTGGGGAAAATTTCTGTTTAGTAACCGTGTTAACATTTTTTGTCATGAATAGGTAAAAACTGTCTAGATAGTCTCCTAATTAAACTAAATTGATAAATAATGCGGATTGTTATTAATCAGTTGTTGGTGTTTTGACATTTTACATTAAAATAATAAATTCCTAATTAAAAACTAATTTCTTGCAGAAATAAAAATAAAATATTTAATTGAGACCCACCGAATTGAGATTTTAATGATGATCGGTTACGGGGAGAATTGTAAAAGTCAAGTTGAAGTAGCAAACTTATTTAATCAGAAGTATCCTCAGTTGCCTAATATTGTACAAGATACTGTGTCTAAAATTTATGCACAATTCAGAGAACTTGGACCATGTCAAACCATTAAAAAGAAAACCGAACTTCATTAAAAATGAGGTGAAAGTGGATATTCTGTTAAGTGTCGCAGAGAATCCAACGTCAAGTTCACGTCAAATTGCACATCAAAATAATTTGAGTCACACAACTGTCCTAAGGTGTCTCCATGAAGAAAAACCTCATCCATATAAATTGACTTTTGTGCAGGAGATAACAGAAGACGATCCAGATCGTAGAATGGATTTCATGGAGTTATAGAGAGTGGGTCAGGTTTTTTAATTGGAATGATTATAGAATTGCGCCAAACATCTGGGAATTTTTGTGTGTTTCAGATAAGGTTATAAATTTCGAGAAGTTTGGAGAGGCATGTATTAGAGAGATTTTTTAAAAATATATAAGGGATATCATAGGGATCATCAGCAGATTTTGTACATAAAAACAAGGTAAATTTTAGTTTATTTAGGGTAAACGAGGCGTTCATAAACGTGACATCGTGTGGAGTTGACGAGATGGTGGAGAAAGATTGAGCGCGTAAAGAACTGGGAGTAAAAGCGATATTACTTTTATTGAATCTGTCTTCAACCCAATTAGCGAGTGTGTCGGAAATAAATTGACTGTCAGAGATAACTGTGTTGTTAAAGATGATAGGAGCAATAGTTAGGATATAGGAATGAAGGATGAATAAATTCATAGGATGAAGGTTATTTTTATTGCCTTGGATTTGTGAAACAGTTTTTTTTATAAATGAGTGGAGTTTGCATTGTGTGTTAGGGTGGAAGTGTAATTTTGCCAAGAGGATGTTTTGCTTTGCTTAATAAGAAATTTGGCTTTAGCTTTAAGTTGTTTGTGTATTAGAAGATTTTCCTGGGTTTTGTTTCACCGATATTTATTTAAAGCAATCTTGGATAAACGGATGGCATTATTTCAATCAGAGTTCGACCATAGTACCATTTTGTTAGTAGAAGAGATGGTTTTTTTTACCGATATGTGATTTGGCAGCAGTAAGTAAGCATTCGTATAACAAATTTAGAATAATGTTAATATCCTCTGAAATAGCTAAGGAAGATAATAATATTTCAATTTTAAAATTAAATTTTAACCAATTAGTGTTTTTAAAGTTCCAGAAACTTCTAGTAGTGGTTTGCTTATTGGAGGAGCTGGATATGATGATAGAAAAGTGGTTGCTGTCATGTAGGCCATTAAAAACTTCTTAGGAGAGGGAAGGTAAAATTTTGGAGTTACAAAGGATAAGATAAATGACTGAAAATGATCCTGAGGAGACGTTAAAATGGTTATTAAGTCTAGTATTTAACAGAAATGTGTCTGAACAATTTAAGATGTTTTTAATAACTTTAATAACTAGGAAAACTCCTAGATATATGTCTATTTATCATCTGACGTTCCGTATTTTTTAGGGACTGTTCGATTAGTGAATGCGGAATGGAAGGAGATGCATTTGAAATAAGGATTCTTTTGGTCGCAGAAAGAAGCCTGCAGAAAAAGGATGACGGTGGAATTAATTATGACGTTCGGTGTATTAGTTGATCAACGATGTCGGTAGAAGTGAGGAAAATGCAGATTCGATTACTCGAAATGCAAGATGTAAAATATTTTTTGGATAAACTATTTCACCAATTTCTTTAATATATTCAAATAAAACAGTATTCAAAATGGAGTGCATGACAATAATTTGTTCCCTTTTAGAAAATGAACAGGAAGGAGGTCTAGAGACTGCGGTAACGACATATGATTTTGGGTTAAAATTGGAGTTGTTTTGTGTAAATATTTAATTGCTGTTCATGATGTGTAGTCCTGGTTACCCAGACCGTAACACAATACCTAAATGTGAGTATCTAATGGACCCTCTCCCAAACTGGAAAGAAAGAAAAAAAGGATCTCACCTATTTGGATTTTCACTGGTTTTCTTTAATTACACCAATATAGCCACAAATAAATTCGACTATTGAAATATTAATCCAAATTTGATACTCGTTTTATCACATTGTGATTAAAGAACTTCGCTTCGTATTGTTAACTCTTCGATAAATTAATTTATCTGTTTAACACTGTTTAAATCTTTAAAATCCGCGAGGAACTTAAAAAGGGTGTTTAACCTTTGACAGTTATTTGACGTTTTTTGAATCGATTATTTGAAGCTTTATTTATAACCTTCAACATTTTATTAAACTTACTATTAAAAAAACAGTTTGAAAAATTGCTTTTTAGCTTCTATACATTTATACTACTTTTGGTATTTTTCATGTCATACGGCTGTACGCAGGCTCAATAAAAAGCTGGTGTAAAAGCACAACTGAAAAAAAACGGCTTTCCATAACCAATAACCTGAGATATTGCAGCGGACAGATCTCCCTTGCATTTTTCTGTGGCGATATTTTACGAGTACCATTATTTTAATGTTTCAAAACTAATTTACTTCTTCATTATAAATCGAATTATAAAATTTAGATATTTTTTTACAATGTGTTCAATTTTCAACTGTTAATGTTAATAAACAATGAAAATATTTGCAATTTCTTAAACAAGAAAAAAAATACTATTTGATTTCCTCTGGGTCGTAGAAGGTTTTGGTTTTTTAAAATGTTTTTTTATTAGCTTTATATTGAGCCCGCATACAAGTGTATGGCATAAAAATGTGAGTGTTATTAAAAATTTTTATATGCTAAAAATTTGTTATTCTTCAAACTGATTTTTACAAACAAATTTAATATAATCTTGAAGTTTTTTTTTTTTAATAATTTAAAACGACGCCATAAAAAATAGATTGCTATTTACAAAATAACCCTAGAGTGACTGTTTAGACAAGTACAGTTGTTTAAATAATCGGTCTCCTGGATAAACAAATTGAATAACTCATAAACTATATGGTCGTTCTTTATGACATTTAGCACACTTTAAAAACTCATTAACTGCCATAATTTTAAATAGTTGTACTACATGTCGTTATGCAAAAAAGAAAGTTATTAACATTTATGAATAATACTTTTAAATTAAGGGTTTTTAAAATATCTCGGTCAATTCTTTACGTATTTTAATTTTAAAAATCTCAATATTAGAGAAAATTTTATGATCTATAACTTTTATTTTAACCATATATCTCTAACATGTATAAGAAACGTTTTATGCGCAAAAACTTTTTTTACTTTTTACGATTGTTTAATAAAAAAGCAAAGCAAAATTAGCTGAAGTCTTCACATAATTGTCATTAGCTAACCCTTATATATATATATATATATATATATATATATATATATATATATATATATATCTTTTACAGACTTTAAATATCTGTTTAGATTTTTTCAGCTTTTTTAGAGTTGTAGATCATAAAAAGTTATGTAATTTTTGAGAGTATCCAAATTAAAATACATGAAAGTTAAGATATTAACCGAAACAGTTGCGTAGTTTTTTTTTGCGCAAAGACATGTAACATAGCTCCTTGAAATAATGCTAAATATCAATCATAGCAAATAGTTTATAGGTTATTTAATCTGTTTATAAACATTTATAATAACTAATAACTTTGATATCGTTTATGCCACAAACTTATATAGATGCTCAATGAAAAACTGAAGAAGTTCAACTTTTTATCAGATTCTGGTTCCAGAGTAAAAGAGATGTTGGGATGGAGGTTATTAAGATCATCCAGAATCTGTAAAGCAAGACGATTGTATAGCTCTCATACAGGGAACCCAAGATGATGCTTTACAGATTCTGGATGATCTTAATAACCTCCATCTTAACATCTCTTTTACTCTGGAACCAGAATCTGATAAAAAGTTGAACTTCTTGGATATGACTATTTCCCGTAATAAAGATTCTTTAGAGTACAATATTTACAGAAAACCTACCCAAACAGATCATGTTATACATGATACATCTAATCATCCAACCCAACATAAAATGGCTGCTTTCAACAGTTACATTCATAGGTTACTCAAATTTCCACTTTCTAATGATAATTTTAATTCAGAACTTAATACTCTTAAACAAATTGCTTTCAATAATGGTTATGATCCTAACATTATCTATAAGCTTCTTATTAGAGCTAAACTAAAAATTGCAGAAAAGCTTACATATTCATCACAATGTTTTCTTCAACCTACTGCTTCAAATAACACCAGATATTTCTCCTTCACCTACATTAGCAGCATTTCCAATAAAATATCTAAACTTTTTAGTTCTACAATCGATAACATCAAAATTTCCTTCAAGTCACACAACACCTTAGGTTCCTTCTTAATCAACACCAAAGATAGGATGAACACACTTGACAAAAGTGGTATTTACAAATTAAAATGTGATGATTGTGATGCCTCTTATGTAGGTAGAACCATTAGAAAGTTATCCACTAGAGTTTCAGAACATTTGAAAAGACCAAACTCTTCAAGTTTTGGTCAACACTTATTATCCAGTAAACACAATTTTAACATCAACACTGGTTCATCTATCTTACATGACATTAGTAGAAAGAAAAACTATATGGAGTTGGATTTATTGGAAGATTTGGAAATTACAAGGGAAACAAATGAAAACTCTCACTGTCTTAATACTCAAATTAATTTAAATTGTACTAAATTTAAACCTATTTTTAAAAACTTTATTACAGCTTCACCTCGTAGGGGACCCAGCTCGATTGTTTAGACTTCCTGCACTGAGCACATCCATAGTAATTTTATAGTTATACCATTGACTGTGGGTTCAACTGAACTACTTGGATTACACCCCATTTATATACTTTGCTTTCCATTTTGATTTTCAATTATTAGTATTTTAATTACATAGTCAGATCTCTTCCTTTCTACATTACAGATAGTGCTTGGTAGACCATTTTATTGTAGTCAACCACCCACTGTTTAACATATTGTTTAGTCCGCTTCTTGCATTCTTACTTTTCGTCTATTTCAGTTGCTCTCAAACTAACACCTTAATTATTACAGACATGTTTGAGTGTGAGATCTGGATTATTCAATCTACTTAAAAAAAAAATATTCTATATAATTTTATATTTCATCAGTGACCTCCTATAGTAGTGTCAGTTGGACTTTTGGTCAATACTTAGTTTCATAGAATTGTAAAAGGTGCAGATCACATATCTATGATTGTGACTGCCCATCCAAGTTGTCATTTGTCACATGTCACCCCAACATTTCCGTTAGATCAGGAGCCATTCTGTCTCCGGCTTCTTCAAGTAATGTAGCCTTCCTTAAATTATTTTAAAGTGTTTGTTTGTCCATTTGTAGTGTAGTGTAATGTACATTTATATGTTTATGACATCTTGTTCTTGCCGGATAGGCCACAATTGACGAAGTAAGTCTATAAACGTTAATCATATAAAAAACTTTTTTCAACCATAAAACTTCGAGTTTTTATCGAAGTTAATCAATTTCTTTGGTTATAAAAAAACGTTTCTTGGCTTATTTCAGATGCCCCTGAAGATGATCTAGGGATCGAAAGTACTTGGGCAAGATTTAATTAAACTGTGCTCGATATATGCCTTTTATCTGATCAAATTTCTTTTTACCGAATGAAGTACCTTCTGAAAAAATTTTGCTACTAGTTAGCCATGCCGCTTCCTACATGGTTAAAGCTGTTACTAGTCTTAAGACTTTTTTCCGAATTTGATTCATTGTACATGCTTAGCGCATGGTTTAAACAGGGTGACAGAGAAAGTTAGACTCGAGTTTCTAAATGTAAACACTTAATTCAACAATGTAAAGAAAGTATTTTTAAAAGCACCATTGCGAGTAGAATTATATAGGGAAATGCTTTCTGATATCCCTTTGCCACCGGAACTAGTGTTGACTAGATGGGGGACGTGGTTGAATAGTGCCATATTTCTTGCAAATAATTATATTGATATAAAAAATATCAAATTTAGATCCTTCTTGTTGTATTGCTGTTCAGAAATGTCAAAATATTTTTAGTGAGAATTCTGTTTAGAATGAACTGTCCTATATAAAAGCAAATTTTGACATAATTCTAAACTCAACTACAAAACTAGAGAGTCAAAAATTATCTTTAAATGATAGTATTTGCATTGTTGATTCTGTCAAAGAAAGAATGTTAAACCTTTCAGGGACAATTGGAAAAAAAATTTAAGATAAATTTAGTGAAGTTTTAAACCGAAATGAAGGCTTTTCTTTATTGCGATCAATAAATAACATAATCAATGGAAGCTTTAACAAAGTTATTAATATGGATCCCTCGCTATTGTCAAATTTTAAATTTGCGCCAACTAGATCCTGTGATGTTCCTCATATAAACACATATTAACTGATAGAAGGCATAATATTCCTCTTGAAAATATTGAACATTTTATGATTATATACTGTAACAGCAAGAACGAGGACATTTTCTTGTGAATTTTCATTTACATTTTTTATTAAATGTAGTAATAAATAAACACTCTCTAAGTTTTACTATAATTTTATTTCTCACAAAATCTCAAGCCCTAAAAATTAAAAAATGTTTTTTTTAAAGTGCATATATAAATGCATATTGCATATAATAAAGGTATATTTGGTTACTTTTTAAGTACATGTTGCATGCATATGTTAACCATTTTTTAGAGCATATAATCCAGTCTCTACTTATTGTATACTTTTGTAGATAAAACCCTTGGGAGAATTAAAAATATATATTGTTGAAGAGATGGGCCTATATCATTGTTTAAATAGGACTAGTTAGCCAACGCAATGTATAAATTTGTTTGATTCTAATTGAGACAGTCACTAGATGTCACCACTCTTTCTGTCTCAATAGATTTTAATATACCATTGTTTGTTTGATATATGTTATACTAGATGGTGCCATGTGAAAAAGTTAAAGACTAAACTAAACGTCCATTTTTGATCCCCTGAATTAAATTCACCAGCGTTGCAATATTTCACTGACATAGTAGCAACAGGTTTACTTACAAATAAAAATGTTACAAAAAACAGACTATGAATCATTATTCATATAAAATAGATCACTAGATTTACTATCAACTAGTAAATAGGTATATCGTGTCAACTAAAATTGTATATAAAAATACTGTGGCTTTTAAATCTTCCTAATATATCTAAATAAGTTTAAAGAATTTAAATATTTTAGAAGTGTAGGAGAAGGAAGTGTATTACAAAAATTTGGTCCGAGGTAAGTAAAACATTTTAATCATATGTGTTTAAAACATAAAAAAACATTTGTATGAGAAATAAACAAAATTAGGTATTTAGAAATAAATGTTACCGGATAATACATACATTCGATAATATTTGAAAGAAAGTGATTTTAAATTAAAATAATGTTACTTCCATAATAAATAAATGGTTTTTTACAGATGGCTGGAAATATTTGTTGTTATAACAAATGTGGTTTATCACCATACAAAATTAATGGTTTAAGAATGTTTAGATTTCCGACAAAAAATCCTTCGGCTTGTCAAACATGGATATACACTCTGGTAAGTAAATAGAAACTTTTTTTATATTCTCGTATTTTACACCGTTTCCGTTACGTAATTAACTTGAAAAAATGTTTGTTTTTTTTTTTCATTCCTCATTTTTTATTATCGCCAGGGTGCACGAGTCATATTCGAGATGCATTAATTTGAATTTTACGTTTTCGTTGTTATTATAATTATGATATAATAAACTTCGGAAAAACAAATTAGTGAATAAATATCAAGTTAATAAACATAAACAAAGCATTAGATATTTAAATATGTATTTCTTTAGCTATTTTTAGTTACTGTATAGAAAAGTAAAAATAACTTCATCTTTATCGGAGAACTAATTTATACACCAGTCCATCTGGGAAAAAATCATTGATTTAACGTAAAAATCTTATACAGATATTTGAAGGTTCTAAAAGATATATGAGGGTTAGTTAATAATAAATCTGTAAAGACATACAGGTGATTTTGGTTTGTTTTTGTTTAAACAATTTTAAAAAGTGAGAGGTCATTATTTTGCCTATAAAACGTTTTTTATCCAGTTTAGAGAAAAATAGTTAAAATAAAAATTTTAGATCTCAAAAAGTTCTTCCATTTGCGAGTTTATAAATTAAAATATATAAAGAATTCACTAAAATAGTTGCAAAAAACCCTTGATTTTGCAGAAATTTATAAATTTTAATAACTTTGTTTTTGCATAATGGTATGTAATGTAACTATTTCTTAATATTGTTCTGAAGGTATTTTCTTGTGAAAATACAAACATTAGTTTGTTTAATTAATTACTAATGTTTGTATTTTGATAACGATTTCCGAAGTGGAAATTGAAACGTCAATAAACGTATTTTAACCTTTAATTGTGGCTTATTCCCATTTAAAAATTCAAATCTAAAAAAAAACGAGCTCAGATGGTTCTCCATTCTACTTTTCCGAACCGGTATTTTACAAATACCGTCATTTTAACGGTTCACAATTCAGTTCTTCATTTAGAGTCCCTTCAATTTTCAGCTCTTATTGTTAATAGACAATGGAAGTATGATTTTAAGAATAAAATGCTTTGGTTTTAAATATAAAATGCTCTCTTGGCTTGTAATGGTCATAGAAGATTCTGTTTTTTTTAGAAAGTGTGTTTTTCACCAGTTTTTCATTGAGCATCTATATAAGTTTGTGGCATAAACGATATCAAAGTTATTAGTTATTATAAATGTTTATAAACAGATTAAATAACCTATAAACTATTTGCTATGATTGATATTTAGCATTATTTCAAGGAGCTATGTTACATGTCTTTGCGCAAAAAAAAAACTACGCAACTGTTTCGGTTAATATCTTAACTTTCATGTATTTTAATTTGGATACTCTCAAAAATTACATAACTTTTTATGATCTACAACTCTAAAAAAGCTGAAAAAATCTAAACAGATATTTAAAGTCTCTAAAAGATATATATATATATATATATATATATATATATATATATATATATATATATATATATATATATATATATATATATATATATAAGGGTTAGCTAATGACAATTATGTGAAGACTTCAGCTAATTTTGCTTTGCTTTTTTATTAAACAATCGTAAAAAGTAAAAAAAGTTTTTGCGCATAAAACGTTTCTTATACATGTTAGAGATATATGGTTAAAATAAAAGTTATAGATCATAACATTTTCTCTAATATTGAGATTTTTAAAATTAAAATACGTAAAGACTTGACCGAGATATTTTAAAAACCCTTAATTTAAAAGTATTATTCATAATTGTTAATAACTTTCTTTTTTGCATAACGACATGTAGTACAACTATTTAAAATTATGGCAGTTAATGAGTTTTTAAAGTGTGCTAAATGTCATAAAGAACGACCATATAGTTTATGAGTTATTCAATTTGTTTATCCAGGAGACCGATTATTTAAACAACTGTACTTGTCTAAACAGTCACTCTAGGGTTATTTTGTAAATAGCAATCTATTTTTTATGGCATCGTTTTAAATTATTAAAAAAAAAACTTCAAGATTATATTAAATTTGTTTGTAAAAATCAGTTTGAAGAATAACAAATTTTTAGCATATAAAAATTTCTAATAACACTCACATTTTTATGCCATACACTTGTATGCGGGCTCAATATAAAGCTAATAAAAAAACATTTAAAAAAACCAAAACCTTCTACGACCCAGAGGAAATCAAATAGTATTTTTTTTCTTGTTTAAGAAATTGCAAATATTTTCATTGTTTATTAACATTAACAGTTGAAAATTGAACACATTGTAAAAAAATATCTAAATTTTTTAATTCGATTTATAAATGGCATACACAGTGAAGAAGTAAATTAGTTTTGAAACATTAAAATAATGGTACTCGTAAAATATCGCCACAGAAAAATGCAAGGGAGATCTGTCCGCTGCAATATCTCAGCTTGTTTCTTGTTATTGGTTATGGAAAGCCGTTTTTTTCAGTTGTGCTTTTACACCAGCTTTTTATTGAGCCTGCGTACAGCCGTATGACATGAAAAATACCAAAAGTAGTATAAATGTTTAGAAGCTAAAAAGCAATTTTTCAAACTGTTTTTTTAATAGTAAGTTTAATAAAATGTTGAACGTTATAAATAAAGCTTCAAATAATCGATTCAAATAACGTCAAATAACTGTCAAAGGTTAAACACCCTTTTTAAGTTCCTCGCGGATTTTAAAGATTTAAACAGTGTTAAACAGATAAATTAATTCATCGAAGAGTTAACAATACGAAGCGAAGTTCTTTAATGACAATGTGATAAGAAAACGAGTATCAAATTTGGATTAATATTTTAATAGTCGAATTTATTTGTGGCTATATTGGAGTAATTAAAGAAAACCAGTGAAAATCCAAATAGGTGAGATCCTTTTTTTCTTTCTTTCCAGTTTGGGAGAGGGTCCATTAGATACTCACATTTAGGTATTGTGTTACGGTCTGGGTAACCAGGACTACACATCATGAACAGCAATTAAATATTTACACAAAACAACTCCAATTTTAACCCAAAATCATATGTCGTTACCGCAGTCTCTAGACCTCCTTCCTGTTCATTTTCTAAAAGGGAACAAATTATTGTCATGCACTCCATTTTGAATACTGTTTTATTTGAATATATTAAAGAAATTGGTGAAATAGTTTATCCAAAAAATATTTTACATCTTGCATTTCGAGTAATCGAATCTGCATTTTCCTCACTTCTACCGACATCGTTGATCAACTAATACACCGAACGTCATAATTAATTCCACCGTCATCCTTTTTCTGCAGGCTTCTTTCTGCGACCAAAAGAATCCTTATTTCAAATGCATCTCCTTCCATTCCGCATTCACTAATCGAACAGTCCCTAAAAAATACGGAACGTCAGATGATAAATAGACATATATCTAGGAGTTTTCC
Organism: Diabrotica undecimpunctata; assembly: GCF_040954645.1. Classification (NCBI taxonomy): domain Eukaryota; kingdom Metazoa; phylum Arthropoda; class Insecta; order Coleoptera; family Chrysomelidae; genus Diabrotica; species Diabrotica undecimpunctata. The sequence continues at coordinate 7,239,058 of NC_092813.1, forward strand.
TAGTTATTAAAGTTATTAAAAACATCTTAAATTGTTCAGACACATTTTTGTTAAATACTAGACTTAATAACCATTTTAACGTCTCCTCAGGATCATTTTCAGTCATTGATCTTATCCTTTGTAACTCAAAAATTTTACCTTCCCTCTCCTAAGAAGTTTTTAATGGCCTACATGACAGCAACCACTTTTCTATCATCATATCCAGCTCCTCCAATGAGCAAACCACTACTAGAAGTTTCTGGAACTTTAAAAACACTAATTGGTTAAAATTTAATTTTAAAATCGAAATATTATTATCTTCCTTAGCTATTTCAGAGGATATTAACATTATTCTAAATTTGTTATACGAATGCTTACTTACTGCTGCCAAATCACATATCGGTAAAAAAAAACCATCTCTTCTACTCACAAAATGGTACTATGGTCGAACTCTGATTGAAATAATGCCATCCGTTTATCCAAGATTGCTTTAAATAAATATCGGTGAAACAAAACCCAGGAAAATCTTCTAATACACAAAAAACTTAAAGCTAAAGCCAAATTTCTTATTAAGCAAAGCAAAACATCCTCTTGGCAAAATTACACTTCCACCCTAACACACAATGCAAACTCCACTCATTTATAAAAAAAACTGTTTCACAAATCCAAGGCAATAAAAATAACCTTCATCCTATGAATTTATTCATTCTTCATTCCTATATCCTAACTATTTCTCCTATCATCTTTAACAACACAGTTATCTCTGACAGTCAATTTATTTCCGACACACTCGCTAATTGGGTTGAAGACAGATTTAATATAAGTAATATCGCTTTTACTCCCAGTTCTTTACGCGCTCAATCTTTCTCCACCATCTCGTCAACTCCACACGATGTCACGTTTATGAACGCCTCGTTTACCCTAAATAAACTGAAATTTACCTTGTTTTCATGTACAAAATCTGCTGATGATCCCTATGATATCCCTTATATATTTTTAAAAAATCTCTCTAATACATGCCTCTCCAAACTTCTCGAAATTTATAACCTTATCTGAAACACACAAAAATTCCCAGATGTTTGGCGCAATTCTATAATCATTCCAATTAAAAAACCTGACCCACTCTCTATAACTCCATGAAATCCATTCTACGATCTGGATCGTCTTCTGTTATCTCCTGCACAAAAGTCAATTTATATGGATGAGGTTTTTCTTCATGGAGACACCTTAGGACAGTTGTGTGACTCAAATTATTTTGATGTGCAATTTGACGTGAACTTGACGTTGGATTCTCTGCGACACTTAACAGAATATCCACTTTCACCTCATCTTCAATGAAGTTCGGTTTTCTTTTTAATGGTTTGACATGGTCCAAGTTCTCTGAATTGTGCATAAATTTTAGACACAGTATCTTGTACAATATTAGGCAACTGAGGATACTTCTGATTAAATAAGTTTGCTACTTCAGCTTGACTTTTACAATTCTCCCCGTAACCGATCATCATTAAAATCTCAATTCGGTGGGTCTCAATTAAATATTTTATTTTTATTTCTGCAAGAAATTAGTTTTTAATTAGGAATTTATTATTTTAATGTAAAATGTCAAAACACCAACAACTGATTAATAACAATCCGCATTATTTATCAATTTAGTTTAATTAGGAGACTATCTAGACAGTTTTTACCTATTCATGACAAAAAATGTTAACACGGTTACTAAACAGAAATTTTCCCCAATATACTGACACTTAGACTAGAAGTGTATTGTCTGTATTTAGCTAATTCAAAATAATACCATAACACGTGATAAATTATTAATTTCAAAATTTCACCTTGTATTATTCATCATAGACCCTACATGATATAGTTCGTTGAAATCAGGTTGTTAAGAATCTTTTAAAAACATAAAAATATACAGGGTGTTTCATTAAAAATAAGGATTATGTACTATGCCAGACTTGCGTGGATCACCCTGTACATTTAAGTTTATGTTTAAAAAGCACACATTTAAATTTATGTTTAAAAAGCACACATTTAAATTTAATTTTATTCCATAAGTGGTTTCCACACTGTATATATATATATATATATATATATATATATATATATATATATATATATATATATATATAATATATCGCACCTCTGTTGCAATACCGCCACAACTCCGAAAAATTGAATTTCGGTTTTTTGGTCTAGAACATCTACAAAAACGTCAATTTATGTGGTGCAAAACTGCCACAAATGAAAATTCAATAAATGTCCACAGTATAATATAAAGTGTCTTTATGACATTTTAAAAATATTAAAATCACAACCTGCAATACTACCACATTATGAATTGCGGCAGTATTGCACAAGGAGATATCAGTCTAGTCGACTACAATGCCGCCACATTTTACTTATGGCGGTATTGCATCAGTCGTTTGGATTATATTCAGTCTCATTTCCGTTTTTTTAGCGTGAACGTGTACTTTATTTTAGTGTTTTTCGGTGTTTTATAACCCATTGTTTAGTAAAGTACAGTGATTTTAGAAAAAATGAGTGGATATTCAAGAGGAAAAATAATGTTAAATCTTGTTTTACAAGAAACTGATGAATATAGGAGCCTTAATAATAGTGTAGAGGTATGTAAGTGTTTCTAACCTAACAAAAATTTTAAAAATCTTTTACTACCTGCCGTTATTTGTGAATTACTTGTTTGTAAGGTGTTTTAGTATACATTTTTATATTACGCTAACCCGGTATCTATTTGAAACGCGTTTGTGTTATTAATTCTTATTCATTTCTGGTTTGCAGGATGTGATCATAGAAAATATTAATAATAGCTCTAAGGTATTATTAGATGTAATTCAAGATTGTCCCTCCTCTGATTGTAATTGTGTGGATTTAGATATAGGAATCACAACAGAAACAGAATTGGGGGTGCCTATTTTTACATCGAACGACAGAGATATCCCAGATAGCGATGTAGTTGAGACATACGATGAGATGTTATGGAAACCTATATTATCATCAGAACTAAAGTTAGCAAATACTGATTCTGATCATCAAGCGATTGATGATCCACATGTTGATTGTACGTTGGGACCTTTAGAATCAGAAAGGGAGTTATCAGATACTGATTCAGACAACCAAGCAAATGCTGATCACACATTGGAACCTGTCACATCAGAACAGGAATTGTTAATCACAAATTTGTTACCAGAAAAATCAGAACAAGTTAAGACAGGTAAGTTCATACTTTTATTTTTCACTCAATGCCATCTTATTATCCACAAGCTTTTGGCTTTTTCTGTTTGACTTTATCGACTGCTGTTTCAGATGGTGTTAAACGTGGAAAGAAGCGACTGTTGAACAAGGATCAGTGGACACGAAATATGAGAAAAAGACTTCGAAATACAGGCAAGGAATATACTAACGCAAAAGGTAATAATGTTCCTGCACGTTCTCTGAAACCACCATGTAATGACAAATGTTCTATGAAGTGTAGAGATAAATTATCTGACGTTGATAGGCAGATGTTACTGTGTCAATTCTGGCAAATTGGAGATGTAACACAACAAAGGTATTATTTGCAAGACTGTATGGTTTCAATTGAACCGAAGTATCGATATTTAGGTTGTAGTACACCAAGACAATTAAACTCAGCTTATTATGTTACTGTTAATAGTGTAAAAATTAGAATCTGCAAAAAAATGTTTATGAGCACATTTGACATACAGGTTCATTCGTAGTGTTAGAGATAAATGTAAAAATTCTATAATTGAACACGATTTCAGAGGGAAACATCAAAATCACAAAACAGTTGCAGCAGAAATTAAAAATGATATACTTGATCATATTAATAGTATCCCTAGGATAGAGTCTCACTATTTAAGGGGCCCAAACGTCGCGGGAATATATCGATGGAGGGCTAAACCTTGCATCAATGCATAAATTGTACAGAGAGAGATGTGAAAAGGAGGGTAGAGAGGTAGCAAATATACATTTATATACGAAAATTTTTAATACGGAATTTAATATCGGTTTTTTCGTGCCAAAAAAAGATCAGTGCTCGATCTGCACAGTCTACAAAAACGCAGAATGTAAAGATGACTTGAAAGAAAATTATGAGCAACATATAAAATTAAAAAATGATTCTCCAAAAGAAAAGGAAAAAGATGCTTTAGAAGCTAAACAGGGTAAAATCGTTATGGCTTGTTATGACCTTCAAGCTGTTTTGCCATCTCATGTTGGGGAAATTTCAATTTTTTATTATAAACGTCGATTATCTTCTTATAATATTACAATATATAATGTAGGAACCATGAACGGTTATTGCTATTTTTGGAGTGAGTCAGTAGCACATAGAGGATCTAACGAAATTGGAAGTTCTGTGATGAAGTTTTTATCAGAACACAGTCGTGGTCAAGATGTTGTGTTCTATTCGGATAACTGTATCGGTCAGAATAAGAACAGACTGATATTAGCTTTGTATATATTTTGTGTAGGAAAGTATGATATACCATCTATTACCCACAAATATTTCGCTGTAGGACATGGACAGAATGAAGGAGACAGCATGCAATCCGTTGTAGAAAAACAAAAGAAAAGAACCCTAAAATCTGGACCCATATACATTCCTGCACAGTGGGTAACTGTAATTCAAACGGCAAAAAAAACTGGGCACCCATATTCTGTTACGGAGATGGAAACAGCAGATATTGTAGACTTAAAAGATCTATCCCAACAATATGGAACTAATTATAATGTCGATGTCTGTGGTAATAAAGTTAGATGGAACGATATAAAAATATTGCGTCTTACAAAGGAACAGTCTACTAGTTTTCAATATAAGTATACGTATGATGAAAACGAGTCCTTTAAAACAGTAGTTATTCGGCGTGGTTCAAATAATGTTGTACTAAAAAAAGCTTTTGTTACTCCACCAAAAATTTCTGCTGAAAAAAAAAAGATTTAGTTTCCCTCTGTGAATCCAATGTCATACCAAAGAGCTACCATCCTTTTTATTACAGCCTGAAATCTTAAAGCTTGAACTGTAGATAAAAAATAGATTAATTGGGCATAGTTAATTATTTCTAATAATTCTATAATACTAATTTTTATCAATCAATTTTTATATTTTCATAATTAATATTACGTTTACAATTATTTAACTTTTTGTGAAATTAGTAATTTTTTTTGACAATCTATTCTGGTGTAAAACAAAACTTTATTGCAGTTTTGTATGTAGCAATCGTCGGTTTTAAGTTACGTCTAACTAAAACGTACTCCATTCCGTGATGCAAGACTGCCACATCTCATATTTAATTATTAAAATATTCAAAATTATAATAATTTAATCAGTTACTGCTTGTTTTGTATTTCTACAGTCACAATAAGATTATAAAGAATGCAATGTATCAACAAAAATAAAACAATATACGTTTTTTAGTTTCTATACAAGTTGTTTTATTGAACAGTAAAACTTTAAACTGCTCTCCTGTAAAATTTACCAATTTTTACTTATGGCGGTATTGCAACAGAGGTGCGATATTGTTATGATATGTAAAATCAAGAAAATATTGGTTTGTTTAAAATATTTCAAAGTTCAACAAAAAATTAAAATAATTCAGAAAGTATAACCAACAAACATTTCTAAGAAGGAAAGTTAAAATTAAAAAAAAAATTAAATTCTTGGATTATCTGTACTAAACAAAAAGTAAGCTTTACATAAATTATTTCTTTGTAATACTTCAGTTGACCCGCATAAGTTTAAGTGAAACAAAAGACAAATTGAAACGGGTTTTTACAAATACATTAGTGCAGTGATTAAAGACAATAGAGGATTATAGAAAGAGGTTTTTGTTAGTTTTTAAGATTTATAGAAAAATATTATTTGTAAATAAGTTTTAGGAAATTTATAATTATAGGTAAAAATTTGTTTGTTATCGAAATGAAGAAATGGGGGAATTGTGACGAGTTGTGATTGGCGGAGATTGAAAAAGGTGGGATAAGTGTGTGGGAGAAAGTTTAGCGAGATTGAGGAGAGAAAAAAGATATAGTTAGTTGGTTTTCCAAATCTGTAAGAGGAACAAGGATTGTTCTCTGGCGGTTCCTGAGAAGTATCAAGCAGTAGTGTTGAATGTTAGTGAGTTTTTGTGGAGTTAGTGTATCTGACAGAAGCTGGAGCAGCAAAATATTGTAAGTCATATTTTCCTACTTATATTCCAAGAGTCACTGTTCAGGCCAACGAGAGATTCAGTTTATCGTAAAGAGAAGATATTCCAAGAGTCATTTTTCACTCGGGCCAACGAGAGATTCAGTTTATCGAGAGGAGAAAGGCTATCATAATTTGAATGATTTGTGCTTTTGAAGGAGATCATTAAGGACGATATACTTGCAACAATCTGTTGTACGATTGCTGATTACATAGGGAGCGGTTGAGAGGAGATAATATAGTATACAAGGAACAAGGATTTGGACCACTCATCATCAGAGAGAGATATTTTGTTTCTGCAGTTTTTTTTTTATTGATAACACAATTTTTACGCGTAATTTGGAAAGGATATAAATATTTGATTAGGAGAGTTAGAATAGTTTGGGATTTTGAGATTTCAATTAATATTGTTTGTACCATTAATTTTGATTGTTCACGTACGGAGAACAAAATTTTGAGAATCCTTATATGAGATTTGTTTATTGAAAACTTTTGAGTGTGAATTATTTCATTATTTTTATTTCAATATATAGTGTTAGATCATATGTGTTTTTTATTATTCCGGTATTCTCTGGACCTTACCTTTCACATGTAATAGCATAGATATTGAAGCACGAATTTAACCCTGAGATAAAAGAATTAAAAATTGTGATAGAGTCATAATCATATCATTTAAATAATTTTAATTAATCAAAAAAAATTAATTAGCTAATTATTGCTTGGCGCACCAAGACTTTAAATATCACAATATATATATATATATATATATATATATATATATATATATATATATATATATGTTATATGAGAAAATATTAACCTTGAACTAGCTTAAGTTCGCCGACTTCAGATTTCATCATCCCATTCCCATAGAAACCGCTGAGAACGCAGTAGAACTTTGTACGAATTGTTGGCCAATATTCATGGGAACAGCGATTCAGCATTTCATACCAAACCTATAAATTACCATTTTCAGATGCCGGAACCACTCTTAGCTGCAACTTCGACCAGTCCAGTTATTGTAGTCATTTTAAATTAATTTAATTTTGTACTATTATTTAATATTTAATTTGTAACAAATAAAGTTCTTTTTTAAAAAGTCAAATACGTGATTAGTGATCTAACAATTGGCGCAAAGTCAGTAGGATCCGGTTAACGTTGCTAGAACACGTGTATACTCACTGGCAGCGGCGGATTCTCATCCCTTAACGGAACAAAGAATCTACGGAAGTCCTCACTCCTGTGACCTACGGAAGGAACACCTAGTGAAGCCCCTGGTAGCCGAGCAGAGAGAACAAGACGACCCTTAAAGAAGAAAGCATCTCCGAACAACCTCACTCCTGTAATCTACGGAAGGAACACCTAGTGAAGCCCCTGGTAGCTGAGCAGAGAGAACAAGGCGTCCCGATGTTCTTCTTTATGTAAGTGGATTTTGAATCATCTCGTTAATAATTTTGTTATAATAATTTACGAAATTGACTATACTGCAAGTCAATTAATCAAGATACATAAAAAAAAATACAAGTTGATTATCTAATATTTGAAATTATTGATATTTCTTTACATACTATTTTATACTGATATTTTATTGACATATCTTTTTTTACTTGCTATATTTTGGTATATTTTTCTTGATATATTTTTATTTGGTACATTTTTGTTGATATATTATTTGATATTTCTATATTGATACATTTTTGCCCTTTATATACCACCACATTTTTTCTTTTCCTCCCTTATATACTGATACATTTTATATTTCTCCATACTTCTATTTTTCATTTTCGTTTAAAAATATCTCGAAAAATGCCTGAGACACGTTCCCAGACTCAACAAGAAATCGAACCATACAAGCTTTCGGAAATATTTTCTATTATCCCAGAATTTGAAGGCGATCCGATTTCTCTTTCTACATTTTTAGATGCGTGCGACTGTGCTTTTAAAATGGCCACAGGCGATCAGCGCGTTCTATTAACGATTCACGTAAAAAATAAACTCAAAGGTAAAGCTGCACAGCTTATTAATTCTAGAAAACCAATTTCTTATACAGAAATAAAACAATAACTAAATCTACATTTCGGAGACAGTAGAGACCTGACCTCCTTAATACAAGACTTACAAAGACTAAGACAACTATCTAACGAATCTCCTCTAACTTTCTTTAACCGTTTACAAGTTCTGAATGCAAAAATGCACGCCTCGATCCAAGTAGCAAATTTATCCCCAGATCAAAAAACTGCCCAATGTGACTTAATCGATACCATGGCCCTAAACACACTTTTAACCGGTTTAGAACCTCGTCTAGGACAAATTATTAGGGCTAGTAATCCAAAAGATCTCATTGAAGCAAGCAATCGTATTAGACGCGAACTTCAATTGTCATATTTTGAAGAACAAAAATCTAATTCTAGATCAACTATTCCTAAACCCTCTCAACCAATGAGAAGACCCTCATCTCAGTTTACAAAATGTACAAATTGTGGCCGCATTGGTCATCTAAATAGTGAATGCCGCTCTTCACGTTTCGTACAGCCAAACCAAACTTTTTCTAGGCCACACGGTTACCAAAACCAATATAATAATGGACCTAACAACTATCAAAACAATCAGAACCCTAATAGGAATCAATATTCGTCCAATAATCCAAATTTCAACCAACAGAGACCTTCCTTTTCATCTCAAAATCAAAATCAAAATCGTCCATCTGTTATTCAAAGAAACCCAAACTTCCAAAGAGCACATGTTTTAAACGAATACCCTGATGAAATGACGACTAACTATTATACAGACGAATACTATACAGATAATTATTATAATACCGATAATTATGAAAACTATGAAACAGATTATTATACAGAAAATAATCCACAAACTGATAACATTTACGAAACCAATAACACACAAAATTATCAGGATTTTCTTTCACTTCAGAATCGAAATCATCCTCCCAATCATACGAACCCCTCAACGGATATTACGAATATCCAAGAACAAATCCAAGCACTCAACTTAGACAACTTTCACCCGAATCTCAATTTTCCCGAACAGACATTCATGTAACCCCATTTCATACAATGAGTTCCAAAAATTTATATTACATTAACGATGCTACCAACACTTTTAAACTTTTAATCGACACAGGTGCTGGAATCACTGTTTTCAAAGAAAACACAGCGCGCAATTATCATAATAGATTTCCTGAAAACGTTACTATTCAAGGTATAACCGATCAAAAATTGTTAATAATAGAATCTGTCCTGATTTCCTTCACTGCCGATAATCCTCACAAAGTCTTTATTTTCAATCTAGACATTGATTTCGATGGCATAATAGGCCTAGACTTTCTAGATCATTATGAATGCGTAATAGATCTCAAATCCCGACAGTTGCATACAAATTTTAAAACGGTCACCCTTCACAAAGTAGGACACGAGACAAACACACCTCCTAAAGACAAAACACCGACACACCCTACAGAAACAAGACAAAACGAACCTAAAATAAAAATTAAATCAGATTTTAAACAGGAATCAAATTTAAAATATCAAAACCCTATAAATGAAAAATATACTATCGTAAAAACCCGAGATCAAGACAAAAATCTTGAAAGACCGGAGAGAAAACGAATAAAAGGAAAAAACAGAATTACCATTGACAGCCGGACTGAACAAATATGCAGACTAAAATGCAACTTATCAAATACAGATGCCATATTATCAGCTCAAGAAATAGAAAAAGTTAGACTACCTCATGCATTAGTCCATGTAGATGAAAATGGAGAATTTTTAACTTCCGTACTAAATGCTAATGCTATGCCGAAGACAATCGAATTTTCAGACATTTCAATCGAACCTTTCAAAAATTCGGAGACAATCCTATCCTACAACGGAAATGATTTTGAAGAACCCGTAGTAGATAGAACACGAATAATTAAAGAACAACTAAGAATTGATCATCTAAATTGCGAAGAACAAGAACTAATTCTAGACATATAATAATAATAATAAATTGCCTTTATTTAGTCTGTAAAAATTTACAAACAAGAGATACATGAGGCGAAGTCTAGCTAGAGCTACTCCACTTAACCTCAAGTTTACAAAATCAGTTTGAAATAAGTAGAACATGAAAAAAAAATTATTTATAAATTGACATAAATAATAATATAATATTGAAATGGTAGAAATAGTCATGTGGCTACTAGAAAAATAAGATAAAGAAAATAATTTGTGATGTTATGTGATAAATGATATTAATGATAAATAAAAACAAAAAAAAAAAAATTCTAAAAATTCTAATGGTAACAATTACGACAACAATATACTATATAATAATAATAACGTTACTGCGATTGTAGTAAAAATTTCTTATAATGCCGCTTCATGAAATCAAGAGATTTACCTCTTAAATTTTTTGTTAAACTATTAAACACTAAAACAGCATTGTAAGTAAACGATCGCTGGAAAATAGCTAGTCTATATCTTGGCAGCATATGTACTGAATACGCAGATATATTTTATGTCGAAGGCGACAAACTGACCTTCACAAACGAAATCAAGCACAAAATCGAAACAAACAACGCTAAACCTATCTTCACTAAATCCTATAGATATCCTCAAATACATAAGGAAGAGGTAAAGACGCAAATTAATAAAATGTTAGAAGAAGGAATAATCCAGAAAAGTGTCTCGCCCTGGTCGAGTCCAGTCTGGGTCGTACCGAAGAAATTAGATGCGTCAGGAAAACAAAAATGGCGAGTTGTTATTGATTATCGAAAACTCAACGAACTCACAGTACAAGACCGTTATCCTCTACCACAAATATCAGAACTATTGGACCAACTAGGAAGATGCCAATACTTCACAACACTAGATTTAGCGTCTGGATTTCACCAGATTGAAATCGAGCCACAAGACATCCAGAAAACGGCCTTTTCCGTCGAAAATGGACATTACGAATTTGTCCGCATGCCATTCGGACTAATGAATGCTCCATCTACTTTCCAGAGAGTAATGGACAACATCCTCTTAGGAATACAAAACGAAAGATGCTTAGTGTATATGGATGACATAATTATCTACTCACCCACTATTCATGATCACATGTCACGACTAACAGAAGTTTTTAAAAGGTTACGAAAAGCGAATTTAAAAATACAGCCAGACAAGTGCGAATTTTTAAGAAAAGAAGTAGCATATTTGGGCCACCTTGTAACAGAAAATGGTGTAAAAACAAATCCAGCTAAAATATCTTGCATCAAAAACTTCCCGGAACTAAAGAACACCAAAGAAATAAAGTCATTCTTAGGCTTAGCCGGTTACTATAGAAGATTTATTCCAAATTTTGCCAAAATTTCTAAACCACTTACGAAACTACTTCAGAAAGACGTACCTTTTATTTTTAATTCTGATTGCAAAGAAGCCTTTAACGAACTCAAAAATATTTTAACTTCAGATCCAATACTTATATATCCCAATTTTGAGGAACCATTTTTACTAACAACTGACGCTAGTGCATTCGCGATTGGAGCCGTTCTATCGCAAGGCCCTATTGGAAAAGATTTACCCATAGCTTATGCCTCCAGAACATTATTCGGTGCCGAAACAAAATATTCGACGATAGAGAGAGAACTATTAGCTATCGTATGGGCAGTCAAACATTTTAGACCATATCTTTTTGGCCGAAAATTCACCCTGATTACCGATCATCGACCCCTTACATGGCTTTTCTCGATAAAAGATCCCGGAAGCCGATTAGCGCGTTGGCGCCTAAAACTCGAAGAATACAATTATAAAATAGAACATCGCGCAGGAAAAATAAACAGAAATGCAGATGCCCTCTCAAGGATAAAGATTAACCATTTCAAGGATTGTGCAAACTTTCAGTCAAAAATCTCATTACATGCATCGAATGAAAATGACACGGAAACTCAAGAAAACGAAGACGACGATGAAGAAAATATAAAAAAAATGTCCGAAGAACTTGACAAGTTTATCGAACTATATAGAACAAAGTCAATAATCGATTATTCTAAAATTGAAACATCGAATACGGACTTATTAGACAAATCCAACAAAAATATTGTTACATTTTTTTGGCAAAATAAACTTGAAGAACTCCACGAGAACATAATGAATGACATATTCGAAGAAAACATGGAATATAGTAACCGAAGAATTAATATTGTACACAGCAAAACTGTAAAAGATCGAAAATATTTTATTATACCATTACCGTTTGATCCCGAACGAGTAATATCACACTTGTTTCTTGTACTTTTTGCAAATAAAGATCAATTCGATGAATCAAAAATATATTGCGTCGAAAATAATCTCGAACTACCTATCCTAGAGATATTTTCTTATATTTTTGCTGACAAAGAATTAAAATTAAGAATCTGTCAAAATATAATTAAAACAGCCAGCGAAGACGAAATCCCTCAAATTTTAGATCATTACCATTGCGGTAAAAACAACTTACATCGAGGAATAAACGAAACTGTCAGAAGAATAAAGCAGAAATACAATTGGAAGAATTTAACAAAAGATGTAGAGAAATTTGTAAAAGCATGTGAAATTTGCCAAAAAGTTAAGATTTGCAGGAAAAACTTAAGTGGACCACTAGTCATAACAGAAACTCCAAAAACACCATTCGAAAGAATAAATATGGACATATTCGAATACCCTACTAGGAACTACGCTTTAACTATTCGTGACGAATTGACAAAATTCACGCAAGCCTATCCTTTGGAAGACAAAAAGGCAGTAACAGTAGTCAAGACACTCCTACTCTTTTTTCAACACTATGGAACACCACTAAGAATTCATTGTGACTGCGGTCGAGAATTCGAGAATGCTATAATCAAAGATCTATGCGAATTATACGACATTAAACTAACATTTTCTAGCGTTAACCATCCACAATCTAATGGATCTATAGAAAGGTTTCATGCCACACTCTCAGAAATGATTAGAGCAAATCAAGCCGAGAACCCAAACGATCATCCCTTCACTATACTTCCTTATGCAATAATATGCTATAACAACACAAAGAATAAGACCCACGGTTTCACACCATATGAACTTATATTTGGGCACACTGCAGGCCGACCACCAGAAACTCTATACAATCAAAAAACACTAATGAGTAAATATATTCGAGACCTGAATAACCGCATGGAATATTTTTACAAAGTAGCCAGAGCAAAAACAGAAAGACAGAAAGAAAAGGCGAAAGTAAGATTTGACGAGAATATTTCAGAACGAAGACCTGATTTTAAAATTGGTGACAAAGTTTACGTAAAAGAATCACAAATTAAATCAAAATCGGATAATCTTTTTAATGGACCTTTCGAAATTCAAGAAGTTTTTACAAATTCCGCAATTATCCTTAACCCCAAAACTAACCAAACCTCTAAAGTAAATTTTGACAGACTCAAACCTTATTTTGAATAATTTTCCTTTACAGATTCTATGGACTCCTTCCTATCGTCCAATCCCAAATTCTCCTCACTCCAATTAATAACACAATTGGAATATTTTTTCATGAAAAAGGAACTATACGAATATCTAATGACAAATGGACTTTACTTGTTTACAAAGAATTATTACCTATCAAAACTACAATATCCAATAATGACAGAATTTTGGAAAACCTGTTAGAAAAATTTATTAACGTGGATACACCGAGAAAACTTGCCTTTCAAGCCGAACTACAGACACATGTTAGTCTGCTAAAACAAATCTCAAACTCCGTTAATTTAAAATATAAAGAAATAACCTCTGACACAGTACCTTATAATAAACGCCTAAAACGCGGTTTAGTAAATGGTATTGGAACAATCTGGAAATCTATTACTGGAAATTTAGACGCCTCTGATGGCGAATACTTTAATAAATGTATAAATAAGATAAATTCCGATGAAACTCAAATTGAAAATCTCCTAAAAAATCAAATATCTGTTACCACTTCAGTTATAAGAACTTTCAACACTACAATTTGCAGTCACACTATTATCCTAATACGCTGATCAGCTTAAGTCACTAACTTCCTAATGTCCTAATCAGCTTAAGATGGAATACTGGTAGTTCTGTTATGACATTGTGAAGTCACACTCAACTTCTAATACGGTGATTGGCTTGGGTCACTAATTGCCTTATATGGTCACGAGTAGTTCGGTGATGACAAATAAACACAGCGGAACGAGAGATAATAATTTGGTGTGATTTAATTATGACCGTTGTGAACAAAGACCATCTACTCCACGGTGTAAATGGTCTTTGGTTGTGAACGAGTTTGATTTAATTTAATAAAATAGCTATATTTACGTAAATACGTGTTTTAACTATTTTAATAGACGATACTATTTTAATAGACGATATCAGAGACGATACTATTTTAATAGACGATAAATTCAAAAATTGCAAATAGACGAAGAAACTTTTAACAAAGACTTAAAAACTATCGAGACTACACTTCTGGACATTAATAATAACATATCCTTTTACCAAGCACAATTACAAATACTAGATTTATGTGAGTCCTTAATGGAAAGCTACGTATTTTTAGAAAATTATTTAAATGATATACTAAATTCTATAACATTCTCTCGCCTGCAAATTCTACATAGTTCTATTATTTCGCCCATAGACTTAATGGACGCATTAAAAGAAATCTCACAGTCATTACAAAATAACGTATTGCCTCTACCCACTTATATGTCAAATATAGCTCAGTATATTGACATAATAAAACTGCAAGCTTATCAGCTTGATTCAAAAATTGTTTTCGTTCTCGAAATTCCGTTAGTTGATCCCGAAATATTCACCTTGTATCAATTATATTCAATACCAATATTAGATAATCAAACTGGTTTTCATCATATACTTTCAACTGTTCATAAATACATAGCGCGAGATGATGATTCAATTTCATATGTCTTACCCATGGACACCGAAAAATGCAAACAAATCAGTCAAAACCAAAGAATGTGTACAGACATTCTTTCGTATCCCATAGACACAGATGCTATATGTGAAGCCCAGCTTTTGAAACCTCTCAGCAACTTACCAAAAACTTGCCAGATGTCCATGCTCTTGGCACAAGGTTACAATGTACAAGAAATTGACCAAAATTAATGGTTACTAACCATTTCCGATCCATTACCAGTAACAATCAAATGTGCAAGAAAAGACGTCACTACACAAATAATCAAAACAAATTCAATCTTAAGATTAATTCCCGAATGTATTGCATTCATCGGCAGTACCAGAATTCATGCTAGAGACCAAATTGAGAAATATACAAATATCACGTATAGAAGTCACCCAGTTAACGTACCCTACAGATGCTGTGACCATTTTGAGACAAAGAGTCACCTTTCAAAATTGAAACCACTAAAACTCAGTAAGATCAACGTAGATGACTTAAATATTGCACAACACAAATTGGACCAATATTCAGAAGAACTGGACCATATTATGAGCCAATCATTTATTGAGGAACATCTATCCTTATTCACTATATCAACCTTATCCCTGATTATTATCCTAGTTATCTTATACCTTTTCTGCAAATACCGAACCAAAATATTCCCAAAAATTGCAATCTCCTTGTCCCAAGATCAGCCTCCAACTTCATTACCACGCAGAAATTCCATTAGACAGAAACTTCAGGGCTTAGCCTCCTTCAGAAGAAGACCCAATGTCCAACAAGAAAGCGAAGCAGAAACACCAATTACTCTGTAAAAGTCAAAGCAATGGCATTGACTTTTCACTAATAAGGGGAGCTGTTATATGAGAAAATATTAACCTTGAACTAGCTTAAGTTCGCCGACTTCAGATTTCATCATCCCATTCCCATAGAAACCGCTGAGCACGCAGTAGAACTTTGTACGAACCGTTGGCCAATATTCATGGGAACAGCGATTCAGCATTTCATACCAAACCTATAAATTACCATTTTCAGATGCCGGAACCACTCTTAGCTGCAACTTCGACCAGTCCAGTTATTGTAGTCATTTTAAATTAATTTAATTTTGTACTATTATTTAATATTTAATTTGTAACAAATAAAGTTCTTTTTTAAAAAGTCAAATACGTGATTAGTGATCTAACATATATATATATATATATATATATATATATATATATATATATATATATATATATATATATATATTATATATATATTAACAAATATATAACAATATATTTGTTCCAAACGAGTCACAAGTACTTCTTTTTTCTTTTTTCTTATATATATCTATATATATATATATATATATATACATATATATATATATATATATATATATATATATATATATATATATATATATATATATATATATATATATATATATATATATATGTATAGAAATGGACAAGGATAATGCGAGTGTATATAAAAATAATGGCATGTCTCGCAAAACACAAAACCAAAAATGGTATATCGATGGAAGGCAACCGTATAGTGACCGTAGTGATCCTTTTCCAAAATATGCTCCTTTTTTAACTTGGCTGCACCGTACTGAAGACGATGAAGGCGACCAATAGTCAGAAATACGTATATACGGTTGCCTTCCATCGATATACCATTCTTGGTTTTCTGTTTTGCGAGACATGCCATTATTTTTACTTTTATATATATATATATATATATATATATATATATATATATATATATATATATATATATTATATATATATATATATATATTATATATATATATATATATATATATATATATATATATATATATATATATATATATAGTACCGTCATTATGATTTATTTCTTTACTCCATTTGGAAGTACCAGAAATTGAATTCACTACGAATTTTAACCACGATGAACGGCATGTGGAATGCAATTTTAGATTCCCTTGCCAAGTATTTTATAAAGCTGTTTGCTTTGCAAGTTTTAGAAAGCACAGTTGTAAAAATTTGAATTCGATTTCGTCAGGTAGAAATCGTATGATTTCTCTTTTTGAATAGTTTTTGTTATGTCTGTAGGGTTGTTAAGCAGTTCCTTAGAGTAGGTTTCAAGTCCAGTGCTTTATACAGGTTGGTGAATTATTTGCAGTTGGTAAGTTTGGTATAGTTGATTCGTAGTCTTCTAATAGTTGATGCTTCTCTTCTAGTTATGAAGTCTAGGGAGAGATGACCAATAAAAGATTGAAGTTTATGAAAAGTTGTTTTGCTCTTTTTTGCTATAAGTTTTGTTAAGTATCCTCTACTGACTTTTTGAAAACGAATTTCGAGATTCGTTAGCTAGTTGAATTGGGGTGACTTCAGTCACCTCATGGTTGGTAGCTTCTTTGGCAAAATGATCTGCTGTTTTATTACCAGTAATTCCCGTGTGAGAAGGCAGCCATATGAATGAGACTGTTACATCGTAAGCAGAAAGATTTTGGTATATGTCATGAATGTTTTGAACTAATAGGTGGCCAGTGAAAATTGTATTGACTAAATGGATATATGAAAGGGGATCTGAACACATGGCAATATGTCTCTTTTGATGGGAGATGCATTTAAAAGCCAACTGCATACTATATAGTTCACCTGTGCAAACGTTGCATATTAAGGGTAACCGAGATGATCTTACAAGTTCATGTTTAGTGGTTACTTTTACTGTTGAGTGGTAGTTTTAGAAGCATCTGTATAGAGAATTAAATTCTAAAAATGCTTTCTTTATAAGAAGGTTAAAAGATTCAAGTTTGTTAAAAATGGTGAGTGAGGTATATATTGAAGGGAGATCTTTAGCCCAGAGGGGAAGTAAAGGTAGAGGAAATAAACTAGTCAGAAGGAGGTCAATATTTTTACGTAGTGGACAAATTAATTAAGGTATAGGTTTTATGATAAGGTGTTGGTTATTGTTAGTGGAAGAAGACGGCATTGTGGCAATTATATAATGAACGGGATTAAATGATTTGCGGATGTTGATGCAGCATACGAAAGTAGAAGTGATTATCGTCTTAGGGTAAGAGAAAGTTCATTAGATTCACGGCATACACTCTCAATAGGACTAAAGCGAAAAGCTTGTTCATCATGAGAGAGGAGAAGTTAGTCATATTTTGGTCATCGAAAGGAAACAGTCATTTGTCTCAAGATAGGGTGTGGTTCGTGAGTTTGGATACCGGCGTAACGAAAAGAAGTGAATAGTTTGAAGAAGGAGATAACAAGTCGATTAAAGGAGGTCCTTGTATCTACCGTGGGCATTTTACAAAGTATATGTGAAAGTATTCTTACGGCATCAAGTTGACAAAAGGAGGTCCTGGTGTCATAAATAAATAGCTGAGTTTGGAGAAGTGAATCAGGTGTTTTTTGTGTAGTCTGCAGGAGGTTTGCAGAGACGTTAAGAAAGAGCCGAGGTGCCAAAGAGGAGAGATCACATCGTTGAGGAGACTGGACTTTTCTGGGTATTTTCCAACATACAACTAAAGAAGAAAATAAGCTGTAAGTGTTTGTACAATTGAATTTTATATCTGTGAAGGATCGTTTCGACATCATGGTCATTAGCATTCAAATTTAAAAACTGAGGTTTTGTTAGGCTAATCAAAAGTTTAAAGTTTTGTGGTTTCTTTTCTCAAGTAAAGAAAATTTTAAGTAAAATTGGTTTTTCACGTAATATAAATGTATGTAGCTTTATAATCTTATTATCATAATAATTTGATTTATTTTCTTGTATGCTGATTGATAAGATAACGACAGAATTGTTTTATTCGTTTATATAAAATAAAGAAACGTAAATCTTTGTAACATAATATATTTGTATTCTTATCCTTTCTTCTCTATCCCGATAAAAGACAACTAGAAAATCTTTTGAATCCATCGAACACAGGTAATATAAGGATTATTTTACTTTTGATAACAAATAAGTTATAATTCTTTTTTATTGGCTCAATAAACTAAGTTTGAACTCAAAATAAACAATCATAACAATATATATATATATATATATATATATATATATATATATATATATATATATATATATATATATATATATATATATATATATATATATATATATATATATATATATATATATATATATATATATGTATATAAACATGTATTGGCATAACTGTCAAGTTATTTAAATTTTGAATACAGAACTTAAATTGTTTTTCTACTTTATTGTGCAGAAAGTTTTTTTTTCAGTTGTGTTAATAATAATATTGTTGTAGGTAATGCGACATTGGAAAGTCTGGAGCTACCCGATTTAAAAAAAAAATTTCTGTGCAGTAAGCGTTTTGAACAAAAATATCTAAACACAAAATATTTACCCGCTACTGCTATACCAAAAAAATATAGTGAGGTAGAAGAGGAAGGTTCATTAACGACACCACGCGTTTTTCATACGTATTCGATAGCAAAACAACCATCAACAAGTGTAAATACTGTTTCGCACAGTGATAATTCTGAACTTGACGATTTTGTTGATGAGCTTATAGATATGCCGTTATCACCATTGGTCAAGAAAAAAAGATTTCATAATTATCATACACTTCAAAGGAGATTACATGCATCTCGACTACGGATTAATCTTCTGAAAACTCGAATAACTGCACTAAAAAAGAGACTGGTTACAATTGGGACAAAACCTGTACAATCTGCACCAAAGCCACAAACTCAGTTTTCTGCTGCGTTACTGAGAATGCAGTTGCATAAGAAAAACCAACAGTGGTCCCCAATAGAAAAAAAAAAACGGCTATTGAGATTTTTTATAAAGGACCTAGCACGTATAAATTTCTTCGTCGAAAAGGAGTTGCTTTACCAGCGGTTTCAACACTAAAAACATGGATTTCAAACTTTACCTGTGTACGCGCCAATCTCCCCTACTTGACTTTAAATTCGGTGCGCATAGATGCTACGCACTTCAGTCAGAAGTCAGAGTTCACGTTCAGAACTAAAGACACATAAAATCATTGTGCTATCTTTAATGCAATAAATACAAAGCATTTATAGTGCAATTTTATTTTAATTCAGCAAATACAGAACATTTCAAGCGTAAGCTACATATTTGGTCCTTCGATTCAAATAATACACACGTCCACAGTTAATTAATTCATAAATAATACAAATACAATAATACATAGTGATTGTGAAGTGACGCCAAGCCGAAAAAACCATTAAAAATAAGGACATTTAAACCCATATACAGAACCAGTTCCAGCCGATCAGCCAATTCAAGGTTCAGCATTCAAGAGCGGTGCGCTGTATCGATATTCATCTGGACGACAACAACTTCATCTGGGCTTCCAGCGACTAGAACGCTAGAATACTTAAGGCGATACACTCGATCATATTGGCAGCAAAACTGTAACGTATTACTTATTCAATAAGAGCTATATTCCCTACTACCTTTCATTCCTATACCAAAATTAAAAATTTGCATTCTTTGTTTTCATATTATTTCACGATTTACGGTATATATTTTACCATCATATTAAATATTACGCAGACATATTTAATACAAATAGTCAATTATTTATTTCTTGTATTATTTTAGGATATATTTTACTATTATTAAATATTATTACAAAGAGGCATATTCAATACATAAATAGTTCAGTTTTATTTGCATTCTTACAAAGCAGTTGTTGATTTATTTAATATTTGCTTATTTGTTTTTAATAAAAATGGAATCAGCACAAGATTTAAAAAGACTTCGTGTTAAGCGAGGTGGTTTGAAAGCTCGTTTAACAAATTTTCAGACATATGTAAATAAATGCATGTCTCAAATTGATTCATTTGACGATAGGGACTTAAAAAACAGAATTGTACATATTGAAGGTCTACTAGCTGAATATTCAGTTATGCAGGTAGAGATTGAATGCTTGGTAGAGGAAGAGGACTTGCAAAACGAATATAAAACACGCGAAACCTTTGAAAATGATTTTTATTCGATACTTGCACGCAAGCCCTGATTAAGGAAAATAACACAGATAATGCAAGTTCCATTGAGAATTCAAATAACAATAAATTCGATTTTTCAGAAGTAAAGTTGCCAGCCATCAATTTGCCAACATTTTCAGGCGAATCAGGTGATTGGCTACAATTTAGAGATTCATTTGACAGTTTGATAAATAACAATAGTTCAATTAGTAATGTACAGCGGTTTCATTATTTAAAGAGATCTTTACAGGGCGAAGCATTCGAAATTATTGCAAACTTGCAGGTCACACATGATAATTTTCCAATAGCTTGGAATTTATTGTGTGACCAATATACAGATAAAAGGGCATTGTTACATGTACATACCAAGGCCTTATTCGACATTCATCCAATAAAAAGGGAATCTTCAAAAGGTTTAAGCCACTTGGTAGATCACGTAAAAATGCACTTAAGATCTTTAAGGTCATTAGGACAGCCTACAGAGTCATGGGATACTCTAATTATATATTTAGTGTATACCAAGCTTGATCCAATTACAATTAGAGAATGGGAATCTAAAGATTCAATGAACGATTCACCCAATTTAGAAGTTTTTCTTTCATTTTTAAAGCAAAAGTCAAAAATGCTCAAAAAAATGGAGGACAAACATACAGAGGCGAATTCAACCCAAAACATAAGGGCACAGCCATCCAAATCACCAACAGTATCTAGTAATAGATTAAATTCTCATGTTCAGAGAAGTTTTCATACTTCAAACCAAACCTGTTCATCATGCAATGCTCCAAATCACAAAATTTATACATGTACAAAATTTCTAAAGTTGTCTGTTCCTGAACGAATCGATTTAGTAAAAAAGTCCAATTTGTGCATTAACTGTCTAAATCGTGGGCATCAATTAAACAGTTGCAACTTTGGTCATTGCAAAAAATGCACTGTGAAGCATCATTCTCTGTTGCACGATACAAAACCTTCTACATCTGAGACACATGCACAACAGTCTCTCTTCACATTCAGTTTAAGTTCGAAACAAGTACTTTTATCTACTGTTTTATTAGAGGTTGTTGATACAAAGGGAAATCGTCATGACTGCAGAGCACTTTTAGATCCAGGGAGCCAGTCGAACTTTATTTGTTCAAATTTATGTCATAAACTTGGATTACCGAGAAAGCCTACAAATATTACAATTTCAGGGGCATTTAAGGTGGAATCTACAATTCAATCCATTTGTGAAATCCAGATTTTCTCTAAAAACACTCCATTTACAGTTCCTCTAGTCTGTTTAGTAGCTCCAGAAATATGCGATGTCGTACCTGAAGCTCCTATTGACCCGATGTCTCTTTCGATACCTTCATGTCATAAATTAGCAGATCCTGATTTTCATATTCCCAAACAAATTGATCTTCTCATAGGTGCTGATTGGTTTTGGGAAACATTATGCATAGGACAAATTCGTCTTAAACCTTCAGGTCCATTTCTTCATAAAACTAAGTTCGGTTGGATAGTGAGTGGGCCACTTACAAAACCTCTTCTTTCAGACAAATCAAGCTCTTCTCTAAGGCATTCTCAAAACTTAAACATACAAACTCAGCTTTCTCGCTTTTGGGAAATAGAGGAGTGTGCTGAGTTAATTCAGTCTCCAGAAGAAAAATCTTGTGAGCATATGTTTACTTCAACTCATTACAGAGACAATGAAGGTCGTTTCGTGGTCTCAATACCTTTGAAGGAACCTGTTTCTAGACTAGGTGACTCAAAATCTATTGCTCTTCAACGGTTTTATAGTCTAGAACGTAAACTTCAGCGGAATGTACAATTTCGAGATCTATACATTTCATTTATGCGAGAGTATCAAGACTTAGGACACATGTCCCAGGTAGAAACGTCGAATCACACAACACAGTTCTTCTTGCCACATCATGGAGTACTAAAGGAAGATTCACTTACAACCAAACTGCGAGTTGTGTTCGATGGTTCTTGTTCCTCATCTTCAGGCTGGTCATTAAACGACATTCAAATGGTAGGACCAACCATTCAAAATGATCTCTTTCACATTTTACTTCGCTTCAGGCAACATAAATATGTCGTTTCAGCTGATATATGTAAAATGTATCGGCAAGTTTCAATTCATCCTCCACAAAGAAATCTTCAGCAGATCTTGTGGAGAGAAAAGCCTTCAGATCCTCTTTTGGAATTTCAATTAAATACCGTTACATATGGCACCTCTTCCGCGTCATATCTAGCCATAAGATCTATTTTTCAGCTTGCTTTAGAAAATATGAGTGCATCTCCAGCTTCTTCCAAGGTCATCCAAAACGACTTCTACGTAGACGATCTAGTTACAGGCTCTGATTCATTAACAGAGCTGTCCAATATTTGCAAGGAAGTATCTTCAATCCTCAAACAAGGTTGTTTCGAACTGCGGAAGTGGATCTCTAACGAACCTCAAGCTCTTATGCATATTGCGGATTCCAATGTGCAACTTAACACATTGAACTTAGGTTCCAAGGAAAATGCGAAAACTTTAGGCATATTTTGGTCATCTTCGTCTGATGTCCTAACTTACAATTCAGAGGTTTTAGTGGACAGCTTCTGTAAAACTGTTACAAAACGTCTAATTCTATCCAGTGTCTCTCAGATTTTTGATCCATTGGGCTTACTACGTCCTTGCGTTATCATAGCAAAAATTCTTCTTCAGAAACTCTGGATGGAACGTTTATCTTGGGATGAGTCTGTCCCAGCATACATTCATACAATATGGGTAAATCTACGCGATGAGCTTAATAATATTAATAATTTCACAATTCCTAGACGTGTAAGATGCATCAACCCTGTCCTTACTGAACTCCACACCTTTTGTGATGCAAGTGAGAAGGCCTATGGTGCCTGCGCATACATTCGAACAATTGACCTTCAAGGCAACATTCATGTTCATCTGCTTTGTGCCAAATCTAAGGTGAGTCCAATCAAGGCTCTTACAATTCCTCGATTGGAGTTATGCGGTGCTCTTATAGCCGCCAAATTGTCTCATCATATTCAAAGGGCTCTCACAGTATCGTTTAGCAGCATATTTCATTGGACAGATTCCACAATAGCCCTGGGTTGGATAAACTTGTCATCTTCTTCACTAAAAACATTTGTTGCAAACAGGATATCTGAAATTCAGAGCAAGACTTTATGTACAAATTGGTACCATGTGAATTCGTCTTCGAACCCTGCCGATCTATTGTCGCGTGGTGCCACTCCAACTTCACTAATGTCATCTACCTTATGGTGGCATGGTCCAGACTGGCTTTCACTTTCATCGGTGAAATGGCCCATTGCTTCAGCTTTCGAAAAAACAGAACTTCCTGACATCAAAACCTCCCAAGTGCTACAAATGACGACAAGAGTTTCTTCAATAATAGACATTGAGCGATTTTCAAATTTTTCAAGACTTCATCGCTCTATGGCATTTTGCTTACGTTTCATTCATAACCTTAAACCAGGTAACGATAAGTTCCATGGGCCATTGAGCAGTGAAGAACTTTCAAATGCATTAAACATTCTTTCAAAGATAATTCAAGCTGAGCATTTCAGCTCAGAAATAAACTTGTTGAGTAAATCCTGCAAAATAAGAAAGGGTTCTATTAAGTTTCTTTCACCATTTTTGGATGACAATGGTATCTTGCGAGTGGGAGGTAGACTCAAACATTCCCCATGGTCATTTGAAAAACGCCATCCTATTCTATTTCCCAAGGATTCTCATTTCACTAAATTACTTTTTATACATGAACATAGGAGGCTTCTTCATTCAGGTCCCAACCATCTACTTTCATCTATCAGGGACAAGTTTTGGCCAATTTCAGGCCGCAATATTGCTCGAAAAACAGTACATAATTGCATAACATTTTTCAAGGCAAAACCTTCTTTTCAAACCCATACAATGGGTGATCTGCCCAAGGAACGGGTTACTCAAACGTTTCCTTTTCATTCAACCGGTGTAGACTACGCTGGGCCCTTTTTACTAAAGGATAGGAAGGGTCGCGGGTGCAAAACGTTTAAGGCTTGGGTTTGCCTCTTTATATGTCTTATAACCAAGGCTATACATCTTGAAATAGCTACAAGTCTTACTTCCGAAGCATTCATTGCCTGCCTCAAACGCTTTATAGCTAGAAGAGGGCGGCCTTTACAATTATTTTCAGATAATGGCACTAATTTTATAGGAGCCAAGAGTGAGTTAGATGAAATTTCAAGTTTTTTAACTAATAACAAAACTGAACTAGCCTCATTTTGTGCAAATGATAAAATAGCTTGGAAATTTATTTCAGCAAATTCTCCACATTTCGGGGGAATTTGGGAGGCAGGAATAAAGTCAATGAAGGTTCATTTACGACGAACAATGAAAAACAACTTACTCATTTTCGAAGAATTTCAAACACTTTTAGTTCAAGTAGAGTCAGTATTAAATTCCCGACCACTCTCACCTCTTAGTTCCAATCCTAATGATTTTAATCCTATCACACCAGCTCATTTTCTTATCGGGAGACCATTCACATCATTACCAGAGCCCGATCTTACGGACATATCTACAAACAGGTTATCTCGATATCAACATCTTCAAATGATGCACCAGCACATATGGCATCGCTGGTCCAAAGAATACATGGGAGAGTTGCAGCAACGTCAGAAATGGTTTTCTGACCCTCCACCCAACATACAAGTAGGACAATTAGTTCTAATCAAGGACATACGTTTTCCACCTCTATGTTGGCCATTGGGCCGTGTGACAGCCATTCATCCAGGACAAGATGGTGTAACTCGTGTAGTAACAGTGAAAACAGCCCGCGGAGAATACAAACGTGTGGTTAAAAACATTTCGCCATTACCGAACATTTAAATTTTCGTTTTAGTTAAGGACTTACAATTACATTCTCTTTAGTTCATAACATTTGGATTTTATTTTTATAATTTGTATATACATAATTTGTGTAATGTATTGAAATGTATTTCAAGGCGGGGGGCATGTACGCGCCAATCTCCCCTACTTGACTTTAAATTCGGTGCGCATAGATGCTACGCACTTCAGTCAGAAGTCAGAGTTCACGTTCAGAACTAAAGACACATAAAATCATTGTGCTATCTTTAATGCAATAAATACAAAGCATTTATAGTGCAATTTTATTTTAATTCAGCAAATACAGAACATTTCAAGCGTAAGCTACAACCTGTAACCCCGGTTTCAATAAAAAAATATTTGATAATATAAAAATTAAAGCAGAGAGCATGTCTCCTAAAGAGAGAAAATCAATTTTATTATTTGATGAGATGGCCATTAAGAGAACAATAGAATATAATAGAAAACTGGATATTATTGAAGGTTTTGAGGATATTGGTAAGAATAGAAAAAAATCAGTTTTGGCTGGACAAGCTTTGGTGCTAATGGTTCGAGGTATTTTTAGCAATTGGAAAATACCTATAGCTTATTTCTTAACAGGAAATGGCATCGGAGCTACAATGTAGAATGTAGAAAATGGGGCGGCCAATAGAGCCTGATACACTGCGACCTTTGCAGATCTATTGTGTTTCCCCCTTATTTTAAAGTACTTCATCTAGCTTGGTCCTCTTAATGAGACTCAACAGCCTTGATAGTGGCCTTTTCATGTAGCCTGGTGCTTCCGGTTTTTCCTCTCCGAGTTCTAGAAACCGCATTCGTGCGAGACCTTCGCAATGGCACAGAACGTGTAGAGCGGTTTCCTCTTCTTCCAGACAGAAACGACAGGTGTCCTCTTCTGTCAGGCCTATGAGACTCAAGTGTTTATTGAGTCTACAGTGCCCAGTGAGTAGACCCACTATCATTCTGACAGTCCTGCGTCTGTGCGAAAGTAAGTCTGCTGTAAATTTAGCCGAATGTCCTTTGATGAACTGTTTGGCCTGCCTCTGTCCTGGTGAGTTGTTCCACCACTCAAGAGACTTCTGTTGCACCCATTTGTGTATGGCTGCCCTTTTTATCGTATTTGCGATTCCAAAGAAGGGTTCCGGACCAACCAGTGGCGTAGATGCGCCTTCTCGGGCCAATTCATCAGCCTTCTCGTTGCCACGATGACCCTTATGTCCCGGCACCCAGGCAAGTGTCAACCTGTTTTGACTTCCCACCTGTGAGAGGACATCCAAACAGTTCCATACCAGCCATGAATCGACCTGTACCGAACTGAGAGCCTTTAGAGCCGCTTGACTATCCGAATAGATAACGATGGAGTCGTTATCTACATTTCGGCCGATTAGTTCCATAGCGCACCTGTGTATAGCAGCTAATTCGGCTTGAAATACGGTCGCGTATGTTCCTAGACATACCCGGACTTTCGTCCTTGGTTTTATGCCATATATTCCAGCCCCCGTACCTGTTTCCGTTTTGGAGCCGTCCGTATACCATATTGAGTTTGCTGTTAGCGGCGGACCAGTTTCCCAGTCCTCTCTTTTTGGTATTGTAATTTGAAAATTTTTGTTAAAACTATACCTCGTAACCATTCGGTGTACAGGCATTCCTAGAACGGGGTCTGCCTTTATGTCCTGGTAAAGCCTTAAGTTATCAGCTCTCTGCATCATACTTATTGGAGCTTGGCCTTGGATCAACCGATGTACTGTTGATCTGGCTTCACTCTGTATGTATATATGCAGAGGTGGTAGGTTTAGCAGAACTTCTAGCGCGTCCGTTGGGACTGTTCTCATGGCTCCTGTAACACTCAAGCATGCAAGCCTTTGTGTGCTACTGAGCAATCGAATCGCCCCGGACTGTTGCGTTTTGTTCCACCACGCCACTGAACCATAAGTTATCATGGGCCTTATAACCCTTGTATATAACCAGAGGTTCATTTTAGGATTTAACCCCCAATTCTTACCACACATTCGTCTACATGTGTTCAGGGCCATAGTGGCCTTCTGTGTGACTTTCTGAATGTGTGCATTCCATGTCAGCCTCTGGTCGAATATTACACCTAAGTACTTGGCCTGACTTGTGAATGGGATTTCTACTCCCTTGAGCACTAGTGGCTGTAAGCCTTGCAGTGCTCTTTTTCTGGTGAAGGGAACAACAGATGTTTTTTTAGGGTTAACCTTCAGGCCTTCTTCCTCACACCAGCTGTCCACCATCCTCAGAGTGACTTGAAGTCTCTCCGAAATTATTTTGGTAAAGCGTCCTCGGACTACAATTACCAAATCGTCCGCATAACCCAGACAGTAAAAACCCTCCCTAGACAGTGTATTAAGTAGGTCGTCCATAAGCGTAGCCCACAGTAATGGGGATAAAACTCCTCCTTGTGGGCAGCCGCTTCCTGCCTTCGCTTCAATAGTGGCTTCACCTAACGAGGACACAATGATCCTGTTTGTTAAGGTCGCCTTTGTCCACTCGCATATGAAGGCAGGAACTCCTCTTCTTTTAAGCGCGTCCGTTACAGACTCGAAGGAGACGTTATTAAACGCTCCCTCCACTTCCAGAAACGTCGCCACCGCTATCTCCTTGTCATCTAGCGACTTTGAGAGCAGTCTGTTAAGATCATCCAGCGCCAAGTCAGTTGACTTTCCTGACTGGTATGCATATTGGCGATCGCTAAGTGGATTCTCCATCAGCACGTCGTCCCTAATATACCTGTCTATCAATCTTTCCAGCGTTTTTGCTAGGAAAGAGGATAGACTTATTGGTCTGTATGACTTGGGGGTTTGGTCCATTAACCTACCAACCTTGGGGATATACAGGGTGAGTCATGAGGAACTTTACATACTTCTACCATATGTAGAGTCCCTCAGGGAGCATATCATGTGGGCACTAAAAAATGTCAACTCCTCTTCTTTATTAATTAACAGGGTCATTTGTGTAATTGACCATTTATTTCATTTTACTGTAGTGTTTATACGGCTCATTTGATTTTTTTAATTTTTGCATGATACAGTACACTACTATCAAGCATTCGACTGGTATTAGCTAAACTAAAAAATTCCAGGACTGGCTTTGGAAAAATTAATTTAGGGATTCGTATTAAATATTACACCCTGTATAAATTTTTTTTAAAATGCAATAAGTGATTTTCAAACTACATAAATAGCCAATGAAAACGACATATGCGACAATGTTGTCGCACTTTTATTAAATTTTTAGTGAACGATCAAATCTTACCAAAAATAGAACAACCATAATGAAGTATCAAATTATAAGGTATTAATTTAAACAAATGTTATAAATTTCAAACATTTTAATTGAAATGATAAACTGAGTCACTGCACAACAAAAAACAGTAACTACTAACAATAACGAAGAACAATTTAAAAAAAAACTAAAAATATGTACATAGTTATGATAAACCCATAAATTAGAACTGGAAAAGATACAATAATGGTAACAAAATAAAAATAATTCAAAATAGATTTTCGAAATGGAACCCTGCAGCCTGTACACATTTTTGTTGCCGAATTGTTAATTAACGTATTGAATTACGGATACTCTGGGGATCGTTTCTAATAGTATTACAACAATGTATAATTCTATCAATTAATTGTTGTCGGTTATTAATATTCACTGCGTAAACTAGTTGCTTCAATCGTCCCCAAATATGGTAATCAACGGGATTGAAATCAGGGGATCTTGAAGGCCACGAAATAGGACCTGCACGTCCTATCCACCTGTTGCCATAAACATTATTGAGATGTTGTCTCACTGCCAGTAAAAAGTGTGGGGGTGTCCCATCATGCTGAAAATACATCCCTCGGATAGCAACGTTCACGTTGGCAAGCAAATTCGGCAAAATATTTTGTAGAAAGTTCAAATAGACCTGCCCTGTTAAAGGACCATCAAAAAAGTGAGGACCTACTAATTGGTTATTTATGACACCAATCCACACGTTAACCGAAAACCGTAACTGAGAACGACGTTCTCGAATAGCATGGGGATTTTCTTCTGCCCATACATGTGAATTTCGTGAATTATTTATCCCGTCTCTGGTAAATTGGGCTTCATCTGTAAATAGTGTCCTGTATAGCGTTGGTCGATTATTGTTAATCCATCTACAAAATTCCAACCTATCGATCTCATCTCCAGCATATAGAACCATTTGAATGTGATATGGGTATAGATTATTTTTTTGTAAGACTCTACTTACTTTTGATTGAGTAACATTGAGTTCTCGACTTACTTGTCTAGTGCTTATTGTAGGGTTCATAGTAACGGCGTCCATAATGTCATCTTCCTGCGCTTCATCTACATGTCGCTCTGTTGTTCCACTAGGAAAAGTGCCATTTTCTCGCAAATAATTAAAAACTGACCCAAATGTTGGATGACTGGGAGTTCGACGATTAGGAAATCTCCTGCGATATTCTCTACTAGCAGCCCTACCATTCCCATTACAGAATCCATAAACAAATATTATGTCTGCATATTCTGTGGTCGAAAACTGATGTGGCATTTTGAACGAAAGTAACAAAAGCTCTACCGAAACTAACATAATGTACTTAACGTAGATATGACAGAAGAAATATGTATTCTTGTGCACATAAATAACAATTGGTAATGACAATAATGACAATGGGTATAAAATATCAAGAAACGTCAAACGGTCAACGCCAACCTTCATTTTTAAACTTTTTTAGATTTATTTTTATTTAGTACAGTTGATGCAATGTATTATTATTTGACATAAAATTTTAATCATTTACAATCAACAAAAACTAACACATACAAGAGGTTTGACTTTTTAATCAATTTAATTTATTATTTATCGAAAATAATGCCCCAATACGATCTATGAGTAAAAATTTAAAATTGAAAAACAATTGATTCTATCATAGAGATAATACAAAGTGACAGTAAAGATGTTAATTTTCTACGTATTAGATTATGTTGTAGGAACTCATTTTAATTAAAATGTTTGAAATTTATAACATTTGTTTAAATTAATACCTTATAATTTGATACTTCATTATGGTTGTTCTATTTTTGGTAAGATTTGATCGTTCACTAAAAATTTAATAAAAGTGCGACAACATTGTCGCATATGTCGTTTTCATTGGCTATTTATGTAGTTTGAAAATCACTTATTGCATTTTAAAAAAAATTTATACAGGGTGTAATATTTAATACGAATCCCTAAATTAATTTTTCCAAAGCCAGTCCTGGAATTTTTTAGTTTAGCTAATACCAGTCGAATGCTTGATAGTAGTGTACTGTATTATGCAAAAATTAAAAAAATCAAATGAGCCGTATAAACACTACAGTAAAATGAAATAAATGGTCACTTACACAAATGACCCTGTTAATTAATAAAGAAGAGGAGTTGACATTTTTTAGTGGCCACATGATATGCTCCCTGAGGGACTCTACATATGGTAGAAGTATGTAAAGTTCCTCATGACTCACCCTGTATATTCTTCGCAGTTCCCTAGGTAATCCGCAATCTTACAACAAATTATTGCGAGCCTCTCGTCTTCAATGATCTCTTTCAGATGCACGTATCGTTCAAAAGACGCTAGCCTCTTCTCCTCTCGATAAACTGAATCTCTCGTTCCGGCCTGAACAGTGACTCTTGGAATATATAAGTAGAAAAGTATGACTTACAATATTTTACTGGATCAGCTTCCGTCAGGATACACTTAGTCCACGAAAACTCACAAACATTCACTTCTAATGCTTACTATCACTTGGGAACCGCCACAGAAAACCGACTCTTCGCCTTGCACCCTTGGAAAACAACTGAACCTATTTTCTCCTTCAAAAATCCAGCTAAACTCTCATTCCTACATAGCTATCTCGCTCTTTTTCAATGTCCTCCAATCAGAGTTCCTCATACTTCCTACCATCTATCATTTAGATGAAAAACAACAATTTTACCTACAATTATAAATTTCCTAAAAACTATTAACATGCTAATCGGTTTCTACAAATTTTTAAGAACTAACGGAGAAATACAATTTCTAAATTCTACCCTATTGTCTTTATTCACTGTACAAGTCCATTTGGAAAACCCGGTCGTATTGTTCAATTCACTTAAGCTCCGTCAAATATATTTTACAAAGAAAATAATTTATGCATATCTTTAAATTTTGTTTACTACAGGTAATCCAAAGATAATGGACTTTCATTTCTTCGAAATATCTTTTATAGTTTATTAGGTGAATTATTTGTTTAATATTTTATACTTTGAAATATTAAGAGCAAACCAATATTATTTTGTATTTTTACATAGCATAACAACTCTCCAGGATATCTTGAAAATCTATTTAGATGGTCTATTTAGTAATTTTAATTTTATCTTTGGTGGATAAAATGAATCATAACAATAAACAATATATATATATATATATATATATATATATATATATATATATATATATATATATATATATATATATATATATATATATATATATATATATATATATGTATATATGTATATATATATATATATATATATACATATATATATATATATATATATATATATATATATATATATATATATATATATATATATTCGTTAAACGTAAGAATTCATTTATTACCTAATACCGAATAATATATTTTTTAACCACTGAATTGACGTTTAGACAGATGATAATGATAATGATGGTGATGCGTAGCATAATGATCAAATTTAGTATTTTTAAAAATCTCATAATTTTATTTTTAGGCCAAGTAGTAAAAAGCTCTACAAAAGCGTTTGCCGTCTTATATTTATTAGTGATATTTTTATCATCAAGTTGGAATTTGTCGC
This sequence comes from Diabrotica undecimpunctata, assembly GCF_040954645.1. Taxonomy (NCBI): domain Eukaryota; kingdom Metazoa; phylum Arthropoda; class Insecta; order Coleoptera; family Chrysomelidae; genus Diabrotica; species Diabrotica undecimpunctata. The sequence goes on from NC_092813.1 coordinate 7,271,868, forward strand.
AATTATTACGTTTTACCTTCTTACCTATTTTCTTATTAACCGTACGCCATATAAACTTCTGATGTTGTTGTATAGTATTCTTACATTCTAAACTAGTTTGAAATATTGTTTTTTTTTTCTTTATACTTATTTTAAATGTATGTCTATATTTTTAAAATTATTTGATAGCTAAAAAAGACTTCTCAAATCATTTTCCTCGTGTAGGATATTATTTGTTACCCAACTATTTTTAGGCTTATTTCAAATTCTTTTTGTAGTCATTGGACAAGATATTATGTCACTATGGTACGTCAATGCTTTCAAAAACATTTCATAGGACAAATTAGCATCTTCGAGACATTCGTAAACATAGCAGTAAATTTATAATATATTATAAATATATATTTGAATGACAATTGCTGTGAAACGAAACGTTTATAATAAAATAACCAAGTCCGTATTTTCAGGAGTTGCACAATAAACGCTACGTTTCTAGCTAGAGCCGCGTCGTCACGTATACGACCTTAAATTTATTTGAATACGTGATATTTTTGATAGAGATAAAGATAAACTATTGTTTTGATACATTTTTATTTTACCTTCGGTCTTCGAGCGTTGGCGCTTATTTTCACGAAACGATATCTAGTTCTTTATCGAATTTTTTGTCTTTAAATATAGTTTCTTGAACAAAAATATTGATCAAATAATGTTATATTTATTAATAAACTTGCAAGTAATAAAACTATTGAATATAAAAGTTTGTTTATTCATTTTCCATTAGATACAACTACAATGTGTACAAGAAAAATAATTAGATTAGGGAGCGTGTATGGGTCTAGGGGAGTTTGGCTTTGGACTTAATCCATTAGCCACAGATCTTAGTATAATGATGGCATTGTAGTCTACTAACCTAAGTTGACAGTAAAATTAAGGGAAAAGTAATCTGAAGCTATATTTCGTGCTCTTGAATAAGTGAATATGCTGTTTAATTAGATTGTAATGCTAAGAAACTTAAAATGTAATATAAAAAACGATATTTTAAATAAAACAAAACCAAAATAAAAACAAACTTAGATCAAGAACAAATAATCAAATACATACAGGATGAGCTTTTAAATAAGACTGAGAAGTTCAAACACCGATGTGATTGCGAGCTAAGGAAGGAAAATAACGTAGCAGTGAAGGCTGGATACAGAAAGTTCAAAATAGGAAACAATAAATGGAGATAGAGTATAGAAGAGCAGAAGAGCGGGCCTTAAATAAACAAAGTAACCCGTCAACAAAAAACTTACTAGTCCAATAAATCATCAGCAAATCTATAAAGATGACCTGCTGACTAGTAGGAGGGGGCATTTTGTAGTGAAATAAATGCCACTTAATTGGGTAACAATGGAAATAGCTACCAAGGTTGGACTGGGGAGAAATGTGCCTAATGAGAGATGGAAAATGCTCTGATTATTGGAAACACGGCTACATAAATAAGGGTCCGGGTTTCAATCTGGTAGAGGGGTCTTGGTCTAGGTTCGATAGAGCTAGAGTACAAGAAATTTACGATTAAAGTAAATAAGGAAACACATAAGAGAAGCACCACCCAATTTCTGAAGGAATAGACAAACATAGTAAATGGACAGAAAATCAGATAAAAGGGACAACGAGAAAGATACAAAGTGACGAAAACGGAAGAAAATAAGAAAAAAAAAAAACAAGAAACACTAGAATTATACAGATGGTTACTATGGTTTGTTTTTTAACCAGGAGTAAACTAAAAAGACAGATTAACACTCAAGAAAGTTACTAGAAAAGTCACCAAATATATCTTCTTTTTTAGTTGATTATGTCGGCCTTCCGGTAATCCAGTAATCAGTATCGGAAAACCTCATACGTCGATTCTAACCTAACTTTGTTTATGTTTGAATAATAATTTTTTCCAATTTACTTTTAATATATATTTTGTTTTTATAATTACTATAAAAAAATGTTGGATTGTTATGAAGAAGTTGAAGAATTTTTAGAGTTTATTTATCACATTGTAGAAGAAAATCGTCCCGAACGTATACGAAAGCTATATATTCGTGAAAAAATTATATCTAAAATTAAATGGAAGATCTGGGCGGTTGTTATTTTAACTTAAAATTTTATTTAAAGTGGGCATTTCATTATTGAAAAAGAAGCTGTGTACTATCTGTCGTACAGATGTTTTAACTCTTTCATCGTATGTTGCAAGGATAAAAGGTCGACTGCCAATATTTTTAGGACATCTTACTGTTCTTCTTCTTCTTCTGGTTCCTATCCGTTTCGGATGTTGGAAATCATATTGGCAATCATGACCTTGCTCGCTGCGGCTCGAAACAGCTCCGTTGAGGTTTTCTTAAACCATGTTCTTAAATTCCGCAGCCATGATATTCTCCTTCTACCGGGTCCTCGCTTACCTTTGACTTTACCTTGCAATATAGACTGCAGCAGGGAGTAACGGTGCTGATTTCTCATAACGTGTCCCAGATATTGCAATTTTATGCGTTTGATCGTAAACACAATCTCTGGTTCCTTCTTCATTTTTTCTAGAACTTCCTTGTTCGTGATCCTTGCTGTCCATGATATTCTCAGCATTCTTCTATAAAGCCACATCTCAAATGCTTCAAGTTTTTTAATAGTGGTGTCTGTCAGCGTCCATGCCTCCGCCCCATTACAACAACACAGAGAAAACATAGCATCTCAAATGTCTCATTTTTGTATCCAGGGATATGTTGTGACTTTTGAAGATGGCGCTCATTTTGTTAAAGACCGTTCTTGCCTATCCTATGCGGCACTTTATTTCCTGTACATTGCTCCACTGTTCGTTTATAATAGTTCCCAGGTAGCAATACTGTTTTACTCGCTCTATCTGCGTCCCATTAATGTATAGATGAGCCCCATTTATATTCTCCTTGCTGACAATCATTTGTTTGGTTTTGTGGGTATTAATGTTTAGTCCGTACTGTTGACTGTACTCGTTTATTCTGTCCATTAGCCTCTGAAGTCCCTCTAAACTATCTGCTATCACCATGGTGTCGTCGGCATATCTAACATTGTTTACTCTTTCACCATTTAGAAGGATGCCTTCGTCTATTCCGTAAAGAGCCTCGTTAAAAATTTTTTCTGAGTACATATTAAATATCAACGGCGATAGAATACATCCCTGTCTAACTCCGCGTAGTATTTTTATGTGATCTGTTTCTTCTCCGTTAATTTTCATGTATGCGGTCTGATTCCAGTATAGTTCTGAAATTATTCTGAGGTCTTTGTCATCCAGGTCTGCTTCTTTTAAAATGTTTATCATCTTTTGATGTTGAACTCTGTCAAATGCCTTTTCATAGTCGATCAAGCACGCGTATACGTCGCAGTTAACGTCCCTGCATCTTTGAATCAGTACCTGTACTCCGAAAAGTGCCTCCTGTACCCTTACTGTTCTAGTCTGCTTATATTCCTTAATTATTCTGTAAATAGTTGAATTCGCAACACCTAGAATTAGCACACTACTTAATAAATGAATGTGCTGGTCCCAATCTCTTTGATGTTCTGATACAACTTTGAACAGGTGTTTCTCCATCGTTCGGTTCATCCTCTATCTGATTGAGGATGCAGGGGTGTCGTTCTGGTCTTATTGATACCAATTAATTTACAAACGTTTTGGAAAAGGGTTGACTCGAAGTTTCGCCCTTGGTCGGAGTGGATTTCCAAGTGAACACCAAATCGGCTAAAGAATTCTTTAACAAGTACCTCTGCAACGGTAGTAGCTTTACCATGGCTACCAAGATATATTTATTTAAATCATTCGTCTCTGAAAGTGGCCCTGCAATGTCGATTGCTACTTTTTCCATAGGACTACCAACATTGTACTGTTTCATGGGTGCCCTGTTTTTACCAACTGGAGCATTACTCGTTGCACATAGTTCACATTTCCGGCACCATCTTCTTACATCATCTTTACAGTTCACCCAATAGAACCGTTCTCGAACCTTTTGCAGTATTCGTAATACCAAAGTGTCCACCTGATACACCGTCACGCAAATGACGCAATACTTCTGACACTTTACTTTTAGGTACAATCAACTGAAGCTTAGATTCTGTACCATCATCGTTCTCCAAGGTTCTATACAGAAGATTATCTTTTAGCACTAGGCAATTCCATTGGCTCCAGTAACACTTGACTTCTGGACTACATGCACTAATGTCTTGCCAAGATGGTCTTTCACTTGGACGCATCCAATCCAATACTCTTTTTGTACATGGATCATCTGCTTGAGCGTCTTGTAGCTGTTGAGGCTGCCATTGATCATTAATGACGGTGGTTTGTCTCACGGGGCACAGTCGTTTTTCTTATTTAAGATAATGGTTACGATTTGCACTGTATGGCCGTCTTGACTGAGCATCAGCATTTGAATGACTTTTTCCAGTCCAGTGTTCAATCTGTTCTAGCTTTCTGACTTTCTCAATGTTTCGTTCACCGATTGAACTCGTCCGGGGGTGCCTTGTCCGAAGAAGGGGTGGTTTTAGTTGGTAGGCGACTGGTCAGGGGTGCATGTGGCGCATATAATCCATACTTTGGATGCTATGTCCTAGCATGTGCTCCTTCCCGGATCGAATCCAACAGTACTAGGGACATCTTCCCTAGTCGGTTTAGAACCTTTTCACCTCAGTCCAAAAAAAAAAAAAACTTTCTGACTGTTGTATTATTTTCTTGCAATTTACGGCGAATGTGACCTACGTCGCCACCATTCCAACCATCTGGTTTCGCGTCTCTTCGGCATCGTATTACGAACTACTTTCCGTACGATTTCCTCCAGACGTTTATTATTTCGTTCGTCGCTCTCTTCAGAGGTTCGTACATATGTATATATATAAATGACTGGACATTTTGAAGTTGGGTTAAGTGGAAAAAGCTTTCTAGATCCTATTTATAGGAAGAATCAGTCCCTATTGCTTATGTTATCTTCTGAACGATCGCTCTCCATTTTTTCTGTCTCTAGTTTTCGTTGTCATTCTCTCACGTATGCGTGTTGTAAGACTTCTTCAACTTCTTGCAGACACTTTGATCTTGGTCTTCCTTTTTTTCCTTTCTCCTGAATTCCATTCCATTATCGTGTATGTCACTGTGCTTCATCTGCTACTCGTTAGATGTGATCTAACCATCTAGTTCTAAATTGCCTTATTTTGGTCACGATGTCTTCTTTTAGTATTCATTTCAGTCCCAGTATGGTTCTCATGATCTTTCTTTCCACTATTCGTAAGTCTTCTTCATCTTTTTTAGTCATTGTTATTGTTTCTGCTGCGAATAATAAGATTGGTCTAATTATTGTATTATTTATGTTCATCTTAGTTTTCTTAGTATTTTGCCTTTTAAGTTATTTTTTTATTTTCAAAGTAAGCTTTGTTAAAAAAACAAAGTAATATTTTTTTTTATTTGTGGTATCTGTCTCCGGTTTTACTTATTGTCACTGCCAGATATTTGAAGTGTTCTACTTCTTCTGAACTTCCTATTTTGATTTTTTTTTCTTTTACTGTTTTTCCCTAATAATATTTTTGTCTTTTCTTGATTTAATCTGAGTCCCATTATCTCCCCTTTTTCTTTTATTTCTTCTAGCATTTCTTTCATTATATTTCTGTTGTTTGAAATAATAATAATATCATCTGCGTAGACGATTATTTGTATGACCTTTTCTTCTTAGATTGCCTTTGTTTATAGTTTGTACTACATATTCTAAAGCTAGATTAGAGATAGAGCAAAAATAAAAAATTTACTGAATCTGAACCTTTTCATCATAAAAACACAAAGGGCAATGAATAATTTGTCGGAATTTCTGCTTTATACAACGCTGTTATTGCAAATAGTAAAATGTATTGTGGTCCAGAAACAAGACTATAGTTGCTGTTTTCAGAGAAAAGCAATTTTCAATCATAAACCCTTCTGGATGGTGCAAAATGTATACAAAATAAAGAATAAATACAAGACCGACCATAAATATTGCTCCAACAATACATCCTTTATAATGTGGACGGGCTTATATTCCGCACTTATGGTATATTATACGGCCAGTAAATACTTCTCGGAATTTCCGGTCTTAAGGCCATAGTTCCCTTTCTGGAAAATTACCGGGAACATCGGTTATTTCCAAAATAAAGGATACTTTGTTAGTCCTCCATCCTTTTCATATATCCCAAGTTAACTTAGATGCTCGTCAGTAGAATTGGTTATTTGAAATATTTTTTTTTATTTTAACAAATTAATGTCAGTATTTTTGACGAGTTAAAGATCTGTCTGTTATTTTTCTAGAGCATATTCAAATATTTTCTTTATGTCGATTTATTTCGAATGTTTTTTACTTATATATTCTTTAACCCCGCATTACTCTCGCCAAAAAACTTACGTTGTAACAAGCGCACGATCAAATCGACCTTATACATAGTTTTGGTTTTAATTAATAAAAAAAAACAAGCAAAACTTAAAACTAAACCAAAAATCTTTTATTTTAAACTAAATTTACAATTTTTCATTTATTGTTGGCTTTTATAGCATTGTAACGATGTTCTGATCGTTTAACAGTTCGAACCGTGGGAGTGTCAATATTTGCGCATCCACTTCTACAACGAGACGACGAAGTGGGATTCGGAACGGCTATTTAAGGCGTGTGAGTAGCGGAATCAGACAGTCTTGTAGCTAGCGCTCTAGGCTCTCTGACTCGCCGGTGTAGTGAACCTGCGAGCCAACTCGGACAGAGAGATTTCCGTATTGAGGATCGTACTCTGTCCTTAACCAAGCGGAACCCATCGGTACTGTGTATTGAACATTACCGTGGGTTTGTACAGCTGAATATTTTATTTGTGAGTGCGTTCGGGGCTCCCGCTGAATGGAAGCGGAAGCGAGCATAAGTCTGCGTGTGATCGACTTCACCTATTTCATTGCTTTATTAGTAATAATTAATTTCTTTTTTTCTTTTATAGACGTTCGCCGGGGAGTTCATTCATCGCGGGACCCAGAGGGCGGCGTAGAATTCACTTCATTTTTATTTATTGTATATACGGCGTAGAATTCATTTTATTTTATTTATTGTATATATGCTAAATTAATAGATTTATTTTTTTTATTTCAACCTGTGTTTTACTGAGTCTGTCGCCCCGAAAGAGCTACCCATCACAGCATTCAGTACCAAGCTGGGAAGTATGTTCTCGGCATATATACTTTTGACACCATACGCATAGGGTCTTCGTTTTCCTGTTATTTTTCGACGAGCAAAAATGACATCTGGCTGAAACGGCATACTGGCTATGTTGCGTAGATACCTCGGGAATGTCCAATATTTCTTTTATACGACTTCTTATAGTTACTAGTAATAATCATTTATTGACGACGTTCAAGTTGCGATGTAATGGGACTCATTGCTAATGATTTCAAAAAGTTTCGGCCAGTACTATGAGTATTGTTATTTTTGTCAGTAACGATATGGCTATTTATTCCAGATATATTCAAGGGAGTAAAAAATAATGTTAGAGGCCATCTGCATCTTTTTCGTGACACAGAGGAAGTTCCTTTTAGCTCATCAACACCTCCCTTTCCAATCTCGCCTTTGTAATGCATTGTTGAAAATAATGTAACTATTTTGTTTTGCTTGGACCTGTAGGATACCAAAGTCATGTCTTCGGTAAAACCTAAAATGCTCGAAGCAACTTTGCGCTCCTTTAACTTTGCTATAAAAATCTCATCTCGCTCCCATCTTCGCTCTCAATTTTAGTCCATAGGGCTAAAAATAAAATACGCTAAAATCACCGTAAGTGTGACTATATTTTCCACTAAACTACTAGACTTAAGAAATATTATAAAAAGAACCACACACAGGGTTCAGTTACCATATTATTAACTGTAAAAAGCACACCAATATCTAAAACTGTGAAATTGCAAATATCACAGTTTATTAAACAAAAATATTAAACTGTATCTCTCAAAGGCCAAATAAAAGCTAAAATAATATAACGCCAGTCGGTAAGGGGAAAACCGCTTGGAGCATTCCAGGAAGGTCACTAACACCACGACTACACAAGCGGCGTCATTTTAAAATTCCGTGTAGTTCCGTGTTAAAAATTATTTGATAACTCATTCAATTACTTAACATAACTATGGCTTGAAACACTCAGATCTATGTTCTTTCCTTTTGTTATTTAATGTATCTCATCTAGTTCTGTCCTTTAAGGAGCAATAGGAGCCTTAATAAAGACACTTTCAAATATCCTGACACTTCCGGTTTTTTCCATTCGAGTTCTAGAGATATTAGTCCTGTAAGAGCTTGTTAGTGATATAACCTCTTCCGTGCATAATAAATTTTTTCTTACAGACAGAACAAAAATTACCCATAGGTACTAAATTTTTGGAATGGCTCGTTTTTCTCGATACAATATAAATGACAGGTAGACTATTCTTGTACCGATCTTTTTAAATTTCGGTAGTTACTTTCAGTTGACCCTATATTCCCTTTATGAGAAGGCTGCTTTCGACGAAACGTTGGTATTAGTAATTAGCATTACCAATGGGGATTTGATTTGAGATTTAAAAATTACAAGAAATATTACATATTTTCAAACGGGCAGAGATGTTCTTCGTATTAAAACTAGTCGTAGATTCGCTATTTAAAATCAATTTTGCTGAGATATGATCATTATTTCGAGGAACAGTCACCAAATGAGATTGCAGAAGACATGAGGGAAGAGATGGCATTCAGGTCTGAGGAATTTAACTGATTTATATGAAAAACAATATGATAAAGTCTGTGCTGGCGTATTCGGCCATTTTGTAGTGTCCCCGGGTTAAACTAGCTTCAGCTCAGGCCAAGGCGCAGTAGGCTCACCTCCAAGGTTGGTATACGTTGGTATTTCAAGAGCTACGAGGAACACTTCCACAGCGACTCTTGAGACTCTGTTAATTTTACCCCTTTCCCCACTACATCTTATTTTAGGGTACGAAGCCATGATAGTAGCCCATTCTCGAATGACATTTGGACAAAGACTATCGAGATCTCTCCCGTGCTTTCTATACTACAGGACAGCATGGCTTCTAAATTTGAGTTCTGATCATCCTTCTTGGTTTAATTTCCTAACCATGATGAGTGGGTGGAACGAAAACCTATACTGATTTATTCAAACAGGCTCACCAGTTTCACATATGCTCGTAGGAACGGATTTGAGTCAAGTTCGGGTTTCGGCTCCCATGCATCAGTCTTTTAGGACGACGTCTTTGTGATCCTGGTCTATGCTCAGGAGAGATAATTAATAGACTTTTCCAGACAGGATCATCCCTATCTGCTCTAAAGGCTCTGGAAGCGCCCAAAGTACTAAAGTATTAGACGTTCGGAACGGCAGGAAGAACTCAGATTTGGAGCCGCTGCTGATTCTAGCAAATATTGGAGCCCTAAACAGTCTGGACCCCATAAACGCCGAACATTAGGTGCTTATGGGCCTGGTTCGGATGATAGGGGTAATACAATGGACCCGCCTTAGGAGGTATGTGGTTTTATAAGTGAAGAGTGTACGCTGTTTGTTCTTACATCTAGAGCATTTCAGGGAAGATTAATATTTTTTAGGGTATATGAAGACATTTAAAACAAAGCCAGCATATATGATTCATACAATATATAAGAATACTGTTGAATTTGTTAAAAAACATAACTTACCATATCTAAATACCATATGCGTGAATTTATTTCATACTACCCTGTATAAATCGAAAATTAAATCAGCGTTAATTCCTCCTTATCACGGAATTAAACTGCAGAAACTATATAAGATAAAATTAATTGTGTGTGCGTCGTTATTATTATCGTCAAAACTGATTATAAAATTGACAACCATATCTATTTCTATAATAGCGTCACGGAAACATAACTATAAAATAAATTACTAAATAACTGGTCAAAAACCATTATTTAGTTTGGGAGTTTATGTTTAAACAAGATACAAATCTAGTATCGCAGTTTAAGATTAAATCGCAAATTAGAATGAAAATATAGAGGACTAAAAGGACTTTAGTGTGTAGCAATAATTTCTAAAAGATAAAAAGGCAAAACTTTATGCAGTCCATCTTCATTAGAAAGCGACGATAAACAAATTAAGAACAAGTGACTATGACCTCAAATATGATAATACTTTAGGTATACAAATTTTTTTGCCAGAGGTAATTTTTTATGTAGGGATAATCCGGATGCTTTTTGGTGGAAATTGGTGAAAGTTTATGTATTTTTGTTCAGAAGGAGGGGATGGCATTAGGTAACCTTTTTGCCACAAATATTTTAATTGATGATATTCCTTTTTTTATCCCACAGAAAAGGCCATCGAGTACAATAAACCAGCATGTCTATGTTTTATAGACCTGACGAAGGCTTTCGATCGCATCCAAGTCGAAGACGTCTTACACCTACTGTACAAAAGAAACATACCAAGCAATATTATACAAGCTATCGAAAACATCTACTTCCGTAATTTAATACGGGCAAAGATAAATGGAAAACAAATACATAGTAGACCAGTACAAAGCGGAGTCAGACAGGGTGACTCATTAAGCCCACTTCTCTTTAATATAATAATGGACGAAATAATACAAGCATTACGTAAAGGTTATGGTTACAGAATGGGGAACAAAAAAATTTAAATATTATGTTATGCAGACGACGCCGCATTAATCGCCGAGACAGAAAACGAGCTCCAAAGATTAACACACATCTTTAATACAACAACCAAGAAATACAATTTATATGAGCACAAGACAGCATTTATATAAGAAGACCGCTTTGCAATTAAATGCTGGCAACTTTATTACTAGCGGACCAGATAAGCGGCGATATATTTTACACTATCTTTATGAATAACATTTTACTGCTCTGTTGTTTCAATCAGCACTGCTCAACAAGTTATCGTTTATTAGTTTTAATATTTTATTGCAATAGTACGAGAGCGGAATATTTATTTAAACAGTGAATTTATTACATGTTAAGTTTTTTTAAATTTCTTCTGACGTATTGTATAATGTAGGTTTCCCAATAATCAAAGTTATGCCTTTACAAGAACATATTATTTGAAAAATAAGGAGTAAATACCATATGTCATAATAATTGTAATCTCCTTCATACACACTTTTAAAATTTCTTTAGTAATGTATTTCTTAAATCCACACAATCATTGGAAAATGATTCATGTTGTTTAAAAATATCTTTCCGTTAACGACACTATCATCGAAAAGTAGGTCAAATTCAAACGTCATCATATTTCTCTTCTGTTTATCGTTAAAAATTAATTGATGGTCGTGGGTTGTAATGGTGTTATTTAATAATTTAACAAAATACATAATCAGCAAAAATCTTATTTAAAACATGCGAATGGTTTTTGCAATCACAATCAATGCAGTGTTTATGCTTGTTTAGCATTGGCTGTTAAATAATTTGTGTTCGACTGTTTCGTCTGTTGTATAACCCTCGTCCTTTTTAGGGTGCAGTAGTTGTATATAAGTACCTATTTTTTATAGCAGTGTAGTGAAGCGGTACTTTAAAGCAAAATGAGTAATTTGAGAGGCGTTTAGTTCTGAAAGTCGAAAGTTATTTCAATTTGGAAAAAAATAATATGGGTCCATTGACATCTGTTATTGCAGTTCAGAAACGCACATGCGATGCTTGCGGTATCTCAGAGAGGACATTCCGAAGAATTAATAACATAAATGAGGATGAAATAAATAAAGTAAGCAAGAGAAATCGTCGACATCCAAAAACTTTAGATTTGCACTAGTGAATTAAACTTGTAATTAAAAATATTACGTATAATATATATAAAGTTAAAGAACATGTAACAGTTAGTGCTGTGTTGTAAAAAATAAAAGACTATTGTGTGAACTCTCTAATGTTGTTTCAAAACGATGGCATTTTTTAAGAAAATACATGAACAATAAAATGTCTGATAGTCCGAGGCAAGTTGTATTTTTAGATAAAACTTGGATTTTCGCTAAAGGAAATATGTCAAAATCATCTTTGCAAGATGGCACCACGAAATGTTATTCTTCTAGTCGTTCCGGTAATGGTAAACGCTAAATTATAGTTCATGCTGGAAATGATGAGGGTTTTATTCCTGACGCTAGTTTAATTTTTTCGTCCACAAAGAATACAGGTGATAACCATGGAAATATGGATGCAAATATTTTTGAAGAATGGTTTGAAGAAAATTTGTTAAAAAAATTGGAGCCACCATCCGTAATTGTCTTGGATAATGCATCCTACCACTCAAGAGTAGAAGAGAGATTTCCTTCAAGCAGCTGGACAAAAGAAGAAATAAAGTTGTTTCACAGAAAAGAAAATTTATCATAGTGACATATTTTTAATAGTCGATTTACTTCAAAGGTGTGGAGAGCACAAAATTCAAAAGAATTTTGTTACTGACCAAATGGCTCTTAAATATGGCCATGAAGTTCTTCGACTTCCGCCCTACCATTGCCACTATAATGCAATTGAGTTAGTTTGGGGTACAGCCAAAAAAATTTTATGATAAACATGCATCCAAAACAAAAGATGACGCTAGCGTTCTTGGTTTATGGAAAGAATCGCTAGAACAAATAAAGTCAGAATAATGGCAAAATTATATTAGACATACGGAAGACATAATCGTTCAGTCTTTTCAAACCGAGCGAGTTATAGATGAGGTCCGGCCTCTAATTATTCGGATAGTCAATTCAGATAGTGAAGACTCTGCTAGTGAAATATCAGACAGTGAATAGGACAAATCGTTTGCTAAAAAGAAGAAACAAAAAAGTGTTTCGGGAATTCAGTTCGGACTTTGTGGTGTGTTTTAGTTAAACGATAAAGTACCTTCGATCTAATTACTGGACTGCATACTCTCAATAACTTTGGTATTAATTACTGGACTACACGTGTTTAAACATTTTATTTTGCCGAAAACTCGGAAGTGATTTAGTGCCAATTTGTTTCAAGGTTATATTTAATAGAGTGTCTGCAGAAAGTAAAGGCTTGGATGTATTTTATTCAAATTTGGACACACCAGCAACTTGGCAAGTATTTTCCAATTTAACTACATGCAAAACCATTCGTATAATTTTCACTCTACGCAAAATAGAGACTTATAGAGACATTGATGAACATTTGATGTCGACAAATAATTTCGAGTATTCGAAATATTCCGTCCCACTTCTTTTAACCGCCCTGTATATACATATTATATTCATTTTATTTGCCTTTGATACAGTAAAATCCAATAGCATTACTGAACATAAAATACAGGAAATTAAATATTTTTACTTTTCAAGCGATCGGAATTAAATATTAACGCCCCACTGTTTGAGGCCCACTGATCATATCTTAATTACATATCGGCCTTCATAGGGTAAAAGGAGTTTATTCAAAGCATGGATGAATATTGTCGATTCGGCGAACGAATCGGCCGCCGTCTCGGCGAAAACCGCTGTGTCTGTCTTCGCCCTTATACGTGAATACGTACCCTTTTATGCATCAACGGCGGTGAGCCGCTTGATACTAAACTTGTGTCGCGGCGTTCTCAAGTAATATAATGTCGTTCTGAATTGGAGAACGTGTCGCCTGTCGCGACAGGCATTTTATAAATGCGTTGAATTAAATTAGTGCTTTTATGCAACGCATTTATTGTCACTGATGCTTTGATAGGAACTTATTTTGCTAGCCTGCCGACATGTATCGATGTGTGAAGACCTAAGTTTTCGCTATTGAATATCTCAATAGTGAACTATTTAGTGACGAAATTGAAAACGGCTATCTTTGTGACATTCATCATCAGATGATTTCAAAAACCATAGTCTGGGAGTCTTGCATTATTTATTGAGTGAACAATTCTATATTTGTATACCAATTATATAACACACGGATCCATTTTTTACCAAGACACACTTTCTTATTGTATGGTACGGTTGTGACTGATCTATTTAACAAATTATTATTTATTATATATTAGTTAACAAATCTCACACGCGCCAAAAAACGTTGAACTAAAGTTCCATTGTATTTCGTCTACAAAAACCGCGTTTTATCGCTACGTAACAGGCGACGAAATGCACTTAAAAGCGGCCTTATGCCGAGTGTCGCATTTGTTAAATAGACCAGTAACACCGTACCGTCCATTAATGAAGTGTAAAAAAGTTTGACTGGTGCGTTAATTTTATTGACATAAACTAAGGAATTCAAAAATAAAAATAAAGTAAATGGTACGTAGAGTTTCTTTCTTTTAACTGATTTCTCGCAGCTAATGGAAAGTGAGACAAAGCTCCATCCTGCGTGAAGGACATTTGCCTTGTTACTTCCAGTAAAAATAAATAATAACCTCATATGATATGACCTCAGTTTATTTTTTTGTTTTGGAATGCGTTTGTTGTAAACCGGTCATGCTGCAGCTAGTTCGCTTATTGTATATCTTCTCTTTTACAGGTGTAGACGATGGGTACCATCGCAGTCTATTAAAATATGGTTGACTGTTTAGTCATCTGCCATAGGGTCTATAGCTTGTATCCATGAAACAGTCCCGTTGTATACAGTTGTCCTTTGACTGACACATGTCTAATAAGAAAGCCTGTTATGACTCTTATCTGATTCCTGCTTGTTTTCCGCAATATCTGCTAGTAAAAATATATCCGCCCAATATACATTTTGCTGTGTACTTGACTGGGTTTGTTTTCCCAGTGACTGTTTTGTTTCCTTCGGATCCAGGCTTATGGATGACAAATGCCATGATTTAACAGCTCTAACCCTCTGAATTGTAGCTACTGTTACATCAAGTACTTTCTTTCATTCTTTGTTTTTTAAGTTTAGTATATATAAATCATGTTCCATAACAAACTGTAGTAATGACTTACCTCTTATTTTGTGTTTATGCTGCTTAAGTTCAGATGGTAAACATTCTCATTACATTCTAAGACATTCTCTCAATTTTCAAGATCATAATATTGAAGGTATGTTGATTCGAGAAAAATGTCGACCTTTCTTTCTCTATGATCTTTACATTTATGACCATATTTAACTCTGCTTCCAACGACAGGTTCTTCATAGTCCTCACCACATCAGCAGTTAATTTATGTGTACTTATTAAGCGCTTAATGATGTTTTATGGAACTGACTTCTGATAGCAGCCTCATCGACTGCTTATTCCAGTTTGTTGATCATCAATTCTGCTTGAACTTGACCTATTTAAGTAGTAAATTGTCAGTGTCTGTGTGCCACCGTCATCCTGAATACTTTTGTAATATTGCTATAGAATCTAGTTCGCTTGTTAGGGTTCCCTGGTCTTTTAGAGAATGTTAATAAAGGTGGGGGATGTTAATATCTCTAGGTCTCTGCATATGTCTATAGTGCATTGGTTTTATGTGGATTTACCGTTGTCTACGTTCCAACAGCTATTTTTGCCTCTTTCATCGTCCTCGTCTATTGGGCTCCAGATAAGTGTTTACTGATAACTAGTTGAAAGTCCTCTCGAAACATTTTTAGTCCTCTTCAAGTCAGCACAGTTTTTTTTTCGAAAAAACAGTTAAAATTGTCTTGTTTCAATAATTCGTAAACTTGCAAAACCCAATACATCACATTTTCATCCAAATTATAACTGAATCGTTGGTTCACTGGTATTACAGCTTTACATGGTCGGTATAAATCTTAGGTTACAAAATAAAATGCTTACTTTCTAATGTTAAAATATTAAAAGTTTGGTTTGTTTTTATCACCAGAAACATCATTCACTGTAAGTTTCACATCTTTCAGAAGCATGTCATGATTGGCGTTATTACGGTCCTGTAGGTCCTTAGTTTTGCTCTTCGAGATATGTTTTTTTCTTTCTTTTTTTCTCCCCTTCCTTTTACCCTATCAGGGTGTCGGATTTGGGCTAGCTATTTTAATTTCCATTTACCCACCTCTTCCATTCTTTTCTGTTTCCTGCCATTATTTTCAATTCCTCGAGTGATTTTTGTTCAAGTTTTCCCGCCTCTACTACTTGCTGTATCCATTTTTTTCTTGGTCTGCCTCTTTTTCTTTTTCCGATGTTTTTTGCTTCATAAACTTTTCTTGTTTCTATTGGATTGCATCCTCATCAGACGCCCATACCAGTTCATTGCTATTTTGTTCATTATCGGTTCCTGGTTGGCCATTCTCCTAATAGTCTCGTTGCTTAATCTATCCCATTTTGTCTTTCCAACTATCCTTCTTAGATGTCTCATCTCCATTGCGTTTATCCTGCTCTTATGTTTTTCCAGAATTGTCCAGTTTTCACTTGCATACAGCACAGTCGGTATCACTATTGTGTTATATATTTTTATTCTTGTTTCTCGTGCAAGTTCTCTTTTTCTCATTATTGGGGCTAATGCATAATATAACTTGTTTGATTTCTTTGCTCTATTTGTTATTTCCCAGTCTATTTTTCTGTCATTAGTTATTATACTTCCCAGGTATTCGTAAGTTGTTACTATTTCCAATTCTGAGTTTTTACATTTTATCTTTATTTGATTATCTTCCTTATCTCCTTTGCCACTGATTATCATTATCTTACTTTTTTCCTCGTTTATCTCCATTTTTAGTTCTTCTATTTGTTCTACCCATATATCCATTAGTTTCTACATTTTATTCTCGGAATCTGCTATTAGTAATATGTCATCTGCATACATTAAGGACTCTATTGTTACCGGTTGTAATCTGCGGTAACTTATTATTGTCTGTAGTTGATTGGTTCTGACTCTAGCGTTTCTTATCAATTCATTCATTACTATTATGAATAGCAAAGGGCTGAGACTATCTCCTTGTTTACCTCTCTTCCAATTAAATGCTTCCGATCTTTCCCTTGTTATTTGTACCCTTCCTTTTACCTCTTTGTAAGTACTTTTTATAATTTTTATCAAAGCATTAGGTACGTTTATTTTCCTCAAGCATCGAGATATGTTTTTGCTTCTAAATAACCTAATGCTTATGCCATGCTAATCCCATATCTGGGATTGATTCATCACCTTTTTCGGGATCTAATTGTTTTCTTGGATTTTTTGAATACATCATCCCAACTTACTGCTTTTCTCTTCCCTTCATCTGAATACGTATCCCCTAAATCTGTCATATTTATAAGGTTTAACTTTTCTTAATGTTACCCTTATTTTCAATTACAAATAATTTCTCCCCAAAGTTTGTTTAGCTACGCTTTCCAACAACTATTTGCTTTAATTGAGACCTATCAACACCCCTTTATATTTGTACCACACTTCGTTTGTTTATTTGTTTATTTAACCAATATAACATTCCTTCGTTTTATTATTAGCTGTGTTGCTTTTTTACAATGAATGTTACTTTTTGGCACTGGATTTTATTGCTTTGACGTTATAATTACTTGGGTTGCCAGTTAATATTTAATCTTTGCAACAACTCGAAATTTTTGGGATTATCGTTGGCGAAAAATCACTTTTATCCCTTTCAATGCCACGTGGGCAATCTAAGATAGATGAGATAGAAAGAACAAACCTTTTAAAATTATCCAAGGCAGTTTATTTCATATAAATGTGCTGTAGGTATATACTCTGCAGCCACGGGGATAGGAAAGGGACAAAATATTTTAAATCTATTCATGAAAGTGGTCGTCTAATGATTAAGGGAGGTTTTAGTTAATTAAGGTATAACGTTAGGTATCCCCAGATAAATTGACCACGAAAGCATTAAGTTAGAAATGTGTTTTGAACTAATCACATGCTAGCTGCGTGTAATTGAGAAGTTTCAGGCGCCGGCCTCTAATGACTTTATTTACATTTTGACTGTACCTCACTGGCTTAAAATAAAGATCGTGGGTAAATTTAAGGCAACTGACACATACTAAATTATTTCGCATCTTTGTAATTCTAAATCTCAGGTTAAATGCATAAATAAACGGGTTACTAGATGTTTATTTGCCAATTTACTTATAGATTAACTATGCAAACGACTCTGATAAGGATTTATAACTTAAGTTTTGATATTTAACCGAAATATCCCAACAATTCTTCTTCTTCAAGTGCCGTCTCCATCAATGGAGGTTAGCGGTTATGGTGGCAAACGTTTGTCTATCTTCAGCTGTTCTTAAGAGTTCCTCAAATCCAAGTCCTGTCCAGTTTCTGATATTACGTAACCAGGACAATTTTTTTCTTCCAATTCCTCGCTTTCCTTCTATTTTGCCTTTATCCCAACAATTAATTTGCACCATTTGAAAAAACTTTAAAGTAAAATCAGCCATAGAAAGTCAAGTAAACATGTACCGAGTTGTAATATGCACTATAACGATGTAGATACCTTAATTAATACCATAGTCGTAAATCGTATTATAGCCCAGTCTGGTTAAAAAAAAAAAAGGTGGAAAAATGCTTCGCAGATATCTGAAGCTTTTAAGACATAGGTGGGGGATACTAGATGATGAATAGATGAAAAGATACTCCTAGTTTTACCTTGCGTTTTTTTTAAGCAATAATTTATTGTCACAATTTGATTTTTTGTCTATAAATTTTTTAAGTTAAGTTAAAATTTGGTTCATTTATTCGACTTCACTGTCAGGTCTGAACCTTTTTGTTGCAGGTTGTTTGTCTTCACTTATTAAGTCAGTCTTTCCATACATTAACATATTATTGGGCGATCTTAATGCCAAGGTGGGTCAAGGTAAGGTAGGAGAACAAGTAGGAAAATATGGGCTTGGAAACAGAAATGACAGAGGAGATCGATTGATTCAATTTTGCCAAAGTGAAGACTTCGTAATAACAAATATCTTTTTCAAATTACCTCCTCGACGGTTATATACATGGACATCTCCACAACATACCAAAGAAAAAATAGTAAGAAATCAAATAGACTACATTATGATAGCAAGGAAGTATCATAATGCTGTTAAATGTACTAAGACGTACCCAGGAGCTGATATAGGCTCAGATCATAACCCGGTAGTTACTGTGATAGAGGCGAGACCAAAAAAGATTAGAAGACCACACAGAAAGTCACTAGATTTAAATAAACTTAGAAACAAAAACATACGACAAGAAACAGGAGAAGAAGTAAATGAAAACCTCCGTTCAGTGCAGCAACAAATTAACGATACATACAACGTTAACCAAAAATTAAAGTACCTACATAAATACAGCTATACAAACAGCAGAAAAGAAACATCTTACAAAAACAACAACAAAGAATAAGGGGTGGATGACACAAGATATACTAGACTTGATGGAACAAAGAAGAAAGATGAAGAATTACCCAGACAAATACAAAGAAATAAATAAACACATAAAAAAGAGAATAAAAGAAGCCAAAGAGGAGTGGATTAAAGAACAATGTGAAGAAATGGAAACCTATGAGAAAAAGTACGATGCGTTCAATATGCACAAAAAAGTAAAAGAGAACAGGAAGCATAAAGAAATGCCAAATAGGTAAACTTAAAGACAAAGATGGAAATCTTATTGTAGATCTAGAGAATAAAATAAAAAGATGGACAGAATACCTGAATGAATTATTTGAAGACGATAGAAACAACTTAACTCAGTTAATCAATGCAACTGGGCCAGACATATTGAAAGAAGAAGTAGAATACGCAATAAGAAACGCTAAAAATGGAAAAGCAAATAGACCTGATGAAATTCCTACAGAACTGTTGAAGCTTTTGAATGATAAATCCGTAACCATAATATTAAATTTTGCAGCGAGGAGTTAAAACAGTTTCCCCTCCACTTTCCTATGTCGATCTTTCAAAAGTAACTTCGTTTCGAAAGGTTTTAAGTTTCGAAAAATTGGATGAATTTTATAGCTATAAAATTCAATATAAAGTTTAGATTTTTATTCAAAATTTGTGCAAATTTTACTTCTTAATGTTTATAAACAATGGAGATATAATTAACAAAAAAATTGTCGTTAACTTCGTTCCTATTGTTCATAGAAGGTTTATTTTCTTTGTAAATTGTGAGTTTTTTTACCAGCTATCTAATGGTTGTACGTACAAGTCTGTAGCTTGAAAAATATAGAAGTTATTACAATTGTTTATAAGTAAAAAAACATACCCCTTTTTCAAACGTTTATTTTGTAAATAATTTCGATGAAAACTCAATATTCATTTAACTTCTGAGATAGTATAAGTCTTAAAGAATCCTATGAAATTTGTTAAATGTGTCAACATCATTCATAGGGCAAGATCAATGGTTTAAATAATTAGTCTCAGGGATAAACAAATTGAATAACTTTTAAAATATTTGACTGATCGGTGGGAAATTTCGCACAAATTTAAAGGACGGTAATTCCTCAATGTTAAAATGTATTAATAACATTTTATTTTGTTAGTAAAAAAATTAATTAAATTTATAAATTAGTGCAAAAAAACTGCTGTTTTGCAAATATCTCCGTAAATTATTTATCAATTTTAATTGAAAAAACGGGAAAATAAAGATATTCATTATATAAAAAAATGGTATAAATATTGTTTATTTAAATTATAAGGGAAAAAATAGATAAAAAATCAAATTCTGACCATAAATTATTGTTTAAAAAAAACGCAAGGTAAAAATAGGAGTATCTTTTTATCTATTCGTCATCTAGTAACCCCCACCTATGTCTTAAAAGCTTCAGATATCTGCGAAACATTTTGCCGTGAAATCGATGATTTTTGTATAACCAGACTGGGCTATTAGGCCTCAAGCCGTTTATAACTCAAGAACGGTTTGACCGATTTTAATGATATTTGGTGTTTTGGATTCGTCGCAGCCCCGAATAACAGAATAAAAATTAAAATATCGTAAAAGTTTACGGAAAAATTAATCTTAAACTTAAAGATATTTTTCAAGTCGGTCAAATTTACTTTTACGGTTCTAATATCAATTATTGTCAGCAATCATCGGTAGTATAATAGTGGTCAGTATCTCCGCCTGTCATGCAGGAGACTGGGGTTCGTTTCCTCGCTGGGTAGTAACCTTTTGTTTTTGTTTAATTCAATCAATCAATCAAATTTAAATAAAATCGGTAACCAGTATAATCTTTCCCATCTAACAAGTATTTAACATAGCTTTTTACATATAAAATCTATATCTATATATCTAAATTTAAAAGTTCATGAAAAAAATTATTTAAGATCACAAAAGTTATAAAATTATAAAATTATTGAATGAGTTGAAATGCCTCTAAAGTCAACATTGATGACTTTGGAATCCTTTATTGAAGAAATATCAACATTGAAAGCAAGACGACGCGGTTCCTGGTCATCCGGATATGCGTTTTACTCATTCTCTTAGTATTTATACAAGCCAGCAAGCAAGCAATTTGATTAAACCCAGCTTGTGAGAAATGTTCACCCTTAAGTATTACGTTCGGGTGTAATAATTCATTGGAGCGAGGTATGTTAACTCGAGTAAAAACAGGAGTTACCCCACCGCTCCAATGCTCCAGACCATCCCTTTCCCCCCTATAGAACTCTGATGCGTAGGGGCACAACTATCAGTCAAATGCTCTTCATGTAGAGGTCCTGGGTAATAGAACCCCAACATGGTTTCCTAACCGAATGCAAAACTCAGGACAGCGCATTGTCGCTATAATCCTGTTATCTTAATGTGGCTTTTCCGCGAACTGGGGAATAAAATTGCTTACTTGGGCCTCAAGTCTCCGTTCTGAGCCCCGACTTGGTGCTCAAGGGGTTGGGCCCTACGTGTCCTGGTTTTGGGGTTTTTGGTAATTTTTGTTTTTGTTAGTATTTTTTAATTTTTTTTGGTGGCCGAGGCCGGTTTTTTGTGTTATTTATAATTTTTTTTTGTAGGTGGCCCTGAAATAAAAAATCAGAATTAGTGTAAAATCTATACTATAATACTGAAAAATATATAAAATATAAGACAATATATAGAGTTTATCCTCTTTAAGGCAACCGGACCCACTTTGTGTTTGGCGATAGTCCGTGAGTGTTTTTGTGCTACGAACTGTCTTCTGTGTGCGTTGTTGTTATTTTGAAGTATATTCTCTCTAGTGGTTTGTTCTCTCTCTGGTTTAATAGTATTTATACAGTTCGTTATACTCGTATTTATACTTTTTCTTATTCAATGTCACTGTCTTTGACTTGAACGGTTTAGAAAAGACATTGTTTACCATATTTCGTTTGTCTGCATATTATCGCTGTTATTTTCTGTGGTTGTCTCAAAAGTCAACGCAAAGTCAAAACTAAAATTATTCAAACCCTGGTTAATCAGGGTAAATGCCACCATATTAATGGCCGAACACTTTTTAAGTATTTTTATTACTTTCTTTAAATTTCAAATAAAAATCTAACACTCTAAAATGCGAATTTTGGTTAAAATTTCATTGTTCAAAGTGTTAGTCCACGTTGGAGTTTCGTGGCTAACAGCAAGATTTTTATCACAAAATGCACATGAGAGTCCAACATGGCATAACGCCTTGACTTGTCTATTACTGTTGATAACGTGTCAGCAAATCTAACAAGCGAAGCCGCCGTCGCCGTGGCTTGCGTTGTTCTTGTCAGTAGGTAGAGTAGGTACTCAGTACTTAGATTAGAGCGGTACAATGCAGTCGTACGAGAAAGAACAACAAAAACTTGAAATATTGACAAGAAATTCTGTCAGATGAAGAATCGGATGAGTTTAGCGACACATATCTTTCGGACCAATACCAACCAACTGATTCTGGTGACAGTGAAAATGAATCAAGTACTCCGGAACAGAATAAAAAAAAAAAGAAAACGTGTGGCCGGAAATACCAAACCGTTGGGACAAGATGTATCGGCGTCCATCGTTAAAAAAAAAAGTATTTCCTATTTCGGAGAACATGTTGATGTTGCTATAGAATCTGTCATTGCCCAACATTCTGAAGTCTCCGAATAGAAAATTTTAAAATAACCAATAGTATCCAATGCAGTGAATAAAGCTATTGTTTGGAGGTCGATCAACAGCGAAAATTTACGGAAATTTACATTTGAGGACTATAATTCTGCAGTTTTTCATACACAATTATACAAAAACTTCTACAACAAATCGCCCTTTCAAGTCTACGAATACTTTATAGGCGATGGTCTTTTATCCATGACGGCAAGTATCATATCATATCAAAATGGCGCCGACTGAAGTGTCTGTGATTTCTGTAGAGCTCGCAAAACTTAAAAAAGAGCAATTAATTGAAATAATTGTTAGCAATTGTCTACCTAATACCATTAATAATGTGATAATCAAAAGTGAAAAAGTGTGTAATAAGTGTAAAAAGTCCGAGTTACAAAGTGAAGAAAAAACTATCGACGAGGCTATTTCAAATAGCAATGAAACCCACAGCTTATATATAGAAAATAGGCTGTTACAACAACATAAAGAATCACAGGGTAAGTTGATTCATCACCTCGAGAAAAGCTCATGTGAGTCCTCGTTGATATCTCAGAGGCACAGGCCATGTATGCTTTCTAGACCATCTGGCCGGGCTCGAAATGTTCTCGTGTATTTTAATGATAGTAAAACTTCGTTTGTGACATCTGTTAATGGTGTGTTTTAACTGATCCATAGAGAACAGAAATAAAAAACAAAAATAGTGTGATTAAAATGTAATTAAGTGTTCTTCATGCAGGTGTATTATGGTGTGTATATGTAAAAGTAAATCTTCATTTTATTTTTGATGTTTTGTCAGTAAATAACAATAAATGTTACTTAGTTTATCTATGTCAGACTAATTATTTATACAAGACGTATTGGATTTTATGAAACACATTTCCAAGAAAACACGTTTTGAATGTTTTTTTTCCTTTGCCAAAATACAGGAATCCTCGAAATTAAATTCATGTTTTAACGTTAATGCATATTCTGTCAGCGCACATGCATTTATTTTTTTGGTTTTTATGACGCTGCGATGCGAGATCACTATACTGTGAAAATTACGAGATGATTCTCCGATAGACACGTTTGTACACTTGGCACACGGTATAGAATAAACAACATTCGATGACTCCTGTATTGTGAAAGGATCCTTTGTATTTGTGTACAACTTCGATATTAGCATACTAAAAGCTATAAAAAAATAATATATACTTTATTTACGTAATCATATTTTACTCTTTATAGATAAAACCCTAACTCTTTATAGCCACCATCTACGGTGTATTCTTAGAGCTTCTATTTCATCGTGGAACTATTATTGCTTGTACGAGACGTAAAAATAATGAACTAGTTTATTTATGATAAGCCTTCGACAAGAGATCTGAGTATCTAGAATACATTTTCGATACGAACTTACCTTATTTGGATTATGTACTCCTGAAAATATATTGCACATTTCAACAAAATTCTTTACCTTGTTCATATTTAGTTCGTTATCTTTATAGTTTGTTATAATATATTATAATATTTTGAGTATATATTTTCTTTTGAAAATATTCCGTTGGTTTTTAAAGACTTTTTTAGAAATCAACTTTATCCATTAGTGATAAAGTAATAAATCAAAAATCATGTTTAATACGAAACGTACACTATAAGTTTTGCACAGAGATTTGAATAAACTATCAGATTGAAAATCCGTCGCGTGGTTAAGCAGCAACAAATTTTAAAAACAATCAATTTCGTGAAAAAATGGAAATCTCTCGTGAAAATTTTCGTTTAATGATTTTATATGATTTAAAAGTTGGCTTAACTCAATAACAAAGCATCGATCGACTTCGTGTTACTTCTTTAGATAAAGAAACAGACATAAAGCAGATCGACACGTTACCTATTATGAGATTAATGCGTCATTTGGCATAGGCATGAGCTAAATACGAACAATTGTTCATGACCATTTAGCAGTCAGAAATATGGTTATTGTATTGCTTTTGATTTGACTGCTTCCCACAAAGAAATCAAACTAAGAGAAATCGTACTTGCCAGATTTTTTATAGCGCCACGATTTGTATTGAGTATAGAAGATTTATTTGTTTATTAATTAATATATTTGGTTGTTTATTTGACTTCGTTTGTTTCTTCTACAAAAAGAAATAAATATATTATGTTTTCTACTTTGATGACTTTTTGTTCAATAGATATATGTTCAATAGTAAGTCAATAATCCCTACTTGACTGGAAAAGTTTCCAGATAGACATTGAACAGAAGATTAACCTCTCAGTTCCATTAAGAACCGTTGATCAACTAGAGGCAGAAGTAGAATTACTCAATAAAAATGTACAACAAGCTGCTTGGAACAACAGCACGAACAGTGTCGAAAGAATAAAAGGAAATAACTACCCAAAAAAAATCAGAGAAATGATAACCGAAAAAAGATAACTGAGACGCAAGTGGCATCAGTCTAGAGCACCAGTTGATAAAACTAGATTAAATAATGCCACACAAAAATTAAAAAGAGAAATTCAAAAAATTAAAATCGGTTAGCACTAAGTGAACTATCAAATGATAGCGCTACTGATTACTCATTATGGAAGGCTACCAAACGACTTAAAAGGCCAATCTTACAGAATCCACCAATTATAAATACTAATGGTAGCTAGGCAAGAAGCAATATACAAAAGGCCAACAGGTTTGCTGACCACCTAGAAAATACTTTTCAACCAAATGAAGAACAACAAATAATTAACTGGGAGCTCCCTGATCAAGATGAAATGGAGATTAGCCCTGTAACTCTAAAAGAAGTATTATTGGAAATAAAAAAAAAATATAAATCCAGAGAAAGCTTCTGGATTTGATCTAATTACTAGGGAATTATTAACGTTTCCTTTAGGCTGAGGTACGTACCAAAGATATGGAAGGTGGCAGAAATTATAATGACACTAAAACCAGGAAAATCTCCACAAGAAGCTTCTTCATATAGGCAGGCCTATTTCACTGTTACCTATCATGTCTAAATTATACGAAAAATTACTCTTGAAGAGACTAAAACCGATTATAGAGGAAAAAAATCTAATTCCTAATCATCAGTTTGGGTTTAGAGCAAGCCACTCAACGATAGATCAGGTGCATAGAATTACAGATATAGTAGAAAAAGCTCTAGAAGAAGGAAAAGTCTGTTCCGAAATTTTCCTCGATGTAGCGCAGTCTTTTGACAAAGTGTGGCATGACGGATTATATCATAAAATGAGATGCTACTTACCAAAACAATATTCTGAACTACTAGAATCATATATATCCGACAGATACTTTCGAGTTAAATATGAGGAAGCATATTTAGAATTAAGAGAAGTTAAAGCTGGAGTTCCACAAGGAAGTGTCCTGGAGCCAGTCATATACCTGCTCTATACCAACGATATTCCATCATTAGAACCTAATACAATTGCGCCATTTGCAGACGAAACACGCATTCTAGCAGTCGGATAAAACCACGAGGATGTAGCAACCATGCTACAGAACTCTGTTGGACAAATTAACATCTGTACAAGGCGATCGCGTATCAAATTGAATGAAACAAAATCTGTTCATGTCGATTTTACTAACAAAAGAGAACAACATATCCCAGTTAGTATAAATAGAAACCAAATACCTTATGCAAATACGGCAAAATATTTGGGTATGACATTACATTGCAAGCTACGTTGGAAAGCACATATTAAGAAAAAAAAAAGAGGAATTAGAAATTAAGTTCAGAAAGATGTATTGGTTAATGGGAAAAAAATCCAGTCTGTCCACTTATAACAAATTGTTATTGTATAAGCAAGTCCTTAAACCGATATGGACGTATGGGATATAGCTATGGGGATGTACAAAAGGAAGTAACATTAAAATTATACAACTATATCAGAATAAATTATTAAGGAATATCGTTAACGCTTTATGATACTTCAGAAACTGTGATCTTCATCGAGACCTCCAGATGGATACGGTTATCCAGACAATAAGTAAGTTTGCCAGAATCATGAACAAATGCTCTCCAACCACGTGAATGTCGAGGCCATCAAACTCCTAGACAACGCCAATCAGATAAGAAGACTTAAGAGAAGCCTTTTGAGTTAGTGCTATGTAAGTGAGTGAAAGTGAAAAAGCAGAGCAAGGTGCAGCTAAAATGTACACGTTAGCTTGTAGTACTATAATGTATAATGAGCCTAAGGAATATTGTTGAATGTAACCTTAGATAAGTTTTTTTGTAATATTTTGTATATAGAACTACAGTGCACAGATTCTAAACATGCCGGTGGGAGATGGCTTCTATGCGTTGTATTATAGTTGGTGTATGAGAGAAAAAGTTTTCGAAATAAAGAAATAGCAAATTTTATATTATTATTTGTTATTTCATTATTTTGAAAACTTTCTCTCATACATCGACTATAATATAGCGCATAGAAGCCATCTCCCACCGGCACATTTAGAATCTGTGCACTGTAACTTGCTTATTGATCAGAGTGAATGATCAGATAGCAATAATCATAAGATTCCTGTTGGAGTTTTATTAAATAAAAAAATAATAATAATAATAATAATCCCTACGATAAAATACGATAATCCGACCTGGCAACGCTATCTTCTTTCCTTAATGCAAATGGCGGCTTCACCACGGATGACCATAACCTGCTGGATGAGAAAGCTAAGCGATTAAATTGGTGCAGAAATTGGTAACCTTGAAACTGACGGACACCATTGTTTGCACCAATATAACGTATAACTTGCAAAATAGTTCATTTGGTCTATAACAGGTATAGACCAAATAGGTATACACCTTATTTGTTCTAATCTTTACTATATTTACACTAAAAATTAAGACGTGTTTCACACGGTGACTGTATCAAACAAAAAAAAAAGAACAAAACAAGAGGAAGTAGTAAATATAATAATTTGGAAATTCCAGGTATGTCCTATTATTAATAAAACAAGGGAAAGTAGTAATTTGGCTATTTAAAAATGACAATATGTAAAGATTTATAAATAAATGGTCATTTAATAAATTTATAATCAAGTTAATCTTACAAAATCAGAATTTTATTAATAAAATAACTATTTCATTATTAATACACTCATGAAATAAAAACCAAATTTAGCTAACCATACAAAACAAATTATTTTAGACGAGATGTGCGAATTTATAATTATTTCTAGATAAGAAAATATCAAAATGGATAGGTACTAGGATGAATCAGTTTCTCCTTGAGACACTTTTTTTGGATTTCGAAATAACCCTGAACGTGTGCCAATAGAAAAATGGCAAACAGCTACGACATCGTCGATCCGCACAGAGGCAGGAGAATCCGATGATATAAAAATGTTCGCTGATGTTCAACATATACTCTGAGGAAATCTTTCAAGAAGTAGTAGACTAGAGGATGTTGAACCCGGAATTCTAATTAACGGAGAATGTATCAATAAGATCAGATATGCCGAAGAGACGGTGGTATTCGCAGCCCTCCAGGAGTGAATAAATACGATCACAAAAGTAAGTCAAAGATAGGTATGGATTTCACTAAGAAAACATTAAGAAAACAAAATGAAAACTTCAAGAAGCAATTTAGATGAATCTGTGTGCACGGTCAACAAATAGAAAGTGTAAAAACACTTATATACTTTACTTTTATTTATAAAGCCTTTTTTAATCCCTCAGATAAATCATTTGCCTTGTTTTTCGGACGAGGTCATCTTTTGCCCGGCTTAGAAAGAATATGATTATGTTCTTTCACTTTTATAATTATACATACTGTTTGTCGTGATATTTTCAATGCAGCAGCTACCCTTCTCCTTCAATGCAACAGCTACTACTAAAGAATTGTTGAATGATTTTCATAGACGAACGTACATTTCAATATGTTACCTGTTGAACAGATGAAAATGGCTCCAAAGGCCCTTCATTAATTTTTTCTAATTCAAAATATTCAAATACATTTAGCAAAAGTTGTTGTGATCGTACTCAAAGTTTTGGCACTCATTTTGGAACCATCATCAAGAGGGATATGGTTCCGTTTGAGTATATTTTATTATTATTCGAGTAAATAACATGAAAATTCATATGAACCATGTAATAGAGCGTAACTGGGTAAATACTGGAATTTGAAGAAGTTCTGGGGCAAAAAGGTATTTTAAAACTTTTATAAACTTATAAAGTTTACAATAACTGAAAAAATCGATTTCGTTTAATAACTTTAGAGTTGTAACTTTGTAACTGAAAATATATACAAAAGTATGTTCAATCAAGTTCAATCGAACTATTTTTTGGGTAGAGAACATGCGGTGTAATTGATAGCCTACCCTTCGTTGGCAACCTAAATAACAATGTTTAGTATTACATTTTACAAAAGCTAATTACCACTGGTGGATGAAAGAATAATTTTAAATAAAAAGCTCTTGAAACGGACTACACAAATGAAACGGAATATGCAATAAATTTGTAGCATCCATTTGGGCCTTTCAGATATGGCAAAGAGAATAGTTTTACGCATCGATTGAAAGCAGTGTTGCCGAAAAAATTGATTAGGGGAGAATACTAAAGCAGCAATAAAATCCTAACAAACTGAATTCGTTGTTTAAATAACACAATACAAAGAATTTGATCGTAAATTCGTATAATAGATGTTGCATTCTTTCACAACCACCATTTTCGATCAGTGTTTTCAATGATATATTCCCACTCCAAGCCCACTCCCATTCGCATGTTCTCAGCTTCCTCTTTATCGTGATAAATCAGTCGCAAATCTCACTTCTGCGTGTTATATATGAAATATCCTTTCAATATTTCCTTTTTATGGTTTATTTGTTGTATGCAAACATACAAATACACAAAAGCTATGAGGATGATGATTATACTAATGTTAAACATAAATTTAAATTTAATAATTCAATAAATTTAACCGATTTTAAATGTAATAATTTTAAACACTTTATTTGGTTTCTAATCTAACGAAAAACAGAAATAAACGCATAAATAAAAAAATAATTTGATACGTGCTTTTTAAAATATGAATATATTATGCTATGTGCACATTATAGATAGACTAATGTATTCCAAGTTTTCATTATGCGCGACAATAACTTTATCCCTCTATAGCTCTTTCGTGCTGAATGTCCTCTTTATCTTCATACAGTGATACCATCACGCTCTCGCTTAATGCATTGGTCATCCTTTCTGCGTCATATATCCTACATTATTTGTCACAACACATCAACCCCTTCCTCTCAAGAGCCTTTCAAACCTCCACAGATATTAGATCAGGTCCTACTGCCTTGACATCTGTAAATAAAATCGTGCTTTTCTGTAGGTCAATCTGCATTGTGGGTCAAAAATTGGCAACATTGGAATCTGGCAAAGATATTCTTTAATTCGAATGAAGGTTGCCTCGCATTTGTCTGGGAAAATGTTTAATAGATTTAAGTTATCGTGATGTGAATTGTAAGCTAGAACGTGACCTAAATACTTCACAGAAAACTGAGCCAATTTACATTCTAATAGTTTTAACAGAAACCCTTCTTGCATGAATGCACGAAGTAATTATTGTTCTATGTGATGGAGATGTTGTTTAAAATCGGAAGAAAAGATTAAAATGTCATCAATATAATTTATACAAATGCCCTGAAGTCTGTAACGTTGAACTGTGGTGGCAAGTATTCGTTGAAAAATTGCTGGAGATATTTTTAAACCAAAAGGATATTTCTTCTATTGATAATGGCTGGACTGTGAAGCAAATTCCGTCTTATAGCGATCTTTTTTCTTACTGGTATTGTCCAAAAAGCTGAATTAATATCCAAAACTGTATACCGCATGCAATTCCGAGCCTTTACTTTAATGTCCTCGATTCTCGGGAACGGTTGTGATTCCGGTAAACTTACCACTGGCATTTGCAGACGATGTCGATCTAATAGGAAACACACGATTAAGGATAAGGGAGACTTTCGTAAGGTTCGAGAAGGAAGCAGAGAAGATGGGGCTCCAAATCAACGAAAACAAGATGAAATATATGTATATGAACGGCAATAACCAAAGCAGAGACATAATCGGTCAGAACATCACTATCGATGACTTTAACTTTGAGCGCGTTAGAGAATTCAAGTATCTTGGAACAACAATAACTGAAGACAATAACGGATCACAAGAAATAAACAACAGGATCCAGGCCAGCGACAGATGTCTTTTTGCCCTCCAAAACCTTATAAAATCGAAACAACTAACAAGACTTACGAAGATACAGGTCTATAAAACAATCATTCGACCCGTTGTGATGTATGGAAGCGAAACGAGGACGATAACAAAAGCAAACGAAGAGAGACTATGTGTTTGGGAAAGAAAAATCCTAAGGAAGATCTTTGACCCTGCGCTGGATGAAGCGTCAGGACAATATAGGATAAGAACTAACAAAGAGTTCGAAGAACTTTACCCAGATGCCAACATCATAAAAGAAATAAAGTCCATAAGACTCCAATGGGCAGGACACCTCAGAAGACATTCTAACGAACGAACAGTAAGACTGGTGTGGGAGGAGGTCCCAACTGGAAGAAGACCACGCGGACGCCCTCGTCTCCGGTGGCGAGATAATATAGCAGGAGACCTAAGCACTATGGGCGAGGAGAACTGGATGGAGGTTGCTCAAGACAGAAAACAGTGGAGGCATGTTGTCGAGTCGGCTAAAACCCACGATGGATTGTAACGCCACAGAGTAAGTGAGTAAGTAAGTTGTGATTCCGGTACCAAAATTTTATTCAGTTCACGAAAATCAACGCAGAGTCTAGATCGTCTTCCTTTTTCTTTCTTATAAGCCAGTGTGACTGGTGAGCAAAAGGAGATTCACATTCCTTTATCAGTTCTGCTTCAAGTATCTTGGTTATTTGACTGTCAATTCCACGTTCATCCGAAATAGAATATAAATAAGGTTTCTTTGAAATATATGGAATATAGGGATAATATATGGAAGGAATATTCCATTGTTAGCCCAAACTTCTCTTCAAACAGATATTCCTAAAACTCCTTGATATAACTCCTAAGTTTTTTAATGTACCTAGAAAATATGTTACCACGATCACAAGACTGAGATTTGGACATGCTTGTTACACCAAACATTTATTTAAACTTAAGGTTTTAGATAATGATCAATGTGAATTTTGTACAGAAGAAGGAAACCTAGATCATATATTTTTCAGTTGCCTCAGAAATACTATAATTTTATCCAGATTAATAAATAATTTACATAAACACAATATATTAGCCCCTTGGAACCTTCAGTACTTATTATCACTAGACTCGAGAGCAGTGTATGATTTCTTAGTTATGTTTTTAAAAGATAGTAAAATAACCATATAAATAATTATGCATTAGTTAATAACGTAAGCTTTGTTTTTAACCCAATTGTTAAATTCCTTTCTTACCGTGGCCTAGTGTTGTATGTTTAAAAAAATTGCCTTGATGGGCCCCTAGGCGAGAAGAGAGTGACCCTGTCACACAACAATTTCTACCATGTTGAGTCTGGCTGAATGACTAAAAGTCTATGCCAAAAAAAAACCTTTTCTGGCATAAATCTTGATTCACATACATATTTTATAGCAAAATGAACCATCTTGTATGCCTTACTTGACTGTAAAAACTAGCTGAACAAATACATTACCACGTTTATGAGCCCCTTATAAGGCGGGTAATTTTAATAAACATTGTTTACCGAATTATTTACTCTATACTCTTTTGTTCAAAAGTATATACAGATAATACGATTCAATTAATTTTTGGAAATTGTCTTTTCCTTATTGTACAGACTTCCTTCGAAAGTTAATTAATGACTTTTAATTTATATATAACTGTCCTCAAGAGCCAAAGTGATTTATTGTAGAAACTGTCTACCTAAACAAATATAAATTCATGAAATTCCTATTCATCTTAGATAGCGCTTTAGTTGAAATATTTCCTAAGTGATCGGCTGAAGAAACTTTTTTTTTGTACTTTTCATTACATCGTGTAATATTATAGTTTTCACCATTTTAAGGTTCAGTATTCTCCTGTTTAACCATCTTTAAAATGACTCTAGGCATTTAACTATAAATGTTTAGGGTTGCGGATTCTATGTCGTGGATAAGGATTATAATATGTAATCTATATTTAAGTATAGCAATTTTTATTTAAGAGAACACTCTTTTAAAGCGGAGTTTTTTATTTTTACAAAGAGTATTATATTTAACTCCTTGTCAGCTTTCTCGTATCTGTTGAGTAATGAAAACAAAGAAAAATAGCAGAAAATATGAAGCAAGAATATCAAATATGTTACAGTTTCATTAATGAAGTCAGTAACCGAATATTCCAATGAAAAAAGACGCCCGATACAAACTTTATTAAACCATGGTGGAATAATGAATGCAGGGATGCCATAAAATATCAAAAAGAGGCTTAATTACAGTTTAATAGGTATCTTGATGTCAAAATTAGTTAAAGTACATAATTTAAAAATAATTAACTAAAAGAGCTACAATAAGATGCCGTATGTTGTATTCTATTTAGCATCACATTAGAGAAAATAATCAGAGATCGATATGTCTGAGAGGGATGTTTGCAGATAACATCGATATCATACCTAGAGACAAAAGAGACATGATCGAAGCATTTAATTTGATAGAAAGAGCGGCACAAAAGAGTGGCCTACAAATGAATGAAATGAAAATGAAATACATGAACGTCAGCAAAACAGCAGTACCTAACCATAGAAGATTAGAACATTGAAAGCGTTAAAACTTTTATACACCTAAACCAAGTATTCCTTGTAGATAACAATATCAGCAAAGAGCTTATGGTAAGAATACATATTGTGAATAATTTGTTTTTATAAAATAATAAAACACTTGTTTCCAAATTTGTATTTAAACGAAGATTATAATTTTGATTTTAACCGTTGTTATTTAGAGGAATTAGTAGAGAATAATACTTCGATTAATACTCCGGTTTCGTTAGAAAAAACAGAGAAAACTATACATAACTATACTAATAAAAACTATAAAAACAAAATACAAATATTGCGTCTTTTTCTGGAACATAATGTTATAGAATTGTATAGCTCAACTTTATGTAAGTTAACTGTGCATAGAGCATGATCCGAATGGGAAAATTCCTTATTAGAAACTTATGGCGATAAAACTGGGCGAACTTAGTATACGCGAATATTTAGCATACACTTCTTCTTCTTCTTCAGCCTGTATTTGTCCACTGCTGAACACAGACCTCTTCCATTTGCTTCCATTGATTTCTACTTTTGGCAATTCTTATCCACGGCTTGCCCGCATCTTGTTTGATATCATCTGCCCACCTTTTCTGTGGTCTGCCTACTCCTCGCCTGTTCTCTCTTGGTCTCCAGTTTGTTAATCTCTGTGTCCATTTTTCGGAATTATCTCGGGCAACATGTCCGACTCATTGCCACTTGAGCCTTTCTATACGTTCTGCGACATCAGTAATCTTTGTTCTTTCACGAATGTCGATATTTCGAATCCTGTCTCTCAAACTAATCCGTAGCATGGCCCTCTCCATCGCTCTTTTGGTTGTACTGAGCTGCTCTAAGTTTTTCTTTGTAAAGGCCATGGCCTCCAGTCCATATGTAGTTACAGGCAAGATACATTTGTCATAAACTCTACGTTTTAGACACATTGGTATATCTTTATTCTTCAAAATAAAGCTTAACTTCTTACATTATCAATGGTTTTAATGGTAAGGTTATGAATTGTTGGCGGTAAATTTGAGTGGCCAAGCACTGTATCTTAAATATGTCCATGATATAATGATTGGCCTAACGGCCAATTACTGTAATTACTTTCAATTAAAATATTTATTATAATTTATCATAAATATAAATATAAATGATATGCAACATACAAGATATTTCTGTTATTACAGAAAAAAATTAACTTTCGGATATTCGACTTTAACTTCCAGAAAACAGTGATGTTACATATAATATAAAAGATGTCACAGAAGATACAATGGCTTTAGATATTCAATCGACATCCAATAATCTACCTTTACTTAATCAAGACAACTCATTATCTAAAGAAATGACATCTTTTTCGACAAATTCTTTTTTTGGCCAAAAACCCCAGAAAGGGCAAAAAGCAAACAGAAAGGTTGCCTTTCGTGCACACTTCTTCAGATCGTCAAAGTGCAGAGAGGCGTAAAATTAAAGAAAAAGCAGAACAAGAAAAAATAAAATAAAACGAAAACAAAAGCGAATTGACGCAAAAGCAAACAATACAGGTCAAAAAATAAAGAAACCAAGATGAAAATAATAAAAAAATTGCCAAAAGAGTCAATTCCGGGAGCAAAAAATGTTAAACTGTTGTGAAGAGTAAAGAAAATGTTACAGTAAATACAGGTGATATTGCAGACACAAATATTTTGAAAGCAGACACACGTATTGATCATATAATTAAAAACACTACTTTGAAAAGTGGAGTTAGAGTACATATACCAGAAGTTATTAACCTAAAAAAACAAGAATCGTCACGGAATCAATTTCCTGATTCTGTAGAAGAAAACGTTAATCTGCCCACAAATGATAACATATTTTTTGATTTCTGCAACAATATGAATTCATCAAATTTGAAAAATGTATCCCAAACCAAATGTACAAATTTGGTAACCAGCAAAGAAAACCGTGCTGGTGAATTGGCTAAAGGAAAGTTATTTTGAAACCGAGGGATATCCAGAACATGAAAAAATACAAATTCTCTCAGATATAACGTTGAAACAATCAGACGTCACCAACACACCTGTAAATGACTTTTTGTATACAGGATTATGTTATTCTTGTTCCTATAATATATCTAAATCAAAAGTTGGAATAAAATGTCTATTTTGTGTTAGAGGCTTCCATATTGGTACTTGGGCAAAGAAACAACAAGAAATTGAAAACATAAATAGTTTTGTGATCCTTACCTGCACAAACAAAAAAAGGAAATTAGGAATTATTACAAATGGCCAATGACTGTAATTCTATATGCTAGTAACTATGTTTGTATGGCCAATATCTGTGTAGTTCTGTAAGTTTTCAAATTTGTGTTAATTTTTTATATACATTATTATTTCTGATTAAAATAACCTGAGTTCTTATAAAATTTGATGTTTTATTGCTATTAAAAAACCCTTCAATTGGCAATTCCTTAAATGGCCAATCACTGTAGTTATTACCCTATCTACATCAGCAAGTAACAATAGTTTTTGGTTTTTTTTTTTTATTTAAAAAATAAATATTTAAATTATAAGTTGTTTATAGTTTATTACCCCACGAAACGAAGACGAAAAATCACTTGAAAAATCAAAAAAATTACTGGGTGCTGTTATTTAACTGGAATATCTAGGGGAAGGCAATAGAAAAGGCGCATTATCTCGTTGTTATCGAAACTTTTACTGCGTCATGACATTTAAGCAAAAAAAGCGACTTTTTTCATTCATTTCAATATTGTGAAAAAACCACTCATTCTAGATAAAAACGTTTAATAGACGGCTTTCTTGAAAATACTTTCTCTTTAAAATGAGATTATGAAATTATATTATAATAAATGTTTATAAACAAAAAATTATTGTAAATTAAACCCGAAAGTAATCATGTTTTTCAATTATTTATAATTATTAAAATAAACAATAAAAATATTCAAAACACATTTCATAATGTTAGTTCTTATGTAGTTACTACATTTGCCGAAAGGTGGACACAATTGGTCAGGTAGTTTTTAAACAATTCTATTTTTTATCCCATTTGAGAGAACAAAGGTCATCTTCAAATGGTTATACAGGTACTTTGTTAATACTTCTAATGTAATGTCAAATTCCCATATTTTTTTAAAAACTTTAATAATTTTTAATTGTTTACTTACAAATAATTGATACAGATTGAAGTACCAATACCATATTGACAATATACCTAACTCGCGCAGTATATTTCTGATAAAATAGTTCTTTTACCTACAGCTCTTGTAAATATCAGATATTTTAATGGTGAATAAATGATGACAAGAGCGTTACTAGATTCTGCTAGCCAAATGAGTCTCACTGAAAGCTCCTTTGCAAAAAATTTGCAGCTGTCCCCTCGTACATAAGTTTATTTATTTGATTATCCACATTCTCTCACATATGTTCAACAGTAATACTTAAAATAATTTTGACAATTTGTTGTCTGAAAATGTAGATACATTGTTCCGTATACGTGATCCTCGAAAAAGAAGGATCCCATGACATAATTTCCAAGAATTCCAGCCCAAACATTTAATGATCATGTGTGGGTGAAAATTTTCTTTTAAATTGGAACTTGAGTATCTAATATTGGAGATTACGTTTGTTTACAATACAGTTGTTGTGGAAAACAGCTTCGTCTCAAAAAAAAACGTATTCCAAGAAATATGCATCATTCTGAATTTGTTCCTACATCCACCGACAAAATTCTACTCTTTTATTATAGTTATCCTCATAGTGCAACTGTGCACAATATGAATGCAACTTTTTTTAGCATCACTAATTTCAAATCATCCTACCAGGATTCATCACAAAAAGCGTATAAGCAAATATACAGAGAGACTATACGTGAAATCAAATCTTAACTGTCTTTTCTTTTATTCTAGTAAACTTTGAAAAGCTTCTCTTCTTGGTCTATTGTCTATCTGGTAATTGTTGGTAGTAGCACATTTTTGTTTTATACCCTCCTGGCAGAAAAGCTGTACCAATTCGCTCCCCGTTAAAAAATTCATGTTAGTAATAGTAACAAAGCTACAGGAACTATAAAATTAGTCTAATGTTAAACTTTTAAGCAAGTTTAGTGTAAAAGTCATAGCCAACTAGGTAGAATATTATGTTTTTATTAATATTTTACACACCAACAATACTAAGTATTTATGTATTTTGATATCTCATCCAATACTGACAAACTAAGGAGCAGTCTAGATTATTATGTATGTTTTTCGAAAAATTTGTTTTGATTCAATATTTTCACGGTCACCCTTATCAAATTTCACCTTATTTTTGTTGCAATTAATGTTTGGTTCAAAAAATCACGAATAACTCATAAATTAAGGAAGCTAGGTATAGGGAATGCTTAATAAATAATAAAGTATCATAAAATATAATTTCATTACAATACTAAAATATAGAGTGTTCCATTTAAAAAATACTCATCCTGAGTTTCGACCAACCCTGTATATCAAAATTAAATATTTCGCTATGTTAATAATTTTAGACAGAAGTAGACTGTATTAAAAATCTTAACATAAATATATTTTTTGATGTCAAATCCTACAATTATACAGAGTGTTAATATTGCTACAAAATTAATAAAAAAAAATCGGTTGCCTGTAAAGTCGGTTTTACGGGCGAATATTTTACGTGACAACGTCTTTTTCTCGGTAGAATATTTATTGATATGAATATTATTAAATTGCACAATAGGAACAAGGAATTGAATGAAAATAAGAATTGCACAAATTTTAACTATAGAAATATATTTTGTTTACTAAAACATTGTACATGTAAACTTAAACTTAACTAATTTCTATTTGAGTGATTTTGTTGAGGATAGGACGATGATAGGAGAAATATGAAATGAAAGGAAGTGTTTCTGCTGTAATGTGTCTTGAACGCCAAGAACGCTCGAGAAAGACAGAGACACAAGCACGGAAGCACGCACCGATTCAACGCGCCTAATTCTCTAGTGCTGCGCGCGCAGCGGACCGATCATGTTTGAGTGGGAGAGAGACGCAAGGCATTCGCCGGTCCGGCGGGCCTCTCTCTCGTTCGGTGACTCACTGTAACAGACGTGAGCGGGCGTTATACTTTTTCATGAATGACTCCGAGCCACAACCTAATTTAAGACGTTGTCACGTCAAAAAGGAAATTGCCTTTCCGTCGTAAAACACTGCCAAACGTTATACTCTCTCTCTTGTCGTTTCCTCATTGCTGAGGATCGTGATTTCCTACAATGCGGGCTGTCAATTCTCTCCATCTCTTGCGATTTAGGGCTGCTCTCATGGACTCGGAAAACGTCTCTCCAGTGGCTTTCTGTACTTGATCTGACCATCGGATAGGTGAGCGTCCTCTGCCTCTACGTCCTTCTACGTTTCCGCATACAATTAATCTTTCTAAGTTGTCATTGTCTCTTCTCGCAATGTGGCCAAAAAACTTTAAAACATTTGCAAGACACTGAGAGGAGAGTCTGGTCTGAATGTTTAGCTCTTCGAGAATCGACTGATTGGATCTGTGCTCCGTCCACGAGACGCGTAGCATTCGTCTCCAGCACCACATTTCGAATGCGTCAATCCTTTTCCTATCCTCTGATTTTATTGTCCATGTTTCGGCACCGTAACTGAAGATTGAAAAAATGAGTGTCCGTACCAGTCTCATTTTGAGTTTTTTGGATAAAGAGCGGTCCTAGATACGTGAACTCGTCTACTTTCTCGAATTGATTTAGGGCGCCTGTTATTTGGAGGATATTCGCGTGGTCCACAATCATGATTTTTGTTTTCTGATTATTAATCTTGAGCCCACACTTGTTTGTTTCGGTTTCTACTCTCTTTATCAGTCTCGACATCTCCTCTTCAGATGTTGCTATCAGTGTTGTATCGTCTGCGAATCTTAAGTTTGAGATCTTTTTTCCTACAATGGAGATGCCGCCTCTCCATCCATCGAGTGCGTTCCTCATTATGTATTCTCCATATAAATTGAACAGGTCTGGAGATAGTATGCACCCTTGTCGTACACCTCTGCTGGTTTTGAAGGTATCAGATTGCTGGTTTTCAATTCTTATTTTAACTGAGTTATCTTCGTATAAGTTTTTAATTAATATTGCCAAATGATCTGGAACTCCCATCTCATGAAGAACTGTCCAGAGAACTTCCCACTTCACACAATCAAATGCCTTTTGGTAGTCTAGAAAACAGATTATTATTGGAATTTTAAATTCTCGGGCCTTTTCTATGAGCTGCCGCATATTAAGGATTTGCTCTCTCGTACCCTTCCCTTTGACAAAGCCTGCTTGTTCTTGGGAAATTGTTTGTCTAAGTATTGTTGCAAACGGCGTTTAATGATTCTTAGTAATATTTTGCTTGGATGGGAAATCAGTGAGATGGTACGATAATTACTACACTTTGTAGTTGTTCCTTTTTTATGGATTGGTATATACAATGATGTGCGCCATTCTCTGGGCCACTTTCCGCATCTCCAAATTTTATTACAAAGTTTCCACATTATGTAACATCCTTTGTCTCCCATGTTCTGAAGGAGCTCTCCCGTGATATCATCGCAGCCAGGGGATTTATTCTTCTTGAGGTGAGTTACAGCTTCTTCAATCTCGGACAGCAGAATGTCAGGTTCAGGGTTGTATGCGATGTTTTCGAGGGCCGAAGTGTGGCCTAGATTTACGTGTTCTCCCCTGTAGAGCTCTGAACAATAGTTTTTCCATGTTTCCAACACTCTGTCGATATCACTTATGATAATACCCTGTTTGTCCTCTATTGCATAGTTCTTGGGTTTAAATTCTCTCGCAAGAATTTTCACTTTCCGGAAGAGGTCTTTGGTTTCATTTCGATATCCGTGATTTTCTATTTCTTGACAGATTTCAGAGATGTATTCTTGTTTGTCTTTTCGGCATCTTCGTTGAATATCTCTGGAGAGAGCTTTATATGTCTGTTGATCACAGGGGCCAACTTTAAGTTGCTTTCTTTGTTCAATCACTTTCCACGTGTTTCTGCTGATCCACGGTTTAATGCTATTATTTATAGATGGTTGGCGACATTGGTTCACTGTTGTTACGATGGTTTCTTTAAAATCTTTCCAGGCTTCATCCACACTTTGTTCTGCCTGATTGTTCTCTATTCTGGTTAGTGCTGGTTCAATTCTCTCTTTAAAGGTAGCTAATTCGGGGTCCGTTAGCCTAAAAGAACGGGGAGAAGCTTTGCGTATGTTCTTGAAACGTATTCTGTAATCAGCCATCAAGAGCTGGTGATCGCTTCCGCATTCTGCTCCTGCAAATGTTTTTGCGTTGGTAATTGAAGACTTCCATCTCGAACTG
Source organism: Diabrotica undecimpunctata (assembly GCF_040954645.1). Classification (NCBI taxonomy): domain Eukaryota; kingdom Metazoa; phylum Arthropoda; class Insecta; order Coleoptera; family Chrysomelidae; genus Diabrotica; species Diabrotica undecimpunctata. The sequence continues at coordinate 7,312,783 of NC_092813.1, forward strand.
ATTAGAATAAAGTCTATTTGATTTCTTGTTCTATCTTCAGGTGATTTCCAGGTATAGAGTCTACGCGGATGATGCTTGAAATGCGTGTTCATTACAGAGAATTTCCTTTGGTTGCAGAATTCTAATAGTCGGTCTCCTCGCTCATTCCTATCTTCTAGACCATATGGCCCTACAATCATCTTCATGTGGTCATCTAGATTCGTTCTTCCAAGTTTGGCATTAAAGTCGCCTAGTATCACCAAACGTTATACACTCTGGGCTAAAATTAACCGGCCACCTTAAAAATGCGTAATTTTTGATGTCATATCTCCTAAACCTGTTGTCCGATTTAAGTGATTTTTTTAATGTTTTAGCCTTATTCCTTGACAATATCATTATATTATGTAATAATATGGTTGCTAAACAGGTAAATTTTCATTGTATACCGGGTGTACGAATTAAACTGTGTTTTTTTCTTAAAGTTTGCATCACCCTGTGGAATATTCTAGCATTTATAAAATATTGAAATTAAAACCTAACTATAGCCTCGTGTTTTCTCAACATTTTGTTTTTTAATTCATTAGCTTATGTTGGATAATACAAAAGTTAGGTAGTTTAACAACTAGCCATGTTTTTTATCAATACAAACGATTTAACTCACCAGCAAAATTAACCCCACCACCTTTATTATTGTTTTGTTTCCATTACCTGTGACAGTTTGTTTCCTAAATTTATATGATCGAAGCATTTTTGACATATAGTCGTTGTACGGCATTGTTGCAAATCTGTTTCCGTGTTAATAGCAATTCTTGAACAATTTGTAATTAAAATTAAATTTCTAATTAAAATTAACAATTAAAATTGTAATTTTATATCATTGTGAGCGAATATTGTTTAAGTTGAAATTTTAGTGCTTATTTATTGTTTGTGGGTTTAAAAATTCCACTCGTTCCAACTGATGTTGCTAGGGCAGTGGCTTTAGTTGATGCTGGTTACAGTCAACGTTATATCGCTGGTATACTCGATGTACCCAGAACTACGGTACAAGATGCCATCAGACGATTTCGGGAGACAGGATCGTACAACCGCAGGCCAGGTCAAGGCCGAAAACGATGCACTTCAGTTCGAGATAACCGCTTCATTGTCACTAAAGTATTGAGAAATCGCTTTTCACCGCTCCTGAAGCTCTTAGGTCTCTTCTTGAGGTGAGAAACGTTAGTATGAGTAGACAAACGATTAGAAGAAGTCTATCAGAAATAAACTTAAGGGCTTTTCGTCCAGCTCGCGCATCACAACTGCTTCCACAACACTGTAGAGCTAGACTTCATTTTGCGCGAGAATATGCTAACTGGACTATGGCGGAATGGAAGAATATACTGTTCTCAGATGAGAACAAAATAGCCCTAAAAGCTCCAGATAAACGCCAACGTGTCTATAGGCGTCAAAATGAAAGGTTTGCTGCATGCGCTATAACCGAAACAGTGGCTTACCGAGGAGGGTCAATAATGATTTGGGAAGCTATTTCTTACAAAGCGCGTGCTGATCTTGTTGTGTTCGGTATAGGGAGTGTAAATGCCCAAGAATACGTGCAAGAAGTTCTCCAAGACCATGTCATGCCTTTTGCAACATTCATTGGTGATAACTTCAGACTTCTTCTTCTTATGGTGCCGTGCACCTATAGTGCGTTGGCGAATTATCTTAAGGTCAGACGTCTGTCTTTTGCGGCATGCAAAAGTTCGCCAGTGTTAGTTACGCCTGTCCAGTTTTTTATATTTTGCAGCCACGACATTTGTTTACGACCTACTCCTTTCTTGCCCTCAATCTTTCCTTGGATAATTAGTTGAGGGATTGCGTATTTTTCCCCTCTCAGAATGTGGCCCAGGTATCCAATCTTTCGTGCCTTGATCAAGCCGAGCAATTCTCTCTCAGTATTTGCTCTTCTTAGGACTTCCTCGTTTCTCACCCTATCTGTCCATGGTATGCGGAACATTCTTCGCAAGGTCCACATTTCGAAGGCTTCCAACTTGTTAATGGAAGATATTTTCAACGTTTATGTCTTCATGCCGTATAGCAATATGGACCATACATAGCACTTAACCATTCTGTAACGGAGATTGAAGGAAATATTGCGGTTACAAAGTAGCGGTTTAAATTTAAGAAAAGCTTGTCTTGCTTGTTCGGTACGGCATTTTGGGCTTCAGACTAATGCATGACAATCCACGTTGCCATACAGCAAGATCTACCCGTGAGTACCTTAATGAGGTCGGGATTCAAGTTCTACCATCGCCAGCATACAGTCCCGATCTTAACCCAATTGAGCATATCTGGGACAACCTCAAAAGACGGGTAAGAGCAAGATTACCAACCCCTGCATCCTTTGAAGAGCTGAAGACAACTGTGGTATAGGAGTGGCACAATATCCCCCAACCAATCTGATATCTAGGATATCATGAATGGATTGCCAAACCGGCTCCAAGAAGTCCTAAGGCCTAGAGGCGGCAACACCTATTATTGATACCCAATTTTTTTTCAATTAGACTTTGATTTCCAAAGTATCGTTAATTTGAATTTTCTTCGAAGATTTTATTCATTGGATTTTTACTGTAACAAATGACTTTTTTTCAAAAAGATTATTTTTTCTCTTCCGCGGAGATAAAAATTGATAAAAAACATGTCTAGTTGTTAAAGCACCTAACTTTTGTATTATGCAACATAAGCGAATCAATCAGAAAACAAAATATTGAGAAAGCATGAGGCTATAGTTACGATTTAATTTCAGTATTCTACAAATGCTAGAATATTCCACAGGGTGATGCAAACTTTAAGAAAAAAACACAGTTTGATTCGTACACACGGTATACGATGAAAATTTACCTGTTTAGCAACAATATTATTATAAAGATATTGTCAGGGAATAAGGATATAACATATTAAAAAATCACTTAAATCGGACAACAGGTTTAGGAGATATAAGAAATCAAAAATTACCCATTTTTAAGGTGGCCATTTAATTTTGGCCAAGAGTGTATTAACAAAAAAGAGAACATCGAGAAGAGACCAAAAATATAAAAATATACAGGTTGTTCCATTAAAAAAAGATAAGTTTGGTCCACCCTGTCAGTTCTAATGAATGTACATAACTCTGATTGGGCATTGGGTGCCACACCTGAATATTCTGCAAGTATACTGCGACAAAATAAGATAGAATAAAAAGTGTGAAGCGGGGTATTTTCGCATTTCATTCACTTAAATGGAGTATTTATGTGAAGCAAATAAAGAATCACGCAGAAAATTATAAACCGATTGTCGTGAAACTAATGTGGCTTAATGTGACGACCATATAAAAACAACAGCGTGAAACCAGGTTGAACTCATGTGGCAGTCAACGTGTTAATACTAAAAACTTTTTAACTGTAAAATCGCAAGTGTTTAGGTTCCCTTTCTATATTTTAATTAATCATAATTACGACTAATGAAGATGGACTGCCGTTAAATATATTTAGTTTTAAAAGTTTAATTAAGAATGAAAAGATATTAATTGTGATTGCTAATTGTTTGTTTGGTAAAAGTTTCATTAAAACTTTGAAATCCTTTTAAAGATTCTACAAGATCCAACCGTTGGTGGATAAATTAAAAGTACGTAAAGTAAGTAAAGCAAATATTTTATACAGAATTTATATACTAGGAGCAGGATTAAACTAAGAGTGCAAAATATGAAAATGAAATGTTAAATATTAGTATTTTGGTTTTTAAAAACTGTATTGGTCAATTTAATTATAAACAATAATTCTGTACTTACTTTTAAGTAGTTATTGGTTAAGAACAAAAATAGATAGCATCACACATTTCAGGAATTATTTGGTTCAACGCTAGTTTGGAAGGTATTGAGACTGCGTCCTGTTGTAAGATATCTGAGGGTTGCTGTTGTTGCCTAGAGGGGGCATTTGGGCCTGTAGGACCCCCGGTTCTGCGGACTTCATCCTGTCCTCGTAATTAGACCGGATGTTGACTATCTTTGCTTGTCACTGATGAAATGGTTTAATACTGCTACTGGTATAAAATAACGGTTACCGTGACAAGTATCTGTTATAGGTAACAGTTCCAAGGAGCAGTTACAAAATAACAGATCAAAAATAGAAAACAGAACAGGTAAAATAGTCTAAGTATTCCTTGACTTACGGAAGGAATAACTTAGTAAACAAGAAAAATAAAATGGTATAAAAGTACAATGCAAAGAAAATGTTTCTAAGTGTTTCTTGACTTACGGAAGAAACAACTTAGGACAGAAATACAGATAAATGAAATATGTAAATATGAAACAAGGTATGGAAATATTTCTAAGTGTTTCTTGACTTACGGAAGAAACAACTTAGAGTGAAAACAAACAAGCGAATCAAATATGGAAAAATAAGAATACAAATACTTATACTTACGAAAGAAACGACTTACAAATACGAAAAATCAAATACAGAAAAGATGTGGAAATATTGCTAAGTGTTTCTTGACTTACGGAAGAAACAACTTAGCATAAAATAGAAAATGAAAGAGACAAATGTATTAATTATTTTCTTAACTTAAGGAAGAAAATATCTTAGATAAAATATCGGAAATAATAATGCAACAATGATTATGAAAATATTTCTAAGTGTTCTTTTGACTTACCGGAAAAGAACGGCTTAGACGCACAATTAAAATAACAAGTCAAATATTCAGAGAAATATTTCTAAGAGTTCTTTGACTAACCAGAAAGAACTACTTAGACAAAGTACAAATCAAAATATAAAATAGAAAAAGCAAGATAAATATTTCTAAGTGTTCTTAACTTACGGAAGAACAACTTAGACACAAAATACAAGAAAAATAAACAATCAAAATAATCAAATAAAATATCAAACAATCAGTACATGAACAAATATAGATCAATGTAATATTCTAACCTGAAAAGGTCTGAATATACAATAATGCTAAAATAAAATGGTATATAGGAAATCAGAAATAAAACAATACCTTAGGAGTAGGAACAATAATAGCACCGACTAGGTCTACAGTAGAAGAGGCAAGCTCGACTGACCGATGAGAGAAAATCTACCTGTAAAACAAATCCTTTGTCTTACGTAGCAAAAGTGGAATTAGTATTTTGACCAATATCCAAATTCCTTGATGCGTCCGGCACGACACTGTGAGCCTTTCATGGGGTGTAATGGCTTTTCTCATGTAGGTGTCTTGTTTCAGTATATCGCTTCAGTCCTGACCTCCAGAGGAAGTGTAATAGTCATCATAATACCGTGTATTGTACATTTCCAAAGATCTCTGTCTCTGATCATTTCTTTTAATTCATGAATAGGTCTTTTGCATATTCATGAAGTTTGTGTTATTTGCAAAACCAACTCTAGCAATTGACAATGAGGTGTCCATTCGCAAATAATTGTGCCAGTCATCAGGTTCGCCCCTCAGTTCTTTCAGTAACGAGACGTGGAAATACTAGCTTCTTTTCAGAAACCACTTCCTTCACCATCTTATCTTTTCCTTCTTCATCCCTTTTCCTCTCAGGCGTTGTGTCGTTATAGTTGAAAAAATAAAAGAAAACAGCCATGCTTCGTTCATAATAAAAAATGACTTTCAAAAAGATTCACTAAAGAAATTTCACACAACTTAAGAGTCTGGACTAGAACTGAGGTAAAAAGCGCAAGGGAAAACATGTAATGTATAAACTTTCTGAACAAGAGCTACGTTCCCAAAAAAACGTACAATAAGACGTACCGTGTAAACTGGCCTTTAACTATTCACTATTCAATTTATGATAGGAATTCGAGTTCACTATTATTAAAATCTTATTTTTCAACGTAAATTTTGAATTCAAAAGTAAGTAAAGACATATGCTGCTAGGAAAAAATGTACATATATTATTTTCTTTGTATTTTAAAAACACATAATAGGGGCATACAGACTTAACACTAAACTTATTGGCTTTAAATCATTTGTTTCTCAGTTGTGGTTTCCAATTGTGAGTCTGATGGCGGTTTTTGCGAACTGTTCAGTAAGGACGGAGTTCGTTTTAAGAAATAAAAGGAATTTTTTGGTATTAACTGATCTGATAAGTATTAAGAAGGAAAACTTTTTATGTAAAATTTAAATTTTATCTTATTTTACAAGATACAAACGCACGCAATTTTTAAAGGACTATCACAATATACTAAACAAACCATAATGTATAAAATTTACTGCGAAAGTAAAATTAGACTTTTTACACATTCCAACTTTGCACTTTATACGATATGTTCGTATAATACATAGATAGTACACAAACAAGACGTACACAATCTCCAGAAGATCGACATCATTTCTTATTTGCACTAGATTTACTTGAGTCTAAAATATGACCTGCATTGTCATAACCCTAATCGCCACCAACTTTTCATCAGCAACTACTTGATACACTCATTGAAGGGTGACCACCTTGAGTTGGAAAAGTTTGACATATTTATATAGTAAAGTAACTTTTGACAATTTCTCTTCTGAACTACAGTAAAGTTAATCTGTTTTCAGCATGTTTATGCATATACAGATGAAGAGATCACAATGAGGATCGGACAAGATGAAATAGAACAAGTTTAGGATTATATATATATATATATATATATATATATATATATATATATATATATCTGGGTCAAACTATAAAACTTAACAAAGAAAACGAAACAGCAGAGATAAAAAGACGAGTTAGACTGGCATGGGCGGCATTTGGCAAACTAAGCTACATTCTTAAAAACAAAAGATATCCACAGCATCTTAAGACCAAAGTATACAATCCATGCGTACTCCCTGTTCTCACTTATGGTTCCCAAACTTGGACATTTACAAAAGCAAACATGGACAAAATCATAACAGCGCAAAGAGCAATGGAAAGACAAATGTTGCACATAAGATTAATGGATAAAAAGAGAAACGAGTGGATAAGTGAGAAAACAAAAGTGAGGGATGTTAGACAAGAAGTTGCAAAATTGAAATGGAGATTTGCAGGACACAATATAAGAGAAAAAGAAGACCGATGGAACAAAATTCTTATAAGATGGACACCGTGGAAATATAAAGGAAGCAGAGGAAGGCCCAAAATGAGATGAGCAGATGATATCAAGAAGCAAGTGGGCTCTAGGTGGATGACTATAGCGACAGACAGTAAAGAATGGAAAAGGATTGGTGAGGCCTATGTCCAAAGATGGACCGAAGAAGGCTAATTAGATAGATAGATAGTAATAGATTCCGCCATCACTTTTATTGGGAATAAGCCACAATTTTATTTTGTTGCTTACAAGTGGACACTGGTGTCTAGAAACTCATAGACAGTGCCATGATGCACAGTATGCGTTTTAAAGTAAAAAAAGATGGGTAATATTTTAAAAAATGGACATATACTGAGTAGGGAAAGGGGAATATGATGGGGTAGCTAAGGAAAATAACAAAAATGCAGCACAATTATTATATTAATTACTCTTATTAATTTATGGCGCGTTATATGGTTAATCTAACTATGATTTGGTAAAATCTTTGGAAAATCAACTATCACGTTTTTTAACAATTAGGCATTACGAACATTATGAAAACCATCTTGCCCCATACTATGGAGTATGATGGGGTAATGGAATTGGGCATGATGGTGATGCTAATTATTCTCACAAAACCAACAAATGTGTATTTCCTCCAGATTTTCATTGTTCACCCCAGCACAAGCATTATGAGCCCAACGTCCACAGATCTGACAATATAAGCAAAAGGCATCTTTATCATTACTCTTTTGAGTTTTGGTTTTTTGTTTATTTTAGCATTCCTTTTGAGGCGAAAATCATTATTATTCAACGTTTTCCCCGGCTTTTCCAAACCTTCCAGCTCTTTTTTTATACAGAGTTAAGGTAATAATGGCTGTTTTTCCTTGCCGGTATCGTTTCCTTTTTTTCTGGTCGTTGAATAGAAGGAATTGACAAAATATTACTAGGGGATGCATTTTCAGAGCTAGACGTCAGCTTACGGCACGCTGCAAATAGGAGGTTTAGGTGAATAAGAAGATCCAGGTTCAGGTTCCAAGGGAACCTTCAGGTAATATTCGGTGATTAACTCTGTTTTAGGTGGAGTGGAAGACGTTGTTGTAGCTTCAGCTTCTGTTGCAAGAATTTAAGTGTAAGATGATATCGTAGCCAGTTTCGGCTATTTTTGTTGAAGACAGATTCGGTACTACCCCAGGTTAAAGATCTTCGGCTTCTGATAGCCTTTGTCGTTCAAGATTCGACGAGTCTGCAGTATTTGGAATGTTTGTAGTCGCAGCAGAAATGGACCGCAAACTGTTGTTTCATTTGTTATCTCGGAAAAATCATCAGTGGAGGCATGTAGGTTCTAGCAGCGTTAAAACATATTTCTACTGTAAAAGTGTTCGTCCTCGTTCAGCAGATAATAACGAACCAACTTGTTTTCATCCTTTTGTAGCTAATAATTTGCTCTTGGTTTTAGAAACAAGGGAAATTTCAGTTCATCGCAGTTATATATTTTGTCAGGGGTCAATTTAAAAATTATCATAAATAGCCTTAAGCAACTTACAGAATTTACTTACAGCCACTTTGTTGAATCCCATTGCTCTAGCTACTGATGTGGCTTCAGGTTTGCGAATTGATAAATTTTGATGACGTTTAAAAAAAAACTTTGAGCCAATCAACGTCAATCATCTTCTTATTAGTACTGCAATTGTGCGCCTTTTTATTTTTAACTGACAATTGATATGCTAGGCGTCTCAGTTAGATAGTTATTAATCCAAAAAGACGCTCTTTCATATATTTCAGATATGCTTCCATTTCGTCTTCTTCTTTAGGTGTAAATATTGTTTTTTCTGGCCTAAAGATAAACCAATAGTATCTTCGCCATCTTCCTTCATTTTCTTAATATACCGTTCTAAAATAGTCTGAGGCACTGAGTATGCAGAAGCAGCTGTTTTCTATCCCATCTCTTTACTTAAAACTTTATCTATAGGTGTTTTCATAGCATCTGTCGACCAACATCCTCTTTTTGTTTTTGACGTGACAACGTCTTAAATTAGGTTGTGGCTCGGAGTCATTCATGAAAAAGTGTAACGCCCGCTCACGTCTGTTACAGTGAGTCACCGAACGAGAGAGAGGCCCGCCGGACCGGCGAATGCCTTGCGTCTCTCTCCCACTCAAACATGATCGGTCCGCTGCGCGCGCAGCACTAGAGAATTAGGCGCGTTGAATCGGTGCGTGCTTCCGTGCTTGTGTCTCTGTCTTTCTCGAGCGTTCTTGGCGTTCAAGACACATTACAGCAGAAACACTTCCTTTCATTTCATATTTCTCCTATCATCGTCCTATCCTCAACAAAATCACTCAAATAGAAATTAGTTAAGTTTAAGTTTACATGTACAATGTTTTAGTAAACAAAATATATTTCTATAGTTAAAATTTGTGCAATTCTTATTTTCATTCAATTCCTTGTTCCTATTGTGCAATTTAATAATATTCATATCAATAAATATTCTACCGAGAAAAAGACGTTGTCACGTAAAATTTTCGCCCGTAAAACCGACTTTACAGGCAACCGATTTTTTTTTTCTTGTAAGTATGTACCAATTACCTAAAACAATCCAATGTTATTTATTAAGAAATTTAAATTAACCCAGACCTACAACCTCATTTTACTCCTAATTCCTCATCATACCCCGGAAAAAATACCCCATCTTGCCTCGCAGCATCGTCATGCCACTTTCCCTACCAGCCATGTTTTTTTTAAGGTGGGAAGCTAACGTGTTAAAAGAATTTCTGATTTAGTGCAAATTTTTAAATTTCTCATGATTCGATATCAAAATTCATCTAATTGCGAAAACTCTCTGGGGTAAAGCATCATTGGTCAAGTATAGCAATACCCTGTATATGAAAATAAATTACCTCGATAAATGTATAATTAATTCATAACTACCAACTTAATACAAATAGTATATTTCTCGTAAATTTGTTCACAAATCCATAATAGATATTTGTAGTCATATGAGAATTATATATTTAGGAGGAATACCAATTATTTATGTTACCACAAAATTACACCAAATTCTAGTTTAACAGTCAATGTATTCTTTATTATTTCGCGAATTGATTACTTGAAATTTAAAATTTTAAGAAACTGTCGTATATCTATACGAGAATATAAAATAAAATGGAATTAAGACAAAAGCCAAACTCAGCAAGATATTTAATTTACATATTTTTTAGGTCCGCCATTGGTAAGTTTCGCCATGACATCTTCTGGCTCTGGGTTTAACTCCCTCCCAGAGAGTGAAACGCTGCCTTCACTACCCATGGGACCACCTGCAATTCCACAAAATCGTTTCGATCCCTACTTCGATGCAATGACTCCCAGCAACGTCACGGCTCTTGTTGGGAAATCAGCCTATCTCAGTTGCCGAGTTAGAAATTTAGGAAATAAAACGGTAAGAAATTTATTTATTGAAAACATTTAAGTTGGGGGAACTAAAAATACCGGGTGCGCAATATATTTCGCTGAGTATGTGGTTAACTTTTTACAATAATTTTATAAGAAAATATTTTTAGTAATAAATAGCAAAAGTAGTATATATTATGTCACCTGGTAAAAAATCAGGTCTGATTTTAAAAAGTTAGTACGTTTTGTTCATAGAAAAAATTTCGGACATCGTTAACGAGGAGACAACCAGAGTATAGCCGCAAAAGTCAACCATGCAACAAATTATTTCAGTTTGACAGTGTGGGCATGTTTTTATAATGTATATATGTTTTATGCTTCAAATACACTCACCGGCAAAATTAACGGAACACCTTAACAATGGGTTATGTTGGATGTCTCGAATTTCCTAAACCTGTTGTCCGATTTGAGTGATTTTTTTATTATGGTATAGCTATATTATTTTAAAATATCGATGTAATAATATTATTTCTAGACAGGTCAGTATCATTTTATACCGGGTGTAACAATCATACTGTGTTTTTTCCTTAAAGTTCGGAACACCCTGTGGAATATTCTAGCATATATAAAATATTGAAATTAAAACTCAATTATAGCCTCAGGCTTTCTTAACATTTTCTTTTTTGATTCATTTCCTTGTGTTGGATAATAAAAAAGTTAGGTACTTTAACAACTAGCCATGTTTTTCATCAATAAACGCTCATTTTCTGCTTAGTTTCACCGGCATATTTAAAGGAACAACCATAAAATCTGAGTATTTTCTCTCTAGTCTATATATTGTTAATATTGTTTAGATAAAATTATAATACGAATGTTGGTGACGTATTTTGAATTTATATTACAATGGTAGTACAATATGAAACCTGTTTAAGAAGAAATATAACACAAAGATGTCAGACTCAAACAAAATACGGATTTTAAACACATTAACTTTATTGTACAGTTTGAACTTAAATTGGTTTTTTATGCTTTTTTTTTGGCTTTTATAGCGTGTGTTTCCCCCACGAGCCCTTACAACTGCAGTTATTCGTGTTCTCATACTTCTGATAACGCTATCGATCAGTTGTTGAGGCAGTCTCTCCCATTCCTCAATCAAAGCAATTCTGACTTCCTCTCTGTTTTGAATAGCAGGAACCCATGCCCTAAGTTTTCTGCCTAGCATGTCCCACACATTCTCTATCGGGTTCAGGTCTGGGGAACAAGCTGGCCAATTCATCGTTGTTATACCCACTTGTAATAAGAAATCTCTTACACAGCCTGCGACGTGTGGGCGCTCATTATCCTGCATTAAAATAAAATTTTCGCCAATATATGGTGCAAAAGGTACCACATGATCTTGAAGAATATCTCTGATATACCTATCTGCTGTTAATGCTCCATCATCAATCGCCATTAACTCTGTTCTTACTCCCAAACATATACCGCCCCACACCATAATTAAACCTCCACCAAAGGGGACGGTCGTAGTAAAATTGAAAGGGGCATTTCGTTCTCCTTGGCGTCGATACAATCTTTCTCTACCGTCGATGTAATTTACACAGAAACGACTCTCGTCCGTAAAGAGAATTTGACTCCAGTGGTTATCATTCCAATTTTGATGTACTCGACCAACTTGTAGTCGTACTAAACGATGTTGTCTCTGGAGTCTGTGAGATTTTATTGGCACATATGACTTAAGACCGGCTTCTTTAAGTCTCCTTCTTACTGTGCGCTCACTTATGGTAGTTTCACGAACATTTTGCAACAGGTTTTTGGTTTGAACTGCCGTTTGACGTCTACTACGTAATGTTTACAAAGTTATAAATCGATCATCTACAACCGTGGTTAAATGTTTTCTACCTTGTCCCCTTCTTCTTACATACTCCCTGGTTTGTCTCCAACGACTTACACAACGATGGATGGTTGATGGTGATTTACCAAATATTCCAGCAACTTCCCTGTACGTTCGACCATTGTTGCGGCCCTAGCAATATTAGTCGGTATTAAATCACCCATTTTTACTTACTCTTTGCAATAAGAACACCACTGATTAGAACAAATCAACAGAAAAATCACATCCAACAAACTCAAACAAATTAACTTATCAATTAAATACAAGTTTGTACTTGTTATCAACAGACAGAACGACTGTAAAATGTAAAACACAATACAAATAAACAAATTAATTTGACATTTTGACATTTAAGACTTTCTTGTGTCAAGGAGCATTCAAAGCTATGTAGATATAGTCTATAAAATAGAAATATAAACAAATATTGCATTAATAACTTGTTCCTTTAAATTTGTCGGTGTGTGTATTAAATTGTTAACTTCTCATAGCCTACTTTAGGCTTGTTTATTAAACTAAGCAGAAAATGATGATTTATTGATGAAAAACATGGCTAGTTGTTAACGTACCTAACTTTTTTATTATCAAACACAAGCAAATTAATCAAAAAAGAAAATGTTAAGAAAGCCTGAGGCTATAATTGAGTTTTAATTTCAATATTTTATATATGCTAGAATATTCCCTAGCGTGTTCCGAACTTTAAGGAAAAAACACAGTATGATTGTTACACCCGGTATAAAATGATATTGACCTGTCTAGCATCAGTATTATTACATCGATATTCTTAAATAATATAACTATAACATACTAAAAAAATCACTAAAATCGGACAACAGGTTTAGGAAATTCGAGACATCTAACATGTCCCATTTTTAAGGTGTTCCGTTAATTTTGCCGGTGTGTGTATAAAGAGAGAAAGCTTTTAAAAAATACATTTTGATTATATTATTTTAGAAATTCTGCAATTTTTAATTTATATAAAATAAAAAAGAGTAAATATTTATTTTTATCGAGATTACCTAATTGCAGTTATTAGAATTTCTTATACAACTTCGCTTTGACAGATTAGCGAATAGATTTGAGAATTTTTAAACCACCAATTGCTAACACTTCGATGGCCTGGTTCCAAAAGTGGCTAACTACAAAATTGTCGTTTTCGATTAAACGAAATTTTTTAACCCTGTCGATCAAATCAGGTCTTTCAAATAGAATTATTGTTTCTCTATAAAGTATTAGGTAGTAATACTGACAAACACATTAGATAAGTATAAGAATAATAAATAGTTCTTTAAATTAGTAGTTTGGGGAGGGTTTTTCGTAATAAAATGCACATAGCTACATTTGGAACTTAACTTTATTTTAAATTGAAAAATGAATAGTGGTTATCTACAATATTACAACTACAGTAAAATTTATAAAAATAAGTAATAAATAAACAACGGTGTAAACTTCTTGTAAAATTAATATTTCAAAAAAAATCTTGCTCTTCCTGGTCATTTATATCGGGTAATACCGTCTCGTCCTCAATATTTGGATCTCCAATTAAGTCTCTATAAAAGGTTCTGCAATCGTCGGAAAAATTTACGGCACTACTGATTTCTTTTAAGTTTTCAAGTTTTGCAGCCGATATTTTTCTTTTTTCTTCAAATAAAAGCTTTAAATAATTTTCCATGGTGGACGTAACTCTTCGACCCCTACGAGGAACAATCAATATTTTGTGAAATAGTTCTTCATCTAAATAGGTTTTAACGTGCATCACAAAAGGATTACCTTTTTCATAACGAATCCACTTAATGTCACGCCAATTAATCACAGTTACATCTTCAGCTTTGTTTCGATTAACCATTATAAGTTTTGCAAGGGGTTTTCAATCAATAAAGCTAAGGTCAGGTGTTGTATAAACTTCATATTTTGGAGCAGCATTTCGTTTTGCGTTCTTTGCAATAGTAACCCATTTATGCGGCAAATATGTAGGGATATTTTTGGCCGCGGTTTCTATTCTAGCATGCATTGAGTCACATTCCATTTGACTGTGACCAGAAATAAGAAATTTTTGATCGATTACTTCAATAGGTAAAACCTAAACAGCATAAAGAAACATGGAAGCAATAAATTGATTTTTGTTCTGACCACCGCAAGTGTCACTGAATAGTCTAACTCTTTTAAATGTTTGAAGGAGACTCCTAAGATGCTGAAACAAGCAAGACACTACTTCTGAGGACCCACGTCTATCCTCAATCTCAGTTAACATGAAACATTTACCAGTATTATTTCCAGTATTGAAAATCGTAAAATTATAAGTAGCAAGTTTCATTTTATAAAATAGAACCGGATTTGTCGGATCCGTTGGAACGTACAGGACCTGTTGCAGGTCAAAATTACAGGCGTGTATGGTTGAGTTATTTAACGCAGCGGCAATTTTATCAGAATTTTTTTCATCTCTTGCCCTGTTCTTTAATTATATGTGGCAGTTGTAGTTCTGCTAAAGCGTGTGCTTGTCTGCAGGATTTGCTTTTTCATAGTACATGTCACACACTGATCTTTCTTTGGCGTATAAAAGGATAAATTAAAATGATTATTAAATACTTTTCGGTATTACGATTCTTTGAGACAAGTTTTATTGTTTACCATGCACTCTGATTGATAAAGTTTGAACATGGTAGAAATATTCAATTTTGGATCTAAGTAAAATCTTTTTGAGTCTTTGCGGCAATAATGAGATTCCATAGTGGGAAACTTTTTGATATGTTCTTTCATAAATTTCAAAAATATTGATGATTCATCGGATATTTTTGATGTTCCATAGTCGCCTCTTTTATCATGTTCAGTACTAGTACTATTAGGGAAACGTTTTTTAATTGCAAAATTTAGTACTCCTTTTTTTATGCCTAGAGTTTGTAAAAATATCGACCTACATACTCTTTGACGAATATTTCCAATAATAAAATGAAAGTTTAAAGTTCTTGATCGTCTTGAATTTTCCTCTGTTATGATCCTTCTTTTGCAATCTCCAACTTCTACTAAACTATTTATAAAATCACGTTGTCTCTCAATGTTTCCAAGTTTCCAGTAAGATTTAAAAATAAGAAGCCGTTCTTCCTTGTCTATTTGTGCATTACATTTGAGCCTACAATTGCAAAATATGAAGATTAAATTTGCAAAAAGAGTAATATATTTTACATTACCTACAACTAGATTTTAGAAATCAATTTATATATTTATATATATTATATATATATATATATATATATATATATATATATATATATATATATATATATATATATATATATATATATATATATATATATATATATATCATCATCATCATCATGTGCAGCTTTATCAACCGTTTCCAATTACGGTGCAGCCTCCCTTATTTCAATGTTATTTTATGTTCTTATTATTATTCGACGATGTCTTAGTTATACGTTGTTCTAATAATTTGCGCTCATTTGCGCCCATATTTTTCTATCTTGTGCTATTCGAGATTTATATATATATATATATATATATATATATATATATATATTTATATATATATATATATATATATATATATATATATTTATATATATATATATATATATATTTATATATATATATATATATTTATATATATATATATTTATATATATATATATTTATATATATATATATATATATATATATATATATATATATATATTTATATATATATATATATATATATATATATATATATATATATATATATATATATATATATATATATATATATATATATATATATATGGGAACCCTAGAGCTAAGATTAATACTATTATAAAAATGAATATTAAACTCACCAGTCTTCCGGGTTGAACCGCGTCGATATCCATTTTGCCGAGCTTTCGACATCCTCTCTGATGTCTTTTTCAGGGCTTCCGAGGTCTCAGTCTCCCGAGCCCCCAGACACTACTACACTCACTAGTCACTTCTAGTTCACTCACTAGTTCACTACTAGGACTGGGACCAGGGGACGGTTCATTTATACCGTCGATGGTGACGCGGCCTAGGTGGTGGTTAGGGTGGGGATTGGCGCGAGAGTTGGCGCGAACATTTCCGACAGTGGGATTTTGATTCGAGGATGGAGGGGGCGATATTTTGTTTATGAGAGGTCTCCATGTAGAAGGTAACCGTATGGCGTCATGTCTTTTATTAAGGCAATTTGGTCTTTTTTCTATTTCTATGGCTTCTCGGATAATTATTGGTTTATAAAAGCGGATGGGGGCTATGGTTCTGGAGTTTTCAAAATCAATTTTGTGACCTGTATGAAAATGGTGTTGACCGAGAGCTGAAATTGAATCGGAATTGCGAACAGAAATGTAATGTTCATAAATCCTATTTTGAATTCTACGATTTGTTTGGCCTATATAGGATCGGGGACAGACTGCACAAGGAATTTCATAAACTCCGTGCTGTTCATTTGGAATATTGTCTTTGATTGATCGGACAAGAGATGAAAGTTTTTGTTGGGGGGTAAATATGGTTTTTATTCCTCTTGGTTTAAGAATTTTGTCGATTTTGTCAGTGACATCTTTGATGTAAGGAAGAAAAGCTTTCGTATGATAAGGGTCTGAGTCTTTGGATTGAGATTGAGTGGGAGATTGATGTTTGTGGATGCGCCTATTGATGTGATTTTCGCGGTAACCGTTTTGGATGAGTCTTTCATTAATGATGGTTAGAATTACTTTGCTCGCATGTGATATCAATGCTACTGTATGGTAATTACTGTAATTTGTCGGTGAACCTTTTTTATATATGGGAATAAACGTAAGTTTATTCCCATATTCCGATATTCCAGATCTCATTGCAAATTCTAAGCATTACTTCCGTCCCTAATTCTCCCATTTCTTTGAGTGTTTCAGCTGGTATCCCATCTTCTCCTTCTGCTTTTTTGAATTTTAGCTTTTTAATTGCCGCCTTAATTTCTGATTTCAGTATTTGAGGTTCGTTTTCATAACTTCTTTTCTGGATCGTTTTTAGAGAATAGTATTTCACAATATTGTTTCCACACCTCTGCGATACCGTCTGGGTTTGTTATGGTATTTCCACTATTGCGAGATGCATATAGGCACAACATTTTCGCACACTATAAATATTGCTTAACTTATAGGTAACACTAGGATATTAAGGGTTAAAATTCAGTATAGCCCAAAATAAACAGTACTGAACTTGTAATTATTTTATTGTTTTAAAAAATACATATTATTGACATTTGATAACATGTTCTAAATGAGCTCCTCCTTTCTCAAGACAGACTTCATACCGATATTCCAGATTTCTCGTAATGTTATGGAATAAAGTTTTAGCCATGTCCCAAATATAAGCATCTGGAAATGTTAAGTCTGGAGAATGTGCAGGATAGGGGAAGTCAGTAAATCGTAAAATGAATTTGTTTGGAAAATATCCCTAAAGAAATTGACGAACTGCGACAGCAGTATGGCAAGTTGTCCCATCCTGCTGGAAAAATTGGTTTCGAAATGCCAAATTACGTGTACAACAAAATTGACGTAGATCAGGGATAAAGGGTGTTAAAATGTGTATGTACCTCTGTTGATTAAGTGTGACTTGCCTACCATTTTCTTCGATAAAGTATGGACCAATGATTTCGTGTCCCGAAACTGCACACCAGACACTCACTTTTGCGCTATGTAAAGGAACTTCTTGAACTTTATCTGGTCTGGCAAAGCCCAGAAATCGATTTGTGCGACAATTTACATGACCCGAAAAATGAAAATGTACTTCGTCTGAAAACAATACATTTTTCAAAAATTTAGGATTTTCATACTGTAATGCAAGAATTCTGGCACGATATTCCACTGTACTTTGATAATCCATGGAATGTAATTGTTAATTTACCTGAATCACATACGAAAATGCACCCAGCTCCTTCAGGATTCTTTGCAAGGAAGTTCGTTTTAAGCCAAGATGCATTGTCTGGCTGGCTTTCGGATTTTCCAAGATTCGCTTAAAAACACGTTCATGGTTATCGTTGTTGTTAACTGTCCTGGGACGCCCTTAGTTTCCTTTTCATTGGCACAATACATTACCCGTATTTCTAAACTTTTCAACAACTTTCAAAGTTACAGAGAACTTAACAGAACTTGGAGAACGTTTATTAAACCTTTGTGTGAATTGATCACACACGTATTGCAGACTTGCAGTATTACCTCGGCCGATTCCGTATGAGCGAAAATAGTGCTCCACCAGAAACACTTTCTCCTCTGTACTTAACACCATTTTTAACAATTAGGCCTTAATAATTAATTGTTAAAGGATTACTTGACAGGTCTATACTAGTTAATTTGAATATGACAGCCGCACAAAGAGACATCTATGTTTCAGTTTTAGTACTGTTTATTTTGGGCAATACTGTATTAATGTGAAAAAGCAGATAAATACACCAAAAATATAGAGATTGGTCATAATGACACAATAGCTATTCACTATCGAAATAATAATGTCTATAAATAAGTATTGATGGTTACAAATATACTAAGGGAGTTACAAATAGGTTTAAATTTAATACATGTTTCAGGTTTCTCGTATATACGAGAATAATTCGGTCTCAGGGATAAGGTGTAATCCTTCGAAACTGCCACCTTATCCTGCATAACTTTACAAATAATTTGCAATGGTAGAGTTAGTAAACTATTCCAAGATTAAACACTAGTATAAGTTGGGAGCATAGTTATTTGGGGTGGTTTCGCTAAATAATTTAATTTTTTATTTAGTTTTATTTTGATTTTTTAAGTATAACTCAAAAATCATAGTTATTTGAGGTGGTTTCCAAATATTTACTATTTTTGTTGGGAATAAGTCACTAAGGTGCCCTTCATAGCGACTTTTTTTTACACAAACATTACAGGCAACGGTTAAAGGCAAATGGCATAAAAGGAAAGACACTGAAAAAGGCAGTTTAGATTTTCCGTTTAGTGCGTTTGAAAAATTCCAATAAAATCGATCTAATAGTTGGATTTCGACTACCTAAATAGAGAATAGAAGCAACGTTCTGCGACAGTATGATTTTTTGTTGGGAGATAGCTTGAAATAAAAATTTTATGGCTTCTTAATTATACCGACATTGAAACATCCAGTGGTTAAGGTCGTCATAACTGCCATTACATTCACATAATATCAGTTTCGGAAAGTTTTATTTTATATAAGTAAGCGTTTACTGTAGCATATCCAAAAAGGCATCTAACGTACATAGTATAAATCTTCCGAGAGATGGGGTTTCTGTAATTTGGGGGAGTAGATGGAAGAGTTTGATATATACTGCAGTATGTATTTTTGTTACTGTTAGTAAAGGATTGCTACTCAATTCCCCAATTAAGTCTAACATGTTTCTTCCTAGCTGAAACTAAATCCCATTTGGGCAACTCGTTGTATTCTATACCCACTAAAGTAGCGTCTTTACCCAAATAGTCTACTTTTTCATTTCCTGTAATATTAGAGCGACCTTTAACCCACACAAAGTTAACAATTCTTTTTAGAGAAGTTAGGATCCTTCGCTTTTCAAGCGCATCTACAATTAGTCTGTTGGTATATATGTGTTTAGAGAAGTGTCTTAATGCTAGGAGGATGGACTGTTAGTCAGATAAAATTATATATCGTTCGAAATTTAATGTGCTATTAATCCAATCCAACACCTTGACAATGGCTACCAATTCAGCTGTGAATATTGAGCAATTCCGAGGAGGAGGTTGTCAATCCTCTACCGGACGCGTCCCCAGGTGGCGGATAGGGAAATGCCTCCCAGATATGGGTGGTATCGGGGAAATGAAATACCCGACGCGGACCAAAACTGACAACAGTAGCGTCTGACCCAGAGTGGGCGGCTGCAAACAGCGTCTGACCCAGAGTGGGCGGCTGAACAATAGGTCCTCCAAAAGGGGGTTGTGGCGTTAGGCGTTAGCAACCTAGCACACTTAAAAAAATCCAAGGGCTAACGAACAATTGGCAGAAATGAAAAATTTTAAAATTAATCCCCGGGTGGCAATCCACACCTCCGAAGGAGGGAGCCCCATCGGATACGGGGGGGGGGGCACTTCTGCTTTGAGTTCAACAAACCCGGCTTCGAAACTCAACCAAAGACAGAGAAAACTAAGAATCGGCACATGGAATGTGCAGGGCTGGAGAACAAAAGCCAGTGAAGTAACATCAGAATTCGAAAAGATGAATCTCGATATCCTCGTCACAACGGAAACAAAAAAGAAAGGAAACGGCACGGAAAGAATAGGGGAACTAATCCATTATTGGAGCGGAGTAGAAAAGAAAGACCGCGCAAAAGCTGGAGTTGGAATTCTACTAAAGAAAAAATGGGAAAAATCTATAGACGATTGGGAACCCATAAACGAGAGAATTGCCAAACTGAAAATCAAGATGTATGGTAGAGAAATTATAATACTAGCAACATACGGTCCAACGGAAGACAGTCCAGCCAATGAGAAAGAACGATTTATCGAACAACTTCAGGAACAAATGGATAAGAGAAAACCTAAACAAGAAACAATAATAGTGGGGGATCTAAATGGAAGAGTCGGAAGAAAAGACAATGAAAGAACAGTTGGTCCATTTGGAGAAGACACAATTAACGACAACGGAGAAAGATTGGTAGAACTATGTGAAGTAAATGATTTGAAAATTATGAACGGATTCTACAAACACAAAAATATACATAAGTACACATGGACTCAAGAGACAAGAAAACTAAGATCCATTATTGACTACATTATCATGAACCACAAAAGCTCCATCAAAGTGAAAGACACCAGAGTGAAAAGAGGGGCAGAGTGTGGAACAGATCACAAACTTGTGGTGACATGGATGGAATTCCCCTATATCTGGACAAAACAAAAACATACATCGATTGTTACAACGGGAACGACAATAAACGAAAAGAAGCTCAAATTACATCTATTGCAGGAAGAATCAATAAAAGATTTATACAAAAGAAGACTAGACCAAAAACTAGAAGAATTCAGATATGACACGTTAGATGAAATGCATGAACACATAAAAACCTGCCTGATTTCAGCGGCCTTAGAAGCTCTTGGAGAAGACGACCAAAGGAACACCCATCAGAATATCAAATTAAGGGAAGACACATTGAAATGCATAAAAGAAAAGAAAAAACTACACATAAAATACCTAAACACCAAAAAACAGGAAGACTTAGACCTATATAGAGCGAAAAACAGAGAGGTAAAGAAAAAAGTAACAAATGAAAAGAACGAACGATGGGAACAAGCATGCACAGAGATAGAACGACATATCGGAGGAACGAGAAATTCAGAATCATGGCGAATATTAAAAGCACTTCAACGAAATAAGACAGAGAAAACCCAGATCGGCAAAATTAGTGAAAACGAGTGGCAAGAATACTACGTAGAACTACTTACAGAAAACCGTCCCCAATTTCAGGAAGAGAATATAGAACATACAGGAAATGGGGCATACGACCAGATAGAAATAAGCCTGGCAGAAGTTAAGAGAGCAATCAAGACATTGAAGAACAAAAAAGCTAAAGGACCCGGAGGAATACCAAACGAACTAATTAAAAACGGAACGGAAAAGATATTCCGCATGCTACATAGAATGTTCGAAAGAGGACTAAATGGAGAAGAAATACCTGCGGAATGGACACAAGCATACATCACATCCATACATAAGAAAGGAAACAGGAAAAAATGTGAAAACTATAGAGGAATTAGTATAATATCGTCGGTAGGTAGACTTTACGGGAAAATTATTAAGGAAAAACTAGAAACTGAAATAATAGGAAAAATTGGAGAAGACCAAGCAGGGTTTACAGTAGGAAAATCATGCCTAGATCATACGTACACATTAGAACAACTGATAGAGAAGAAAATGGCAAAACGTAGACCGGTCCATCTGGCCTTTGTTGATCTAAAGAAAGCATATGACTCAATACCTAGAGTCAAATTATGGGAAGCAATGAATGATCTCGGAATCCGACAAACACTAATAAAAGCAGTTAAAGCATTATACAAAGAAAACAAAGTAGCTATTAAATGTGGAAATAAAGCCTACAATCCATTTAAGACGACAAAAGGACTTCTACAAGGCTGTGCTACGTCGCCTACTCTGTTTAAAATATTCTTGGAAAAGACACTCAAACCATGGAGGAGAAAGTGCGAAAGAATGGGCATACCAGTAAGAGACGAATACCTATACACCTTAAGTTTTGCCGACGATCAAGTAGTCATCGCACAAGATGAAGAAGATCTCAGCTTTATGCTCAGAAAACTAGAAGAAGAATATAAAAACAACGAAATGGAAATAAACTTAGAGAAAACCGAATACCTAACAACAGAAAACAAGGATATGAGAAACCTAGAGATAGAAGAGGGAAGACAAATAAATGGAACAGATAAATTCAAGTATTTAGGAACCATAATATCGAACCAGGGAACAACAGAAGAAGATATAAACAACAGACTGAGACAAACAAGAAACTGTATAAGACAACTAAACTCAGTGTTGTGGGATAAGAACATTACGATAAAGACAAAAAAGAGAATATATAATACCCTGACAAGAAGTATCCTGACATATGGGTCCGAAAACTGGACAATAAACAAGAGAAATAGAGGTAGAATAAGAGCAGTAGAAATGGAGTTCCTGAGGAGAAGCTGTAGACTTACAAAAAGAGACAGAATTGAAAACGCAGAGATTAAGCGGAGAATGGGAGTGCAATCAGACATAATCGACTATATAGAGGAGAAGAGACTATCCTGGTACGGCCACGTCAGAAGAGCGGACAGAGGACGCTGGATAAACAAAATCACAGAATGGAGCCCGATTGGAAGAAGAAAGAGAGGAAGACCCCGAAGGTCATTCAGAGATGAAATCGACGAGGCTATGGAGAAAAGAACCCTGCGAGATGGAGACTGGAATGACAGGGAAAATTAGAGTAAACGGTTGAGTGACGGAAGACAGTGAAAACTGTGGAAATCCTTAGTAGTAGTAGTAATATTGAGCAATCTGATTTTAATTTGTACTGAAAATAATCTTGAATATTGTCTATGTAAATGGCACAGCCAACACCAGCAGGCGATTTTGAGCCATCCGTATAAATTTTACAAGAATTTTTACAGTCTTCCAGCTTGTTCTGTACTACTAAATCTTCGTGAACAATTGAAACAGATAAAGGGATTACTACAGCGGGTTTATATTCATATAGTATGTCATAATTGGAGCTAAAGAATGGAATCTCCTCTGCATTAAATGAATATTGTGATAAATTGAAAAAAGCAACAGCTAGAGTTGGAGAGTTTTTATTTGCCCACCATTTGTTTGTTAGGTTTTCAACAGAGAGACAAGAAATTTTTTGTAATAAGCCGTTTTGATTATTAAACTGGCATTTAAGAATAAATTTTTCTGCCAAAAATAGACGTCTTAAATGTAAAGGTGGCTCGTTACATTCTGCCAAAAGGGCTGATGTGGGAGTAGATTTGAGAACTCCTAGGACTAACCTTAAAGCTTTGTATTGTATTCAATCCACTTTAATCAAACGAGATGTTTTCGCTGAGCCCTGAGGTAACCCTTTGTTAACTATCCTTGGGCAATAAGTGAATTATGTAAACGAATATGGACTTGTCTATATAAGTTGATCAAGCAGCAGGTCGAGAATATGCACCAGAAATCCCAGATCCACAGATAAAGAAGCTGTATCGTGGTTTTTAGAATAAGTTAACTGGATATCTGTTGCCAAGTGTGAAATGCAATCCATAGTTCCTTTCCCTCTACGAAACCTAAGCTGACCTTCTGGGAAAGGTTGTTACTTTCCATCCACCATTCTAATCAATTTTTCATGATTCGTTCAAATGTTTTCAATATACATGACATAAGAGGTATCGGTCTTAGGACATTGGGATCATTAGCTTTTGGGATAGGTATTACAGACACTACTTCAAAGAATCACAGTTATCACCTTTAATTAGAATATTGTTAAAAATATCACGGAGAAATTGAAGTACTATTGTAGGCAAGTTATATATCATAAGATAATTGATACCATCAATCCCAGGGGAAAAACTCTTAGAATACTTGATATCAGCAGTTAGTTCATTGATACTAATAGGAGATAACAAAAAATGTGATTTAAATTTATCTTCAGTGGGATATATTGGAGAAGGAACATAGCAAGGAGCTATTTTATGAAACAAATTTTCAACGATATTTTCGTCGTGCACATACAGTTTTTTATTTTTTTTTATTTTCTTAATTCTATCCCATATATCAGTTGGATGAGTTTGTCTGTTTAGATTGAGACAGAAGTTGGCCCAACGATTTCTACATTTCTGTTTAAAGGTTCGTTTACATTTAGCATTTATTTTTGATATTCAGCAAAGTTTTCCAGACACATAGTTTGTTTGTACCCTTTGCATGCAATTTTTCTCTTATTCGATATCTCACGGCATTCCTCGTCTCACCATTTAGGTGATTTGAATGATATATTTGAGGATGGTCTTTGAATTTTGCAAGCTTTGTTGGCAGCATTCGTAATCTGTTCCAATAAAAATATACACATACCGTTGGTATCGATGCAGTTTGGTGGCGTGGAAAATAATTTCTCTATTTCAGCTGTATGTAAGGTCCAATTTGCTTCATTCATAGACCACCTATATAATGGGGACGTAATTGCATCATTGTGATAATAGTTATTAAGCGTAATACTGATTGGGTAATGATCTAATCCATACGTATCCTGACTAACACACCAATCAAGTGTAGGACATACCTTAGATGAAGCAATGGTAAGATCTACGGCAGATTTAGCCTGGCCAGGAGGGGAAATCCTTGTGGCAGATCCATCGTTTATTCAAACATGTATTATACATTTTAAAGTAGATGATTTTAAAATAATATTGTCAATATTTATCAGTTGCGTTCCTGGGACGACTTTATTAGAAGACAGTTCATTTACTTACATTAAATTCACTTTAACTTAAGAATATCCGTCAGAAAAATCATAGCATGTAATTTGTCTTTAAAAATACCACCAAATGCAACCATGACATTCAAATTCCCATGTTAGTGATCCCATAGTAAACCACGCGTAAAAAATCATCATGATACTATCCCTACTTGGTAAGTAGGTATAAGTATACCTACTTACCATGTAGGGATTATTCCCAACAGGCTTTATTGGCTTATTCCCAACAAAAATAGTAAATTGCATTAAGATGTCACAAAAAAACAGCTTCAGAACAAGATAAAAAATCATAGTTATTTGAGGTGGTTTTACTAAAATATTTATTTAAATTTATTTAAATTGTCCAAAAACTAGTACAAGTTAAAAATGATCAATATTTAGGGTGGTTTTGCTAAAATATTTATTTATATTATTTTAGGCGAGCGGTTTACCCCTTAAATGACGCTTAGAAACGAAATGTACCGACTACAATTGCATTTTTTAAAATTTTATCAAGTTGACCGGAAATTGTTATTAACAAATAACTTATAACAAAAAAACAATTTCCCGAAATGCTTCTAGTAAATTTTTTTAAATGTATTTAATCGAAGTAAATACTTTTTTTCTTGGGTATTTTTCAAAAATGCATATTATTCGAAATATTTGGTTCCATGTTTTGAGCAAGACAGAATCCATTTATCCTTGTCAAAATATTCTTACTTATACTTGAAGGTTTAAAGGTTATAAGGATTTTTATAGAATTGTAATTCATTTGGCATTTTTCGAAAAATTACTAAGATAGCAAAAGTATTTATTTCGATGAGATATGCTTAAAAATGTTTTTCGAAGCGATTCGGGAAAGTTCAAAATCATAGTTATTCCGAGTGGTTTTCTTCACGAGATTTTCGCATGTTTACGAAACCGTTGAAGTATGAGAAGCTCATGAGACGTCTTTTGGTAATGCGATTCTGTTAATTCGACTCTCCTTTTGAATCTTGGGCCCCGATTTCCATTTCCGACTCTATGTCCAATTTGTAGTTAAATGTTTAATGGCATATTGCTTTTTCTGGGGAATCATGGCGACATTTAATACAGTAGTTTCTTATTGCCTTCGGTGTCCATATAGCGTTAACCATTCATTTGTATATCCATCTTTGTAGCCGGCTTCTCAACCCCAGAACAAAAGAGTGCCCAGTAAGAGAAGGTAAATTAGTCGGTAAATTCTTATAGGATTGTCATACATAATAAGGCTTAAGCAACCTAATAGACATCATCATCATTAATGGCGTTACAACTCTTTATCAGTTTTTGTCGTTACCATTTTCTTAAATTTTTATCGGTCCTGTGCCACTATATCCCACTGTCTTACTCCCATTTTCTGCAGATCATCTTTAACTGTATGTTTCCACCATTCTGTTACACTATCTCCGCAAGAACTATTTGGCAAAATCGAAGGATTTAAAGTTTCCACATTAGCGATTTATTCACCTCTTTTTTTGTTAGCGTTCATATTTAGTATATATTAACCCACTAGACAGGAGTCTGAAACTTCTCTGACCCAAAATTAGACTTAAACTATAGTTTAACTGCGGAAGATGGTTAGAAAAAGAACTGTTAGTGGCTAAATGGGATATTATGCTCATATTCTTTAAATCAGGGGAGTCATCAAACTTGTCAAAAGCTAATAGGGACAAATAAAGAATGCTTAACTTATGGTGGGCGGGAAAAAAAATCAATGTTCATAGAAATAAATATATGTTTTAATAGTACAGTGTAATAAACATACACATAGTTAGACTCTTGTTTACGTACTGATCCTTGGCCGAGACTACTTTCAAAATTGACCGAACGTGAGCGGTATTAATACAGTTTCGGATAGGAGGTCTCCATTCGTAAAAGAAAATAATTGCTCGCACTGATAAGTACTTGCAAACATGGAAATAATTTCGTATGCAAATTTTCGAGTATTTTAGAATCTTGCCGGTAAATACTTGTAAGATTCAAGCTCAACCACTTGGTGTGGCTTCAAATGAATTTTGCCTTCAAATTTGAGTAACGCTAAATCACAATCTCTTGTATTTGCATCCTACTGGGTACTGTGTTTATATTTATTGAGAAAATCAAAGAAATCAAACAAAATTTGTCTTTCCAATAATTATAATCTTTAAACCTCTAAAATTGTTTCAAGTTTTGTTCAAAGATTTGAATTTTTTTTCTGCGGATTTTTGATACGATTTAGTATCACCTAAACTAGATTTGTTCTTATTTGCACGTTAAGAAGTGTTTGAGATCTTCATTTTCGGTTGATTTTTCCAAAGGAATCATTTACATTTGAATGCTTTATTTATACCAAGCACGTTCGTAATGATCTGATCCTTGCTTTGGAACAATAAATTTAAATTGAATAAGTGTTTGGTTATATCAACCATAAAAGATAAATCGTGCTACCATATTTAATCAAAGAACAAGCTTGTATCTCGATTTTTAGTTTGTACAAACTCTTTCATATTTCTTAATACATATTTCTTCTTTGAAATCCCAGAATTATTTGAGAACCTTGAAGAAAGATAACCAACGTACCTCGCTATGGTATGATAAACCTGAATTTCCGTTGATTTAAGCCTCTAGATCTTATAAAATTTATAAATTTTTTAAATATGACAAAACATTCTCCATTTTGATCACTTTCGTGCATAGTGTTTCTTGATTTTTAATGCAATACGGATGATAATTTTTGGACCATGAATTTTACTAAGCTTTTGTTGTAGTAATACTACGAAGCCCTTGTTTTTTCCGGTCATGGAAGGAGCTTCAACTGTCTTTTTGCAGAAGTTGAAAAACACTATTAAATATAGCATGTCCTGTAGTAGTACCATTCATCTGTATTAGCTTCAATAATTACTCAAAAATGGTTAAATCCTTTTCGCAAGCACAAATAAACACAGCTTATTGAGCTATGTCACCAACGTCCATAGTTTCATCATAGACGACGAAATAATTTTAAAAACTAGATGATTTTGCTTTGATCTGATCACTTAAATTGGCAGCCAAGTCGGTAATTCCTTCTGGAAGTGTATTTTGAGATAAAGAAATTATTTGAAAAGCCTTCGAATTTTCAGGACAAACAATTTCTGCAACTTTAATTAGACTAACTTGCATTTTCATTTACTTAAAATACTTATATATATATATATATATATATATATATATATATATATATATATATATATATATATATATATATATATTGTCAGCATCCAAAACATCCTTACAAACCCTTAATTCAGTGCATAATACTGCTATCCGCCTCTGTTTAGGAGCTTTTCGTAGCAGTCCAGCTGAGAGCCTCTACCGCGAAGCCAACGAACCCCCTCTTTGGCTTAGGAGCCAATATCTCCTCCTTTCTTATGCTGCCTTTACTTCAGCTAACCTTTCTAATCCAGTACAAACACTGCTGACATTACCCAACTATACTAGTACTCACCCTCCTGCTCCACGCATACACACTATCGCCCTCCTACTTCCAACTTTAATACCACATATAAATTTATCCCTAACTAACCCTCTCCCGATCCCGCAGAATTCTCCTTGGACCAAAACTTTATCGAAATTTAATGTGTCACTTACAAAGTTTAGTAAGGCAGAAACCAACCAGGATTTGATTAGGAAATCCTTACTAGAAATTCTTAATTTTAAGAAATTCGATCGGGTACTCTACACTGACGCATCAAAGAGCGAAACGGGGGTTGGTTGTGCGGTTACCACTACGGAAACAGTCGTTAGTTCATGTCAAATACCTGACACATGCAGCGTTCACACTGGTGAACTGTATGCTATTTACCAAGCCTTCAAACTCTGTACAGCACCCAATCAACATATTGCCATCTGTACAGACTCCTTTGCCTCTATCCAGTCCATCAATAATCTATTTACTAATCACCCTCTTGTAGAAAAAATCCATGACATTTACCAAAATATTATCATCCACGACATCCATATCACTATCATATGGATTCCCTCCCACATCGGGATTATGGGTAACGACAACGCCGATCGCTTTGCCAAAGAAACTGCTGTATCCAATTGTACACCACGCAATATACAAATTGCCAGTGACCTAAAAACTAATATAAAGAAACTCGTACGAAATTACTGGCAGAATCATTGGAAACAATCCAGTACATTTTTACACCACATAGATCAGACGATTGAGCGGTTCGTTATCCCTGGTATAACTAGAAATGAGATGGTTGTTGCTAGAAGATTGCGTATCGGTCACACCAGATTTACACATGGTCACCTAATGAATTCTACACCTAAGCCAATCTGCCACTATTGCCAATCTCCACTAAGCGTTCTACACATCCTTGTGGACTGCCCTCATTACAATAAACGACGCCAAGAACTAGGCATGAAGGACGACATCACAGATATATTATCGAACCAGAGCCAAGTCATCACAGCTATCCAGTTCCTGAAGCTAGAAAAAAAAGCTCAATTCCCACTTTATCTGGAAAATTCGATGTTCATCGGCGATTTTGCGCTTGATTACCGCTTGGCTTCGATATAGACATTGGTTGGTACTAATTTCGATTCTAATTCACATTTCTATTTTATTTTTACTTTGTTCATCTCGGGCCACATGCTACCTACGTGCCGCGAGTTTTGCACCCCTGATTTAGATGATGAGAAGGATGCACTAGTATTATATCCTTATCCAGATAAGGTACCTGATTGACATATCTGTAATTAAAAAGATTGGAAAGTGCAACTAAAATAATATCACAATAATCACTAAATTTTTGGCGTTATAGTATATATTACACAACACTTTTGTGACTTAGAAATTAGTGAAGAGCGGATTTTACTACGGCCAGGATATTTTATTATGGATTTTTTACATATGTTCGTCCACAATCAAGAAAAAATATTTCAATCTTAGCATGGTGAACCAAGTTAAATAATTTTTAACAAAGATTTATGTTTTCAGGTATCATGGATCAGACACAGAGACATTCATATCCTCACAGTATCTAGCTACACCTACACCAGCGATCAGCGTTTTCAAGCAAATCACCATCCTGAAACGGACGACTGGACTTTACAGATCAAATGGGCTCAAAAGAGAGATGCTGGCACTTATGAATGCCAGATTAGTACTCAACCAGTAAAAAGTTATTTCGTCGTCTTAAATGTAGTCGGTAAGTTGTTTTCTATTTTATTAAAAATTGTCGTGAAGCTATTTCTTACTCAATTTTACAAACAAAACTAATCTGATTTAGTCTAATGTAAAAATATTATTATGCTCAATTTCACATTGCACACATCGTCTGCAGCCATTAGATGTAGGTTTTATGAAGCCACTGAGTACTTACTGTAGTAATAATGTGAAAAAATGGTTAAAAGCCACCCAGATTGTGTGATGACTCAATTCCAAACGGCAACACTATTCGGACTGGCAATTGTAGCTACAGGCACAATGAAAACTGCGATAAATGCATATAGAGCAACAGGAATCTGGCCTATAGATCAAAATATTTTTACCAATGTAGATTTCATGCTGATAGAAGCTGCTGATAGCTGATAGAATTCAGCTGTACCAGCTGAAACTAGAAATAATCCGGAAGGCAATACATGCTCTAAAACTTGTCTGCTAGCATCCAACGATTCGCAAAATTATTCTCAAGTAATTCAGTTTACTGTTTACTATACCAAGAAATAACAAATGCAGAAGTAACTATGGCCATTAAGCGAATTAAAGATGCAAAATCGCCAGGACCTGATAAAGTACATGGTGAAATCTTAAAGCTATTAGAGGCACACCAAATCACGGCTCTTACAAAGCTATTCAACAGCATATATGAGACTGGCCACCTACCAAAAGATTGGCTACTATCAATATTCAATTCACTTTCCAAAACCGCCAGGAAATGTGAAGAAAATAGATTAATTAGTTTGATGAGCCTTGTCCTTAAAATACTCTTTACTGTCATTTACTCGAGAATATACGCCAAATTAGAAGAACACCCAAGTGAAGTTCAATGAATATATGCAGCAAATGCTCAATCACTTAACTGAAGAAAAAAAAGAAGTAGAAGGTAAATGCAGTGATAGCATGCTATTTTTGTTAAATTTCAGCCATTTAAGGACTGATTTTGAAGAAAAAAAAGAAGCAGAAGGTAAATGCAGTGATAGCCTTCTATTTTTGTTAAGTTTCAGCCATTTAAGGACTGATTTTGAAGAAAAAAAAGAAGCAGAAGGTAAATGCAGTGATAGCCTGCTATTTTTGTTAAGTTCCAGCCATTTAAGGACTGGTTTTGAAGAGAAAAAAAGAAGCAGAAGGTAAATGCAGTGACAGCCTACTATTTTTGTTAAGTTTCAGCCATTTAAGGACTGATTTTGAAGAAAAAAAAGAAGCAGAAGGTAAATGCAGTGATAGCCTTCTATTTTTGTTAAGTTTCAGCCATTTAAGGACTGATTTTGAAGAAAAAAAAGAAGCAGAAGGTAAATGCAGTGATAGCCTGCTATTTTTGTTAAGTTCCAGCCATTTAAGGACTGGTTTTGAAGAGAAAAAAAGAAGCAGAAGGTAAATGCAGTGACAGCCTACTATTTTTGTTAAGTTTCAGCCATTTAAGGACTGATTTTGAAGAAAAAAAAGAAGCAGAAAGTAAATGCAGTGATAGCCTGCTATTTTTGTTAAGTTTCAGCCATTTAAGGACTGGTTTTGGATAGACATTACCTTTTTGGCCTCATTCATTTTTCTGAGGTATAGGAGTTTGATGTATTAATAAATATTGTTTTGCTAATTTTTTTAATTAGGATTTTATACAATACTTTATCAAATTCTATATCTACATCCAATATTAAAGTAGAACAGATCTTCCATTATGATGATATGCCTAATTCGTTCTTGGATTCGTTATTTCTGTTTTTAAATTTGAAAATAAATTACGTAAATCGACATGAACTATTGAAAATATTTAATACAACCAAAACAACTAAAATTGTAGCAGCAGAAACTACTAAATAAAATAGTTCGACACAAAAATCGACATAAACCTGTCTGGGTAAACAGAGAGAAAAATTGGCCGTTGAGCTTCAGATTTAATGATACAATTTATTTTTGATATTTTATACAACACTTTGTGTTGTGATTTAAAGAGGATATAAAAGAAAAATATATTTCGAATCAGCGATCAAAGACATAACATATTGGGAAACTGTGAGTCGAATTAGAAATTTTCGGAAATACGTCGCAACATCTTTCTACGTTATTCATTTCTTTTTATAAGAGTATGTGAATGTCTTAGTCCCATAGTATTTAAGAATAGTAATAGCAAATGACCATATTTGTTATCATAGTTTGACACCAATTAAACTATTGTTACATACAACTTAAAAACAATTTCCAAATAAAGATCTGACATTTTTAACAAGATCAAATATTATATATATATATATATATATATATATATATATATATATTAAGTTGTTCTATATTTAGTTCGCTATAAACCAGCACAATGAGGAGGTGTATGAGAAATGACGGGCCTAGTATCGAATAATAGTTAAATAGTATTTACGTTAGTTATTAGTAAATACTTCTATTGGCTAAAAATACAGTTTCAAAAATAAAATATAACAGGTTACTTACACTTTTACACTTAGAAAACCTGGCGTCACCTGGCATCTGAGTGGAATATGCTGGGCATTCTAATGGATAGAGACATTGGATGGGTCTGAAAAACTGTCCTCTTTCTGTAGCGTTTATAACTAGTCGAATCTAAATAATCCTTACCATGAAGAATATCGATTACATCACCAATAAGCCAATTGTCTTGGTGATTGAGATTCCTCTTAACT
Organism: Diabrotica undecimpunctata; assembly: GCF_040954645.1. Taxonomy (NCBI): domain Eukaryota; kingdom Metazoa; phylum Arthropoda; class Insecta; order Coleoptera; family Chrysomelidae; genus Diabrotica; species Diabrotica undecimpunctata. The sequence goes on from NC_092813.1 coordinate 7,345,911, forward strand.
GACCGAGATACTCACTTTGAAATCTTCACCTAAGATGCTTCAATAATTTTTGTATATGCAAAGCTTTTCTGGATAAAGTTCTCTCATCTACTGCATCATAATCAGGAATATCATCCTCTGCCTAACCTCTAAAAAACATCTGTGGTGTTATAGTTACCAATTAATTAGCATCTGTTGAAGGTCAGGTCAGTGGTCGAGAATTTATAACAGATTCTCAATCACATTTGACAGTTAATAGACTCAATAATCAAACGACACATGATCCAATATATAGTTACTTCAATATGCCTATAAGCCGTTTCCAAAAATAATTTCCCGTCTGCCAATAAATAATCTGCCAATTTTTTTATTGATTGAAATAATTTCAAACAAAGCTAAAGCCGTTATTGAGAAAACTAAGTAAATACAGTGTTTCAATTCATTATGTTTAAATTCTTTGCTTTTTTTACAGTACCGACAGCTCAGATTCTAGGAGGACCAGATTTACATGTCGATAAAGGTAGTACCATCAACCTAACCTGCTTCATAAGATTTAGTCCTGAGCCACCAGCCTATATCTTTTGGTATCATCACGACAATGTAAGTACAAATGTTGGATATTTAACGATTAAAATTATAGTTTTAGAATATTGTGACCATTTTACTGAAAATATGGGTTGATTACTACTCGAAATGTCTACCTATTAATAGAGAATAATAATCAATAAGTGTATTTAATCCAGTTATCTCTCTCTCTCTTTCAGTTTGGAGGGGAGATCTAATAAACACGTCACTTGTGTGATTACTTTTTTAATCTTCTCGAAGGCGCTATTTTAGCGTATTGTTTCGTGTAATAAACCTGTACGGACTATTTTGATCTTCTCTCTCTTTAAAAGTTTTGGTGGCAAAATTTCTACTTCGTATAAAAATTACAATTTTTTACATTTTTTGATAATTTTTTTAAGCAGACTTTCACCGATATTACCTTGGATCACTAAATTAATAGTTTGAACAAATCAAGGAAGCCTTACTTAGATATTTCATTGTCTATATTCCACTCAAAAAGCAGCCCTGGAAACTGACCCCTGTGGCACCACAGCCGTGATATCCATAATCACACCCCTCTCAACTCAGGATCCTTCTCTCAGATAGATAGTCCGAGACCAGGTTCCTTCAGTAACCAGGAAAGTTTCCATCCTCAACCACTTTTCATAACTGTTCCCCATTGCAATGAATTGAAGACGTTCCTAACGTCTAGCAGAAGTAAAGCGGTCCATTTTTGGTTGCGGGTCTCCATATTCAACACTCTGTGCACTCCCAACAGTGCATCAGCGGTGATAACATTATTACTGCCCGGAGGATAAGCCTCTATACCTTTCAATCGCTTCATCGATTCTCCCGCTCAGCATTCTCTGGAACAGTTTACACATACAAGGAAAGAGGCAAATAGGTCGATATTTTTCCTCTCCTTTATGCAGGAGTATAGGTTTTGATGTTTTCCAGTTTGCGGGAAAGATCTGTCCAATGAGGACAGCGTTTACATTACCCAAAAGCCACGCCAGCTCCAATAGGTCCAGACGTTAATTGCCTTAGGCTTTATCCCATCTAGGTATGGGGTCTTGCAGGTTTTAAGGGCCCCTAACGCTTCAGCGAGTTCGTCTAAGAAGAAGGGTTCAGCTTGCTAAGCAGACGTATCCCTACGTATTTCATACCATTCGCCAGACGCCTAACTCCCGTGTTACCTTCCAGCTCGTCGCACGTCTCCAGCATTATTTTTTCTAGAGTGAATTAGCCTATTTAGTACCCTCTCCTACGCATGATATTCATTTTCCATTCGCAGCACCTCATCAGCATTTACTCTACGTCTCCTTGCACGCTGTACCCTGCAACGTAGAGTGTACCCACATTCTGACCTAGAATTCGCAATCTCTGCATTCAACCAGTAAGGCATTATTCTTTCCCTTTGTGGGTCTACCTTACTGGCCCTCATAGCACCTTTTATAACTTGTTCTAGCCCTATATTCTAACTATGTTCTGATCCTATATTCGGCAATATTAAAGCTTTTACCTCAAAAATTTGTTTTGATATTATTTGGAGTGTAAACTGATATAATATAGAGATTAGTGTTTTCCTCAGTGAAGGTGGTTTTTAGGATTCTGTGGCCAATATATTCGACATCTTTTATGCCGTTTTCAAATATCTCTTATAGTAAAAGACTCCTGAGCTTGCATAAATTTTTTGTCCTTTCCGCTGTAAGTGAGGGAGACATTTTGGTAGTTTAATGTTCAGTAAAATACCTTTTTAGACTTTTAAGACTGCTTTTTTATTCTAACCCAGTCGGAGGGGCATACAGATACACCACAATCAGCGCTCCCCCATCATATCCTGCAATCAGCTATAAACAACTAGTAATCTTATTTGTTTAACAGGTTATCAGCTATGATTCCAGCCGTGGTGGAGTAACCGTGATCACCGAAAAAGGCGATGTGACTACAAGTTTCTTACTAATCCAGAATGCTGATATATCGGATTCTGGAAAATATTCCTGCAGCCCTTCAAATGCTGACGTCGCAAGTATACGAGTATTTGTATTAAATGGTAAGTTTTTAATTTTCTCACATTAAATATTTTTAACAAAATTCTTACTTATTTCACAACACAACAGTATCATTGAAAAATAAACTACAGAAAATGGTCCGAATATGGACCTTCTTTTTTGCTTTATTGGATAACATCAATTTTTTACCAATTTCTTTATATTTTTGTGCAGACCTTCTAGAAAACTTGCACAAAACATGCACTATGTGTCTTTGTTTTCTGGTATGTTACCTATTTTTTCTCAATCATCGTCTTCGTCAGCTGGAACAAAATCTTCATCTTCTTCTGAATTGCTTTCAAGTTTCTTCTATTTTTTCCAGACTTTTTGTTTGCTAATTTAGAAGTACCAACGACCTTCCTTTCTCCTTTTCCTTTTTCTGCTGCTTTTGTAGCTGCTTTTTCCAATGGAAATCTCTAACTCTTGTTTTTGATCTTTCTGCTTCGGATGGCTGTTTTCGTTTTAATAGCTCTCAAAGGTGTATGGTGTAAACCTTCTTTTTAGTAGCTGGCAGTTTGTTTCCATTTTGCGCCATCCTGTTGCTCTCATTTGCGGTCTCCCATTTTTTGTTTGTGGTTCTACGACTACAATACCCTGCATAAGTACCTTAGTCCATATCTTACGTGTTTGCCGTAAAGTAGGGGTTCGCAACCGCTGGTGCGCGTATGACTGGTGGTCGTACTCTACTTTTACTTCTTTCAAGAAAGAAAATAAATGTATGACAAGCTTTGTCACTACTGATACTAACTTAATAACCGAGTCCTACCTTGCTAATTCAGGATTGTAAAAGATGAAAAGCCTCGTACAATAAATGAGACTCTTCTACTACCGTCCGTTGTAGATAAGGTTATAGATGTGTTAGGAGAAAAATAAGTCAGAGAAATTTAAAAAGTACATGGCGCAGCTAGTTGTATTTGTATGATTTTATTATCATGAATAAGTTGTGGTTTTTGTTCTGCAGACCACTTAAATCATTCACTACAGCGGAACTCATTTTTAACCTGATTGATAAGTATGTGCTCAAAATAGGCATTCCTTGAACAAAGTGTATGGGTTTAGACATAGATGGAGCAAAATCTATGTCAGGAAAAATGATGAGAGTAGCAGCAAAAGTATATAAAGTTGCTCTTGAACACCAAAGTGCACAAGTTTTACCAGATGCTGTGAAAGTTATTTTCATAAAGTCCATGGGCTTTAATTTAAAATTATTTTCCTTGATGTATGATATGGAGGCAGGTTCAAAACTCCTCTCTTGCACACAGACGTCAGATGGTTATCTGGTGTGAAAATTTTTACTATTCTCTTGGAAATCAGGTCAGAAGTTTTAATGCTTTTAACTGAAAAAAATAGTGTCATACTTATTCTGCGATGAAAAATGATTGTCAAGATTGGAATATCTAGCTGACTTTTTGATAGACACAACACACTGAACATGAGTCTTTAGGGAGCAAATACCCTTCACAGCCAATGACAAAGTAACTCTTTCAAGAAAAATTCGGTCATTTTATGTTCACAAATACTTGAGAAGATTGTCTCAGAATTTCCTACATTGTCATGATTTTTTAATGAAAGTGACATGACCCTAAAGGCAGATGTTTATATCATTATGTACTTGGAATGTCTTCAAGAAAATGTGGTTAATTTTTAATTTTTCTCACTTTTCCCTTAAAGTCTCCAATAATGTATACTGGCCCCATTTATGTAATTTTCTTCAAGATATTTTCTATCTTATTGCAAATGTCGTCAATGTCTTCATCTGAGGTATCTGTCGTGAGAATGAATACTAAAATAACATCGAAATTTTGTTGTTATTTTTATTGTTTCATACGGCCTGATATATTTCGATATTTATTAGTATGGCTACTCTACTAGATCCAGTGTTATCAGATGCTGATAGTTAAATAGAGTGGTTTTTTGTTTTAAAATATCCTTGATCTCTCGAGTGTGTTTCCCTTCTACATGAAGTTTTACAGTTTGGAGAAGATCTGTGACATTCCTTGTCCCTATATTTATTGATTTTCTGCTTTGAAGCTTCTGTGTTTCGCTTTCTTTTCCAAACGCACATTTCGCACGAGCGACCTGGTTGCTGGCGCACTCCCTCCTCTATTCTTTTTGTTTTACGGTATTAGTTTGGAGTGTACTTTTGGGAAAATAATCAAGTAGTTCTCCTTGCCTGCCTGATCTTAGTGTCACAGCTAGTCGAATCATATTATGGTATTTCATGTACGTATCTGTTATCAAGCCAACAGCAAAAATCATTCCATTGTAGCCTTGAATCAGTATCGACATACCATATGCCAGCGGGTACTTACTTGGATATAACTTCTCCGCACCTCTCCTATATATCAGGACCATTCTCTATCAGCCATTGGAATCATCATTCTAAAAATAAGCTTCAAGATGTAGTGTACAACATATATCCAGTGTGTCAAAATTACAGTATGAGAATAGATACAAAAAATGCAATATTAATTGTTAAAACTACATACTAAATTATTACCAGCGTGTATACAAATCACTACCTAATGTATTTTTCTTCTAGGTGAAATGCCAGCTGCAATGCAAACAGGTTCAGATGGATTGTCCAATAGCTCATTCAACATTTTCGCCCTCATAATAGTTTCTTACTTATACACATCCTACTATTTTAGCAACCTTGACCTAAACCAAGCGACGTGGAGGTAGCTATATTTTGGAAGTACGAATTTGTAAACTATTTGGTAGTGGTCTAAGTGTTAGTTAAGTCATTGTTAATGTCATCTATTTTTTTGGAATGTCTCTTAGGAAATAAAATAATATTACTGGGTATATTTTAGTGGGGATTCTTGTTAACAGGGTAAACGTTTTTGTACGTAAATACATTTGACTAATTTTAAAATATTCTTATTTAAGATTATAAATTGATCATTAAGAGAATGATTATGATCTAGAAGGTAAAGTGTAGAATCGCAGAATCGGGTTTTCTATTATTTAAAGCTTATGTTCTGTTATACGTTTGAAAGATTCTACCAGTTTGACCGATGTAATTTTTTGAGCAGTCACCTGTAAGTTTGTATTACTGTGTAAGTGCTTTTTCTTTTTAATCTTGTTGTTATTGTTTGTACATATATCTCTACAGGGTGTCACAAAATTATTGGTCATAAATTATACAACAATTTATGACCAATCTTTAACACGATAAGATACCAGTAATGTACACTACCAATACAATCTACAAAATATCGTGTACCATACATTTATATTGTATATTTAACAATATTTTACTTCATAGATGATGTATTAAGAATATTTTAGAAATACTCATTTTGCTGTATAAACAACTACATTTTGTTGTTGAGGGACCTTCTGTACGAAAGTTTTGTATGTCATTGTATCGAAATTTCTATCGATAATTTTCAGTGAAATCTATGTATCAACTTAAAGTATGTGATGAACTCAAATTAATATGTAATAAATGTTAATTGTTAATATTTAAGATATTTATATATAAGTACATGTATATACACTCAGATACACTCAAACGCAACGTAGAAATTTAAAGTATTTTAATTTTTTTATTTTTAGCCCTGTTTTGATGGTTTTTTAGCACACTGTGTATACATTTATCAATTTTAATTTGGTATAGTCAGTTTTTTGATAAAACTTTATATTTGACTTATTGTACGGGGATAATTAAAACGTGGTTTTATTATCCTAACTTTGCAACATCCTGTGGCATAATTTCGTTTGCGAATTTTCGTAAAACATTATTTTTCGGTTGCAACCATGTCTCCTAAGTATTATGTTTTTTTGTTTCATGTCAAAATCTGCCTTGGTTCGTTTTTTAGAGCCAAATGAATTTGCCATCCACAATTTAGGACTTTTTTAACTATGATTATTTTGTAATACGACGAGGTGGCTTTGGTGACATTATGTCATATTGACATTTACGTTTTGTTTACCTATGATTGATCAGGTTCTTAGTGTTGAAGATTGTGTGAAAGCCGTGGCTCTGGTTGAAGATGGGCGAAATTATGAATATGTGGCTAGAGTACTACACACTCATGGCTCTACCATCCAAAGGGTAGTGGAACGTTTTATACGAACTGAAACAAACAAAAAGCGGGAAGTGGCAGGAAGCGCAAAACTACCGCATTAGATGATCGTTTGATACGAGTCAACGCTTTGTGGGATCGTCATTTAACAGCGGAGCAAACAGGAAATCAGCTTCAAGAGGTTCGAGGCAATAATGTAAGTGTATTTACAATTCGTCGAAGATTACATGAATTTTTTTTGCAAATTTGCAGACCAGCAATTGGGTCCAAATTACTTCCACGGCACAGAGTGGCTAGACTACAATTTTCCGAGGAACATTTACATTGGAATTTAGGACAATGGAGTTATGTTTTTTTTATGTATGAGTCGAGATACTGTCTTCACTCATCAGATGGGAAAGAACGAGTATGGCGTCAAACTGGAGAAAAATTTGCGGAGTGCGGTTTCAGTCCCCGCGTTAGCCATGGAGGGGGTTCGGTGATGGTATGGGCAGGAATCTCCCGAGATTCACACACTGAATTAATATTTATTGAGGGTTCGTTGACTGCACACCGGTATATTTAGGAAATTTTAGCAAAACACGTAGTACCCTTTTCTCAGTATATAGGCGATGATTTTCTATTAATGCGCGACCCCACTCTACAATGTGTGTCCCGCAATATTTAGACGAAGTTGGTATAAATAAAATGAACTGGAAAGCATGTTCGCCAGATCTGAACCCAATAGAGCACGTTTGGACATGCTTAGTAGAAATATTAGAGGTCGCGAAGTCACACTAGCCTCAATCAACGAACTTCGCTTGGCTCTAGAAGAGGAATGGCAAAACATCCAGTAAGATGATATTCGCAACCTTATAGACAGCATGAGCTGACGTGTGTGGGCAGTTATAGAGGCTAGAGGAGCCCATACAAAAGTATTAAGTTATTTTTTAGTAGTTTTCTTTGTTATTTGCGTACTTAGGTTAGGTTACATTTAAGTTATTTTTTTTATGTTTTGTTATTGTTATCATTGTTCATTAAAACCAAAAGATCATGTCGTTGCTTTTAATCATTATTTAAATACAGTGCTTCTGGGACGTCGATATGACATTTCTTCGATATCAGTCACCAAAGCCCCCATCGTGGTATTACAAATTAATACAAAAGATAATGGTAATAAGAGGAAACGTTGTAAATTGTGGGTTGCAAAGTCATTTCGCTCCTAAAAATGAACCAATCCATATTTTTACATGAAATAAAAAACATAATACTTAAAAGACATGATTGCAACTGAAAAACAAGGTTTTATGAAAATCAGCTAACGGAATTATTCCACACGATGTTTCAAAGTTCGGATAAAAAACCACCTTTCTATTAACCCTGTATAATAAGTCAAATAAAAAATTTTATTAAAAAACTCACTATACTAAATTAAAATTTATAAAATTTTACACAGTGCGCTAAAAAAAATCATCAAAATAGGGCTAAAAATGAAAAAACTGAAATACTTTGAATTTGACCAAAATTTTCTCCGTTGCGTTTTTTTTGCATGTGAGTATATATGTAAACATCGGAAAAGTCTAGGGATATTTTTATAACATAATAAAATTAACAAAAATAAATTCGTGTAGTCGTTTAATTTTAATTGAGTTTATGCAGTTGCTCATCCTGTAGTTTTTGTAAGTAAAATAAAACGGCAAAAGTGATAACGAAGACTTGACGTTTCTTACAGGAGAGGAAAAAACTATAGCTTTTATACTGCAGTAGAGATTCTGCTAGTTTCGATTTTTTTCGTGCTATTAAGTTCTTGTTTAGTTAGTGCATTGAAAATATCGTTTTTTAATATGGAAGGACGTCATTTAACTTTGGACGAGATTAATATAGCAGTAGGCATTCTTCAATCTGACATGCGGCAAACTAATGTAGCTGAGCAAGTGGGAGTCTTCCAAGAAGTGTTATAAGTCGATTGTGGTGGTGTTGTTGTGACACTAAAAAATCCAGCCGAAGGTGATTCAGGACGTGAGCGCGCTATAACTACACCTTAAGACCGATTTTTGGTGATAAATGCTAGAAGACAACCAACAATTACAGTACCTGAATTGGTTAGCGAGTTGTAGCGGGCATACCAGGTCACCATAGGCCGTTATACTGTAAGAAATCGTCTCTATGAAGCCGATCTCCACAGTCGAAGGCCATTAAGATGTCTACCTATCTTTAGAGGCAATCGTGCTATAAGATTAGAGTCATGTCAAGAATATCAAAACTAGGATGCAAATGATTGAGCTACAGTTTTATTTTCCGACGAATCTAGATTTAGATTTCATCCAGATTCTCGTCGAGTAAGAATGTGGAGATGCTCTGTAAATGTAGAAAGCTTAAAACATACCCGGTAAGTTTACATATACAGAGGTGATACAATAATGGTATGATATGTAATAATAATCGGTGGCAGAACGGACCTCGTTTTTCCATACCGATTCTTTACAGCTCAGCAGTACCTCTACACCATTCTTTAACCTATAGTTCGTCTGTTTGCTGGTGCTGTTGATCAAACTTCCACCTGATGCATGATAATGCTCGTCCACATATCGCATGCTTAGTGACAGACTGTCTTGTCAACGAAAGTGTTGATGAATTCCACCTACCTGAATTCCACCGACCTACACGGTCGTGTACATTCTTCAACGAAGAATTGTTGCACATATGGACATATGTGTTATATAAGAATGGACAAACCGACCGCAATAGGATATCGACAATATCATTTTGTCTATGAACCACAGAGGAAGAGCCGCAATAAACCAGGGAGGACGCTATACTTTGTGTTCATTTTGATTTTTTTTTATTACGACCATATTTTGTAATGAACTTTTTTTAAATTTTACTTAAAGGCATTCTGACTATTGTTGATATTTCAACAAATTTCGTTGTTTATTTATGCAAAATAATTAAAGAAGAAATTACTTCTCTTTCTAAAAATATCCCTTGACTTTTCCGATGTATATATATATATATATATATATATATATATATATATATATATATATATATATATATATGTATATATATATATATATATATGTGTGTGTGTGTGTGTGTGAAAAAAAAATGTTTGCCTAATTTTCTTTTGGGAATTATGGTCAATAATAAACACTGGTAATAAATGTCACTCAAAATATTCATAATATTACATTTTTTTGACACGTAACATAAATTCAACATTTGACATAAAACATTGTAAAAAGTAAAATGCGCATGATTATATTAAGAAACACGTGTCATATCTGATGAAATTCATGACAGTTGTTGCAGTAATTTGTTGATAAAAACGCTTTCGTTAGATTAGTTTTATTTCGCGTTTTTACTCACTAACTCCAACATCAACGTAGGTGGTTTAGATCTACCTAAAAAAAGACTGGTGACTTCAGTACTAAGAGTACTAGTAAGACTTCAACTATGGGAAAAAGTACAAATGAAAGGCACTCGTATATCTTTAAGCGGACAAAAGTTTATAAGAGTAGACCATTTCAAATATTTAGGATCAATAGTTACAGAAGGAAATAACAACAATGATGAGATAACAGCGAGAATTTCAATTAGAAATAAATCCTTCTACAACCTACCGACTGTTATAAAGTCAAAATTAGTATCTATTAACTTAAAAATATAATATACACAATAGTTGTGAGACTTCAATAGCAGGTTCACTTTGACTAGTGAAAAATAAGGACATCTCCTTAAATGGGAAAAAAAATTTAAGAAAAATATATGGACCTATACAGGAGAATGGTTAATGGCATATAAGAATGAAAGAAAATTTAATAGGCCGACTATCATAAAAGAAATATTAAGTAAACGACTGCATTGGTTGGAACACGTAGAAAGGATGGATGAAAAAATACAAAAACAGATATATAGGCCTAGAAATAGATGAATTGATGGTATTAATCAGGAATCAACAGAACTAGGAATAGGAGAAAAGGAAATACAAGCAAAGGAAAGGAAAACATGGTCAACTATAGTCAAAGAAGCAAAATGACACTGGAATGATCTCCTCAAAGAAGACAAACTAGGAAGTAGCATTAAATATAAAATGTTGGACTTTTTAAGGAGTTATGCGTGCGGCTGTACCATGTAAAACTTCAGAGCCTAGAAACCCCAACGGGCGACCATGGCCCTCCATGATGTGTCAGTGATCACAGATGATGACGATGAAACACTGCAGTGAATACAGAACAATATCATTAATAAATCATGTTCTCAATTTATTCTTGAAAATAATACATAGTCATATAAATAAAAAACTGGAAGAATGTATGGATATGATCTTAATGTGCATGAGCATGATGCGTTACTTTTGAAAAAGCATTTGACAAAGTAAGACATGAAAAATTAGTCAAAATTCTAAAGCCAAAAAACGTACTTATCTCTTATCTCTATGGGTGACGTATGTCACTCAAGCCACAAATGGAGGATAAAAGGTCTATTGATGAATAAAAATAAAATAAATTTTAAACTCGAAAAAAATCTGGTATTTGTTTACAGCTAAAATAATAAAAAACTACACATTTTTTTTAACAACAAAAAAACCTCAATCAAATTTTAGTACCTCCTGTACCTAAACTTGTCGGTTACCTTTTAGAATTCCTGTCCTCACGAAAACTTAATTGGGCTATTGATTATGTTCAAAAAAATAGGGCCAAAAGGAACTGCAACGTTAAAAGGGTTTTATTATTTCATATGGTCAATGGACTCCCTAACATGAAAAAACCGCGGAGTACTACCATTTAAAGGGAAGCGTTTTTGTAATTCTATGCAGTTTTCCTACATACATATCTACACAACAGTTATTCGGAATTAAATTTCTTATCGAAATGTCACCTGTTACAGTCAATAATAATTTTCTTTTACAAAAATACATTCAAAAAATAAAGCAAAAAAAAAACAGGAACACACGAGATGTTTCTTTTTTTGTCCCATAGCTATTTTCTACAGGGGTATAGGTACAGGCATTGCTTTACAGAAAAAAAACTTTTATCCTTCCTCTTTAAAATGATGTTTTGTAAAAGTATTTAGAATTTACAGTATTCTAGATACCATTTTTTAAAATTCCCCACTTACACCATGATTTGGCCATTTTCCTTATTTTTTAAGAAAAACTTACCACTCAAGGGGGTATATAATCAATAGCCTATATATTATGTAACCAATCCCATTTTAAAAAATAGTCTTTACTTTGAAACTTTTTTGCATCCTTTGTAGATACATAATTAAAAAAAGAAAAAGTTTTTGCAAACTTAGTCAATTATATTGTATATATTGGTTGCTAACCAAAATACCCAAAAGCAAATTTAATATATATATATATATATATATATATATATATATATATATATATATTATATGGGATATAGTTAATGTAGTTTATATTGAATGATGTTTAGATACAACGTCAATCACATTTTATACTTGTTACTTTCACTGATGGTAAAACTGAAAGTGTTGTAAGTATATAAATAAGTACTTTCCTCGGGGTTTAATGAAAAAAATACTCTAGTATTAAGATATTTATATATATGAAATCTAACAGGATTCACGCACACAGATACAAAACGTGTTTGTGGTGCTCTAACTGTAGGTTAACGTCTGAAGCTACCACCTGAACTATAAATTTGATAAAAATAGTCGAAAACTCATTTGATTCTTTAATTGATCAATCTTAAACCTAACCTAAAAATTGGAGAGCGAAATAGTCCATTATTATCAAGAAGATAATTATTATTTTAATATTCTAAAGGTGGGTCCACATATGCTCTGAATACCGTCTCGGACCACGTCGCGTTCTTAAATGTGGACGGAGTCATGCAACCGCGTACCGTACCTTGACGCGTCAACGACGTACATCGAAGCGTTGCACTGGCTGTCGGTAAAATGCCTTCGCATCAAAAGAAACGTGAGCGCGATGATATACACCGTGAATATGAATTCATGTCTGGACTTGCTTGCGAATCTTCTATCGAATTTCCAGTATTCCAGTCATTTCAGTCTGTTATTTTGAAGGTGGTTCAAAATTAAGTGTATCAAAATGGAATGGACGGAAGAAAATAGTCCCAAGCCAATGATTCCAATACAATTTCTTCAACTATATTCTCTATAGATATGCCAAGTTTGGACTTGAATTATATCAGGGCTTAACATAATTATAAATTAAATTCGAATAAGAATAAATGAGGCGTATAACTATCTGAATGTTTTCAATCCTTGGAATATAGCTCTACATACTTCCGGAATTATTACACTTATAGATTATTTCGAGATTTTAAAAAGGTATTGTAAACTAGTGAAAGAATCTCCAGTCGCCTAAAAACGGATCGTGACAGCCAACCGTTCTTGAACAGAGAGAGCTTTTCTCCATTTTGTATCTTTTCGACCTACTTTTGGACCCACTAATCTGATCAAAAATTTAAAGTCAGAAGGCGACATCCTTGTGAAATTTTTATATAATCCACTGATCAACTAAAATTTCAAATTAAAAAAATAAGTGATTGTCACCATATTTCTCCCTACTTTTATACATTTGTGTTCGCCACCACCTTTTACGAGTATTTTTTGTAATTAGAGTGTTCCTTATATTAACTGATGCATAAGAAGTAGGCTACTGCTGCAATCTCTACCTTGTAGATGCGGATTCAACTCAATTACTGATGGAACGCCAAAATGTTTGGTACGAAGTACGGAACGGTGTTCGATTCGTTACTTATTTCAATGTCCCCTGTAACAACGTCGCAAACTTCTGTTGATCGCGTCGATGTACATGTTCGAGACGGTATTCCGAGCATATGTGGACTCACCTTAACACACATGTTTACGTTTCTCTGAACACTATGTGAACGATACGTTGATTGGTTAATAGAAATTAAAATATGAAATATTGCAAATTAATTGCAATTACCACATGTTTTTTGACATCGACTACCGCCAATCGGCAAGTTACAACAAGATATGTATGTAATATATAGATTAAACGTACCTCGAAAATAAATTGACCAATTGAATCTTACTAAGTCTCATTCGATTTGTAATTAAAAGGGTTAAAATATAATTAATTTTGCATAAAAAAGAATGTTCACAAAAGTTATTTAAAAAAAATGGAGTAAAATTGACATTTTTGGACTTTCAATCGTTAATTTTGCATAAACTATTGAGTCAAATTTAATGGAACATAACTCAAATTAAAGCTTTTTATATTCACTTTCATGTTGTACTCATTTTGCATAAAAATGTGGATTTGATAGAATAAAAATAAAAATAATAAAAACATGGTTTTTTGCACCTTAAAAGTGCCATAAAAAAATTATAACCAACAGTTGCAAACACTTGAAGGTTACTCCAGGCATTGGCCTTCATAACGCTGTTCTGGTTTCAAAAAATCACTAATTAATGCATGTTTTTTCTCTACAGCTTGGGCTAAAATAGTAACAGTTACATTTATTATCATGTATAATATTTATTAAGTATATGCCCTGACTAATACAGATACTGACAAAGTTAAGTAGATAAAATTGATGGTGGCAGCTTCTGGCTGATCTAATATCTAACAAATTGGATCTAAAAACTTTTATGATTGTACAAATTTTATTAAGGCTTCGCAGTGGAAGGTAAATAAGAGGATATCGGATATAGGGTGGACATAAGAGCAGTTCGGATACAAGAAAACACCTGCCGGAGTATGTGGCATGTGTCTCATTAAATGTTGCACCTGCTGTTTTGTGCATAATTAATGTCGCACCTGTTTATGTGTACCTGGTTTATTAAATGATGCACCTGTTGTTTGTGCATATAGGGGCTTATTAAATGTCGCAGCTGTTTTTTTTGCATACCTCATTAATTTAGTGTGTGGTTAGCAGGTGCATTGCGTACACCTGTCCTCATTAATTTAAATACAGTGCACCTAATTATGCACACCTGTCCTATTATACTCTCCCATTGGTTATCGGTGGGTACGATATGGAGTATTTAAGAGATAGTAGTTAATTAACGCTCATCAGTTTTGTTTTTACCTTCGAGATGAACCAATGAAAGTGTGGTAAAACCTTTTCACGCGTATACAACCTACGCGTAGTTGTGTGTCAACTTACGTCACAACGACTAACTTGATGACGGTATAGATTATTCTTAAAAGTAAAACTCTTTCCGCATTTATTACACAAATACGAGCTTGAGCGATCGTTGTTGAATTCATTCATATTATGGCGACGTAAGTTGTATACGCGTGAAAAGATTTTACCACACTTGCATTGGTTTATCTCGAAGGTTCTGTATATGTATCTGTAGAGTAGGGAGGGCGAGTTAAGTTCCACAGCATTTAGGCCACAATTGACCCATTGTGCATCCTTCCCACAGAGCTGTTGCCCTTAGCTCATTGTCCATCCTGCCATTTCTAGGAAGGTGGACAAGTCACCAGGAGACATCTCACTTATGTGGGCAGGACTCGCCGAACGCGAGTTCGGCGAGTTCGGCATGCTCTAGAGTTTCGTTTTTTCTCCCTCACACTTTCTACATAGAGGTTTGTCTGCTAGCCTCAGTGTGTGGAGGTGTTTGCTGAGTTGACAATGACCCGTTAAAAAACCAACTGTCAAGCGTAGGTTTTTTCTAGTCATTTCCAAGTACTTCTTTGATGCTGACTATTTAAGGTTACTTAGTGTTACCATGGCAAGTTTACATCCTTGCCCTTCTTCCGATCTTTTTACAGTTTGCACATGGGTGCGACATTTGACAATTTCCGCTATTATTGTAGTTGACCAACCAAAAAAATCCCCAGGTCCTAAGCGTTTTAGGCCTCCCGCCTTTCTAGCCAATTGGTCAGTAATGCGGTTGCCTTTATTCCTATTGTGTCCTTCCACCTCAGGATGATGGTATTACCATCCGAAGCTTGAGTTAGTGACTCGTGACACTCCATTAGTAACCGTGATATGACACGTGGTCTATTCCAGGGTAATAGCGCTTGTCTGCTATCTGTGCAGATTATTATAGTTTTCCCTGCTATACCTTTTTGGGTTATCTCTTTTGCGGGCAGCTATGGAGATACCAGCCAGTTCTGTGTGAACTACACTGGCATTTTTGCCCCTACCCCACTTTATACTTAGGTTGAGTGATCTCGAGTATATCTCGCATCCTGAGCTTTCTTCCATTTTGAAGCCATCGGTGTATATGCAATAGGCATTTGCCACGTTTGTCTCCCTATACTGTCTTGTTTCGATTTCGTAGGGTTTGTTAAAGACAAAATTTGGTTCAATTGAGTCGCGCCTGCCTGTAGCAGTGGTAGCGCATCCAGCTCTTCCTGCCAGAAACTAGTTCTCAATTGTCCCATTCCTACATCAAGGTTTGCACCAGCTGAGCGTAGTCGCATCATTGTCACTAGCGCCACCTCTTTGACATATATATCTAGAGGCGTGATGCCAATGATTAACTCCATTGTAGCAGTTGGTGTTGTTTTCATGGCACCTGTTATATTTATGCAAGCCATCCGCTGAATATGGTTTAGTTTGTTAATCGCTGTTGCCTGTAACGCTTTTGGTACCCAAGCAATGGCTCTGAAGTTAGCATTGGCCTAATGACAGTGTAGACCCAGGCGATCACCCTGGTCGAAAGGCCCCAGGTCGTTCGTCGACACTGCTGTTTGTTTTTGTTCTTTTTCTTAGATATGATCTGATGATTTATCTCTCCGTAATGTGAAAAATTCTTATAATAAAATTATACAAAATGAATTTCAAGATCTGACTTTTTATTCTCGCTTGACACACACAGATATGATACAGATAAATTATTAGTTGCTATTGGCAACCTTGACATTTCCCCTTTTTAATAATTATGCAGCCACTATATTGAACATGCCCCCCACCTTGAAAGGATCGCTTTCAATTTAACAGGTAAGCAAGTAAATGAGGAAATGCATTACATGCAATAAAAAATAAACAAATACATCTTCAATAGTTATTATAAACTTTTAAGTTTAAAAATCAAACAAATGTTCTTTAACTAAGACGCATTAACAGTTCTAGAACTTAAGACGTGATTGCACCTTCACTTTGATCACTAGGAACCGGAAGTGGACAAATGTTTGTAACAGCTCGCTTTATAAGTCCTTTTGAAGTTCTTATGGTAACCACTCGTGTAACTCCATCAGCGCCGGGATGCAAAACTTCTACGCGCCCAAGACACCAGTTTAAAGGAGGTAAATTTCTTTCTTTGATGAGGACGAGTGTGTCAGTCTGAATTTTAGATTGGTTGACTTTCCATTTCTTCCGTTCTTGCAATTCGGAGATGTATTTCAGAGACCAACGTTTCCAAAAAATGATGGCGAAGTTGCTGCAACTGCTGGAATCTAGACAAACTGGTAATGGATGAGTTTGATAGATTTATTTCTGGAACGGAATCCATGGGTCTTCCAATGAGGAAGTGAGCTGGTGTCAAAGGCAAAAGATCAGAAGGGTTAGAAGACAAGGCACTCAAAGGACGAGAATTTAATACTCCTTCAATCTGAGTTAGTAATGTAACAAATCTTTCATAATCTAATTTCGTATCTGTCATAACTCGTTTGAGGTTAGCCTTCACCGATTTGACTCCAGCCTCCCAGAGACCGCCAAAATGAGGAGAATGAGCCGGTATGAACTTCCAATTTATATCAGATTTAGCACACATATCAGGGAATTTATTACCATTGGTTTTCAAAAATTTACCCAATTCCAACAAAGAATTGTTGGCACCCACAAATGTGGTTCCGTTATCACTCATCATCTGACATGGTTTGCCCCTTCTAGCTATAAATCGTTTTATTGCCGCCATAAAGGCTTCGGTGGAAAGATCCGTTACCACCTCTAAATGAATGGCCTTTGTCGATAGGCAAACAAATAAACTAATATAACCTTTATATGAAGAAGCACCCCTATGACGACTAGTTCTGAGGGCAAATGGACCAGCATAATCAACTCCTGTAACAGCAAATGGAAATGAGGGGGTGACTCTTGATTGGGGAAGATCTCCCATGATGGGATTAACTTGATCGGGATTGAAGCGAAAGCAACGCAAGCATTCGCGAACCGTTCTCCTAGCCAATAATTTTCCATGTAAAGGCCAATATTTCTCACGCACGTGAGCTAGGAGATGTTGAGGTCCTGCATGGCACAGCTTGAAATGCTCTTGACGGAAAAATAGAATAGTAAACTTATGATTAGATTGAATTAGAATAGGATGTTTCTTTTGATAAGAAAAGTTTGAATTACTTAATCTACCACCGACCCTGAGTAATCCTTCTGGATCTAAAAAGGGATTAAGTGATAAGATTCTGCTTTTAAAAGAAACTGCATTACCTCTTCTTAAGCACTGAATCTCAGATGAGAAACCTTCAGCTTGTACCAACTTAACTAGAGTAAGGGTAGAATTGTTAATCTCCTGTGTGGTTAAATGCCCCAAAACACGAGTGGCCTTGTTCTTTCGTTGAGAATTGTAGTAGAAACGCAAAGAGTAAGCCACTGACCTTACCAAGGTTGAAAAACTCGAATATTTTTCAAAATCAAATAATGGAGTAGACGAAACTATCATAAATTGGTTGCTAATAGTTTTAAACTCTGGAAGTTTTTCTTTATCAAAAGATACTTGAACTGGCCAAGTTTCAGGAGAATCTAGCAAGAATGACGGGCCGTGCCACCAAAATAAACAAGAGCTTAGAACCTGAGGTTCAATTCCTCGAGAAAGTAAATCAGCAGGGTTACAATCCGTAGGTACATGTCTCCAATTTTCGGGATCTGTGTTGGACTGAATTTCTGAAACACGATTACCAACGAAAGTTTTTAGTACATGTGACGAAGTTTTTATCCAGCCCAAGGTAATGGTTGAGTCAGACCACAGAAAAATCTTATTGAACTGAATATTCAAAGAAGTAGTAACCATTTTAGAAAGACGTGATAAGATCAAAGCTCCGCTAAGTTCCAGGCGAGGTACGCTCAGCTTCTTTACAGGTGCTACTTTGCTTTTAGCACAAAGTAAATTTATAAAAATGTTACCCTTTTTATCAACACTGCGAATATATATGGCTGCGCCATAAGCAACTTCGCTTGCGTCACAGAATCCGTGCATTTCAATAAGAACAGAATTAGGGAGAACTACATTTCTTTGAATTTGCAATTTATTCAACTCATGCAACTGATCTCTGAAAGATAACCACTCAGACTGAATATGCAATGGCACTTCTTCATCCCAGTCTAACTTCTCTAACCAAAGGAGTTGCATAAGGATTTTGACTTTAATGATTGATGGACTTAAGAGACCTAAAGGGTCAAATATTAGAGCAATACCAGAAAGTATTGATCTTTAAGTGATAATTTTGGGAGTAACATTTGAATCAATAGAATAGGACAATGAATCTAAACTAGGGCACCATTGTAACCCAAGTGTCTTTGTGTTTTCATTGGCACCAAAAAGGAAGGGAGTGTCTAATGAAATAGATTCCTGGATGGACTTAAGAAATGAAGGATTACAATTAAGGATTAAGTCCTCTAACGAATCAGAACCAGTTAACAAGTCGTCAACATAGAAGTCTTCAGCTATGATTTTAGAAGCTTGAGGGAATGTATCAGAATGCTCTAATGATAGCTGATAGAGACATCTAGTGGCTAGATAACTACTTGACGTAGAGCCATAAGTAACTGTATTTAATTCATATGAATGAAGAGGATCTTTCGGATGATTTCTCCATAAGATTCTTTGGAGACACCGTTGAGTATCATCAATAAGAATTTGACGGTACATTTTGGCAATGTCCGCAGATGCAACAAATGGATACCTTCTAAATCTCAACAGGATAGATATCAAATCATTCTGCATGACGGGACCTACCATCTGAAGATCGTTGAGCGAATGACCAGATGATGACGGACAGGAACCATCGAACACTACTCTGAGTTTTGTAGTGAGACTGTCCTGCTTCATCACCCCGTGATGAGGAAAGTAATAACTATGTACTGGCAAAGTACAATCAGTAACTCTTGACATGTGGCCTAAAGACAAGTATTCCTCCATAAATGCAACATACTGCTCCTTCATGATAGGATCATTAAGAAGCCTTTTTTCTAAGCTATAGAACCTTCTTTGAGCTATTGATCTGGATTCTCCCAAAGAGTCAACCTGTGACTTAAAAGGAATGGACACAATGAACCGACCATCCAAATTTCTCCTAAAGGTTGATTTGAAGTGCTCCTCGCACAATAACTCTTCTGGAGACTGAAGTTTAGTACCTGAGCACTCCTCAATCTCCCAAAACCTAGAAAGGCAGTCAGTTTCGATATTGTGTGATAATCCACATATGGTAGATTGCTGACTATTCACCCTGGTATTTATTAAAGGACCAGAAATGATCCACCCTAATCTAGTTTTCTGAAGTATGGGTTTTTCAGGACCTAACTTAACCTGACCCACACATAGCAGGTCCCAAAAAATACTAGCACTGATCAGAATATTTACTTCCGAAGGAGTATGAAAATTTGGATCTGATAAACGAATATTTGCAGGTATGGGCAACGAAGATGCATCAATTTGACAAACTGGAAGTTGTCCACATATTTGTGGAATGATTAAACACTCTAGGGGGAAAGAATATATAGATTGTAAAGAGTTAATAACAATATTACATTTGTGATTTATTTTAGAAGAAACATGAGCGATACCCACTACAGAAATGTTAACCTGCTCCCTTGAAATACCCAGCAAATCAACTAAACTTGATGTGATAAAATTAGATTGAGCTCCACTATCTAAAAGAGCTCTACAATTATGAGCAACCCCTAAATGGTCACGAACTTGGACAACAACCGTTGATAGAAGGATTTGTTGATTTTGAGAAGTATTAGAAAGTGTCTGAGGGCTACTCTGAGAAGCAACTACTTGATCATTAAACTGAGACAATGGATTTAGTGGATTTTCAATAAATTTATGGAGAAGAGTATGATGTTTCTGGTTACATTTCTTACATTCGCCATATTTGCACGTAGCTTGTTGATGTCCAGAATGCAGACAATTCAAGCATAATTTAAATCTACGTACTTTATTGATACGGGCAGGAATGTCTAATGAATGAAATTGACTACAGTGAACCAGTTTGTGTTGCTGGTTGCATAAAGGACAAGAAAGAAAAGAAGATTTTGTACTTACAAGAGCCTTAGTACTGTTGTGTCTGAATTTGACATGATTATTGACAGAAGTCCCTTGAATATTGGGTTTATTTAGATTATATCTTTCTAGAGTATCTGCCTTCGTTTTTAGGAAATATATGAGGTCCGAAACTTGACTGACTTTACCATTGTTGGCCTTCTCCCATTCTTTCACAGATTCAGAATCTAATTTTTCCAAAAGAATATATTTGAGAAGGGCATCCCAATGTTCGACTGGTTGTTTTAATGCCTCCAAAGCTCTAAGATTGCTACAAAATGTATCAATTAAATTTCTGATTGAAAATGAACCTTCTTTATTGATTGCCTTTAAATTGAAGATGGCTTTAATATGGTTATGCAACAACAATTCCTTGTTAGAATATCTCTCAACCAAAAGATTCCATGTAACAGTAAAATTAGAAGCAGAGAGAGGTATAGAAGCAATGTCTCTCTCAGCAGAACCTGTTATGCATGCTCTTAAATAATGTAATTTTTGTATTTCAGATATACTATTATTTTTTATAACTAACGAATCAAATAAGTCATGAAAATCTAACCATTCTTCTATGTTGCCACTGAATTTTGGCAATTCAATAGAAGGAAGTTTTATATTGGAGGTTGTATATGTATGATTGGATGCAAAATGTTCACTAGTAGGACTAGATGTACTGGAGGCACTAGCTGAGGTTGTTGTCAACAGTTGTTTTGCCTTAATTATAACTGAATAAAATGATGTTTCGAACGTTTCTCTGTAATTTATTTCTTCCTCAGTTATTGCGTCCAGTAAACTTTCTATTTTTAATTGGGTTTCTTGATATTGAGTATGAATACTATTCGCGTTTTCGATGCGCAATTCAATTTCAGCGCGAGTTGGCTCATTCATCTCACCGTGGGTTGAGTCCCTATCAATGAATTTAATAAATGAGGTTAATCGCGCTTTAAGAGATGCTCTTATCTTTTTTAACGTAGGCAAATCCCCCATTTTAATTCAAATTTAAATGTTTTAACTATTATGTGTCAAAGTAAACTAACAATGAACAATAAATTTCAAGATTGAAGAAGTCTAAGTTAGGAAATTGAAATGAAAGGCAGATAAGTAAGGAACAAAAGCTCACTTCCCTGATTTTTGATGATTCGATGTCCCGTCCAGTGAAATCGTCAGTATGTGTTCAATCGGATTGTATACTTGACTTGAAGCCTGGGGCAAAGGAGCACTCGATGTATTTCTGCGACTGTCTCGTTCAACGTTGTCGGCTGATCTTGTAGATTGTATGGCGTGGAATAGCACAAATATCCGAAGCTCTAAGGACCAATGTTTGTTTTTGTTCTTTTTCTTAGATATGATCTGATGATTTATCTCTCCGTAATGTGAAAAATTCTTATAATAAAATTATACAAAATGAATTTCAAGATCTGACTTTTTATTCTCGCTTGACACACACAGATATGATACAGATAAATTATTAGTTGCTATTGGCAACCTTGACATTTCCCCTTTTTAATAATTATGCAGCCACTATATTGAACAACACTGCTTATAGGCAATATATGCTCTTTTAGCTCTACCATCTAAGTATGAGTTCCATGTTAACTTCCTGTCAAGGGTAATAGCAAGGTACTTCTCCTCGTCAGAAAAATTTAGACTGTAGTTTAGAATCCTTGGGGGTATTAAACCCGTGATTCTTCTTTTCCTGGTAAAGAGGACCATCTCGAAGGTTAAAAACAAAACTGATGTGCTTTAATTAACTACCACCTCTTATATACCCCATATCCCATCCACTGACAACTATGGAAGAGCATAATAGGGCAGGTGTGCATAATTAGGTGCTCTGTATTTAAATTAAAGAGAACAGGCGTACGCAATGCACCTGCTAACCAATTTAATTGTATCTAAAGGTATGCACATAATGACATGTGTGACATTTAATAAGCCCCTATATGCACAAAACAACAGATGCAACATTTAATGAGCCAGGTACATATTGACAGCTGCGACATTTAATAAGCCAAGTGCATAATGACGGGTGCCAGATACTTCGGCAGGTGTTTGCTTGTATCGGAACTGCTCTTATGCCTACCCAATATCCCATTTCCTCTTATTTACCTTATACTCTTCGCAAAAGATTTCTAGTTTTAAGCTTACAGTATTCCATCAGTATTAGTATTTATTACTAATTTAGATTTAAGTATATCATTTTAAAATCTCTTTAGATAATAAATTTTAGTGGGGCAGTGATTGTTGTAAAGTGACGATATGTGATAGAAATGTTTTATATGGACTTGTTTTTATTTAAGTTAGGTACAATTGACACTAGTTATAAAATATTTATAAAACAATAATGGCTTAGTCTAAATGGAAGTGTATAGTGTAATAAAGTATATATTAAATCCTTCTTAGAAGTATTATTTTTAAAATTATCTACCCTCTAAACGTTTTATAATAAATAAATGAATATTTTTGCAATCCAATAGTTCAGGAAAATAGCTAAAATAAGAGGAAATTCTAAAACTGTTATGTTATGGCATTTAAGTTAAATACTGTATTTTAAAAAGAAAAAACAAACCAGGCGACTACTAAAAGGGCACTACACAGTATCTTCATTATTAATGAATGTCTAGCGACATACGAGATATAGGAAATATGGATCAAAATCGATGTATTATAAGACAAATTTTGATTTATTGACTTAAAGAAGGCCTCTGGTCGAGATCAAAACAAACAACTGATCTAAACCTTACATGCGACACAGCAAATGAAAGGGGAGTATATATAACGAATACATTAAGATAGAAAAAACAAACCAGGCGACTACTAACAGGCACTACACAATAACTTCATTATTAATGAACGTATAGCGACATACGAGATATCATAGGGCACTACTGTAAGACAAATTTTGATTTATTGACTTAAAGATGGCCTTTAGCTAAGTACAAAATGAACAACTGTTCCAATCCTAACATGCGATATGCCAAATTTAAGGGGAAGATATGACAAATATATTAAGATAGAAAAAAACAAACAAGGCGACTACCAAAAGGACACTACACAGGATATTCATTATTAATGAACGTATAACAATATATGCGATATCATATTACGCTTATATTATAATAAATTTACTTTATTGACCTGAAAAAGGCCTTTGACTGAGTACAAAATAAACAACTAGCCAAATCCTAAAATATGACACATCAAATCAAACGACGTGAGATATATATTTATAGTACATATAATGTATAACGTAGTCGATCAACCGAACGACCGCTTATCTGAACTCCCGACAAAACGAGCATAACGATACCCTAATGCTGATAGGTCGTAACCCAATTTTAGAAAATTTTACAAGAGGCACAAAAAACTGTATAGCATAATTATAAAAGATTGCTTGTGTAATGTTTTCTTAAATAAATAATTATGTAATGGCTACTAAGTGAGTTTATTGTAAAAATATAAATTTGTTTAATTTTGATCAGGGTACTAAGGGATACGACATATTGTAACCAACGTCATGGCGGCTTACGAGTATATCGAACTCTTAGAAAATGTAGTGTAAGTTATTATAACTCAAGGTGTTCTCATAAAAGTGTGGTTTACGTCATTTTAAATCATAATCCTTATTTTTTTATTTTTAATAATTTCAAATAAAAACAGATACAAATGTGTGTTTACTTTAAATAAAATGTAGCAAACTAAGCGAATACCATTTAAACAACGTTACAGTTAACATTTTTAGGAATAATTAAAATAAAATAACTAAATAATAAGTTTAAATCTTGGCTTTCTTTTTTTGATTTTTGTTATTGTCTTTGGTGATTAAGTCTTCGTGAGGCAGGTAATACAGACTTTAGATCTTGAAGGTCCTTCCATTTCTTTGTGGTTATTTTTAATCTATTCGAATAAAGTTGATCGTAAACCATATCGTGATTGACGGTGTTCTTTCTCTGAGGAAGGAGTTCATATTTTTGATCATGGGCCACTTTGTATAATATATCCCCATTTGGTAGGTATTTTAAGCCTCTAACATCTGTTACCTTCAAATCTCCTTTTGATTTACCTGGACGAATTGAGCTGTAGCGAAAGTTTTTAGAGTCATTGTAGTTTAGAAAAAAAGTGTGGGTGAGATAGGATACTGTTACGATAAATTCTGACCCAAAACCGTAAATATATTTATTACTAATATTTTCATTCATTCACGTATTTTTTAGGTAATGCCTACCTGACACACGATGGGTCCCCCTTTGTAATAAAAACATAACAGTTCGAACCTTCTGGAGACAAGCCGATTTAACCATACCGGTTCTGAGAACAATTCGCCGCTCTGTCTAGAAGGCCTTTCAGCAAAACAGCGGTCTATGTTCGATGTGTTTCGAGAAACAACTGTTTTCATTCTCGAATAACAGGACTTTATATTTATAGAGGAATTTTGGTTATGGAGGGACAGTTAATAAAGAAGATTCGCGCTCGCGATATTATTGTTACGCTCGCCTACTAATAAATTATTGTATATGTAGTGATAAATAAACTTATATAAATTATCGTGCCTTTTAATAAATTAAAGTAGGAACAATATAATAAATTAGTAAAGACATTATAAATTAAAGACATAACAATTAATAAATTCACAACAAATGGTGCCAGAAGTGAGATCGAACATAAATTAGACTTATAATAATAATACAAGTGAATATAAAATAAATTGTGAAAATGACGACGATTTATGAGCTGACAGTGACTAATTTAAGAAGACATCTAGAAGACAGAGAATTAGCTTCTACCGGAAAAAAGGCTGAGTTAGTCCAACGACTAAAGAACGCTTTGCTAGAAGAAGGACTAGATCCAGAGACTTATATATTTGAAGACAAACATGATGCTGTCCTCTCGTCGATTTCGAAAGTTTCTTCTGATGTAGCCAAAGTTTCTGGTGATGTAGCCAAAGTTTCCGGCGACATCGCTTCGTTGGAAGACAAAGTTTCTAACGAGATTTCTTCGCTGGAAAGCAAAGTCTCTGCTAACATCTCTTCGGAAATCTCTAAAGTCACTTCTGAGATGTCTGCCCTGGACGATAAAATATCTTCATTAAAAAACCAAGTTGCTGCCGATATGTTAGCCTTCGAAGAAAAGATATGGAAAGAGATGGAAAAGAAGATGGAGGAAACAGGGACAGCAGAGAGAGGTAACAATCCGATTACAGTGGAGATAAAAGAAGACGAGACGAAATTTAAGTTGGAGACACGGCCGAAATTTGAAGGAAGTGGAGGTTCTATTCATGTTAAAGTCCCAACTTTCGACGGAAAATCATCATGGAACAACTACATGAAACAGTTCGAATCAGCCGCAAGAGCAAATGGATGGTCTGAAAAAGAAAAGGCTGTAAACCTGACTATCGCCCTTCGAGGAGATGCCTTAGATGTGCTTCAGACCATAGCCGTAGAGGAGACCGATGATTTCGAACAACTGAAGAAGAGGTTAAATATGCGATATGGCCACGAACATTTGGAGCATGTATATCAGTCACAGCTTAAAAATCGTAGACAGAAGAAAGATGAGGCTCTTCAAGAATATGAGGTAGATATTGCCAGATTAGTACGATATGCTTATCCAACAGCTCCCGAAGACATGATGGAAAAATTGGCCGTTCAAACGTTTATTGATGGTCTTCGTGATCATGAAATGCAGAGAACACTGCGACTAGCTCGTCACAAGACGCTGGTTGATGTCCTATCCGCCGCCCTCGAATACGAGTCAGCTACGCAGGCCTCTGGCGGGTACAGTAACGTTAGGACTGTAAAAGAGGAAGGAGATGAAGATAAACTTGACCAGCTCGTTAATATGATGAAAAGCATGACATACAAGAAAACGAAGACCATCAGATGCTGGAATTGTGGCGAAATAGGACACGTACGAAGCTCCTGTAAGCACCCTAGGTACGACGCAAATCAAGAAACTCACCACCAGGAAAACTAGAACGGGTCAGCCTTAGGGGGGCAGCTTCGACCCGGAACTTTTCCAAAGACCCTCTCATACTAATAGCTTCTTTGAAATGTCGTGAAGATAGTGTATATGTAGATGGAGACATAAATGGTAAAAAGCATACGTTGTTGGTGGATACCGGAGCGACCAGAACCATTATACGCCCGACAGTTATAAACAGCCGAAAGAAACTGTTACCAACGAGGTTGCGACTTCGGACCGCTACAGGTGAAAATGCCAACATTCATGGAGAAATCCAGGTACAATTGGGAATTGGAGCAGAAAAGTTTGTCCATACTGTTATAGTTGCTGACATCGAAGAGGATGTTATATTAGGAATGGACGTAATGAATATGCATGGATTCCAATTGGATTTTAAGAATAAGGTAATCAAAGTTGGCAACGAGGAAGTATTTCTCCATCCACATAATGACAACACTGTGCAAGCAGCCATTAAAGAAGATACAGTCGTGCCTGCGAGAAGCGAAACGATCATAGTAGCGCGGCTACAGGGAATTGTGGACGAAGGGAGACCTGTTATGATGGAGCCTTGGAACCACGACGATGAGGTTGGCCGTGGAATCATAATTGGACAGGAATTGGTGACTTCGGCTAAAGAAATTCCTGTGAGACTTATCAATGTCAATGACTACCCAGTGACCATCAAGAAAGAGACAAAGGTAGGAACTTGTGTACCTGTGACATCCATAATCCGTCAGGCGACAACATCTGATAATTCCAACGACAAATTCGACCAAATGGTTGCAGTTGCAGGACAGTCTCTAAATCAGATGGAGAAAAGGAAATTAAGGGAATTTCTTCGGCAGTATCGTGATATTTTCGTACCGAAAGGAGGAAAGACGGGAAGAACTACCGTTGTTAAGCATAAAATTGATACTGGTAATGCTAAGCCAATTCGTCAAACAGCTCGACGATTACCACAGGCGAAGAGAGAGGAAGCTGAAACGATTGTTCAGGAAATGAAAAAAGACGGGGTGATAGAACCTTCTACGAGTCCATGGGTCTCTCCGGTGGTCCTGGTTAAGAAGAAAGACGGAACGACGAGGTTCTGTGTGGATTACCGTTTGCTGAACAACGTTACCAAGAAAGATAGTTATCCTCTGCCTCGGATCGATGACACATTGGACACATTGGCTGGAAGTAAATTGTTTTCTACTTTAGATTTGAAGTCTGGATACTGGCAGGTAGAAATGGACCCAGTCGATAAAGAAAAGACAGCCTTCACCACAGGATCTGGGTTGTGGCAATTCAACGTTATGCCATTTGGACTTTGTAATGCTCCTGCGACATTTGAGAGGCTTATGGAAAATGTGTTGAGAGGGTTATCTTGGAAAACATGCCTGGTTTATTTAGATGACATAATCGTCTTGGGGGAGACATTCGAAGATCATTTGAGGAATTTAGAAAACGTTTTTAATCGACTTAAAGCTGCCCAATTGATGCTAAACCCCAAGAAGTGCCAGCTATTTCAAGGTAAAATCAATTATCTGGGTCATATAGTCAGTAAAGAAGGAGTGGCCGTGGATAAGGGAAAAATCGATTCCATTAAGGAATGGCCAAAACCAACTGACAAACATCAAGTGAGAAGTTTTCTTGGACTATGTACTTACTACCGGAGGTTTATTAAGAAGTTTGCAGATATCGCTAAGCCATTAACGCGACTTACAGAGGAAGCAAGAGAATACCGCTGGGATATAGACTGCCAAAATGCCTTTGAAACGTTGAAAAAGCATTTAATAACAGCACCAATTTTAGGGTATCCACTGCCAGAAGGAGAGTTCATCTTAGATACGGACGCAAGTAATGTGGGAATTGGAGGAGTGCTGTCTCAGATTTAAGGAGGACAGGAACGAGTTCTCGGATATTTTAGTAAAGTTCTTTCAAAACCTGAACGGAATTATTGCGTCACGAGAAGAGAACTTCTGGCAGTAGTGAAATCAGTAGAGCACTTCTATCAATACCTCTATGGCAGAAAGTTTCTAATCCGAACCGACCATGCCGCCCTTAAGTGGTTGATGCAGTTTAAGAATCCAGAGGGTCAGATAGCCAGGTGGATCGAACGACTCCAAGAATACGATTTTAAGATTGAGCACCGGGCCGGAGTTAGCCACAGAAACGCTGATTCTCTTTCCAGAAGGCCATGCCCAGCAGAGTGTTCCCACTGCAACAAAACGGAATCCAAGGAAGCAGCAGTGCTAAGAACGACGATTGTCAACGACGACTGGACGCCTACTAAGATAAGGGAAGAACAAGAGAGAGATCCAGTTATACAGAAAATCCGAAAATGGAAAGAGGAAAACCGTCGACCACCTTGGCAGGAAATATCAAACCTATGCTCAGTAGTTAAGACGTATTGGGCCCAGTGGGACTCATTTATCATCGAAGATGGCTTGCTCAAACGAGTCCTGGAAAATGATGACGGTTCGGAAAAGAGAAGACAGTTGGTGATCCCAAAGAGCAGAATAGCGGAAGTACTTCGTCAGTTACACGACAGTCCATCGGGAGGGCATTTTGGTGTAAGGAAAACCCTTCAGCGAATTCGGGAACGGTTTTATTGGATGAACAGTTCCGACGATGTAAAAGACTGGTGTAAGAAATGTACTATTTGTGCCACGAGTAACGGGCCTTACCGAAAAAGGAGAGCTCTTATGAGACAATATAATGTTGGAAGCCCGTTTGAAAGAATAGCTTTGGACATCGCTGGGCCATTTCCAGAAAGTGAAAACGGAGGCAAGTACATGCTGGTAGTAATGGATTACTTCACTAAGTGGGTCGAGATTTACGCACTTCCAGACCAGAAGGCCGCCACCGTTGCAGATAAGTTGATCCAAGAATATATCAGCCGATTTGGAGTGCCTTTGGAGATCCATAGTGACCAAGGCAAGAACTTCGAAAGCGATCTATTCCAAGGAATATGTGATAGACTAGGCATGAAGAAAACAAGAACTACCGCGTATCATCCGCAATCGGATGGTATGGTAGAACGAATGAATAGGACAGTTGGCAAGTATTTGACAAAGATGGTGTCCGATCATCAGCGAGACTGGGACCAATACCTTCCGTTCTTCACAATGGCCGACAGATCTGCTGTTAACGAATCAACAGGCCAGACACCAGCCAAAGTCCTATTCGGACGCGAAATGCGACTACCTTGTGATCTCGAGTTTGGATGTAAACCTGGAGAAGATGTAGCAGGTGAAGATAATGTGATCGAATTACGAAGAAGAATGGACGATGTACATGAGTTGGTCCGTTCCCACCTTCAGATCGCTAGCGACAGAATGAAGAAACGGTACGATACACAAGCCGAAAAGGGTTGCTTTAAGAAGAACGACAAAGTATGGCTGTATAATCCCAAGAAGCGAAAAGGTTGTTCTCCCAAATTGCAGCAGTTTTGGGAAGGTCCATACCTCATTATGGAGAAGATCAACGATGTCATCTACCGAATAAGCAAGATTCCGAGGGGAAAGCCGATGATAGTACACCATAACCGGTTGGCGTCTTTCGAAGGTGACCACAACGTAGATGAAGAAGTGGAAGTAAACCAAATCCACGATGTGTCTGACCTCACGTTTGAGGAATTCATGGGTGCCTATGGAGGTACCGGTAAAGCGAGACATGGTGTTACCACTGAAGAAAAGCAAGATCTACTCGCGCTCCCCGATGACTACTCGCTGGCCCTTACCATCCCGGCCAGTATCAAAGACGCACCAGGGTTGGCATCCGTCTTTCGAAGGAAGTTTGGTCGAGTTGCAGAACTTCAATGCCAAGTGCCAGCTCCCGGTAAAACCTTGAAACTCCAAGATGCATCACGTTACCTTTTCTACCTGGTAACAAAAGACACTGCCCGTGACCAACCTACCTACCGAGATGTATGGGAAGCCTTACTTCAATTGAGAGAGCACGTACTGGAGTCCGACGTGCAAAAGTTAGCCATGCCAAAGTTGGAGTGCCGCCAATTAGATTGGAGAGTTATCCGAAATATGGTGGAAGAGATCTTTAAAGACACCGAAGTCCGGGTGTTAGTCTGTTGCAATCCGCATAGTTACTGGTGCGGAGAGAAAACCGTCCCTTGTCATTTTTATACAACTGGAAGTTGTAAAAGAGGGTCCAGTTGCCGATACCAGCATACCGTTCCGGTTCCAGTCCCGACAAGGTTCCAGGAGGAACAATCTTTTAAGAGGGGGGCAATGTTACGATAAATTCTGACCCAAAACCGTAAATATATTTATTACTAATATTTTCATTCATTCACGTATTTTTTAGGTAATGCCTACCTGACACACGATGGGTCCCCCTTTGTAATAAAAACATAACAGTTCGAACCTTCTGGAGACAAGCCGATTTAACCATACCGGTTCTGAGAACAATTCGCAGCTCTGTCTAGAAGGCCTTTCAGCAAAACAGCGGTCTATGTTCGATGTGTTTCGAGAAACAACTGTTTTCATTCTCGAATAACAGGACTTTATATTTATAGAGGAATTTTGGTTATGGAGGGACAGTTAATAAAGAAGATTCGCGCTCGCGATATTATTGTTACGCTCGCCTACTAATAAATTATTGTATATGTAGTGATAAATAAACTTATATAAATTATCGTGCCTTTTAATAAATTAAAGTAGGAACAATATAATAAATTAGTAAAGACATTATAAATTAAAGACATAACAATTAATAAATTCACAACAATACTTCCAAAGGTGCAGGATTCTTCCTGGCTTCTGATATTACCGAAATATAGTCTGAGGGTAGAAATATTTGCCGATTTTTTAGTCTTCGTTCAATTAGACTGTGGGTAGAGTCACACTCCATCCTCGACTTCATACTTGGAAGCTAAAACCGATAAACCATTCGCAAGGACGACATTCCTATTCTGATAACCACAGCCGTCCGAGAATATTATAACATTTTTCTTTTCAAAGGTCAAATATTGTTCTATATTTTATTAAACACGTAGTGAATACAGATGAATCAAGGTCTGCCTCAGTCTCATTCCAAACGAAATTCATGCTGCGATGGTTTTCCAAGTTATATACTGTAAAGTTATGTACTTGTAGCTTTGTTTTATAGTACAAAGAACTAGCCTGTAACACTGGACACAATTTGACTGCCTGCACATCAACGACAAAACAGTAAATTTCTTTATGGATGGCTCTGGTTTCAACCTGTTTCATCTTGTAAGATGAACATATATCACATTGGTCCTTGCGTGGTTTAAACAATGCTAAATTCATTTCGTCAAATTCTGTAGAGAATTTACAATTTGATAATGGTACCTCCCTGTCTTTACATTGTTCTTTATAAAGATTATATACTTCAGTTTTCGATTTGAAATTATGTTTCAGGTATAACTTTTCAGTCGACTTGCGGCAATAGTGGCTCTCTATTTTAGGCAGCCTGTTCAGAAACTCTCGTAAATTCTGTACTCGCAAAATGTCCTGTTTTGCTTTTGGTGTAGACTCTCTTTTTTCTTTGATCCTTGTTTGCATCATGTCACAACTTTCTAGAAATCCATCTTTTCGTGCCGCACTTACCCAGTTCTTTACCATCTTTTCTCCTACTCCTAGTGTGTTAAGAAACATCAATTTGCAGACTTGTAATTTATCGCCTTTTACTGTCAGAAAGTATTCGTAGGTACCACTTCGCCTGGAAGGTCCATCTACATAACATCTTTTTTTCTCCTTGTATGTAACCATATGAGCGAAGAACATCCTTTTTTGTTCCCAGGACATTTCCCAAAATTTTAAAAATATTTCTTTTCTTAAGTTTTCTGATATTGTTTGGCAAAAGCGAGTCGGCGCGGTAGCGCAAAACTTCGAGACACAGGCTGGCTTCATTTTACGTTTAGGGCGTAGAATATCATGTTTCACAATGTTTTGTAGCGTTCTATAACCAGTATATTCCCTTCCTAACATTGTTGACTGTTTTGTCTGGTTTTTATCCCAGTTCTCCGGATTCGCAACTTTGCGCCAGTTCAATTCCACGAAGAACCCGGAGAGCTGTCAAATTTTCAAGCAATCACAGGTTAAAATGATTTAAGTAGAGACATTTATATTCAAATACAAGGATAAAAACTGTGCTGATTTATCAGCAGCAGATTAGTTTTAAATTACATTACAAGAGAGTTACCAAAGAAAGAAAATAATAATACCAAAAATAATACGCCCACCAAAACGTTTACAATGCAGACGAAACTGGGCTCAATGGGAAAGCTTTGCCACGAAAAACTCTTGCGCCACCAGAGGTGTTTGTAAGCAAACTCTTTGCTAGCCGTCAAATAAGCAAGGATCGCCTTAGCTTGTGCTAATGCGACTGGCACCAACTGATTGTCCACGCTTGTCATTGATAAAAGGAAGAAACCACGTTATTTTAAACACATTAATATTATGTCTCCGCTGTCCATTGTTTACATTTCGCAAAAGAGTGCTAAAAAGGCAATAATTTGGATTAGAGATCTTCTTCTTCTTCTTAAAGTGCCTATCCGTTCCGGATGTTGGCGATCATCACGGCTATCTTTACTTTATTTATTGCAGCGCGGAACAGTTCAGTGGTAGTCGTGTTATACCACTTTCGTAAATTTTGAAGCCAGGAAATGCGTCTTCTTCCCGGTCCTCTCTTACCATTTACTTTCCCTTGGAGAATCAGCTGGAGAAGGAACTTTTTAGTTTTGACGGTCATGAGAATTTCACATTCTTTCCCCATTCTACGCAGCACCTCCACATTAGTAACTCTGTCAACCCAGGATATACGTAAGCTTCGAGCCGATTCATAGATGCAACAGTCAGTGTCCATGCTTCCATTCCGTAGAGCAGAACTGTGAATATGTAGCAGTTCAATAGACGGCATTTTGTTTTTAATGATATGTCCCGACTGTTGAAAATGGTTCTCATTCTAACGAATGCTGCTTTTGCTTTTATTATTCGCTGTTTAATTTCTGTTGAGTGGTCCCATTGGCTATTTAAATTGGTGCCTAGATATGTATATTGCTCGACTCTTTTGATATTCTGTTGGTTGATTGTAAGTTGAGCGTTTAGTATTGGTTTTTTACTAATTGTCATAAATTTAGTTTTCTTTATGTTAAGAGCTAGTCCGTATCTGTTGCTGACTTCTGTTATGTGATTTGTTAATATCTGTAAGTCAATTAGATTATCGGCAAAAACTATAGTGTCATCTGCATATCTAATGTTATTCAACCATTCACCGTTTATTAGTATTCCTTTCGCACAACCGTCTAAAGCTTCCTTAAATACCCATTCAGAATAAATGTTGAACAACAATGGAGACAAAATACAGCCCTGTCGTACTCCACGTTCTATTGCAATTTTATCAGTTAACTGGTCTTCTATTTTGATTTTGGCCGTTTGATTGTAGTAAATGTTTCTGATAATTCTAAGATCTTTGTTGTCAATTCCAATTTCTTGCATTAGAGTCATTAATTTGTCATGTTTTACTCTGTCAAATGCCTTCTGGTAATCTATAAAGCATACGTATATGTCACAATTCACATCCCTGCATCTCTGAAATAGCACCTGTACAGCAAAAAGGGCCTCCCGTGTTCCCAGAGCATCACGAAATCCGAATTGTGTTCTTGTTAGTTGTGCCTCACATTTTGTATATATTCTTTTGTGAATGACCTTTAGAAATGTTTTAAGTAAATGGCTCATGGATTAGAGATAACAAAGAAATTATGACAAATATTTATTTTATATAATATTTTTCCAAAGTGGTGGGAAAAACAGATATTTAGGAACAGGTTTTATGATACAGAAAAGATGAAAATACAAAGTGATGAATTTCAAGCAAATATCAGATAGAATGTGTATAATAAGGTTAAAAGGGGATCAACGAAACATAAGTGTAATAAATGTTCATGCACCAATAGAAGGTGCCACAGAAGAGGACCAAATGCATTCTATGAACAACTAGAAAGAGAATATGAAAAACTATCAGGATTTTATATCAAACTATTAATGAGAGACTGCAATGCTAAAATGGGAAAGAGGATATAATGTATGAAAATATAAGAGGAAAATACAGTAAGCATTACATATTATCGAGTGATAAAAGTCAAAGAATTATGTTTTGCGACAAAAAGACAAATGGTAATAAAAAGCACACAACTACGTAGAAAAGATATACACTGCACGCCAAAATTAACGCATAATTTTAAAATTATAATTTCAGTCGTAATGAAAAATTTTTTGTTTGTTCTTTCGTTATTCAAAGTTGCTTTTAAAACATTTGGAATAAAAAGACATTTCTTTCTTTTTACGAAACTATCTAACATCAAATGACGGAATTGAAAATTTTTCAAAAAATTGAAGAGTTCAAGAAAATTAAACTGGTAGCGAGTATTGCCTTCTCTGTCATTTATTACTGCTTGACGACGATCTCCCGTAATTAGAATCACTGTTTTTATTTCATCTTTATCAATTTGATCCCAAAATTTTAACTGGTCGCAAAAACAGTTAATCAAATGTGTTTGGTGCGTTAGGTAATTGTCGTAGTCGTCTCCTTACGATGTCCCAAACATGTTCTGTTGAGTCGAGATCGGAAATTCTCGCAGGCCAAACCATGGCAGGAATCCCAACCTTTTGGCGATATTGGTGCACAATTCTTGCCATGTGTGGCCTGGCATTATCTTGAATAAACATGAAATTATCCCTAATAATGGTGCAAATGGTACGACATGCTCTTCTAAAACGTCTGCAATGTGGCTGTGTGATGTAAGCCGCCCGTGATCTATTCTAACTACCTCCGTTCTTCTTCTTCAGGTTCCTTCTCCTATCGGAGGTTGAAAATCATCATCGCTATTTTAATTTTATTGGCCGCGCTTCTGAATAATTCTAATGAGCTGCAACCGAACCACCCTCTCAAATTTCTTAGCCAGAATATTTTGCGTCGTCCTGGGTTTCTCTTCCCTTGTATCTTCAATTGCATAATTAACCTAAGTGATACTTATTAGTTTCGGCTTTTGGGATCGCGAATGGGGACATAATTTTGGCAGACTCAGTCCCATTTATATTTCCTAAAATTGACAGTTTTATTTATCTGCTGACTGATCTTGTCCTGTTGCCATTAATAATCTTCGAAACTGGTTTTCCAAAACTTCCATTCACTTGGAGAAGAAGGAATAATAAGGAAGTCCAAGAACAATATAATGAACCAAAAATAACGACGGTAATCAAGGCACAGAGAATAAGATATTTATGACATATTCAAAGAATGGGAAAAAAATAATGTCGAAAATGGTACTATCACCAAAGGGGATACATAAAAGAGAAAAAGGTATACCAAGAAAGAGATGTATGAACAGCGTATATAAAGACTTCAGAAAAAAGTAATATTCAGAATTTGAAAGAAAAAGCATTGGACAAAAATCATTGGAAGGAAGTGGAAAAGAAATGTATGACAAGACTATAAGAAATTTAAAATGTATTTTATATAAATAAATTTAAATAGTATTTGTAATTTAAAAATAAACTTTTCCTAGTCCTAGGCCTTTAAGGCCAATTGAGCTTTATAAGGAAATAGTTTGGCAATTATATTTTTAAGTATTTTAGTAACTGCAGATGATACTGCCCTTGGGAGCATTATTTTTATTTTATCCAACGATAGCCAATTTTTATATCTTAGAAGGATATAATTCCTTTAAATATTATTTATACTATAATTTTATTTAAATATTATATTCCGTTTGTCAAATAAATATATTGTCAATAGACTATATCTTGTGGCGATAAGCGCGGCTGTATTCTTTGTCAGCATTTTAAAAAGAACATTAATTACAATTTTGAGTGACAAAATTATTGGTCTCGGTAGATAAAAATATAATAAACAAACACTCCTGAATTCTATGAAACGATTTAGTGGTGCTTGATATTGCTGACAGGTTGAAATACCCTAATGTAAGTAAATCTTCTAAAATATATTTTTAGAAACAGTTAGATGAATACTCTAGAAAAGCACATTAATTTTTATGGCTAAATGAGTATACAGGGTGAGTCATGAGGAACTTTACATACTTCTACCATATGTAGAGTCCCTCAGGGAGCATATCATGTGGCCAATAAAAAATGTCAACTCCTCTTCTTTATTAATTAACAGGGTGATTTGTGTAATTGACCATTTATTTCATTTTACTGTAGTGTTTATACGGCTCATTTGATTTTTTTAATTTTTGCATGATACAGTACACTACTATCAAGAATTCGACTGGTATTAGCTAAACTAAAAAATTCCAGGACTGGCTTTGGAAAAATTAATTTAGGGATTCGTATTAAATATTACACCCTGTATATATATTTTTTAAAATGCAATAAGTGATTTTCAAACTACATAAATAGCCAATGAAAACGACATATGCGACAATGTTGTCGCACTTTTATTAAATTTTTAGTGAACGATCAAATCTTACCAAAAATAGAACAACCATAATGAAGTATCAAATTATAAGGTAATTAATTTAAACAAATGTTATAAATTTCAAACATTTTAATTGAAATGATAAACTGAGTCACTGCACAACAAAAAACAGTAACTACTAACAATAACGAAGAACAATTTACAAAAAAAACTAAAAGTATGTACATAGTTATGATAAACCCATAAATTAGAACTGGAAAAGATACAATAATGGTAACAAAATAAAAATAATTTAAAACAGATTTTCGAAATGGAACCCTGCAGCCTGTACACATTTTTGTTGCCGAATTGTTAATTGACGTATTGAATTACGGATACTCTGGGGATCGTTTCTAATAGTATTACAACAATGTATAATTCTATCAATTAATTGTTGTCGGTTATTAATATTCACTGCGTAAACTAGTTGCTTCAATCGTCCCCAAATATGGTAATCAACGGGATTGAAATCAGGGGATCTTGAAGGCCACGAAATAGGACCTGCACGTCCTATCCACCTGTTGCCATAAACATTATTGAGATGTTGTCTCACTGCCAGTAAAAAGTGTGGGGGTGCCCCATCATGCTGAAAATACATCCCTCGGATAGCAACGTTCGCGTTGGCAAGCAAATTCGGCAAAATATTTTGTAGAAAGTTCAAATAGACCTGCCCTGTTAAAGGACCATAAAAAAAGTGAGGACCTACTAATTGGTTATTTATGACACCAATCCACACGTTAACCGAAAACCTTAACTGAGAACGAAGTTCTCGAATAGCATGGGGATTTTCTTCTGCCTACACATGTGAATTTCGTGAATTATTTATCCCGTCTCTGGTAAATTGGGCTTCATCTGTAAATAGTGTCCTGTATAGCGTTGGTCGATTATTGTTAATCCATCTACAAAATTCCAACCTATCGATCTCATCTTCAGCATGTAGTCGCTGAACCATTTGAATGTGATATGGGTATAGATTATTTTTTTTGTAAGACTCTACTTATTTTTGATTGAGTAACATTGAGTTCTCAACTTACTTGTCTAGTGCTTATTGTAGGGTTCATAGTAACGGCGTCCATAATGTCATCTTCCTGCGCTTCATCTACATGTCGCTCTGTTGTTCCACTAGGAAAAGTGCCATTTTCTCGCAAATAATTAAAAACTAACCCAAATGTTGGATGACTGGGAGTTCGACGATTAGGAAATCTCCTGCGATATTCTCTACTAGCACCCCTACCATTCCCATTACAGAATCCATAAACAAATATTATGTCTGCATATTCTGTGGTCGAAAACTGATGTGGCATTTTGAACGAAAGTAACAAAGTACCAAAACTAACACAATGTACTTAACGTAGATATGACAGAAGAAATATGTATTCTTGTACACATAAATAACAATTGATAATGACAATAATGACAATGGGTATAAAATATCAAGAAACGTCAAACGGTCAACGCCAACCTTCATTTTAAACTTTTTTAGATTTATTTTTATTTAGTACAGTTAATGCAATGTATTATTATTTGACATAAAATTTTAATCATTTACAATCAACAAAAACTATTATTTATCGAAAATAATGCCCCAATACGATCTATGAGTAAAAATTTAAAATTGAAAAACAATTGATTCTATCATAGAGATAATACAAAGTGACAGTAAAGATGTTAATTTTCTACGTATTAGATTATGTTGTAGGAACTCATTTTAATTAAAATGTTTGAAATTTATAACATTTGTTTAAATTAATACCTTATAATTTGATACTTCATTATAGTTGTTCTATTTTTGGTAAGATTTGATCGTTCACTAAAAATTTAATAAAAGTGCGACAACATTGTCGCATATGTCGTTTTCATTGGCTATTTATGTAGTTTGAAAATCACTTATTGCATTTTAAAAAAAATTTATACAAGGTGTAATATTTAATACGAATCCCTAAATTAATTTTTCGAAAGCCACTCCTGGAATTTTTTAGTTTAGCTAATACCAGTCGAATGCTTGATAGTAGTGTACTGTATCATGCAAAAATTAAAAAAATCAAATGAGCTATAAACACTACAGTAAAATGAAATAAATGGTCAATTACACAAATCACCCTATTAATTAATAAAGAAGAGGAGTTGACATTTTTTAGTGGCCACATGATATGCTCCCTGAGCGACTCTACATATGGTAGAAGTATGTAAAGTTCCTCATGACTCACCCTGTATAGAAATGTTTATTTTAGTTTTACAAAAACAAAATCCATAAAAAACTGTTTTTTTTTTTAATAATTACTTCCATTATTTTTCTTTGGAGAAGTAAGTTTTCTCGGAACTTCGCAATACATAAGAAGTCTTTGATGAGGTTTTCCGTAAATATATACCCACACTAAGAAAACATACGTTTCCTGCGAATTTTCGCTCACCATTAAAAAGGTATCCTATTTACACCTAAATATAAAAATTTTATCTGTTAAGAAACCGAAAAACATTCAAAATACTCTATTCTAATTTTTTTTTAATTAATTTGTTGCTTGAAAAACATAAAAACGAGGCACAATGGTTAATTTTTTATAACTTACACCTTGGTTGTTCTTGGAAGGGAGTTTGTAGTATTTAACAAACCTTCAATGTTTCATCTCAATTCATCAGTTATAATAGTTTGATAATTATTCAAATTATTTATCCCCAGAATGGATTTTTTTGTAATAGCATACTTCACAAAATAATTAAGATACAGTAAAATACTTCTAAGGGTACCGTATGAAAGGTGGAGACTTGTTTATTGTGTCTTATTAAAAACAGTTTTAGATATATAACACGTGGATTTTATAATTATAACTTATTCCAGGAAGAATAAATTCGCCTTTGTTCAAACCGCTACTTCTTCGGTTTCTTTCTTTGATTACAGCATTCTCCCACATTGCATTGTATAACTGTCTATACTTGAACATTCTTGGATGCTCCTTTGATACCCCAAATTCTTTAATTTCGAATATCGGAAAAGAGAATTTCTTTTTATACATTGTGGAAAGATAATTCGTTCACTGACGACATATTCCTTGCTTTTTTTAGTTAATCTTTACCACATTAAAGAGTGCTGGCTTGGCTCTAATGGAACATATCAAATCACATAACTCGTTAATGGTCTCGTAACGATTTTTGTGTTTCATAATTCCCATATTCTTGTCAGTCTCCATATAAGAATGGCCTCTAACAGGAAATATAACTGATGTAATCCAACCGAACGACATGGTGTAGAAAGCGAAACATTGTATAGTTTTTGTTTTGCCCTAATCACAAAAAATATCTAATCAGCGAACTTGTCCATCCAGGTGATTATACAAAAAGTCGTTGACAAGAGAACGAATATTGTCATTGCCTTTTTGGCCAACTGTTTCTGAATATACATAGAACACACTCTCTGATGTTGGAAGTACATCAACATTGAAAAGAATTCTATAATACATGTGTCCGTCGTAGAATGGTCAAAAGATGTTGAATAGTGTTGAATTTAATCGTGAAAATTTTTCTATCAAATTCATAGGATACAGAACAATCTGGATGATTTCCTTTAAACATAAATTAGAAATATTTTTTTCAAACTTAGCTCTTCTGGTAGTCATAAGTTCTTGTTGAATCTTTTCAGCATTATTAATGTCATCATCATCATCATCATCATTGGCTTTTACAACTCTTCGTGAGTTTTTGCCGCATTTACTATTGCCTTCCATTGATTCCGATCCTGTGCTATTATTTCCCATGGCCTTACTTCCATCTTCTCCAGGTCTTCCCTGACTGCGTCTTTCCACCTTTTTCTAGGCCTTCCTGTCGATCTTCTACCATCTGGTCTTTCCCAAAACATATTGCTAATCACTCTGTCGTCATCACTCCGTACCACGTGGCCTGTCCATCTTAATCTATTGGCTTTTATGTATCTTACGATGTTTCCTTTCCCGAAGAGAGTCTCTATTTCATTGTTGTATCTGCTCCTCCATTCATTTGTCACGCTGTCCCTGCAAGGACCATATATAATTCGCAGGATTTTGCGTTCCCATACTAATAGCTTATTGATTTCTTTCTTTCTCAATGTCCATGTTTCACTTCCATATGTCACTGCTGGTCGTATTATGGTTTTGTACATTTGGATTTTGGCACGCCTTGAGAGAAGCTTTGACCTCATTAGATGTTGAATGGTAAATAATATTGATGAATAATAATCTTGACATTATTAATGTCAGCATTATTAATTGCTGCCCCTTTTTATACTGAATATCGTATTGATAATAGTATTGATTATTGAGTTATAATTATTATTACTATAATAGCCAGTCTAAAATGCGAATATTGTCCGCTTACTAACCAATACACAATTCTCATTTTAATAAAAGTAGTTTAATAAACATGAAACCCGCCAAACTTTAAATTAAGAACCAGCCGACAACTCGCAACAAAGGTATCCTTCCCACAATAGTGCAAACATTAGGCTTCGCGTCGTTTCGCCCTCAGTTCGGAGTTAAGCGATAAGAGTAGCTCAATTTAATTACTCAGTAGTACTACAAGACCAAGTGATCAGTGCGTAATACCGAGTTGCAGGAAAATTATTTGCAAAGTGAAAAGTGTGTCAATACCAAGTGGCAGAAAAATTATTTGCAAAGTGAAAAGTGTGTCACTACCAAGTGGCAGAAAAATTATTTGCAAAGTGAAAAGTGTGTGACTATAGAGTGGCAGGAAAATTATTTCTAAGTAAGTTTTTCTTTCAAATATATTATAGTTAATATTACACATCGGAAGGTTTACTAAATTTAAATATTGATAAAAAGAAAATTATTATTTTTGAATTACGTTGATATAATTTGCATAATTGTCAATATATATTTGATTTATTCATTGTTTTATGTAATTCATATTAACCAAAATGGCAAGTAACTACTCTTGTTCAGCATTTAAATTGTTGATTGAGGTGTTTTTATTTTATTCAACCTATAAACTGTATATAATTATCGCTCAGCTAACCTAGACGACCCATGGGTTGCTTTACTATTCCTGTCCTGTCTTCTACTTCACCCTTTCAATTTAGAATTTTAAGTTCTTGTGTGCTTCTGTGAACTTCCTCTTAT
The DNA here is from genome assembly GCF_040954645.1 of Diabrotica undecimpunctata. Classification (NCBI taxonomy): domain Eukaryota; kingdom Metazoa; phylum Arthropoda; class Insecta; order Coleoptera; family Chrysomelidae; genus Diabrotica; species Diabrotica undecimpunctata. The sequence continues at coordinate 7,388,208 of NC_092813.1, forward strand.
TTCTCACGTTAATATTCGTCTCGTGTTGGGACTCCTTTGGATATGCCCCAGCTATCTCAGTCTTTGTGATTTTGTGATTCCTATGATACTCGGTTCTCCATACATCGTCTACAGCTCTACAGGGTGTTTCAAAAAGGTATGTCATAAATTAAATCACGCATTCCGGGGACAAAAATAAATTGATTGAATCCAACTTACCTTAGTACAAAAGTGTACACAAAAAAAGTTACAGCCCTTTGAAGTTACAAAATAAAAATTGTTTTTTTGCATTATCTCCTAAACTAAAAATTTTGTAATAAAAATGGATACGTTACTTTCTTGTTCTGAAAGCATTTTTCATATAAGAGAAACAACAAAATTTAAGCGCACAGAAAAATTTTAAGGGGGTGTGCAGCCCTAAATCCCCCCAAACTTTTGAGTACGTTGAAATCAAATGACTTTGGTGGAGTCATTAGTTTAACACATTATTTTTAAAACTTTTTTTGCCTCATCACTTTTTTTCAAAAAACAGTTTTTATTGAGTTACGGCCTTTTCCATTAACTTTTAAAACATTACGTGCAGCTAAATAAATGGCTGAAATGAATTAACAAGTACCAAAAATGTCTATAACCTCTATAAATATGATATTACACTAAATGTTCAAAATGATCCCCATTTTCTTCAATACACATTCGGCATCGTTTTCATAAGGAAAACCGAATGCGCTGAAAAATCATATTTTTCTGACGAAATTGATTTGCAGCTTCAATTATTCTAACCCTTAATTGTTGTTCGTCCCCTATTTTTACAGAATACACTTTCTCTTTCATAAACCCCCAAAAGCAAAATTCCATGGGGTTAAGACCTGGACTTCTGGGTGGTCAAGAAATAGGTGCGTCACGACCCCTTCCAATCCACCGACCAGGGTACTGCCTGCAAAGGTATTCCCGGACTTCATTACTGTAATGCGGTGGAGCGCCATCGTGTAGAAACCACATATTTTACCATATTGCAATATTCACTTCTACCAAATACTCTTGTAAATTGTTTGTCAAGAACTGCAAATAATTATCACCATTAAAATTGTTGGGAAGAAATACTGGGTCTATTAGATTGTTATCCACAATTCCTGCCCAAACATTAACTTTGAAAGTCCTTTGGTGATGAGTCGTCTTTTTGGAGTGAGAATTTTCTTCGGCCCAAATGTGCTCGTTATGATGGTTTGTTATTCCATTTCTGCTGAAGGTAGCCTCTTCGGTAAACAAAATATTTCTAATAAAATTAACATTTCGAGTGTTTTTCATTAACAACCAATCGCAAAATCCAATCCTTTTAGGATAATCTTTAACCAATAACTCTTGAACCGTTATTAAGTGATAGGGTTTAAGCAGCTGATCCTTCAAACGCCTTCAAACCCTTACGTGAGGAACATTTAGTTGAGTAGCTATTACCCTTGTACTTGTTTCAGGGACTTCTTCAATGATTTCTAAAATGTCTTCATCAGTTGCATCCATTATTGGACGACCACTATTGCCAGCAACTTGCCGTATGTACCCGTTTCCCGTAAACGACGATCAATGGTCAGAAATAATCGTCTATCGGGTGTATTTCGATTGGGGTATTTTACTGCATAACACCTTGCGGTTGCTGCACTCTTTCCTTGACGTTCACCTACGATATTCCCGAGAGTTTATTGAAATTATAATTTAATCTGATCCAACTTACCCAAAGTTAAATGCATATCTGCCATTTCCTGAAATATGTAGGCCATTGTTATCAAAATTTTTAATATTAATCTTATTCGCACAATAAATGATAGCTTCAAATTATTGACTATTATTGATGGAACTGTTTGTAATTATTGTATCCGTAGAAACTAATTGTAATTTTATGGCCAACTAGGAAAAAACTAGTTTGTCGAAAAAGTGATAAGAGGCAAAAAAGTTTTAAAAATAATGTGTTAAACTAATGATGCCACAAAATTCATTTGATTTGAACGTACTCAAAAGTTTGGGGGGATTTAGGGCTGCACGGCTTTCATACGGCTTCTGTATGAAAAATGCTTTCAGAACAAGAAAGTAATCCATTTTTATTACAAAATGTCAAGTAGTTTACGATAAAATGCAAAAAAAACAATTTTTATTTTGTAACTTCAAAGGGCTTTAACTTTTTTTGTGTACACTGTTGTACTAAGGTAAGTTGGATTCAATCAATTTATTTTTGTCCCCAGAATGCGTGATTTAATTTATGACATACCTTTTTAAAACACCCTGTATATTTGGTCTTTTTATCCACATTTTTATTAGATTCCATAGCTTTTCTCCAAATATTTTGCTTAGGACTTTTCTCTTCAGCACTTTGAGCATGATTTGTTCTGATTTATTCATCGTCCATGTTTCACTTCTATATAATGCTATAGATCTTATCACTGTCTTATATATTCTTATCTTAGCCCTTCTAGATATATTTTTAATTCTCAGTGAGTTGTTTAGAGCAAAGATACAACGATTTCTAGCCATAATTCTCGTTTGAATTTCTTTTATATTTGGTCTTCTAGTTCTGTTTACATTCCTAATCCAACCATTCTTAGTTCAATATTTCCATGTTCAATATTTTTATTTTGTGCAATATTATCTAATTATCTAATGATTATTCTTTCATATTTACTTTGTTCTTCTTCTGACGGTAGTCTATGGTTTAGTTGCTTTAAACTTTTTTTCCGCTGGTTTCTAAGTGGTATAAACTGCTTCATTTCTATTCCGACTATAAAATTATCTTCTTCTGGTCCTCTGTATTTTCTTATATTATTTATAAATTTTTCCGAGTATATGATCTATTTTTGGTTTACAGTTTTCCTATCTGGTGATCTCCACGTCCCTTGATACTCTTTTGTGTTGGATCGTTTGTATCAATTTTTATTCCTTGTATTATTACATTTTTCCTCCTTTCTCCCTCTCCAATTTCTCTATTTTTCGATTGATGTGTTAATTTCTTTTCTAATTGAACTATTCATGTTATAGCTTTTTCATTTGTTCCTCGCAGCTTTTTTATTTCATCTTTGTAGTCGCCTTGTTGATCTTCTAGTTCTTTAATTTTCTTCTTTAGTTGTATGATTTCATCTCCGGATCTATATTGTTCTTTTTTATGTATTTTATATCTATTGTTAATTTCCTCATCAATTTTATTATTTCATCCATTCCACTTTCGTTTCCTTAATCTTTTTTTACTATTCTTTGTGTTTCTTTTATCTTTTTCTATAGTATTCCCCTCTTCTCTTCTCCTGATGCATGTCATTAATCCCTACTGGTATTCTTGGCCAAAATTTATTGGGTCATCCCAATAGCAATCATCTTTACTGACGTGTTCTACTAAGTGTCTCAAGTGAAAGAATAGGAGTTCGTGCCACTCCTATGGTTCCAGTTTATGCCACTCCTATTCTTTCCCTAATATACTTATTAATTTTATCTTTTTTTACATCTCGGCATTCTCATTTTCGCCACATGTATTCGTCGTTCCCCTTTTTAATTGCCCAACATTCATTTCTTTGCATCAAAGCTAGTCTTATTGCAGTTGTATCGAATCCTTCCTTTTTATCCTTCTTCTTCTTCCTTTTAGCTCCCTTTTAAAGAAGTGAAAAGTGAAAAGTTCCTTAGCCCTTCCCTTTTCAGGGGCCGCTATTTCTTACTCTTCTTCGCCACTCATGTCTGTCCATTGCATCTTCTTTACTGAAAGTTTTCTCTACCTGTCTCGCCATCAACAGCTCTATCCTTCATCCCACATAGTTTTCAGTTCTACATCTGGTAAGAGTAAACTATTGCAGTCTTTGTTCTTGGATATTTTTTTGAGACTGTAGCTACCCCGGCTCTGTCCATAATCAAGTTGTTCCTGATCCTATACCCTCTAGTCTTACCCAACATCTATCACATTTTCATTTCATCTACTTTCATCTTCTTTTCATGAATTCCCTATACAGGCCATACTTCACCTCCGTACACCAACACAGGTCTCACCACACTTTTGTATATCTTTCCTTTGAGCACTTTCCCTATATTTCTGTCACAGACTACTCGCTCATGCGCTTCCAGTTAAATCCACCAGCCTGTATCCTATGGGAATGAAAATGTTAAAAACTTTTACTTTCTTTGTTGTATGTTTGGCTATTTTATATATTTTTATGTCACCGTCTATAGTTTTGAAGATCTATCTTGTCTATGTTGTTGCCGACATTTATGTAGTTTTTTTCTCCTTTATTTTTTGTTGAACATCGTTTGACATCCACCAGATTTCTTTATTCTCAAAGTTATATCCTTAGGTTTCGATCCGAAGTATTTCGATAACAAGATCTCTAATAATGCTGGTTAAATTCTTCCAACATGTATTAGGACTTTCTTTCATGTTACAACATATTCTGTCTTCTATTTTTGCTCTAAATAGACTTTCTTACTTATCTTTTAGCATCAACCTCTTGAGTTTTTTGTAGTCCTCTATGATATTTTCAGTTTCAGTTTCTTTCTTTACTTCGATGCCCAGTACAAGAAATTTATGTTATTTGCTCACAGTCTTACTAATTATTACTTTGAAGTCCTTACATTCACGTATATCTTCTGATATTGTCATGAAATTATCCATTTGGCAGTTGTGATGTGCAATATAATGTATGTAATAATCTTTCTCAATTTTGAAAGAATGTGTTAACAATCGTTACATCTAAATCTGTTGCTAATTCCAGCATATCATCTCTAGCTTTATTTCTTGTTTCCAACTCTATTTCGCCTAATTTCTCCATAATATATTGCTTCATATCCCCTCTTGCATTATCCCACATGTATTAACTTTTAACTTGGAAGGCTACGAATTTATCTCAGGGTATTGGTCTCTTTGGTAGACTGCTTTTTCTATAGTTGAGGAACACTACTAAGGCAGCTTGAACTAAGACGCGTTTATATTAGGTCATGCTCACATAATATAGTAATATGCACTTATATACAATACGTTATATACAAAAGCTTTCATTGTTCAATATAGCCCGCTATTCAAAATTGAAAATCGGATGGGAACATACACATACCGATTTTGCAGTATGAGTTTTACTTTCAAATCATAAACATGTCAGATAACAAGATTGGTTGTTGAAAAGACATACATACTGTCATGTACATTTATTAAAAGAATTGCGATTATATTTAGATAAATTTAATTCCCTTTTGGAACATGTTCGAAAATTATTAATTTTCTTTTTTACCAACTATTCATTAGTATTTATCCGCTTCCACTTCTTGAAATTTAACAACCAAAATATTCATACCTTTTTTTCTAGCGGCTTTATCATGATATGATGTCTATTTTATTTGCCAGACACTCTCGTTCTTTATAATTGTCAAAGAAATATATTAAAAATTTCTATCTATAAGCCGTTTTCTAAATTTACCAGCAAATGATTTTTTTTGGAGTCGTACGATCTTTACGACCCAATATAATCCCAATATACCCAATGTAAATTTTATCGACTCGATAAAATTTACGACCCAACCGACTCTGTCGTATACTGGTGCAGACTGACTTGTTTGTTTGCCGTCAAATCGCGCCGATTTGGTCGAACGATGCAAATACACGATCAAATTACGTTCAATTTTGTAGCAGCATTCGACAAAATTGTACTGCAGCTTTGGAACGTGAGTGGCGGGCTTAACTGTATAAAATTTATTAAATTTTTGGACAGTCTTCTATTGAACTATTCGGTCTGCTGCAGAATTGGAAACAAAGCAGAAATTCGACCGGTATAGGCTAGGCTTTGACTAGGATCAAGAGATTAGGTTTCCATTCGAAACACCCCATATTATAATGTAGTTAAGCAGCTCTTTCTATGGAATTAAATGCTTCTATTATGTCTCCTAGGTCTCCTCTCTTACTTAAAGATAGAAAACGTAACCAGTGGATCAGAACCAGAACAAAGACAGTAGACGCGATAGAACAAGCAGCAAAACTGAAATGGAAATGGGCTGGACACAATGAACGTCTCCAAGACGGACGATGGAACAATGCCATCGGAAAGTGGCGTCCATACAATGCAAAGAGATCAAGAGGCAGACAACAGATGAGGTGGAAAGATGACATCAGGAAACAAGGAGGTCCCACATGGCATTTTTTTTTAATTTTACTGGAAGAACATGCCAAAATCTTATCTTTGGAAAGAAAAAGGACATAAAAAACGACTGATATTTATGCAAGTTTTACTCGAACATGCAAAAATCTTATCTTTGGAAATGAAAAAGAACATCAAAAAACACTGATAGGTATGCTATTTTCAAACATTCATTATGTATCCATATATAAAATTATTGTGTGTATTCGTTGTAAACTGTTGAAAATAACTTTCTCACGTATAATTTTTCTAGATCATGACCTGTGAACATTTTCTTTTATTATTTGCTTAATAACCGTTATGCTTTTTTACACAAAGTATTTGACGTGTGTTTTCCTATATGATACCCAAAGTAGAAAATGGATTTTATAGTATCTACTTTCGTAGAAATAGAAATGAAAATCGATTTTTCCAGTTTCTTACCTACGGGCTACTATGTGCACTGATATAACGAATGCCCAAAGATCATTCTAATATCATTTACATATTTTCGTCAATGATTTCAAAAAGCGGGAAAGCGAATTGTCTCGGCGATTAAGGCGGCGTCGGCGATTTCTTTGTTCCCCATTCTGTAACCATGACCTTTACGTATTGCTTCTATTATTATTTCGTCCATTATTATATTAAAGAGAAGTAGGCTTAACGAGTCACCCTGTCTGACTCCGCTTTGTACTGATATACACTGTGTAAGTTTTTCATTTATCTTTGCCTGTATTCAATTATGGAAGTAGATGGTTTCCATGGTTTGCATAATATTAATTGGTATGTTTCTTTTTTTCAGTAGGTATAAGACGTCTTCGACTTGGATGCGATCGAAAGCCTTTGTCAGGTCTATAAAACATAGATATGCTGGTTTATTGTACTCGATGGCCTTTTTTATGATTTGTCTTAGTACAAATAAGGCGTCTACGCAGGATCTTCCGGATCTGAATCCTTATTGTTCGTCTGATAAAGTTGTTAGTTTATTGATTTTGTTGGTTAGGACTTTTGTGTTAAGCTTGAGTGCGGTATTCAGTAGATTTAGAAATTTCAGAAATAAATTCAAAAAGAAATAAATAATCTTCATTTATGTCGAAATTATGGTACTTACGCAAATCGAATGTCCATTTTTTTTTAAGTTCTAATATTATACTAAAATATATAGCCACTAAACTAATAAACAGTTCTTAATACAGTAAAGAAATAAGCATAACTGAGTATTGGATATATTATTTGTGGAATTAACAATGTCGCCCCTCTTTTATAGTTGCTTATGACGTCTAACCCCTCCCAAATACAGGCATGTTTGCTGTTGTTTTAAAACAACTCACAACGCTAATGAGTTTTAATTAATGCTAGTCCTATGGATTTTCTTTTACGAGTTATGAATGAAACTGGCTACAACAAAATTATTTCAGAACATTTATTAAGTTTTTAATACAGCGATAACCAAGTGACAATACCCTTTACATGAATTACATAAATACCAATACCGAAACTTTTATATTTTGATTAAACATATAACACCCTTACCACCACCAGTTCTTAAACAACATATTTATTAATTTTAATCTGAACTATGAAATAGTTCGTGAACTAAATGTAGGTACTTCAGCTGGACTACCTATATACCTGTATTTACCTATATATTTAAGGTACTATTAACCCTTACCGTCACCAGTTCTTAAACAATATATTTATTAATTTTAATCTGAACCATGAAATAGTTCGTGAACTAAATGTAGGTACTTCAGCTGGACTACCTATATACCTGTATTTACCTATATATTTAAAGTACTATTAACCCTTACCGCCACCAGTTCTTAAACTACATATTTATTAATTATAATCTGAACCGTGAAATAGTTCGTGAACTAAATGTAGGTACTTCAGCTGGACTACCTATATACCTGTGTTTACTTATATATTTAAGGTACTATTAACCCTTACCGTCACCAGTTCTTAAAGAACATATTTATTAATTTTAATCTGAACCATCAAATAGTTCGTGAACTAAATGTAGGTATTTCAGCTAAAATACCTATATACCTATATTTACCTATATATACCTATATATTTAAGGTACTATTACCGTCTAGAAGTGTTTCCCAAAAAATGGCAAGAAATTTCAATCATCAATCATTGGCGTACAAACAAATACCTTTGTGCCTTTTGCAACGAAGTTTTTAGCAATGGCGCTATGTAGCCATCTAAGCTGGAAGATCATCTGAGAATATGTCACCCTAATAAAACAGATAAAGATTTGAAATATTTTCAAACACTTAAAGAAAAACTTCAGAAGAAATCCACGCTGGACAAAATGTTCGTTTTGGCCTCATAAACAAACGATGATGGTTTGCGAGCGTCTTATAATATCTCGTTGACTATAACAAAGTCCGGAAAACCGCATAATATCGAAGAGTTTATTTTGCCAGCCGTTAAAGAGCTTTTAAAAACTGTTCTACACAAACCTGCATCTGATATCATTAAAACAGTTTCTTTAAAAAACAACACAATTTAAAGATGTATTGATGAAATGAGTTATAATATTGAAAACTTCTTTGTGTGTAATTATTTGCAAACGACCCATTTCTCTACACAGCTGGACGACTCAATTTTACTTGTTAATGAAGCATTATTATTGGCATATAATCGTTTTATTATGGATCAAAATATCCAACAAGATTGCGTTTGCGAGAACTTTGACAACCGATAGAAAAGGCGAATTAGTATATTATGTTTTAAAGGCTCACTGCTTGAAACAACTAAATCGTATATCAAATTTTATATTGGTAGTTACAGATGAAGCACCTGCTACGGTTGGCCGTTATCCTGGTTTTATGTTTTTAAAAGAAAATGTAACCGGAGTATAACCAATACACTGCGTCAGTAAGAAACAGCATTTAGTTGCTAAAAATTTGAATGTAAGATTGCGTGAATACGCGGTTATTTGTGCAGGTGTGTGAAGAAACTCTTTTACGAGTTTCTCAATAGCAAAAATAAAAATTTGAAAGAAAATTTATTAAATTGAAAAACCAACATTGCTTATTTGGCAGATTTTTTTATTAAATTTAATAAGGGAAACTTGCAGTTGCAAGGTGACAGTTTAAATTTGATAAAAGCAAGGTTAATCATTTCAGCATTTCTTGCTAGAATTAAACAGATGAAGTAAAACATTACACGGAACGAATTTTCCCAGTTCACCAATTTGTTTCAGGTAATGTGCCAGAAAGACGATATTTCAATCTACGTCCAACATTTGAATGCCATTTATTCAGATTTTGAAAGTAGATTTGAGGATATTTTGACGCATTGAAGAAACGGACGTTACATTATGTAAAAAAAGAATTGATTTGAATAAGCACTAACGAAGAACTTAAAGGTACGGTTTAGAATCGAATAGCAACAATTCTAGCTCCAAAAAGACATACCTTTTGCTTATATTATGTAATACCGCGAGAAAGTTTTTAATTTCTTTTTCATATTCATACCTGCTAAAAAGGAGTTTCAGCGCAGGTATAGATCCAATAACAAAAAAATGTAACAAACTGGACATAATTAACTGAGGAGATTACTGTAACTGTAACAGATAGTTTTTATTTAAATTTAATTAATAAATGTGTAAAAATGTGAGACTACTGTTAGAAATTTAAATCTGTAAGAGTGAATAGCAGGTGGTCTATCTAAAATTAAATTTGAGAACCTCTGGTGTAGAACGCTAAAAATGGCACATTTTGAACATTTTTTTTGTGTATCTCATGATATTTGGTAATTAAACTTCTTTTATATTTTTATAAAACTTTTCAAGATTTCAAAATTTGTTTTTCAATTTTTTCCATTGTGGGTGTATTTAAAAGATGACTCCAAAAAATTTCTCGTCCATAAATTACTCGAGAAGGGTTTAAAAAAAAGTGGCTTTAGGGATAGTTTAGCAGAAAAATTAAAAATTCTCAAAACAAAACAAAATGGCGCATATTTGAAACAATTAATCAAAAATTGACTTTTCGACTTTTTTCAGTCACAAAAGTTTTATTTTTTTGTTAAATTGTGAAAAACTATCATAGAGAAAAGAACAATTTTTCAAACGTCCGCCATTTTGCTTTTTTTTGACAATTTTCAACTTTTTTTCTACTATATCACGTAAGGACACTTCTTTTTTAAAACACTTCACGAATTATATGTTTCAGATTTGCCGTTTCAGAGGTTAACTGTCCATCATGGAGCATTAATTTTTGGACGAAACATTTTTGGCGTCATCTTTAAAACATAGGAACAATGAAAAAAAAAAGAAAAAAAGATTGTTTTGTGATCTAAAAAAGTTGTATAATAATAAAAAAAGTTGGATTGTCATGTATAATAGATAAGACACAAAAAAATTAATTAATCAACACAAATTGTTGAAAATGTGTCATTTTTTAGCATTCTAAACAGTAATACTACCTTAATTAAACATAAATAATAATATAATTTTATAACACACTAACCATCAATGGGTGATAAACTTTTTATTGCTCATAGCATAATAGATTACCTATATACCTAGTACCCACCACCTAATTATTTCGGTTATCGCTAAGAATATTTGGCTATTGAAATATTATTACTATAGTCGGGGAAGTTTGTGTAAGACTCTTGTACTTTTCGGTGGAGGAGCTTTGATAGCTCCCGGTCCCTGAGGGTCAAATAGTGAGGGTCCGCTGCGTGGAGCACTTGGCGCTGGCCGTCTTTGTTGGCGCAGGTATTGGGGTGGTTCATTTCTATGTTTAATTATTCTCCTGGAAGATTCTCTCACAGGTTCCGGTAATATAGGAGAATAAAAAGATAAATTAACTTCGCCTGCCCGTCTTTGTTGGCTCGAGCGTCTTGTTGGCTCATCGGGGTTATCGCCAACAATATCTGGCTCTTCCAAGATTGGTTCTAGTGGTCGGCGCGGTTGAGCTCTACGCCTTGTACTTCTCCGGATAGGAGCTGCTCTTGGAGGAGCAGATGGGCGCTCTTCCCTCGAAGGAAGGATTACACGTCTTCTTAAATTATAGCGGTTCTCCTGGTCCTGGAGAGACGGATTTCCACGAACGTTGACAGATTCTTGAGGTCTGTTATCATTTGGTTGTTGTTGTTGTTGGTTAACATCACTCATTTTAAGAAATTCGCTTATGATTGAATCTTCGTAAGATGCGATGCCTAAAACAAAAACTATAGATTTAATGTATATTGTGAATAGTCTTAAAACACAGCTACAAACTTGGACATTTTTTAAGCTTTTATGCTTTAAGTTTAAAATTCAAGTTCTGGACAAGTATAAATAATATCAATACAGACCGAAACGGCAAGGTAAATAAATACCACCATGGAAAAATAAACACAAAAGAAGGAACTTGGAATGTGAGAGGTACTAATGAGCAGGGAGCTTTAAGAAACTTAGACCAAATTATGGAAAAATATACAATAGATATCCTTGTCCTGCAAGAAACGAAACAACTGGGAAATGAAATAATGAAAATAGGAATGAGCACACTGTTCAAGAGTGGAGGGACCAAGAGATATTTTGGAGTAGGATTCATAAGATAGCTAGCACAAGGTTTGATCACAAAGACATTCATAAGGTAACATGGACTTCTCCCGATGGAAAAAGGAAAATGAGATAGATCATGTCCTAATTGAAAACAAACATGATAAGGCAATAATCGATTGCAGGAATTACAGAGGTGCAGATACCAACAGTGACCATACACTAATAATAGCAAAACTAAAACAAGAACTACCAATAATACCAAAATCTGTTAAAGATAGATTAAATTACTAATTAGAGCGCCTTCAAGAGAAGCAGGTTGTAAACAGACTAGAGGAAGAAATAAATAAAAAAACTGGAGAATTCAGTCAAACAGGATATAGATGAAGAGTGTCAGACCATACAGACAGCCATGTCGGACGCAGCGTAAAAGTGTATAGAAAGAGAGCATATAAAAAGACGGCAAAACTGGTTTGATGAAGAATGTAGGAATGTTTTGGCAAGAAGAACCACGGCAAAACTACAAAGAGATAAAGAAAATACCCAAAATGCGATCAAAAACTATGTGGCAAGAAGAAGGGAAGTGCAAAGAATTTGCAGAAAAAAGAAAAGAGACCAACTAAAAAAGCAATTGAAAAACATAGAAGAAGCCTACATAAACAGAGAGGTAAAGAATTTCTACCCAGAAGTTAAGAAATCCAGAGATGACTCTTCTGCGAGTCTTCTTACAAACTCTCTCTGATGACGGGTAGACCCAGAAACACGTGTTAGGGAGTGGTAAGAGACTCAAATTAAATGGAAACGCAACCATTTTCGTATATGAATTTAAACAAGTTTGGATTTTACTTGTAGGATTTTTTTTTTTCTTTTTTGTATACTGTTTCATCATTGAAAAGTAATTTACGTTTGTTTAAATATTCAGATTTTAACATTATTACAGTTGTGTTGCCATTGTTCTAGGAAAGCTTTAGTTTGTTTTAAATGATAATTCTATTGACTCTTCTGGTGACTCTTGAGTTATTAATGTATGTTAAAGATCATTTTCTATGCCAGCAATAATGTTAAACGTAGGAAATTTTTTGGCAAGGTAAAGAAAAGTTCGGACCTAAACTTAAAAAGTTTTCTGCATTTGGTGGTGTTGCTTTGAGTTAAGTTCACTAGCCAACCATTCTCTGGTTTTAAATTTACTTTTAATTGGTTTCGTTTTTCTATAAGCTGTTTAATTTTATTTTGATTAAATACTGTTATTAATTTTGTTAAAAATATTTTCATATATTATTTTCTCTTTATTAAAAAATGCTCGTGTGAAATTATTATTGTATTTGTTAATTATGTGGTTTTTATTTTTTAACTGAAGTCATATAATCACAAATTATATTCAAAAAATACAATAATATGCAGGTCACCAGAAAAGCCAAACAAAATACAACAAAAATACAACAAAACATCAATAAATAAAATGATTTAGGTCATGATAAATCAAATTAAAATAAACATGAATAAAATGATGAAACAGTATACAAAAAAAGAAAAAACAAATCTTACAAATAAAATCCTTTAATTTGTAAGGGAGAGAGAATTTAAACTTGTTAAAATTCTCTCATTAACAAATGGTAGAATAAGAAATACATACAACTTATATACATAAATATACATAAAATATATAAATACATACAAGAAATAAATTTATATCTCACAATGGCATATCTTCATATATTTTTGGACTTCCAAAAGTACTTAAAAACAACATTCCTCTTCGCACAATTATTAGTAATATTGGAAGTCCGACATTCAACCTTTCCAAATATTTTGCAGACATTTTGGGAAATGGAATCGGTAAAATGGAATCATATACGGAATTTATGGGATGTTCACAATTTTATTTCAAAACAGTATGTACCAATTAATCACAAACTTATATCTTTTGACGTAAAAAATCATTATACTCTAACATTTTAATTCAAATAGCTTTAAACTGTGTGAAAACTAGATGGAATAACATATTTCTCTTCCACTTAAAGAAATTCTAAAGGTTGTAAAATTCTGCCTCAACTTAGCGTTCTTCCGACATGAACATGAATACTATTCTCAGATTTCTGGAGTGGCCATGGCTTCGCCTCTCTCAGCACCAATGGCAAACTTAGTAATGGAAATATTAAAAAAACAGTCATCTCTAAATTAAAATTCAACATACATTTCTACAAATGATATATGTTGATGACTGCTTACTCTGCATTCCGGATCATGAAATCGATCATACTCTTGAAATGTTCAATAATTTCCATAATAACATAAAATTTATTTATGAACTAGAAGAAAACAATAAAATTACTTTTCTTGACTTAAGTTTAGAATATAGCAACATTAACCGAATGATAACAACTAACTGGTGTACAAAAGATTTTTGGTCCAGAAGAATTTTTAATATCAACGCACACATAGTCCATAAAAGAAGTGTTGTATTCAGTCTAACTGAGATGGTAATTAAGCTGTTTAGCCCAAAATACCATTTCGCAAAACTGAGAAAAGCTGAAAGATATCTTATAACTATCACCATAATCATCATCAAAATAACTATCCACCAGAAATTTACAACATAATCTAATTAAAACATCTAATTAAAAAAGAAGTATTATCAGAAATCAATCAAATTGCAATACCAATCCTAAATAAACCCAAAGCATACCTAGCAATAATAATAATAATGTGACTAAATTAAAGAACACTGTATATCCTTATCATACATTAATGGATTTTGTAAACAAATGTCAAAAATGTTGGCAAAATATGATAATACGATATTAATGTTGGACATAAATCATCAAAAACATCTGGAAAATATTGTTCAAAATTTAAACCCAAGGTTAATAAAGATCATCAATCAAATGTTATTTATAGAATAAATAGTAAATACTGTAATTCAACATATATTGGGCAAATACACCAATGCCTGCATAGAAGGGTTGTTGAATGTTGCACACAAATATAGTGTACAAACACAACAGCCCTAGCCAAACATTCTCTAGAAAATAACCATTCCTTTGATTTTGAAAATGTACAGATTTTGGAAAAAGAACAAAATTACAACAAAAGATGCATATTATTATTGGACATGGTTTACATAAAAAAGGATCCAAATTTTATTAATAATAAGACCGATATCAAAGATCTTTCCAATATGCATCATAATTTAGTAAATTGAGTTGTTTTTAAATGCGCCATGGCGGATATTTTTAAGATACAACCCTGAACCAGTCGAGTTCTAAGATACCTGCTAGATGATATTTGTCAATGTTAGATACCAATATTTAAGGTCAGGAAACAACAAACTATGTATATATATACATATATATATATATATATATATATATATATATATATATATATATATATATATATGTATATATATATATATATATGTATATATATATAATTTATACATTTATACATCTACATAAATACAGATTGTTGTAATTTATTATTTCTTTTAGTGATACCTACAATGGGGACAATCCGATACAATATGAACACGTTTTGGAACTGAGAAGACATCAAGATTGAAACAACTAGCAAAATTACACCGAAAACTTGGCGCCCAGACCAACCGAAGGATTTTCTTACTCTAGTGCAGAGGTACCAAAAGTAACACCAAAATTGGAACCTATTTGATAGACACCCCAAGACCTTGAAACATCACAAAAATCGAAAATATAACACAACATGTGAATGACAGACTCCATAATACAACTATTACTAATAACATTCCATACATTGCTAAACTTAATTCGAATATCAATCAATGCGCAGATAAGCTTAGTCTTTCACTCCCAAATTACATATTAGATGAATTCTGGTTGTGACAAAAGAATTCATGTTATAACAGTCAAATATTAAAAATCTTAGTATTTTAATTAAAAACAAAACCAACTTATACAGTAGTTTCAATGATAAGTCGATAAACAATATCGCCAATATCGAAGTTCCTTTTCTAATTATTGACTTCTTAGCATTGGGTCCTAAATTTAACCTACCCACAACTCCTAAAGATATAGACAACTTTAAATTGATCAGTGAGGTAGAAAATATCATCACATGGACACCCGAAAAAAGACCAAAATCTAGTTAGAAGCTTACCTACTAATTAAATTACAAACTCCATACAACCCAACAAAACAGATAGGTCCCTCTCACTCTCAATCGAAAAAGAAACTAGAACCTATCTGAAAAAGAATCCGAATTTTCTAGTCACAAAATCCGATAAAAGTAATGTAACTGTCCTAATGGATAAGGATATGTCGCATATTCAAATATCATTGGACCTCCTGAGTGACCATGAAACTTAGGCATTGTTATATAAGTTGTAAGTATTTATTGTATAAGTTGGTTAAAAGACTCAAAAGTAGAGAACACACCTCAGATCAATTAGGGCTACCTAAAATTCCCAAACCTGATTTGCCCCTTAGAACAATAGTATCATGTATAAACTCATCTTTTCATCCTTTGGCAAAAATCATGTGTCAGCTACTTCTTTTAATAATTTTAACAAATTTAAGATTAAAGACTTCGATTTTGCACAAAAAATCAATAATACAATCATACCAGATAACTTAGTTGTAGTTGTGTCATTTCATGTTGTGTTATTATTCACTAATATACAACTTGACCGAATGACTTTAATACAGCCTATTTGTAAGATTCCTAAAAAAGTTTTTGTGTAAATTATTGCTTTTATTTATAGCCATACATATTTTTCTTTTAATAACAAGTTTTATAAACAAACATTAGAATTACTGATGGGTGGATCTGCCTTGCCAATAGTGACTGAAATTGTAATAAATAAATAGTTGTATTTTGTACATCAGAATGTGAAATTTTAATTTCCATTTATTTAACAATATATAGATGACCTGCTAACAGCTGTATCACATAATGAAGTGCAAAATACACTACCAATCTTTAATTCTTTCAACGCTCATCTGCAGTTTACTGTGGTACTTGATACTAGAGTTGTTAGAACTGAAAATAACATTATTTGTCTAGATTGGTATAGAAAAAACACTAACTCAGGTAGATATATACCTTTAAATTCTTATCACCCACCCTCTAAACAGATAGTTGATACAGTTCTAGCAATAAATTGATTTTCAAGGATTTCACATCCAATGTTTACAGAAATAAACTTCAAATTGGTATTTGAAAGTCTACTATGGACCTAATAATTATCCTAACAAACTATTAAACAAGCTGTTATACATAAACAAAAATAAATGTATTTAAATAATCTCAGGCAGATATATACCTTTTAATTCTTATCACCCCACCCTCTACACAGAATGTTAATACAGTTCTAGCAACTAAAAATAGATTTTTAAACATTTCACATCCAGTGTTTACAGAAAAAACTTAAAATTTTAATATGAAACTCTTCTATGTACCTAATTATTCTAAAAAACTATTAAACCAGCTGTTATACACAAACATAGAAATAAATGTATTAGACAGTAAATTAAATCAAGAACATACTAACATTGACACCTATGTACAGGTCAGATAATATGGAACATTACCATACATTAATAATCTTACACAACCTCTCACTAGATTGTTCAATCAATTTAATATAAAAATTCCTAATTATAATAATAAGAAGATAAATCATTCCACTCAAAACTAAAAGATGCTATCCCAATTGAAAAGAGTTGTAACGTCATCCATGGTATACCTTGTGAATGTGGTAAAATATACATACAGACAAGTAAAAGATGAGTCCTTCACAAGAGTGACTGCAAACATAAACCCCTTGCGACAAGTCTTAGCATACTTGTCAACGATAATGACCACTGTGTCTTCTATGCTATATCAATAATGTTCAAACTCTTTAAATCAGCAAAAACGAGGTCTAAAAGAATTATACAAGTAATTTAAGCTCAATTTACAAAAACTACCACAGTCTTATGTGAGAACACTGTGATGTGCTTCCTAATTTTACTTAAACATATTATGTTACATTATTTAATAACAAAAATAAAGATTAAGCAACTTATACTGCTCTTGTATATACTTGTAAAAATATTATGAAACACATGTAATCCAAATTACCACCAACATAAATGTAATTTAAACATAAAATTGTTGCTTCCCTTTTGAAATTATATTCATATAAGTATAGATCATAATCATACAGATTTGAACCTATAATATTTTACATTAATTACTAAAAGTTGCCAAAAGGTAGGCAGCACATGACTATGTATCTAAATGTTGACTACGAAGTCTAACCTACATTAAATCGTAACAATTTATATATAAGAAAAGTATTAAAATGGGTAAAAGTGGAACATAATAAAATAATTGGTTTTGTATTAACTTTAAGTTAATTAAGTAGTGGTGACATAATATATCGGTAGGACATTTTAAACGTTCCAACTAATTTATGACGCAGTAGAATGGAAATGCCGGTTTTTATAAAAATCAAAACTGTCAATGTAAAATATACCATATAGCATAATATTACCAAAGCCAAATAAGACATATAGAAGAAAATGAAATAAAATAGATAATATTGATTAATTTAAAAAATCTAATATAAAATACTTACCCCAGGGTCTGAAGAATAGCAGGAAAAGGTGTAGGAACTACAATACCAATATGGCTGACTCTGAAAGAGAAACGTTTAAATGTTAATAATAATTTATATCATTATACTTCGTATTTAGCATTTAATAATACTGTATAAATGATATCAAATTATATTAAAAAGGATATTAAAGAAATATTTATATTTAAAAATTTCCAGGTATACCTTTATAAATTAATCTTTCAATCAATCGACAGAAATATTCTTTCGTTGTTCATTAAAAAAGGGAAAAGAATCGTAGAATTTTCTGGAAAAAAGGAAATAGATATTTGACATAAACCGGATCACGTGACAATCACGTGACTTTTTTAGCTTAGTGTGATTGGTTGAATATATTAAATACAAATTAGCTGTCAATATTACAAATTTATTGTGACAAAGAATTAATTAATTAATCTTTTAAAATGTTTTTTGGGATTGTTTCTTAAGGGGCGATATTATATTAAAAATAAACACAATATTTTTACTTATTACTCTTAGATATTAATAGCAACCTTTAGAAAAATATATGCTGTGTTTTCTAGTATGAAAATACCGTGTTCATAAATAAGTACTTAATGTAACTTCTAAGCTATACAACCAAACACACGTACTTATAGCAAATATTAATAGTAAACAAACTAAACAGTAAATAAAATAGAACTTTACGAATTACCGACAATCAATATTTATTTATTTGCACCATATAATAAATAGTTATGTTAAATTATAACAACTGAAATATACCTATCTTCTAAATATACACTACCCAAAATTTTATGGGTTTAGTATACACTTCCACTATTTATAATAATTTTTCTTTTTTCAACGAAAGAATTCTGTAATAAAAGTTTATTTAAGCTGTTATTACTGTGAGCTAGGAATTTGTATGTTGTAGGTTTCTAACCATGAATCTGTCAAAATATGCCCGAGTTGAGCGAATGGACCTTAACAACATATATTTAGCAAATTTTCTAGATGTCTTGGGCAAAACGCACAAGACTTTCTAAAACCATTTTCTAAATTAAACCAGCTAAAAAAAGGTGGACTATAATTTACTGGCAGTTATTGTGGACTATTGTCATTTTTACATCTAATAAAAAATTGGAAAAAAAAATACAAATGTAATAATAAACACTTTTATTACAACAAATTAGAACAAATGTAAATCTTAGTTAGTAATACAAATATAAATAAAGTCGATGTACCGGGTGGTCCAATAAGCCGATCTCTCAGCTATACCTATATCACAAACTATTCATGTAATTTTAGGAGAAAAAATTCCTTAGTAAAGTGGCCAAGAGAAATCGCTAGAAATAACTTTTAAGTTTCTGGGTTAACCCAGATATGCCCAATTATACCAAGTGTTAAATAAGTAAACTAGAAAGAGGCCTAAATTTTGCACAAAGTTGTTCAAGGATTTTTTTTTATTTTTTCAAATAAAGGGGGGGGAGTGGGAAAGTATTTGAAAGGAAATACCTATAACTTTGGTTTGGATCAACCGATTTTAACGAAATTAGTGTCATTAGAGAGAGTGTGGACGAATTAATTTACATCTACTATAAAATAATTGTATTTAGTTTTTTTAATTGTCATAGGTAGAGGGTACTTTCGAATCTACTCCATTTTCATTGCTATCTCCTATCCTATCATTGTTATTAATAAATATCTATTTTCTAAAAGTATCAGGTATTCTATCTCAGAAGTCCCCAATGGCGAAAAATTAGCGTCCATTTCTAATAACATACAGTTGATTAATTCTCTGTCCCAACTCAGAATGATCCACAAAATATCCTTCTCTCCAGTACTTCCCACAAATCACTAATAAGCTAACGAAACTCTTTAGAAACTTACCCGTTACAATAGCCCTAAAAATTAACAGAACTGTAAAGTTGTTGTCGAAGACCAAAACTCCATTGATCCCTTTTGAACATACTAGTGTTGTCTACCACATACCTTGTGTAGAGTGAAACTCATGCTGCATTGGCGAGACCAGCTGCTCTCTTCAAGGTCGTCTAACTTCTTATAAAAGCGATATTAGGATTTCCAAACCTTCTTTTGCCATCTCAACCAAACATGAAATCCACTTCACAAAATACTGGCAAAACAACAAAATTATCATAAAAGATGCCTCCTTGAAATGTGCCATATTCTTAAATATTCATTAGTCCTTAATAAATAAACTAACATTGATAATTTAAGCCAGATTTATCACTCTCTGATCTTACACAATATATAAGAATCACACTAAACTTCATATTTTAGCTGAACAAATAGTCTAATAATTCCACCATTCACAACCTCCATTCGAACAAAGTATTTCTCAAAAAAGTAACTTCCCAATCTAAAACATTTGATTCGCATAGATTATCTTCCCCAAATTTTAGTGTTAAACGTGATAGTAGTAGTGTAGTAGTTCCAGTATGTATACCAGAGTCTACCACAGGTCAGGAGGATTCTTTTATTTATGATTCTTCTTGTTTTCCTATTGCATCCTCTGATTGTGTAGGTAGAGATAATAAGATTAGTTTGGTACCATTTAAAATTTTTGACCAATCAGATAATGGTTGTTTTGATTTGAATTCATTATTAGTGAAGAAACATAATGATAATAGACCTTATCTTCCTATTAAAATTTTAGGACAATCTTATTTAGCTCTTTTAGATAGTGGCTCAAACATTTCTGTGATAGGTTCACATTCATTAGCTTTATTGAAAAAGGCTGAGATTTCTATTATGCCCATTTCTTCTCTGCAAGTATCTACTGCAGATGGTACAGTTCAGTCTATTACAGGCAAATTTGAAACTGAAATCACAGTAGCAGATTTATGTAAGCAAATTACATTCTATATTATTCCCTCAGTTCAGAATTCTATAATTTTAGGTATCGATTTCTTAAATGCTTTTAATAGCACACTAAATTGTTCTAATTTTTCTTTTTCTGTTTCTCAATTTAATCTGTCTGTACTTAGTACTATTCAGGACTTTTCGAGTTTATCTAGTCTCGACCAAAGACAATTAGAGAATATGATCTCTAAATTTGTATCTCTTTCATCAAAAGACAAGTTAGGTCGTACCTCCTTAATATCTCATACTATTGAGGTGGGAGATACTACACATTTTAGACAATATCAGTATCCTATTTCTCAGGCATGGCAAGTTGACTTGGAAAAGGAAATCGATTCCATGTTAGAGTTGAAAATCATTGAACCTTCCACGGCTTCTTACTGTAGTCCATTGTGGTTAACAAAGAAAAAAGATGGATCTTTTAGGGTCTGCTTCGATGGTCGAAAGTTGAATAGTATTACTTCAAATCGGGATGTTTATCCTATTCCCAGAATAGATGTCATTTTAAGTAAACTCCATAATGCTAAGTACATTTCTTCTATCGACCTATCTAAAGCTTTTCTTCAAATACCTTTAAGTGAAGAAAGTAAAAAGTATACAGCTTTTGCAGTCAGTGGGAAAGGATTATTTCAGTTTGTCACTATGCCTTTCGGTCTTGTTTTAGCTCCTCAGACAATGTGTCGTTTGATGGATTTAGCCATTGGTCCTCAATTAGAGCCCTATGTTTTTTATTATTTGGATGACATTTTGGTTGTCACTCCTGATTTTTCACTTCATATGGAAATTTTAGATAAGTTGTTGTTACGTCTCAAAGAGGCTAACTTGACTATTAAGTTAGATAAGTGTCAGTTTTGTCGTCCTAGTCTTAAATTTTTAGAATATGTAGTTGATAGTAAAGGTTTAAGGACAGATCCTGATAAAGTTACAGCCATTAAGGACTTTCCTATACCTAATACTACCACCCAAGTCCGTAGGATATTGGGAATGTGTGGATATTATCGTCGCTTTGTTCCGTCTTATTCTACTTTGTTGTCCCCACTTACAGATTTGCTTAAAAATAGGAAAAAAGGCCAAAACATTACATGGACTTCAGAAGCCGATGATGCTTTCTGGCGTATAAAAGAAGCTCTTACTAGTGCTCCTGTCATGACGTTTCCGAATTTTAAAGAGCATTTTTACCTCATGACAGATTGTTCCAACACTGTTTCAGGTGGTGTACTATTTCAGATAAAGGATGGTTCGGAACACCCTATAGCTTATACCAGCAAAAAGCTTAATAAAGCACAGAAAAATTATTCCACTACAGAAAGAGAACTTCTTGCAATTATTCATGGTCTTGATGCCTTTCGATACTATCTTGAAGGTCGTAAGTTTACTATCATTACAGATCATAGTTCTTTATTATGGTTACATTCTATGAAAAATCCGTCACAGCGTTTGTCCCGTTGGATTTGTAGGCTTTCTGTTTTTGATTATAGAATTGTGCATGTTGCAAAGCCAATGCTGTTGTGGTTGCAGACGCGTTGTCACCAACGTTCGATATCAATCTTTTAGATCTGTCCACTTTATTTCCAGATAATTGGTATCGAAAGATGATTCATAATGTCACCCAAGAACCTAGTAGATATCCTGATTTCAAGGTGGAAAATAATATCCTTTATAAACAGTTATTAGTCCTGTCGAATCTTTATCGAATATGTCTGATTGGAAAATAGTAGTCCCAACAGCTAATAGGGATGAAGTGTTGAAAACCTTTCATGATGATGTGACATCAGGTCACTTTGGTTTCTACAAAACTTTTAGTAAGATAGCTGAGCTATATTACTAGCCTGGTTTGCGCAACTTAGTTAACAAATACATTTCGAGATGTAGAGTTTGTGCAACATGCAAGCCGAGTAACCTACCTCAAGCTGGATTAATGGGTTCATTTAGGAACATTAATTTTCCTTGACAAATGATATCTTTAGATCTTATTGGACCATATCCACGTAGTTATTCAGGTAATACGTATTGTTTGGTTGTTGTACATTACTTCACCAAATTTCCTTTAGTTTGTCCTCTTCGAAAGGCTACAACTCCAGCCATATTGAAATTCTTAGAGGAACAAGTTTTCTTTTTTTGTGGTACTCCGCAAATACTTTCGTGTGACAATGGTCCACAATTCATTTCAAAAGCCTTTAAAGATCTTTTGAATAAATATAAGATCCAAAAGATTTTCTACAATGCCTCTTATCATCCGCAAGCTAATCATACTGAACGGGTAAATCGCAGCATTGTTACTGCTCTTCGATCTTATACCTACACTGATCATAGAGCTTGGGATCAGTATATTCATTCAGTCGCTCAAGCCATTCGAACTTCTGTTCATGAAGTTATTCAATGTTCTCCAGCTTAGGTTAATTTCGGTAGGCATGTTCCTTTGTCAGGTGATTATTTTGGATTAATTTCTGAGAATTCAGCAACCTTTCCTCAAGTTTCGGAGAAACTTCATCGTATGGATGATCTCCAAAATTTACCTCCAATCTTCGCTGACATTAGGAAGAAGTTAAAGGCCTCTTACCTTAGAAATCAGAGTCAGTATAATTTGAGGAAACGAGACATGCGATTCTTTATTGGCGATCGAGTATTGAAGCGAAATTTTGTAAAATCAAGTAAGGGTGATGCCATTTCTGCTAAGTTCTGCCAGAAATATATTCCCTGTACTGTCGTTCGAGTAATTTCTCCTTTAGTATATGAATTAAAAGACAATTCAACAAATAGACGAATTGGTCAATTTCATATAAAGGATTTACTTCCAGATAATACAGTGGATGACATAGCATCCTCTTCTTCAGATGAAGATTAGGTTTATCTATTAAAGTTAATCTACCATTTGACTATTATAGTTTTGGCTCGGTTTTGATTACGATTTGGTATTTTCTTGGAACTTTATTAATAATCACCAGACATTGTATATGTTCAGCTTATTCCTTGCTTATTATTTGGTTATATAAGTTTAAATTATTAAGCCTTTTCATTCTTATTATTAGGTACATTTATCTTTGTTTACTTTATACTGGTATGGAATGATATTAAATACTACTATTATATATTTTGTTTGTTAATTTGATTATCATCTTTTGTTTATTTGGTTTGCCATTTTGGAAAGAATGTTGTGATTTTTTGTGTATAGATTTAATCACTTAGTCATACTTTATTTTAATTAATATTCTGATGTACTATATGGGATGATTCTAAAATCAGTTACTAGGAACTATTTATACACTTAATTTTTAGGTTTTTTGGTATACTCTTATGTCATATGGACTATTTTGCCTGTGTATATTTGATTGAATATGTGGGTTCGAAGTTGTTGTTCAAACAAGTTGGCCACTATTGTTCAATGGATTTCGTAACTCCTCATTTTCATGGGAAAAATATACAGATGACTGGGCAGTACGATGTTTCATTCTTAATTAGCTAACGATCTTCAATTTGAATTCTATTTTGAACATTTTAGTTTTAATCTTGAGTCTTTCCAGACTATGTTCAATTATAATTACAAAAGATTTCCTTTAGCTGATTTCTTACTCTCACTTATGTTAAGATATTCTTGACATTGCTACCTCTATGGCTAGCATAGTTAGATTGCTTTCTGAAATTAGTAATTTATATTTTAGTCAACAAATGACCGTTTACAGTTACATTCACTTCTTTCTTTAGGCATCCACTTATTGATTTTGGATTTAGAACTAGAACATATCTTGTTCTTTCTTAGTAATGTCAGAACGAATCATTAATTTGCAGTTTCTACAGAAATTGGCCTGTTCGTTCTTGATGTTTGTTTGTTGATTATTTACTTATTATTTACTTGATTACTTACTTCTTTAACTATTACTTTTTTGATATGTTGAGTAGTTATCATTGGCTTACTAAATGCCTTGTAACTCACTTATGTCTGATATTCTTATAAATCTGTTGTAGCTACCTGCTATAGTTAGTGAATATCAGCATGAGTTAATTTGTTTGATGTTGATTTAGATTCAATGATTTAGTCTATGAATATTGTGGTTTAGGCACATATTACCGGATGTGGGTATAGGTTGACCTAATTTATTTAGATTATTTGATTAGAGTGTGAATTGGTTACCCATTTGCCTGGTCGATTATACCTTTGGATATGCTATTCTATAAATCTGTTGTCCACTGGTTGATCAATTTTGGATTTAGTGCCCAATTCAACACTTAAATTGGTTTATATATGTTTGGTATTTTTTTTTACTTATAAATTGTGAATCGGTCCACACCTCTGCCTGATTGATTATCCTTGGATATTCTACTATAAATCTGTTGTCCACCGAATAGTCAATTTTGGAATCAGTGTCCGATTTCACATTATTTTCAGATATAGTATTTGTCTTTACGACTATTTTAGGCTACGTGAAAGCTTTAATGTAGTTGTGTACTGTAGATAGTATGTGACTTGGAAGTCACTTAGTAATATTTGGATATCTTTAGATGTCTCCTTCTTTCTACATCATTCATCATCTGTGGTAAATTACAATCTTGCGAATCGATGTGGATTGTTCGGAAGTTAGTGTATTTTAGCTACATTTGGCAAACTAGTGCCATGGCTAAAAATTTAAATTTTAGATTGGTTTGTATCCTTGGCTTCTACTGCAATGATGGAAACTTTGGCGAACCAACAGTTAAGCGCCTGTTCGAGCTATTGCCATGGCGCACGGTTCATACGTATTCTATAATTGTTGTTAGATATGAAAAAAAAAAAAAAATATTTTCATTTAAAATTTTTTTTTTCTCCGAGTAAGAGGGGAGTGTAACGAGTCCGTCACTTTAATAATTCTTTAGTCATTATAAATAAAAAAAAAAAAAGAAAGAAAAGGAAACAGGTATTAATTAAAATATTTAGTTTTCACCACAAATTTTAATACCTATCCAAATATATACAGTATAATTTTGCTTTTATAATTACCCACCACCAATTATGTACAGTCAACCTAGTTATATACAAAAAAATAAATACCCCCGTTATACACAACTGATCCTAGATGATCTGAATTTATAAATAATAAAATATAAGAAAATTTTAATGATTTGTCCTAAAAAGGTAATTTACTGGCCTACTAGAGAGGTAACCCTGTACTTCGGCTTTCAATTAAATATTCGGCAAAAGTAATGAGGACACTATCCTGACGGGATAGATGTCCAAAGGTTTAAATATATAATAATACAATAACAATTAATAACTCTCTGATTAAATGTGTACACATAAAACCGTACAACAGAGTTGAAAGGGAGGACTTAAAAACCTCTACCTGTAGTTGACAATTAGTCCTTAAATGTTATTCAGTAAATTGTTTACAAAAAAATGACGGTTCTTATTATTAAATGAAATAGTAGAAGTTAAATATACAAAAAAAATATTACACAAAAAAAATGATTAAAATTGGTGAATAAGACTTAATACAAATAAATAGTGTTCCACACTCTAAATGGGGGAGATCGTTCCAACTAGTTCCCTGAAGTTGTCCGGGAATAGTTTCAGAGAGGTCTGGACCTCTAAAGGAACAGCTATGGGTGACGGACAATTGTGTAAATCCAAACTTATATTTCTTTCTTTTTTTTAAAATCCAAAATCCAAAAAAAAAAACAAAATACCAAATTGTTCCCCTGACTTCTGCTTGACTCCCAAAGGTAGGCGGCTCAGAGTGGCTATAAACCAAGCAGGACACTTAAAAAAAAACCCAAACTAAAACTGTCTGCTACTTCTTTGAACTCAAGTGCTTTTCACGAACGTCGAAGCAGAAGTGCGCAATGGGCACGGGTTTTAAGCTAGCTTTAGTTTATTTGTTTTTGTTACATCAATCCCCATTGTTTTTGTTACACCACGTACAATTTTTTTTACCAATCCTTTTTCAACATTTCGCACATTGAAGGTACGACCACCCACTAAGAAATAGAATAAACACAATGTGCTGATAGTCCTATTTTCTATACAAGCAAAACGGTTGTCACCACAATAAAACCAAATGATACCAACGCTAAAATTTAAATTCACCAGACGATTAAGTTAACGGACTTCAGAGCTTTGTAGTTAGTTGTGTTTTTTGTTAAGATATTTGCTATTGTACATACATGAACCTTTAAAAAGTGAAAAAGTAGCTTTAATTTGATATCAAAAACCTGCATATACGTCATGAGGAGCGTATTTTATTTAAAAAATTAATTAACGAATATCTTCTGTTCAAAAATGAATTACCATTCCAACAGAAGTTGGCAAAATCATCACAAGATTAAAAAGAAGCAGAGCTCCTTGAAGCTCCTTAAGAATTATTTAAGAGAAACAAACTGCGAACTCTAACTAGCAAGAGCTATCAGCGACAAGAAGATCAGATTTAACAGGAAGAAGAAGACAGGAATGGCCATCCTAGACATCGAGAAGGCATATGACACGGTCTGGAAAAAATCCCTAATCTACAATATGGACAGAGCTTGGTTACCTCATTACTTAGTTAACATATGTGACACAAATCTAATTAATAAAACTTTTCAAGTTTTCCGCCAACCAAAAGACGTCCAGAATTCAAGAAATCCAAGAAAGGACGCCTCAGGGCAGTATACTCTCGCCTATTTTGTATAACATTTTTGTTTTAGACTTACCAACAGATCCAAAAACAAGTACAGCCCTCTACGCAGATGACACGGTAATCTACGCAACAAGAAAAGAGGACAGAAGAATTGTCCAAAACATAGAAAACTAGCTTGGAAGAATCACAGAATTCACGGAAAATGGAAAATAAAGATTAACACCCAAAAGACGCAGTTCACCATGTTTACACAGGAGAAAAACCCACCAGTAGTAGTAATCACAATGGGAGCTAACAAGATCCAATCAGAAGATTCTGACAAGTACCTAGGAGTCCATCTCGACAGGAAACTCTTCACGAAGAATGTAACGAAAGTATTTTGCCTACCTCATTGTAAGAATATGGGGTATAAAATTGGGGACAGAAATTATGGGGGCGAAGATAGGGCAAGCAAAACAATCGTTACTGGTGCGAACGGCACTCAGGGGTTAGCTGGAGAGCTGGGGTCGTGGATAAGTGAACGACAAGGGTTCGGATTTGGGCAGCGACAAAAAAAATGAAATAAAGGGGTACTTACATAAATCTCCTGGACAAAATGAATAAAATTGACAGACAAGAAATACCTCTAGCTATTTCAAATGAACGCCGCTTCGAGAAGACTTCCTGCTGGAGGAAAGAAAGATTCTACTTTCCTAAAAAGTAAACACACAAAAAAGATTAGGAGATTTTTCTAAACTAAAATAAACAAAATGGTAGGAGAAACAAATCAACCGTTTATTTTTGTGTCAAACAAACAGTTATCAAAAATACAGATTGCACCAGAAGCATACTAAATAACATAGTAACAAAATTAACAAAAACTTACGTGCTCATCTGTTTACAAAGGAGATTGCTATAAAAATCTTCGAAATGGTTCTTAGGTTATTTATTAATATGGCCAAATTAGATTATTAAAAGTTAAGTTAAAATTAAATTAAAATTAAAATAGTTTTACAACAACAGCAGATTTAAATGAAAGCAATTATTAATTATCAAAAAATAATGTCTATTTAATTTGGAAAAATTAATATGTTAATTGTTACCTTAATTCATAAACTTTGCCACTTAACTTTGAAAAACTTTATTACTTCCTCCTCTGGGATTGGAGCTGCAACGACAAAACTCTCAACTGGGACAAAAAGGAAACCATTTCTATACGCAGGAACGAAGATCTGACGTAGATGGGGCTGGATCAAGCAGGCAAACGACAACAAAGCTGGTGGGACATCCTATATAATCATTTTCCAAAATTTCTTCAGTTCCGGTGTACTGCACAAATCTTATGATGACTACTCTGTTCTAAACTGCCATTATGCAAAGAGTATTATCACCTTAACCGGTCTTAAGACATAACACAAAAAAATTGAATCGACTCCCGATTCAAAATCGCCCAAACATCTTTCTACTCTGAAATCTCTTGCTTGACTCCCTTTGCGTTAATTTTACAAGTTCAACGCCAAATAATTTCCCTTCACGTCTTCGGAACCAGTTGTGCCTACAAACTTAAAACAAACATAATACCCTCGACAATCGTTCGTAACAACCTTGAAATATTTCCAGCTTTATTACGTTTTATAAAAATTGAATACCTGACATGCAATATTTTTTCTAGGAACGGTTGAACTTAAATCGCCATAAAATATCGATCGTTTTAAAATTCCTTTGCAAACAGAAAAACGAAAATATTCCACCGACAGGGGCGTCTTTAGAAATTTTTAGCATATAAATATTTCGTAGTTAAAAAAATTTAAAACGCTACAAGAACAGGCAACAAATCAAGATAAAAGCAAATATTGCTAAAAAACTAATACTTCCTTATATTTTTAGGTCCAGTCCACTATCGACGGCCAAGAAGATCCAGTTATACTAGGCCTACTTTAGATCGCTGTCCCAGTATGGAGCTCCACCACGGAAACCAACTGGAAGAAGCTAGAAACTACAGAAACGTCATGCTACAGAAATATCGATGGATCAACATGGAAAAAAAAATAACAAATGCAACCATCAGAGAAAATATATTTTAGTATACACCACTAAGGGAGGTGTCTAAGAATAGGATAAGATACTTCTTCCACCAAACCACAAGAAGACTCCTAAAGACCAGGGAGATCCACGCCAAAAATCGGATCCAGAGGATGTACAGGTCAAAACACAGACTGATCGACCATTTTTATTGACCATTTAAGTTGACCATAAGAATAAGCAGTGAAGAGATCACAACAAAATGTATTGTACAGGGTATAAACGAATGGACACTAAATAGGAAAAAAATGAGACAGTCACAACAGCCGAATAGCAGACACAAGAGTCGTTAAAATAGCAAGAGACAATTCACCAAGTTAGAAGAAGTATCGGCCAGCGCCAGCCACACCAGATATGGAGTGAGAATCTTGCAGTGGGAGTGGGAGTTTGCAGTACATGAAAGAACACATGGAGGTTTAAAACAAAGGTAAGTGAAGTGTTTCGCATATTGAGGGGACGTTAACGGGTTGACAGATGTATGTTAACGAGTACCGTGGATGTTTCTTTATGATTATCCTTAGAATTTTCCTTTCAGTGGTCCATAAGTTTTATTTAGCATTTGTTGATATAGGTTTTAGCGGTTGCGTGATTTAATACTTCTAAATTTGCCATATAGGGCCGTTAGGCGTGCAGCTCTTCTTCTTACCCGATTTAAGATGTTTTTAAAGTCGGTATCCCAACGTTTTTTTTTGTAGTGTTTTTGTAAACTCTGCCCAGCTTGGACACCGAGGTTCCCAATTTAAACTTTTCTCCGTTAAGCCTTATATGGTTCTCAATATCTCATTGGGGTGAGCCGTGATATCTGAACAGAATTACTGCGTTTTAGCAAGGTTAAGAGTGACTTTCGATTTGTTACACCATTTAACGATTTTGTCTAGTTATATTTCAGCCTTATTGAATAAAGGCTAATCCCTTGCGGAACGATAAGCGGTACCTGATCAGTGTATATGGAAGGTGGATATAGAAGGTGGATATATAGAAGGTGGATTTGGATCTATTGGTGGAAGGTGAAAGTCGCTGTTGTAGATTGTGTATACTATTGTAGATAAAATTGAGCCTTATTATACTTCTAGTGTAGTGAAGTGTGCGGAGAATTTACCTGCAACTTTAACTAGAACTATCCCGTTGGAGCGATAGGAATTATTAATTCAGCTCGGTGTAGTACATCAATCAAGCTTAACTGTAAGACTTAATCAAATGCCTTCTGGAAATCCAGAAAAATGCTGATTGCAAATCTGCGGTGTTCATTGAGGGCCTGGATTGCTGCTTCAATTAAAGCATTATAAGTTGAATGTCCATCTTTGAATCCAAGTTCGAAATTTGGGATTATGTGCAAACCTTCTCGGAAAATTTCCAAAATTCTCTCGTAAACTTTACTTAGATTGTTTAACAGAAAGATAGGTCTACAGCATTTCGTGCTACCTTCACGAATACCTGACGATACCTTCAGGTATTCGCGCTACCATCGGATGATCGTTAACTACCAAGTGCGGCCGGGGATTTTTAAGTATGTCTTCTACTTCTGCTCGGTTGCTTGTCTAAATTGCTGTTTTGGGTTGTCTGGGGATCGGAATACGGCCTAATTTTTGAATGAATTGGCCTTATCTTGTGGATTATTTAAGACGATGTTTACTTTGAAATGTGGTATTTTGTCAAAAAAACTTTGTATTTTTTGTCTGGTTAGGATTTTGAATTTATTACAAAATTTTTCGTTATCACGGTAGTCCAGGCTGGAGGTAACTCGCACCCACTGTTATTGTTTCAGCTTGTTAACCGTCAGTCTGATGGATGCCGATAGACGGTTGTATTTGATAAGGGGATTACGATAGCTTTTATACTATCTGATTAATCTCAACTTTACTTGAATTTTAGCTAGGAAAGAACTCTTGGTGGAAATGTTGGAGTATATATATACAACTATATTATATTTAATCTTTGAAATGGTTAGAGAGGAAGGTTCTTTGAGAAAATTTTCAAATTTGTGATATTCCTCTTTTAACTTGGCAACTGGACTCATTTAGCATAATTAAAGCCGCTTCTTTGATTTTTCTCTTTTTAACATATGTTTCTTTTAGGACTATACTTGAATCATTCCATTGAACCTTACGTTCATTTTCCCATGCGTGTTTACATTCAACCTCGACAATCGTCTAGTATACTGAAGCATTTCATTATCCTCGAAATCATTTCATAATATATATTATGAATTAAGATTATTCAAAATATTCATACCTTTTTTTCTAGCGGCTTTATCATGATATGATGTCTATTTTATTTTATACACTCTCGTTCTTTTTAATTGTCAAAGAAATATATTAAAAACTTCTATGTATAAGCCGTTTTCTAAATTTACCAGCAAATGATTTTTTTTGCAGTCGTACGATCTTGTCATCACAATATACACGATAAAATTTATCACCCAACCGACTCTGTCGTATACTGCTGCAGACTGACTTGTTTGTTTGCCGTCAAATCGCGCCGATTTGGTCGAATTATGCAAATACACGATCAAATTACGTTCAATTTTGTAGCAGCATTTGACAAAATTGTATTGCAGCTTTGGAACGTGAGTGGCGGGCTTAACTGTATAAAATTTATTAAATTTTTGGACAGTCTTCTATTGAACTATTCGGTCTGCTGCAGAATTGGAAACAAAGCAGAAATTCGACCGGTATAGGCTAGGCTTTGACTAGGATCAAGAGATTAGGTTTCCATTCGAAACACCCCATAATATAATGTAGTTAAGCAGCTCTTTCTATGGAATTAAATGCTTCTATTATGTCTCCTAGGTCTCCTCTCCCACTTAAAGATAGAAAACGTAACCAGTGGATCAGAACCAAAACAAAGACAGTAGACGCGATAGAACAAGCAGCAAAACTGAAATGGCCAGACCACAGATGAGGTGGAAAGATGACATCAGGAAACAAGGAGGTCCCACATGGCATTTTTTTTAATTTTACTAGAAGAACATGCCAAAATCTTATCTTTGGAAAGAAAAAGGACATAAAAAACGACTGATATTTATGCTAGTTTTACTTGAACATGCTAAAATCCTATCTTTGGAAATGAAAAAGAACATCAAAAAACACTAATAGGTATGCTATTTTCAGATATTCATTATGTACCCATATATAAAATTATTGTGTGTATTCGTTGTAAACTGTTGAAAATAACTTTCTCACTTATAATTTATCTAGATCATGACCTGTGAAGATTTTCTTTTGTTATTTGCTTAATAACCGTTATGCTTTTTTACACAAAGTATTTGACGTGTGTTTTCCTATATGATACCCAAAGTAGAAAATGGATTTTATAGTATCTACTTTCGTAGAAATAAAAATGAAAATCGATTTTTCCAGTTTCTTACCTACGAGCTACTATGTGCACTGATATAACGAATGCCCAAAGATCATTCCAATATCATTTACATATTTTCATCAATGATTTCAAAAAGCGGGAAAGCGAATTGTCTCGGCGATTAAGGCGGCGTCGTCTGCATAACATATTATTTGGATTTCTTTGTTCCCCATTCTGTAACCATGACCTTTACGTACTGCTTCTATTATTATTTCGTCCATTATTATATTAAAGAGAAGTAGGCTTAACGAGTCACCCTGTCTGACTCCGCTTTGTACTGATATACACTGTGTAAGTTTTTCATTTATTTTTGCCTGTATTCAATTATGGAAGTAGATGGTTTCCATGGTTTGCGTAATACTAATTGGTATGTTTCTATTTTTCAGTAGGTATAAGACGTCTTCGACTTGGATGCGATCGAAAGCCTTTGTCAGGTCTATAAAACATAGATATGCTGGTTTATTGTACTCGACGGCCTTTTCAGTGATTTGTCTTAGTACAAATACGGCGTCTACGCAGGATCTTCCGGATCTGAATCCTTATTGTTCGTCTGATAAAGTTGTTAGTTTATTGATTTTGTTGGTTAGGACTTTTGTGTTAAGCTTGAGTGCGGTATTCAGTAGGTTTAGAAATTTCAGAAATAAATTCACAAAAGAAATAAATAATCCTTATTTATATCGAAATTATGGTACTTACGCAAATCGAATGTCCATGTTTTTTTAAGTTCTAATATTATACTAAAATATATAGCCACTAAACTAATAAACAGTTCTTAATACAGTAAAGAAATAAGCATAACTGAGTATTGGATATATTATTTGTGGAATTAACAATGTCGCCCTTCTTTTATAGTTGCTTATGACGTCTAACCCCTCCCAAATACAGGCATGTTTGCTGTTGATTTAAAACAACTCACAACGCTAATGCGTTTTAATTAATGCTAGTCCTATGGATTTTCTTTTACGAGTTATGAATAAAACTGGCTACAACAAAATTATTTCAGAACATTTATTAAGTTTTTAATACAGCGATAACCAAGTGACAATACCCTTTACATTAATTACATAAATACCAACACCGAAACTTTTATATTTTGATTAAACATATAACACCCTTACCACCACCAGTTCTTAAACAACATATTTATTAATTTTAATCTGAACTATGAAATAGTTCGTGAACTAAATGTAGGTACTTCAGCTGGACTACCTATATACCTGTATTTACCTATATATTTAAGGTACTATTAACCCTTACCGTCACCAGTTCTTAAACTACATATTTATTAATTTTAATCTGAACCATGAAATAGTTCGTGAACTAAATGTAGGTACTTCAGCTGGACTACCTCTATACCTGTATTTACCTATATATTTAAAGTACTATTAACCCTTACCGCCACCAGTTCTTAAACTACATATTTATTAATTTTAATCTGAACCGTGAAATAGTTCGTGAACTAAATGTAGGTACTTTGGCTGGACTACCTATATACTTTTATTTACCTATATATTTAAGGTACTATTAACCCTTACCGTCACCAGTTCTTAAAGAACATATTTATTAATTTTAATCTGAACCATCAAATAGTTCGTGAACTAAATGTAGGTACTTCAGCTAAAATACCTATATACCTATATTTACCTATATATACCTATATATTTAAGGTACTATTACCGTCTAGAACAGTGTTTCCCAAAAAATGGCAAGAAATTTCAATCATCAATCATTGGCGTACAAACAAATACCTTTGTGCCTTTTGCAACGAAGTTTTTAGCAATGGCGTTATGTAGCCATCTAAGCTGGAAGATCATCTGAGAATATGTCACCCTAATAAAACAGATAAAGATTTGAAATATTTTCAAACACTTAAAGAGAAACTTCAAAAGAAATCCACGCTGGACAAAATGTTCGTTTTGGCCTCATAAACAAACGATGATGGTTTGCGGGCGTCTTATAATATCTCGTTGACTATAACAAAGTCCGGAAAACCTCATACTATCGAAGCGTTTATTTTGCCAGCCGTTAAAGAGCTTTTAAAAACTGTTCTACACAAACCTGCATCTGATATCATTAAAACAGTTTCTTTAAAAAACAACACAATTTAAAGATGTATTGATGAAATGAGTTATAATATTGAAAGCTTCTTGTGTAATTATTTGCAAACGACCCATTTCTCTACACAGCTGGACGACTCAATTTTAATTGTTAATGAAGCATTATTATTGGCATATAATCGTTTTATTATTGATCAAAATATCCAAAAAGATTGCGTTTGCGAGAACTTTGACAACCGATAAAAAAGGCGAATTAGTATATTATGTTTTAAAGGCTCACTGCTTGAAACAACTAAATCGTATATCAAATTTTATATTGGTAGTTACAGATGAAGCACCTGCTACGGTTGGCCGTTATCCTGGTTTTATGTTTTTAAAAGAAAATGTAACCGGAGTATAACCAATACACTGCGTCAGTACGAAACAGCATTTAGTTGCTAAAAATTTGAATGTAAGATTGCGTGAATACGCGGTTATTTGTGCAGGT
Source organism: Diabrotica undecimpunctata (assembly GCF_040954645.1). NCBI lineage: Eukaryota > Metazoa > Arthropoda > Insecta > Coleoptera > Chrysomelidae > Diabrotica > Diabrotica undecimpunctata. The sequence continues at coordinate 7,423,830 of NC_092813.1, forward strand.
GTGTGAAGAAACTCTTTTACGAGTTTCTCAATAGCAAAAATAAAAATTTGAAAGAAAATTTATTAAATTGAAAAACCAACATTGCTTATTTGGCAGATTTTTTTATTAAATTTAATAAGGGAAACTTGCAGTTGCAAGGTGACAGTTTAAATTTGATAAAAGCAAAGTTAATCATTTCAGCATTTCTTGCTAGAATTAAACAGATGAAGTAAAACATTACACGGAACGAATTTTCCCAGTTCACCAATTTGTTTCAGGTAATGTGCCAGAAAGACGATATTTCAATCTACGTCCAACATTTGAATGCCATTTATTCAGATTTTGAAAGTAGATTTGAGGATATTTTGACGCATTAAAGAAACGGATGTTACATTATGTAAAAAAAGAATTGATTTGAATAAGCACTAACGAATAACTTAAAGGTACGGTTTAGAATCGAATAACAACAATTCTAGCTCCAAAAAGACATACCTTTTGCTTATATTATGGAATACCGCGGGAAAGTTTTTAATTTCTTTTTCATATTCATACCTGATAAAAAGGAGTTTCAGCGAAGGTATAGATCCAATAACAAAAAAATGTAACAAACTGGACATAATTAACTGAGGAGATTACTGTAACTGTAACAGATAGTTTTTATTTAAATTTAATTAATAAATGTGTAAAAATGTGAGACTACTGTTAGAAATTTAAATCTGTAAGAGTGAATAGCAGGTGGTCTATCTAAAATTAAATTTGGGAACCTCTGGTGTAGAACGCTAAAAATGGCACATTTTGAACATTTTTTTTGTGTATCTCATGATATATGGTAATTAAACTTCTTTTATATTTTTATACAACTTTTGAAGATTTCAAAATTTGTTTTTCAATTTTTTCCATTGTGGGTGTATTTAAAAGATGACTCCAAAAAATTTCTCGTCCATAAATTACTCGAGAAGGGTTTAAAAAAAAGTGGCTTTGGGGATAGTTTAGCAGAAAAATTAAAAATTCTCAAAACAAAACAAAATGGCGCATATTTGAAACAATTAATCAAAAATTGACTTTTCCACTTTTTTCGATCACAAAAATTTTATTTTTTTTGTTAAATTGTGAAAAACTCTCATAGAGAAAAGAACAATTTTTTTAAGCGTCCGCCATTTTGCTTTTTTTGACAATTTTCAACTTTTTTTCTACTATATCACGTAAGGACACTTCTTTTTTAAAACACTTTACGAATTATATGTTTCAGATTTGCCGTTTCAGAGATTAACTGTCCATCATGGAGCATTAATTTTTGGACGAAACATTTTTGGCGTCATCTTTAAAACATAGGAACAATGAAAAAGAAAAAAAAGAATGTTTTGTGATCTAAAAAAGTTGTATAATAATAAAAAAAAGTTGGATTGTCATGTATAATAGATAAGACACAAAAAAATAATTAATCAACACAAATTGTTGAAAATGTGTCATTTTTTAGCATTCTAAACAGTAATACTACCTTAATTAAACATAAATAATAATATAATTTTATAACACACTAACCATCAATGGGTGATAAACTTTTTATTGCTCATAGCATAATAGATTACCTATATACCTAGTACCCACCACCTAATTATTTCGGTTATCGCTAAGAATATTTGGCTATTGAAATATTATTACTATAGTCGGGGAAGTTTGTGTAAGACTCTTGTACTTTTCGGTGGAGGAGCTTTGATAGCTCCCGGTCCCTGAGGGTCAAATAGTGAGGGTCCGCTGCGTGGAGCACTTGGCGCTGGCCGTCTTTGTTGGCGCAGGTATTGGGGTGGTTCATTTCTATGTTTAATTATTCTCCTGGAAGATTCTCTCATAGGTTCCGGTAATATAGGAGAATAAAAGGATAAATTCACTTCGCCTGCCCGTCTTTGTTGGCTCGAGCGTCTTGTTGGCTCATCGGGGTTATCGCCAACAATATCTGGCTCTTCCAAGATTGGTTCTAGTGGTCGGCGCGGTTGAGCTCTACGCCTTGTACTTCTCCGGATAGGAGCTGCTCTTGGAGGAGCAGATGGGCGCTCTTCCCTCGAAGGACGGATTACACGTCTTCTTAAATTATAGCGGTTCTCCTGGTCCTGGAGAGACGGATTTCCACGAACGTTGACTGATTCTTGAGGTCTGTTATCATTTGGTTGTTGTTGTTGGTTAACATCACTCATTTTAATAAATTCGCTTATGATTGAATCTTCGTAAGATGCGATGCCTAAAACAAAAACTATAGATTTAATGTACATTGTGAATAGTCTTAAAATACAGCTACAAACTTGGACATTTTTAACATGGTTTAAGTTTAAAATTCAAGTTCTGGACAAGTATAAATAATATCAATACAGACCGAAACGGCAAGGTAAAGAAATACCACCATGGAAAAATAAACACAAAAGAAGGAACTTGAAATGTGAGAGGTACTAATGAGCAGGGAGCTTTAAGAAACTTAGACCAAATTATGGAAAAATATACAATAGATATCCTTGTCCTGCAAGAAACGAAACAACTGGGAAATGAAATAATAAAAATAGGAATGAGCACACTGTTCAAGAGTGGAGGGACCAAGAGATATTTTGGAGTAAGATTCATAAGATAGCTAGCACAAGGTTTGATCACAAAGACATTCATAAGGTAACATGGACTTCTCCCGATGGAAAAAGGAAAATGAGATAGATCATTGGTAGGTCATAGATCATAGATAGGTCTTAATTGAAAACAAACATGATAAGGCAATAATCGATCGCAGGAATTACAGAGGTGCAGATACCAACAGTGACCATACACTAATAATAGCAAAACTAAAACAAGAACTACCAATAATACCAAAATCTGTTAAAGATAGATTAAATTACTAATTAGAGCGCCTTCAGGAGAAGCAGGTTGTAAACAGACTAGAGGAAAAAATAAATAAAAAAACTGGAGAATTCAGTCAAACAGGATATAGATGAAGAGTGTCAGACCATACAGACAGCCATGTCGGACGCAGCGGAAAAGTGTATAGAAAGAGAGCATATAAAAAGACGGCAAAACTGGTTTGATGAAGAATGTAGGAATGTTTTGGCAAGAAGAACCACGGCAAAACTACAAAGAGATAAAGAAAATACCCAAAATGCGATCGAAAACTATGTGGCAAGAAGAAGGGAAGTGCAAAGAATTTGCAGAAAAAAGAAAAGAGAACAACTAAAAAAGCAATTGAAAAACATAGAAGAAGCCTACATAAACAGAGAGGTAAAGAATATCTACCCAGAAGTTAAAAAATCCAGAGAAGACTCTTCTTCGAGTCTTCTCACAAACTCTCTCTGATGACGGGTAGACCCAGAAACACGTGTTAGGGAGTGGTAAGAGACTCAAATTAAATCGAAACGCAACCATTTTCGTATATGAATTTAAACAAGTTTGGATTTTACTTGTAGGATTTTTTTTTTGTTTTTTGTATACTGTTTCATCATTGAAAAGTAATTTACGTTTGTTTAAATATTCAGATTTTAACATTATTACAGTTGTGTTGCCATTGTTCTAGGAAAGCTTTAGTTTGTTTTAAATAATAATTCTATTGACTCTTCTGGTGACTCTTGAGTTATTAATGTATGTTAAAGATCATTTTCTATGCCAGCAATAATGTTAAACGTAGGAAATTTTTTGGCAAGGTAAAGAAAAGTTAGGACCTAAACTTAAAAAGTATTCTGCATTTGGTGGTATGTTGCTTTGAGTTAAGTTCACTAGCCAACCATTCTCTGGTTTTAAATTTACTTTTAATTGGTTTCGTTTTTCTATAAGCTGTTTAATTTTATTTTGATTAAATACTGTTATTAATTTTTTTAAAAATATTTTCATATATTATTTTCCCTTTATTAAAAAATGCTCGTGTGAAATTATTATTGTATTTGTTAATTATGAGGTTTTTATTTTTTAACTGAAGTCATATAATCACAAATTATATTCAAAAAATACAATAATATGCAGGTCACCAGAAAAGTCAATATAATTATTATTTAAAACAAAGCTTCCCTAGAACAAAATACAACAAAAATACAACAAAACATCAATAAATAAAATGATTTAGGTCATGATAAATCAAATTAAAATAAACATGAATAAAATGATGAAACAGTATACAAAAAAAAAACAAATCTTACAAATAAAATCCAAACTTGTTTAAATTCTCTCATTAACAAATGGTAGAATAAGAAATACATACAACTTATATACATAAATATACATAAAATATATAAATACATACAAGAAATAAATTAATATCTCACAATGGCATATCTTCATATATTTTTGGACTTCCAAAAGTACTTAAAAACAACATTCCTCTTCGCACAATTATTAGTAATATTGGAAGTCCGACATTCAACCTTTCCAAATATTTTGCAGACATTTTGGGAAATGGAATCGGTAAAATTGAATCATATACGGAATTCATGGGATGTTCACAATTTTATTTCAAAACAGTATGTACCAATTAATCACAAACTTATATCTTTTGACGTAAAAAATCATTATACACTAACATTTTAATTCAAATAGCTTTAAACTGTGTGAAAACTAGATGGAATAACATATTTCTCTTCCACTTAAAGAAATTCTAAAGGTTGTAAAATTCTGCCTCAACTTAGCGTTCTTCCGACATGAACATGAATACTATTCTCAGATTTCTGGAGTGGCCATGGCTTCGCCTCTCTCAGCACCAATGGCAAACTTAGTAATGGAAATATTAAAAAAACAGTCATCTCTAAATTAAAATGCAACATACATTTCTACAAATGATATATATGATATATGTTGATGACTGCTTACTCTGCATTCCGGATCATGAAATCGATCATACTCTTGAAATGTTCAATAATTTCCATAATAACATTAAATTTAATTATGAACTAGAAGAAAACAATAAAATTACTTTTCTTGACTTAAGTTTAGAATATAGCAACATTAACCAAATGATAACAACTAACTGGTGTACAAAAGATTTTTGGTCCGGAAGAATTTTTAATATCAACGCACACATAGTCTATAAAAGAAGTGTTGTATTCAGTCTAACTGAGATGGTAATTAAGCCAAAATACCATTTCGCAAAACTGAGAAAAGCTGAAAGATATCTTGGAAAAAAAATAACTATCCACCAGAAATTTACAACATAATCTAATTAAAACATCTAATTAAAAAAGAAGTATTATCAGAAATCAATCAAATTGCAATACCAATCCTAAATAAACCCAAAGCATACCTAGCAATAATAATAATAATGTGACTAAATTAAAGAACACTGTATATCCTTATCATACATTAATGGATTTTGTAAACAAATGTCAAAAATGTTGGCAAAATATGATAATACGATATTAATGTTGGACATAAATCATCAAAAACATCTGGAACATATTTTTCAAAATTTAAACCCAAGGTTAATAAAGATCATCAATCAAATGTTATTTATAGAATAAATAGTAAATACTGTAATTCAACATATATTGGGCAAATACACCAATGCCTGCATAGAAGGGTTGTTGAATGTTGCACACAAACATAGTGTACAAACACAACAGCCCTAGCCAAACATTCTCTAGAAAATAGCCATTCCTTTGATTTTGAAAATGTACAGATTTTGGAAAAAGAACAAAATTACAACAAAAGATGCATATTATTATTGGACATGGTTTACATAAAAAAGGATCCAAATTTTATTAATAATATCAAAGACCGATATCAAAGATCTTTCCAATATGCATCATAATTTAGTAAATTGAGTTGTTTTTAAATGCGCCATGGCGGATATTTTTAAGATACAACCCTGAAACACTCGAGTTCTAAGATACCTGCTAGATGATATTTGTCAATGTTAGATACCAATATTTAAGGTCAGGAAACAACAAACTATATATATATATATATATATATATATATATATATATATATATATATATATATATATATATATATCTATATATATATATATATATATATATATATATATATATATATATATATATATATATATAATTTATACATTTATACATTTATATAAATACAGATTGTTGAAATTTATTATTTCTTTTAGTGATACCTACAATGGGGACAATCCGATACAATATGAACACGTTTTGGAACTGAGACGACATCAAGATTGAAACAACTAGCAAAATTACTAATTATTGACGTCTTAGCATTGGGTCCTAAATTTAACCTACCCACAACTCCTAAAGACATAGACAACTTTAAATTGATCAGTGAGGTAGAAAATATCATCACATGGACACCCGAAAAAAGACCAAAATCTAGTTAGAAGCTTATCTACTAATTAAATTACAAACTCCATACAACCCAACAAAACAGATAGGTCCCTCTCACTCTCAATCGAAAAAGAAACTAGAACCTCTCTGAAAAAGAATCCGAATTTTCTAGTCACAAAATCCGATCAAAGTAATGTAACTGTCCTAATGGATAAGGATATGTCGCATATTCAAATATCATTGGACCTCCTGAGTGACCATGAAACTTAGGCATTGTTATATAAGTTGTAAGTATTTATTGTATAAGTTGGTTAAAAGACTCAAAAGTAGAGAACACACCTCAGATCAATTAGCAAAATTCATCACCACATACAACAGCATTTGCCCAAAATATTACGGGCTACCTAAAATTCCCAAACCTTATTTGCCCCTTAGAACAATAGTATCATGTATAAACTCATCTTTTCATCCTTTGGCAAACATGATGTGTTAGCTACTTCTTTTAATAAATTTAACAAATTTAAGATTAAAGACATTCGACTTTGCACAAAAAATCAATAATACAATCATACCAGATAACTTAGTTGTAGTTGTGTCATTTTATGTTGTGTTATTATTCACTAATATACAACTTGACGAATGACTTTAATACAGCCCATTTGTAAGATTCCTAAAAAAGTTTTTGTGTAAATTATTGCTTTTATTTATAGCCATACATATTTTTCTTTTAATAACAAGTTTTACAAACAAACATTAGAATTACTGATGGGTGGATCTGCCTTGCCAATAGTGACTGAAATTGTAATAAATAAATAGTTGTATTTTGTACATCAGAATGTGAAATTTTAATTTCCATTTATTTAACAATATATAGATGACCTGATAACAGCTGTATCACATAATGAAATGCAAAATACACTACCAATCTTTAATTCTTTCAACACTCATCTGCAGTTTACTGTGGTACTTGATACTAGAGTTGTTAGAACTGAAAATAACATTATTTGTGTAGATTGGTATAAAAAAAACACTAACTCAGGTAGATATATACCTTTTAATTCTTATCACCCACCCTCTAAACAGATAGTTGATATAGTTCTAGCAATAAATTGATTTTCAAGGATTTCACATCCAATGTTTACAGAAATAAACTTCAAATTGGTATTTGAAAGTCTACTATGGACCTAATAATTATCCTAACAAACTATTAAACAAGCTGTTATACATAAACAAAAATAAATGTATTTAAATAATCTCAGGCAGATATATACCTTTTAATTCTTATCACCCCAGCCTCTAAACAAAATGTTAATACAGTTCTAGCAACTAAAAATAGATTTTTAAAGATTTCACATCCAGTGTTTACAGAAAAAAACTTAAAATTTTTATATGAAACTCTTCTATGTACCTAATTATTCTAAAAAACTATTAAACCAGCTGTTATACACAAACAGAAATAAATGTATTAGACAGTAAATTAAATCAAGAACATACTAACATTGACACCTCTGTACAGGTCAGATAATATGGAACATTACCATACATTAATAATCTTACACAACCTCTCACTAGATTGTTCAATCAATTTAATATAAAAATTCCTAATTATAATAATAAGAAGATAAATCATTCCACTCAAAACTAAAAGATGCTATCCCAGTGGAAAAGAGTTGTAACGTCATCCATGGTATACCTTGTGAATGTGGTAAAATATACATACAGACAAGTAAAAGATGAGTTCTTCACAAGAGTGACTGCAAACATAAACCCCTTGCGACAAGTCTTAGCATACTTGTCAACGATAATGACCACTGTGTCTTCTATGCTATATCAATAATGTTTAAACTCTTTAAATCAGCAAAAACGAGGTCTAAAAGAATTATACAAGTAATTTAAGCTCAATTTACAAAAACTACCACAGTCTTATGTGAGAACACTGTGATGTGCTTCCTAATTTTACTTAAACATATTATGTTACATTATTTAATAACAAAAATAAAGATTAAGCATACTGCTCTTCATAAAATGGTTGCTTCCCTTTTGAAATTATATTCATATAAGTACATATAAAAAAACCTTGCATCAGGGTACAGATTTGAACCTATAATAGGTATTTTACATTAATTACTAAAAGTTGTCAAAAGGTAGGCAGCACATGACTATGTATCTAAATGTTGACTACGAAGTCTAACCTACATTAAATCGTAACAATTTATATATAAGAAAAGTATTAAAATGGGTAAAAGTGGAACATAATAAAATAATTGGTTTTGTATTAACTTTGCTTGGCTATTAAGAATTACGTCTGAGTCCTTCTATAATAAAAAATTACAAGTAGTGGTGACATAATATATCGGTAGGACATTTTAAACGTTCCAACTAATTTATGACGCAGTAAAATGGAAATGCCGGTTTTTATAAAAATCAAAACTGTCAATGTAAAATATACCATATAGCATAATATTACCAAAGCCAAATAAGACATATAGAAAAAAAAAAAATAAAATAGATAATATTGATTAATTTAAAAAATCTCATATAAAATACTTACCCCAGTTTCTCAAGAATAGCAGGAAAAAGGTGTAGGAACTACAATACCAATATGGCTGACTCTGAAAAAGAAACGTTTAATTGTTAATAATAATTTATATCGTTATACTTCGTATTTAGCATTTAATAATACTGTATAAATGATATCAAATTATATTAAAAAGGATATTAATGAAATATTTATATTTAAAAATTTCCAGGTATACCTTTATAAATTAATCTTTCAATCAATCGACAGAAATATTCTATCGTTGCTCATGAAAAAGGAAAAAAGGAAATAAATATTTGGCAAAAACCGGATGTCAACAATCACGTGACTTTTTTAGCTTAGTGTGATTGGTTGAATATATTAAATACAAATTGGCTGTCAATATTACAAATCTATTGTGACAAAGAATTAAATAATTAATCTTTTAAAATGTTTGGTGGGATTGTTTCTTAAGGGGCGATATTATATTAAAAATAAACACAATATTTTTACTTATTACTCTTAGATATTAATAGCAACCTTTAGAAAAATATACGCTGTGTTTTCTAGTATGAAAATACCGGGTTCATAAATAAGTACCTAATGTAACTTCTAAGCTATACAACCAAGCACACGTGCTTATAGCAAATATTAATAGTAAACAAACTAAACAGTAAATAAAATAGAACTTTACGAATTACCGACAATCAATATTTATTTATTTGCACCATATAATAAATAGTTATGTTAAATTATAACAACTGAAATATACCTATCTTTTAAATATACACAACCCAAAATTTTATGGGTTTAGTATACACTTCCACTATTTATAATAATTTTTCTTTTTAAAATGAAAGAATTCTGTAATAAAAGTTTATTTAAGCTGTTATTACTGGGAGCTAGGAATTTGTATGTTGTAGGTTTCTAACCATAAATCTGTCAAAATATGCCCGAGTTGAGCGAATGGAACTTAACAACATATATCTAGCAAATTTTCTAGATGTCTTGGGCAAAACGCACAAGACTTTCTAAAACCATTTTCTAAATTAAACCAGCTAAACAAAGGTGGACTATAATTTACTGGCAGTTATTGTGGACTATTGTCATTTTTACATCTAATAAAAAATTGGAAAAAAAAATACAAATGTAATAATAAACACTTTTATTACAAAAAATTAGAACAAATGTAAATTTAGTTAGTAGTACAAATATAAATAAAGTCGATGTACCGGGTGGTCCAATAAGCCGATCTCTCGGCTATACCTATATCACAAACTATTTATGTAATTTTAGGAGAAAAAATTCCTTAGTAAAAGTGGCCAAGAGAAATCGATAGAAATAACTTTTAAGTTTATGGGTTAACCCAGATATGCCCAATTATACCAAGTGTTAAATAAGTAAACTAGAAAGAGGCCTAAATTTTGCACAAAGTTGTTCAAGGATTTTTTTTTTATTTTTTCAAATAAAGGGTGGGGGGGAGTGGTAAAGTATTTGAAAGGAAATACCTATAACTTTGGTTTGGATCAACCGATTTTAACGAAATTAGTGTCATTAGAGAGAGTGTGGATGAATTAATTTACATCTACTATAAAATAATTGCATTTAGTTTTTTGTCATAGGTAGAGGGTACTTTCGAATATACTCAATTTTCATTGATATCTATTCCTATCCTATCACTGTTATTAATAAATATCTATTTTCTAAAGGTATCAGGTATTCTATCTCAGAAGTCCCCAATGGCGAAAAATTAGCGTCCATTTCTAATAACATACAGTTAATCAATTCTCTGTCCAACTCAGAACGATCCACAAAATATCCTTCTCTCCTGTACTTCCCACAAATCACTAATAAGCTAACGAGACTCTTCAGAAACTTACCCGTTACAATAGCCCTAAAAATTAACAGAACTGTAAAGTTGTTGTCGAAGACCAAAACTCCATTGATCCCTTTTGAACATATTAGTGTTGTCTACCACATATCTTGTATAGAGTGAAACTCATGCTGCATTGGCGAGACCAGCTGCTCTCTTCAAGGTCGTCTAACTTCTTATAAAAGCGATATTAGGATTTCCAAACCTTCTTTTGCCATCTCAACCAAACATGAAATCCACTTCACGAAGGTCAAAATACTGGCAAAACAATTAAATTATGATAAAAGATCCCTCCTTGAAATGTGTTATATTCTTAAATATTCATTAGTCTTAATAAACAAACTAACATTGATAATTTGAGCCAGATTTATCACTCTCTGATCTTACACAATATATAAGAATCACATCAAACTCCATATTTTAGCTGAACAAATAGTCTAATAATTCCGTCATTCACAACCTCCATTCGAACAAAGTATTTCTCAAAAAAGTAACTTCCCAATCTAAAACATTTGATTCGCATAGATTATCTTCCCCAAATTTTAGTGTTAAACGTGATAGTAGTAGTGTAGTAGTTTCAGTATGTATACCAGAGTCTACAACAGGTCAGGAGGATTCTTTTATTTATGATTCTTCTTGTTTTCCTATTGCATCCTCTGATTGTGTAGGTAGAGATTATAAGTTTAGTTTGGTACCATTTAAAATTTTTGATCAACCAGATAATGGTTGTTTTGATTTGAATTCATTATTAGTGAAGAAACATAATGATAATAGACCTTATCTTCCTATTAAAATTTTAGGACAATCTTATTTAGCTCTTTTAGATAGTGGCTCAAACATTTCTGTGATAGGTTCACATTCATTAGCTTTATTGAAAAAGGCTGAGATTTCTATTATGCCCATTTCTTCTCTGCAAGTATCTACTGCAGATGGTACAGTTCAGTCTATTACAGGCAAATTTGAAACTGAAATCACAGTAGCAGATTTATGTAAGCAAATTACATTCTATATTATTCCCTCAGTTCAGAATTCTATAATTTTAGGTATCGATTTCTTAAATGCTTTTAATAGCACACTAAATGGTTCTAATTTTTCTTTTTCTGTTTCTCAATTTAATCTGTCTGTACTTAGTACTATTCAGGACTTTTCGAGTTTATCTAGTCTCGACCAAAGACAATTAGAGAATATGATCTCTAAATTTGTATCTCTTTCATCAAAAGACAATTTAGGTCGTACCTCCTTAATATCTCATACTATTGAGGTGGGAGATACTACACATATTAGACAATATCAGTATCCTATTTCTCAGGCATGGCAAGTTGACTTGGAAAAGGAAATCGATTCCATGTTAGAGTTGAAAATCATTGAACCTTCCACGGCTTCTTACTGTAGTCCATTGTGGTTAACAAAGAAAAAAGATGGATCTTTTAGGGTCTGCTTCGATGGTCGAAAGTTGAATAGTATTACTTCAAATCGGGATGTTTATCCTATTCCCAGAATAGATGTCATTTTAAGTAAACTCCATAATGCTAAGTACATTTCTTCTATCGACCTATCTAAAGCTTTTCTTCAAATACCTTTAAGTGAAGAAAGTAAAAAGTATACAGCTTTTGCAGTCAGTGGGAAAGGATTATTTCAGTTTGTCACTATGCCTTTCGGTCTTGTTTTAGCTCCTCAGACAATGTGTCGTTTGATGGATTTAGCCATTGGTCCTCAATTAGAGCCCTATGTTTTTTATTATTTGGATGACATTTTGGTTGTCACTCCTGATTTTTCACTTCATATGGAAATTTTAGATAAGTTGTTGTTACGTCTCAAAGAGGCTAACTTGACTATTAGGTTAGATAAGTGTCAGTTTTGTCGTCCTAGTCTTAAATTTTTAGAATATGTAGTTGATAGTAAAGGTTTAAGGACAGATCCTGATAAAGTTACAGCCATTAAGGACTTTCCTATACCTAATACTACCACCCAAGTCCGTAGGATATTGGGAATGTGTGGATATTATCGTCGGTTTGTTCCGTCTTATTCTACTTTGTTGTCCCCACTTACAGATTTGCTTAAAAATAGGAAAAAAGGCCAAAACATTACATGGACTTCAGAAGCCGATGATGCTTTCTGGCGTATAAAAGAAGCTCTTACTAGTGCTCCTGTCATGACGTTTCCGAATTTTAAAGAGCATTTTTACCTCATGACAGATTGTTCCAACACTGTTTCAGGTGGTGTACTATTTCAGATAAAGGATGGTTCGGAACACCCTATAGCTTATACCAGCAAAAAGCTTAATAAAGCACAAAAAAATTATTCCACTACAGAAAGAGAACTTCTTGCAATTATTCATGGTCTTGATGCCTTTCGATACTATCTTGAAGGTCGTAAGTTTACTATCATTACAGATCATAGTTCTTTATTATGGTTACATTCTATGAAAAATCCGTCACAGCGTTTGTTCCGTTGGATTTGTAGGCTTTCTGTTTTTGATTATAGAATTGTGCATGTTGCAAAGCCAATGCTGTTGTGATTGCAGACGCGTTGTCACCAACGTTCGATATCAATCTTTTAGATCTGTCCACTTTATTTCCAGATAATTGGTATCGAAAGATGATTCATAATGTCACCCAAGAACCTAGTAGATATCCTGATTTCAAGGTGGAAAATAATATCCTTTATAAACAGTTATTAGTCCTGTCGAATCTTTATCGAATATGTCTGATTGGAAAATAGTAGTCCCAACAGCTAATAGGGATGAAGTGTTGAAAACCTTTCATGATGATGTGACATCAGGTCACTTTGGTTTCTACAAAACTTTTAGTAAGATAGCTGAGCTATATTACTAGCCTGGTTTGCGCAACTTAGTTAACAAATACATTTCGAGATGTAGAGTTTGTGCAACATGCAAGCCGAGTAACCTACCTCAAGCTGGATTAATGGGTTCATTTAGGAACATTAATTTTCCTTGACAAATGATATCTTTAGATCTTATTGGACCATATCCACGTAGTTATTCAGGTAATACGTATTGTTTGGTTGTTGTACATTACTTCACCAAATTTCCTTTAGTTTGTCCTCTTCGAAAGGCTACAACTCCAGCCATATTGAAATTCTTAGAGGAACAAGTTTTCTTTTTTTGTGGTACTCCGCAAATACTTTCGTGTGACAATGGTCCACAATTCATTTCAAAAGCCTTTAAAGATCTTTTGAATAAATATAAGATCCAAAAGATTTTCTACAATGCCTCTTATCATCCGCAAGCTAATCATACTGAACGGGTAAATCGCAGCATTGTTACTGCTCTTCGATCTTATACCTACACTGATCATAGAGCTTGGGATCAGTATATTCATTCAGTCGCTCAAGCCATTCGAACTTCTGTTCATGAAGTTATTCAATGTTCTCCAGCTTAGGTTAATTTCGGTAGGCATGTTCCTTTGTCAGGTGATTATTTTGGATTAATTTCTGAGAATTCAGCAACCTTTCCTCAAGTTTCGGAGAAACTTCATCGTATGGATGATCTCCAAAATTTACCTCCAATCTTCGCTGACATTAGGAAGAAGTTAAAGGCCTCTTACCTTAGAAATCAGAGTCAGTATAATTTGAGGAAACGAGACATGCGATTCTTTATTGGCTATCGAGTATTGAAGCGAAATTTTGTAAAATCAAGTAAGGGTGATGCCATTTCTGCTAAGTTCTGCCAGAAATATATTCCCTGTACTGTCGTTCGAGTAATTTCTCCTTTAGTATATGAATTAAAAGACAATTCAACAAATAGACGAATTGGTCAATTTCATATAAAGGATTTACTTCCAGATAATACAGTGGATGACATAGCATCCTCTTCTTCAGATGAAGATTAGGTTTATCTATTAAAGTTAATCTACCATTTGACTATTATAGTTTTGGCTCGGTTTTGATTACGATTTGGTATTTTCTTGGAACTTTATTAATAATCACCAGACATTGTATATGTTCAGCTTATTCCTTGCTTATTATTTGGTTATATAAGTTTAAATTATTAAGCCTTTTCATTCTTATTATTAGGTACATTTATCTTTGTTTACTTTATACTGGTATGGAATGATATTAAATACTACTATTATATATTTTGTTTGTTAATTTGATTACCATCTTTTGTTTATTTGGTTTGCCATTTTGGAAAGAATGTTGTGATTTTTTGTGTATAGATTTAATCACTTAGTCATACTTTATTTTAATTAATATTCTGATGTACTATATGGGATGATTCTAAAATCAGTTACTAGGAACTATTTATACACTTAATTTTTAGGTTTTTTGGTATACTCTTATGTCATATGGACTATTTTGCCTGTGTATATTTGATTGAATATGTGGGTTCGAAGTTGTTGTTCAAACAAGTTGGCCACTATTGTTCAATGGATTTCGTAACTCCTCATTTTCATGGGAAAAATATACAGATGACTGGGCAGTACGATGTTTCATTCTTAATTAGCTAACGATCTTCAATTTGAATTATATTTTGAACATTTTAGTTTTAATCTTGAGTCTTTCCAGACTATGTTCAATTATAATTACAAAAGATTTCCTTTAGCTGATTTCTTACTCTCACTTATGTTAAGATATTCTTGACATTGCTACCTCTATGGCTAGCATAGTTAGATTGCTTTCTGAAATTAGTAATTTATATTTTAGTCAACAAATGACCGTTTACAGTTACATTCACTTCTTTCTTTAGGCATCCACTTATTGATTTTGGATTTAGAACTAGAACATATCTTGTTCTTTCTTAGTAATGTCAGAACGAATCATTAATTTGCAGTTTCTACAGAAATTGGCCTGTTCGTTCTTGATGTTTGTTTGTTGATTATTTACTTATTATTTACTTGATTACTTACTTCTTTAACTATTACTTTTTTGATATGTTGAGTAGTTATCATTGGCTTACTAAATGCCTTGTAACTCACTTATGTCTGATATTCTTATAAATCTGTTGTAGCTACCTGCTATAGTTAGTGAATATCAGCATGAGTTAATTTGTTTGATGTTGATTTAGATTCAATGATTTAGTCTATGAATATTGTGGTTTAGGCACATATTACCGGATGTGGGTATAGGTTGACCTAATTTATTTAGATTATTTGATTAGAGTGTGAATTGGTTACCCATTTGCCTGGTCGATTATACCTTTGGATATGCTATTCTATAAATCTGTTGTCCACTGGTTGATCAATTTTGGATTTAGTGCCCAATTCAACACTTAAATTGGTTTATATATGTTTGGTATTTTTTTTTAATTATAAATTGTGAATCGGTCCACACCTCTGCCTGATTGATTATCCTTGGATATTCTACTATAAATCTGTTGTCCACCGAATAGTCAATTTTGGAATCAGTGTCCGATTTCACATTATTTTCAGATATAGTATTTGTCTTTACGACTATTTTAGGCTACGTGAAAGCTTTAATGTAGTTATGTACTGTAGATAGTATGTGACTTGGAAGTCACTTAGTAATATTTGGATATCTTTAGATGTCTCCTTCTTTCTACATCATTCATCATCTGTGGTTAATTACAATCTTGCGAATCGATGTGGATTGTTCGGAAGTTAGTGTATTTTAGCTACATTTGGCAAACTAGTGCCATGGCTAAAAATTTGAATTTTAGATTGGTTTGTATCCTTGGCTTCTACTGCAATGATGGAAACTTTGGCGAACCAACAGTTAAGCGCCTGTTCGAGCTATTGCCATGGCGCACGGTTCATACGTATTCTATAATTGTTGTTAGATATGAAAAAAAAAAAAAAATTTTCATTTAAAATTTTTTTTTTCTCCGAGTAAGAGGGGAGTGTAACGAGTCCGTCACTTTTTTAATTCTTTAGTCATTATAAATAAAATTTAAAAAAAAAAGAAAGAAAAGGAAACAGGTATTAATTAAAATATTTAGTTTTCACCACAAATTTTAATACCTATCCAAATATATACAGTATAATTTTGCTTTTATAATTACCCACCTCCAATTATGTACAGTCAACCTAGTTATATACAAAAAAATAAATACCCCCGTTATACACAACTGATCCTAGATGATCTGAATTTATAAATAATAAAATATAAGAAAATTTTAATGATTTGTCCTAAAAAGGTAATTTACTGGCCTACTAGAGAGGTAACCCTGTACTTCGGCTTTCAATTAAATATTCGGCAAAAGTAATGAGGACACTATCCTGACGGGATAGATGTCCAAAGGTTTAAATATATAATAATACAATAACAATTAATAACTCTCTGATTAAATGTGTACACATAAAACCGTACAACAGAGTTGAAAGGGAGTACTTAATAACCTCTACCTGTAGTTGACAATTAGTCCTTAAATGTTATTCAGTAAATTGTTTACAAAAAAATGACGGTTCTTATTATTAAATGAAATAGTAGAAGTTAAATATACAAAAAAAATATTACACAAAAAAAAATGATTAAAATTGGTGAATAAGACTTAATACAAATAAATAGTGTTCCACACTCTAAATGGGGGAGATCGTTCCAACTGGTTCCCTGAAGTTGTCCGGGAATAGTTTCAGAGAGGTCTGGTCCTCTAAAGGAATAGCTATGGGTGACGGACAATTGTGTAAATCCAAACTTATATTTCTTTCTTTTTTTTAAAACCCAAAATCCAAAAAAAAAACAAAATACCAAATTGTTCCCCTGACTTCTGCTTGACTCCCAAAGGTAGGCGGCTCAGAGTGGCTATAAACCAAGCAGGACACTTAAAAAAAAAACCCAAACTAAAATTGTCTGCTACTTCTTTGAACTCAAGTGTCTTTCACGAACGTCGAAGCAGAAGTGCGCAATGGGCACGGGTTTTAAGCTAGCTTTAGTTTATTTGTTTTTGTTACATCAATCCCCATTGTTTTTGTTACACCACGTACAATTTTTTTTACCAATCCTTTTTCAACATTTCGCACATTGAAGGTGCGACCACCCACTAAGAAATAGAATAAACACAATGTGCTGATAGTCCTATTTTCTATACAAGCAAGACGGTTGTCACCACAAGAAAACCAAATGATACCAACGCTAAAATTTAAATTCACCAGACTATTAAGTTAACGGACTTCAGAGCTTTGTAGTTAGTTGTATTTTTTTTAAGATATTTGCTCTTGTACGTACATGAACCTTATATCATGATGTTAAAAAATTAGCTTTAATTTGATATAAAAAACCTGCATATACGTCATGAGGAGCGTATTTTATTTAAAAAATTAATTAACGAATATCTTTTGTTCAAAAATGAATTACCATTTTAACAGAAGTTAGCAAAATCATCACAAGATTAAAAAGAAGCAGAGCTCCTTAAGAATTATTCAAGAGAAACAAACTGCGAACTCTAACTAGCAAGAGCTATCAGCGACAAGAAGATCAGATTTAACAGGAAGAAGAAGACAGGAATGGCCATCCTAGACATCGAGAAGGCATATGACACGGTCTGGAAAAAATCCCTAATCTACAATATGGACAGAGCTAGGTTACCTCATTACTTAGTTAACATATGTGACACAAATCTTATTAATAAAACTTACACGGTAATCTACGCAACAAGAAAAGAGGACAGAAGAATTGTCCAAAACATAGAAAACCAGCTTGGAAGAATCACAGAATTCACGGAAAATGGAAAATAAAGATCAACACCCAAAAGACGCAGTTCACCATGTTTACACAGGAGAAAAACCCACCAGTAGTAGTAATCACAATGGGAGCTAACAAGATCCAATCAGAAGATTCAGACAAGTACCTAGGAGTCCATCTCGACAGGAAACTCTTCACGAAGAATGTAACGAAAGTATTTTGCCAACCTCAGGGTAAGAATATGGGGTATAAAATTGGGGACAGAAACTATGGGGGCGAAAATAGGGCAAGCAAAACAATTGTTACTGGTGCGAACGGCACTCAGGGGTTAGCTGGAGAGCTGGGGTCGTGGATAAGTGAACGACAAGGGTTTGGATTTGGGCAGCTACAAAAAAAATTAAATAAAGGGGTACTTACATAAATCTCCTGGACAAAATGAATAAAGTTGACAGACAAGAAATACCTCTAGCTATTTCAAATGAACGCCGCTTCGAGAAGACTTTCTGCTGGAGGAAAGAAAGATTTTACTTTCCTAAAAAGTAAACACACAAAAAAGGTTAGGAGATTTTTCTAAACTAAAATAAACAAAATGGTAGGAGAAACCAATCAAACGTTTATTTCTGTCTCAAACAAACAGTTATCAAAAATACAGATTGCACCAGAAGCATAATAAATAACATAGTAACAAAATTAACAAAAACTTACGTGCTCATCTGTTTACAAAGGATTACAAATTAAGGATATCCTTGTTTATGAAAATATCTTAAAATTTAACCTTATATATGAAATATCTTTTCTATATAATAATCAAATTAAAATTGTTTTACAACAACAGCAGATTTAAATGAAAGCAATTATCAATTATCAAAAAATAATGTCTATTTAATTTGGAAAAATTAATATGTTAATTGTTACCTTAATTCATAAACTTCGCCACTTAACTTTGAAAAACTTTATTACTTCCTCCTCTGGGATTGGAGCTGCAACGACAAAACTCTCAACTGGGACAAAAAGGAAACCATTTCTATACGCAGGAACGAAGATCTGACGTAGATGAGGCTGGATCAAGCAGGCAGCTGGTGGGACATCCTATATAATCATTTTCCAAAATTTCTTCAGTTCCGGTGTACTACACAAATCTTATGATGACTACTCTGTTCTAAACTGCCATTATGCAAAGAGTATTATCACCTTAACCGGTCTTAAGACATAACACAAAAAAATTGAATCGACTCCCGATTCAAAATCGCCCAAACATCTTTCTACTCTGAAATCTCTTGCTTGACTCCCTTTGCGTTAATTTTACAAATTCAACACCAAATAATTTCCCTTCACGTCTTCGGCACCAGTTGTGTCTACAAACTTAAAACAAACATAATACCCTCGACAATCGTTCGTAACAACCTTGAAATATTTCCTGCTTTATTACGTTTTAGAAAAATTGAATACCTGACCTGCAATATTTTTTCTAGGAACGGTCGAACTTAAAACGCCATAAAATATCGATCGTTTTAAAATTCCTTTGCAAACAGAAAAACTAAAATAGTCCACCGACAGGGGCGTCTTTAGAAATTTTTAACATATAAATATTTTGTAGTTAAAAAAAATTTAAAACGCTACAAGAACAAGCAACAAATCAAGATAAAAGCAAATATTGCTAAAAAACTAATACTTCCTTATATTTTTAGGTCCAGTCCACTATCGACGGCCAATAAGATCCAGTTATACTAGGCCTACTTTAGATCGCTGTCCCAGTATGGAGCTCCACCACGGAAACCAACTGGAAGAAGCTAGAAACTACAGAAACGTCATGCTACAGAATCATCGATGGATCAACATGGAAAAAAAATAACAAATGCAACCATCAGAGAAAATATATTTCAGTATACACCACTAAGGGAGGTGTCTAAGAATAGGATAAGATACTTCTTCCACCAAACCACAAGAAGACTCCTAAAGACCAGGGAGATTCACGCAAAAAATCGGATCCAGAGGATGTACAGGTCAAAACACAGACTGATCGACCATTTTTATTGACCATTTAAGTTGACCATAAGAATAAGCAGTGAAGAGATCACAACAAAATGTATTGTACAGGGTATAAACGAATGGACACTAAATAGGAAAAAAATGAGACAGTCACAACAGCAGAATGGCAGACACAAGAGTCGTTAAAATAGCAAGAGACAATTCACCAAGTTAGAAGAAGTATCGGCCAGCGCCAGCCACACCAGAGATGGAGTGAGAATCTTCCAGTGGGAGTGGGAGATTGCAGTACATGAAAGAACACATGGAGGTTTAAAACAAAGGTAAGTGAAGTGTTTCGCATATTGAGGGGACGTTAACGGGTTGACAAATATATGTTGACGAGTACCGTGGATGTTTCTTTATGATTATCCTTAGAATTTTCCTTTCAGTGGTCCATAGGTTTTATTTAGCATTTATTGATATAGGTTTTAGCGGTTGCGTGATTTAATACTTCTGAATTTGCCATATAGGGCCGTTAGGCGTTCAGCTCTTCTTCTTACCCGATTTAAGTTGTTTTTAAAGTCGGTATCCCAACGTTTTTTTTGTAGTGTTTTTGTAAACTCTGCCCAGCTTGGACACCGAGGTTCCCAATTTAAACTTTTCTCCGTTAAGCCTTATATAGTTCTCAATATCTAATTGGGGTGAGCCGTGATATCTGAACAGAATTACTGCGTCTTAGCAAGGTTAAGAGTGACTTTCGATTTGTTACACCATTTAACGATTTTGTCTAGTTATATTTCAGCCTTATTAAATAAAGGCTGATCCCTTGCGGAACGATAAGCGGTACCTGATCAGTGTTTATGGAAGGTGGATATAGAAGGTAGATTTGGATCTATTGGTGGAAGGTGAAAGTCGCTGTTGTAGATTGTATATACTATTGTAGACAAAATTATGCCTTATTATACTTCTAGTGTAGTGAAGTGTGCGGAGAATTTATCTGCAACTTTAACTAGAACTATCCCGTTGGAGCGATAGGAATTATTAATTCAGCTCGGTGTAGTACATCAATCAAGCCTAT
The DNA here is from genome assembly GCF_040954645.1 of Diabrotica undecimpunctata. NCBI lineage: Eukaryota > Metazoa > Arthropoda > Insecta > Coleoptera > Chrysomelidae > Diabrotica > Diabrotica undecimpunctata. The sequence goes on from NC_092813.1 coordinate 7,445,102, forward strand.
TTGTAAGACTTAATCAAATTCCTTCTGGAAATCCAGAAAAATGCTGATTGCAAATCTGCGGTGTTCATTGAGGGCCTGGATTGCTGCTTCAATTAAAGCATTATAAGTTGAATGTCCATCTTTGAATCCAAGTTCGAAATTTGGGATTATGTGCAAACCTTCTCGGAAAATTTCCAAAATTCTCTCGTAAACTTTACTTAGATTGTTTAACAGAAAGATAGGTCTACAGCATTTCGTGCTACCTTCACGAATACCTGACGATACCTTCAGGTATTCGCGCTACCATCGGATGATCGTTAACTTCCAAGTGCGGCCGGGGATTTTTAAGTATGTCTTCTACTTCTGTTCGGTTGCTTGTCTAAATTGCTGTTTTAGGTTGTCTGGGGATCGGAATACGGCCTAATTTTTGAATGAATTGGCCTTATCTTGTGGATTATTTAAGATGATGTTTACTTTGAAATGTGGTATTTTGTCAAAAAAACTTTGTATTTTTTGTCTGGTTAGGATTTTGAATTTATTACAAAATTTTTCGTTATCACGGTAGTACAGGCTGGAGGTAACTCGCACCCACTGTTATTGTTTCAGCTTGTTAACCGTCAGTCTGATGGATGCCGATAGACGGTTGTATTTGATAAGGGGATTACGATATCTTTTATACTATCTGATTAATCTCAACTTTACTTGAATTTTAGCTAGGAAAGAACTCTTGGTGGAAATGTTGGAGTATATATATACATCTATATTATATTTAGTCTTTGAAATGGTTAGAGAGGAAGGTTCTTGGAGAAAATTTTCAAATTTGTGATATTCCTCTTTTAACTTGGCAACTGGACTCATTTACCATAATTAAAGCCGCTTCTTTGATTTTTCTCTTTTTAACATATGTTTCTTTTAGGACTATACTTGAATCATTCCATTGAACCTTACGTTCATTTTCCCATGCTTGTTTACATTAAACCTCGACAATCGTCTAGTATACTGAAGCATTTCATTATCCTCGAAATCATTTCTATTATGAATTAAGATTATTCAAAATATTCATACCTTTTTTTCTAGCGACTTTATCATGATATGATGTCTATTTTATTTTATACACTCTCGTTCTTTTTATTTGTCAAAGAAATATATTAAAAACTTCTATCTATAAGCCGTTTTCTAAATTTACCAGCAAATGATTTTTTTTGCAGTCGTACGATCTTGTCATTACAATATACACGATAAAATTTACGACCCAACTGACTCTGTCGTATACTGCTGCAGACTGACTTGTTTGTTTGCCGTCAAATCGCGCCGATTTGGTCGAATGATGCAAATACACGATCAAATTACGTTCAATTTTGTATCAGCATTCGACAAAATTGTACTGCAGCTTTGGAACGTGAGTGGCGGGCTTAACTGTATAAATTTTATTAAATTTTTGGACAGTCTTCTATTGAGCTATTCGGTCTGCTGCAGAATTGGAAACAAAGCAGAAATTCGACCGGTATAGGCTAGGCTTTGACTAGGATCAAGAGATTAGGCTTCCATTCGAAACACCCCATATTATAATGTAGTTAAGTAGCTCTTCTATAGAATTAAATGCTTCTATTATGTCTCCTAGGTCTCCTCTCTCACTTAAAGATAGAAAACGTAACCAGTGGATCAGAACCAGAACAAAGACAGTAGACGCGATAGAACAAGCAGCAAAACTGAAATGGAAATGGGCTGGACACAATGAACGTCTCCAAGACGGACGATGGAACAATGCCATCGGAAAGTAACGTCCATACAATGCAAAGAGATCAAGAGGCAGACCACAGATGAGGTGGAAAGATGACATCAGGAAACAAGGAGGTCCCACATGGCAGAGAACAGATCAAGATAGGGAAAGATGGAGAGAACTGGGGGAGACCTATATCCAACAATGGAAGGATAGAGAATAGGTTCCAAAAAAAATTATGTCTCCTATGCTTTTAGCTTTGATATTGATGTTATCCAGCAAACACTAGTGTTTTGACGGTTCTTATTAGCAGAAGGGTTTTTTCCAAAAAACCAGAAAAAACAGGTTTTTTGGTTTAAAATTCAAAAATAGAATTTATTTATCTCCATTTTTTTCATTTTCTTCATTTTCAGTACGGGTATTAAAAACTTTAAATAGGAACTCCAATCTGGAGGCTTTTGCTGTACCCAACCTGTTTCGAAGTTTCGACTGCACTAGTTCATTATTTTTGTGGCTATTTCACCACTCAAGGTGTCACTTTTGAAGTGACACTGTTTTCAAACAAATGTTTTTGCACATTTTTACACTTTTTGCTTCAAACTTTATAATTGACAAAACGTCAATTTCGGGATACTTTTCTTTTGCGAAGTCCAGTGCTTTCGATCTCTCTTCCTGTGTTAAATATATGTAAGAAGATTTTTCGCTTGGGTCAAGCATATATGATAAAACATTTGCTTCTGTCATTGCCATTTCATACCGACTTCTTTCAGTCAAAAGCTATAGCTATATAGGTTAGGTAATCCGTGTCAGTAGCAACAAGTTGTCAAGTCTATCAACTTGGACGCCTTGGACACTTAACGACTTCTTGCTCTGAAATGAGGATTGATTAAAATTTTAACAAATGGTATGTTACCCAGTAGGACGCTTTTTATTTCAAATCTGACTTATCCAAATTATAGTAACATGATCTTATATAGATGTCGCCACTCAACTCAATTATAGAAAAATATGGACTTAGCTACTTTTGACGCTGATGACTTCAATTGTTACACATTTTAGATGCGACCTCTTCGTTTATTATTGAAATGTATTATATCTGTCATTATTTAATAGTCTAATTTTGTAAGCATGATATCAGAAAAGTTACTTAGTCAGTTTTTTTTAGTTTTCCTGGAAGAACATGCCAAAATCTTATCTTTGGAAAGAAAAAGGACATAAAAACGACTGATATTTATGCTAGTTTTACTCGAACATGCTAAAATCTTATCTTTGGAAATGAAAAAGAACATCAAAAACACTGATAGGTATGCTATTTTCAGATATTTATTATGTATCCATATATAAAATTATTATGTGTATTCGTTGTAAACTGTTGAAAATAACTTTCTCACTTATAATTTATCTAGATTATGACCTGCGAACATTTTCTTTTGTTATTTGCTTAATAACTGTTATGCTTTTTTACACAAAGTATTTGACGTGTGTTTTCCTATATGATACCCAGAGTAGAAAATGAATTTTATAGTATCTACTTTCGTAGAAATAGAAATGAAAATCGATTTTTCCAGTTTCTTACCTACGGGCTACTATGTGCACTGATATAACGAATGCCCAAAGATCATTCCAATATCATTTACATATTTTCGTCAATGATTTCAAAAAGCGGTAAAGCGAATTGTCTCAGCGATTAAGGCGGCGTCGTCTGCATAACATATTATTTGGATTTCTTTGTTCCCCATTCTGTAACCATGACCTTTACGTACTGCTTCTATTATTATTTCGTCCATTATTATATTAAAGAGAAGTAGGCTTAACGAGTCACCCTGTCTGACTCCGCTTGGTACTGATATACACTGTGTAAGTTTTTCATTTATCTTTGCCTGTATTAAATTATGCAAGTAGATAATTTCCATGGTTTGCATAATATTAATTGGTATGTTTCTTTTTTTCAGTAGGTATAAGACGTCTTCGACTTGGATGCGATCGAAAGCCTTTGTCAGGTCTATAAAATATAGATATGCTGGTTTATTGTACTCGATGGCCTTTTCTGTGATTTGTCTTAGTACAAATACGGCGTCTACGCAGGATCTTCCGGATCTGAATCCTTATTGTTCGTCTGATAAAGTTGTTAGTTTATTGATTTTGTTGGTTAGGACTTTTGTGTTAAGCTTGAGTGCGGTATTCAGTAGATTTAGAAATTTCAGAAATAAATTCAGAAACAAATAAATAATCTTCATTTATGTCGAAATTATGGTACTTACGCAAATCGAATGTCCATTTTTTTTTAAGTTCTAATATTATACTAAAATATATAGCCACTAAACTAATAAACAGTTCTTAATAGAGTAAAGAAATAAGCATAACTGAGTATTGGATATATTATTTGTGGAATTAACAATGTCGCCCCTCTTTTATAGTTGCTTATGACATCTAACCCCTCCCAAATACAGGCATGTTTGCTGTTGCTTTAAAACAACTCACAACGCTAATGCGTTTTAATTAATGCTAGTCCTATGGATTTTCTTTTACGAGTTATGAATAAAACTGGCTACAACAAAATTATTTCAGAACATTTATTAAGTTTTTAATAGAGCGATAACCAAGTGACAATACCCTTTAGAATAATTACATAAATACCAACACCGAAACTTTTATATTTTAATTAAATATATAACACCCTTACCACCACCAGTTCTTAAACAATATATTTATTAATTTTAATCTGAACCATGAAATAGTTCGTGAACTAAATGTAGGTACTTCAGCTGGACTACCTATATACCTGTATTTACCTATATATTTAAAGTACTATTAACCCTTACCGCCACCAGTTCTTAAACTACATATTTATTAATTTTAATCTGAACCGTGAAATAGTTCGTGAACTAAATGTAGGTACTTCAGCTGGACTACCTATATACCTGTGTTTACCTATATATTTAAGGTACTATTAACCCTTACCGTCACCAGTTCTTAAAGAACATATTTATTAATTTTAATCTGAACCATCAAATAGTTTGTGAACTAAATGTAGGTACTTCAGCTAAAATACCTATATACCTATATTTACCTATATATACCTATATATTTAAGGTACTATTACCGTCTAGAACAGTGTTTCCCAAAAAATGGCAAGAAATTTCAATCATCAATCATTGACGTACAAACAAATACCTTTGTGCCTTTTGCAACGAAGTTTTTAGCAATGGCGCTATGTAGCCATCTAAGCTGGAAGATCATCTGAGAATATGTCACCCTAATAAAACAGATAAAGATTTGAAATATTTTCAAACACTTAAAGAGAAACTTCAGAAGAAATCCACGCTGGACAAAATGTTCGTTTTGGCCTCATAAACAAACGATAATGGTTTGCGAGCGTCTTATAATATCTCGTTGACTATAACAAAGTCCGGAAAACCGCATACTATCGAAAAGTTGATTTTGCCAGCCGTTAAAGAGCTTTTAAAAACTGTTCTACACAAACCTGCATCTGATATCATTAAAACAGTTTCTTTAAAAAACAACACAATTTAAAGATGTATTGATGAAATGAGTTATAATATTGAAAGCTTCTTGTGTAATTATTTGCAAACGACACATTTCTCTACACATCTGGACGACTCAATTTTACTTGTTAATGAAGCAATATTATTGGCATATAATCGTTTTATTATTGATCAAAATATCCAAAAAGATTGCGTTTGCGAGAACTTTGACAGCCGATAGAAAAGGCGAATTAGTATATTATGTTTTAAAGGCTCACTGCTTGAAACAAGTAAATCGTATATCAAATTTTATATTGGTAGTTACAGATGAACCACCTGCTATGGTTGGCCGTTATCCTGGTTATATGTTTTTAAAAGAAAATGTACCCGGAGTATAAGCAATACACTGCGTCAGTCAGAAACAACATTTAGTTACTAAAAATTTGATTGTAAGATTGCGTGAATAGGCGGTTATTTGTGCAGTTGTGTGAAGAAACTCTTTTACGAGTTTCTCAATAGCAGAAATAAAAATTTGAAAGAAAATTTATTAAATTGAAAAACCAACATTGCTTATTTGGCAGATCTGTTTATTAAATTTAACAAGGGGAACTTGCAGTTGCAAGGTGACAGTTAAAATTTGATAAAAGCAAAGTTAATCATTTCAGCATTTCTTGCTAGAATTAAACAGATGAAGTAAAACATTACACGGTACGAATTTTCCCAGTTCACCAATTTGTTTCAAGTAATGTGCCAGAAAGACGATATTTCAATCTACGTCCAACATTTGAATGCCATCTATTCAGATTTTGAAACTAGATTTGAGGATATTTTGACGCATTGAAGAAACGGATGTTACATTATGTAAAAAAAGAATTGATTTGAATAAGCACTAACGAAGAACTTAAACGGTACGGTACGGTTTAGAATCGAATAACAACAATTCTAGCTCCAAAAAGACATACCTTTTGCTTATATTATGGAATACCGCGAGAAAGTTTTTAATTTCTTATTCATATTCATACCTGATAAAAAGAAGTTTCAGCGCAGGTATAGATCCAATAACAAAAAAATGTAACAAACTGGACATAATTAACTGAGGAGATTACTGTAACTGTAACAGATAGTTTTTATTTAAATTTAATTAATAAATGTGTAAAAATGTGAGACAACTGTTAGAAATTTAAATCTTTAAGAGTGAATAGAAGGTGGTCTATCTAAAATTAAATTTTGAAACCTCTGGTGTTGAACGCTAAAAATGGCACATTTTGAACATTTTTTTTGTGTGTCTCATGATATATGGTAATTAAACTTCTTTTATATTTTTATACAACTTTTGAAGATTTCAAAATTTGTTTTTTAATTTTTTCCATTGTGGGTGTATTTAAAAGATGACTCCAAAAAATTTCTCGTCCATAAATTACTCGAGAAGGGTATAAAAAAAAGTGGCTTTAGGGATAGTTTAGCAGAAAAATTAAAAATTCTTAAAACAAAACAAAATGGCGCATATTTGAAACAATTAATCAAAAATTGACTTTTCGACTTTTTTCGGTCACAAAAATTTAATTTTTTTTTGTTAAATTGTGAAAAACTATCATAGAGAAAAGAAAAATTTTTTTAAACGTCCGCCATTTTGCTTTTTTTTTTAACAATTTTCAACTTTTTTTCTACTATAGCACGTAAGGACACTTCTTTTTTAAAACACTTCACGAATTATATGTTTCAGATTTGCCGTTTCAGAGATTAATTGTCCATCATGGAGCATTAATTTTTGGACGAAACATTTTTGGCGTCATCTTTAAAACATAGGAACAATGAAAAAAAAAAAGAAAAAATTGTTTTGTGATCTTCAAAAGTTGTACTTATAATAATAAAAAAAAGTTGGATTGTCGTGTATAATAGATAAGACACAAAAAAATTAATTAATCAACACAAATTGTTGAAAATGTGTCATTTTTTGGCATTCTAAACAGTAATACTACCTTAATTAAACATAAATAATAATATAATTTTATAACACACTAACCATCAATGGGTGATAAACTTTTTATTGCTCTTAGCATAATAGATTACCTATATACCTAGTACCCACCACCTAATTATTGCGGTTATCGCTAAGAATATTTGGCTATTGAAATATTATTACAATAGTCGGGGAAGTTTGTGTAAGACTCTTGTACTTTTCGGTGGAGGAGCTTTGATACCTCCCGGTCCCTGAGGATCAAATAGTGAGGGTCCGCTGCGTGGAACACTTGCCGCTGGCCGTCTTTGTTGGCGCAGGTATTGGGGTGGTTCATTTCTATGTTTTATAATTATTCTCCTGGAAGATGTTCTCACAGGTCCCGGTAATACAGGAAAGGAGACTGATAAATGGCGCACTTCGCGTGCAACACCTGGCCTTGACCGTCTTTGTTGGCCCGAGCGTCTTGTTGGCTCATCGGGGTTATCGCCAACAATATCTGGCTCTTCCAAGATTGGTTCTAGTGGTCGGCGCGGTTGAGCTCTACGTCTTGTACTTCTCCTGATAGGAGCTGCTCTTGGAGGAGCAGATGGGCGCTCTTCCCTCGGAGGAAGGATTACACGTCTTCTTAAATTATAGCGGTTCTCCTGGTTCTGGAGAGACGGATTTCCACGAACGTTGACTAATTCTTGAGGTCTGTTATCATTTGGTTGTTGTTGTTGGTTAATATCACTCATTTTAATCAATTCGCTTATTATTGAATCTTCGTAAGATGCGATTCCTAAAACAAAAACTATAGATTTAATGTACATTGTGAATAGTCTTGAAATACAGCTACAAACTTGGACATTTTTTAAGCTTTTATGCTTTACGTTTAAAATTCAAGTTCTGAAAAAGTATAAATATTATCAATACAGATCGAAACGGCAAGGTAAAGGAATACGACCATGGAAAAATAAACACAAAAGAAGGAACTTGGAATGTGAGAGGTACTAATGAGCAGGGAGATTTAAGAAACTTAGACCAAATTATGGAAAAATATACAATAGATATCCTTGTCCTGCAAGAAACGAAACAACTGGGAAATGAAATACTAAAAATAGGAATGAGCACACTGTTCAAGAGTGGAGGGACCAAGAGATATTTTGGAGTAAGGTTCATGGTTTCTGAGAAAGTAAACAAAGCAGTTGTAAATTTTCAATCAATATCAGACAGAATATTATGTTACTTAAGAGTAAGAGGAAATTATAGGAAGATAAGTATCATTAATGTACACTGAAGATGAAGACTTAGAAACCAAAACAGAGTTCTACGAAAAGCTAAGCACCCTAATAGGGAATATACAAAAATACGATATAAAGATAATCATTGGTGACAACAAAAACGGGAAAAAGTTAATAGACTTTGCTTCAGAGAATAAAATAAAGATAGCTAGCACAAGGTTTGATCACAAAGATATTCATAAGGTAACATGGACTTCTCCCGATGGAAAAAGGAAAATCAGATAGATGATGTCCTAATTGAAAACAAACATGATAAGGCAATAATCGATTGCAGGAATTAAAGAGGGGCAGATACCATCAGTGACCATACACTAATAATAGCAAAACTAAAACAAGAACTGCCAATAATACCAAAATCTGTTAAAGATAGATTATATTACTAATTAGAGCGCCTTTAGGAGAAGCAGGTTGTAAACAGACTAGAGGAAGAAATAAATAAAAAAACTAGAGAATTCAGTCAAACAGGATATATATGAAGAGTGTCAGACCATACAGACAGCCATGTCGGATGCAGCGAAAAAGTGTATAGAAAGAGAGCATATGAAAAGACGGAAAGACTGGTTTGATGAAGAATGTAGGATTGTTTTGGCAAGAAGAAACTTGGCAAAACTACAAAGAGATAAAGAAAATGTCCAAAATGCGATCGAAAACTATGTAGCAAGAAGAAGGGAAGTGCAAAAAATTTGCAAAAGAGAACAACTACAAAAGAAATTGAAAAACATAGAAGAAGCCTACATAAACAAAGAGGTAAAGAATTTCTACCCAGAAATTAGATAGATCGTGAGAACAATAAATCTAAAAGAGAGTTCATTGAAATGTCTTATATTTTCCTTAACGATTTCTCCATCAATGTTAAGAGTAACATTAAGAATCTAAGCGATATATACCACTGCTTACTTAAATCAGATACTAAGAACAATACAAAATCTCAAATAACTAACTTGACTGATATATCCATTAACAACTAACCTACTTTAATAATAATTTTCATTAACTAAAAAAGATAACATTCCCTTGCTTTTCTTAGATACACCTCAATAAGATATTATTATAATAATACATGAAAAATATATTATAATTATAAAAAAAAATTTTTCAATTAAGAAAATCTAAAATAATATTTCCCTATACTGGGATTTAAATTCATTCGGTTTTACCAATGAACCTTAACGACATAAAGATTCAAAAGAACTACTTGAATTGTCAGCACATGCGTTCTGGTAAAACAGAACCTCACATTTAAACTTTCTAACAATCAAAAATTTAGTTATTGTCGACAATTCAAAGAATTACCTCCTTTTAAATGTAGCTACATTGGGTTTTTCGATTAAGCTCAAAGCTACCATACATTTCCAACGTTATAAAAAAAACTTTTTTTGCAAATAGAAACAAAAAACACCACTATGTTATTACTAGCTAAGTTTTTTAACATTCGAACTCTACAATTCTAAGTTACGGTAAGATCAATAATGTTTTTAATAGATAATATATGGTAGCTAATTATAATTTATTCTCTTTCAGCCCTGAAGAAGCCAAATTAATTCTCTTTGGCGAAAACTTTCGGCGAAACAATTGATACTCATTAGAGTCTTTCTTGCAGATGACCCCAATATTTAAGAGTTTACTATTTAACTTATTTGCAAAGATTAAACTTCTTTTCTATATATATATATATATATATATATATATATATATATATATATATATATATATATATATATATATATATATACATAATTTATAAAATTATATAAATACAAATTGTTATAATTTACTATTTTTTTAGTGATACCTCCAATGGGGATATTTTACGATACAATATGAACACGTTTTGGAACTGAGACGACAGCAACATTGAAACAACTAGAAACATTACAATAAAAACTTGGCGCCCAGGCCAACCGAAGGATTTTCTTACTCGAGTGCAGACGTAACAAAAGTAACACCAAAATTAGAACCTATTTGAAAGACACCCCAAGATCTTGAAACATCACAAAAATCGAAAATATAACACAACATGTGAATGACAGACTTCATAATACAACTATTACTAATAACATTCCATACATTGCTAAACTTAATTCAAATATCAATCAATGCGCAGATAAGCTTAGTGTTTCACTCCCAAATGACATATTAGATGAATTCTGGTTGTGACAAAAGAATTCATATTATAACAGTCAAATATCAAAAAGCATAGTATTTTAATTAAAAACAAAACCAACTTATACAGTAGTTTCAATGATAAGTCGATAAACAATATCGCCAATATCGAAGTTCCTTTTTTAATTATTGACTTCTTAGCATTGTGTAATAAATTTAACCTACCCACAACTGCTAGAGACATAGACAACTTTAAATTGTTCAGTGAGGTAGAAAATATCATCGCATGGACACCCGAAAAAAGACCAAAATGTAGTTAGAAGCTTACCTACTAATTAATTTACAAACTTCATACAACCCAACAAAACAAATAGGTCTCTCACTCTCAATCGAAAAAGAAACTAGAACCTATCTGAAAAAGAATCCGAATTTTCTAGTCACAAAATCCGATAAAAGTAATGTAACTGTCCTAATGGATAAGGATATGTCGCATATTCAAATATCATTGGACCTCCTGAGTGACCATGAAACTTAGGCATTGTTATATAAGTTGTAAGTATTTATTGTATAAGTTGGTTAAAAGAGTCAAAAGTAGAGAACACACCTCACATCAATTAAAGACATTCGACTTTGCACAAAAAATCAATAATACAATCATACCAGATAACTTGTAGTTGTGTCATTTCATGTTGTGTTATTATTCACTAATACACAACTTGACCGAATGACTTTAATACAGCCCATTTGTAAGATTCCTAAAAAAGTTTTTGTATAAATTATTGCTTTTATTTATAGCCATACATATTTTTCTTTTAATAACAAGTTTTACAAACAAACATTAGAATTACTGATGGGTGGATCTGCCTTGCCAATAGTGACTGAAATTGTAATAAATAAATAGTTGTATTTTGTACATCAGAATGTGAAATTTTAATTTCCTTTTATCTACCAATATATAGATGACCTGATAACATCTGTATCACCTAATGAAGTGCAAAATACACTACCAATCTTTAATTCTTTCAACACTCATCTGCAGTTTACTGTGGTACTTGATACTAGAGTTGTTAGAACTGAAAATAACATTATTTGTCTAGATTGGTATAGAAAAAACACTAACTCAGGTAGATATATACCTTTTAATTCTTATCACCAACCCTCTAAACAGATAGTTGATACAGTTCTAGCAATAAATTGATTTTCAAGGATTTCACATCCAATGTTTACAGAAATAAACTTCAAATTGGTATTTGAAAGTCTACTATATACCTAATAATTATTCTAACAAACTATTAAATAAATTGTTATACATAAACAAAAATAAATGTATTTAAATAATCTCAGATAGATATATACCTTTTAATTCTTTTCACCCCACCCTCTAAACAGAATGTTAATACAGTTCTAGCAACTAAAAATAGATTTTTAAACATTTCACATCCAGTGTTTACAGAAAAAAACTTAAAATTTTTATATGAAACTCTTCTATGTGCCTAATTATTCTAAAAAACTATTAAACCAGCTGTTGTACACAAACATAGAAATAAATGTATTAGACAGTAAATTAAATCAAGAACATACTAATATTGACCCCTCTGTACAGGTCAGATATGAAACATTACCATACATTAATAATCTTACACGACCTCTTACTAGATTGTTCAGTCAATTTAATATAAAAATTCCTAATTAGAATAATAAGAAGATAACTCATTCTACTCAAAACTAAAAGATGCTATCCCAGTTGAAAAGAGTTGTAATGTCATCCATGGTATACCTTGTGAATGTGGTAAAATATACATACAGACAAGTAAAAGATGAGTCCTTCACAAGAGTGACTGCAAACATAAACCCCTTGCGACAAGTCTTAGCATACTTGTCAACGATAATGACCACTGTGTCTTCTATGCTATATCAATAATGTTCAAACTTTTTAAATCGGCAAAAACGAGGTCTAAAAGAATTATACAAGTAATTTAAGCTCAATTTACAAAAAAGTTGGAACAGGGTACAGATTTGAACCTATAATATTTTACATTCATTACTAAAAGTTACCAAAGGGTAGGGTACAGATTTGAACCTATAATATTTTACATTAATTACTAAAAGTTGCCAAAAGGTAGGCAGCACATGACTATGTATCTAAATATTGACTACGAAGTCTAACCTACATTAAATCGTAACAATTTATATATTAGAAAAGTATTAAAATGGGTAAAAATGGAACATAATAAAATAATTGGTTTTGTATTAACTTTGCTTGGCTATTAAGAATTACGTCTGAGTCTTTCTATAATAAAAAATAAGAAGTAGTGGTGACATAATATATCGGTAGGAGATTTTAAACGTTCCAACTAATTTATGACGCAGTAAAATGGAAATGCCGGTTTTTATAAAAATCAAAACTGTCAATGTAAAATATACCATATAGCATAATATTACCAAAGCCAAATAAGACATATAGAAGAAAATGAAATAAAATAGATAATATTAATTAATTTAAAAAATCTAATATGAAATACTTACCCCAGGGTCTCAAGAATAGCAGAAAAAAGGTGTAAGAACTGCAATACCAATATGGCTGACTCTGAAAAAGGAAAAAAGGAAATAGATATTTGGCAAAAACCGGAAGTCAACAATCACGTGACTTTTTTAGCTTAGTGTGATTGGTTGAATATAATAAATTCAAATTAGCTGTCAATATTACCAATCTATTGTGACAAATGAATTAATTAATTAATCTTTTAAAATGTTTGGCGGGATTGTTTCTTCAGGGGCGATATTATATTAAAAATAAACACAATATTTTTACTTATTACTCTTAGATATTAATAGCAACCTTTAGAAAAATATACGCTGTGTTTTCTAGTATGAAAATACCGGGTCCATAAATAAGTACCTAATGTAACTTCTAAGCTATACAACCAAGCACACGTGCTTATAGCAAATATTAATAGTAAACAAACTAAACAGTAAATAAAATAAAACTTTACGAATAACCACAATCAATATTTATTTATTTGCACCATATAATAAATAGTTATGTTAAATTATAACAACTGAAATATACCTATCTTTTAAATATACACTACCTAAAATTTTATGGGTTTAGTATACACTTCCACTATTTATAATAATTTTTCTTTTTTCAATGAGAGAAGTCTGTAATAAAAGTTTATTTAAGCTGTTAATACTGTGAGCTAGGAATTTGTATGTTGTAGGTTTCTAACCATGAATCTGTCAAAATATGCCCGAGTTGAGCGAATGGACCTTAACAACATATATCTAGCAAATTTTCTAGATGTCTTGGGCAAAACGCACAAGACTTTCTAAAACCATTTTCTAAATTAAACCAGCTAAACAAAGGTGGACTATAATTTACTAGCAGTTATTGTGGACTATTGTCATTTTTACATCTAATAAAAAATTGGAAAAAAAATACAAATGTAATAATAAACACTTTTATTACAAAAAATGAGAACAAATGTAAGTCATAGTTAGTAATACAAATATAAATAAAGTCGATGTACCGGGTGGTCCAATAAGCCGATCTCTCGGCTATACCTATATCACAAACTATTCATGTAATTTTAGGAGAAAAAATTCCTTAGTAAAAGTGGCCAAGAGAAGTCGCTGGAAATAACTTTCAAGTTTCTGGGTTAACCCAGATATGCCCAATTATACCAAGTGTTAAATAAGTAAACTAGAAAGAAGCCTAAATTCTGCAAAAAGTTGTTCAAGTAATTTTTTTTATTTTTTCAAATAAAGGGTGGGGGAGAGTGGGAAAGTGTTTGTGGATAAACACCTATAACTTTGGTTTGGATCAATCGATTTTAACGCAATTAGGTCATTAGAAATAGTGTAAATGAATTAATTTACATCTACTATAAAATAATTGCATTTAGTTTTAATTGTCATAGGTAGAGGGTATTTTCGAATAGAAAAAATTAAAATTTGTTTTTCTTCAAAATGTTTAATGGAAACACCTCATCATCATCATTGGTGCTACAGCCCTATAAAAGAGCCTCGACCTTCCCAAGTCTATCACGCCAATCAGTTCTATCCATTGAAAACTGTTGCCAGTTTGCTGCGCCTATTTGTCTACCATCCTCATCTACACCATCCCTCCATCTGAGTTTTGGTCTACCCCTACTTCTACTTCCCACAGGTTGTGACATAATGATTCTTCTAGGAGGGTTCTGTATCTGTATTGATCTTGCCAGATGTCCTGCCCATCTTAGTCTTCCTATTTTTATAAAGGATACTACGTCTTTACCACCAAATATATGTTTATATCTGTGATATATCTCGTAGTTGTACCTCCTTCTCCAAACACCATTTTCACAGATGCCACCAAATATTCTTCTCAGGATACTTCGTTCAAATATAAGCAGGAGATTTTCATCTGCCTTGGCAATGGTCCATGTCTCCGACCCATATGTCAACACTGGTTGTATAAGGGTTTTGTATATGGTTATTTTTGTTTTTTGGCTTAAGTTTCTGCTTCTCATATGTCTACTCAGTCCAAAATAGCATTTGTTTGCTAGGATTATTCTTCGCTTGATTTCTTCCGTCATGACGTTCCCCTTGGTGATCAGAGAGCCTAAGTATGTGAATTTGTCCACCACTTGAAAGGTAGAATTATCAACCGTGAATTGGTATCCGATGTTTCTGGCTCTAATGTTGGGTGTTGATGTCATTATCTTAGTTTTATTTTCATTTACTTGCAGGCCCATATTTTTTGAGGCGTTTGACAAGGTGGTATACATTTCTTCTAGCTTGCGTGTTGTGCGGGCAACTAGATCAACATCATCTGCATATGCCAAAATTTGGGATGATTTATTAAAAATGTAATGGAAACACCTATTTATTGTAAATTATAATGGAACCTGATTAAATTCGTAACAAAATGGCGCAAACCGCATGTTAATAGCTTTTCTCGAACTCGAGATGAATAAAAACGCATAAGCATAAGTAAGTAGGTATAGTATTAACTCACCCTTTATTATAACTTAAAATTAAATATGTGAAAGATCATACAAATATCTCGATCATTAAAACTTAATGTCCAATTAAATGTTCAAATTGTTTTCCATCGTTGTCCACACAAAGATGCAATCTTTCGCGCGTATACATAACAGCTGCTTCAATCTCAGCTGTTGATATACTATTGCGTTTACAATCTTTGGAAATTTTGAGGACAACGTTAATATTTTACTTAAGATTTTGACGTAAAGTTGTAATACCCAATCGTTCTTTCAGCCGGGGTTCGGCGAAATAACGAGCCAATTCAACCATATATTCGTATCGGGATAAAAATTTTCTATTTGCTTTTAACGTGTTTGTGGTGTAAATGTAAATAACATATGAGTTAATACTTGCAATATTTATCATATTATAAAACATAAACTAGGGCCATCTCCTCGTTTTACGACTCGTATTCTCATATTCGAACACATCTAGTCAACGTTCCATTATAATCAGTTATTATGAAGTGAAGTGTTGAAAGAATTAAAACTACCTAATTTTTCTTCGGTATATAGAATAGAATTTATTTAGTCAATATACAAAAATAATTTTGTTTTTGAAAAGTCTAAGAAATTGTGACAATTTGTACATACATACATATTAAAATGTTTGCGAATTTAAAGATTAGAAACAGATATTTAATATTAACAATTTAAGAAACGACTAACACACTAAATAAAAATACGAAATATCGACATAATAGGCAAATCCCCTGACCAAACTAGTACTATTGTGTAGAAGCCGTACCGAGGTACTCCTTTTTTGAATAGAAACAATGTTTCAAAAAGTGTGATTTGATTTTAAGCTTAAACAATAAAAATTGAAGACTTTTTAATTCATCTGGTAAAAAGTTATACAAACCAACATCAGTCGAATTTTTTATGCTTTTTGTCAACCTAAAACCTGCTCTAATAGCATCTTTAGATCTTGTATCGTGATCATGGAAGTTGGAGTTTATATTAAACTTACCTTTGTTGGCATGAATTTCAATCAGCATCTCATATATACAGAGTGAAGGTAGTGGCATAATACCTAAAACCAGAAATATAAAGGTTTACAGTGTCCCCTATACTCTTCTCTTGCAAGTATCCTCACTACTCTTTTTTGTAGTTTAAAAATTTGATATGCGTGAATAGAATTGCCCCAAACAGTTATTCGGTACTGTAGATGGCTATGGAATAGTGCAAAGTAGCACATTCTAAGGGTACTTTTAGGAATCCTATAAACTAAGTTGCATAATAAAAATATACTCTGTAGCAAGTCTAGAACTTAAGTAATCTGTATGAGCACTCCAATCCAAATTATCATCTAAAAAGATTCCTAATACTTTAACACTATTTCTTGAGATATACTTTCAATCGAAACTAAAAATCAAATTCTAATTTTTCTCTTCGTTTAGCTTCAGCCCATTATGTAAAAACCAGTTTTTTGCTTTTTGGGTATCACTATCTATTTTAATTTTTAAATTATGTTAATTAATATCAGTATTAATGAGAGTTGTATCATCTGCGAAGCAAACACATTTTATAGGAAAATTATAGTGAAATAAATCATTCAGATAAATAAGAAAGAAAGTGGGTCCTAATATCGAACCCTATATTCGACAGTGTTCAATTCAGAATAGCTGTTATTAAGAAAAACTGCCAGTTTTCTATTTGTTAAGTATGATCTAAATAGATTAAGTGTTTCCCCTAATACCGTATTGTACCGTATGTTATTTTCAGTTCTAACAACTCTAGTATCGAATATCTCTAAAGTCGAATGTCTTTAATATTAAATTTGTTAAATTCATTAAAAGAAGTAGCTAACACATCATTTTTGCCAAAGGATGAAAATATGAGTTTATACATGATACTATTGTTCTAAGGGGCAAATCAGGTTTGGGAATTTTAGGTAGCCCGTAATATTTTGGGCAAATGCTGTTCTATGTGGTGATCAATTTTGCTAATTGATGTGAGGTGTGTTCTCTACTTTTGAGTCTTTTAACCAACTTATACAATATATACTTACAACTTATATAACAATGCCTAAGTTTCATGGTCACTCAGGAGGTCCAATGATATTTGAACATGCGACATATCCTTATCCATTAGGACAGTTAAATTACTTTTATCGGATTTTGTGACTAGAAAATTCGGAATATTTTTCAGAGAGGTTCTAGTTTCTTTTTCGATTGAGAGTGAGAGAGACCTATCTGTTTTGTTGGGTTGTATGAAGTTTGTAATTTAATTAGTAGGTAAGCTTCTAACTAGATTTTGGTCTTTTTTCGGGTGTCCATGCGATGATATTTTCTACATCACTGATCAATTTAAAGTTGTTAAGAAGTCAATAATTAGAAAAGAAACTTTGATATTGGCGATATTGTTTATCGACTTATCATTGAAACTACTGTATAAGTTGGTTTTATTTTTAATTAAAATACTAAGCTTTTTGATATTTGACTGTTATAATATGAATTCTTTTGTCACAACCAGAATTCATCTAATATGTAATTTGGGAGTGAAAGACTAAGCTTATCTGCGCATTGATTGATATTTGAATTAAGTTTAGCAATGTATGGAATATTATTAGTAATAGTTGTATTATGGAGTCTGTCATTCACATGTTGTGTTATATTTTCGATTTTTGTGATGTTTCAAGATCTTGGGGTGTCTTTCAAATAGTTGCAAATCTGCGGTGTTCATTGAGGGCCTGGATTGCTGCTTCAATTAAAGCATTATAAGTTGAATGTCCATCTTTGAATTCAAGGTCGAAATTTGGAATTATGTGCAAACCTTCTCGGAAACTTTCCAAGATTCTCTGGTAAACTTTACTTAGATTGTTTAACAGAAAGATAGGTCTACAGCATTTCGTGCTAGTTAGGGGCTTTCCTGGTTTGGGAATCATGATTCTGCTGGATTTTTCAAGAAGTAAAAAAATCGCCCAACAAAAGGCATGCATTGACTATTCGAACTAGCAGCGAGAGTATACTCTCAGAAAGTTTTTGTGTCATCTCGTGTCTATGCCATCCGGATCAGGAAGTGTTTAAGTAACACATCTACCTGACGATACCTTCAGGTATTCGCGCTACCATCGGATGATCGTTAACTTCCAAGTGCGACAGGGGATTTTTAAGTATGTCTTCTACTTCTGTTCGGTTGCTGGTCTAAATTGCTGTTTTGGGTTGTCTGGGAATCGAAATAAAGCCTAATTTTTGAATGAATTGGCCTTATCTTGTGGATTATTTAAAATGATGTTTACTTTGATATGTGGTATTTTTTCAAAAATCTTTGTATTTTTTGTCTGGTTAGGATTTTGAATTTATTACAAAATTTTACGTTGTCACGGTAGTCCAGGCTGGAGGTAACTTGCATCCACTGTTATTGTTTCAGCTTGTTAACCTTCAGTCTGATGGATGCCGATAGACGGTTGTATTTGATAAGGGCATTACGATATCTTTTATACTATCTGATTAATGTCCACTTTACTTGAATTTTAGCGAGGAAAGAAATATATTAGATATATATATATATATATATATATATATATATATATATATATATATATATATATATATATATGCATATATATATATATATATATATATATATATATATATATATATATATATATATTATATTGTCTTTGAAATGGTTAGGGAGGAAGGTTCTTGGAGAAAATTTTCTAATTTGTGATATTCCTCTTTTAACGTGGCAACTGGACTCATTTAGCATAATTAAAGCCGTTTCTTTGATTTTTCTCTTTTTACCATATGTTTCTTTTCGGGCTATACTTGAATCATTCCATTGAACCTTACGTTCATTTTCCCATGCGTGTATACATTCAACCTCGACAATCGTATACTGAAGCATTTCATTATCCTCGAAATAATTTCATAATATATATTATCCAACCACTTGGTAACACAAATAAGTCTGGCAAATTTCCGGACTATAGTTCAATCTTCTGAGAATCTAATCATTTTTAAGTATTTTTTAGCATTTTCGCCCCACTGTGCATCGTCACTAAATTAAGAAAATGATCAAATTCTTAAAAATGCCAAGGGGCTAATAAATCATACTCATTTATATTAATACACAACATGGATATAGTGTTAATCTCTGAAATATACCAAACGTCCAGACAACACTACATATGGAGAAACTGCAATCATAATCAAGTCATCGATAAAATACCACGAATTAAATAAGTTTAAAAGAGACTATATACAAACAACAGGTATTAGCATAGAAGACTAAAACGGTCCCTGTTTTATATTTTATGGGTTTATAAGTTAAACAATATTGTACTAATTAAACTTATATTTTTTACAATCTTATCCATATCAAAAACATGTCAATCTGTCATGTCATGTGTATGTAACGTAGCCCCCTGCTACACTGTTACACAGCTATATATTATATTAAACACCTTCCCCCTAACATCGATATCTATAAGGGGTTTTTATATTACTGTAATGTACCTACCTACTCACATGTAAGATAATTAAAGTATCTATGTATTTCTATATAGTTTTTAGTCACCTGGTATATGTTATTTACAATTATGAAAAGTTCTCATGTATAATCACTAATAATTATTTGCTGTTAGAAATCAGAATCAATACTCTTCATAAATATTTTCCTATTTAGAATAAATAAGTTTCGCTAGTTTATTCACCTAATACTTCGTATCTATGGAATAATAATAATTTATTTCTCTTATTTCTTTGTTCGATAAGCTATCCGTATTTGCTATTTTAATATTAATATTTGAGTCCAATCTCTTGTACTCAAATCCATCCAGAAACATCGTTAAATAATTGTAGATAACAGAACTTATATATTCATAGTTTTAAGAAATAACAAGCAGAGTGTAATTTTCATCCTCTAATATAATAAATTTATACATGTCAATATATTCTGTTTAATTCCAAAACAAAGAGTTAGTCCGGAGAAGAAATAAACGCATAGTATTCCATAACAAAATTTGGTGTCAGAACGTGGGATATTAGTAGCAGAGTTCCTCTGATTGCTGATAGAAGGAGAGCTGAGGAATTTTTGAATTGACTTGTTTCCTTCGAGGAATCATTCAAAAAAAAACTGTCAGTGTGGAAAAATCGCCACTACAACTAATTACATTGGGGTCCAGTACATCCAGTTCGAAATCCAGTTCCAGTCATAACCCAATTGTAGTTCCATCGGAAGTAGAGGTGAACCCGTGGAATAATAGACTATGCGACCAACAACAATATTCTACTTGTAAGTACATTCTATCTTAAATTCTGTCTCATATTTTAAAAATCTTGTAAACGTATGTCTACTTTATATCCTGATATAAGTAACTTATTTGACGAACAAATACCTTCTCCCGACTCAAATTCTCTTTCAAATTCTTCTACTTCTAATTCAAATAAAATGTCAGTATCAATTGAAATAGCTGAAAAACTTCTCATTCGATTTGATGGTACAAAATCAAAATTATACGAATTCATAGACAATTGTGATAAAGCATACAATTTAGTAAATCCGCAATCCAAACCCATCTTATTAGCCATTATAGAAACTAAATTAACCGATAAAGCTAGGGCCATAACTAGAAACAGAACATTTGACGAATGGAAAGATTTAAAAGACTTCTTATTAGATGCTTATTCTGAACGCCGAACTGAAGGTCAGTGGCAATTGGAATTACATTCCTTACGTCAGATGCCCAGTGAAAATGTAATGTCATTTGCAAATAAAGTTGAAAATTGCTATATAAAATTAATAAATACACTTGATCCAGACTTATCTCCAGATGCAAGAAATGCATGTACTAAACTCTTAAAAACTCAAGCACTAAATGTCTTTATTAGAGGATTAAACAAAGACCTCTCTATTTTAATCAAAGCCCGAAATCCAGATTCCTTAGAAAGAGCTGTTGCTATAGCAATTGCCGAAGAACAAGAACAGTTATCAAGACAAGAAATTTTCAGACCATTCTGTAATATTTGCAAACGAAATAACCATTCCTCAAATAACTGTCGATATAAAAACAATTCAGATAGAAATGTTAGACATCTTCAAAATTCTAGTTTTCAAAACCCAAAATATCCTAATTCAAATCTTCAAAGGTCAAATTCTCAAAATCAAAATTATAAACCTTCAAATTCAAATTCCAATTCTGATTTTCCTCCAAACTTAAGAAAAGAAAATACCAACACTTCCCAACGTTTTTGCAGATACTGCAAAAAACCAGGTCACGTTATAGAAGAATGTAGAAAACGCGAATTTAACAATAAAAACAAAAATCCAACAAATTCTTTAAACTTCCAGAATCCTCGACAACCAACGGTCGATTCTCGAGGAGTTCGTTCAGTTCAGGCCGTATCACAACCATCAACTTCTCAGTCACTTCCTATGTAGATTTACCCTTAGTAAATAATTCTAATCCATCCTCTTGCAAGTTTCTAATCGATACAGGCGCAGATATTTCTTTAATTAAATATTCAAAAATACTAAACATTCCAAAAATTTATTCTAAGTCTATTACTCTACGAGGCATTGATAAAAATGTCTTAAATCCAAATAAAACTATATGTAGTTGTAACGTAAATTTCAAGATAAAAGATTTTGTCCAAACTCATGTTTTCTATGTCGTAGAAGACGATTTTCCTCTTCATTTCGACGGTATATTAGGTAGCGATTTTTTTGAAATAAATAAATGCCAAATTGATTATAAAGAAAATAAATTAAACTTTAAAAATTGTTCTATTTCAATCGAATATATAAAATCTCCATTAAACAATGACAATGACGAATTTCTGAGAGATCAAAATATCGAGACAAGTTCTAATATCGATGAAATATTTCCTTATGATGCTAAATCCATAGAGGATCATTCTTATTTAGAAACCAATGATATCCAAATAACCTTAAGTAGTGAAGAACTACTATCCAATCCAATTCAATCTAAATCTAACTCTAAATCCAAAGAAAATTCAAGTCCAAAATGTGTAAAATCCACTGAGATATGCACAAATAAAACTTGTAACTCTTCACGAAATCATAAATCAAAATCCTGTTCAGAAGAAAAATCCTGTTCAGACGATCTTATACTAAATCAAAACTCTAATTCTAACTCAAGAAGTAATAAAACTATTCTATCCGCAAGAACTGAAACAATTGTTCAAATTAAAGTAATAAATAATGAATTAAGCGAAGGATTATGTCCCGAACGCGAAATCTTTAAAGGTGTATTTTTATGTCCTAGTGTTGTTAAAGTAAAAAATGATTTCTTTTTAACCTCAATCGTAAACACTACTGAAACGGATGTTGAATTAAACGATATTCAAGTAGCAATAGAAAAAATTCCAAATTTACAAAACAATGCAAATATACGAAAAATGTCTTCTTATAAAGATAATACGAATTCTAACAGAATTGCTAAATTAAAAAATGCCTTGAGAACAGATCATTTAAATAGTGAAGAAAAATCATCTTTAATTTCTATTTGCAAGGAGTACAATCATATCTTTTATCTGGAAGGAGATCAACTTACCAGTACAAATGCCATAACTTGCAAAATTCCTTTAAATTCTAATGTACCTATTAGCACTAAATCATACAGGTATCCTGAAGTACACAAACATGAAGTCGAAACTCAAATAAAAGGTATGCTAGATCAAGGTATTATCGAAGAATCAACTTCGCCATGGAATTCGCCCCTTTGGGTTGTGCCAAAAAAGGCCGATGCTTCAGCAAAGAAGAAATGGCGAATTGTTATAGACTATCGACGACTAAATGATATTACTATAGGAGATTCATTTCCACTTCCGAATATAGTCGATATATTAGACCAATTGGGTCATTCAAAATATTTTTCAACAATAGATTTAACATCAGGATTTCACCAGATCAAAATGGATCCTGAGGATTCTCCAAAGACTGCTTTCTCAACTCCGTCTGGACATTATCAATATTCACGAATGCCATTTGGATTAAAAAATGCTCCCAGTATTTTTCAAAGGCTAATGAATACTGTCCTCTCAGGAATACAAAATTACAGATGTTTTGTCTATCTCGACGATATAGTCATTCATGCCGATACATTAGAAAATCATAATAAAAGATTAAAAGAAGTATTCGAAAAATTGTCTACATTCAACTTAAAAATACAACCAGATAAGTGCGAATTTTTTCGTCGCGAAGTAATGTATTTAGGACATTTAATAACTGAATTTGGTGTCAAACCGGACGAAAAAAAGGTATGTGCTGTTACAGATTTTCCTATACCCAGAACACAAAAAGATATTAAGAGCTTTTTGGGTCTCACTGGTTATTATAGACGCTTTATAAAAAATTTCAGTGCTTTAACACAACCTTTAACAAAACTGCTGAGGAAAAATGTTGAATTTAATTGGACAAGCATTCAACAACAGTCATTTGAGAACCTGAAATCAATACTTTGTTCAGAACCAATACTTCAGTATCCAGATTTTACCAAACCCTTTGTCTTAACAACGGATGCTAGTAATTATGCAATAGGGTCCATACTTTCTCAAGGTAAAGTACCAGATGATTTACCTATTGCTTATGCTAGTCGTACCTTGAACAAAGCGGAATCAAACTATAGCACAACAGAAAAAGAATTACTTGCAATTGTATGGAGTGTTAAACACTTTAGACCATATTTGTACGGAAATAAATTTTTCATTTATACGGATCATAAACCACTCACATGGCTATTTAATGTAAAAGATCCCGGATCAAGACTCGTTAGGTGGAGATTAGCATTAGAAGAATATAGCTATGAAATTATTTATAAACCAGGTAAATTAAATCAAAATGCTGATTGTTTAAGTCGTCCTCCTTTAACCATATCTGAAACAAATATTTGCGAAGAAAACAAAAACCCGGCAACAATCACCTTACAAATAAACAAAATGAGTAAAGAAAATAATGACACTTATTCACAGTTCTTATCTAAATCCGAAACTATATTAATAACAAATGATAATATAAAAGAAACAAATGAAAAGATTACATCATTTTCACAAAATTTAGCATTGTTTGTTTCCGTAGATTTAAATTTTAATGAGATCGTTCAGAAACAAATAAATAAACAATTCAGTCATATAGAAAAATTGAAAGCCAAAAATCCAAGACTAAATGACATTATATATATTTCTGATCAAAATAAAAACTTTTATTACATATTTATAAAAAATAATTATTGGGACAATACCTCTTATGAAGATATATTTAATTCCCTAATAAAATTAAGAGACTGGTTATTAAACGATAAAATATTAAAAATTTGCCTACCCAGAATAACTTTTAGCTACGATAAATTAAGTTGGGAAAAAATTAGATCTATGATTAGATTTATTTTTAGAAAAACTGATATATCTATTATCATTTATCATGATATACTAACAAATCCTGAACCTGAGGAAATAACTACAATATTACAAGAGAATCACACTAGTCCTACGGCTGGACACTCTGGTTTTCATCGGACATACAATCGTATAAAAAAACATTTCAAATGGAATAATATGAAAAATGATATTAAAAACTTTATAAAAACCTGTGAATCTTGTCAGAAAAATAAACTCGTTAGAAAAAAATTCGTAAAGCCCATGGAGATAACAACAACAAGCTCAAATCCATTAGAAAAAATATTTTTAGATATAGTAGGTCCTTTACCTTTAACCGAGTCAGGTAATAAGTTCATATTAACATTACAAGATGACTTAACAAAATTTTCTCAAGCTTATGCAATTCCGAATCATGAAACCAAGACTATCGCTGAAAATCTGGTTCGTGGATTTATTTGCAAGTTTGGAAAACCCGATATAATAGTTACTGATCAAGGCCGAGATTTTACTTCCAAATTATTTTCTCAAATCGCCAAGCTTTTTAAAATCAGACATATAAATTGTACTGCTTATCATCCAGAATCAAATGCTGCATTAGAAAGGAGTCACGCTACTTTAGCAGACTACCTTAAACATTATATTAAAGCTGATCAATCCGATTGGGACGAATGGCTAGATTTTGCTATGTTTTCATATAATACAACTAATCATACTTCAACCAAATTCACACCATATGAACTAATATTTGGATATACACCTAATCTACCTAGCAGTATAATACGACCAGTAGAACTCAAATATACATATGAAGATTATTTAGATAATTTAACACTTAAGCTTAGAAAATCTCATGAGTTAGCAAAAACGAATCTATTAGAATCTAAAGTAGTCAGTAAAAAATATTATGACCAAAAGATTAATGACACCGTTTTCTTAGAAGGACAATTAGTATATCTCCAAAATGAGCAAACAAAGAAGGGTCAAACCAAAAAACTTACACAAAATTATAATGGACCTTATAAAATTCTAGAGATAAATTCTCCTGTCAATTGCACAATTTTAGTAAATAAAAAACCAATAAAAGTTCACATGAATAGATTGAAACATGCTTTTGTTTCAGGTATGCAATAATATGGCTGACAAATAGTGAACAAATTCACAAGAAATATACCAATACTCCTATCAACAAATCACCTGGAATCTATTACGAACACATAAAAAATGTTCAATTTATTGAAACTCATTGGAACATATTAAGTCATATTCCTTTACAACCTTTTACAGACAAATTAAATTTTGTAGATCTCACCTATCAAAAAACATTAAGACTGTGTCAAAACAAACCAGTTCTTATTGAATTACGATTATGCGATACTTCACTAAAACTCTTAGGACAAATCATACCTAGACTCTTTCAAGATGAACAAACTTTAAAAAACATAATTCTGCATGAACATTTTAGACCAAAACGCGCTCTATTTAATGCAATTGGATCTGTTTTCAGGACCTTATTCGGTACCTTAGACAGTGATGATGCTGAAAATTTCAATAATGCTATTAACAAAGCTGAAAGTAACGAAAATCATCTTCTTGATTTACTAAAACAACAAATTCATGTAGTAAAAGCCACGATTGCAAATTTTAATAACTCTATTACAAATCTAGACCGAAACAAAGTGATTTTTGATAAAAATTTTGAATCAATTACCAATTACACAGATAAAATGAATAATAAATATTTTAATTTAGATTTAAAACAAAAAATTGAAGAACATTTTACCTTACTAACTTTCTTTATAACAGAATTACAACAAGAATATTCTACTTTAATAAACGTTATTCTATTTGCAAGAAATAATAACCTTCATCCTTCTGTTATAACACCTGAGCAACTAATTCAAGAATTATCTAAAACGGTAACGCATTTACCTAGTACATCGACTTATCCATTTCCATTGACTATCGATTATGCTCATAAATATTTCGATATCATTTTACTTAAATATATATATTTTGATAACAAGATTTTAATTACGGTTAGTATACCTTTGGTTAGTAATACTCCTTATTCTCTTTTTAAACTAATATCTCTTCCTATAATTCATCCAACATTAAAGAGACTTACCTTTATTCTTCCATCTGTCAAATATCTTGTTCTTTCAGAAAATAGAAACATTTATGTTACTATTGATACATTAGAAGACTGTTATTCATTAGATGAAGAAAAACTTATTTGCAAAAATCCTGATACTTTCCGATTTACACACACTAATCCAATTTGTGAAACTGAATTGTTAACTTCAATAACAAACATACCATCTAGTTGCGATACTCGTATAATTCAAACAGAATATGAAATTTGGCATAAATTAAACAAACCAAATTCTTGGATATATGTTTTACCCAAACCAACAGATTTAACTTTAAGCTGTCAGACTAGTACGCCAATATCTATTGTTCTTTCAAACACAGGTATTTTTTCTACTTCGAATAATTGCAAAACTTACACCGGATCAACTATTTTGATATCTGTCTCAAATCCAAAAGAAAGTAATTTTCAGTCTATCATTCCAGATTTATCCCTTCCAGAAGTCTGTTGTGATGATATTAAGATAAATAATGAATCCAAATTACACCTTGTTCCCTTACAATTAAATAATCTCGATCGAGATGCATTAAATTTAGCAAGCCATAAACTAGATAATTTAGAGAAAATGACCTCAGAAACAAATATTAATTTTTCAGACACAATAAAAAATAGTTCTTATTTCACTTATGCAATCTTATTTTTGATAAAATGTATGTTACTTTATATTTTATACAGGATAATTAAATATTTTTACCGACGATTTCGTAGAAATCCGTCACATAGTTGTCAACAAATTACAAATTGTTTAACACTAAATATATGTCAAAGTAAACGAAAACATGTACATGAGACAGATTTAAGTATAGATTGTAAACATAATAAAGACAATAATTATAGTGAATCCAAAAAGTGTGAAGAGACTAGTTTCACAGAGACTACACCGATAAGACGAAGTGAAAGACTATCGAGACTAAAAGAAACTATTTAAATGTGTTAAAATAAAATAATAATGTATACAAATGTTTTATACCATTTAAATGAAAATTCATTTTACAATTATTTTCATTCTTACAAAAGGAGGTGTAATGTACCTACCTACTCACATGTAAGATAATTAAAGTATCTATGTATTTCTATATAGTTTTTAGTCACCTGGTATATGTTATTTACAATTATGAAAAGTTCTCATGTATAATCACTAATAATTATTTGCTGTTAGAAATCAGAATCAATACTCTTCATAAATATTTTCCTATTTAGAATAAATAAGTTTCGCTAGTTTATTCACCTAATACTTCGTATCTATGGAATAATAATAATTTATTTCTCTTATTTCTTTGTTCGATAAGCTATCCGTATTTGCTATTTTAATATTAATATTTGAGTCCAATCTCTTGTACTCAAATCCATCCAGAAACATCGTTAAATAATTGTAGATAACAGAACTTATATATTCATAGTTTTAAGAAATAACAAGCAGAGTGTAATTTTCATCCTCTAATATAATAAATTTATACATGTCAATATATTCTGTTTAATTCCAAAACAAAGAGTTAGTCCGGAGAAGAAATAAACGCATAGTATTCCATAACATTACGACCAACTCTGGTCTTATAACTGTTAGAAGTCGTCTCAATATTTGGGTTCACATTATGACACAACATAGGTACTGATTTTACATTTGGGCTTGAACACCCAATTATTTTATTAACACTATCATTTACGTGGCTGCTAGCAGTATCTTTATGAACACTCTGTGACTGAATATCAGGGTACAACTCGGGTTCTAAAATGAATTCTTTTTCAGGTGTTCTGGTACATGAGTGTTTCATTTAGTGTGAGTTCCGTCTAATAATTCTATTGTTACCTTCTTTTCTCACCCAATATGATCTAGGTTCATTTGCCTTTTCTAATACAATTGCTTTATGCCAATAATTATCTTTTGAACTTCTTATTACTACACTATCTTCCTTTCTTATCTCTACTGGTTTTCTTCGTGATGTCTTATCATAATATAATTGTAATTTTTCTTTTTCTCTCTACATACTTGTTTCTGGATTGTAGGTTCTAATTTATTAGCTGTAGTTGGTAATTGTCCTCTCAGGATCCTGCTCTGTAAAATTGGAGCTGGAGATGCATCGAGATTAATTATGCAGGTATTATTATATCTAAATGGTAGATTATCTGCAATTAAAATTTCTGGATATCCAAATCTACTAAAGGCATCTTGAAATGAGTTGATTACTGAACTGGAGGTTTTATCTTTTAATACTGAAATGTCCAACCAATGCGAAAAATAATCTACAATTACTAAATATGCCTTTGAACCATACTCTAAAATGTCTGTACCAACTTTATTGAATCTTAGTCTAGGAATGTCATGAGGCATCATTGGTTCTTTAGAATTATTTATATATATATATATATATATATATATATATATATATATATATATATATATATATATAAATATATATTATATTAAACAGTCCCTTAACAATAACTGTAACATACAGTTCACCACGACATACCATACCCAAAAATCAATACCAAGAAATCTTTAACACACTTGAAAAGAGGTTTCTAGCAAGTGACGATTATAACGCAAAACACACTCAATGGGTATACAGACTAATAATCTTGATAATCTTGAAAGGTAGGCAATTATATATGGCAATGGAAATCAACAACCTTAAGTTTATATCCACTGGTGAACTAACATATTGACCCACAGATACAAACAAAAAATGAAATAGGATAAATTAGGAAAGTGACTGACAGTCAACACCTATATATATATATATATATATATATATATATATATATATATATATATATATATATATATATTTAGGGATTTTACAGTATTCACTACCTTCTCTCGCTTAACCGTTTCCATCCCTCTCTGTTGTCTTGTTTAGGCCTCTCTTACTCATGGCGTCGTCTACTTCTTTCCCCCAGGATCTTCGGGGTTGTCCTCTTTTCCTCCTTCCTATGGGGCTCCATTCGGTTATTCTCTTTATCCATCTGCTGTCGTTGGTTCTTCTTACATGTCCATACCACTTTAGTATTTTTGGTTTTATATATGGTAAAATATATGGTAATACTATCGAACGAGTGGATGCCTTTACATATCTCGGCACAGAAATCAATCAGAATAACTCCGTAAGTAGCGAAATTAATGCACGTATTTCCAGCGGGAATCGTACATACTATGCTAATAAAAGATTGATGACATCGAAACTATTAGACAAAAGAACCAAAATGACTATCTACAGAACACTGATTAGACCCGTAGTAACCTATGGATGTGAAACTTGGGTAATGACGAAAAAAGATGAAGCCCAACTCAGGACATTCGAGAGAAAAATACTGAGGAAAGTATATGGCCCGGTACAAGAGGAAGATGGCACATGGAGAATCAGGAGAAACGACGAGGTTAATGAGTTAAATGAAGGTTATGACATTGTAAGATTTGTGAAAAGTCAAAGACTGTCATGGTTGGGACATGTGCAGAGACAAACCGATGCAAAAACAATAAAGAAAATGTTACAATGGAAGCCCATAGGAAGGCGAAAAAAAGGAAGGCCCAGAACGAGATGGTTGGATGACGTGGAAGACGACCTGAAAACAATGAACATAAGACAATGGAGAAGAAGGGCACAAGAGAGATCTGAATGAAAGGACATAGCCAGACAGGCAAAGACCCATCCAGGGTTATGATGCCAAAAGAAGAAGAAGAAGAAGATATGGTAAAATGTCTGTTTATATCGATGTTCTTTTCTTTATTTCATAATTATTTCTGCTATCTATTCTTGTTACTCTCCAACATCTTCGCAGGCATATCATTCTGTTGCTACTATCTTACTGCTATTTTTCTTGTTTATAATCCAATTTTTAGCCCCATATGTCATAATACTTCGCACTAATATTTTATAAATCTGAGTTTTTCTCTTCATATTTAAGTGTCTATCTCACCATACTGAGTTAAGTTGTCGGATTGCTGTTCTTGTCTGTCCTAATCTTTGCTTAATTTCTTCCTCTGTTGTTGTCTTTTTCGTGACTATAAACTCCAAGTATTTTAATTTATTGTTTCCTTTGATTGTTACGTTGTCGTCAAGCTGTAGATCTTCTATGTCTTTTTCACTTGAAAATAGGTACTCTGTTTTCGCGAGGTTAATATCTAGGCCAGCCTTGGTATATTCTTCATTATGTAACTGATGTCTTCTTGGTTTTGTGCAATCACTACTTGATCGTCTGCAAAGCTTAACGTATATAGGTATTCGTTTCGTACCGGTACTTCAATGCCTTCGCATTTTCTTTTCCATATATTCAAGGCTTTCTCTAAGTATATTTTGAATAGGATTGGAGATGTGGAACAACCTTGCAGGAGCCCTTTTGTTGTGGTGAAATCTCCTATAATTGTTGTTCCCATTTTAATGGACACTTTATTTTCTTTATACAGAGTTTTTGTAGCTTCCATGAGTTCCGTCTGTATTTTTAATTTGTACATTTGTATAAAAGTCAACACCTACACAAATAAAATAATCATACAAAAAGACTTACCCAACGAAATAAAAGAAAAAAATTTCAGAAAAGACTAAAAGAACCTGCACACCCCAGAATAAAAATAGACTAAACGAATCTACAGTACGACTAAAAACTGTGTTAAACAACAATAAAAACAACGATATAAAACGATATCTACAAAATCTATCTGCCACGGAAAACTCCAAGTACATAATTATACATGTATAATTATACTATATACATTGTATATAGTATAATTTCACTATTTGAGAGAGTGAGTCATCGTTTAAAGGCCCAGAAATGCGGAAAGCTGTTTGGAAATCCAGTGACGTACACTTACTTTTATTTTAACGTTAATTATATTTTATTTTTCAAATATTAATGTTCGAAATAGGCCACAATATATTTATTTACAAGTTTTTACTGACGTTTCGATCTCTATATCCAAAGACCGCTTTCAAAGATATAAATGATAGTTATATTTATTTTATTTGTTTATTATTATATATTTTTATAATCTTATATTGTTTATTTTCTTTTTTTTTTCTATCTTTAAAAACGGAATAGAGATCGAAACGTCAATGTATTAAACATGTAAATAGATATATTGTGGCTTATGTCCAACCTTCTCCCTAAAAATACAGAATGCCACAAACAAGCAGCTATAGAAAAATAAATATATCTGTCATATGTATGTTTGAAAACGGTCTCTTTATAGAGATCGAAACGTCCGTCAATTAAACGTGTGAATAAAGATATTGTGACTTATTCCCAACATTATTTCTAAAAATACAGAACGACAAACGGAAAGCCATAGAAAATAAATAGTACTATCATTTGTATAATTGAAAACGGTCTCTGGATATAGAGATAGAAACGTCAATAAATAAACATATGAATAAATATTTTGTGGCTCATTCCCTACATTCCCCTAAAAATACAGAATGCCACAAACAAAAAGCTATAAAAAAGAAGTAATTTTGCAGAAAGTTTACTGATACCAACCGGCTGTCGCGGAAGTTACGCTAAAACGTCTTTTGACGTGACCCGTCCTTAAAGAGTTACACAATGAAATTTTTTTAAAACAAATTTTAAGACAGTTTCCACACCACCCCAGAGGTATGTCTTGTGGCGCGATACTTTTTTTAAATGGGTGTTCGCCAAGAGTCATATTGTCTCATTAAATAAATTGAACAAAACACTTAAACAGTATAAACAAAACAAAATAAAATCCTATAAAACAAAATAAAATTCTATAAAAACAAAATAAAAATAATGTTTGATGTGTTTAAACACAAACACTATACACACTTACTAAGTTCTTCTCGTTTTGTTTTTGGTTTTTTTATGCTGATGTTCTTATTAAACTATTAGAAAATATTATTCGCTGTCTAAACCTGAAGATGCAGTGCTGCTATCGCTGTCATTATCTTCACCACCTGGTGTAATTATAAATGGCTCTAGTAAAACTTTGATAGGAGTGTCAAGTTCCCACATACGATGTTCTTCTTTAATTATGTGGCCTATACATTTAGCCCATTTCTCTGGAGTTACATGGAGGATTGCTTGAATCAAAAGTTTCTTAATTTCGTTTAATTTGAACGTTTTGTTATTGCGTGCTACTTCTCCTTTCACTTGCTCCAAGATAAGTTCAATGGGATTAAGTTCGCAATGATAAGGTGGTAGACGCAGAACTTTGACACCATAATCTTTTGCAGTTTCATCTACAGCATATTTAAGATATTCATTTTTCCTTAACCGTGCAATGTCAAGTAGCTAAATTTTGAGCATTGATTCTTCGTATGCAATCCCCTTTTCTGTAAGCCATTCTTGAATCCTCCCTTTCAATTTCTTTAATAATCACCTGTTTTTTCGACTCAAATTGAAGAAAACCATCATCAAGAAACCCTGTATCACTTCCTATATGGGTGACGATTAAACGCCGTCCCTTTCCTGATGGAGCTTTTAATCCTGTATATCAGCCTTCTATGAATGCTTCGCGTTTACTTTTGACATTTAAATTTTGTCAAACTTTTCCAACTGTATGACCTTTTCCAACCTTGGTTAATCCAGGTTTCATCCAAATAACATATTTTGCGTCCAGTGCTGCGAATTTTGCGTATTTCTTCTAAATATTTTCTTCTCCGCACAATAATTTTATTTTTTTCTAATAGCATACTTTTTCTGTTGAGTTTTACATATCGAAAGTTCATTTCACGCATTTTACCTTTTTCTTGCTTTTTATTTTCCGATGTATTTTTAAGTACACGATAAATACAGCTAACGGATACTTTTGTTAAACTGCTACAAATGTCGACCGCTTGGCTAACATTTAATTCCATTTTTCTGCCGACAATTCCTTCATAAACGTTTCGTATTATTACCTTCTCTTCGGACGTTAACATTTTCCGTCTCTTTTGCGGCATTTCATTTTTGGAATCAAAATCAGAATTTTGCAGTCTTCTCTTGGAACAACTCGGTTTTTCGTCCAACTCCAATAAAACTCAAACCAAATAATCACAGAATATAACTAAAAATATACTATAAAACGACAAACTATAACACTCGTATTATCAATAACACGTTTTATCAATAACACAAACTTATCGCATAAAATACCCTACCCTCAGAAACGCCAATGTATATAACCTATTGTTGATGGGCACTCGCTCGACAAAAACTAGTTTTACGGCTTTCTGTGAATCTGAATTGAAACGGGGTTCCCTCGCTAATTCCAAAGTTGCCAAACGATTAAAAAATATTGTTTTAAAATATCGATTTTTATTTTATAAATTTAAATATGTAACGAAACCATATAAATAAAATTTATTTCATTACAATTTTGTGCTTAATTTTTACTATTGAAAAAAACAGGTTTTTTTGTATTTTTATGACGGTAATAATCGCTGCGTGGAAGAATACAGGTTTTGTATGACCATAATTACTACTTGTGAACAAGAATTGGCTACACTGTACGACAACTTCTGGCCAAGTCTACTATAGAGAAGCACAAATAAATATACTACTTTATATATTCTGTAATTTCTTATGAGGAAACGCAGCTTGCAATCGAGAAAACAGGCAGTTTTCGAGGGCCGCTGTGTACATTTAAATTTGAGGATATTCGGCGTTTAAACTATGATATCACTCTTCTAAATTGAGGGTTTCTACTTTAGTTCTATATTTTATTAGTATTTGGAGATACAGATGAACCCCCCTGAAAAGCAGATGCAGCCTCCTGAAAAAATTCATAGCGGCGCCCCTGTCGTGAATTAATGACAGCCGAATTGAAATATATTGTGACGTAATAAAGCTAAAAAACTTCATTTAAAGTTTTCCGCAAGTGAATCTAAGAAGTTGATTCAAATAACTTTGTGTTTTGGGAGTATAAAGGTATATATACATTTACTTAAGAATAAGGTTTAGTATTTTTATTATATAGATAGTTTTATTAAATTTCTGTAATATTATAACACTTCATAACTGTTTCAAAATGGTATTTCAAATTAGCCGGGTTGCCTATGGGATAAAAAAATCAAAAAATTGCATTTTTAAGCTTTGTTACAAGCTGAATGTATGTTTACTAATAAAAAATTGTGTTATCTAAAGATTTGTACAAAAAATAGACATATTTAAATCTATAAAGATAATATTTAGTGTTCTATAAACTTCTTGCTATGAATATTTTGTCGCATAAAATATGGCGAGAAATAATTTATGTCTGGTTGGATTAATAAAGAAGTTAATTTTAATAATAAATTACATATTTTTTCTAGAGAATTTTATTACATAGAATTTATAGTAATTTTTTCGAATAAGGTTTACCAACTTCATGTTTTCTTTTCATTTAGATAATGTTATTAGAAAAAGGTTTTAGAAAGTATTGTGTGTTTAGATTAGTAGATATATGTGTCATTTCACAATACTTTTAGTCTTTCAGATCATAGAAATTCTTAAAACCCAATATAAAAACGATAAATCACAATTTTTATATCAAATTCTGGAAGATGCATTTTTATAGGAATATATTCAAGATTATATGCATATAACAATGCAACGAAGAACTATAGTTGCCTAAATTTGGCGCTACTCGGTGGTGTATGGATAAAACATATTAATTTATTAATAATTTAAGTTAACTTTCATAAGGTTACGTCTATTGTTTATAATTATATTATTATAAGATTTAGCCGAACAGCTCATACTTCGTCTAAGGGGAAAATTCACTCATCCCATTGCAGATCATGCAAACACTTCTCGATTAGGTACTTAAGAGTTTACGCATAACTTACTGTTAAGTGAAATTTCTTGAAATTTTTAGAGCTGAATATGTGTAATATTTTCCTAATTCCGAAGCAAAATCAAAATTTTTCTTTGCATTTTTAGAGACATTATTAATAGATTTTAAAAAATCAAATTTTGAAGCTATTTTTTAATAATTAAGCAACAAATTAACAAAAATAACTTTGGAAATCCTCATTTTAAAGTTATTTAAAGTCAAATAACGATCTTACATTGTTCATATGTTGTTTATAAGTACAAAAGTTGGTTTAATCTTTCGCATATTTTGTTTATTACATACTTTGATCACAAAATTTATCAAAAGCAGTTGTTAGATAGGGTAAAAGCACCAGTTATTGGCCTCTTAAGGAGAACACGTCGATATACCTATCTTTGAAATGTTTTGACTCTCTGGGCTATTATGACTATTACTACTAACACACTGCTCGAGTTATTGGCACGATATGTATTAGTGATTGGCCATCAATTTTTAGAGTGATATTTTACCACTTTACTCTTAATTTAAGATAGGTAGGTACCTATCTGGGTAAGCAAGGATGTTGTAATGAGTGTGAACACAAAAAAACATCATGTCAAAGTAAACTTTTACGCAAGTTACATGTTCTAAGACACATGTGGCATCTAATTCCTTCCTTTATACTCTGTAATATTTAGTACACATAGATTGTAATAATGTTTAATACATATTTATTATTATTACTTTCAGTAATACATTGTTATCATAACCTAATGTAAAGTGCTTAATCTCTATCTATGCCATGAGACATTGTGCCGCCTTTCCCATGTCATAGTTTTGTCAGGACTTTACAATCATGAGCTATTCAGTCTCATGACATCTTTTCCTCCCAATAAACCATAGAAATTACAATGAACTAAGAATAAAAACATTCTAAAATAAAAATTAATATACAATAACAATACTGATTGCAAAACTAGTACATCTCAAAATCATTATATCTAGATGGGGGTTTAATTCATCTTTCACTTCTGATAGGAAACTGATTCGGTACTTCACTCTCACAGGTCGTTGATGTTGAAGGTCTGTCATTTTGATTGTGATTAAAATCATCTACTAGGTTAATATGATGTTTAGGCATATTATTAGATGGTCTCAAGAGATAGCTATTTCTTCTTACAAGTGTCCCATTTTCTTTCTAACCAACATATGATCTTGGCTCTTGAAAACCTCGTCTAACCACAGCAGGTTTCCATTACCTACCTTCTCTTATAGCCACATTATCCCTTACACTTCTTTTTTTGTAGCTGTATTTCTATCATAGTAGTGCTTGTACAATTTTCTTTTATTATCTAATTTAGTCTTTACATTTTTTAGGTCTACCTGTTCTGTTAAATATTTTTCATGTAAAACTGAAAGTTTGCCTCTAAGTCTACGACTATTTAAGACTTGTGCTGGGGATTTGTCTGATCCTAATAGTGGTGTATTCCTATATTCTAATAAGGCTAACTAAAGATCTTCACACTTCTTGAAAATAGTTTTAACTATCTGGACAGCTCGTTCTGCCTGCCCATCTGCTCTAGGATATCTAGGGCTAGATATCACAAATTTAAGGTTCCCTTCCTTAGAGAATTCTCGACATTCCTTATAACCAAAAAGCATATAATCAGATGCGACTTCCAAAGGAATCCCGTGAGTGTCATGAACATAGTCTTAAACGAATTTATTATTGACTGGGATGTTTTGGACTGCAACGGAACAATTTCAATCCACTTTGTGAGATAATCCATTACAATTAAATAAGATGCTCCTCTAAATTCACAAATATCAGCCGCTAGCATTTGAAATGACAGTTCTGAAATTTCTCTTAGTATTAACGGGTCTTCAACATTATTTCTCTGATATTTCTGACAATCAACACAATTTCTAACCAAATCCACTATGCCCTTATTCATATTTGGCCAGAAAAATACCTGTCTCGCTCTTTGCTGTGTTTTTGTAACCCCAAAGTGTGTTTTATGAAGCAACTTTAACATCCTATGCCGCAAAGAATCCGGAACTATGACTTTGTCCCTATAAAATATCGAATCATTTAATAGTAATGCATGAGTAAAGGTCATGCCTAATATTAAAAGAATCTTTTACTATGTAAGGTACCATCGATGCACAAGACGGTCACCTTTTTTCACAAAACTCTCTAATTATTTGAAGCTTCTTATCCTGTTTAGTTTCAAATATAAATTCCTCTCTCCTTTCTTCTGTTATATTTAATGTATGCACTGTTTCCGTTACAAAAGCATCATCCTCTACCTTTTGCTTCAAAAAATTTCGAGACAACAAATCAGCTATCAGCATTTCCTTGCCTGGCTTATATTCTACAATTAAGTTATATTTTAATAATTTCACCTTCATACGTTGTAGTTTAGGAGAGTCTACTTCTGCTATGTCTTTCTTCATTATGGAAATCAATGGCTTATGATCTGTGAAAACATTAACTTCTCTACCATAAATATAATTATGAAATTTAGTATAAGAAACTAGAATTGCATTTAGTTTCTTTTCAATCTGGCTAAATCTGGTTTCACAATCGGTTAAAGATCTAGAAGCAAAAGATACAGGTTTAAGAGTTTGTAATAATACACATCTAACACCATTTTGACTTGAATCTGTTTGAATTATTATTGGAACATTTTCATCAAAATTTGCAATAACTGCTGGTGAGCAAAGTAACTTTTTTATTAAATTAAATGAGTAGGTATGTGTGACTTCTAGTCCACAACCAAATCATATTCTTTTTTAACAATTTTCCTAACGGGTCTGATACAGCCGATAAATTTGGTATAAAATTGCGATGGTAATTGATCATGCCCAGTATTTTTTGCAACTCTTTTTTATTATTGCGTTCTTTCAAATTTATAATAGCTTTAACTTTATATAAATCAGGTCTCATACCATCTTTATCAAATGTATTTCCCAAATATTTTACTTCAGATATTCTATACGGTATCTTATTAGGATTAAATTTTACTCCAATATTTCTAGCACGTTCTAATACTTTATGAAGGAATCTATCATCTTCTTTAAGAATATCTGCAAATATTAAAAGATCAAATAGATGAGACATCCATCAATATCACCAAAGTTTTCTAAGGTAATCTTTTGAAAAAATTCAGGAGCAATATTTAGTCCGAATGGAAGTCTATCAAATTTCCAAATTCCATAACGAGTTCCAAATGCACAAACTCTACTGGACCTCTCGTGTTGCAGTTTCGCAACTGTTAATAAACATTTATTAAATATTAAGACTTTTCTGGTAGTTTTGATTCTCCCCGTATATCAAGATTTCATGTACAAGGGTGCATCTGGGTTAAAAACTACATGCTACGAGACGGGCAATCTGCAAAATGACACAGATGTGTATTCGAGATAAGCAATGCATCTACACAATCAGAGTCGAGTTTTATCTCTCAAACCACACACATGTGTGTGCGTTTGGGTTAAGAGTACCTTTGACACTTAGCATCGGTCCTTTGACCGAGGAAGTCGTTTTGATGCAGAAAGGTTACATTAGGAATTGTGGTTCCTGTTATTCGTCGGTGAAGACATATTTTTTGCGGTGGCCGGAGTGCCATCTTCTCATTGGGTAAGGAACAATACCATAATTTTGTTGCTGCATGGGCTAAGTACGTTTATTTGGTGCCCAATTATTATATATTGTGTCGCGATTTTGAACTTTTGAACTTTATTCAGAACATTAAACGTTGTCAATTGGACATTTTGCTTTTGTTTTGTGTAGTATTTACTCTATTCTTATTTTTTGTAATATGTCATTCCCGATTATAATTTGAATTGAGTTTAAATATTTGTATTTGAATATATAATTTGAGTTGAGTTTGATATAATTCATATATGATATTTTTGATTGCATTTTGTGTAACTGTATTAACGAGGTTTATTCATTTTATTACGAATTAAGTATATTATAATATGTGCGTATATTTTTCACTCTTTCACGTTTAATATCAATTTTTTTATATGACATATATATTCATATTTTTATTTCTTTTTTGTATAATATTATTTCTATCTATGGTTTGTTTATGGTTCTCTTTTTGTGTGTCGTTACGTATTGATTAATATTTAAGTTTGTACTACATATATTCTTCTTCTTTTAAGTAATATATTCTTCCTTATTTATAGTTGTATATTGGGTTATGTGTATTTATGTTTAATTTCACCTTCTTGTTTAAAATAGAGTTTTATACAGTCCACTGGTTTTCATTTCTTTTCTTTATTTGAATATACATACCCAATCCGAAAGGGGGAAACCAGCGAGTTCTAGATTGAACAGAATATCTTCTCTCCCCCTTCAGGATGACCAAAATCGTTATATTGAGGTCATCGTATGTGCAGAACGCAACATAATGGTCCTTCGAGCCGGATTTTCTTCTTCTTTTTCCGTTTCTTTTGTGGGTTTAGGGTTCTCTGATTGTAGATACCTTTTTTCCATGTTCTTTTCCATGTGTAGTTGCGGTTTCCTTGTGGTAGGAGCCTTGTCGGTTATGATAACCAGTTAATATGTCATTGTTTATGGTTTCCTTATGGTAGGGACCTTATCAATTATGATAACCATTTTATTTGTCTTGCTCACGGGTTCCTTATGGTAGGAGCCTAGTTGGTTGTGATAACTATTTGTTGGGGTATTTCTTTTATCTGAAAAGATACCCAGTCGTCTGCCGAAAGACGATACCTAGTCTGCTGAAAGACTCTTTCTTTGTCGAGGTTCTCTTATGCTAGAGACCTTATTGCGGTTATCACAACCATAGTATAGTCGGGTATTTCTTTTATCTGAAAAGTTACCCAGTCTGCCGAAAGACATTTTACTTTTTACGTTGTACAAGGTTTATTTACTGTATACCTTTTTGCGGTTATCATAACTATATAGTAAGGTATTTGTTTTATCTGAAAAGATACCTAGTCGTCTACCGAAAGACGATACTTAGTCTGCCGAAAGACTATTTCTTTGTCGAGGTTCTTTTATGCTAGAGACCTTATTGCGGTTATCATAACTATATTGTCGGGTATTTCTTTTATGTAAAAAGATACCTACTCGTCTGCCGAAAGACGATACCTAGTCTGCCGAAAGACTATTTCTTCTTTACATTCTTTGTTCCAGGTGCTCTTCTGACAGAGACCTTCTTTTCGTGGTTGTTATAACCATTTATTGTATATATATTTTCTACTAAAAGATACCTAGTCTGCCGAAAGACTATTTCTTTTTTTTACATTGCTTTTTCGAGGTTCTCTTCTGACAGAGGCCTTTTTTGCGGTTGTGATACCCATTTTACATTACGGTATATCTTTTATACTAAAAGATATCCAGTTGTCTGCAAAAAGACGATTTTGTACTTTACATTAATTAATTTTCAAGGTGCTCTTTTTACAGAGACCTTTTTAAGGTTTTTATAACCATCTTATATTGAGACTTCTTTTATACTAAAAGATAACTAGTCTGTCGAAAGACTCTTTATTTTTTATACACTTTATTCAAGGTGCTCTTATGACAGAGACCTTTTTCAGGTTTTTATACCCATTTCTTGCTGATTTTTTGATAGTGCTTTTAGTGGAGTATTTCTTTTGTCTAAGCATATACTCAGTCTGCCGAAAGACATTCTTATTTTTACTTTTTCAGAGTTTTCTTATGCTAGAGACCTTTTTGCGATTAGTATAACCATTTACATTGCGGTATTTATTTTGTGAAAAAAGATACCCAGTCTGTAGAGACATTTCTTCTTTTGTGTACGTTAGTGTTTGTGAGGGTGGAAAAAGTTTTTTCGGTTATTGCAACCATTTTTTTGTATAATTTTTCCTGATTATAGGGACATTAGTAACAGATTGCAATCGTTTTATGTTGGGATATATCTTTTCCTTGATAAGATACCTGGTCTGTGGAGACTGTTCTTTTTTATTTTTTTTGTTTGTGGTTGTCTTATTATAGAGACCTGCTTTCGACTATTACAAGTATCTCTTTGGTTTGTTTCTTTAAAAAATCCAGAGATTTTCAATTACTTTTACTCGTTCACAATCTTTTTCTTTTTGTCTTATCAGTTTTAAATATAAGCTGCTCCATTTTTGTCTAAACAATGGACACCCTCAAATTCAAGAGACGGTCTGCAAAGAATGCAATTATTCGTCACTGTAATTGGATTGCAGAAAATGTTTCATTGGTCGATATTGATTATCTTTTGAAAGTTCGTCGTGAGTATTTACAGGTTGAGTATGATAAATATGAATGCGCACAGGATGCAATCGAGAACTTATTGGTAGATTCCGCTGAAGATAGCGAGGATCGAAACATTGTAGACGATTTGTTTTGTAAGGCAATGGGACTTATAATATGGGAGCCCGTCCTCTCATCCTTTACGTATTATAAAGTAGGTAGTGCATCCCATTGTTCTTCTAGGTTACATGTGGGGGAAAGACCTCCCACACTTATTTCAGATTTATGCCATCTACTCAATGTAGTTAAATCTTCTCAAAATCATATGTCAAAAGACTCATCTTTTTCAAAACTTCAACCTTCTTTCGAGACATCCACGTCTCAAATACCTCGTGTGATGGCGCCTAGTTCGTCAGGTCAGCTATCCTCGACTTTAGCTCATGTAGATACTGTCCCTAAGGCGTTACCTACGGGCCTTAACAGTATTGCATATTCCCTTCCACCTGTTGCAGTGGTAAATGATAGTGAGTCCTATAAGACTCGTGACGCTCATACAGACGCGAGTTCTTCTACGGGGCTATCCTTTAATGATGTACATCTCTCTGGACCTCAGGTCCATTCTAATATTCAATCCTTGCCCAAGGATTTTTCTTTGCATGATTTCCATGATGGGGTGTCTGACGATGACGCTGCCGATACAGCTTCGCGGGGAGCTAACCCCGATACATTTGCTCGATCAAAATCTTGGCATTGTGAGCCAAAATTCTTATCGTCTCGTGACAGAGACAATTTTAAAGAATCTAATAACTTAGATATTGCGACCCTAATTGGGTCAAAAGTTCCTAGAGTGGCATTACACCCATCTCTAAATTTAGCATTCGGAGTACATATGTTTAAAACGTACTCCTATCTTTCTAGTTTACGCCGAGTAAAGGCATTTGTGTTTTGTTTCATCAGAAACGTTCGTAAAAAGCAAGCTGAATTGCTTATTGTTCAAGACTTAAAAGGTCTCTCGTTTCCTCGTATATTGGAATCGTTGCTATCCGGTATTGCCAATCCGGATAATCAGTTGGATATTCCGAATTTATTTCCAGAGGAAATTATTCACCGTACGACAGTTAGCGGTATGTTGAGGAATGCTACCATTCCTTATGCTAAAAAGCATCCTTTTCTTCTTTCTTCGAACAATCTAGTTGGTTTAAAGATGTTTAAAACACACGTAAAGTTGGGCCATGTAGGGCCCCAAGGTACGTCCAATTGTAGAGATCATTTCAGACTTAGTTGTTGCACATTTTATAATGTTGAGAGTCCCTTATATCATTGTGTTACCTGTTCGAGATTTCTTTTTATTGCCATAGATTATGGGATATACTTTTTGCTTAAAGCTTGCGTAGCTTTATTTGTTCATGTATTTGCGCCACGTTATAAAAATAACGGTTTTAACGTTTGGATAGTTATGACATTTTCTAGTGACATTGCACGAATTCTTTAAAGTAGAAAGAATTTTTAGAAGTCGCACCACTTTTGTTTTTCATTCGTTTCAAAATTGCCTTATTATGTATAAAAAGCCTTGTTTATTAAATAGCATAAATGTTCGTATTTTATCTATTCTCTTTATTTCTTATTTATCGCAATTTTGATTTATTCTAATTGACTAAGTCTACTACTAGCTTATTCACTGCCTTTTTATGAGATGGAGCTGAATCTCAACCTGAGATATAATTTGCTAATTGCTTTTCAAATTATCATAATTATCTTTTATGGATAAAGCTTATGGAAGAATATAGTTTCTTCAATTTACATTTTCGTCGTGATTATATATGTCCAGGTAGATTGCTAATATCTAGGGACAGTGTTATAATTCATACGATATTTCTTTTACCTTTGCTGCTTATTCGTTTCGAATATTTTAGTGGCCATTCGGGCTACAAATATTCTGTTTGTTTGTCTTTAACTTAGCTGTTGTTGCGGAGAACCATTTCCTTAGGTTTGTTAACCAGGATATTTGTCTTCTCCCATTTCCTTGCTGTTCGAGAACTATTAGAAGGTTATTTGTAGTATTTATATTGAGTGCCGTCTCTCATCATGTGTCCGAGACTTTCTGATTATTGCCTTCTAATCATATACATCACTTTTCTTTCTTTCCTCGTTCTTTTTCATACGGTCCCGTTGGTTAACTGGTCCATCCATAATATCCTGAGGATTCGCTTGTATAGCTACATCTCGATAGCTTCAAGTTCATGTATTGTATCCTAGGATAATGGAGGAATGCACTTCCTATTAGAGAGGAAATTGTTTTATGGATAGTACTGATAATTGTATAATTGTAGTGATGTATATTTAGTATGTAGTTATGTATTTCTATTCTATTATCGTTTGTTGTATAAGTTTATTGTTGTATGTATGAGTTATTGTTCTTTGTGCTCTTTTGTAAATGTATAGCTTTGTAGGATTGTAAGTGTGGCGTTCGGTTCGTAACCGAAGAAGTGTTTACGGTATCCTAATTTGTACAGTGCGTCGGGAGTACAAAGTACAGTTATGTTTTATTGGCACGTATGCCCACGCGGGGAGAATGTTGCAGTTTCGCAACTGTTAATAAACATTTATTAAATATTAAGACTTTTCTGG
Organism: Diabrotica undecimpunctata; assembly: GCF_040954645.1. Lineage (NCBI taxonomy): Eukaryota > Metazoa > Arthropoda > Insecta > Coleoptera > Chrysomelidae > Diabrotica > Diabrotica undecimpunctata. The sequence goes on from NC_092813.1 coordinate 7,489,725, forward strand.
TAGTTTTGATTCTCCCCGTATATCAAGATTTCATGTACAAGGGTGCATCTGGGTTAAAAACTACATGCTACGAGACGGGCAATCTGCAAAATGACACAGATGTGTATTCGAGATAAGCGATGCATCTACACAATCAGAGTCGAGTTTTATCTCTCAAACCACACACATGTGTGTGCGTTTGGGTTAAGAGTACCTTTGACACTTAGCATCGGTCCTTTGACCGAGGAAGTCGTTTTGATGCAGAAAGGTTACATTAGGAATTGTGGTTCCTGTTATTCGTCGGTGAAGACATATTTTTTGCGGTGGCCGGAGTGCCATCTTCTCATTGGGTAAGGAACAATACCATAATTTTGTTGCTGCATGGGCTAAGTACGTTTATTTGGTGCCCAATTATTACATATTGTGTCGCGATTTTGAACTTTTGAACTTTATTCAGAACATTAAACGTTGTCAATTGGACATTTTGCTTTTGTTTTGTGTAGTATTTACTCTATTCTTATTTTTTGTAATATGTCATTCCCGATTATAATTTGAATTGAGTTTAAATATTTGTATTTGAATATATAATTTGAGTTGAGTTTGATATAATTCATATATGATATTTTTGATTGCATTTTGTGTAACTGTATTAACGAGGTTTATTCATTTTATTACGAATTAAGTATATTATAATATGTGCGTATATTTTTCACTCTTTCACGTTTAATATCAATTTTTTTATATGACATATATATTCATATTTTTATTTCTTTTTTGTATAATATTATTTCTATCTATGGTTTGTTTATGGTTCTCTTTTTGTGTGTCGTTACGTATTGATTAATATTTAAGTTTGTACTACATATATTCTTCTTCTTTTAAGTAATATATTCTTCCTTATTTATAGTTGTATATTGGGTTATGTGTATTTATGTTTAATTTCACCTTCTTGTTTAAAATAGAGTTTTATACAGTCCACTGGTTTTCATTTCTTTTCTTTATTTGAATATACATACCCAATCCGAAAGGGGGAAACCAGCGAGTTCTAGATTGAACAGAATATCTTCTCTCCCCCTTCAGGATGACCAAAATTGTTATATTGAGGTCATCGTATGTGCAGAACGCAACACTCATCAAGCTAAACTTGATAAAATCCCTCTTTAAAGTCTAAAACAGAAAAACATTTGTTTTTTAACTTACTGCATATCTCTTAAATAGTAGGTATTAAACAATATTCCTTTTTAAGTGCTTTGTTTACATCTCTAGGATCCAAACAAATTCTTAATGTTTTATCAGGTTTTTCAACTATAACCAAATTGCTCAACCACTCTGTAGGACCTTCACCTTTAGGCTACGTTTTTCTAAATCTAACAGTTGATTTTTTAATCTCTCTTTAATGGCTAAGGGGACCCGTCGTGGGGGCTTAGCTACAGGAGAACAATTCTCTTTGAGGTTTAGTTTACATTTTTGAGGACATTTACCTAACCAGTGAATACATTAATATTTTTATTAATAAAGTCATTTTTTATAATATTTAAATCTATGTTATCTACTCTTTGTATCAAATCCAAATCTAAACATGATTTTAAACCTAAAATTGGCATAAGGTTCTCTTTAACTATAACAAATACTAGTTGAAATATGTTCCCTATAAATAAACATTTTAGTGTAATAATACCCACAGGTTTTATTTTAAATCCCCCATAACTTTCTAATCTTATTTTGCACTGATTTATCTCATGATTTTTATTGATTTGATTGATTTATTCAAAAAGTAGATTGATATAATGTTAACCTGTTACCCTGTATCTATTTTAAAGTCTCTTCCGTATTGCTCAATTACTAACCTTTCAGACCATTCCTTATTTCCTTTTATTTTATTTACCTCAATTGATGTTACCATAAATTCTTCCTGTTTACTGTCCATATCTACTTCTTGAATCTCCTGAACTTCTCTTATGATCCTGTTGTTACACATTTTCGCGAAATGGTTGTAATACAAACACTTATTGCACATTTTACCATATGCTGAACACCCTCGGAACTCATAATCACGACCACATTTTCTGCACTCACCACTTTTCCTTGAGTTTTCCTCCTGTTCCCATCTTTTGCTTCTTCCAGTATTAAAGTTGTTATTCCAAGCTTTCCCCTTGCTGTTTGATTACCATTTCCCCTTTTACAGAATGAACATTAAGTGTTTGACTTGACTGAACCTCTTTAAACTGTATTTTTGAAATTTCATTTGGTCTACACATGATTTCGTAGACTCATCACAACTATCAACCAAAACATACTAAGATATTTTGGTCATATAACTGGAAGAAGAGAAGGCATGGAGCAAATGATAGTTGAAGGAAACGTAGCGGGTAAAAGATCCAGAGGAATATCTCCAGTACAATGGTCGGACCAAATAAAGGACATGACTGGTTACTCATTCTCAGAAGCAAAACAACACGCACAGGAGAGAGATAATTGGACAGAAACAGTCAAACAAATTACATGACGCCACTATATCCTTACTAAGGAGAAAATATTGAGGAGGAGGAGGAGTTTCAGAACCAAATTATCCTTAAATGTGGTCTCTGATACTGTCATATTTTCCAAAATAAAATCCTATTTTTAAGTAGGAACATACTCATAATATTAAATAACGTTTTTTTCTTTTTACCTTAATAATATTTTATAGTATATCTACATATTCATTATATGCATAGTGTTCGTATTCATTTTGTTATGTCTGATTTTGCCATTAGGACAATTAGATCTATAAAATTATCAGCAAAACGATGTTTTTTCTTTGAGGATTTTACTTCCTCTTATTCAGAAGATAACTATAGGTACATAAAGAAATTGACAAAAATATTCTGTCTGTGCTGGTAATATTTATACTTTTCCAAAACTTGAATTCTAAACTTAAACTTCTGACTTTGATTTCTGCAGTGTAGTCATTATTTTCTGTTATAAGTGTTCCCAGGTAAGTGTACTTTTTTACTCTTTCGATCTGCTGGCCCTCTACTATCAAGATTTGGTTAGTACTATGGTTGTTTTTACAAATTTTCATAAACTTCTTCTTTTTGATATTGAGTCCGTACTCCCTACTACACATTACTATTTTACTTATGAGTTTTTCCAGGTCTTGTAACTGTTGATCTATATTTTTGAAAACATTGAATATTGTACTACTCTTTGACATTTTAGCTCTAACGTATTTTTTAATATGTAATTCTAATTTAGAATTTAGAGGGATTAGGTCCTCTAAAGCTGCAGGGACAATAAATTCAGTCAAAGGGAGAAATAAAGTATCTTTGAAATAAAACCAGACATGGTTCACTGTGTGTACATCATGGAGATCAAACCCTCAATTACCTATGCAGCGAGAATGTGGTGAACTCACACAATTCAAATAGCTGCAAAAGCCACACTCAGTAAGGTGCACATACTTGTGTGTATGGCGATGATTGCTGCCTTACAAAACTTTGCAATAAAGGGACAGGGCATATAAGTATTACAAGTAGGTACTGTAACGAAGGATATTTTTAAGAAGAAACCAGATCATATGACAAAAAGATACAATTTTAATAATTCATCTAGGGTGTTTATTTCAGACAGTAAAGTATGGAAAAACAATGAGTAGCATAACCAACGGCGTAAGAACCAAGGGTGTGAGGCAAAAATATACTCCAATTATCTAAGAATTAGCGAAAGGTTTCCCTTGGGTAGAACTGCACCGTTTTTTAAGCGAACATTTATGCAGTACTGCAATGTGCAAAAGGAAATGCTGAGATAGCTCTTGAAACAGAGCAGATCCATATATTGTCTGGCGAGTATAGTCTGACTCAGTAAGTGACGTTTAGGCTGGTGTGGAGGTGCATCAAAAAACTGAATTAACTGGAAAACCTAAGCAAGGTTGAGCTTGTCTGGGTACCAGGACATCAGGACATCGAAGGCAACGAAAAAGCAGATCAACTGCAAAAAGAGGATCGAACGAATCAGACGAACCGGCTATAACTCTGGGAGTACCAAAGGCCACACACCTATCAAAAGACCTGTACAAACTTTTATATAGTACAAAAATTCTAGACTGTGTATAGGAAACAATAATGTGCAGCAAACACAATGATTCAGTGATAACGAAGATCTTTTAGATCAGAATCGACCAGGAAAAAGTAAGAATTAAGTTGCATAAACGAGTTTTAGAATAAACGTATCAATTCAGACAAGCGATGGTTTACATAATGTGGTGTCAACCCCTTTATAGTTGAGAAAAATAAATAAATAGTGAATTATTTTACTATTTATTAAAATAAATGATACTTATACATAAATATAAGAAAGAGCAGGTGAAGATATTTATAAAGTACAATATTATATTTAAAATTCTAAAGGTAGTTACCTACACTATATAGCTAATTTATTCATTCATATTAAGAGATGACTAATATGCCTAATGCTATACTGAGATTACAAGAAATTGGGAAATGTTTGGCCACCGACTTGGCCTCAGAAGACAACTCACTTGTTTCAATATATAAAACAAGGATGCCCGACATTTGATAGAAATTTGTGGAAGTGCTTTAGATTGGCATGAAATTGTACAATCTTTCTAATCTGAACAAACATAATACAAAAAACCTAAAAAAAAAATACGAGATAAAAAAATTCTTTACTTAGATCTGGTAAAAGTGTTGTAATCCTCTTATTTAAAGCAACCTTCTCAGTTGTTTCGTCTATTAATGTTGACAAAAAAATTGTTGTATCTTCTAGAGTGCATCAATTAATACACTAATCAGTTCCACTAGTAAATAAATAAATTTGGTCATTTTCTCATTCCTTGGAATCAAGCTTTGATTTCTGATTTAACATGTGTCAGTTTTCGAAGTTTGATTCGTACTTGAGTTTAACAATGCTAAATATGGAAATGACAAATATTTCTTATTCTATGTCAACAAATCATAAAGTTGTTGATATTCTAAGATACAGCAGTTTCTGTTTATTTTTATAGTAAAGACAATTTATGATAAGAAGTAAATTTTAAGTTCGTTAGTCAAGTCTCCCTACCTCGGACTATTAATTGAAATTTACTGTCTCAATGAGATTATAGTAGACAACCACAAACTTTTACTGTCAAAAGAGATTTCAAGAAGATAACTAATACATTAGTGCCTTTTGATGCCGAACCAATTCCTGAACTGAATGTGGTTACTAATCAATTCTCAAAACCCAATCAACGGCTGAGAAAAAAAGAAAATTTAGTATAAATTATTTAACTTTAAGATCTTAAATAGATCGGTAGCATTCGTGCAAAAAATGTTCAATAGTGAACTAAATATCGAATATTTGATATATCTGGGTAATAATTTAATCTTCTATATTGAACTGGCAATATAAAACGTACCAGAAGAAAAAAAGATTAATTCGGCATCGCTTGACTTATGAAACTTAAATATTTGGAACATTGTTAAAAATATTTAAATATGTTTAAAAAATAATACTATACAGAGTGTTAAAAGATTTTACAAAATTTTTAAGTCCATTTTATGCCTTACACACATATTTACTAGTCTTTGAACCTATAACGGACATTTTGCTTCCAAGATATTTTCAAAAATTATAGAAATACATATTTCGGATCGGATTTCTTCATCATCTTCACTGGAGATTTCGAATTTAATTGTTGAACTGGCCATAAAATATCTGAAAATAATTAACGAGTTTTAATATTGATTGGATTTGATTCAATTCTAAATCGAAATAGAATTATTAGTGATTCATTCTCTTAGCCGATATACATTGTAAAGAGCGGCTTAAGAATAATATTGTATTGATATAAGGTTGAATGTTTGAATAAATGAACTTTGAAAATTAAAGGCAGATATCGAGCACAGTTTTATTAATTAAATCTTGCCCAAGTACTTTCGCTCCCTAGATCATCTTCAGGGCACCTGAAATAAGCCAAAAAACGTTTTTTAAATGAAGAAATTGATTAAGCTCGATAAAAACTCGAAGTTAATGGATGATAAAAAGTTTTTCGTAATTCACGTTTTACACTTACTTCGTCAATTTTGGACTATCCAACAATGGCAGAATGTCATACATTCCCGGTATTAACGGAAATGTTTAGGTGGCATATGACAGCTTGGATGGGCAGTCACAATCATGTAGATGTGATCTGCACATTTCAAGATTCTATTTAACTAGATTGCATAATCCAGATCTCACACTTAAACCTGTCTATAATAATTAGGGTGTTAGTTTGAGAGCAATTGAAGTGGATGTAAAGTATGAATGCAAGAAATAGACTTAAACAATCTATTAGACAGTGGGTGGTTGACACTATCAATACTGTAGAAAAGAAGAAATCTGACTTTGAAATTAAAATACTAAAAATTAAAAAACCAAAATTGAAAGCAATGTATAAATGGGGTATAATTCAAGTAGTTCAGTTAAACCCCCAGTGAATGGGAGAACTATAAAATTAATATGTAAAAGCGTTACTCAAGACCAACTGACCAACACTGGGAGATGTTGAAATATACAACTGTGGAGATGGCATATTTAAATTACGCAGAGGTATGGAAAGTTTAATTAACGCCAACTATAGATCAATTGAACCTGAGCAAGCTAGTTTTGTAAATTATTGAAGAATAAAATAGTAATGTTGAACAAAGAATGAAATTAATAAATTCTTAATGAGTATACTCAGTGAAGAAGTCTGAGCTGAGTCCACTACGAGGGAAACTGCAATAAATTTTTTAAAAAAAGGTTTAAATTTAGTACAATTTAAATTAATTTGAGTATTAAGACAGTGAGAGTTTCCATTTGTTTCCTTTGTGATCTCCAAATCTTCACCTCCAAATAGCTTTTCTTTCTACTAATGTCATGTAAAATAGACGAACCAGTTGTGGGGTATTAACAAACAAATGTACTATTACAAATTAATAGTACTTAATTAACAGAACTATTCCTTCGATAACTCTGGCGAGAAAATAATGGACCTTTACTCATTGGTGCAAATAATTATTAAAATTTAAATGGTTGCAATAAACAATCAAAGACAATTTATAGGTTTAGGTAAAACTAGGTAAAAACTTACCGCTGGGTCTTATTACCAGGGTTTGCACTACAAAACAACGAACGAAATCAATTCAATATGTGTGCATGGGTTCACGTGCCGGGTTGCGTCTTTTCTTTTCAACGACTGGTGCTCTTCTCTCTTAAAGGGACGCATTCCACGAGCCCGATGGCGGTACTTATAGGGATCGAAGGAATACAGGGAGGACAAATGTATTGATTAATTTATACAACCATATTTGAATTTAAACATTCTCCCCCCTTTAAAGGCCATAAGGTCTTTAAAAAACAAAACGAATTCTAAAAACTATCATTACTTAAACAACTAAAACGATAATTAATACAAACAATTCCTATACAAATCTTAAACAAATATTCAAAACTTAAACTACAATAAAAAAAATTAAAATTAAAATGGTGGTTTCGTCGCGATTATATTGACAAAAGCCGAACAAAACAAAATTAATAAAAACGATGTAAAGCAGCCAAAAAAGCTTCCGCGATCAAATCACTAGCTAATTCAAGATTTAAAGCCTTTGTAGCGCAACATACAAATAGACACAAATAGGCCTTTTGAGTTCTAACTCCCCTGTAACGAGACATGGTTATCGAAAACGGTCCACCATAATCTAACCCACAAATTGAAAAGGGTTTAATGGCACCGAGACGAAATTTAGGCAAATTACCCATAGGGGGTTGTAAGTTTTTAAGAGATTGTTTCCAACATCTAATACATTTGGACAATACTGAATTAACGGCTTGTTTAGAAGACATTATTCAAAACCTTTGACTAACCAAAAACTGAGTACTCTTAAATCCAGCATGTAAATACTTCTCATGATAATGACGAACTAGAAGAGTAGTAAGACGAGATTTTTTTGGTAACAAAAACGGGTGTTTTGCTTCATACGATAACGAAGACTGAGATAGACGACCACCTACTCTTAAACACTGAGTACTATCATCTAAAAATACTCCCAACTTACGAAATGGTTTTGGAAAAGAATTTGATTGAAGATGTTCTTCAAAATACTTTTCTTGTGTAAATCTGACAAGAATAATCAACGAGTCTTCTAATTCTACGAAAGTCAATGGTCCTGACCGTTTCGACCTTTTTGTAACGAGAGTTGGGCGCGAATCGCAACATAAAAGCCAAAATTCTTTGGATCGAGGTAAAAGACGATTTATTTTTCAGCAAACAAGACAAAAAATGTTCCTCACGAGTGGAAACAAACACTGAAGCTTTCTTTATCTCTTCCAAAGAGGATTTTTCCTGCAATGAGGGAGGAACCTCTAGAAAAATTAATGGAATATTATACAAAAACGAAGGACCTGTTAACCAGTCTAATTTTGATAGAAAAGCGGCCAGTAGCATGCCTCGCGAAGGCGCATCGGCTGCATTATTTCGAGATTCGATATAATGCCAAGAATAATTTTGACTATGGGACTGGATATACGAAATGCGATTTGCGACGAAAGTTTTGAATCTCGAGTGGGAGCTTTTAATCCAGTGCCATACGATTTGAGAATCTAACCAAGCATACACATTTTGAAATATTATATGCTTCCCCGACTCTAACACAAACGACATAAGTTTTACCAAATGAACAGCAGCTAACAATTCTAATCGAGGTATAGTAATCTGTTTTATAGGAGCTACTTTCGATTTGGCACACAGTAAATTAACTTGAACTAGGTTACGAGTATCAATACTACGAATATAAACGACACAAGCATATCCCTTTTCACTAGCATCGGCAAATCCATGAAGCTCTAAGATGGGACATGAGGAAATATTCAAAAAACGAGGAATTTTGAACTGTGAAATAAGAGATAGTTCGCTCTTATATTGTTCCCATACCCGAATTATTTCCGAAGGAGGACGATCATCCCATTTAAGACCGGTTGCCCAAAGTTGTTGGATTAAATGTTTAATAAAAAAGGTAATAGGTGTTAAGTAACCACAAGGATCATAAATTCGAGCTAATTCGGACAAAAACGATCTTTTGGTACAAGGGACGTCTTGTAATTTGACTGAAAATTGAAAGACGTCGGACTGTGCAATCCACTTCAAACCAAGGATTTTTAATGAAGGACCATTTGCTTCTGGATCAAAATTAATGGAGTGAGGATTAATATGGGATTCAGGAAATTGCGACAACAATTTGGATTCATTCGAACACCATTTCCGTAATTCAAAGCCTCCTAACTTTAACAAAGCGACTAATTCGTCAACTAAAGTTTGTGCTTCTTCGAGAGTCGAAGCACCAAAAACAAAATCATCAATATACGAAGCGTGACGAATAAGCGAGACGGCGTTAGGAAAACGAGAGCCTTCGTCTAATGCTAATTGTTGGAGAGTTCTTAAAGCGAGATACGGCGAAGATACTATTCCAAAAGTAACAGTTAATAAACGATATTCCTGAATTTCCTCAGAGCTAGAAAATCTCCATAACACGCATTGATAATCCGTGTGTTCAGGAGCGACTAAAATATTACGATACGTCTGACGAATGTCCGCACACAGCGCAAAACAATTAAGTCTAAAATTCAACAACAGCGAGACTATGTTCTGTTGCAGCTTAGGACCGACCAGTAAATAGTCGTTTAAAGATTTACCGCGACTGGGACTTTTCTGAGACGCATTATATACAACTCGAATTTTACTTGAAACACTATCTGGTTTCACAACGCAATGATGTGGAATATAATACTTTCCCCTTTTCTTTTCGAATATTCTTTTTTCAAACTTGGTTGACGAGGTAAGCGTCGTTCTAATGATAGCAATCTATTTAAAGCAATATCATAGCTATCTTGCAAACAAGGCGGCGATTCACGAAAAGGCAAAGATACAACATATTTACCCGAGACGTCCCGATTATGCGTTTCCAGATAAATGTTATCACACAGAACGTCTTCTGGTTCTGAAACTGGCTTTTCCGGTACGTTTTCCAGTTCCCAAAATTTCGTTAACGAAGAATTTAGTAGGTCTTCAATAGTTGAAAGACAAACAAGCGAAGTCGACGAAAGGTTAGGTGTGCTAGTAGGTCCTAACAAAATATAACCAAAACGGTATTTAGGGCATCTGGTTGTCCCGCTTTACCTTCAATTTTACCTTCTAACAACACCTTCGAAAATATGCTACAACCAATTAACAAATCTATAGATTGACTACAGTTAAATTCGGGATCGGCTAACTTCAAATTTTTAATATAATTCCACGTCGATATGTCAATTTTGGTGCTCGGCAAATCCGAGCAAACCCGATCTGTAATAATAGCCTCCAAGTGAAACACCGGTGACTACTGATGACGAGGTTGGATAGAAAAACTTATTTGACCTTGATTCAGTTTCGTTTGCATCGAATTGAGTCCGTTAACTTCAAATGAACAAGGAGTTTTAGGCCAACCTAATCTACTGGCAGCTTTACGACTAATGAACGAACTCATTGAACCTGAATCTAGCAGATATCTCAAGGGCTGTTTACACCCCTTACTCTCAATCGCGTGAACTAAAACGGTACCGAGCAAAATTTCCTTTTTTGTCTCGTTTTTCTTCCCTATAAAACTAGCAGCACAATGTGATATTTCAGGCGAATTTTGTTCGACTCCCGATGCCCCTGGATTATTAGTATTTTCTATGGACGACTGACTATTGGAACGATTTCTATCAAAGTGCAACAAACTATTATGAAGGTGACTATTACATTTACTACATTTAAAGGCCTTTGGACACGACTTGACAGAATGATTAGCCTGATTAAGACACCTAAAACACGAGGAAGATTCTTTACAAAATTGGTATCTTTCTTTTGGAGATTTTTTCAAAAACAACGAGCAATGGGTAAGAAAATGACTTTGTTTACATAAAGCACAACATATTGACGACGAATTTGTAACAAAGGATGAACTACTATTATGCCTTGACTCATTGGAATGTTTATAATTACACTTTGGCTCCGTATAAGTTGGAGCCCTCGACGATTTCTTAGATTCACTTAAGCTACTATTCAAATTATCGTAAGCAATGTACTGAGTTTCAATAAACTCTACCAATTTTTGAAATGACGGGATTTTATTCGATTTATTTTCTAACTCAAATAACTTTACTGAATCCGCGTCTAATTTCGACAAAAGTAAATTAAACATAATAAAATCCCAATGTTCTGTCGGAAGACCTAATGTTTTCAATGCGGCTAAATTTTCTAAAAACGTATCTACTAATTTAGCCAGACTTTTCGAATTAACTACCGATATTTTCTGTACGCCCAAGATCGCATCCCAATGCGCGGTCGCACAACGACGAACATTTGTGTAGCGTTTAACAATTAGATCGTAAGCAATTTGATAATTATCGCTATTTATTGACAAATTATGAATCAAACTAAGTGGAGTCCCTTCTAAACATCCTTTCAAATACTTAAACTTTTCTACGTCTGCTAGGCCTGCGTTATTATGTACAACCGAATTATATAAGTCTAAAAACGAACTAAACAAGTAAACTAAATATCATACAGATCTATGCACCTACTGCAGATAAATCCGAGGACGAAATTGAACAATTCTACGAAGAAATCAATCAAGTATTAAAATCGACGAAACCACGAGACATTACCGTAATTCTAGGTGATTTTAACTCAAAAATTGGTAAAGGAAAAAGTGGAAAACATGTAGGAGAATACGGACTCGGCAAAAGAAATGAACGAGGTGACAGACTACTTCAATTCTGCCAGGAGAATAACATGATTGCATCTAATACATTCTTCAACTTACCAAAGAGAAGACTTTATACGTGGAAATCACCCCAGGACAATGGCGAAAGAATAATTCGAAACCAGATTGATTTTTTACTGATAAACGAACGATACAGAAACTCCTTAAAATCCGTTAAAGCTTACCCAGGCGCAGATGTCTCTTCAGACCATAACCCTCTAATAGCGCAAATGAGTATTAAACTAAAAAGATTGGAGCAGAAAAGAAGAGCAAATCAGATAGACGTCAGTCATTTATGTAACCTGGAGGTAAAGGAGAAACTGCAAAAATGTATTAATAATAATCTCAAAATACTTCATGAAAAAGAAACATCTCAGCCAACGAACAACATAGATAAAAAATGGCAAAACGTAAAAATGGCGATAACAGGTCCTGTGAAGAAAATTCTGACTAAAGAAAAACCAAAAATAAAGCAAAGGTGGATGACTGATAAGATCCTTCTTCTCATGGACAATCGGAGAATAATGAAAGGAAAAAACGAACAGAGGTATAAACAAATACAGAAAGAAATCAAAATAGAAATCAGAATAGCAAAAGAAGATTTTTATAAAAGAAAATGTGAAGAAATAGAGCAATTGCAGGCAAAACATGATATTTTTAATGTACATAAAAAAGTGAAAGAACTTGCAGGTACACAAAAACGTAAGCAGCCAAATACCCTGTATAATGTCAACGGAAACATAATAACAGAACTAGAAGAACAGTTGAAGACATGGAAAAACTATATTGAAGAACTCTTTGCAGATGATAGACAACAATCTGAGCTAAGTAACATACAAGGAGACGAAGGTCCAGAAATAACGGAAGAAGAAGTAATGTACGCACTAAAAAGAATGAAAAATGGTAAAGCCCCAGGTCCAGATGAAATACCAACGGAAATCCTTAAACTAATAGAAGAAGACTCGATTCACATTTTAGTTAAACTTTTCAATAGCATTTATACATCAGGACAAATACCACAAGAATGGCTTTTATCCACCTTTGTTACTATACCAAAAAAGATAAATGCCAAACAATGCAGTGATTACCGTACAATCAGTCTGATGAGCCATGTACTGAAAATATTTCTGAAAATTATACACTCTAGAGTACACAGAAAACTGGAAATGGACATCAATAATACCCAGTTTGGATTCAGAAATGGACTTGGAACAAGAGAGGCGTTGTTTGCACTGAACGTTATGTCTCAAAGATGTCTTGACATAAATCAAGATGTATTCATGTGTTTCATAGATTACAACAAGGCCTTTGATAAAGTGCGGCATGATCACCTAATCAGACTCCTGACAGAAAAGAATTTAGATAAACGAGACATCCGACTAATAGCAAATATGTACTACAATCAGAAAGCAGTAGTGAGAGTAGAGAATAATACCACTGAAGAAATTGAAATAAAGCGAGGTGTGAGACAAGGGTGTATACTGTCACCAACCCTGTTTAATCTCTATTCCGAAGACGTAATGAATAGAACACTCTCTGAGCAATCTGTAGGTATTAAAATAAATGGTGTTAGATTAAACAATCTGAGATTTGCCGACGACACCGTTCTGATCGCAGAAACACTTGAAGAGCTACAGACATTGGTAAATAAGATAGCAGACTGCAGCGAAGAATATGGACTATCTTTGAACATAAAGAAAACTAAATTTATGGTAATATCGAAATCAACACAAAATGTTCAAAATTTATATTTACACAATGAAATTATCGATCGAGTTAGCAAATACAAATATTTAGGCACTTTTATAAATGAAGACAACGATAGCTCAGCAGAAATCAAAATAAGAATAGAAAAAGCCAGATCCATATTCACTAAAATGAAGAGAGTGTTCTGCGGAAGAGATTTGAGCCTTGAAATGAAACTTCGCCTGATGAGATGTTACGTACTTTCTGTGCTGTTCTACGGAATGGAGTCATGGACGTTGAAGAAGATTGATACCAAAAAATTAGAGGCATTTGAACTGTGGATGTATCGCAGAATCCTGAGAATATCATGGACCGAGAGAGTCACAAATGTCGAGGTCTTGAGAAGAATGAATAAAGAAAAGGAAGTCATATTTACGATCAAAAAACGAAAACTGCAATACTTGGGACACATTACAAGAGGCGAAAGATATGAACTGCTTCGAATAATTATGCAAGGGAAAATAGCAGGAAAAAGGTCCATAGGAAGAAGACGAAACTCCTGGCTAAAGAATCTACGGGAATGGTATAGCTGTAGCAGCAACGAATTGTTTCGGTCAGCAGTTTCGAAAATACGTATAGCCCTGATGATCGCCAACCTTCGGAACGAAGATGGCACTTGAAGAAGAAAAACGAACTAAACTCCTTAAAATCACCCTTAAATTTAGGCAGCTCTATTTTAGGCAAGCGAATATTTGATTGTGGAACTACTACTGATCTAAACGGTTCTGGAGTTTCAAATTGTGGCTCAGATAATTCCGCACTAAATAGTTTTATTTTATAAAATTGTTCCAAAAATAATTCCCGAACATTTTCTTCAACCCTCGTATCCGCGTCTGGTACAGAAAGAATATTACTAATAATATTAGTGTGATGTTTTAAGAACTCTTCGCGAATCGAATCTAACTCCTCTAGTCTAATTTTAAATAAAGGGCGAATAGAAACGTCTGAAAGGGGCTTAAAACCTAAATCGAAAATTAACTGAATATCATTTAACGCAGTTTTTCTTAAAAATTTGAGTTTCCTATTCTTTTCTTCAAGTTTTTCCATTTAAAATTTTTAACAAGTTTCAATAATATTATACAAACGAAAATGTATAAAAATGTGGTCTAAAACCCCGAAATTACCGATTTGTAATTTGATACTTTATTAAAACGACGATAATCCCCTTTTAAAAAGTCCCATATGGTCGACTTTACAAAAAGGTCATAAATTATTCTCGAGCCACGACAAGAGACGCAAACTTAAGATAAGAACCCTCAAAACGATAAAAAATACGACATTCGACGAAACCAACCATTCAAATTTAAATAAAACAAAAATAATTTTTCAACAAATGAGTTTAAATCCGGCTCGAAGGACCAATGTGGGGTATTAACAAACAAATGTACTATTACAAATTAATAGTACTTAATTAACAGAACTATTCCTTCGATAACTCTGGCGAGAAAATAATGGACCTTTACTCATTGGTGCAAATAATTATTAAAATTTAAATGGTTGCAATAAACAATCAAAGACAATTTATAGGTTTAGGTAAAACTAGGTAAAAACTTACCGCTGGGTCTAATTACCAGGGTTTGCACTACAAAACAACGAACGAAATCAATTCAATATGTGTGCATGGGTTCACGTGCCGGGTTGCGTCTTTTCTTTTCAACGACTGGTGCTCTTCTCTCTTAAAGGGACGCATTCCACGAGCCCGATGGCGGTACTTATAGGGATCGTAGGAATACAGGGAGGACAAATGTATTGATTAATTTATACAACCATATTTGAATTTAAACACCAGTATTGATGTTAAAATTGTGTTTACTAGATAATAAGTGTTGACCAAAACTTGAAGTGATTGGTCTTTTCAAATGTTCTGAAATTCTAGTAGATAACTTTCAAATAGTTCTACTTACATAAGAGGCATCACAATAATTACACTTTAATTTATAAATACCACTTTTCTCAAGTGTGTTTATCCTATCTTTGGTGTTGATTAAAAGGGAACCTAAAGTGTTGTGTGACTTGAAGGAAATTTTGATGTTTTCAATTGTAGAAGTAAAAAGTTTAGATATTTTATTGGAAACGTTGCTAATATAAGTAAAGGAGAAATATCTGATGTTGTTTGAAGCATTAGGTTGAAGAAAACATTGTGATGAATATGCAAGCTTTTCTGCAATTTTGAGTTTAGCTCTATTTAGAAGCTTATAAATGATGTTGGAATCATAAACATTATTGAAAGCAATTTGCTTGAGAGTATTAAGTTCTAAATTAAAGTTATCATTAGAAAGTGGAAATTTGAGTAACCTATGAATATAACTATTGAAAGAAGCCATTTTATGTTGGGTTGGATGATTAGATGTTTCATGTATAACATGATCTATTTGGGTAGGTTTTCTGTAAATATTGTACTCTAGAGAATCTTTATTACGAGATATAGTCATATCCAAGAAGTTCAACCTATTGTCAGATTCCGGTTCCAATGTAAAAGAGATGTTAGGATGGAGGTTATTAAGAACATCCAAAATCTGTAAAGCGTCATCTTGGGTTCCCTGTATGAGAGCTATACAAATTTTTGTTCTAAGCTGTCTAAAAAAATATCAGCTAGAAAAGGTGATAATGGAGATCCCATTGCTAAACCTGTTGTTTATATATTTTTTGATTAAATTGGAAGAAGTCCTGATCAAGACAAAATTTAAGCATAGTTAAGATTGTATCTTTGTCTTTTGCTGGTATGTTGCAATTGTTTAGAAGGTTGTGTACTAAAGGTAATGTTTCATCTCTTGGTACAGAAATAAACAAATTGGAAACATCAAAAGAAACTAAATAAAAACTCTCTTCTATTTTAATGTTATTTAAATGTTCCATTAGATCTAAAGAACTTAGGTTTAAAATTAGTGATAGACTGAATTGTGTTATAAACAAACTTTGGCAATATAGAAACTGGAGTGTTACAAAAACTTACAACAGGCCTTATGGGACAATTGTGTTTATGGATTTTAGGAAGTCCATATAACCTAGGTGTTGTAGGAATCTATAACACCTAGTAGTTTAAAAAATATTCACATACATATTAAACTAGAGTTTGATGTTAGTATTGAGAATAAACTAAAAAATGTAATATGAACTACTTACCATGTCGGGATAATATCCAGAGTTTTTTCCTGGTGTTCCTCATTTTTTATATTCTAATCACTAATTTTAATTAATTTTATTGGTTGCGGTTTCCACAAATCACACAATATACTTTTTCGGGTAGGTATTTTCAAGTTAAAGTTGATTTCAAAGTCATCTACCCTAAAATGTATAATATATGTCAGAAGTGTCCATATTAAGTAGGTAGATAAAACGAAATTCTAGGACTGATAGAATGAAAAATATTTTCTGATACCATATAACAAAAGAACACAATTTGTTTAATTCGTATATTGAGAACATTTCTGAATTAGAAATTGAAAGTCTTGACAAAAAAGATATGTTAAATTAAAAAAACAGAAAACTAACAAAATTTAAGAGATGTAGAACATAGGGAACACTAAACAAAAATAATAGATGAAAAAAGAAGAAGACTTACAGCGAAAAGAATGAACAAAAAGGGCCGGTAAACGAGATAATACAAAATGTATAATATGGACGCCAATTCAACGGAGCCAAGAGACAGAAAGAGAGAAGAGGATGGTGAGATGACATGGAGGGCAACATAAATGTCATGAAAACCAAACAATGGGAAGATTATGTGTATGGTGCAAAATACCAAAGTGGAAAAAAAACTGAATGATCATGGACATTATATAAAATAAAATTAAATGTAAAAAAAATCATTTAAAGTAGCATAATACCGAAAGGAAATATCGCTGTCTCGGTGGAACATTGACGTAACTGAAAATTTATCGAAAATGAGTTTATGTCGTAGTTATATAGTTGTGCTTCGATAGGTCGAGTGTGTGCTTGCACCTACGGTGCTACATTGGCGCAATTGTATTTTATGTTAATGTTGCTCTAAGGTTTTTTCACAAATACGCGGAAACATTGACGTAACTGTATTCTGTGTCATTTTTCATCTAGATGTCTCCTTATTGTGAGGCAACATTGACATTACTGTATTTTATGTAAGTAAAATATACACCAAGATCTCCAAACACCAACACTTGGTAATGTTCTCTTAGTCAAGAAGGGAAAAAAAGACAAAGGAATGTGGATAATTGGTTGAAAGAAAAGAGGAAAGACTAAAGAATTCTGGACATGGGTATACTTCTAGAACAGGAAAACCTGTAGCTGCTAAAAAAAATTGGACCTGTGTGTACCGACAAATTCCGTTTGAAATGTCCAAAATATTGTATCTGAAAAGCTGAGAGAAACACAGTTTAAAGAGTATTGAGCATTAGGGTCCTTGCAAAGACAGCGAGATATTTTGGTTTCCTGTATTCAGCCACTTTAGTTGAGCTACCGACGTACTTTTACATCAAAAACCACTCCCAGAAATACAAATTGTGCATTTTTTATTAGAATCAAGGGAAAACAAGAACGGTTATGTAAAACGTTTCCCATTAATACTTTTGAAATAACTGAAAGGGCTATTCGCTCTATAATTAAAGCAGTTTTAAGTAAAAAAACTACTACTATACCAGAAGATAAACGTGGGAAGCACGAGAGTCACAAGAAAATAAGTGACAAAATTTTGGATTCTGTTCGTAGCCATATAAATTCAATTTCACGATTTGAAAGTTACTGTCTTCGAAGTGATTCTTCGAGACAATACATAGACGGTGGTTTAATTATTTCAGAACTTTACAGGAACTATATAAAGGAACGAAAAGAAGCAAAGAAAGAAGAGTCAGCAACCTACGATTGTTATTATCGTATTTTCAACAGCGAATTTAATATAGACTTTTTTACCCCAAAGAAAGATCTTTGTGACCAATGCGAATTTTTTAAAAATGCCGGAGCAGAAGAAAAAGAAAATATGCAAACAACCATTGAAAGTCACTTAGAGGAAAAGGATCTAAGTCGTAAAGGAAAAACTAACGATAAACAGAAAACAAAAAAATTCTGATAACAATATACGTCTTGCTACTTATGATTTACAAGCAGTGTTACATGTACCAATAGTACAAAGACGAAGTATCCGAAACGGATATCACTTGTGAAATTGATAAAGCTAGCTGTTACTTTCGGAATGAAGCGATTGGGAATATAGGGGCAATAGAAATCGGATCTTGCGTTTATTACTATCTAAAAGAATTGTCAATAACCAGCCCAGGAGTTGATGTGATTTTTTATTCCGATAACTGTTGAGGCCAACAAAAACATAAATTTCTAATAGCCATGTACCTGTTTGCTGTCAATACTTTGGACATCAATTCTATTACTTACAAGTACCTTGTTCGCGGTCACACCCAAAATGAAGGTGATTCAGTCCACAGCATAATATAAAAAGCAGTGAAGAGGGCAACCAAATCAGGGCCCATATATCGTCGGCTTACTGCCAAAACCCACTAACTCCACTTTTTGTCAATTCTGAGTTAAGTACGCCTTTGTACTTAATAATTATCAAAGAATGTACTGATGAAACCAGACACGTCCAGACAGATTTTAAATGTGAGAAACAGAAGGGTCTCAAAACAACTAACTCCAATGATGACACTTTTATTCAGCCAAAAACAGATATGTGCAGTTGTCTGTTAAAATAAAATAATATTTTATCATTTACAATATTATAGTTCTGCCAAAACCAGACAAGTGCAAGTTAAGTTATTTTCACTGTACTATTTCGGTATATTTCATGATAACTGTTTTTAGTTCTCAGCGTAATACGATATTGCACGTAGATAATTCGGTAGGTATTTAGAAATTTGCAGATATGCAATTCTTCTCCAGTAAATGTCTGGACTTGTCGACGCCCGTGTGTCTTCAATTTTAAACATTTTAAACATAGATAGATTTATTTTGTGTTACAGTTGGTGAATTTTTTTGTTAATTTGTGGAAAAGTTTTATTAGTTAAAAATGTCTTCCCGTTGTTCTCGTATATTAAGCATGGCATTAGAAGCTGAATTACTTAATGGTAAGTGTTGATAATAATATCAGGTTTTTATTTTAATATCGGTATTTACGTTTTTTTATTAGACGATGGAATGGTGGTAGATGGCAACTTGTGTGCTAATTTAGACACTGATGTTATCGATAATAATTCGTTACAATCAAAAAAAGAGGAAACTGTCGAATTATCTCCATTTGGAATACCAATAGGTTTAAATAGCTCGAGTATTACGACAGAATCTGGTTTCGATGATTTAGACCTCGACAAAGAAAGAGAAATTAATGATTTGGCAATGATTTTAGATGATTCTGATTGCTCCATAAAAGACAAAGATTATGTGCCTGTATCAGACAGCTCATTGGAAATAAGTAGTTTGGAAGCAAGTAAGTTTTTTTTCCATTTTTTTAGTTCCATGGCTCGTTGAGTAACTCTGAGTTTATTCGCGGATTTTTGCATCAATAAGTTTGTATGGGCAAAACACATTGGTTATAAACCTTTCGCTTGAGACACATGGGAATTGAACTTTTTAGAATATGGCTTAGCTTGCTAAATGCTGCACAAGTCAATCCTATTGGCCTCTATATTTCATGTGTTTGATTGTCTCTGCTTATCCTGATCTCGTGTCCCAGATATTTATAAGTGTCTGTTTGTAGTATAGTATTTTTTTAGTAAATTTTGGTAAATAGAGATTTGTTTTCGTTTGCAAATTTAAGGTCTTTCTTGCTATTTTACTGAATAATTTTAATTTTAGGTAGTTCAGAGGGTAACCTTACCCTAAATAATACTTTGCCGAAAGATGTTACACAATCAATTACACGCTGGAAAAAATGTGACACCAGCAAATGGAAGAAGAACATTAAAAAACGTCAAAAACTTGAAGCCAAGGCACCTAAATCGATTGATTGCAGTAAATGCCGCTTCAGATGTACAGACAAATTCTCTCAAGATGCGAGAAGCGTGATCTGTGCAAATTACTGGTCGACTGATTTTAACCGTCGAAAAGATTTCATTTTAAGTAAAGTTGAAAGCCATGTTCCTGAACGAAGAAGAGCAAAAGCAGTAAGTAAGAAACAACGAGCAGATTCTAAAAAATATTTTCTTGAACTTGACAATCATAGAATAAGAGTCTGTAGAGACTTTTTTTATAAAAACACTTTGTGTATGCAAAGACGTTGTTGAACATGCCTTCGGGTTTAAAGGAGAAGGAGGTTTATTTGTTGGCAATGACAAAAGGGGTAAAAATGTACCCCATAATAAAACAGCTGATTCTGATTTAGAAGTCGTTAAAAAACACATTGAAAGCTTTCCCACTATGGAATCCCACTATACTAGACAATCTACGAAGAGGCAGTACCTTGACTGCAAATTGAGTATTGCAAAAATGTACAGCTTGTATAAAGAGATGTGCGAAAATGAGAATCTAACGCCGGTTTCCCAAATAACTTATAGAAGAGTATTCTGCAACAATTATAATATGTCTTTTTTCACACCTAAAAAAGATCAATGTCAGATATGTGCCAAATATAAGACAGCTGATTTGGAGAAAAGGAAGGAATTGGAAGAGAATTACGAAAGTCACATTATGCGAAAGAACGATTGTTACAGGGCCAAAATGGAAGATAAAGAAAGAGCACATAGAGAGAGTAACTTTATGTGCTGCACTTTTGATCTGCAATGCGTATTACAGATTCCAAGTAGCGATGTCAGTCCGATGTATTATAGCCGTAAGATTTGTACTTACAACTTAACGGTGTATGAGTTGGCAATACCCAACAACTCATACTGCTTTTCATGGACCGAGCGAAATGGAAAAAGAGGAAGCCTGGAAATCGGTACGTGTCTATTAAAGTATATCGATAAACTCTCGACAGATATAACTGAACTTTCTCTTTTCTCTGACACTTGCAGCGGACAGAACCGCAATCAGAATATTAGTGCCTTGCTTTTGTATTTAGTACAAACAAATCCCAACTTATTTGTGATAGAACAAAAATTTCTCGAGAGTGGACATAGTTACATGGAGGTAGACAGCATGCATAGTGCTATAGAAAAGGCGCAAAAGTATGTTCCAGTTTACACCATGCATGATTGGCTTAATATTTTCCGTATGGCAAGGACGTGTAGATCTGGCAAGAAACCGTATATTGTAGAAGAACTGAAGTATAAGGACTTTTTTGACTTAGAGGCCCTGTCAAAACTAATAATGAAAAATCGAACAAAAAATACAAATGGAGAAAAAGTTAACTGGCTACAAGTAAAATGCTTGAAATATTTAAAATCCAAACCAGGCATTGTGTTGTACAGGTACGATCACAGTTCGGAATACAAAGAAATAAAAATTTTTGGTAAAGGTCGTCCTCTTAATCTGAGAGAAATAGATTTTAAAAAGGCATACTCCAAACCTCGGCCCATCAGTTTAAAAAAAAAACAGGATCTATTAAAACTGTGCAAAACAGGAGTCATTCCAGATGAATTTCATCAATACTATAAGTCGTTATCGACCTCGAACGACATCGACGACAGTATACCTGAGCCTGATATGGAGGACAGTGATGTTCAAAGCGACCTGGAAGTTGACTAAATTTGTACAGCCAAAACCCGACAAGTGCCGGAAAAAAAATGTTTTTTTACTTTTTTTTAACTTTTGCTTCATTTTAATAATTTTTTTACAAAATGTTTTGTTTATAATGTTATTTACTTTAATATTTTTCAGTCATTAAATCATTTTTAAATTTACACGATTTTTCATTTCAAATTAAAGTTTAAAACGTAGATTTCTCAAAACTTTAAAAAGTGGAGTTAGTTGGTTTTGGCAGTAAGCCGACGATATATTCCCGAACAATACGTTGATTAAATTAGGAATGCTTAAAAAACAGGAGCTCCTTTAATCGTTAAAGAAATGGATTTCACGGAGTTTTACGATGTAAAAGCACTGTACAATGAAATGAGACTAGATTTCACCAAAGACGAGGAAGGCCGTGACTTTAAAATAACTGAAGTAATGCTACTTCAAAGCTTAAAATGGAAAGATTACTTTCTGTATA
Source organism: Diabrotica undecimpunctata (assembly GCF_040954645.1). Taxonomy (NCBI): domain Eukaryota; kingdom Metazoa; phylum Arthropoda; class Insecta; order Coleoptera; family Chrysomelidae; genus Diabrotica; species Diabrotica undecimpunctata. Next base: position 7,512,306 of record NC_092813.1, read on the forward strand.
AAAAAAGTTATAAACAATCAACGTGGACGAAAGTTGACGTTTGCCAAAAAAGAAGGGGTCGGAATTGTTTTTACATAAATGCCAGCTATGTAGGGGTTACTCTTCAAAAATTCTTTTAGGTGATAACAAACTAAAAGATTTGAAACAGTTACTTTCAAAACATATAATTCCTGGATTCAATTTTATTGTTAAGTTCCTTTTTATTAAAATTGTTTGCTTTTACAACAATTTTCGATTTGTTTAATAAACTTTTTTAATGACTTTTTGTGCTTATTTCGATTCCACCTTTCAAAACTAGCTAGGTAACCAAAAATTTTACAAAATGAGTATGTCTGTGAAAATTGTATCTTTAAAACCTTAATTCTAAATTTTTCTTTCTAAAACTAAAGTCTAAATTCTTAATTTTTCAACCCTAAATTTGATCTCAAATTGCAATTACGTCATTGTTGCCTCAGTTATTTTGTGGAAACAATGACGTAATTGCAATTGGGGATCTAATTTAGGGATGAAAAATTAAGAATTCATTTCGAATGTGTAATAGAGTCCCAGTATATAACGGTGGCTAAGTATAACTGCAATACTAAACCAGTAACTTCATTAGGCTTCATTGCATGAGGTATTAAGTACAATAATTATATATTTTTGGCTCTCCTGAGAAGTTACACTTTTGTAGTTATGTCATTGTTCCACCGGGACAGCGATATGTAAAAAATATAATTATAATACCAGATATACTAAGTCAAATGACATTTAAAATGCAAGAAAAAATTAAAAACCAGTAATTGTTCCTTCTAAAAATTTTGATTTTGGATTTTATCCAAAGATTAATCAGAAAAAAAAATAGTACTATTTACCTTCTTCCTTCGTTACATTGTTAAACAGCTGATATTTTTTAAGTCAAATAATTAGACTTCTCCGACATACACCTTGCTATATTTTCATAATAGAAAAATTTAATATTTGCAGCTATGGCCGAAGTGTTGGTTAACTAAGAGCGGTTCAATCTGTAAAAAAATATCAGTTTTTAACATCTCAACTTCTCACTAATTTCCTGATTAACAGTTATCAAAAAATTATTAGCAATTCTTACCTTATTCGAAACCCTTTTCTTGATTTTCTTGCTTCCGTTCACCAAAATATATATAATTACTTTTGATTCCAATTCCAATACCAAGATCAGGAGTGCTATCATAGCATGGCAAGATACATTATGGTATGGTTATATATGTTACAGTGATTACGAACATTCATTACTCCATTTTTCTGGGCGGCTATCAATTAACTTGCTTTTTAGTGTAACTGGGATATTATAGTTTTCCATTTTCTGCCAAAATGAGTAATCTTCTCTGGAGTTTGAAATTTGGTTATCCCTATTTACATTATTCGTAGCGTAGTATGTGATATTGTTTATAACAGGTTATTACAACTCGTGCCGTGGGTTTTAAAGTAAGCGTAGAAAGCTGTAAGTATAAAAATATAGTAGAAAGAAAATAGTGACCCGTCTGCCCTCGGAAACCTAATAGCCATTCGGGGTCTGAAAACCAAGGGTGGGCCATGAGAGGCCGATAGAAAAGAAAAAAGCATTTTATGAGGGTATGAGTATTTATACACATTGTGTTCCCTCTCATACATGGTGGTGTTGACTACAGGTTATACGGCTCGTCCAGCATGCCATAGCATGGAGATTAAAGTGCATGTTATCATATTGAAAACTATACATTCTAACTCCATGCCATGACTTTACTTTTATCAAACATTTTCCAAACTTGCCCTGTGAAAATTTAGTAAATATGTCATTAAATATTAAACTATTATATGTAGTAAAAAATACAATAATTATTATTTTAATTATCATATTACTCATAATTGTTTTTAACAATCCGAAACCAAAACATCGGAGAGAGAGATCTAGTGGTGGTCAAAGGAATTTGAAGAAAAAATGTGAATATCTATCATTTGTGAATATCTTTGTATTTTCGAATTATAAACTACACTTAAAATTTTCAAGTAGCATACACTTCAAATATTTCTATACCTTCTCTTTTACGTGTAAACGAAGCGTTGATTATATCTGCTCCCAACTTTTTGGGTTTTCGGAACAAATCCTTTATTTGGTTTTGACTACAACACAAAAGACCGACTAGGCATGAGAGTTATTTCTAAAGTTTCCTATGTATCTCGAAATTTTAAATAGCTTTCTGATTCTCATTTTTAATCAAAAGTTTCGTGAAAGTTATTTTGGCAGTCGTCATTTGATTTAGATTCTTTATCGGCAGGTTCATACTTAATTTATCCTGTGTAAATGGCCTTTTCTTGTTTTTCTTTATTTACCGACACTAGTAGGAAGTAGACACCTGTCATGCTTCAATTGAACGAAAACGTAAACATTTGAGTTGTTTGGAAATTATGATACCTTGGGACTGGAAACACTTCATAAGAGAGTGCTCAAATAAATATCAGGTACATAACATAGAGGTTTCAGATATGTTGAATTTTGAGATTTTCTACGATAACACGTCTGCACCATTTGTTAAACGGAAACTTACTACAAACAAAGAACCGTTTCTTATTTCGTCAGCAGTTCATCTTCAAGTCAGGCAAGGGGAAGTTGGTACATTATATTACAAGCAAAACTTTGAAGAAGATTTTGGAGTCGTTGATCATAAACGAAAGAAAAGAGGTACATTAAAATTGCCTGATTCTGTACCAGCTATACGTAGTACATAAAAACCTATTACCGACAATAAGTATAAAGATATTGTATCACTGATACCTTTCCTTCCGTTATATTGCCATGATTTTTACAAAAATTCGAGTTATGGTGATAACACTCATTACGAGTACCCCCTGCCAGACGCAGATGTTGAGGTCGACGTTATGGAAACAAATTAATAGTTCTAAGCTTTATTGCTCGTATTTCCAGGTACAAATAATGCATTTTATTATATGAACGTTTATAATACTTTATATTCTTATAACTAACAATAAAAATTGGACATAACGTTTTTTTATTTTTTACAACATAAATATTTGTTTTGGAGTTACAAAACACCATGTGCTTTCAAAGTTCTACAAAAAAAATTAAACTGAAACTGCTGTCAGGTATAGTACAACTATTTAGTACAACATTTAGTACCTTACTAATAAAATACAAAATCATTTTCAAAACTTACGCGACATTAAAACAAGAGCGACAAAATCATTGTTTGCTCTTTACCAACATTTTCATTAGTGACATGGTGTCTTATGGTTCCGATGTAGATATTTATGTTTGTATTACAAAGTATAAAATATTACTTATAAGTATATAAATATTATTTGGTAATATGGCAATTTAATACGACTTTTAATCTATGTATCCCAAGCAACATTTTTTCCAAGGCATGGAAATACCTTGATTTACCTTGTATCAGTCAGTCCAATACGAGTATATGTGAGCTTTTTTAACTCAACTTTTTGGGAACTTCTTATACGAGGATTGTCTTTTTAGTTTTGCATATAGCGATTTTATATACCAGAGACTCTTCTGTTTACTATAGGTAAGGTTACTATACCTTAGTCTGTTTTGGTTCGCGGGTGGTATTTTATTTCCCACCTACCCGCCGATCCTGGGACCGGTTAGGGGTTCCCCTATCCACCACCTGGGGACGCGTCCGATGGGAGACAGATACTCCACACGGATATGAACCTTACACTTGTCCGCATAATACTGAGCGTAACTCATCTCTGAACCATCTACCATAGGGAGAGTACTATCAGCATTTTGGGAGAAGTCCACATAATCAATTCTGTAAGTCCTGTTGTTGTAAAATGTCAGTACACTAGATCCTATAATTTTACTTTGGAATTCTTTTCTGGGCTCTGGATCTCTAATCTCTAGAAACATGTTGTAACAAGTGTCCTCACGAAGGACTTTAAATGCTAGTTCGATATTCATCATAACTTGATTTTCATGTTGGCGAATAAATGTAAAATATCCAGGCCACCGTGATAATTTGTGCTCATGTATATTAATTTGACTTTTGGGATCATGAGAGTCTCTTTGAAGCAACGTGCCCTTGCATTGCTGATAGACATTTTCTGATCAGTATGTTAAAAAGTTGTATATAATGAAAGTCGCCCCAGGCCAGTTCACTGACCATGCGGATGTGAATTCTGATTTTTTTCTCCAGCTTCGTTTTCCACAAATTTCTCCAATGGGTCTGGACTTATTCTTTGTGCTGTATACAGCACTGTTCCATCAAATAAATACCCAGACAATGTGCCTCGAAGATCTTGACGAATAACTTTTTTTCGTGCACTGGTGTAATCAACTTCCGAATTAAAATCAATAAGGTATTGAAATAATAAGGATTTTCATGTTTGTATTAGGAAAATATTAACGGAAATAGGATGGAAAAATTTTCCACGGGATACAGGATGGTTAATTGGAAACAAATGGGCGAGGTACTCTGCAGTGCAAAAATCGGGGAGGGACTGAAAAGAAAGATTGTGGTGAGGCCTGAGTTGGTGTACGGCTGAGAACTGTGGCATGTCAAGAAGATTCAGGAAAAGAAGATGCAGGTAGCTGAAATGAAAATGTGGATCTAGAAGGAACAGGATAAGAAACGAGTTGATTAGGGAAAGAGCCGGGGTAACTAGTCTCAAAAAACGCGGTTCATGTGGGACGAAGGAAAACCGAAGAAATGATGAAAAGATTGGTAGAGGAGTTGAGAGAGAAAGCTGATGACACGACGGACAAAAATTAATAGCGAAGAAGAAAAGAGAGTTTGATCGAGTTGATTAGGAAAAGAGCCGGGGTAACTAGTCTCAAAAAACGGGGTTCATGTGGGACGAAGGAAAACCGAAGAAATGATGAAAAGATTGGTAGAGGAGTTGAGAGAGAAAGCTGATGACACGACGGACAAAAATTAATAGCGAAGAAGAAAAGAGAGTTTGATCGAGTTGATTAGGGAAAGAGCCGGGGTAACTAGTCTCAAAAAACGGGGTTCATGTGGGACGAAGGAAAACCGAAGAAATGATGAAAAGATTGGTAGAGGAGTTGAGAGAGAAAGCTGATGACACGACGGACAAAAATTAATAGCGAAGAAGAAAAGAGAGTTTGATCGAGTTGATTAGGAAAAGAGCCGGGGTAACTAGTCTCAAAAAACGGGGTTCATGTGGGACGAAGGAAAACCGAAGAAATGATGAAAAGATTGGTAGAGGAGTTGAGAGAGAAAGCTGATGACACGACGGACATAAATTAATAGCGAAGAAGAAAAGAGAGTTTGATCGAGTTGATTAGGAAAAGAGCCGGGGTAACTAGTCTCAAAAAACGGGGTTCATGTGGGACGAAGGAAAACCGAAGAAATGATGAAAAGATTGGTAGAGGAGTTGAGAGAGAAAGCTGATGACACGACGGACAAAAATTAATAGCGAAGAAGAAAAGAGAGTTTGATCGAGTTGATTAGGGTAAGAGCCAGGGTAACTAGTCTCAAAAAACGGGGTTCATGTGGGACGAAGGAAAACCGAAGAAATGATGAAAAGATTGGTAGAGGAGTTGAGAGAGAAAGCTGATGACACGACGGACAAAAATTAATAGCGAAGAAGAAAAGAGAGTTTGATTGAGTTGATTAGGAAAAGAGCCGGGGTAACTAGTCTCAAAAAACGGGGTTCATGTGGGACGAAGGAAAACCGAAGAAATGATGAAAAGATTGGTAGAGGAGTTGAGAGAGAAAGCTGATGACACGACGGACAAAAATTAATAGCGAAGAAGAAAAGAGAGTTTGATCGAGTTGATTAGGAAAAAAGCCGGGGTAACTAGTCTCAAAAAACGGGGTTCATGTGGGACGAAGGAAAACTGAAGAAATGATGAAAAGATTGGTAGAGGAGTTGAGAGAGAAAGCTGATGACACGACGGACAAAAATTAATAGCGAAGAAGAAAAGAGAGTTTGATCGAGTTGATTAGGGAAAGAGCCGGGGTATCTAGTCTCAAAAAACGGGGTTCATGTGGGACGAAGGAAAACCGAAGAAATGATGAAAAGATTGGTAGAGGAGTTGAGAGAGAAAGCTGATGACACGACGGACAAAAATTAATAGCGAAGAAGAAAAGAGAGTTTGATCGAGTTGATTAGGAAAAGAGCCGGGGTAACTAGTCTCAAAAAACGGGGTTCATGTGGGACGAAGGAAAACCGAAGAAATGATGAAAAGATTGGTAAAGGAGTTGAGAGAGAAAGCTGATGACACGACGGACATGAATTAATAGCGAAGAAGAAAAGAGAGTTTGATCAAGTTGATTAGGGAAAGAGCCGGGGTAACTAGTCTCAAAAAACGGGGTTCATGTGGGACGAAGGAAAACCGAAGAAATGATGAAAAGATTGGTAGAGGAGTTGAGAGAGAAAGCTGATGACACGACGGACATGAATTAATAGCGAAGAAGAAAAGAGAGTTTGATCGAGTTGATTAGGGAAAGAGCCGGGGTAACTAGTCTCAAAAAACGGGGTTCATGTGGGACGAAGGAAAACCGAAGAAATGATGAAAAGATTGGTAGAGGAGTTGAGAGAGAAAGCTGATGACACGACGGACAAAAATTAATAGCGAAGAAGAAAAGAGAGTTTGATCGAGTTGATTAGGGAAAGAGCCGGGGTAAGTAGTCTCAAAAAACGGGGTTCATGTGGGACGAAGGAAAACCGAAGAAATGATGAAAAGATTGGTAGAGGAGTTGAGAGAGAAAGCTGATGACACGACGGACAAAAATTAATAGCGAAGAAGAAAAGAGAGTTTGATCGAGTTGATTAGGGAAAGAGCCGGGGTAACTAGTCTCAAAAAACGGGGTTCATGTGGGACGAAGGAAAACCGAAGAAATGATGAAAAGATTGGTAGAGGAGTTGAGAGAGAAAGCTGATGACACGACGGACAAAAATTAATAGCGAAGAAGAATAGAGAGTTTGATCGAGTTGATTAGGGAAAGAGCCGGGGTAACTAGTCTCAAAAAACGGGGTTCATGTGGGACGAAGGAAAACCGAAGAAATGATGAAAATACTGGTAGAGGACTTGAGAGAGAAAGCTGATGACACGACGGACAAAAATTAATAGCGAAGAAGAAAAGAGAGTTTGATCGAGTTGATTAGGGAATGAGCCGGGGTAACTAGTCTCAAAAAACGGAGTTCAATGTGGGATGAAGGAAAACCGAAGAAATGATGAAAAGACTGGTAGAGGACTTGAGGGAGAAGACGACACGATGGAAAAAAATTAATAGCGAAGAAGAAAAGAGAGTTTGATACCAAATTATATGTACATCTGCCAACCTTTTAGACTATCTATGCACAAGTAACTCTCAAGAGTTAGTTAGATCGGCAGCTTTAATAATTTAATATTAAATTATTTTCCCCTAATAAAGACATGAAAATCCTTATTATTTTAATACCTTGTTGACTTTCATTCGGAAGTTGATCACACCAGTGGACGAAAAAAAGTTATTCATCAAGCTCTTTGAGGCACATTGTCTGGGTATTTATTTGATGGAACAGTGCTGTATACAGCACAAAGAATAAGTCTAGACCCATTGGAAAAATTTGTGGAAAACGAAGCTGGAGAAAAAAAATCAGAATTCACATCAGGATGGTCAGTGAACTGGCCTGGGGTGACTTCCATTATATACACCTTTTTAACATACTGATTAGAAAATGTCTGTCGGCAATGCAGGGCACGTTGCTTCAAAGAGACTCTCATGATCCCAAAAGTCAAATTAATATACATGAGCACAAATTATCACGGTGGCCTGGATATTTTACATTTATTCGGCAACACGAAAATCAGGTTATGATGAATATCGAACTAGCATTTTAAGTCCTGCGTGAGGACACTTGTTACAACATGTTTCTAGAGATTAGAGATCCAGAGCCCAGAAAATAATTCCAAAGTAAAATTATAGGATCTAGTGTACTGACATTTTACAACAACAGGACTTACAGAATTGATGATGTGGACTTCTCACAGAATCCTGACAGTACTCTCCCTGTGGTAGATCGTTCACAGATGAGCTACGTCCAGTATTATGCAGGCAAGTATAAGATTCATATTCGGGAACGACGCCAGCCCCTGTTAGTGTGATACCAGACATAGGGAAATACGAGCTGGAAAGTCTGAAGTTGTGTATTTAATTCCAGAATTATGTTAACTAATAATTAACTATCTCGGATCACACTCGAGTAGGACCAGTAGACCGTATTAGGAAACTTCAAGAATTTTGTAAGCGGTTCCTGCGATGCCCTGAAGCAGTCACGGAACTCCGGAGATGGGAATTCCAATTATAAGATCGTCTCATAAAATTTTAAGGAAGAGTTCTTTCTATTGAAACTATAGTAGCAGCTAACAATTCAAGATACCCTGCTGAGCCTAAAGCAGATTAGTAAAAATTTTTCTAGTAAAACAAATAATTAATGTTACGACTTTTTGCATACCTTACAAACTGCAAGAGGAATGCAATGGGACATAGGGCAACCACAAATTTATGATATACTTGATGACATAACTAATACATTCTGTAACGCCATAGAAAACGTTGCGGCTATAATGTACTCGACACTTATAATGTGTGTATTGCCAACCAATCAAATTGGCAGATAGGGGTCAAGAAGGAGAAATATGTATTAAGCTGTGTAAAAGATAAGAACTACGGTTTTCTAAAAAGAACTATTAATAGGGCAGGTGGTTGTAATTCTTTGGTGGTTTCTATGGGTTTTGGTTTTTCCAAGGAATGTGTGGGAGGAGGAATCGGGTTATAGCACAGCATCAGGAAATATGTTATGAAAGGATTTGTTAGCTTAGTTGCAGTGTTCATATCAGCAGTGCGTTGTTTGTTATATTATTACGAACTTAAACCCATTGAATCAACATTTCTCTACTAAATATTTCAATATGACAAAAATTATGAATCATATACGTGTTTGAAAAATGTTGAAAAAATGTTGCGAGGGACACGTTATATACACAGATAGAAATTAGTATTATCTAGCTTAATTTTTTTAGAATATATACCCAACTTATAAATAGTTTTGTATTAAAATGTGTTTTTTCTAACATAAATTACAATCAACTCAATTACTTTTATAAACTAGATCCATGATGTATCATTACTATTATAAATATAATATAAAAATATGTAATTTTAATAAAAACTTATGTGCTTTCAGTACGGTATCGGTGAGTCGACAGTGCGAGACATTTTAAAACAAAAGGGCAAACTTCTTTCATTTGCATCAATGTCAGAAAGCTGTTCTGCCATGAAGAAAAGAAAAACAATGAGAACCTCGTCTTACGTAGAATTAGATCCAATGGTCCATGCTTTGGAAGCTACCGCAGAAAAGTGTAACCTGAAATTATTGATAACGAGCCATTGAGATTCAAAATTGTAATAAACAAAGAAATAATAAAACAAGTATCGAAATTTAACTATCTCAAAAATCTTAGGAACAACAGAGATAAAAAACTGAAGGCGATAGCAGCTAAAACTTTAAGAGACGGACTCCCTAATACACAAATCAAAGACATATGTAAAGTACATGATATCGTCAGATGGGGACGCCAAAGAAGACGAGAATGGAACCAACACATTAACAGAATGGGAAGAGAGAGACTTGCCCGAATAGTAAGAGATGGAAAACCAGAAGGTAAAAGACCACAAGGCAGACCCCTAAAAGATGGAGCTGGCAGTCAACATCCCAAATACTGCTAAATCAGACCGAAAACAACAGGCCTTAAGGCTTAACATACGAAAAAGAAGTTCTTGGAGGAGAGAATGTGGACGCAACAAACCTGCAAGAGTGGTTAGACTACGACGCTACTGACCGGGGATTTGAGCATTAAATGGATGAAGACATCCTAAGAAAATACCAAGGGAAAAACGGGAAAAGTAATGAAGAAGAAGAGGAGCTTGTATCTGGTGGACGACTGACTCAGGAAGCAGCTTTGTGTTACGTGACTGAACTTCAAGAATATCTAGAGGACCAGGACGAAGAAGTTTTTTTCAGTTTTCCACCTAAAGAAGCAAAAACAAATAACAGACTACTTTCAAAAAGTGTAAAAATGTAAGTACACATTGAAAATTGTAAATTAAAGCTTTAGGGGAAAACATTTTTATGTTTTGAAGTTATGTACTTGACTTCTAGTTACGGCTTATCCACGACAACCGTGCCAATCAACTCCACGGATAAACCGCAGTTGACCGTATTATTATTATACCTGTGCTATTTAAAATTGCGAGGGAAATATAGAAAAATAAGCATCATTAACGGAAATGCTTTTACAGAAAGGCATGGAAATAAAAAATAAGTTCTATGAACAACTGTGTGAGCTAATTGGAAGAGTACCAAAATATGACAAATCGTGGGAGATATGAATGCGAAAATAGGAAGAGAAGATAGTTATAAGGATATAACAAGTGATAAAAGCCTGTAAAAGATAGTAATAACAATGGAAAAAAGTAATAGAATTTTCAATGGAACATACCCTTTTGGTTCGGAATACAGAACGGAACTTTCGGAAACGACTCTAGCTATGATACATGGACTATATATTTGGAAACTGGAATGTGAGGACACTAAAGAAACCAGGAGCTCAAACCGACCTCTGCAAGAACTAAAAAGATATAAGCTCATGATTACTGCTCTTCAGGAAACAAGATAGCTGAAAAAAGGGATCAGGGACACTAAAAAGTACACAATTCTATATACTGTGAAGGAGCAAGGAAGCAAAGCGTGTGGAGTTGCATTTGTGGTGGATAATGATTTTAAGTCAAAAATTCTAGACTTCCAGGTAGTCAGTGAAAGGGTTTGCAAGTTAAGAATTTGCACTCACTTCTTCAACCTAACAATGATTAACATTCACTGCCCAACAGAAAAAGAACAACATACAAAGGAAAGCTTCTACCAACAGCTGGAGATAGTATATGACAATGCGCCCAAAATGACATCAATATTATAATGGGTGATATGAATGCTAAAATAGGCAAAGAACCGCAGTTCTATGGCACAACAGGGTAACACCCACTACACAATGAAACAAGCTAGAACTTTAAGTTTTTGATAAATTTTCCACCAGTAAAAACATGGTTATAAGTTCCACATGCTTCCCACATAAAGACATACACAAAATGACGTGGATTTCACTAGATGGAACATCACAACCCATCAAATTGACCATGTGCTGATAGACAAAAGGGCAGCCAGTAGTATCTCAGATGTGAGAACACGACGAGGAGCATGCTGTGGATCAGACCATATTTTACTCCAAACTTTATAAGGAAGCGCCACTGTCAGACTTCATTAGAATACAAAGATTGTAATGGACCGGACATGTGATAAGAATGGGAGAGAATAGGCTACCAAGAAGAGCACTGAATGCTAGAATTCAGGGAAAGAGACCGGTTGGAAAGCCAAGAAAGCGCTGGGAAGACACAGTAAACAGCGACGTACAAGCCCTTTTAGGAGTCCGTGTATGGAGAAGATCAGCCACAGACAAGCACGGTTGGAGGCAAAAAATAAAGGAGGCCAAGGCTCAATTTGGACTTTAGTGCCGTAGAAGAAGACTGATACAAGCGGCAGACCTTAGCATTGGGAGGGCAGATAAAGAAAAGAGAGAACACTGGTTTGATAAGGACTGCAAAAGAACCCTAGAAGAAAAGAACAACGCAAAAATGGAAAATATTAGAAGTAATACAGAAAAAATTAGCGCATTTTAAAACCAAACGGAGAGAAGTTAAACTATTTTTCAGACAAAAGAAGAGAAAATTACTGGAAAGACAACTAGAAATAATAGAAGGCAACTATATCGAAAAATAAGTTAGAAATTTTAAATCAAGGAGTAAAAAAGACACCGCTGACGCAAAATAAAGTACAATGTTTTGCAGATATAAAGATAGTATGTTGCTAGGAGACAAGACAGAAAAATTAAGCGATCACAAGAAATAGAACAACAAACCCAAAAACCAACAGCAATTAAGGATGTAGTAAAAGTAATAAGAGACCTAAAACATAATAAAAGTGGCAGAGAAAGAGGTGTGCCAGTAGAAATATTAAAAGTAGGAGGAGATATACTGCAGCCAAAGTTAGCTAGACTTATTATAAACATATATGGAAACGAAAAAATGCCAGAGCAATGGAACATAGCACTATCTGCCCAACAAAAAAGATGAGAAAACTGTCTGTGAAAATTATAGACTATGCACTATTAGAAGTAATGTATGAAGTATTAGCAAAAATTATAAAAAAGTAGGTAGATGTTTCGCAGATGACTTAGTATTTGACACGTTCAAGAATAGAACTAGAACCGAATAGAAGCTAGTAAATATGGCCTGATTATAAATCAAGAAACAACCAACTATATGGAAATGAGAGGGGAAAATGCACAGGAAAATAAATCGATCACTTCACAACTAGAAGAGGAAAAGAAAGAGAAATAGATAAACGGCTGCTGAAATGTAACAAAGCAGTAGGATCAATAAAAGCACTGTTGAAGGCAAAAAAACGTGTCCAGGGCAGCCAAGATTCGACTTTAAGAAACAATAATAAGACCAACAGTGTTATATGCATGTAAAATTTGGACAAGGAATCAGAAAGAAGAAAACAAGTTAGAGATTTGGGAGAGGAAAATCTGGTGTAACAAAAACATTGTGGTAGAACTGAAAGAAAAAAGTTCGTGCTACACAAAGGAGTAAAAGTAAAGGGTGTGGGAAATACCAATACAACTACTGAAATTAAAGAGGAGAATGTAACAATCTTTCTCACCGTCGTATGTAAGGCACGGCACATATTAAACAATACAAAAATTTACATAAGCTGCCATTATATAAGACACTTATAAATAATAACAATAAAACATGCAACCCAAAAAAAAATTAATTAGAACTTGAACAATTGCAAATAGCTGTAATATCCCTTAATATATATTAAGTCAATAAACAATTTTAAACTATACCACAAGGATGAGATATTCTTCTTCTTCTTAGTGTGTCTGTCCGTTCCGAACATTGGCGATCTTCCTGGCTATGATGACTTTGTTGGTTGCTATACGAAATAGCTGTGTTGAGGTCTTTCTATACCATGCTCTCAGGTTAGCAAGGCAGGATATCCTTCTTCGTCCTGGGACCTTTTTCCCTTTAATTTTACCTTGCAAAATGCATTGAAGTAGCTCGTATCTGCCTTGATTTCTCATTATATGTCCCAAGTAGTGCAGCTTACGGCTCTTCACGATGTTGACCAAATCCGTAGTTTGTTCATCCTCCGCAGTACTTCTTCATTGGTGACTTTGTCCATGGTATCTTCAGGATCCTTCTGTATGACTATAGCTCATGATGAGGATGAGATATAAAACTAAAAAATTAAGCTCGATTTTATTAATCTTCATTTAGCTTTCCTTTTAAAGATAAATGTAGCTTTTAACCCATTTATGCACTGCGAGTCGTTAACGACCCGACCCTTTTAAAATAGTCAACCAAATATACTTCCGTGCAAATTGGTTTCGCTATATCAGACGTTAAACAACACGTTAAGACCTTAGACATATATATTAACATATAATATATAACATATAATTTCACAAGTAAGTTAGTACATAACCTTACGTTTTTCTCAAAGACATTTTCAATGTGGCTAAAGTTAATTAATATCGGGTAATATTATTATCAGTTCAAATATCCTCTTTCAAAATCGAATATTTTTTCAAGAAAGTTCAGGAAAACATTGTTTATTATTGTGAATTGTTTATTGCGCACTATTTCGAGTTCCATTTTTGAGTAAAAGACTGTTTTTAAGCACGAATAGAGATCAAAATATACTTTTCAGACAGTTTTGTGTGCGTTGAGTCTGAGCTACAAGTTGTCAAATTGACTCTGGTTTCTGAGATATCCTAACCTAAAAGTGTAAAAACAGCTGTTTTTGAGATTATGTAGCATCGCGACAGGTTTTATAATACAGTCAGTCGTAAGCCATCTGCCTGATCTAACTAAGATTAATTAATATAGATTAAATTTCAATTTGTAGGCATATACGAAAAAATTTGTTTGAACCTGTTTAAAGTAATTATATTTTATGCCATCAGTTGACCGCTGAAGCACATCGGAGAATTTTCCAAGCTTTAGTCAAGTTAACGCTAGAAAGCAAAGTACAACAAATAACGCCGAAACACTGATTAAAAAAAAGAGTGAATGTATTGCAGAGACTAGTAAACAGGATAAAACAAATAACAATATGAATATATACTTTAGCATTGCAAGAAATGAGATGGAAGAACGAAGACATCTGGGAATACGGAAAATACCTAATATGTCACGAAAATTCACGAGATGGACAAGGGGGATGAGTTTCATAATAAGTGAAAGATACAAGCACGCGGTAAAAAGTTTTACTAACATTAACGAAAGGATAGCCATTCAGAAAATGAAAGGAACGTTCTTTGATATAAATCTCATTAACGTGCCATCTCCTACAGAGGGCAAAGAAGCAGAAGAAAAGGAATCTTTTTATGCCAGATAAGACTAAAACCAGCTACCAGTGTGCTTAGAAAAAGGTTTACTGAAGACACCCTAGCCAAGGACTCATGAAACATAACACAACATAAAATTAGGTAGGTTACTTTATAGTACTAATATTGACAATCCAAGAGCAGCGCTACTGCTCCCACATATTAAATGTATTTCTATTCCAGAATTCACCACGGCAGATTTGGTAACCACAATAATGGAAATGCCAACAGGAGTAGGCAAGAGGCAAATTGTTATTGCCCGAGTGACTCCGAAAACCATCCACCTCCAGAGGAAGTACAGACTCATGGGATGGTGCAAGAGAAGAAACAGAGAATTAATTTTTGGCTCTGATGTAAATGTACAGGCAGTATGGGGTAGCACAGGAATCAATAACAGGGGTGAGTACGTCCTGGACTATATATCTGCTAACAACTTAGATATTGCAAGTAGAGGTGATGGCTTCATGGCAACTTCAAAACGCCATAACAAAGACAAATGAATCAAGGTGTCCATTGAAACATAATACAGCCACTACAGATGTTCCATGGTGAAACAAAGAGTTGGCAAAACTTAGAAAAAATGTCAGACTGCTTTTCAATAAGGCAAAATGTATAGCTAAAGGGTCACAGAATTAGCTCCAACGACTCCAAAAAGTTCTCTCGAAAGATCGCACAAATGAAATCAGACTGATCAAAAAGCTGAATGGTAACTATACGGAGAGCCTAACGGAAACTATAAAAGAGCTGTTTAAGACTTATTTTCCGAATAAGGTAGTCAGAACTGTACAAACTGTAGAATTAATTAAAGATCTGGTTATTTGTTCTATGTATTATTTGTTTAATAAAATGTTTATTTCCTTATTTTCTTTTCTAACGTGCATATACTTCCACTTAGCATCTCGAAACAATGTGCTAGAAAGGGGTAGAATGAACAAGCGCAAAAGATCTTGTCGTCAGCACGAGCGACCGGTGTGCTCGGTCTATATTAATATATACGTCTATGGTTAATACTAGGTTATTTGGGCATGTGAACCTTCTTTTTGTTGTATGTAGGTTGGGTTTAGTTGATTCGAAAACGACTCACTGAGCACTTGTGTGCAATTATATGCAAACATAAATATATATATATATATATATATATATATATATATATATATATATATATATATATATATATATATATTTTTGTGATATTTAAAGTCTTGGTGCGCCAAGCAATAATTAGCTAATTAATTTTTTTGATTCATTAAAAATTATTCAAATGATATGATTATTACTCTATCACAATTTTTAATTCTTTTATCTCAGGGTTAAATTCGTGCTTCAATATCTATGCTATTACATGTGAAAGGTAAGGTCCAGAGAATACCGGAATAATAAAAAAAACACATATGATCTAACACTATATATTGAAATAAAAAATAATGAAATAATTCACACTCAAAAGTTTTCAATAAACAAATCTCATATAAGGATTCTCAAAATTTTGTTCTCCGTACGTGAACAATCAAAATTAATGGTACAAACAATATTAATTGAAATGTCAAAATCCCAAACTATTCTAACTCTCCTAATCAAAATATTTATATCCTTTCTAAATTACGTGTACAAGTTGTGTTATCAATAAAAGAAAAAAAAACTGCAGGAACAAAAATATCTCTCTCTGATGATGAGTGGTCCAAATCCTTGTTCCTTGGAGACTGTATTATCTCCTCTCAACCGCTCCCTATGTAATCAGCAATCTTACACAGATTGTTGCAAGTATATCGTCCTTAATGATCTCCTTCAAAAGCACAAATCATTCAAATTATGATAGCCTTTCTCCTCTCGATAAACTGAATCTCTCGTTGGCCCGAGTGAAAAATGACTCTTGGAATATAAGTAGAGAAATATGACTTACAATATTTTGCTGCTTCAGCTTCTGTCAGATACACTAAATCCACAAAAACTCACTAACATTCAACACTACTGCTTGCTACATTTCAGGAACCGCCAGAGAACAATCCCTGTTCCTCTTACAGACTTGGAAACCAACTGATGCTCTCTTCTCTCTCCTCAATCTCGCTAAACTTTTTCCTACATACTTATCCCACCTTTTTCAATCTCCGCCAATCAAAACTCGTCACAATTCCCCCTTTTTTTCATTTCGATAACAAACAAATTTTTACCTAATTATAAATTTCCTAAAACTTATTTACAAATAATATTTTTCTATAATTCTTAAAAACTAACAAAAACCTCTTTCTATAATCCCTTCTATTGTCTTTAATCACTGCATTAATGTATTTCAATTGTCTTTTGGATTTCACTTAAAATTATGCGGGTCATTCAAGTATAACAAAGAAATAATTTATGCAAAGCTTACATTTTGTTTAGTACAGGAAATCCAAGGATTTAATAACTTTCCTTCTCCGAAATGTTTGTTGGATATTATCCTACTTATCTGAATTATTTTAATGTTTTTGAACTTTGAAATATTTTTAAACAAACCAATATTTTTCTCGATTTTACATATCATAACAATATATATATATATATATATATATATATATATATATATATATATATATATATATATATATATATATATACATACATACAGAAATATTAAATATACTGATGGCCAAAAAAAAAATGCAACACTTTGTATAGTTATTTATTTGGATCAAAATTATTTCTTTGTAAGTCTTATCTAAAAGTATATCACATACTATGTGATAGAGTATCCTCTATTTCCGTAGAGATAAAGGTGTACCCCCGCTTAGGGGTTTAAAAGTGCTTTCTCGGAAAAATTGTGAATTTGGGTATGTACACTTTATATTTCAATTGAAAATCTGTCAGACGTTATACCTATAGATGCAAAGAAGAGTTTGAGAAGAAGGAAGCTCAGTAATATAGTTTCATTCATATAATACAGGGGCAAGTTCAAAATTATTAAATTTTTATTTAAAATTAAAGTAAAACTTTTAGTATGTATAATCAATTTTAATACTTTTACTTTTTATACTGTAAGTAACGTTTTTGTTTAAAACAATTATTACGGTTTGTTACAATAAAGGTGATCATACACTAAAATTATAAGTTTTAAAGAAATTGAACAGAAATTGGTGAGATCTTTGAAGAACTATTAAAATTAGATATGCTGGAAAAACAAAACATGAGAATGGAAGACAAAATCGAGACAATTGATAAAGAGATCGCAGAACTAACAGAAGAAAACAGATTAATAAAGAATCAAGAACTTCAAACAATATTGCAAATTCAATGAAATAAGGTAGAGGTATTAGAAAGAGAATAAGAAAAAAGTATCTGATCATCTAAGGGAGATCGAAAATGAAGACGAAACCCAAATCAAAAATAAGAGATCAGAAATTTCAATAAAATTGCAAGTAGAACTAAATACAAATCAAGATATTGCAGAAATTCGAAGACTTAGTATCAAAAATATTATTAAGATACGACCGATCCTCATCGAATTCAAAAATTTGAGTAAAAAGAATGAGGTCCACAAAGAAACGAAGAAATTAAGAGGTACAGACATATTTATAAATGAAGATTATCCAAAAGACATAAAAACTCGAAGAAAGCAACTTCTCAAATATCAAAGAAAAGCAAGAGAGAACGGTCAAAATGCAGGTATTCGTTATAACAAATTGCTTCTAAATGGCGAATTATTCACGTTGAGTCAACTGCAAACTTTATCACAACAAAAGGATGCTATAGTAATAGAAGATTTAAAAAGAATAAAGCTAGAAAATATGGTGATGGATCCCTCTAGGAGGAACAGTTATCAATGGGGAAAGAACAACGAAAATAGTAACAGCGCATTCAAAAAACAAGTAACGAAAACAAGTTGGACGGAGAAACAAGAAGCGACGGCGTCCACATTGAGGGTAAAAATAGTTATAGTTATGTTAAGAGAAATAATGATGATTTTTTTTTTGACTTTTTGATAATTTTAATTTTAATATTAATGTTGACTTTAATTTTAAGGATTAGGGTAAAGATAAAAGTTATAAAGGTAAGCCAGAAAAACAATCAAACTGTAATAATAAATCAATGCATAATTCCTCGTAATTGTAATGTCAGAAAGAATCAGGGCAATAACAAAGCAAAGATTATTGAACATGTCCGTCAACATTAGTTAACCGCTGAAAGCACATCTGAGAATTTTCCAAGCTTTAGTCTAATTAACGCTAGAAAACAAAGTACAACAAATAACGTTGAAACAGAAAGGGGCCAAACTGGGGGCAAAAAGAGTGAATGTACTGCAGAGACTAGTTAACAGGATAAAATAAATAAAAATATGAATAAGAACAACAGGAAGAAAAAAAATGGAAAAATTTTAATTGGAACTTCCATAAATAAATATTTAAAAAATATTTGTCCGTCTAGGTGTTGCATTTTTTGGCCATCGGTATATTTTATCTTTGTACATGAAATGAAGAGATTGTTACACAATAGATTTATATTGAAACTGTACTAATCTATCTAGCTTGTCCAGTTCTCATTTTTTATTTCTTCTGTATACTCGTTACTTTCATTAATAATTGTACCAAGATATCTGTATTTTTTTACTTTGTCTATTGGAACCCCTCTTATGTTTAAAATGTCTTGTTTTTGTGTTTTTTAAATTGAGAAATAGAAATATGCACATTTACCTTTTTAGATCCCTCACTGAAGTGGATGATCTGATATTTAAACTGTTCCGTATCTCCTGCCATGGCCGTAGTTTTTCCCGAAGATGATTCCACCTGTAAAGAAAAAAAATATTATTATTAAAGATCTGTCATATATCTGACAGGAAGTCCCAATTTCTAATGCGAACATTCCTGAGGCCAATCTAAGGGACAGAGTTGGCAAACCCCGGAATCAGAATCAGGCGCGAGCGTCCAATCGTCTATCCACCTAAAACCACTAGATTTTCAAAACTTTCACAGAGAATGTACTATCCAATTGTAAAAATCAGAGATCATAAAAAGCATCAAGCAGAGAAAAGTGGAGTATTTCGGACATGTAATGAGAGGTCCCAAATATAGTTTGCTACAAAATATCATGCAAGGAAAAATAGCAAGCAAACGCAGTCCAGGACGAAGAAGAAACTCATGATTGAAGAACTTGCAAGATTGTTATGGTGTTGATGCAAGCATGCTATTTAGGGTGGCAGTAAATAAAATTAAGATAGCTATGATGGTAACCAACGTTCTGAAAGGACATGGTACATGAAGTAGAAGAATTGTAAAAAGTAATACAGCTAAAATATCGTCGCCATAGAAACAAGTCAAAAGACAGAATAAATATTTCAATGAATCTCTAAATATAGTCCCAACACTACACGACGAAGCAAAAAATATAAATCCCAATGTCAACAAATAAAGACTGAATACCAATCAACCAACAACGCCAGAACTAGAAATGGCTACAGAAAAACTGAAAGCGTACAAACAGTCATAATTTCACAAGATATTAGGAAATATTTTATATATTTCTTAAATTGCGTTATTGTTTTGTTTTTATTATTATTATTATTTGAGTTGCAAATTTGCAAATACTACAAGCATTGCCTTGTTTACCATGCTCTATTTCCATCACAAAAGCTGACCTACTGATCGACTGATATCGTCATAAGCAAGGACGATTGCTTATGACGAAAATTGGCAAAAGCGTGCCAAAGCACAACAATACAGCTAATCACCTCATTCTTGTAAAGGGTCTGGAGATGGGAAAACTTCCCCAAAGAAATGGAAAACGAGACTACAAAAAAGATACCAAAAATGGTAATAAAAGATATTGCGACTGAGAGGAATCACACTTCTGAATACCATAAATAGATTATTAACAATAATTATTATAAACAACTGATTGACAGACAGTGTAGAACTAATGTTTATGAAGGAACAAGTCGGCTTCAGACCAAATCGATCTTACATAATATACCAAATTAATACACTTAGAGAAATTGTAGAAAAGTCGCAGGAATTCAACTCTCCACTGTTCATATGCTTTGTTGACTGCAAGAGAGCCTTCTACAAGTTCACACAGATGGCCATATGGAAAGCACAGTGAACAGCAATACCAGAAAAAATAATGAATCTTATCAAAGGACTTTGCAGTGATACAGAAAGCAAAGTTCTACATAACTGCATAACATCTAATCAATAGCTTTGCTCAACTCTAATAAAGGCATTTACTTGGGATTAATAAACAGACTGGAAGATATAGATTAGGCTGATGATATGTGTCTCTTAGCACTTACAAAACAGGACATACAACTCCAAGTAAAAAGATCACAAAAACAATCAAAGAAGGTTGGTTTGGACATAAGCAATTACAAAACTAACGAAATGCGGTTTGGCAGCAGAACATTTATGGGATCAACAAACAGAAAACCAAAAACCAGAAACCAGAGTGTTGGAATTTGTTTATCTATGCAGCATTTTTGACTGTAATGGTAAAGATGTTTCAAAACCTAGTGCTAATAATGTCGAGTATTTCCAATAAACAAGATATATTATGTTTCTATAATCTTAAACATTCCAGTTAGTCATCACATTTTTATTTTATCTCACATTGAAAGATGTAATAAAAATTTACGACTTCCCGTCTTCACTGCCGATAAGAATTGCTGTGTACAAATGTAAAATGTTTACATTGCACTAATTTGGCTTATAGATAAACCTTGTAAGAACTGAAACAATAAATGTATGATAAAAAAATAATAGGATTTTGATTTTAAATTCAGCAAAATATGTTTATACGAGACGAAAACCTCGAATTCCTTGGGGAAAATATTCCCATGAGATTTTTTGCATAATAACTTTCATAAAATACCGCAGACTAATGTTCAAGAGGTCGCTCATACAAAAAGTACCTACTTCTAATTTATTAAACAGTTTTATATAAATCCATTATTAGGTTGTGATAAGGGCCTCAAACAATTAAAAACAATGTTTTTAAATTAAATAAGCCCAAAGTAAAGTATCAGAAACTGATAAAACAAGGATTGGTAAATTTAAAAATAATTGTGTGTTTTTGAGCCTTCACACTAAAAAAACTTATAAAAGGACAATACTGGAAGAAGGGAAACGAATGGAAAAATCCTGTCTTAAATGAAAACACTAGCTTCTCGACAGTTATTTGATGATAATTTCAATATGCGGACACTTGCTGAGCTAAATTTTTTATTAAACAAATTGTGGAAAAATTCAATTTTTCTTTTTCGTTGGTATATCGAGAGCTATGCATTTTAGAAAAGTTATGTAAAGACAAAAAAGCGTGCTAATAAGTTTCCTTGTAGATAGAATTAATTTCAAAGTGAAAAAATTACCAAATTTACCAAAAACCGTTAAAAAATTATCAAAAGTCAACGTTTTTTCAATAATCTTTTTTAGCTATTTAAATGGCACATAGAACCTTCGAAATTTACCTCTTTTTAAAATAAGAAACACTACATAAAACTTCAGCATAGTCAATAAAGCGGTTTTCACAAAATAATTTTATTTTACAGAGGAGAAAAATACAACTTCCTACGACTTATAATGGAAGGGAAAGTGGAAGGAAGAAGAGGTCCAGGAAAAAGAAAATGCTCCTGGCTGAAAAATGTAAGAGACTGGACAGGCATGGACAAGCATTCGATACTAAGAACAGCTCAAGAAAGAGAGCAATTTGTTGCAGTTTGTATTTAAGTAGCAGAAAAAAATTAAATGGGAACAGCAAAATGGGAATGCAAGAGCGTAACAAGAGAAAAGATCTCAAGGCAACTACAAACCAATACAGAAGTCTGAATGGTAACCTATTAACAACAAGGAAAGCTGTATTTAATAGATGGGTGAAATACTTTAAATATATACTTAATATAGAGGAAGAAGAATAAAACCTGGAAGACGAAAAAGATTAGGTAAGCGGAAGAGAGGAGAGGGAAGAGAAATCACCAACAATTGTTGAAGTTAAAGATGTAGTTAACTAGCTAGAAACAAATCGTAATAATGTCAGAAAATACTAGATAATACACAAAACAGAAATTAATCTCTAAATGCTCTAACTACAAAGAAATTGCGCTTCTAAATGAAGAACGAATAATAGAAAAAGTTAATAGAACGAATAATGGTTTCAGAGGTGGTAAATCGAAAATCGGAAATTTTAGAAAAAGTACTGTAATCAGACATAGATACTCATCACCACATATTTAAATACTACAAGACACCCTTAGACTCTGTAAAGAGTAAAGAAATGTTAAGAGCAATGAAAGAACTAAGAGTACCAGATCAGTTAGTAAATTTAACAAAACTAACCTTTTAAAAAATTTAATGTAGAGTACAAATCCGGAAAAAACTGTCTGAACCTTTTAAAACAAATAACGAGCTACGCCAGGGAGACCCTGTCTTCAAATACTGTTAAATCTAGGGCTGGAAAAAGTAATACTTATGAACTGGTATCAATATATTCACAGATAGCCAAGCAACCATTGAGACTCTCGTAAGCTCTCAGGTGGACTCTAGGCTAGTGAGGGAATATCGACGCGAACTCGATAGACTAGCGGAATCTAACAGCGTTACACCGGTATGGGTTTCAGGTCATCGGAGCATATATGGCTGATGCACTTACCAGAACAGCATCAGCTACAAAATACTTATGTCTAGAGCCGGCCGTGGGAGTGCCAAAAAGCGTCGTCCGCGACCGGAAAACAACCTGGATCCGAAGCCAACACACAGGGAAAATATATCTGGTCAAACACATTTATCCGGCAAGATTTATTGGACGTACATGTGCTACTAGTGCTGAAGTACTGCGGAAAACATGCAGGAATCAGCTCAGAGTCATAACGAGCTTCCTTACTGGACATGCACCAGGTAGGGGCACCTGCATACAATGGGACTGTTTGATGGAGACTTGAGTTGTAGTACCCATCCACTAGACCTGTATAAGCTAGTACAGAGTTTCAGAATTCTGGAATGGATATTTGTACTTTGACCTCAAGGATATGGAGATAGAAACGCCATATATAGAATGTCTTTGCAAAACAAGCTATATGTCAGGAACACTCATTTTAAAAAATGCCCCAAAGAAAGTGGACTTGACAATCACCAAATGGCTAAACAAGAACGAAATTTACTTTATATTTACTGACAAAACGTAACCGTATTGAATCAATTTTCAACCGGAAGTGGCCATAGAATGGTAAGAGCGAAGATAGTCTGGAACCTAAAGAAGAAAAGAATAAATATAGTAACAAGAACTAAAAATGTCACATGCACTGCGATTACTAACACAAGGGCATAATAGGAAGAAATAGAGAGTAACCTACAGAAAGACGTGCCAGATAAAATAAATATTTAGCATTTTAACGAAATGTTGGTGGACGCCCTAAAAAAGGCACAGAAGTGACAGTCAAGCAAACAACGAAAAATAAAAAACAAGAGAGAATACGCAAGAGACCCAACGCAAAAAAGAAGGGTGTGGAAGATAAGAACACAATGAACATTGCAGAGCTTAGGAATTTAAACAAAACCATTTCATAAGCCGCTAGGATAGACATAAGGCACTTTAACACAAAAGAAACAGCTGATACCATAGAACAAACCAGAAGCCTAAAAGTTCTAAAACGAAAGTTGAATACAGGAACGAGGAATTTGTTAAAATATAAACAAGGACGTGCCATATCTGAACAACAAGAAATCCTGAAAATCATCAAAGTTTTCATTTCGCTCTTCTTGACCTATAAAATAAATCTTTTGCGGTTTTGTAAATTGTTTCATAAAAAAATTGACATTATGAAAAAAAATGAGACCTGGTGAGTTAAAATCGGTTCACTGAGTTTAAAGATATGGCTCTTCAAATATAGGGTAAAAAGGGGGCTATTTTTGACCGTTTCGGTGGGCATATCTTAGGCCCAGGAGCACCTACAGTTTTAAAAAATAGCTATAGGCTACTTAGTCTCAAGGTACAATGGTATACAAAAATTTGTATATATAATGGAGAATTATCATATCAGGAATTGAGCTAGACCTAGAAGATGAAGAGAGACTAAGAGAAGACATACAAAAAATGATGGAAAAAGAGCTTAAACTGAAAATAGAAATTGACAGTGCGTTTAAGATAGGATACAAGAAATGTATAATAGAAACAAAGAGCTGGGAAGACAAACAGAAAATACTGCAAAAAAAAAGGTAAACTCAGATACCCAAGAGACGGGTAGAGAAATATATATTATTAAAGCATTAACGTCCACGGAAGCAAAGATACAAAAAGAAATCAAGAATAAAGCAAAACAAGAAAGAAAAAAATGAACAAAAGTAAAAATTAGATCCCAGAAATTAGAAATAGACGATAAGGTGCTGAAATGTAATGCAAAAGAAAATGAACTCACAGAAATTTAAAATGTTACAAAAAACTAGAACAAGAAGAGTAGATGGATGAAAAGGAAATATACAATGCAAGCGAAGAGGAAAATAAGTGGATATATTCAGAATAATAATAAAAATACAAAAAAAAAGGAAAGAGAATGATTAAACAATTGGAACATCGAACGTGAGGACGCTGCTGGAAACAGGAAAATGGAAGAACTAACTACACAGTTGAAACAATACAAGATAAATATTGCAGGAATTCAGGAAACCAGATTAGGAGGACAAAAAATCGAAAAGATAACTTATACAGTATGGTATGCGTGCGAAGAAAAACGGATATGGAGGAACGGCTTTTATGGTGATAAGAGAAATGAGATGTAAAGTTATTGAATTTAAACTCATAAGTGAAAGAATAAATGTGTATACAACCACAAAAAACAAAACATGACAAAACAGAAGTTCTATGAAATACTAGAAGAAAACGTCGAGAAAATCTCTGGATTCCTACAGGAGATTTCAACGCCCAAATAGGCAAAGAAAATTGCTTCAGAGTGGTTGCAGGTGGAAACTCAATACATAACACAATAAACAATAATGGAGAAAGACTATGTAATTTATCAGAGGCATTAAGAATGGACATAAGTAGCACGAGATATAAACACAAAGACACACACAAAATAACATGGATAAGACCAGCAAGGAGGGAGGAAAATCAAATAGACTAAAAGACGATATAATTGGTTTGACGTTGAGAGCAAATTAGCAGAAGAAGAAAAGAATAAAACAAGATTGAAATGCTTAAGCACAAGCAAAGAAGAAGATTAAGAAAAATACAAAGATCAAAGGCAAAAGACAGAGAAATTATTTAAATCGGGAAAAAAATGAAAAAGTAGAAGAAATTATAAACGAGATAGAAACAGTACCAATACTTAAAACTAGGTAACCGAAAACGGAAAACTAATATAGCTATATAAGCAGAAAAATGGCGGAAGTATTTCGAAGAAATATATCAAGAAACGGATAGAGAAGAAAGAGAAACAATAACGAACACGGAAGAAGAAATAGAAAAATTGACCTATACAGAAGTGAAAGAGAAAATATGTAAACTTGAAAACGGGAAAACATCGGGAGAAGAAGGAATATGTGCAGAACTTATAAAATATGGTGGGGAGGCACTATGCAAACAGATTTATGAACTTATACAGAATATATGGAACAAAGAAAAAATATGACCGAGGAATGGAAGATGGGAAATTATAGTGACAATCCCAAAACAAGGAGACCATAGAATACGCAAAAACTACCGAGCAATTAATTTACAAAATGTAACATAAAGTAATGACTGGTATAATTACAGACAGACTAACAATAATACAGAACAAAGTATAGGAAATTACCAGTACGGTATTAAAAAAGGAAGAAGCTATACATACGCTAAAACAAGTGATAGAGAAAACATACGAGTATGACGAAGAAACACATATACTTTTCCTAGACTTTAAACACGCGTTGGATAAACTGAACAGAAGAAAAATGATCCAAGACTTACAAGAGAGTAATATACCAAATAAAATTATAAGAATGATGGAAATGACAATGCGAGATCACAGAAATAATAAAAACAAAAAATGGAGCAAGACAAGGAGACTCTCTAATGAAAAAATAAATAAAAAAGCTGTCAAGCCTAGGAACTATAAACAAGAATGCAGTACAAATAATAGCATATGCCGACGATAAAACCCTAGTAAACAGATAAAAGGGCTTTAAAGAAAGCCTCTCAAGAAATAGAAAACGAAGCAAACTGGGAGGACTGGAAATAAATGAAAATAAAACAAAATACATGAACGTGAGAAAGGAAAAGAAGACACAAATGACAGAACTGATAGTAGATGTACACAGTTTCGAAGAAGTTAAAGAATTCAAGCGGGAAGTACAGCGTTTTATAGAAATAAAAAAATGTTTAGAGATAAGAAGATAAGCCGAAACACAAAAATGAAAATCTATAAAACGACCATAAGACCAATAGTAGTATATGCTGCAGAAACATTCACATTAACAGCAAGAGAAGAAGAGCAATTGAAAGTTTTTGAGAGGAAAATTATCAGAAAAATACTGAGACCAAAGAGGGAAATCGAAGAGGTTGCAAGACAATGGATGAATCAAATACAAGAATGGATGAGTCAAGGAAACATAGTTAGAGCAATAAAACCACAAAGAATTGGAGACAATAAGTGGAAGAAGACTTAAGGAGTATGAAAATAGAAATATAAAAACGACAATCAAAGAGAGAGAAGAATAGAGAAAAGTAGTGGAAACGGCGAAGTCACGCCAGAAACTGTAAAAGCAAACCCATGATATATTCACGAAAATCAAATTCTTTACCCAATTCTTCCAATTAAATCTTCCACCTTAATCCTACTTCACAGGAATTAAAATTAAAATTTCGAAATTGTTATCAAAAAATCACAAAGAAAAATAAAATTATAAATAATTGATAAAACCTGTAAAATACTGTTTTTTTTATATTTACTTATATAGTTATTTTAGAAACACCGTGTATATAGTTATTAAACTATTCAGTTGTATTGGATTTTAGAGAACAGCTTATCAGGCATTCTACTTGCAATCCAATTTGTTTACAACACTTAGATTTGTTTACATTCCCAGAGTATATTGTATTTTAATTAGGTTAAATCAGATGTTAAATTATATTCGTCTCTTGCTTTTTTTTAATTCACTTTTATTTTATTTTTCTCATATCTCGTATAGGTAGGTAGAGGACCTTTAACGTTTGAACTTTTTTTTAAGATATTTTTGTGCATTGAGAAAATATTCCAATAAAATTATTTTTATTACTTTATATTGTATTGGTATACAAAGAAAAATTAATAGAAAATAGAACCATAAAATTAAAGTATTAGATCCAGGCTATAGTTATATACATATAGACATAAGATTTTAATTGCAGTACGAAAAAGTACCAAAACAAATAGAAGTGTTTTGACCTGGATATAATTCGTTATAGAAGGACTTATACTGCGATTATAGTAAAGAAAAATAGCAAAAGAAAATTAATAAATTTCGGATACTGTTTTCTTGTGGCATTTCTAAGTTTAATACTATTTTTATATGAGATTGAGCCACAATAGGTTGTAATGACCATTACATTTTACCTAAAAATTTGAGGTTACGATTTCCGCACCGGAAATCATTCTGAAACTCTTTTCAGAACGATTTCCGGAGTAAAAATCGAAACGTCAAATATTTAGTTAAAATGTAATTGCCATTTCATTAAACTGTAGCTCAATCTCATATAAATATAGTCTTTAAAGAAAATTATGCTAAATCCACGTGCAGGATACAATTCTAAATTTATCTTAAAGATGCAGTAGCAGTAAACAAACCAACACACGTTATTAACATTATGAATATTACGAGGAGCACTCCCAAATCACGATTTACAATGTATAAACGTACATAATATCCACCTCATAAACTATATAAATAGACATCGTATACGAAACTCAGCATACCATATCATTTAGTAGTCCTTGTACGCGGAAGAATTGCTATAACTTAATTGGACCACTGTTGTTCTAGTGATAATATTTTAGCCAGGGCGTGCGTCAGGGAATTACAGTGCTTGAATTTATTAATTTATATTTATAATAAATGTTATCATTTATATTTTATGATCAGAAGAATAACAAAGATAAAATTAAATTAATAAATGTTAGAATGATGTTTTCCAACAACATAATATGCGAATTCGTTATTGTAATGCATTGAATTAATAAAATTAAATTAAATATGTAAAAATTGTTTTAAAATTAAATGTAATATCTAATGGCGGTTTCCCACCAAACGGACAAAATAAAAACAAAACAAAACACAAACTCGTATCCAATAAAACCAAATAGCAACTTTTCACAAACTTTACTAAAGACTGGCGTGTTTTGAAACAGTTCGTTTTGTTTTTCGAGTCCCGAGTTTTTGAAACTCGAGTCTGTTTAGTGGAAACGGTCAGTTGTGTTTATTAATGGACTACCTCACCTCTGACGTTACAATGGGCGGGGCTTCGAAAACCTTTCTAAACATTTCTACACTAAATACAAGATAGAGCTGCGGTAAGTATAAATAAACCGTCAACAGTATGATTGTTACGAGGGGCACTCCCACATCATGATTTTAACGATGTATAAACCTATATTTTCCTGTATTATGAAATACATATGAAAATATGAAGTAGACATCGTAGCATAAGTCGTTCACAGGAATAACAGAACTGAAAATAACTGAATAAACATGTTAGAATGAGGTTTTCCAGCAACATAATAACGTGAATCCGTTATTGTAATGCACGGAATTAAAATATAATTACATTAAATGTGTAAAAATGTTTTTAACGTAATATTTAAGGTTGAAACGGAGTTGCCACTCGTGAACTGAGCTCTTAATGGCACTCCATTCGTTGGTTTAAGTAAAAAGGAAATTTCAAAGCAAAAACCTATGGAAAGGTCAGAAAAATCTTGTCAAAAATAAAAACATTCAACATATCTGAGTAATAAATAAAACAAAAAACTCAAAGTGTAACTTAGGTAATATTTTACTCAGAATCTACCTCGAGTGCCTGTGAACACCTTCTTTTTTCTTTACCCATTTCATCTACAATATGCTAACAATAGTGAATTTTTTTTATGTTTATTCACAATAGTCAAAAGCTCGACTTTTAGAACTGAATTGTCAAAACTTTTGATCGCAGCCACTTTTGAATATCCGCTTTATTCAACTCGGTTGTCGATATTTATTAAACGGGGAGTATATAACGAATATATTAAGATAGAAAAAAACATGGCGACTACCAAAATGGCACTACACAGGGTCTTGATTATATAGAACGTATAGTTATGTACGAGATATCATAAGGCACTATGAATGAAAATAAATTTACTATAGACAAATTTTGATTTATTGACTTAAGGAAGGCCTCTGGCTAAGTTCAAAATAAACAACTGATCGAAACCTAACTTGCGACATAGCAAATGAAAAGGGACGATATAACGAATCTATTAAGATATGTAATTGATTTTCTATCTTAATATATTCGTTATATCCTTCCCTTTCATTTTCTATATCGCGTTATAGGATTTGATCAGTTGTTTATTTTGTACTCAGCCAGAAGCCTTCTTAGTCAATAAATCAAAATTTGGCATACGGTTTTGCTTTCGTATTAAATTATTAAATGTATACAGCATGTTCAGCAGAAAGTCGAACAAAAGATGTGGGATCTTGACAATATCATTGAGACTCAAGTTGAACCACTGATAATTAACGTAGTTAATGAGAGCAGCACGTCAGACTCTGATTATGAATAAAATATTAATTTACACTGTGAGTTTTTTGTTTTATTTATTAGTCAAATATGTAGAATGTTTTTATTTTTGACGAATGATTTTCTCGGACATTTGCATATTTTTTTGTTTGAAACTTCGTTTTCCTTAAAAAACGAATGGGGTGCGATTAGGAACTCAGTTCATGACTGGCAGCCCCGTTTAAACCGGAAGCTCTTAGATATTAATACTCATAATTTCAACGCAATTTAAGAAGTTTTTACTTCTGGCGGCACTTCTCCAAGTGCACCTTATTTTTTTTTTTAATACAAAATTTTCGTTTATGAAAACATTTTAAGTTAAGGTATATCTGTATTCAAATTTACGAAATTTATATAAAATGAGATTTCAATTTCTGGTAACATTTGTGATCAGGATCACGTGAGTTTTATTGTTTTTCAAATAAAAACTGAAAACATAATAATAAGTTACTTCTTTTGAGGCGAACTAACACACAATTTACTTTAAAAAATAAGTGTATTTGATGTTTCGATTTCGATCGTTTAAGTGTCAAAACAACGTTGCAATTACTGCTTTATTATTTTTGTCAAACCATAAGTTTCTTTTTATTTTACAGTAGTGAAGCTAATTTTGAATTTCCTTGAAAATAATACTAACATTGTATATTTTATCTTCGTTGTTCATAGTAAACAAATCTTTAATTGTACATACTGTTTTATTAATTTGATAGGAAATATGAAAGCAAAACCGCACGCCTATGGAGTCTTACGTAGCATAGCCTGGTTTTGTTTACTTTTACTGCACGTCGAATTTGAATGAGGTGTAGGTGATTTACTGTTCAAAATATGCTAACAATTTCACTTACCTTTGGTCTTAATCCTTTATGTGTTCTTTTATGTACCGCAAACTTCCACTTAGGAAAGAGCAGCTTAAAACTTCTGGTTTTATCTAGAACTGCACCATTTCCTGTCATGGCGATAGCGTCGTTTACTGAATGCCGGTCAATCTGTAAAGAAAAAGTATTAAATAAATCGTCTTATGGTTTATTTTCTAGTAGAAAACTCTTAGCAATTGTTACCTTATTTAATATATTCTCCTCGTGATACTCTTGCCTCAATTTAAGCTAAAATACACCACCATAACTCAATTTGTGTCTGCATTCCTGTTGACGCCTCCATTGCAGCCATCAAAAAGAGCGCCAGGCCTGTGAGCAGGACATGAGACATGAGCAACAATATTTTTTTCCAACTGTTCGGCTGTGGTCGTATGACCTTCGTATGGCGTGGATTGGTCACATGAACGTTTTAATTTTTTTTATTGGCTTCGTGAACGTAGTGACGTGAGAGGAAGCCAGTTTTGGCTTAATGG
This sequence comes from Diabrotica undecimpunctata, assembly GCF_040954645.1. Lineage (NCBI taxonomy): Eukaryota > Metazoa > Arthropoda > Insecta > Coleoptera > Chrysomelidae > Diabrotica > Diabrotica undecimpunctata. The sequence goes on from NC_092813.1 coordinate 7,543,871, forward strand.
AAGATTGTAGATTGTCACTCCACCTCTTGAGCGATCGGCCGATACTTCTTCTATCGTTCTATCACTTGGTAATTTGTCCCGTGCTATTTTAGCGAAACTTCTGTCATTCTACTGTTATGACTGTCTCATTCTTTTTTCTATTTAGTGTCCACTCGTTTATATCCTGTACAATATTTTGTTATGCTCTGTTCACTGCTTATTCGGTCTCTCACCATGCTTCCTGTGATTACGTAAATCACAAGTGTTTAAATATTATTATAACTTATAACACAACACTTTAACTCGCTGTTATATTCTCGACTGAAGCACATCGTACATCGAAAAAAAGTTATATGATCAAAATCATCGGTGCATATTTATATCGTGAATGTTGTTTATTCTTCTAGGCGTTTGTTTATTTACAATATAATTTTTATTCATATCTTGATTGTTTTATAGGATAAATGCCATATACGTAAAATATCTATCAGTCAAAGTTATTCAATCATACGAGATCAAACTGCAAGATCGTGATGTTCACAACGTAGTTAATCAAATTGATATTTTTACATAAATTTAGGAATAGGAGAATACAGTAGACTCGCGATTATCCGATGTAATTGGGACCGTGACTACCTCGGATACCTAAAAAACTCGGTTAAAACTGAGATTGGTTATACTGATAGAAAAATGTGTACCTACCTATGTAAATATTGATTAATGTGTTTATTTTAATAACTAAAAACTAATATAAAAGTAGTATAAAAGATAAAAAAAATTACGTTATAAATGTTACTGTTTAAAAAAGTCTTTGATTGATTTTTGTTTCAACTTCATTCCTCTTTTTGAGGCGGTGATGTTGCGCCAACGTTGAAAATGGAGGATGTGTAATGGTGTCGATTCTTCTTGTTGCTCGATGTAGGTATGCGAGAGCTACTTCAAGGGACTTCAATCCATCGGAATGAGAAATATTTTGTGCTATCTCATCTGTATCTTCTTCTTCTTCATGGGTGACGTTTAGAACTAGATTGGCAATTGCATCATCTGTCAGTTCCATTTCTTCATCTAAGATTCATCCAATCGATGATGTCTTGGTTTCCGATTGTTTGTTCTACGGGTAATAGATTGGCTAGGTTGGCTATAGAATCAACTTCACAGTCATCAGTGTCATTTTGAACGTCTTGTATTTAGTTGTCTATCCCACGATTTCTGAATAGTGGACACTTTTACGTCGTCCCAAGCAGATGCAATCCAATAGCAAACATCTTTAACCGTGATCTTCTTCAATACCTCAATTATAGTCAACCTTTCATCCAGCTTAGTTAGCAGTACCTGAAGAAGTTTCCGCCGATGATTCCTCTTCATTGCTTCTATAACGCCTTGGTCTAGGCGTTGGATGAGAGGCCTCACATTGGGTGGAAGGAACACAGCTAGTATGTCACCACTAATCAATTCACTCGCATCTGGGTGGGATCGTGCGTTGTCCAACAACAACAACACTTTCCGGGGCAGATTTTTGTTTATTATGTAGGCATCTATGACTGGCACGAAGTCATTCAAAACCAGTCCCTAAAAGTGTTACAGTCCATTAATGCATTGCGTTGGTTGATATAGATTGTAGGTAAGCAATTTATTTGGACATTTTTGAATGCTCCTGGCTTTCTGGATTTTCCAATTAAAAGAGGTTTTAATTTTAATGAACCAGAAGCATTGTTGCAAATCATGATTGTGACCCTCTCTTTGCTTTTTTGTAATCTGGTGCTGGTAAAAATTAAGGAACATTTTTATCAGCTAGTGTTTTCGATGGAAGCATTTTAAAGTTAAGACCCGGCTCATCACAGTTAAATATTTGGCCTGAAGTTAGTCGGATGCCATATTTCTTCGGATGCCAGATGATATTAGAATATTTAATTGTCGGATGCCATATTTCTTCTTCCATAAGTAAATCCATCCTTCTTCTTCTTTAAGTGCCATCTTAGCGTGTATTCTCTTATGGATGATTTTTAGCAGAGTTTTTACATTGACATGATGTGACATTAGACTGATCGTTCGATAATCACTACATTCTTTGGTAGACAAATAAATGTTGATGTCATCATTTCACGTGGAATAGTTCCTGTGGAATAGATTGTGTTCAGTAGTTGGACTAAAAGATCTATGTTTTTTTTCATTGACCAGTTTTAGCAATTCACTTTGTATTTCATCTGAACCAGCAGCTTTATTATTTTTCATGGACTTTACTGCATGCATCCATCCTTCACTAGCACAAAAGTAGTCTCCTTCATACATAAACTTCTTCTGGAATTCAGTAGCTTTTGCTTGGAGTATCCGACCACTTATCGGGCTGCCCAATCCTCTCATTGGTAAAAACCACAAGAACAACGCCTCAAAAGTTTGTTTATGGTCCCCTTTCTTCATAGTCTTCCGGGCCAATCCACTACCACCACTTACACTTCGGTTGACCCACTGTTCTATTTCATTCTGCTTACGCTTCCAATCTCCAACAGTTGCTTCTCCGACACTTAAATCTGAATGATTTGATTCACCCTTGATCCAACCTCTTAATTGCATTTACTTTTGTTTCCAAAGATGCAACTGCTCTCTATTCTGGCCCTTCTATTCTAAAATCAGAAGTGGAGAATGCTATAAAGGGTCTTAAAAATAACAAAAGACTAGGCAACGATAACGTATACGGGAAAGTATTGAAAGTGCTGTGCGAAACAAACAGTCAATTTCTAGACTCACTCGTCAGACTCTTTAACAATATTTATAACAGCGGGGAGTTTCCTGAAAACTGGCTAGAGTCAGCTTTTGTTGCCATACCGAAAAAATCAAAAGCAAGTCTTGTGATCAACATCGGATGATAAGTCTAATTAACCACATTTTGAAGGCATACACCAAGGTTATTTACAACAGAATAAACAAAAAATGCGAGGATAACATTGGAGATTCGCAGTTTGGGTTTCGGAATTCTCTTGGGACAAGAGACGCACTTTTTAGTCTACAGGTACTCATCCAGCGCTGCAGAGATATGAACAAAGACGTATACATATGCTTTATAGACTACGCAAAAGCATTCGATAACGTAAAGCACGAAAAGATAATTGAAGTTCTCCATAAGATCGGAGTCGACTACAGAGACATTCGAACAATAGCGAGTCTCTATTGGGGTCAAACAGCTAAAGTGAAAGTAGGATCTACATTGACCAATAAAATTGAGATCAAGAAAGGGGTACGACAGGACTGTATCTTGTCTCCTACTCTCTTTAATATATACTCAGAAGAAGTATTTAAGACAGCGCTGGAGGAAAGCACAGAAGGCAAAAAGATAAATGGAGAAATAATTAATAACATAAGGTATGCTGATGACACTGTGATTCTAGCAAGTAGCATGGAGGAACTGAGTTGCCTAATGAGTAAGATACAAAAAACAAGTGCATAATACGGACTCAGACTAAATATCACAAAAACCAAATGGATGTTAGTAAGCAAAACCCAACAACCACCACAGCAACTGATATTAGACAATGAAAGAATTGAACACGTGGATTCGTACATCTACTTGGGAACAACAGTTAACTCAAATTGGGATCAAGCGAAGGAAATACGTATAAGAGTAGAAAAGGCAAGAGCATCGTTCACTAGTATGAAGCAAATTTTCACCTCTAAAAGCCTCATCCTACCTCTCAAAATTCGACTTCTGAAATGTTATGTATTCCCGGTTTTGTTATATGGAATGGAGGCGTGGACAATGACCGCAACATTGATGAAAAAAATAGAGGCCTTCGAAATGTGGGCTTACCGACGTATATTACGTATATCCTGGACTGAACACGTGACCAACGAAGAGGTACTACGCCGAATAGGTAAAGAGAGAGAGGTAGGAATAAGTATAAAGAAAAGAAAGTTGGAATACTTGGGTCACGTTATGAGACATAATAAATATAGAGTACTACAGCTGATCGTTCAAGGGAAAATAGACAGCAGAAGGGGTCCAGGGAGGAGAAGACACTCGTGGCTCCAAAACTTGCGGCAATGGTTCGGATTGTCATCTCCTGAACTATTCAGATCTGCCGTAAATAAAGTCAGAATAGCCATGTTGATTGCCAACGTTCGGAACGGACAAGGCACATGAAGAAGAAGAAGAAGAACTGCTCTCTTCCGCTTTCCACTCATATTGCACAGAAAGATGCTCTCTTACGCTCACAAAAATCAACTTATGCATATTATCAACAAGCAAAATTAATTATGAAACCGAAACTAATAAACTCGAATAAATACACAAAACTGTACATAAAAGTAAAAATTTTACTGTAAAGTAACTTCATTTGACGATCTGAACGACAGCAAACAAATCGGTAGTTCAATTTGCACTGATTAATATAGAAGGGAACAGGAAGTTGTAGACAAAACACAAAACAGTAATTTCTGGAAATAAGGCGGTGACCAATTTCTGAGAATACCAACTCGACATCAGCTTGACCTAAAGCATAACTTACACACAATTCTCTTCTTATCAATAATCCACAACTTTCAATGGATTGCCCATATAACAGCTGCCGATATAACTTTTGATCATCTACCCTTTTTTTATTTCTCGATTTTGTGATTCAACAAGTACGACTATAAAAGTAAAACCGAGGCAAAATTTTTCTCGGATAACCTAGACTCGGATAATCGCGAGTCTACGGTACATTGCTAATAGGTTCCCCGTCAAAAAGTTGCCGCAAATAGTTTTATTCAATTAATGGTCATTCATTTGTTAACGAAAATTTCGTTCATTTTTTTCGCATAAATACAATATGCTGCTCATGGCATACATACATGCCTACATATAGGTTTTTTATATCAAATTTAAGCTAATTTTTTTAAATACGATGATATTAGGGTTGCTAGCTGTTAAAAACGTGAGGTATCAAAGATAAAGTAAAAAAGAGCTAGCGCGCAACGCCACTTGTTTGACAGTTGTGTGTTTTTAAAGCATGCATCGATAATAGTGTTAATAGTTTAAATATTATCACTTCTCAAACGAGTGTCTTTAAGTACTAGCTTTATTTTACTTAATCTATTCTTAAATCACCTATACTATACAGGGAAAATAGACGGAACATATGGTGGAGTAGGATTTCTTGTCAAAAAGTATCTCACACCATACATTTCTACATATAAAAGCGTTTCTGATAGACTAGCGTATATTATAATAGACCTAGATAATAAAACAAACATCAAGATTATACAACTGTATGCTTCCACAACAACACATCAGGAATAGGTAGTTAAAAGGTTCTACGAATATGTGATAACAGCATTAGAAGAAAATGATACAAAGTATACCATCATTATGGGAGATTTCAACGCAAAATTAGGTAAATAAGAAGAAAATACTGAAACTAAAATAGCTATGCATGGTTATGGCACACGAAATGAAAGAGGAAGAAAAATTATATAACTTCTTAGAACAACAAAATTTATACGCTATCAAAACACACTTCAAGAAACCAGCAAACCGAAAATGGACGTGGATATCTCCCGATAAAAAGACGAAAAACGAGATCGATTACTTCTTGTGTGGGAACAAAGACATTTTTGAAGATATAACTACTCTCAATCTATTCACAACTTTCAGCGATCAAGCCTTTTAAAAGCAAGGATTCTTGTTAAACAGACTGTAACATTTTTTTAATAATTAAAATATTAAATAATTTTTAATCCTTTTACCCCTGTTGCTGAAACTCTGATGGCCGTATTTGCAAATAATATATACGCGGTTGGTCATGTTTACCATTAGGAAATTCCATTGGAAGCTACCGACTATCTCAAAACACGGAAGGTCCGACTTATTATTCTTGTTAATCCACAGTTAATTCTTTCCGGTCAGGCGGGTTCTTTTTTGATAAATTTGATAAACATCGTCAAAGGCACGTTATAGTAATTTTCTGAGAGAACTTAATCTAAAAGTATTTAAGTACCTTTCATAACGTTTCTAGCTTGAAGAGTACCCTTATTTTCGATATCGTTAGAACTTGTTACATTCTTAGAAATACATACCGGCTGACCTGTCATTTTTAAGTGGGGGATATGCCACCTATTTTTTGGCAAGCTTGTGAAATTTTGAGAGAAAGAACGGCACTTGTGGCAGGGCGATCTTTAAGTAAAGACGCTTGCCTTAATTACCGTCTCTGTGTTATCTTACCGTCCCTGTGAATTTTTTCTTTAAGTGTGTATACACTTAAATGTTTCAGTTTTTAAGCTTATATCATATTAGATTAAAGATTGGTATAAATTACCTTTAATTTAATTAACTACAGTGTTTAATACAAGTAAAGTATTTAGCTTCAGTGAAGAGTGCAGCAGTCATCAAGACTTATCGTAAGTTATCATAATCATTTTATCTTCAACTATCTGGGCGAATCTCCGTCGACTATTTCTTCTCCTGTAGTTAGGGTTAACTACTTAGTTAACATTCAATCAAGGAACATTTAATATTTTCCTACGAAGTTTTAATCAGCTATTAAGAACTTCTAAATTACGAACATTTAATTTTAATTCTCAGTTAATTATTAAACAACAGGGCGATACAGATAATTATCTTAAACCAAATGCGGGTTGGCTTAGTTTTTATAATACAGAATTCTTGAAACCTTCTTGTATTCTTTAGAATTTAAATTTATTCATTTTGTTATTTGCTATACTTTTTATACATTTTTAACCCATTATCTCGAGATAAGCCCATAAACAGCAAAGAGAGATTTATATCAGCTTTAATTGAATACTATTAAATACTATCAGGCTCTCTTGGCTGAGAATTTAAACTGTGTATGATTTTATTATATTATTGTTTTTGTAAAGGTATTTCCTAATTATAATACTGTTTATTGTTATATCTATACCACCATTTAATAATTGATGGTGCATTTTTATTACATCCAGCTGCCTGTATCATAGTGGTGTTGAATATATTGTTTTGTTTTATCAAGGAATTTTATTTCTCGACTCCTAATAAGTTTCCTGATATAACAATACCTCTGAATGTTTGTTTATTATATTACATAATTATTATACCATCGACCAGAAGAAAGATCAGGCTGATTAAGTTTTGTAGGTAAGTAGATGGACGGAGTTCACCTAATATATTTATTATTTGTTTATATAGTGTGTTGACCGAATTTATTTAATAATTAACTGTTGATATCTTTCCTTGGATTTGGTCTCAGAACCTAAGTACCTTTCCTTACCTCTTTTCTTTTCTAAGATTTATTAAGTTAAGTGGCGCCCTGTTTCTATCTTAACTTATTTTTGGTAATTTTACCCGTCTATCTTTTTGTTTATTTTGTATATCTTTTCTAATATCTATTATCCTGTTCTACCTTCACTTATTTCGTCCGTTGGACCCATTCCGGTTCCAAAAGCTAGTTTCGAACCCACGACTCGCTCTCCACCAACCATCTGGCTGCCGTCCGCAGTGTCTCCATTGGTGACCTTTCTAGCACCATCCCAAATAGGTTTCCGAGGTTACAAGACGAAAACAGTAGAAACAAGCCACATAATTATTGTAAACAGATGGATCAAACTAAAATGCAACGGAACCTCTTGAAAGCAGGACTGGCTGTTGCAAAGAAAACGAAAAATAAAGAAGACAGAATAAGTGATGGAACAAAATGGTTGATGGAAAAGAGACGCACATTTCTAAGCGAAGGAAAGCGAAACACCGATGGTTTCATGGAATAGAATAAACAAATAAAGAAGGGAGTAAAGGAAAATTTAAGGACCTACAATGAAAACAAGGTAGAAAAATAATAGAAAAGAACCGAAGCCTGAAGTGTTTAAGATAAAACTTAGGAAAGCCTATAATAATCTTATTGAAGAATAAAGATACAAAAGAAATAAGAAAACATAACAAAATCTTAAAAGTTACTCAAACATTTTATTGTGATTTATATTCCTCAAACAAGAACCCAAATAACATTGCAAAGAAAGATCTTAAGAGAAAAATAACGAATGTCAACTCAGAAATACTCCCTAACATAGAATCCTTCGAAATAAAACAAGCTATGGCACAACTAAAGAACAATAGGGCTCACGGCCCAGATGGAATACTTGTAGAAATGTTAATGGAGGGGAGTGAAATTATTCTCTAAGAATTGAAAAATTTTTTCAACGAATGTTTTCACAGAGGAGAAGTCCCAGTTGATTGAAATGAAAGTTTGACAATACTTCTCTTCAAAAAAGGAGACAGGGGAGATCTGAAGAACTATAGGTCAATCTCCCTGCTGTCCCAAATGTGCAAACTGTTTATGAGAGTAATAACTAACGGGTTAACGTCGAAGCTCGATAGTTATCAACCAGTAGAGCAGGCAGGATTCCGAAAGGGTTACAGTACAGCGGATCATCTTCTTACAGTCAAAACGCTAATAAAGAAAGCAAATGAACATCACTTGAACTTATACATTGGCTTCGTTGATTATGAAAAGGCATTCGAGTCCATAGAACTGCAACTTCCCGGTACAGAATGCTCATACATAATATTTACAAGAAAGCTACAATGAAAATACAAATAGATGCGAAAACCAAAGCTATATCAATCAACAAAGGAGTTCGCCAGCGAGATGTTATCTCACCAAAGCTATTCACACTTGGACTAAAAGACATGTTCAAAGACATTAACTGGGCAGATAACGCAATAAATGCTAATGGAAGAAAACCGAACTGGGACAATTCAAACAACAATTAGCTAATCGCGAAAGGAAGAAATGTTTTCGGTGCGAAAGAGAACATTCTCCTGAAACTTTTGAACACATTAAATCAGCCTGTACTTATTGCAGGAAAGTTGGACACATCAAAATAGCTTCTTCTGCTAAAAAGAAGAACCAATATCACAAACGCAAAGTACATCAGACTAGGGACTCTGGGAACACTCAGAGTGTTTTTTATCAAAGAAGTGACTATGAATTTTCGTTAAATAATGTGACGTCTAATGTCATTACCGGTACATATTTAGTATATGTGCTACTCAATGACCAAAAGTGAAAATGGAGGTTGACTCGAGCGCGAGTTATTCAGTAATAAGCAAATGAACCTACCATAAAATCTTTAGTGAAAATCGACCTAAAATAGATAAATCCAGTGTTATTTTACGGGACTATCAAAACACAGTGATACCCACATTGGTTAAGTGTCAAGTGGACGTAAAGAAAGGTCAAAGATCAGCGACACTTCCTCTCATAGTCACGGAAGGAAATCGCGCCAGTTTACTCGACAGAAACTTTTTTGATAGTTTAGGTTTAACCATAGCTGGGGTAAGTCAAATTTTATCAATTATTAATTAAATTATTCAGAAGAATACCCAGATGTATTTAATACAGATTTGGGATCTTACCGGGGTCCCTCAGTAAGTTTTTCGTTGGACAAAAATGTAAAGCCGTTTATGTGTAAAACTCGTAAAGTTCCATTTGCGCTAAAAGACAAAATCGAAGTTGAACTGGACAGGCTTATTGCAAAAGGGGTTTTAGAGCCGATTACGCACGCAAAATGGTGCACCCCAATTGTGACTGCAAAGAAAACGGGGAGGTTGGGATTTGTGGTGACTAAAAATCCACGTTGAATTTAGCGTTAAATCCCGAACCTTATTCAGTGCCATCGGTACAGGGTATCTTATCCACACTTGCGGGCGGTAAAGTTTTTGCAAAACTGGACATGGCGTAAGGTTATCTACAGTTAAGTGTCAACTGCGAAACTACTGAAGCACAAACAATAATTACGCATAAAGAGGCTTTTAAATGCAATCGTTTGCAGTTCGGTATATCAGTGGCTCCACAAATTTTTCAAAAATTCATAGACACTAGGTTAACGGGTATTCCTGGTGTACTAACTTATTACGATGACATTTTATTAGTCGGTAGCTCAGAAATAGACTTGGATTCAAAAGTGCGCGTGGTATTATCGCGTTTCCAGGAAGACGGACTGCATTTGCGCAAAGAAAAGTGCGTTTTTCGAACAAAATCTATAGGAGTTTCTTGGTTTTCAAATTAGTGAAGACGGTTCACGCCCCACTCTAGACAAAATCGCGGCCATAACTACTTACCAACATAACATACTACAATTAGGGCCGCATAACTAGCAAAACAGTACCCAGATGTTTTCAAGAAAACGAAACTGTATTTGCAAGGTCATTTGCTCCAAGTGGTCAAAAGTGGCTTCCTTCCAAAATAATTGAAACCACTGGACCGTTAAGCTACAAAGTTCAAACCCAGGATGATAAAATTTTACGTCGTCATTCTGACCAAAAACAAAAACAACAAGCAACAGACAAAGTTACAACGTCAACCTCGATGGAAACAAAATTACTCGTAACTCCGCAATCGTTGTTTCTGCATCCAAACGAATTTGTGGATCCAGAACCAGAAATTGTAGCGCAGGCCGCTGAAGTTAAAAAGCCACCTGTTCGAATACGAAAACCTCCAAGGTATTTGGAGGACTATGATGAGTAGATTCATCCAGGAGGGAGGAGTGTGATGTATTGGCAACCATGCAGTGCGGTTACGTCACAATTAGCTGAGGTGAAACTCAGGAAGACAGACGCGACGAGGGTTTAATTAAGGTATATTGTTATTTTGCATTACGTTTTGGACTGGTAATTAAAATCGGTAGTATTTCCTATACTGTTATTATTATTTACAACCCGGTCCGATATATATTATATATATATATATATATATATATATATATATATATATATATATATATATATATATATATATATATATATATATATATATATATAGTAAATTTGAAATCTACGCGACAGCTATACGTACTTTCTATGGTATTCTTCCGCAGTTTCCGAGTTTGACTCCGCGTTGAATGATTTTTTTGAGAAAAACTATTTTTTTTTATGACGTTTCGACAATGTCGCAGTTTACTTCAAGGACCAGTAAGAAGCGCTACTACCTGACTTGGCAATGACAAGGGCGACCTTGCCGAAACGTAGTTATAAACAATGGTTTCTCTCAGAACCAAAATCATTCAACGAGGAGACAAACCCGAAAAACCACAGAAAGTGTATAGAGTTCTTGTAGATATAGCCGATTTTGCTGCAATGTTATGTACTTTCATTTTTACCTCTGTTAGACCAATTATGTCCCATTTTAGGTCCTTTATTTCTTCTAGCTCATAGATTTTTTCGTTTCTATTTAAAGACCTTATATTGAGTGTTGCTATGTTCAGTTTTGATATTTTTAGCGATTTCTTGCTTCTACCAGATTACATGAAGCTGTCCTATTTTATGACGGAGTAGGATGTGCCAACTCTGTGTGATCTATCCACCTGAGGATTTATTCCTATCGCTTTAGAATTCGCCATAGTTTTTTGGGGAGGCTATTAGCCTTAAAACACCGCGCTCGAAAGTCGTTTTGGTGAGTGTTTAATCAGCGACCCATTCTGGATCAGACATCTATGGCCCTTAGTATAATATATCTGTCATTTGTATGTTTGAAAACTATCTCTTTATAGAGATCGAAACGTCCGTAAATTAAACATTTGAATAAATATATTGTGGCTTATTCCCAACATTATTTCTAAAAATACAGAACGACAAACGAAAAGCCATAGAAAATAAATAGTACTATCATTTGTATAATTGAAAACGGTCTCTGGATATAGAGATCGAAACGTCAATAAATAAACATATGAATAAATATTTTGTGGTCATTCCCTACATTCCCCTAAAAATACAGAATGCCACAAACAAAAAGCTATAAAAAAGAAGTAATTTTGCAGAAAGTTTACTGATACCAACCGGCTGTCGCGGAAGTTACGCTAAAACGTCTTTTGACGTGACCCGTCCTTAAAGAGTTACACAATGAAATTTTTTTAAAACAAATTTTAAGACAGTTTCCACACCACCCCAGAGGTATGTCTTGTGGCGCGATACTTTTTTTAAATGGGTGCTCGCCAAGAGTCATATTGTCTCATTAAATAAATTGAACAAAACACTTAAACAGTATAAAACAAAACAAAATAAAATCCTATAAAACAAAATAAAATTCTATAAAAACAAAATAAAAATAATGTTTGATGTGTTTAAACACAAACACTATACACACTTACTATGTTCTTCTCGTTTTTTTTTGTTTTTGGTTTTTTTATGCTGATGTTCTTATTAAACTATTAGAAAATATTATTCGCTGTCTAAACCTGAAGATGCAGTGCTGCTATCGCTGTCATTATCTTCACCACCTGGTGTAATTATAAATGGCTCTAGTAAAACTTTGATATGAGTGTCAAGTTCCCACATACGATGTTCTTCTTTAATTATGTGGCCTATACATTTAGCCCATTTCTCTGGAGTTACATGGAGGATTGCTTGAATCAAAAGTTTCTTAATTTCGTTTAATTTGAACGTTTTGTTATTGCGTGCTACTTCTCCTTTCACTTGCTCTCAGATAAGTTCAATGGGATTAAGTTCGCAATGATAAGGTGGTAGACGCAGAACTTTGACACCATAATCTTTTGCAGTTTCATCTACAGCATATTTAAGATATTCATTTTTCCTTAACCGTGCAATGTCAAGTAGCTAAATTTTGAGCATTGATTCTTCGTATGCAATCCCCTTTTCTGTAAGCCATTCTTGAATCCTCCCTTTCAATTTCTTTAATAATCACCTGTTTTTTTCGACTCAAATTAAAGTAAACCATCATCAAGAAACCCTGTATCACTTCCTATATGGGTGACGATTAAACGCCGTCCCTTTCCTGATGGAGCTTTTAATCCTGTATATCAGCCTTCTATGAATGCTTCGCGTTTACTTTTGACATTTAAATTTTGCCAAACTTTTCCAACTGTATGACCTTTTCCAACCTTGGTTAATCCAAATAACATATTTTGCGTCCAGTGCTGCGAATTTTGCGTATTTCTTCTAAATATTTTCTTCTCCGCACAATAATTTTATTTTTTTCTAATAGCATACTTTTTCTGTTGAGTTTTACATATCGAAAGTTCATTTCACCTTTTTCTTGTTTTTTATTTTCCGATGTATTTTTAAGTACACGATAAATACAGCTAACGGATACTTTTATTAAACTGCTACAAATGTCGACCGCTTGGCCAACATTTAATTCCATTTTTCTGCCGACAATTCCTTCATAAACGTTTCGTATTATTACCTTCTCTTCGGACGTTAACATTTTCCGTCTCTTTTGCGGCATTTCATTTTTGGAATCAACATCAGAATTTTGCAGTCTTCTTTTGGAACAACTCGGTTTTTCGTCCAACTCCAATGAAACTCAAAAAAAATAATCACAAAATATAACTAAAAATTTACTATAAAACGACAAACTATAACACTCGTATTATCAATAACACGTTTTATCAATAACACAAACTTATCACATAAAATACCCTACCCTCAGAAACGCCAATGTATATAACCTATTGTTGATGGGCACTCGCTCGACAAAAACTAGTTTTACGGCTTTCTGTGGATCTGAATTGAAACGGGGTTCCCTCGCTAATTCCAAAGTTGCCAAACTATTGAAAAATATTGTTTTAAAATATCGATTTTTATTTTATAAATTTAAATATGTAACGAAACGGAACATATAAATAAAATTTATTTCATTACAATTTTGTGCTTAATTTTTACTATTGAAAAAATCAGGTTTTTTTGTATTTTTATGACGGTAATAATCGCTGCGTGGAAGAATACAGGTTTTGTATGACCATAATTACACTTGTGAACAAGAATTGGCTACACTGTACGACAACTTCTGGTCAAGTCTACTATAGAGAAGCACAAATAAATATACTACTTTATATATTCTGTAATTTCTTATGAGAAAACAGGCAGTTTTCGAGGGCCGCTGTGTACATTTAAATTTGAGGATATTCGGCGTTTAAACTATGATATCACTCTTCTAAATTGAGGGTTTCTACTTTAGTTCTTTAGTTTATTAATCTTGTAATAGACAATACAACGATTGAGCGTGTGTCCTGTTATAAATATCTAGGTGCTTGGATCACAGACGATACTGATCAAACAAAAGAGATTAGATGTAGAATAGAAATCGCTAGATCAGTCTTTAATAGAATGAGCAAACTCTTTTGCAATCGTGATATCAATATAAAGTTACGAATACGAATGCTGCGGTGTTATGTCTTTTCTACCCTGTTGTATGGAGTAGAGGCTTGGATACTAAAACAGTTGACCACAAAACACATCGAAGCTTTCGAGATGTGGTGCTATAGGCGCATTCTCAGAATATCATGGATGGACCTCGTCACTAACACGAAAGTACTCCAAACTTTAGACAAAAGATGCGAAATTCTAAATGAGATAAAAACTAGAAAGATGGAATACTTGGGGCACATTGTGAGAGGTGAAAAGTACGAACTTTTAAGAAATATCATGCAGGGCAAAATTAAGGGCAAAAGAAGTTTGGGAAGAAGAAAAATATCGTGGCTTCGTAATCTACGTGAATGGTTCGGGTGTAGTTCGATTGAACTTTTTAGACGCGCTGCTAACAAAGTCGCAGTGGCCATGATGATTTCCAATCTCCGCTAGGAGTGGCACGAGAAGAAGAAGAAGACTTTAGTTCTATATTTTATTAGTATTTGGAGCTACAGATGAACCCCCCTGAAAAGCAGATGCAGCCTCCTGAAAAAATTCATAGCGGCGCCACTGTCGTGAATTAATGACAGCCGAATTGAAATATATTGTGACGTAATAAAGCTAAAAAACTTCATTTAAAGTTTTCCGCAAGTGAATCTAAGAAGTTGATTCAAATAACTTTGTGTTTTGGGAGTATAAAGGTATATATACATTTACTTAAGAATAAGGTTTAGTATTTTTATTATATAGATAGTTTTATTAAATTTCTGTAATATTATAACACTTCATAACTGTTTTAAAATGGTATTTCAAATTAGCCGGGTTGCCTATGGGATAAAAAAATCAAAAAATGGCTTTTTTAAGCTTTGTTACAAGCTGAATGTATGTTTACTAATAAAAAATTGTGTTATCTAAAGATTTGTACAAAAAATAGACATATTTAAATCTATAAAGATAATATTTAGTGTTCTATAAACTTCTTGCTATGAATATTTTGTCGCATAAAATATAGGGAGAAATAATTTATGTCTGGTTGGATTAATAAAGAAGTTAATTTTAATATAATTTTAATATAATTACATATTTTTTTTAGAGAATTTTATTACATAGAATTATCATTAGTAATTTTTTCGAATAAGGTTTACCAACTTCATGTTTTCTTTTCATTTAGATAATGTTATTAGAAAAAGGTTTTAGAAAGTATTGTGTGTTTAGATTAGTAGATATATGTGTCATTTCACAATACTTTTAGTCTTTTAGATCATAGAAATTCTTAAAACCCAATATAAAAACGATAAATCACAATTTTTATATCAAATTCTGGAAGATGCATTTTTATAGGAATATATTCAAGAATATATGCATATAACAATGCAACAAAGAACTATAGTTGCCTAAATTTGGCGCTACTCGGTGGTGTATGGATAAAACATATTAATTTATTAATAATTTAAGTTAACTTTCATAAGGTTACGTCTATTGTTTATAATTATATTATTATAAGATTTAGCCGAACAGCTCATACTTCGTCTAAGGGGAAAATTCACTCATCCCATTGCAGATCATGCAAACACTTCTCGGTTAGGTAGTTAAGAGTTTACGCATAACTTACTGTTAAGTGAAATTTCTTGAAATTTTTAGAGCTGAATATGTGTAATATTTTCCTAATTCCGAAGCAAAATCAAAATTTTTCTTTGCATTTTTAGAGACATTATTAATAGATTTTAAAAAATCAAATTTTGAAGCTATTTTTTAATAATTAAGCAACAAATTAACAAAAATAACTTTGGAAATCCTCATTTTAAAGTTATTTAAAGTCAAATAACGATCCTACATTGTTCATATGTTGTTTATAAGTAAAAAAGTTGGTTTAATCTTTCGCATATTTTGTTTATTACATACTTTTATCACAAAATTTATCAAAAGCAGTTGTTAGATAGGGTAAAAGCACCAGTTATTGGCCTCTTAAGGAGAACACGTCGATATATCTTTGAAATGTTTTGACTCTCTGGGCTATTATGACTATTACTACTAACACACTGCTCGAGTTATTGGCACGATATGTATTAGTGATTGGCCATCAATTTTTAAAGTGATATTTTACCACTTTACTCTTAATTTAAGATAGGTAGGTACCTATCTGGGTAAGCAAGGATGTTGTAATTAGTGTGAACACAAAAAAACATCATGTCAAAGTAAACTTTTACGCAAGTTACATGATATGTTCTAAGACACATGTGGCATCTAATTTCTTCCTTTATACTCTGTAATATTTAGTACACATAGATTGTAATAATGTTTAATACATATTTATTATTATTACTTTCAGTAATACATTGTTATCATAACCTAATGTAAAGTGCTTAATCTCTATCTATGCCATGAGACATTGTGCTGCCTTTCCCATGTCATAGTTTTGTCAGGACTTTACAATCATGAGCTATTCAGTCTCATGACATCTTTTCCTTCCAATAAACCATAGAAATTACAACAATGAACTAAGAATAAAAACATTCTAAAATAAAAATGAATAACAATACTGATTGCAAAACTAGTACATCTCAAAATCATTATATCTAAATGGGGGCTTAATTAATCTTTCACTTCTGGTAGGAAACTGATTCAGTATTTCACTTTCACAGGTCGTTGATGTTGAAGGTCTGTCATTCTGATTGTGATTAAAATCATCTACTAGGTTAATATGATGTTTAGGCATATTATTAGATGGTCTCAAGAGATAGCTATTTCTTCTTACAAGTGTCCCATTTTCTTTCTAACCAACATATGATCTTGGCTCTTGAAAACCTCGTCTAACCACAGCAGGTTTCCATTATCTACCTTCTCTTATAGCCACATTATCCCCTACACTTCTTTTTTTGTAGCTGTATTTCTATCATAGTAGTGCTTGTACAATTTTCTTTTATTATCCAATTTAGTCTTTTCATTTTTTAGGTCTACCTGTTCTGTTAAATATTTTTCATGTAAAACTGGAAGTTTGCCTCTAAGTCTACGACTATTTAAGACTTGTGCTGGGGATTTGTCTGATCCTAATAGTGGTGTATTCCTATATTCTAATAAGGCTAACTAAAGATCTTCACACTTCTTGAAAATAGTTTTAACTATCTGGACAGCTCGTTCTGCCTGCCCATCTTCTCTAGGATATCTAGGGCTAGATATCACAAATTTAAGGTTTCCTTCCTTAGAGAATTCTCGACATTCCTTATAGCCAAAAATCACCTTATAAAAATATTCCTTATATCACCCTCCCGTGTGTCGGGTCTTGTTTCTGAGGCATATGTCATTATTGGTCTTACACTGACTTTATAAATTCTTGACTTCATCTCAGTGTTAATGTGTCTGTTTTGCCATATAGTGTTATTAAGGCATTCTGCCAGTCTGTTTGCATTTTGTACTTGATCTCTCACTTCTTTTTCCAGGTCTCCATAGCTAGACAGTGTAATTCTCAGGTATTTTATTTCCATTACTTATTCAATACTGATGCCATCAATTTCTATTTTACATTCTTCCTCAGGAAGTGTCTGTTTCGCCATATAGTGTTATTAAGGCATTCTGCCAGTCTGTTTGCTTTTTGTACTTGATCTCTCACTTCTTTTTCCAGGTCTCCATAGCTAGACAGTGTAATTCTCAGGTATTTTATTTCCATTACTTATTCAATACTGATGCCATCAATTTCTATTTTACATTCTTCCTCAGGAAGTCCACAAACACTAGTATATTACATTCAGTTGATCTGCTATTCCGAAATCCAAATTGTTGGTTTACTAGCTGTTTTTCAAGTGAAACTTCAAGATAGTCACATACAGAACATTCAAATATCTTGGTTATTACACTAATTATACTAATGGACCTGTAATTATTCACCAATGAATTATCTCCCGCTTTAAAAATAGGTGTTAAAAAACTATTTTTCCAGCATCCTGGAAATTCACCCTTATTTAAGGATAGATTAAAAATGTGAAAAAGAGGTCTGTATAATATAAAACAACAATTCTTAAGAAAGCTGGGAGATAATCCATCAGGACCAGAACCCTTATTCACATCCAGTTCTGATAATTTTAAATAAATATTAGATATATTTATGTTAAAACCAGTTAGTAAGACCAAGTGAAAGTGAATCACTGGGTATGTCACATATTTGAGTGGAATAGACTGTAGAAAAATATTCTGCAAAAATATTTACAATGTTTGGTCCGTGACTGGATTCAACACCACCATAACTCAATACAGCGGGCAAGGAAGGGTTTCCCCTCTGTGAATTCACAAACGTCCTTCAAATTATTTCCTAGTGATAATTCTGTTAAATAAATATGATTTCTGTAGCCTTCAGCTTTTAACAATTTACAGTTGGCCTCAGCTGAGAAAAAGTGCGATAATCCAGAAGTGATTTAGATAAAATATATTTTTTGTGTGCTTTCTTTTTCTCAACTATTAGGTCCTTCAACTCTGGTGAGAACCAAGAAGGGAATCTACGTTTTGAGTACCTTTTTAGGTTGATAAATAATTCTATAGCTAAGTATATCATAAAAAATATTCACAATTTAATTCAGTGGTTTTCCTAAAAATAAATTATCCCAACAGAACTGTGATAAAAAATCAGTTATTTTCACATAGTCAACCGACTTAAAGTCCCTATAGAAATCACTAACCAAACCACTAATATTGGGGACCTTTTGGTCATCTTTATTTCAAATTCCAGTGGTGGGTGGTGCATACCCTCCCTCAAAAGAGCTTCATCTGTCCTGGACACAGTTACATCAGCATCATCAACCAGCACCAAATCAAAAATATTACCAGTGAAAATCACAATAGTGTTGGACTGAAACAAATTGTGGTATGCACACATACCAGACACAACCTGCAGGGCTTCAACTTCGAATGCTGTGGCAGCTGGTAGAGGAATTATTGTAGAGAATATGTCATTTGAAAACCATTCACAGTTTGGTAAATTGAAGTCAGCAGCCAGTCCATAATAGTGTGCAGATGGATAAACTTTAGCTATTTATACTAATGTTTCATAAAATATGGAATATTTCTTAAATGTAGACTTTGGTGGAAAATATACTGTTCCTATAATAAACTTATTTGCACTTTCAGTCACCAAGACAAAAAGTTGTTCCATTGTCTGATTAACTGTTAAAGCTCTTATGAACTGCAATAAGGACTCCACCACCTCTTGAGAATAAACTTGTTTCCCTGGAGATATCAGTTCTATATATGCTGAGGTCAAACAACTGCAGCTCTTCATTGGCATAGTAACATGTCAACCAAGTCTCGTTGAATATGATAATACTGTAATGAGAATAGGATACATTCATTAATAGCTTTGCTTTGTTTTTAGACCTCCTACATTTTGAAAATAAACCCACACTCCAGGTGAAGACTGTGTTAGTTTTTTGCCATTATTCTAGAAGTGTCATTTAAGTACTTAATAAATAAATTTTGTTCACCTTGTCTCTCTCTTTCCTTAAGTTCACTCTCAATAGTGTTTAATGCAGTTCTCTGGTGTGGGATGAGATCTGAATCGATAAAAATCTTTAATGTTCTGTTAATATCTCTTCTATTTCTGAGTATTGGCAGATAGTCATGATGGTTTTACCATCGTTTATCTTCTTCTTCGGGTGCCATCTCCGCTACGGAGGTTGGCAATCATCATAGCTATTTTAATTTTTAAGGCAGTAGCTCTAAATAGTTGTTTTGAGCTGCATCCAAACCATTCTCTCAGGTTCTTAAGCCATGAAATTCGTCTTCTTCTGCCATCTATCTTTCCTTGCATTATGAATCGCAGGATGCCATACTTCTCGCCCCGCATCACATGACCGAGATACTGTAGCTTTCTTTCTTAAATTGTAAGTTCAACTTCCTTCTCTTTATTTATTCTTCTCAGTACTTCATTGTTCGTAACTCTATCTACTTAGGAAACCCTCATAACTCTTCTATAGGTCCACATTTCAAAGACGTTAAGTCGTCTCATTGTGTCTAGATTTAACGTCCATAATTTCACTCCATAGTATAGTACACTGTATACGTAACATTTTGTTAGCTGTACTTTAAGAGCTAATGTTAAATCTTTGCCACATAGGACATTTTCATAAAATTAGAACGTGCTTTTTCGATTCTGACTTTGATTTCTGCAGTGTAGTTATTATTTTCTGTTATAAGTGTTCCCAGGTAAGTGTACTTTTTTACTCTTTCGATCTTTTGGCCCTCTACTATCAAGATTTGGTTAGTACTATGGTTGTTTTTACAAATTTTCATAAACTTCTTCTTTTTGATATTGAGCGAGAGTCCGTACTCCCTACTACACATTACTATTTTACTTATGAGTTTTTCCAGGTCTTGTAACTGTTGAATATTGTACTACTCTTTGACATTTTAGCTCTAACGTATTTTTTAATATGTAATTCTAATTTAGAATTTAGAGGGATTAGGTCCTCTAAAGCTGCAGGGACAATAAATTCAGTCAAAGGGAGAAATAAAGTATCTTTGAAATAAAACCAGACATGGTTCACTGTGTGTACATCATGGAGATCAAACCCTCAATTACCTATGCAGCGAGAATGTGGTGAACTCACACAATTCAAATAGCTGCAAAAGCCACACTCAGTAAGGTGCACATACTTGTGTGTATGGCGATGATTGCTGCCTTACAAAACTTTGCAATAAAGGGACAGGGCATATAAGTATTACAAGTAGGTACTGTAACGAAGGATATTTTTAAGAAGAAACCAGATCATATGACAAAAAGATACAATTTTAATAATTCATCTAGGGTGTTTATTTCAGACAGTAAAGTATGGAAAAACAATGAGTAGCATAACCAACGGCGTAAGAACCAAGGGTGTGAGGCAAAAATATACTCCAATTATCTAAGAATTAGCGAAAGGTTTCCCTTGGGTAGAACTGCACCGTTTTTTAAGCGAACATTTATGCAGTACTGCAATGTGCAAAAGGAAATGCTGAGATAGCTCTTGAAACAGAGCAGATCCATATATTGTCTGGCGAGTATAGTCTGACTCAGTAAGTGACGTTTAGGCTGGTGTGGAGGTGCATCAAAAAACTGAATTAACTGGAAAACCTAAGCAAGGTTGAGCTTGTCTGGGTACCAGGACATCAGGACATCGAAGGCAACGAAAAAGCAGATCAACTGCAAAAAGAGGATCGAACGAATCAGACGAACCGGCTATAACTCTGGGAGTACCAAAGGCCACACACCTATCAAAAGACCTGTACAAACTTTTATATAGTACAAAAATTCTAGACTGTGTATAGGAAACAATAATGTGCAGCAAACACAATGATTCAGTGATAACGAAGATCTTTTAGATCAGAATCGACCAGGAAAAAGTAAGAATTAAGTTGCATAAACGAGTTTTAGAATAAACGTATCAATTCAGACAAGCGATGGTTTATATAATGTGGTGTCAACCCCTTTATAGTTGAGAAAAATAAATAAATAGTGAATTATTTTACTATTTATTAAAATAAATGATACTAACACATAAATATAAGAAAGAGCAGGTGAAGATATTCATAAAGTACAATATTATATTTAAAATTCTAAAGGTAGTTACCTACACTATATAGCTAATTTATTCATTCATATTAAGAGATGACTAATATGCCTAATGCTATACTGAGATTACAAGAAATTGGGAAATGTTTGGCCACCGATTTGGCCTCAGAAGACAACTCACTTGTTTCAATATATAAAACAAGGATGCCCGACATTTGATAGAAATTTGTGGAAGTGCTTTAGATTGGCATGAAATTGTACAATCTTTCTAATCTGAACAAACATAATACAAATAACCTAAAAAAAATACGAGATAAAAAAATTCTTTACTTAGATCTGGTAAAGGTGTTGTAATCCTCTTATTTAAAGCAACCTTCTCAGTTGTTTCGTCTATTAATTGTCATATCAGTAGGTTATGATTACGGTCACGGGGCTCTAGGCACAATGTATGGGGACTCTTTGTCAGTTGTCACTACTTGTCAAGATCATTGTTAGAACATGGGTTTTGGGACATTGTTGATTCTTGGAGACTTTGTTAAAAAGTATGTTTAAATAAATGTATTAAACCCAATGAAATATTATTACTTGGCGCAGTCAGTAGGATGACAGTCATATCTAGTTCTGATCGATTATTTTTCTAAATGGCTCGATATAGTGAAAATTAATTCAAAAACTTCTCAGGTGGTCATCAAGGAGTTAAAGAAAATTTTTTCAACACACGGAATACCCTATGAAGTCATATCAGATAACATGCCTTATAATTCGTGGCATTGTCAGCAATTTGCTAAAGACTGGGATTTTCGGTTTGTAACGTCCAGTCCCCGCTATCCACGGTCTAATGGGCAGGCAGAACGAGCCGTTCAAATTGCAAAAAACATGCTTAGAAAGTGTGACGACTTAGATATGGCGCTCCTGGAGTATCGAAATACTCCAATAAATGGAACAGATAAAACACCGGCCCAATTAGTGACTAACAGGGTTCTTAGATCGAAGCTACCATCAAATAAAAAGCACAAAGACGTAAATCTGAAGGAAGAGTGGGAGAAACTAGAGGCAAAAAGAAACGAATATAAAAATTATTATGATAGAAACACCAAGGTAAGAAGAGAAATAGTGCCAGGAGAGAATGTAGGTGTCAGAGAGGGTAGAGAATGGAGACCAGGTAAAATTCTGGAAAAAATAGATGAGGCACCCAGATCTTATTTAGTGCAGAAAGAAAATGGGGAAGTGGTCAGGCGAAACAGTTATCACTTGAGGCCTTCCCTAGTTAAAGCGGAAATTAAGAAGAATACTGATTTCGCACATAATGATAGATCATTAAACTCCTCATCTGGGAATCAGAGTTGTGGAGTAGAGGAACCTTCAACCTCCCAGATGAATGCTGAAAATAGAACTAGTGCTAGAATCAAAAGGCCTCCAGTGCGTTTTAAGGACTATCAAATGTAAGGGGAAAGATGTCATATCAGTAGGTTATGATTACGGTCACGGGGCTCTAGGCACAATGTATGGGGACTCTTTGTCAGTTGTCACTACTTGTCAAGATCATTGTTAGAACATGGGTTTTGGGACATTGTTGATTCTTGGAGACTTTGTTAAAAAGTATGTTTAAATAAATGTATTAAACCCAATGAAATATTATTACTTTAATGTTGACAAAAAAATTGTTGTATCTTCTAGAGTGCATCAATTAATAAACTAATCAGTTCCACTAGTAAATAAATAAATTTGGTCATTTTCTCATTCCTTGGAATCAAGCTTTGATTTCTGATTTAACATGTGTCAGTTTTCGAAGTTTGATTCGTATTTGAGTTTAACAATGCTAAATATGGAAATGACAAATATTTCTTATTCTATGTCAACAAATCATAAAGTTGTTGATATTCTAAGATACAGCAGTTTCTGTTTATTTTTATAGTAAAGACAATTTATGATAAGAAGTAAATTTTAAGTTCGTTAGTCAAGTCTCCCTACCTCGGACTATTAATTGAAATTTACTGTCTCAATGAGATTATAGTAGACAACCACAAACTTTTACTGTCAAAAGAGATTTCAAGAAGATAACTAATACATTAGTGCCTTTTGATGCCGAACCAATTCCTGAACTGAATGTGGTTACTAATCAATTCTCAAAACCCAATCAACGTCTGAGAAAAAAAGAAAATTTAGTATAAATTATTTAACTTTAAGATCTTAAATAGATCGGTAGCATTCGTGCAAAAAATGTTCAATAGTGAACTAAATATCGAATATTTGATATATCTGGGTAATAATTTAATCTTCTATATTGAACTGGCAATATAAAACGTACCAGAAGAAAAAAAGATTAATTCGGCATCGCTTGACTTATGAAACTTAAATATTTGGAACATTGTTACAAATATTTAAATATGTTTAAAAAATAATACTATACAGAGTGTTAAAAGATTTTACAAAATTTTTAAGTCCATTTTATGCCTTACACACATATTTACTAGTCTTTGAACCTATAACGGACATTTTGCTTCCAAGATATTTTCAAAAATTATAGAAATACATATTTCGGATCGGATTTCTTCATCATCTTCACTGGAGATTTCGAATTTAATTGTTGAACTGGGCCATAAAATATCTGAAAATAATTAACGAGTTTTAATATTGATTGGATTTGATTCAATTCTAAATCGAAATAGAATTATTAGTGATTCATTCTCTTAGCCGATATACATTGTAAAGAGCGGCTTAAGAATAATATTGTATTGATATAAGGTTGAATGTTTGAATAAATGAACTTTGAAAATTAAAGGCAGATATCGAGCACAGTTTTATTAATTAAATCTTGCCCAAGTACTTTCGCTCCCTAGATCATCTTCAGGGCACCTGAAATAAGCCAAAAAACGTTTTTTAAATGAAGAAATTGATTAAGCTCGATAAAAACTCGAAGTTAATGGATGATAAAAAGTTTTTCGTAATTCACGTTTTACACTTACTTCGTCAATTTTGGACTATCCAACAATGGCAGAATGTCATACATTCCCAGTATTAACGGAAATGTTTAGGTGGCATATGACAGCTTGGATGGGCAGTCACAATCATGTAGATGTGATCTGCACATTTCAAGATTCTATTTAACTAGATTGCATAATCCAGATCTCACACTTAAACCTGTCTATAATAATTAGGGTGTTAGTTTGAGAGCAATTGAAGTGGATGTAAAGTATGAATGCAAGAAATAGACTTAAACAATCTATTAGACAGTGGGTGGTTGACTGCAATAAAAGGGTCTACCAGGCACTATCAATACTGTAGAAAAGAAGAAATCTGACTTTGAAATTAAAATACTAAAAATTAAAAAACCAAAATTGAAAGCAATGTATAAATGGGGTATAATTCAAGTAGTTCAGTTAAACCCCCAGTGAATGGGAGAACTATAAAATTAATATGTAAAAGCGTTACTCAAGACCAACTGACCAACACTGGGAGATGTTGAAATATACACCTGTGGAGATGGCATATTTAAATTACGCAGAGGTATGGAGAGTGTAATTAACGCCAACTATAGATCAATTGAACCTGAGCATGCTAGTTTTGTAAATTATTGAAGAATAAAATTGTAATGTTGAACAAAGTATGAAATTAATAAATTCTTAATGAATATACTCAGTGAAGAAGTCTGAGCTGAGTCCACTACGAGGGAAACTGCAATAAATTTTTTTAAAATAGGTTTAAATTTAGTACAATTTAAATTAATTTGAGTATTAAGACAGTGAGAGTTTCCATTTGTTTCGTTTGTGATCTCCAAATCTTCCAATAAATCCAAAATAGTTTTTTTTTCTACTAATGTCATGTAAAATAGACGAACCAGTATTGATGTTAAAATTGTGTTTACTAGATAATAAGTGTTGACCAAAACTGGAAGAGTTTGGTCTTTTCAAATGTTCTGAAATTCTAGTAGATAACTTTCTAATGGTTCTACCTACATAAGAGGCATCACAATAATTATACTTTAATTTATAAATACCACTTTTGTCAAGTGTGTTTATCCTATCTTTGGTGTTGATTAAAAGGGAACCTAAAGTGTTGTGTGACTTGAAGGAAATTTTGATGTTTTCAATTGTAGAAGTAAAAAGTTTAGATATTTTATTGGAAATGTTGCTAATATAAGTAAAGGAGAAATATCTGATGTTGTTTGAAGCATTAGGTTGAAGAAAACATTGTGATGAATATGCAAGCTTTTCTGCAATTTTGAGTTTAGCTCTATTTAGAAGCTTATAAATGATGTTGAAATCATAAACATTATTGAAACCAATTTGCTTGAGAGAATTAAGTTCTAAATTAAAGTTATTAGAAAGTGGAAATTTGAGTAACCTATGAATATAACTATTGAAAGAAGCCATTTTATGTTGGGTTGGATGATTAGATGTTTCATGTAGAACATGATCTATTTGGGTAGGTTTTCTGTAAATATTGTACTCTAGAGAATCTTTATTACCAGATATAGTCATATCCAAGAAGTTCAACTTATTGTCAGATTCTGGTTCCAATGTAAAAGAGATGTTAGGATGGAGGTTAGTAAGATCATCCAAAATCTGTAAAGCGTCATCTTGGGTTCCCTGTATGAGAGCTATACAAATTTCTATTCTAAGCTGTCTAAAAAAATATCAGCTAGAAAAGGTGATAATGGAGATCCCATTGCTAAACCTGTTGTTTATATATTGTTTGATTAAATTGGAAGAAGTCCTGATCAAGACAAAATTTAAGCATAGTTAAGATAGTATCTTTGTCTTTGCTGGTATGTTGCAATTGTTTAGAAGGTTGTGTACTAAAGGTAATGTTTCATCTCTTGGTACAGAAATAAACAAATTGGAAACATCAAAAGAAACTAAATAAAAACTATCTTCTATTTTAATGTTATTTAAATGTTCTATTAGATCTAAAGTTTAAAAAATATTCACATTCATATTAAACTAGAGTTTGATTTTAGTATTGAGAATAAACTAAAAAATGTAATATGAACTACTTACCATGTCGGGATAGTATCCAGAGTTTTTTCCTGGTGTTCCTCATTTTTTATATTCTAATCACTAATTTTAATTAATTTTATTGGTTGTGGTTTCCACAAATCACACAATATACTTTTTCGGGTAGGTATTTTCAAGTTAAAGTTGATTTCAAAGTCATCTACCCTAAAATGTATAATATATGTCAGAAGTGTCCATATTAAGTAGGTAGATAAAACGAAATTCTAGGACTGATAGAATGAAGAATATTTTCTGATACCATATAACAAAAGAAAACAATTTGTTTAATTCGTATATTGAGAACATTTCTGAATTAGAAATTGAAAGTCTTGACAAAAAAGATATGTTAAAATAAAAAAACAGAAAACTAACAAAATTTAAGACATGTAGAACATAGGGAACACTGAACAAAAATAATAGATGAAAAAAGAAGAAGACTTACAGCGAAAAGAATGAACAAAATCTTAAGAGCTGTCATATACTCTATACGGAGAAGGAAAATATTAGTCATACTTGAAAATGACACAAATTCAAAAAGGGCCGGTAAACGAGATAATACAAAATGTATAATATGGACGCCAATTCAACGTAGCCAAGAGACAGAAAGAGAGAAGAGGATGGTGAGATGACATGGAGGGCAACATAAATGTCATGAAAACCAAACAATGGGAAGATTATGTGTATGGTGCAAAATACCAAAGTGGAAAAAAAACTGAATGATCATGGACATTATATAAAATAAAATTAAATGTTATTAAAAAATCATTTAAAGTAGCATAATACCGAAAGGAAATATCGCTGTCTCGGTGGAACATTGACGTAACTTCAAATTTATCGAAAATGAGTTTATGTCGTAGTTATATAGTTGTGCTTCGATAGGTCGAGTGTGTGCTTGCACCTACGGTGCTACATTGAGGCAATTGTATTTTATGTTATTGTTGCTCTAAGGTTTTTTCACAAACACGCGGAAACATTGACGTAACTGTATTCTGTGTCATTTTTCATCTAGATTTCTCCTTATTGTGAGGCAACATTGACATTACTGTATTTTATGTAAGTAAAATATACACCAAGATCTCCAAACACCAACACTTGGTAATGTTCTCTTAGTCAAGAAGGGAAAAAAAGACAAAGGAATGTGGATAATTGGTTGAAAGAAAAGAGGAAAGACTAAAGAATTCTGGACATGGGTATACTTCTAGAACAGGAAAACCTGTAGCTGCTAAAAAAAATTGGACCTGTGTGTACCGACAAATTCCGTTTGAAATGTCCAAAATATTGTATCTGAAAAGCTGAGAGAAACACAGTTTAAAGAGTATTGGGCATTAGGGTCCTTGCAAAGACAGCGAGATATTTTGGTTTCCTGTATTCAGCCACTTTAGTTGAGCTACCGACGTACTTTTACATCAAAAACCACTCCCAGAAATACAAATTGTGCATTTTTTATTAGAATCAAGGGAAAACAAGAACGGTTATGTAAAACGTTTCCCATTAATACTTTTGAAATAACTGAAAGGGCTATTCGCTCTATAATTAAAGCAGTTTTAAGTGAAAAAACTACTACTATACCAGAAGACAAACGTGGGAAGCACGAGAGTCACAAGAAAATAAGTGACAAAATTTTGGATTCTGTTCGTAGCCATATAAATTCAATTTCACGATTTGAAAGTTACTGTCTTCGAAGTGATTCTTCGAGACAATACATAGACGGTGGTTTAATTATTTCAGAACTTTACAGGAACTATATAAAGGAACGAAAGGAAGCAAAGGAAGAAGAGTCAGCAACCTACGATTGTTATTATCGTATTTTCAACAGCGAATTTAATATAGACTTTTTCATCCCAAAGAAAGATCTTTGTGACCAATGCGAATTTTTTAAAAATGCAGGAGCAGAAGAAAAAGAAAATATGCAAACAACCATTGAAAGTCACTTAGAGGAAAAGGATCTAAGTCGTAAAGGAAAAACTAACGATAAACAGAAAACAAAAAAAATTCTGATAACAATATACGTCTTGCTACTTATGATTTACAAGCAGTGTTACCTGTACCAATAGTACAAAGTTCTGCATTTTTTTACAAATCTCGCGTAAACTGTTATAACTTTACAGTAGTAGAAGTAAATGCAAAAAAGACCAAGTATCCGAAACGGATATCACTTGTGAAATTGATAAAGCTAGCTGTTACTTACTGAATATAGGGGCAATAGAAATCGGATCTTGCGTTTATTACTATCTAAAAGAATTGTCAATAACCAGCCCAGGAGTTGATGTGATTTTTTATTCCGATAACTGTGGAGGCCAACAAAAAAATAAATTTCTAATAGAAATGTACCTGTTTGCTGTCAATACTTTGGACGTCAATTCTATTACTTACAAGTACCTTTTTCGCGGTCACACCCAAAATGAAGGTGATTCAGTCCACAGCATAATATAAAAAGCAGTGAAGAGGGCAACCAAATCAGGGCCCATATATATATTCCCGACCAATACGTTGAATAAATTAGGAATGCTTAAAAAACAGGAGCTCCTTTAACCGTTAAAGAAATGGATTTCACGGAGTTTTACGATGCAAAAGCACTGTACAATGAAATGAGACTAGATTTCACCAAAGACGAGGAAGGCAGTGTCTTTAAAATAACTGAAGTAATGCTACTTCAAAGCTCAAAAGGGAAAGATTACTTTCTGTATAAAAAAAGTTATAAACAATTAACGTGGACGAAAGTTGACGTTTGCCAAAAAAGAAGGGGTCGGAATTGTTTTCACATAAATGCCAGCTATGTAGGGGTTACTTTTCAAAAATTCTTTTAGGTGATAACAAACTAAAAGATTTGAAACAGTTACTTTCAAAGCATATAATTCCTGAATTTTGTAAAGCCTGTTACGATTAAATTTTTAGTTGATACTTTTTTTGCAATTTCAATTTTATTTTTAAGTTCCTTTTTATTAAAATTGTTTGCTTTTACAACAATTTTCGATTTGTTTAATAAACTTTTTTAGTGACTTTTTGTGCTTATTTCGATTCTACCTTTCAAAACTAGCTAGGTAACCAAACATTTTACAAAATGAGTATGTATGTGAAAATTGTATCTTTAAAACTAAATTCTAAATTTTTCTTTCTAAAACTAAAATCTAAATTCTTAATTTTTCAACCCTAAATTTGATCTCAAATTGCAATTACGTCATTGTTGCCTCAGTTATTTTGTGGAAACAATGACGTAATTGCAATTGGGGATCTAATTTGGGGATGAAAAATTAAGAATTCATTTCGAATGTGTAATAGAGTCCCAGTATACAGTGATGAGTGTCTTACCACCCGGCTTTTTAACGTAAGAGATAGAAAACACAGTTACCTTGTGAAATAAAAAGAGATGAAACTCGTAGAGGTGAGAAATAATCGGTAAAACCTATAATTTATATTACATTACATTACCACTATCGATAGTCTCACACCTTTAGACGTTAGATTCGAGCTAAATCACCTCGGTCATAATTATTATGAGTAACGTCGAATGTGTGACGTATTTCCATTTTTTAATTTCGCATAAAGTAAAAACTGATTGACCACAATAAAGCAAAAATGTGAATAAAATAATTTAATTAATAGTAATTATTTAATCTAAAATTTTAAATTATTAACCAAGAATAATTTCTACTATGATTTGAAAGAGTTTCATACACTCTTGTCATGGAATAATTATAAATCCTTCGTGGATTAGTGGTAAGAATTCGACATTGCGATACAGACATCGCAGACGATTAGAGTTCAAAACACACATGTGGTTTTTTTTTTTAATAATTTGAAATTATGCAAAGATCGTTTTGCTTTGAATCACTAAACAAAACTAAACAAAAACTAAAGTTAAAACAAAAAATCTTATTGACAAAACAGTAACGTCGTACTTTCGAAAATAAAGTACAAACTTTTAAAGAATGTTTAAATAAGTAAAAATTCTACAAAAATAAAAAAATATCCGTGGCCACTAATCAATCGATTAGGAAAAGTCGCACTGAGATATTCACTGACGATGCGAGAATTACGTGCAGGACAACCATCGTGTTGAAACCATATGGAATCGAAAGGTATTGGTAAATTACAAAGGGCTGGGACAATTTCATTTTGCAGAAGTTCCAAGTATTTCCGCCCAGTCAACATACCGTCTATAAAAAATGGACCAATGACACGATTCCCTATTATGCCTCTCCAAACATTTACTTTTCGAAGACGCTGGGTACGAGCGACATAAATCTGACGAGGATTTCCTCGAGATCAATACCTAACATTGATTGAATTGTGACGGCCATGCAATGAAAACGTACATTCATCGGTGAACAAAACGTTCTCTAAAAAATGTTCATCTTGATGTGACATTTCCATTGCAATTTGACAAAATTTTAAACGTCTATATTGATCCCCAGAGAATTGTTCGTTGAATTTATGAAGTTTATAGGGACGGTATCGATGTCTTTACAAAATTTCACCTACTCTAAATCTTGGAATTCCACATTGTTCTCCGAGATGAGGTGTTGATCGGGTAGGATTTTGCTCAATACTTGCACAAATCAAAGTGTCCCTTAGTTCCAAATCTGGATTTACCTCCCTTCGTCTGCGAACTTCTCTTGGATCGAACACGGATCCATAAGTAAAAAAATTACGTATAATAGACTGAATTGTTGATCGTGCTGGAGCCGGCCTATTTGGAAACATATTTACAAATTGTTGTCTAATCATGTTGTCTGATAATCCATTCACATGCCAGACAACAATTTGCACTTTTTCCTCAACCGTTAAAATCCTTTTCACGAATTGTTTTTTCAATAAAAAGTTTCTGTTTACCGTAAAAAACACTTCTCGATGTGTTATTATTTGATAACTTGAAGGCTTGATGATTTGGTTAGCTATAAAGCAGGTAGCTGTTCGCGTGCATCCATTCCAATGTCGTCAATTGTTTTGAAAATCATTACCTGTACAGAGGAATTGATATTAACACTGAGAATTTAGTGATGGATCTGACATTAAACAGTCTTCAATGGATTATTTTCCATTCACAACTGAAGACTGTAAAACTGGAATTTGAATATTTGAAATATTTGAATACTGGAATATTTGAAATATTTGAAATATATAAAATTGGAATAAGAATAAATTGTAAATATTGAGTTTTTCGAAAACTTGTTACCTAATATGTATCATATTTTCTATTATTTTTGATTGAGTAAAACAAAAATTTTACCCTTGGTGTGAATTGAACCCCAGTCTTTTTATCAATAGACAACGTCTCTAACTATTACGCCAACTTCACATACAACAATAATTGTTTTCGGACTGAACATACCTATTTAGTTTAGTCAAATATTTCAGTTGAGTTATTTTTATTATTAAATAAACTTAAAGATTTATCATTTAAAATCGCTACTAATTAATGTTTTTTACTATAATATATCTTAATATATTTAATCATTTATTCTAACATCAAAAATTATTAAAATAAAATATTTTCGAGGTCATCCATATAATTATGACTGAAGTCAAATAGACACGTCTAATAACTAGCCTTATCTCGTACTATCTCACAACTTAATCTGTCTTCTATCCTTTCCGCTATTTTGCCGGGTGGTAAGACACTCATCACTGTATAACGGTGGCTAAGTATAACTGCAATACTAATCCAGTAACTTCATTATGCTTCATTGCATGAGGTATTAAGTACAATAATTATATATTTTTGGCTCTCCTGAGAAGTTACACTTTTGTAGTTATGTCATTGTTCCACCGAGACAGCGATATGTAAAATATATAATTATAATACCAGATATACTAAGTCAAATGACATTTAAAATGCAACAAAAAATTAAAAACCAGTAATTGTTCCTTCTAAAAATTTTGATTTTGGATTTTATCCAAAGATTAATCAGAAAAAAAAATAGTACTATTTACCTTCTTCCTTCGTTACATTGTTAAACAGCTGTTATTTTTTAAGTCAAATAATTAGACTTCTCCGACATACACCTTGCTATATTTTCATAATAGAAAAATTTAATATTTGCAGCTATGGCCGAAGTGTTGGTTAACTGAGAGCGA
Source organism: Diabrotica undecimpunctata (assembly GCF_040954645.1). Taxonomy (NCBI): domain Eukaryota; kingdom Metazoa; phylum Arthropoda; class Insecta; order Coleoptera; family Chrysomelidae; genus Diabrotica; species Diabrotica undecimpunctata. The sequence continues at coordinate 7,576,563 of NC_092813.1, forward strand.
TTCAATCTGTAAAAAAATATCAGTTTTTAACATCTCAACTTCTCACTAATTTCCTGATTAACAGTTATCAAAAAATTATTAGCAATTCTTACCTTATTCGAAACCCTTTTCTTGATTTTCTTGCTTCCGTTCACCAAAATATATAAAATTACTTTTGATTCCAATTCCAATACCAAGATCAGGAGTGCTATCATAGCATGGCAAGATACATTATGGTATGGTAATATATGTTACAGTGATTACGAACATTGATTACTCCATTTTTCTGGGCGGCTATCAATTAACTTGCTTTTTAGTGTAACTGAGATATTATAGTTTTCCATTTTCTGCCAAAATGAGTAATCTTCTTTGGAGTTTGAAATTTGGTTATCCCTATTTACATTACTCGTAGCGTAGTATGCGATATTGTTTATAACAGGTTATTACAACTCGTGCCGTGGGTTTTAAAGTAAGCGTAGAAAGCTGTAAGTATAAAAATATAGTAGGAAGAAAATAGTGACCCGTCTGCCCTCGGAAACCTAATAGCCATTCGGGGTCTGAAAACCAAGGGTGGGCCATGAGAGGCCGATAGAAAAGAAAAAAGCATTTTATGAGGGTATGAGTATTTATACACATTGTGTTCCCTCTCATACATGGTGGTGTTGACTACAGGTTATATGGCTCGTCCAGCATGCCATAGCATGGAGATTAAAGTGCATGTTATCATATTGAAAACTATACATTCTAACTCCATGCCATGACTTTACTTTTATCAAACATTTTCCAAACTTGCCCTGTGAAAATTTAGTAAATATGTCATTAAATATTAAACTATTATATGTAGTAAAAAATACAATTATTATTATTTTAATTATCATATTACTCATAATTGTTTTTAACAATCCGAAACCAAAACATCGGAGAGAGAGATCTAGTGGTGGTCAAAGGAATTTGAAGAAAAAATGTGAATATCTATCATTTGTGAATATCTTTGTATTTTCGAATTATAAACTACACTTAAAATTTTCAAGTAGCATACACTTCAAATATTTCTATACCTTCTCTTTTACGTGTAAACGAAGCGTTGATTATATCTGCTCCCAACTTTTTGGGTTTTCGGAACAAATCCTTTATTTGGTTTTGACTACAACACAAAAGACCGACTAGGCATGAGAGTTATTTCTAAAGTTTCCTATGTATCTCGAAATTTTAAATAGCTTTCTGATTCTCATTTTTCATCAAAAGTTTCGTGAAAGTTATTTTGGCAGTCGTCATTTGATTTAGATTCTTTATCGGCAGGTTCATACTTAAGTTATCCTGTGTAAATGGCCTTTTCTTGTTTTTCTTTATTTACCGACACCCCCCCTCCTGCACAACACCGCAATGCAGATTTGTGGGCATAAATGTGCGACATGGAGTTCAACCCGATAGAAGAAGGAAACATGTACCAGCAACTAAAACACCTGAAATGAATAAGGAAATTGTCAGGAAGCATGTTGCGTCTATTCCAGCCTACGAGAGTCATTATAGCGGAGAAAAAATTTTAAAAATATACGTAGGCCCTCAAGTGACTATAAATAAACTATACAAATTGTATGTGCAATCATGTATTGAACAAACACTTGAAAAAGAGTTAGTGGCTAACAGAGACATATTTAATGCAGAATTTAATTTATCTTTTAAGTCACCAGAGGTTGACACATGCGATGATTGTGACACTTTTCATGCTAAACTAAAAAGTAGTTTGTCCGCTGAAGACGAACTTATTGTTACAGCCAATTATCGTGCCCATACTGATGAGTCTATAAAGAGATATGCCATGAAAAATGCTGATAGTGATACTTGTAAATTTAATACAAGCACTGTTTTAACCATGGATTAACAGAACTGTCTTTCAACACCCTTACTGTCATGTGGTTTATTATTTTATAAGAGAAAACTATGGACCCCTAACTTCACTATCCGCAATGCTTTTGATGGTATCGTCTCCTGTGTGATGTGGGACGAAAGTAAGGGTGGCCGTGGGGAAACCAGTTGGCCTCTGCGCTTGTTAAGTGGATTTGCAATAATATTGGCAATACTAAAGATATCATTCTATGGTCTGATAACTGTTAAGGCCAGAACAAGAACATGACGCTTATCATGGCTTTCTACTGGATACTATGGAAATTTCTCAGGATCAGAGTATTAAATCAAAAGTTCTTATTGAAGAGTCATACTCATATGGAAGTAGACACCTGTCATGCTTCAATTGAACGAAAACGTAAACATTTGAGTTGTTTGGAAATTATGATACCTTGGGACTGGAAACACTTCATAAGACAGTGCTCAAATAAATATCAGGTACATAACATAGAGGTTTCAGATATGTTGAATTTTGAGATTTTCTACGATAACACGTCTGCACCATTTGTTAAACGGAAACTTACTACAAATAAAGAACCGTTTCTTATTTCGTCAGCAGTTCATTTTCAAGTCAGGCAAGGGGAAGTTGGTACATTATATTACAAGCAAAACTTTGAAGAAGATTTTGGAGTCGTTGATCATAAACGAAAGAAAAGAGGTACATTAAAATTGCCTGATTCTGTACCAGCTATACGTAGTACATAAAAACCTATTACCGACAATAAGTATAAAGATATTATATCACTGATACCTTTCCTTCCGTCATATTGCCATGATTTTTACAAAAATTCGAGTTATGGTGATAACACTCATTACGAGTACCCCCTGCCAGACGCAGATGTTGAGGTCGACGTTATGGAAACAAATTAATAGTTCTAAGCTTTATTGCTCGTATTTCCAGGTACAAATAATGCATTTTATTATACAAACGTTTATAATACTTTATATTCTTATAACTAACAATAAAAATTGGACATAACGTTTTTTTATTTTTTACAACATAAATATTTGTTTTGGAGTTACAAAACACCATGTGCTTTCAAAGTTCTACAAAAAAAATTTAACCGAAACTGCTGTCAGGTATAGTACAACTATTTAGTACAACATTTAGTACCTTACTAATAAAATACAAAATCATTTTCAAAACTTACGCGACATTAAAACAAGAGCGACAAAATCATTGTTTGCTCTTTACCAACATTTTCATTAGTGACATGGTGTCTTATGGTTCCGATGTAGATATTTATGTTTGTATTACAAAGTATAAAATATTACTTATAAGTATATAAATATTATTTGGTAATATGGCAATTTAATACGACTTTTAATCTATGTATCCCAAGCAACATTTTTTCCAAGGCATGTAAATACCTTGATTTACCTTGTATCAGTCAGTTCAATACGAGTATATGTGAGCTTTTTTAACTCAACTTTTTGGGAACTTCTTATACGAGGATTGTCTTTTTAGTTTTGCATATAGCGATTTTATATACCAGAGACTCTTCTGTTAAGGTTACTATACCTTAGTCTGTTTTGGTTCGCGGGTGGTATTTTATTTCCCACCTACCCGCCGATCCTGGGACCGGTTAGGGGTTCCCCTATCCACCACCTGGGGATGCGTCCGATGGGAGACAGATACTCCACACGGATATGAACCTTACACTTGTCCGCATAATACTGGGCGTAACTCATCTCTGAACCATCTACCATAGGGAGAGTACTATCAGGATTTTGGGAGAAGTCCACATAATCAATTCTGTAAGTCCTGTTGTTGTAAAATGTCAGTACACTAGATCCAGAATTTTACTTTGGAATTCTTTTCTGGGCTCTGGATCTCTAATCTCTAGAAACATGTTGTAACAAGTGTCCTCACGAAGGACTTTAAATGCTAGTTCGATATTCATCATAACTTGATTTTCATGTTGCCGAATAAATGTAAAATATCCAGGCCACCGTGATAATTTGTGCTCATGTATATTAATTTGACTTTTGGGATCATGAGAGTCTCTTTGAAGCAACGTGCCCTTGCATTGCTGATAGATATTTTCTGATCAGTATGTTAAAAAGTTGTATATAATGAAAGTCGCCCCAGGCCAGTTCACTGACCATGCGGATGTGAATTCTGATTTTTTTCTCCAGCTTCGTTTTCCACAAATTTCTCCAATGGGTCTGGACTTATTCTTTGTGCTGTATACAGCACTGTTCCATCAAATAAATACCCAGACAATGTGCCTCGAAGATCTTGATGAATAACTTTTTTTCGTGCACTGGTGTAATCAACTTCCGAATTAAAATCAATAAGGTATTGAAATAATAAGGATTTTCATGTTTGTATTAGGAAAATATTAACGGAAATAGGATGGAAAAATTTTCCACGGGATACAGGATGGTTAATTGGAAACAAATGGGCGAGGTACTCTGCAGTGCAAAAATCGGGGAGGGACTGAAAAGAAAGATTGTGGTGAGGCCTGAGTTGGTGTACGGCTGAGAACTGTGGCATGTCAAGAAGATTCAGGAAAAGAAGATGCAGGTAGCTGAAATGAAAATGTGGATCTAGAAGGAACAGGATAAGAAACGAGTTGATTAGGGAAAGAGCCGGGGTAACTAGTCTCAAAAAACGCGGTTCATGTGGGACGAAGGAAAACCGAAGAAATGATGAAAAGATTGGTAGAGGAGTTGAGAGAGAAATCTGATGACACGATGGACAAAAATTAATATCGAAGAAGAAAAGAGAGTTTGATCGAGTTGATTAGGAAAAGAGCCGGGGTAACTAGTCTCAAAAAACGGGGTTCATGTGGGACGAAGGAAAACCGAAGAAATGATGAAAAGATTGGTAGAGGAGTTGAGAGAGAAAGCTGATGACACGACGGACAAAAATTAATAGCGAAGAAGAAAAGAGAGTTTGATCGAGTTGATTAGGAAAAGAGCCGGGGTAACTAGTCTCAAAAAACGGGGTTCATGTGGGACGAAGGAAAACCGAAGAAATGATGAAAATACTGGTAGAGGACTTGAGAGAGAAAGCTGATGACACGACGGACAAAAATTAATAGCGAAGAAGAAAAGAGAGTTTGATCGAGTTGATTAGGGAAAGAGCCGGGGTAACTAGTCTCAAAAAACGGGGTTCATGTGGGACGAAGGAAAACCGAAGAAATGATGAAAAGATTGGTAGAGGAGTTGAGAGAGAAATCTGATGACACGACGGACAAAAATTAATAGCGAAGAAGAAAAGAGAGTTTGATCGAGTTGATTAGAGAAAGATCCGGGGTAACTAGTCTCAAAAAACGGGGTTCAATGTGGGATGAAAGAAAACCGAAGAAATGATGAAAAGACTGGTAGAGGACTTGAGGGAGAAGACGACACGATGGAAAAAAATTAATAGCGAAGAAGAAAAGAGAGTTTGATACCAAATTATATGTACATCTGCCAACCTTTTAGACTATCTATGCACAAGTAACTCTCAAGAGTTAGTTAGATCGGCAGCTTTAATAATTTAATATTAAATTATTTTCCCCTAATAAAGACATGAAAATCCTTATTATTTCAATACCTTGTTGACTTTCATTCGGAAGTTGATCACACCAGTGGACGAAAAAAAGTTATTCATCAAGCTCTTTGAGGCACATTGTCTGGGTATTTATTTGATGAAACAGTGCAGTATACAGCACAAAGAATAAGTCTAGACCCATTGGAAAAATTTGTGGAAAACGAAGCTGGAGAAAAAAAATCAGAATTCACATCAGGATGGTCAGTGAACTGGCCTGGGGTGATTTTCATTACATACAACTTTTTAACATACTGATTAGAAAATGTCGTTGCTTCAAAGAGACTCATGATCCCAAAAGTCAAATTAATATACATGAGCACAAATTATCACGGTGGCCTGGATATTTTACATTTATTCGGCAACATGAAAATCAAGTTATGATGAATATCGAACTAGCATTTAAAGTCCTTCGTGAGGACACTTGTTACAACATGTTTCTAGAGATTAGAGATCCAGAGCCCAGAAAAGAATTCCAAAGTAAAATTCTAGGATCTAGTGTACTGACATTTTACAACAACAGGACTTACAGAATTGATGATGTAGACTTCTCACAGAATCCTGACAGTACTCTCCCTGTGGTAGATCGTTCATAGATGAGCTACGTCCAGTATTATGCAGGCAAGTATAAGATTCATATTCGGGAACGACGTCAACCCCTATTAGTGTGATACCAGACATAGGGAAATACGAGCTGGAAATTCTGAAGTTGTGTATTTAATTCCAGAATTATGTAAACTAACAATTAACTATCTCGGATCACACTCGAGTAGGACCAGTAGACCGTATTAGGAAACTTCAAGAATTTTGTAAGCGGTTCCTGCGATGCCCTGAAGCAGTCACGGAACTCCGGAGATGGGAATTCCAATTATAAGATCGTCTCATACAATTTTAAGGAAGAGTTCTTTCTAGGGAAATTATAGTAGCAGCTACCAATTCAAGATACCCTGCTGAGCCTAAAGCAGATTAGTAAAAAAAATTTTTCTAGTAAAACAAAAAATTAATGTTACGACTTTTTGCATACCTTACAAACTGCAAGATGAATGCAATGGGACATAGGGCAACCACAAATTTATGATATACTTGATGACATAACTAATACATTCTGTAACGCAATAGAAAACGTTGCGGCTATAATGTACTCGACACTTATAATGTGTGTATTGCCAACCAATCAAATTGGCAGATATGGGTCAAGAAGGAGAAATATGTATTAAGCTGTGTAAAAGATGAGAACTACGGTTTTCTAAAAAGAACTATTAGTAGGGCAGGTGGTTGTAATTCTTTGGTGGTTTCTATGGGGTTTGGTTTCTCCAAGGAATGTGTGGGAGGAGGAATCGGGTTATAGCACAGCATCAGGAAATATGTTATGAAAGGATTTGTTAGCTTAGTTGCAGTGTTCATATCAGCAGTGCGTTGTTTGTTATATTATTACGAACTTAAACCCATTGAATCAACATTTCTCTACTAAATATTTCAATATGACAAAAATTATGAATCATATACGTGTTTGAAAAATGTTGAAAAAATGTTGCGAGGGACACATTATATACACAGATAGAAATTAGTATTATCTAGCTTAATTTTTTTAGAATATATACCCAACTTATAAATAGTTTTGTATTAAAATGTGTTTTTTCTAACATAAATTACAATCAACTCAATTACTTTTATAAACTAGATCCATGATGTATCATTACTATTATAAATATAATATAAAAATATGTAATTCTAATAAAAACTTATGTGCTTTCAGTACGTTATCGGTGAGTCGACAGTGCGAGACATTTTAAAACAAAAGGGCAAACTTCTTTCATTTGCATCAATGTCAGAAAGCTGTTCTGCCATGAAGAAAAGAAAAACAATGAGAACCTCGTCTTACGTAGAATTAGATCCAATGGTCCATGCTTTGGAAGCTACCGCAGAAAAGTGTAACCTGAAATTATTGCTAACGAGCCAGTGAGATTCAAAATTGTAATAAACAAAGAAATAATAAAACAAGTATCGAAATTTAACTATCTCAAAAATCTTAGGAACAACAGAGATAAAAAACTGAAGGCGATAGCAGCTAAAACTTTAAGAGACGGACTCCCTAATACACAAATCAAAGACATATGTAAAGTACATGATATCGTCAGATGGGGACGCCAAAGAAGACGAGACTTGCCCGAATAGTAAGAGATGGAAAACCAGAAGGTAAAAGACCACAAGGCAGACCCCTAAAAGATGGAGCTGGCAGTCAACATCCCAAATACTGCTAAATCAGACCGAAAACAACAGGCCTTAAGGCCTAACATACAAAAAAGAAGTTCTTGGAGGAGAGAATGTGGACGCAGCAAACCTGCAAGAGTGGTTAGACTACGACGCTACTGACCGGGGATTTGAGCATTTAATGGATGAAGACATCCTAAGAAAATACCAAGGGAAAAACGGGAAAAGTAATGAAGAAGAAGAGGAGCTTGTATCTGGTGGACGACTGACTCAGGAAGCAGCTTTGTGTTACGTGACTGAACTTCAAGAATATCTAGAGGACCGGGACGAAGAAGTTTTTTTCAGTTTTCCACCCAAAGAAGCAAAAACAAATAACAGACTACTTTCAAAAAGTGTAAAAATGTAAGTACACATTGAAAATTGTAAATTAAAGCTTTAGGGGGAAACATTTTTATGTTTTGAAGTTATGTACTTTACTTCCAGTTACGGCTTATCCACGACAACCGTGCCAATCAACTCCACTGATAAACGGCAATTGGCCGTATTATTATTATACCTGTGCTATTTAAAATTGCGCGGGAAATATAGAAAAATAAGCATCGTTAACGGAAATGCTTTTACAGAAAGGCATGGAAATAAAAAATAAGTTCTATGAACAACTGTGTGTGCTAATTAGAAGAGTACCAAAATATGACAAATCGTGGGAGATATGAATGCGAAAATAGGAAGAGAAGATATTTATAAGAATATAACAAGTGATAAAAGCCTGCAAAAAAAGTAATAGAATTTTCAATAGAACATAACCTTTTGCTTCGGAATACAGGACGGAACTTTTAGGAAACGACTCTAGCTATGATACATGGACTATATATTTGGAAACTGGAATGTGAGGACACTAAAGAAACCAGGAGCTCAAACCGCACCTCTGCAAGAACTAAAAAGATATAAGCTCATGGTTACTGCTCTTCAGGAAACCAGATAACTGGAAAAAGGGGTCAGGGATACTAAAAAGCACACAGTTCTATATACTGTGAAGGAGCAAGGAAGCAAAGCGTGTGGAGTTACATTTGTGGTGGATAATGATTTTAAGTCAAAAATTCTAGACTTCCAGGCAGTCAGTGAAAGGCTTTGCAAGTTAAGAATTTGCACTCACTTCTTCAACCTAACAATGATTAACATTCACTGCCCAACAGAAAAAGAACAACATACAAAGGAAAGCTTCTACCAACAGCTGGAGATAGTATATGACAATGCGCCCAAAATGACATCAATATTATAATGGGTGATATGAATGCTAAAATAGGCAAAGAACCGCAGTTCTATGGCACAACAGGGTAACACCCACTACACAATGAAACAAGCTAGAAGAGTTTTTGATAAATTTTCCACCAGTAAAAACATGGTTATAAGTTCCACATGCTTCCCACATAAAGACATACACAAAATGACGTGGATTTCACTAGATGGAACATCACAACCCATCAAATTGACCATGTGCTGATAGACAAAAGGGCAGCCAGTAGTATCTCAGATGTGAGAACACGACGAGAAGCATGCTGTGGATCAGACCATATTTTACTCCAAACTTTATAAGGAAGCGCCACTGTCAGACTTCATTAGAATACAAAGATTGTAATGGACCGGACATGTGATAAGAATGGGAGAGAATAGGCTACCAAGAAGAGCACTGAATGCTAGAATTCAGGGAAAGAGACCGGTTGGAAAGCCAAGAAAGCGCTGGGAAGACACAGTAAACAGCGACGTACAAGCCCTTTTAGGAGTCCGTGTATGGAGAAGATCAGCCACAGACAAGCACGGTTGGAGGCAAAAAATAAAGGAGGCCAAGGCTCAATTTGGACTTTAGTGCCGTAGAAGAAGAATGATACAAGTGGCAGACCTTAGCATTGGGAGGGCAGATAAAGAAAAGAGAGAACACTTGTTTGACAAGGACAAGTTAAACTATTTTGCAGACAAAAGAAGAGAAAATTACTGGAAAGACAACTAACTAGAAATAATAGAAGGCAACTATATCGAAAAATAAGTTAGAAATTTTAAATCAAGGAGTAAAAAAGACACCGCTGACGCAAAATAAAGTACAATGTTTTGCAGAAATAAAGATAGTATGTTGCTAGGAGACAAGACAGAAAAATTAAACAGATGAGCAGAGTATTTCGATGAATTATTAAACGATAAAGACCAAACAGGAACGGAAAATCCAACAGCGATCACAAGAAATAGAACAACAAACCCTAAAACCAACAGCAATTAAGGATGTAATAAAAGTAATAAGAGAGTAGAAATATTAAAAGTAGGAGGAGATATACTGCAGCCAAAGTTAGCTAGACTTATTATAAACATATATGGAAACGAAAAAATGCCAGAGCAATGGAACATAGCACTCATCTGCCCAACAAAAAAGATGAGAAGACTGTCTGTGAAAATTACAGACTATGCACTATTAGAAGTAATGTATGAAGTATTAGCAAAAATTCTAAAAAAGTAGGTAGATGTTTCGCAGATGACTTAGTATTTGACACGTTCAAGAATAGAACTTCGAAAAATGTTTACAAACTTTGAAGAAGAAGCTAGTAAATATGGCCTGATTATAAATCAAGAAACAACGAACTATATGGAAATGAGAGGGGAAAATACAGAAGAAAATAAATCGATCACTTCACAACTAGAAGAGGAAAAGAAAGAGAAATAGATAAACGGCTGCTGAAATGTAACAAAGCAGTAGGATCAATAAAAGCACTGTTGAAGGCAAAAAAACGTGTCCAGGGCAGCCAAGATTCGACTTTAAGAAACAATAATAAGACCAACAGTGTCATTGCATGTAAAATTTGGACAAGGAATCAGAAAGAAGAAAACAAGTTAGAGATTTGGGAGAGGAAAATCTGGTGTAACAAAAACATTGTGGTAAAACTGAAAGAAAAAAGTTCGTGCTACACAAAGGAGTAAAAGTAAAGGGTGTGGGAAATACCAATACAACTACTGAAATTAAAGAGGAGAATGTAACAATCTTTCTCACCGTCGTATGTAAGGCACGGCACATATTAAACAATACAAAAATTTACATAAGCTGCCATTATGTAAGACACTTATAAATAATAACAATAAAACATGCAGCAACCCAAAAAATTAATTAGAACTTGAACAATTGCAAATAGCTGTAATATCCCTTAATATATATTAAGTCAATAAACAATTTTAAACTAAACCACAAGGATGAGATATTCTTCTTCTTCTTAGTGTGTCTGTCCGTTCCGAACGTTGGCGATCTTTCTGGCTATGATGACTTTGTTGGTTGCTATACGAAATAGCTGTGTTGAGGTCTTTCTATACCATGCTCTCAGGATAGCAAGGCAGGATATTCTTCTTCGTCCTGGGGCCTTTTTTCCTTTAATTTTACCTTGCAAAATGCATTGAAGTAGCTCGTATTTGCCTTGATTTCTCATTATATGTCCCAAGTAGTGAAGCTTACGGCTCTTCACGATGTTGACCAAATCCGTAGTTTGTTCATCCTCCGCAGTACTTCTTCATTGGTGACTTTGTCCATGGTATCTTCAGCATCCTTCTGTATGACTATAGCTCATGATGAGGATGAGATATAAAACTAAAAAATTAAGCTCGATTTTATTAATCTTCATTTAGCTTTCCTTTTAAAGATAAATGTAACTTTTAACCCATTTATGCATTGCGAGTTGTTAACGACCCGACCCTTTTAAAGTAGTCAACCAAATATACTTCCGTGCAAATTGGTTTCGCTATATCAGACGTTAAACAACACGTTAAGACCATAGACATATATATTAACATATAATATATAACATATAATTTCACAAGTAAGTTAGTACATAACCTTACGTTTTTTTCAAAAACATTTTCAATGTGGCTAAAGTTAATTAATATCGGATAATATTATTATCAGTTCAAATATCCTCTTTCAAAATCGAATATTTTTTCAACAACGTTCAGGAAAACATTGTTTATTATTGTGAATTGTTTATTGCGCACTGTTTCGAGTTCCATTTTTGAGTAAAAGACTGTTTTTAAGCACTAATAGAGATCAAAATATACTTTTCAGACAGTTTTGTGTGCGTTGAGTCTGAGCTACAAGTTGTCAAATTGACTCTGGTTTCTGAGATATCCTAACCTAAAAGTGTAAAAACAGCTGTTTTTGAGATTATGTAGCATCGCAACAGGTTTTATAATACAGTCAGTCGTAAGCCATTTGCCTGATCTAACTAAGATTAATTAATATAGATTAAATTTCAATTTGTAGGCATATACGTAAAAATTTGTTTGAACCTGTTTAAAGTAATTATATTTTATGTCATCAGTTGACCGCTGAAGCACATCGGAGAATTTTCCAAGCTTTAGTCAAATTAACACTAGAAAGCAAAGTAAAACAAATAAGGCTGAAACACTGATTAAAAAAAAGAATGAATGTACTGCAGAGACTAGTAAACAGGATAAAACAAATAACAATATGAATATCTACTTTAGCATTGCAAGAAATGAGATGGAAGAATGAAGACATCTGGGAATACGGAAAATACCTAATATGTCACGAAAATTCACGAGGTGGACAAGGGGGATCGGTTTCATAATAAGTGAAAGATACAAGCACGCGGTAAAAAGTTTTACTAACATTAACGAAAGGATAGCCATTCAGAAAATAAAAGGAACGTTCTTTGATATAAATCTCATTAACGTGCCAGCTCCTACAGAGGGCAAAGAAGCAGAAGAAAAGGAAACTTTTTATGCCAGATAAGACTAAAACCAGCTACCAGTGTGCTTAGAAAAAGGTTTACTGAAGACACCCTAGCCAAGGACTCATGAAACATAAGACAACATAAAATTAGGTAGGTTACTTTATAGTACTAATATTGACAATCCAAGAGCAGCGCTACTGCTCCCACATATTAAATGTATTTCTATTCCAGAATTCACCACGGCAGATTTGGTAACCGCAATAATGGAAATGCTAACAGGAGTAGGCAAGAGGCAAATTGTTATTGCCCGAGTGACTCCGAAAACCATCCACCTCCAGAGGAAGTACAGACTTATGGGATGGTGCAAGAGAAGAAACAGAGAATTAATTTTTGGCTCTGATGTAAATGTACACCAGGCAGTATGGGGTATCACAGGAATCAATAACAGGGGTGAGTACCTCCTGGACTATATATCTGCTAACAACTTAGATATTGCAAGTAGAGGTGATGGCTTCATGGCAACTTCAAAACGCCATAACAAAGACAAATGAATCAAGGTGTCCATTGAAACATAAGACAGCCACTACAGATGTTCCAAGGTGAAACAAAGAGTTGGCAAAACTTAGAAAAATGTCAGACTGCTCTTCAATAGGGCAAAATGTATAGCTAAAGGGTCACAGAATTAGCTCCAACGACTCCAAAAAGTTCTCTCAAAAGATCGCACAAATGAAATCAGACTGATCAAAAAGCTGAATAGTAACTATACGGAGAGCCTAACGGAAACTATAAAAGAGCTGTTTAAGACTTATTTTCCAAATAAGGTAGTCAGAACTATACAAACTGTAGAATTAATTAAAGATCTGGTTATTTGTTCTATGTATTATTTGTTTAATAAAATGTTTATTTCCTTATTGTCTCTTCTAACGTGCATATACTTCCACTTAGCATCTCGAAACAATGTGCTAGAAAGGGGTAGAATGAACAAGCGCAAAAGATCTTGTCGTCAGCACGAGCGGCCGGTGGGCTCGGTCTATATTAATATATACGTCTATGGTTAATACTAGGTTATTTGGGCATGTGAACCTTCTTTTTGTTGTTTGTAGGTTGGGTTTAGTTGATTCGAAAACGACTCACTGAGCACTTGTGTGCAATTATATGCAAACATAAATATATATACATACATACAGAAATATTAAATATACTGACGGCCAAAAAAAAATGCAACACTTTGTATTATTTTATTTATTTGGATCAGAAGTTTTTCTTTGTAAGTCTTATCTAAAAGTATATCACATACTATGTGATAGAGTATCCTCTATTTCCGTAGAGATAAAGGTGTACCCCCGCTTAGGGGTTTAAAAGTGCTTTCTCGGAAAAATTGTGAATTTGGGTATGTACACTTTATATTTCAATTGAAAATCTGTCAGACGTTATACCTATAGATGCAAAGAAGAGTTTGAGAAGAAGGAAGCTCAGTAATATAGTTTCATTCATATAATACAGGGGCAAGTTCAAAATTATTAAATTTTTATTTAAAATTAAAGTAAAACTTTTAGTATGTATAATCAATTTTAATATTTTAACTTTTTATACTGTAAGTAACGTTTTTGTTTAAAACAATTATTACGGTTTGCTACAATAAAGGTGATCATACACTAACATTATCAGTTGTAAAGAAATTGAACAGAAATTGGTGAGATCTTTGAAAAACTATTAAAATTAGATCTGCTGGAAAAACAAAACATGAGAATGGAAGACAAAATCGAGACAATTGATAAAGAGATCGCAGAACTAACAGAAGAAAACAGATTAATAAAGAATCAAGAACTTCAAACAATATTGCAAATTCAATGAAATAAGGTAAAGGTATTAGAAAGAATAAGAAAAAAGTATTTGATCATCTAAGGAATAGAAGAGATCGAAAATGAAGACGAAACCCAAATCAAAAATAAGATATCAGAAATTTCAAGAAAATTGCAAGTAGAACTAAATACAAATCAAGATATTGCAGAAATTCGAAGACTTAGTATCAAAAATATTATTAAGATAAGACCGATCCTCATCGAATTCAAAAATTTGAGTAAAAAGAATGAGGTCCACAAAGAAACGAAGAAATTAAGAGGTACAGGCATATTTATAAATGGAGATTTTTCAAAAGATATAAAAACTCAAGGAAAGGAACTTCTCAAATATCAAAGAAAAGCAAGAAAGAACAGTCAAAATGCAGGTATTCGTTATAACAAATTGCTTCTAAATGGCGAATTATTCACGTTGAGTCAACTGCAAACTTTATCACAACAAAAGGATGCTATAGTAATAGAAGATTTAAAAAGAATAAAGCTAGAAAATATGGTGATGGATCCCTCTAGGAGGAACAGTTATCAATGGAGAAAGAACAACGAAAATAGCAACATCGCATTCAAAGAACAAGTAACGAAAACAAGTTGGACGGAGAAACAAGAAGCGACGGCGTCCACATTGAGGGTAAAAATAGTTATAGTTATGTTAAGAGAAATAATGATGATTTTTTTTTTGACAACTTTTGATAATTTGATTTTAATATTAATGTTGACTTTAATTTTAAGGATTAGGGTAAAGATAAAAGTTATAAAGGTAAGCCAGAAAAACAATCAAACTGTAATAATAAATCAATGCATAATTCCTCGTAATCGTAATGTCAGAAAGAATCAGGGCAATAACAAAGCAAAGAGTATTAAACATGTCCGTCAACATTAGTTAACCGCTGAAAGCACATCTGAGAATTTTCCAAGCTTTAGTCTAATTAACGCTAGAAAACAAAGTACAACAAATAACGTTGAAACAGAAAGGGGCCAAACTGGTGGCAAAAACAGTGAATGTACTGCAGAGACTAGTAAATAGGATAAAATAAATAAAAATATGAATAAGAACAACAGGAAGAAGAAAAATGGAAAAATTTTAATTGGAACTTCCATAAATAAATATTTAAAAAATATTTGTCCGTCTAGGTGTTGCATTTTTTGGCCATCGGTATATTTTATCTTTGTACATGAAATGAAGAGATTGTTACATAATAGATTTATAATGAAACTGTACTAATCTATCTAGCTTGTCCAGTTCTCATTTTTTATTTCTTCTGTATACTCGTTACTTTCATTAATAATTGTACCAAGATATCTGTATTTTTTTACTTTGTCTATTGGAACCCCTCTTATGTTTAAAATGTCTTGTTTTTGTGTTTTTTAAATTGAGAAATAGAAATATGCACATTTACCTTTTTAGATCCCTCACTGAAGTGGATGATCTGATATTTAAACTGTTCCGTATCTCCTGCGATCGCCGTAGTTTTTCCCGAAGATGATTCCACCTGTAAAGAAAAAAAATATTATTATTAAAGATCTGTCATATATCTGACAGGAAGTCCCAATTTCTAATGCGAACATTCCTGAGGCCAATCTAAGGGACAGAGTTGGCAAACCCTGGAATCAGAATCAGGCGCGAGCGCCCAATCGTCTATCCACCTAAAACCACTAGATTTTCAAAACTTTCACAGAGAATGTACTATCCAATTATAAAAATCAGAGATCATAAAAAGCATCAAGCAGAGAAAAGTGGAGTATTTCGGACATGTAATGAGAGGTCCCAAATATAGTTTGCTACAAAATATCATGCAAGGAAAAATAGCAAGCAAACGCAGTCCAGGACGAAGAAGAACCTCATGATTGAAGAACTTGCAAGATTGTTATGGTGTTGATGCAAGCATGCTATTTAGGGTGGCAGTGAATAAAATTAAGATAGCTATGTTGGTAACCAACGTTCTGAAAGGACATGGTACATGAAGTAATACAGCTAAAATATCGTCGCCATAGAAACAAGTCAAAAGACAGAATAAATATTTCAATGAATCTCTAAATATAGTCCCAACACTACACGACGAAGCAAAAAATATAAATCCCAATGTCAACAAATAAAGACTGAATAGCAATCAACCAACAACGCCAGAACTAGAAATGGCTACAGAAAAACTGAAAGAGTACAAACAGTCATAATTTCACAAGATATTAGGAAATATTTTATATATTTCTTAAATTGCGTTATTGTTTTGTTTTTATTATTATTATTATTATTATTTGAGTTGCAAATTTGCAAATAATACAAGCATTCATTAATAAAGATGTTAGTACAGATTTATATTCCGACGATCTCTACCATGATATCTAATCCCTCGAGATGGGGTAGCAGGGTTGTAGGATAGAATTCCTACTGTAGTAAAAGGACAATGTAGATTAATTATCAGAAAGCGACCTTTATTTATTATAAGGCGGCCGTGCCAATGTTCGACCAAAATTGGCAAAAGCGTGCCAAAGCACAACAATACAGCTAATCACCTCATTCTTCTAAAGGGTCTGGAGATGGGAAAACTTCCCCAAAAAAATGGAAAACGAGACTACAAAAAAGATACCAAAAATGGTAATAAAAGATATTGCGACTGAGTGGAATAACACTTCTGAATACCATAAATAGATTATTAACAATAATTATTATAAACAACTGATTGACAGACAGTGTAGAACTAATGTTTATGAAGGAACAAGTCGGCTTCAGACCAAATCGATCTTACATATACCAAATTAATACACTTAGAGAAATCGTAGAATAGTCACAGGAATTCAACTCTCCACTGTTCATATGCTTTGTTGACTGCAAGAGAGATTTGCAGGATTTGCAGGATTTGCAAGAGAGAATGCAACACCAGAGTGTTGGAATTTGTTTATCTATGCAGCATTTTTGACTGTAATGGTAAAGATGTTTCAAAACCTAGTGCTAATAATGTCGAGTATTTCCAATAAACAAGATATATTATGTTTCTATAATCTTAAACATTCCAGTTAGTCATCACATTTTTATTTTATCTCACATTGAAAGATGTAATAAAAATTTACGACTTCCCGTCTTCACTGCCGATAAGAATTGCTGTGTAACAATGTAAAATGTTTACATTGCACTAATTTGGCTTATAAATAAACATTAAGAACTGAAACAATAAATGTATGATAAAAAAATAATAGGATTTTGATTTTAAATTCAGCAAAATATGTTTATACGAGACACAAACCTCGAATTCCTTGGGAAAAATATTCCCATGAGATTTTTTGCATAATAACTTTCATAAAATACCGCAGACTAATGTTCAAGAGGTCGCTCATACAAAAAGTACCTACTTCTAATTTATTAAACAGTTTTGTATAAATCCATTATTAGGTTGTGATAAGGGCCTCAAACAATTAAAAACAATGTTTTTAAATTAAATAAGCCCAAAGTAAAGTATCAGAAACTGATAGAACAAGGATTGGTGAATTCAAAAATAATTGTGTTTTTGAGCCTTCACTCTAAAAAAACTTATAAAAGGACAATACTGGAAGAAGGGACACAAATGGAAAAATCCTGTCTTAAAATAAAAACACTAGCTTCTCGACAGTTATTTGATGATAATTTCAATATGGGGACACTTGCTGAGCTAAATTTTTTATTAAACAAATTGTGGAAAAATTCAATTTTTCTTTTTCGTTGGTATATCGAGAGCTATGCATTTTAGAAAAGTTATGTACAGACAAAAAAGCGTGCTAATAAGTTTCCTTGTAGATAGAATTAATTACAAAGTGAAAAAATTACCAAATTTACCAGAAACCATTAAAAAATTATCAAAAGTCAACGTTTTTTCAATAATCTTTTTTAGCTATTTAAATGGCACGTAGAACCTTCGAAATTTACCTCTTTTTAAAATAAGAAACACTACATAAAACTTCAGCATAGTCAATAAAGCGGTTTTCACAAAATAATTTTATTTTACAGAGGAGAAAAATACAACTTCCTACGACTTATAATGGAAGGGAAAGTGGAAGGAAGAAGAGGTCCAGGAAAAAGAAAATGCTCCTGGCTGAAAAATGTAAGAGACTGGACAGGCATGGACAAGCATTCGATACTAAGAACAGCTCAAGAAAGAGAGCAATTTGTTGCAGTTTGTATTTAAGTAGCAGAAAAAAATTAAATGGGAACAGCAAAATGGGAATGCAAGAGCGTAACAAGAGAAAAGATCTCAAGGCAACTACAAACCAATACAGAAGTCTGAATGGTAACCTATTAACAACAAGGAAAGCTGTATTTAATAGATGGGTGAAATACTTTAAATATATACTTAATATAGAGAAAGAAGAATAAAACCTGGAAGACGAAAAAGATTAGGTAAGCGGAAGAGAGGAGAGGGAAGATAAATTACCAACAATTGTTGAAGTTAAAGATGTAGTTAAAAAACTAGCTAGAAACAAATCGTAATAATGTCAGAAAATACTAGATAATACACAAAACAGAAATAAATCTCTAAATGCTCTAACTACAAAGAAATTGCGCTTCTAAATGAAGAACGAATAATAGGAAAAGTTAATAGAACGAATAATGGTTTCAAAGGTGGTAAATCGAAAATCGGAAATTTTAGAAAAAGTACTGGAATGTGACATAGATACTCATCACCACATATTTAAATACTACAAGACACCCTTAGACTCTGTAAAGAGTAAAGAAATGTTAGGAACAATGAAAGAACTAAGAGTACCAGATCAGTTAGTAAATTTAACAAAACTAACCTTTTAAAAAATTTATGTAGAGTACAAATCCGGAAAAAACTGTCTGAACCTTTTAAAACAAATAACGAGCTACGCCAGGGAGACCCTGTCTTCAAATACTGTTAAATCTAGGGCTGGAAAAAGTAATACTTATGAACTGGTATCAATATATACACAGATAGCCAAGCAAACATTGAGACTCTCGTAAGCTCTCAGGTGGACTCTAGGCTAGTGAGGGAATATCGACGCGAACTCGATAGACTAGCGGAATCTAACAGCGTTACACCGGTATGGGTTTCAGGTCATCGGAGCATATATGGCTGATGCACTTACCAGAACAGCATCAGCTACAAAATACTTATGTCTAGAGCCGGCCGTGGGAGTGCCAAAAAGCGTCGTCCGCGACCGGAAAACAACCTGGATCCGAAGCCAACACACAGGGAAAATATATCTAGTCAAACACATTTATCCGGCAAGATTTATTGGACGTACATGTGCTACTAGTGCTGAAGTACTGCGGAAAACATGCAGGAATCAGCTCAGAGTCATAACGAGCTTCCTTACTGGACATGCACCAGGTAGGGGCACCTGCATACAATGGGACTGTTTGATGGAGACTTGAGTTGTAGTACCCATCCACTAGACCTGTATAAGCTAGTACAGAGTTTCAGAATTCTGGAATGGATATTTGTACTTTGACCTCAAGGATATGGAGATAGAAACGCCATATATAGAATGTCTTTGCAAAACAAGCTATATGTCAGGAACACTCATTTTAAAAAATGCCCCAAAGAAAGTGGACTTGACAATCACCAAATGGCTAAACAAGAACGAAATTTACTTTATATTTACTAACAAAACGTAACCGTATTGAATCAATTTTCAACCGGAAGTGGCCATAGAATGGTAAGAGCGAAGATAGTCTGGAACCTAAAGAAGAAAAGAAGAAATATAGTAACAAGAACTAAAAATGTCACATGCACTGCGATTACTAACACAAGGGAGTAATAGGAAGAAATAGAGAGTAACCTACAGAAAGACGTGCCAGATAAAATAAATATTTAGCATTGTAACGAAATGTTGGTGGACGCCCTAAAAAAGGCACAGAAGTGACAGTCAAGCAAACAACGAAAAATGAAAAACAAGAGAGAAGACGCAAGAGACCCAACGCAAAAAAGAAGGGTGTGGAAGATAAGAACACAATGAACATTGCAGAGCTTAGTAATTTAAACAAAACCATTTCATAAGCCGCTAGGATAGACATAAGGCACTTTAACACAAAAGAAACAGCTGATACCATAGAACAAAACAGAAGCCTAAAAGTTCTAAAACGAAAGTTGAATACAGGAACGAGGAATTTGTTAAAATATAAACAAGGACGTGCCATATCTGAACAACAAGAAATCCTGAAAATCATCAAAGTTTTCATTTCGCTCTTCTTGACCTATAAAATAAATCTTTTGCGGTTTTGTAAATTGTTTCATCAAAAAATTGACATTATGAAAAAAAATGAGACCTGGTGAGTTAAAATCGGTTCACTGAGTTTAAAGATATGGCTCTTCAAATATAGGGTAAAAAGGGGGCTATTTTTGACCGTTTCGGTGGGCATATCTTAGGCCCAGGAGCACCTACAGTGCCAAAAAATAGCTATAGGCTACTTAGTCTCAAGGTACAATGGTATACAAAAATTTGTATATATAATGGAGAATTATCATATCAGGAATTGAGCTAGACCTAGAAGATGAAGAGAGACTAAGAGAAGACATACAAAAAATGATGGAAAAAGAGCTTAAACTGAAAATAGAAATTGAAAGTGCGTTTAAGATAGGATACAAGAAATGTATAATAGAAACAAAGAGCTGGGAAGACAAACAGAAAATACTGCAAAAAAAAGGTAAACTCAGATACCCAAGAGACGGGTAGAGAAATATATATTATTAAAGCATTAACGTCCACGGAAGCAAAGATACAAAAAGAAATCAGAGATATAGCAAAACAAGAAAGAAAAAAATGAACAAAAGTAAAAATTAGATCCCAGAAATTAGAAATAGATGATAAGGTGCTGAAATGTAATGCAAAAGAAAATGAACTCACAGAAATTGAAAATGTTACAAAAAACTAGAACAAGAAGAATAGATGGATGAAAAGGAAATATACAATGCAAGCGAAGAGGAAAATAAGTCAAGATATATTTAGAATAATAATAAAAATACAAAAAAAGGAAAGAGAATGATAAAACAATTGGAACATGGATCGTGAGGACGCTGCTGGAAACAGGAAAATGGAGGAACTAACTACACGGTTGAAACAATACAAGATAAATATTGCAGGAATTCAGGAAACCAGATGAGGAGGACAAAAAATCGAAAAGATAACTTATACAGTATGGTATGCGTGCGAAGAAAAACGGATATGGAGGAACGGCTTTTATGGTGATAAGAGAAATGAGACATAAAGTTATTGAATTTAAACTCATAAGTGAAAGAATAAATGTGTATACAACCACAAAAAACAAAACATAACAAAACAGCAGTTCTATGAAACACTAGAAGAAAACGTCGAGAAAATCTCTGGATTCCTACAGGAGATTTCAACGCCCAAATAGGCAAAGAAAATTGCTTCAGAGTGGTTGCAGGTGGAAACTTAATACATAACACAATAAACAATAATGGAGAAAGACTATGTAATTTATCAGGGCCATAAAAAGTGGACATAAGTAGCACGAGATATAAACACAAAGACACACACAAAATAATAAACAAGAATTATAGTACAAATAATAGCATATGCCGACGATATAACCCTAGTAGCAACAGATAAAAGGGCTTTAAAGAAAGCCTCTCAAGAAATAGAAAACGAAGCAAACTGAGAGGATTGGAAATAAATGAAAATAAAACAAAATACATGAACGTGAGAAAGAAAAAGAAGATACAAATGACAGAACTGACAATAGATGTACACAGTTTCGAAGAAGTTGAAGAATTCAAGCGGGAAGTACAGCGTTTTATAGAAATAAAAAAATGTTTAGAGATAAGAAGATAAGCCGAAACACAAAAATGAAAATCTATAAAACGACCATAAGACCAATAGTAGTATATGCTGCAGAAACATTCACATTAACAGCAAGAGAAGAAGAGCAATTGAAAGTTTTTGAGAGGAAAATTATCAGAAAAATACTGAGACCAAAGAGGGAAATCGAAGAGGTTGCAAGACAATGGATGAATCAAATACAAGAATGGATGGGTCAAGGAAACATAGTTAGAGCAATAAAAGCACAAAGAATTGGAGACAATAAGTGGAAGAAGACTTAAGGAGTATGGAGATAGAAATATAAAAACGACAATTAAAGAGAGAGAAGAATAGAGAAAAGTAGTGGAAACGGCGAAGTCACGCCAGAAACTGTAAAAGCAAACCCATGATATATTCACGAAAATTAAATTCTTTACCCAATTCTTCCAATTAAATCTTCCACCTTCATCCTACTTCACAGGAATTAAAATTAAAATTTCGAAATTGTTATCAAAAAATCACAAAGAAAAATAAAATTATAAATAATTAATAAAACCTGTAAAATACTGTTTTTTTTTATATTTACTTATATAGTTATTTTAGAAACACCGTGTATATAGTTATTAAACTATTCAGTTGTATTGGATTTTAGAGAACAGCTTATCAGGCATTCTACTTGAAATCCAATTTGTTTACAACACTTAGATTTGTTTACATTCCCAGAGTATATTGTATTTTAATTAGGTTAAATCAGATGTTAAATTATATTCGTCTCTTGCTTTTTTTTAATTCACTTTTATTTTATTTTTCTCATATCTCGTATAGGTAGATAGAGGACCTTTAAAGTTTGAACTTTTTTTTAAGATATTTTTGTGCATTGAGAAAATATTGAAATAAAATTATTTTTATTACTTTATATTGTATTGGTATACAAAGACAAATTAATAGAAAATAGAACCATAAAATTAAAGTATTAGATCCAGGCTATAGTTATATACATATAGACATAAGATTATAATTGCAGTACGAAAAAGTACCAAAACAAATAGAAGTGTTTTGACCTGGATATAATTCGTTATAGAAGGACTAATACTGCGATTATAGTAAAGAAAAATAGCAAAAGAAAATTAATAAATTTCTGATACTGTTTTCTTGTGGCATTTCTAAGTTAAATACTACTTTTATATGAGATGGAGCCACAATAGCTTGTAATGACCATTACATTTTACCTAAAAATTTGAGGTTACGATTTCCGCAACGGAAATCATTTTGAAACTCTTTTCAGAACGATTTCCGGAGTAAAAATCGAAACGTCAAATATTTAGTTAAAATGTAATTGCCATTTCATTAAACTATAGCTCAATCTCATATAAATGTAGTCTTTAAAGAAAATTATGCTAAAACCACGTGCAGGATACAATTCTATATAGCAGTCACTAGGTGATTTACTGTTCAAAATATGCTAACAATTTCACTTACCTTTGGTCTTAATCCTTCATGTGTTCTTTTATGTACCGCAAACTTCCACTTAGGAAAAAGCAGCTTAAAACTTCTGGTTTTATCTAGAACTGCACCATTTCCTGCCATGGCGATAGCATCGTTTACTGAATGCCGGTCAATCTGTAAAGAAAAACTATTAAATAACTCGTCTTATGGTTTATTTTCTAGTAGAAAACTCTTAACAATTGTTACCTTATTTAATATATTCTCCTCGTGATACTCTTGCCTCAATTTAAGCCAAAATACACCACCATAACTCAATTTGTACTGCATTCCTGTTGACGCCTCCAGTGCTGCCATCAAAAAGAGCGCCTCAGGCTGTGGCCTGTGAGCAAGACATGAGATATGAGCAACAATATTTTTTTCCAACTGTTCGGCTGTGGTCGTATGACCTTCGTATGGCGTGGATTGGTCACATGAACGTTTTAATTTTTTTTTATTGGCTTCGTGAACGTAGTGACGTGAGAGGAAGCCAGTTTAGGATACATACAATCCAATCCAACGATTGCTTAGAGTAGGGAATTCTACTCGTCAAAGTTACTCGTTGACGAGTAGAATTCCCTACTCTAAGAACGATTGTATCCAACGAATCCAACCATCAAATATTATTTAAAAAGCCATTCTTGCCTCTTTTAGAGCTAGATTGGCAATTGCATCATCTGTCAGTTCCATTTCTTCATCTAGATTCATCCAATCGATGATGTCGTGGTTTCTGATTGTTTGTTCTACTGGTAATTGATTGGCTAAGTTGGCTAAAGAATCGACTTCACAGTCATCACTTTCATTTTGAACGTCTTGTGTTTAGTTGTCTATCCCACGATTTCTGAATAGTGGACACTTTTACGTCGTCCCAAGCAGATGCAATCCAATAGCAAACATCTTTAACCGTGATCTTCTTCAATGCCTCAATTATAGTCAACCCTTCATCCAGCTTAGTTAGCAGTACCTGAAGAAGTTTCCGCCGATGATTCCTCTTCATTGCTTCTATAACGCCTTGGTCTAGGCGTTGGATGAGAGGCGTCACATTGGGTGGAAGTAACACAGCTCGTATGTCACCACTAATTAATTCACTCGCATCTGGGTGGGATCGTGCGTTGTCCAACAACAACAACACTTTCCGGGGCAGATTTTTGTTTATTAGGTAGGCATCTATGACTGGCACGAAGTCATTAAAAACCAGTCCCTAAAAGTGTTACAGTCCATTAATGCATTGCGTTGGTTACTATAGATTGTAAGTAAGCAATTTATTTGGACATTTTTGAATGCTCCTGGATTTCTGGATTTTCCAATTAAAAGAGGTTTTAATTTTAATGAACCAGAAGCATTGTTGCAAATCATGATTGTGATCCTCTCTTTGCTTTTTTTGTAATCTGGTGCTGGTAAAAATTAAGGAACATTTTTATCAGCTAGTGTTTTCGATGGAAGCATTTTAAAGTTAAGACCCGGCTCATCACAGTTAAATATTTGGTCTGAAGTTAGTCGGATGCCATATTTCTTCGTATGCCAGATGATATTAGAATATTCAATTGTCGGTGCCATATTTCTTCTTCCATATGTAAATCCATCCTTCTTCTTCTTCTTTAAGTGCCATCTCCGCGACGAAGGCTGGCAATCATAATGGCTATTCTGACCTTCGAGGCAGCTGCTCTGAACAATTGCCTTGAGCTGCAACCAAACCACTCTCTCAGGTTCTTCAACCAGGAAACGTGTCTTCTTCCTATGCTTCTCCTACCCTCTACTTTTCCTTGAATTATGAGTCTCAAGGTGTTGTATCTTTCGCCTCTCATCACATGTCCGAGATATTGCAATTTCCTTTCTTTTATTGTATTTTCTATTTACCTCTCTCTGCCTATTCTCCTTAACACTTCTGTATTCGTGATTCTATCTACCCATGGAATCCTTAACAATCTTCTAAATGTCCACATTTCAAACGCGTTAAGTCGATTTATTGTATTCCGGTTTAATGTCCATGATTCAGCTCCATAGTAGAGTACACTGTGTACATAGCATTTAACTAGCCTTATTCTGAGGGCCAATGTCAGATCTTTGCTGCATAAAATCTTTTACATTTTCACGAAGTTGGCACGTGCTTTTTCAATTCTGACTTTTATTTCTGCAGTATAATCGGTATTATTTGTGATTGTCGTTCCCAAGTAAGTACATCTTTTTACTCTCTCAATCTGCTGGCCGCCTACCGTTAATATTTCGTTTGTATTGTTGTTCTTGCTAATTTTCATGAATTTGGTTTTTTTGATGTTAAGAGAGAGTCCGTATTCTCCACTATATATCTTAATATTTTGTTCATTATTCTTTCTAAGTCTTCCAATTTGTTGGCTATTATGACTGTATCGTCGGCATACCTAATGTTGTTAATTAAACTTCCGTTCACTTTTATGCCGACTGTCTCGTTTACCAAAGTTTCTTGTATGATTTCTTCAGAATAAGCATTAAACAAAAACGGCGACAGTATGCAACCTTGCCTGACCCCTCTCCTTATCTCCACTACTTCTGACACTTCTCTTCCAATTTTCACATTTGATCGTTGGCTGTAGTATAAATTTGATATCAATGTTACATCCCTCACATCCAGATTCTTGTTTTTGAGTACTTCTATAAGTCGGTCATGTTTTACCTTATCGAATGCCTTGTTGTAATCTATAAAGCATACATAAAGATCTCGATTAACATTCCATTTCGAAATCCAAATTGGAAATCACGAATATCCATCTCCAGCTTAGCGTGTATTCTATAATGGATGATTTTTAGCAGGGTTTTTAAGATATGTGACATTAGACTGATCGTTCGATAATCACTACATTCTTCGGCATTTACTTTCTTTGGTAGACAAATAAATGTTGATGTCATCATTTCACGTGGAATAGTTTCTGTGGAATAGATTGTGTTCAGTAGTTGGACTAAAAGATCCATGTTTTTTTCATTGACCAGTTTTAGCAATTCACTTGGTATTTCATCTGGACCAGCAGCTTTATTATTTTTCATGGACTTTACTGCATGCATCCATTCTTCACTAGCACAAAAGTAGTCTCCTTCATCCATAAACTTCTTCTGGAATTCAATAACTCTTGCTTGGAGTATTCGACCACATTGGTAAAAACCACAAGAACAACGCCTCAAAAGTTTGTTCATGGTCCCCTTTCTTCATAGTCTTCTGGGACAATCCACTACCACCACTTACACTTCGGTTGACCCACTGTTCGATTTCATTCTGCTTACGCTTCCAATCTCCAACAGTTACTTCTCCGACACTTAAATCTGAATGATTTGATTAACCCTTGATCCAACCTCTTAATTGCATTCACTTTTGTTTCCAAAGATGCAACTGCTCTCTATTCTGGCCCTTCTATTCTAAAATCAGAAGTGGAGAATGCTATAAAGGGTCTTAAAAATAACAAAAGACCAGGCAACGATAACGTATACGGGGAAGTATTGAAAGTGCTGTGCGAAACAAACAGTCAATTTCTAGACTCACTCGTCAGACTCTTTAACAATATTTATAACAGCGGGGAGTTTCCTGAAAACTGGCTAGAGTCAGCTTTTGTTGCCATACCGAAAAAATCAAAAGCAAAGTCTTGTGATCAACATCGGATGATAAGTCTAATTAACCACATTTTGAGGGCATACACCAAGGTTATTTACAACAGAATAAACAAAAAATGCGAGGATAACATTAGAGATTTGCAGTTTGGGTTTCGGAATTCTCTTGGGACAAGAGAAGCACTTTTTAGTCTACTGATACTCATCCAGCGCTGCAGAGATATGAACAAAGACGTATACATATGCTTTATAGACTACGCAAAAGCATTCGATAACGTAAAGCACGAAAAGATAATTGAAGTTCTCCATAAGATCGGAGTCGACTACAGAGACATTCGAACAATAGCGAGTCTCTATTGGGGTCAAACAGCTAAAGTGAAAGTAGGATCTACATTGACCAATAAAATTGAGATCAAGAAAGGGGTACGACAGGGCTGTATCTTGTCTCCTACTCTCTTTAATATATACTCAGAAGAAGTATTTAAGACAGCGCTGGAGGAAAGCACAGAAGGCATAAAGAGAAATGGAGAAATAATTAATAACATAAGGTATGCTGATGACACTGTGATTCTAGCAAGTAGCATGGAGGAACTGAGTTGCCTAATGAGTAAGATACAAAAAACAAGTGCACAATACGGACTCAGACTAAATATCACAAAAACCAAATGGATGTTAGTAAGCAAAACCCAACAACCACCACAGCAACTGATATTAGACAATGAAAGAATTGAACACGTGGATTCGTACATCTACTTGGGAACAACAGTTAACTCAAATTGGGATCAAGCGAAGGAAATACGTATAAGAGTAGAAAAGGCAAGAGCATCGTTCACTAGTATGAAGCAAATTTTCACCTCTAAAAGCCTCATCCTACCTCTCAAAATTCGACTTCTGAAATGTTATGTATTCCCGGTTTTGTTATATGGAATGGAGGCGTGGACAATGACCGCAACATTGATGAAAAAAGTAGAGGCCTTCGAAATGTGGGCTTACCGACGTATATTACGTATATCCTGGACTGAGCACGTGACCAACGAAGAGGTACTACGCCGAATAGGTAAAGAGAGAGAGGTAGGAATAAGTATAAAGAAAAGAAAGTTGGAATACTTGGGTCACGTTATGAGACATAATAAATATAGAGTACTACAGCTGATCGTTCAAGGGAAAATAGACAGCAGAAGGGGTCCAGGGAGGAGAAGACACTCGTGGCTCCAAAACTTGCGGCAATGGTTCGGATTGTCATCTGCTGAACTATTCAAATCTGCCGTAAATGAAGTCAGAATAGCCATGTTGATTGCCAACGTTTGGAACGGACAAGGCACATGAAAAAGAAGAAGAAGAACTGCTCTCTTCCGCTTTCCACTCATATTGCACAGAAAGATGCTCTCTTACGCTCACAAAAATCAACTTATGAAAAATTAATTATGAAACCGAAACTAATAAACTCGAATAAATACACAAAACAGTACATAAAAGTAAAAATATTACTGTACAGTAACTTCATTTGACGATCTGAACCACAGCAAACAAATCGGTAGTTCAATTTGCACTGATTAATATAGAAAGGAACAGGAAGTTGTAGACAAAACACGAAACAGTAATTTCTGGAAATAAGGCGGTGACCAATTTCTGAGAATACCGACTCGACATCAGCTTGACCTAAAGCATAACTTACACACAATTCTCTTCTTATCAACAATCCACAACTTTCAATGGATTGCCCATATAACAGCTGCCAATATAACTTGTGATCATCTACCCTTTTTGACGTGACAACGTCTTAAATTAGGTTGTGGCTCGGAGTCATTCATGAAAAAGTGTAACGCTCGCTCACGTCTGTTACGATGAGTCACCGAACGAGAGAGAGGCCCGCCGGACCGGCGAATGCCTTGCGTCTCTCTCCCACTCAAACATGATCGGTCCGCTGCGCGCGCAGCACTAGAGAATTAGGCGCGTTGAAAATTAGTTAAGTTTAAGTTTACATGTACAATGTTTTAGTAAACAAAATATATTTCTATAGTTAAAATTTGTGCAACTCTTATTTTCATTCAATTCCTTGTTCCTATTGTGCAATTTAATAATAAAAAGACGTTGTCACGTAAAATCTTCGCCCGTAAAACCGACTTTACAGGCAACCGATTTTTTTTTATTTCTCGATATTGTGATTATAGTATAAGTACGACTATAAAAGTAAAACCGACGCAAAATTTTTCTCGGATAACCTAGACTCGGATAATCGCGAGTCTACTGTACATTGATAATAAGTTGCCGGTCAAAAAGTTGCCGCAAATAATTTTAATTCAATTAATGGTCATTCATTTTTTAACAAAAATTTCGTTCATTTTTTTCGCATAAATAAAATATGCTGCTCATGGCATATTTGAATTTTTTTAACTACGATGATGTTAGGGTTGCTAGCTGTTAAAAACGTGAGGTATCAAAGATAAAGTAAAAAAGAGCTAGCGCGCAACGCCACTTGTTTGACAGTTGTGTGTTTTTAAAGCATGCATCGATAATAGTGTTAATAGTTTACTTATTATCACTTCCCAACTGAGTGTCTTTAAGCGCTAGCTCTATTTTACTTAATCTATTCTTTAATCACCTATACTATACAGGGAAAATAGAAGGAACATATGGTGGAGTAGGATTTCTTGTCAAAAAGTATCTCACACCATACATTTCTACATATAAAAGCGTTTCTGTTAGAGTAGAGTATATTATGCTATTACAACTGTATGCTTCCACAACAACACATCAGGAAGAGGTAGTTAAAATGTTCTACGAATATGTGATAACAGCATTAGAAGAAAATGATACAAAGTATACCATCATTATGGGAGATTTCAACGCAAAATTAGGTAAATAAGAAGAAAATACTGAAACTAAAATAGCTATGCATGGTTATGGCACACGAAATGAAAGAGGAAGAAAAATTATATAACTTCTTAGAACAACAAAATTTATACGCTATCAAATCACACTTCAAGAAACCAGCAAACCGAAAATGGACGTGGATATCTCCCGATAAAAAGACGAAAAACGAGATCGATTACTTCTTGTGTGGGAACAAAGACATTTTTGAAGATATAACTACTCTCAATCTATTCACAACTTTCAGCGATCAAGCCTTTTAAAAGCAAGGATTCTTGTTAAACAGACTGTAACATTTTTTTAATAATTAAAATATTAAATAATTTTTAATCCTTTTACCCCTGTTGCTGAAACTCTGATGGCCGTATTTGCAAATAATATATACGCGGTTGGTCATGTTTACCATTAGGAAATTCCATTGGAAGCTACCGACTATCTCAAAACACGGAAGGTCCGACTTATTATTCTTGTTAATCCACAGTTAATTCTTTCCGGTCAGGCGGGTTCTTTTTTGATAAATTTGATAAACATCGTCAAAGGCACGTTACAGTAATTTTCTGAGAGAACTTAATCTAAAAGTATTTAAGTACCTTTCATAACGTTTCTAGCTTGAAGAGTACCCTTATTTTCGATATCGTTAGAACTTGTTACATTCTTAGAAATACATACCGGCTGACCTGTGATTTTTAAGTGGGAATATGCCACCTATTTTTTTTTGCTTGTGAAATTTTGAGAGAAAGAACGGCACTTGTGGCAGGGCGATCTTTGAGTAAAGACCCTTGCCTTAATTACCGTCTCTGTGTTATTTTACCGTCCCTGTGAATTTTTTCTTTAAGTGTGTATACACTTAAATGTTTCAGTTCTTAAGCTTATATCATATTAGATTAAAGATTGGTATAAACTACCTTTTTAAGTTAATTAACTTCAGTGTTTAATACAAGTAAAGTATTTAGCTTCAGTGAAGAGTGCAGCAGTCATCAAGACTTATCGTAAGTTATCATAATCATTTTATCTTCAACTATCTGGGCGAATCTCCGTCGACTATTTCTTCTCCTGTAGTTAGGGTTAACTACTGAGTTAACATTCAATCAAGGAACATTTAATATTTTCCTACGAAGTTTTAATCAGCTATTAAGAACTTCTAAATTACGAACATTTAATTTTAATTCTCAGTTAATTATTAAACAACAGTGCGATACAGATAATTATCTTAAACCAAATGCGGGTTGGCTTAATTTTTATAATACAGAATTCTTGAAACCTTCTTGTATTCTTTAGAATTTAAATTTATTCATTTTGTTATTTGCTATACTTTTTATACATTTTTAACCCATTATCTCGAGATAAGCCCATAAACAGCAAAGAGAGATTTATATCAGCTTTAATTGAATACTATTAAATACTATCAGGCTCTCTTGGCTGAGAATTTAAACTGTGTATGATTTTATTATATTATTGTTATTGTAAAGGTATTTCCTAATTATAATACTGTTTATTGTTATATCTATACCACCATTTAATAATTGATGGTGCATTTTTATTACATCCAGCTGCCTGTATCATAGTGGTGTTGAATATATTGTTTTGTTTTATCAAGGAATTTTATTTCTCGACTCCTAATAAGTTTCCTGATATAACAATACCTCTGAATGTTTGTTTATTATATTACATAATTATTATACCATCGACCAGAAGAAAGATCAGGCTGATTAAGTTTTGTAGGCAAGTAGGTGGACGGAGTCCACCTAATATATTTATTATTTGTTTATAAAGGGTGTTGACCGAATTTATTTAATAATTAACTATTGATATCTTTCCTTGGATTTGGTCTCAGAACCTAAGTACCTTTCCTTACCTCTTTTGTTTTCTAAGGTTTCTTAATTTTCTCCTTGAACCCAAAAAGTTAAGTGTCGCCCTGTTTCTATCTTAACTTATTTTTGGTAATTTTACCAGTCTATCTTTTTGTTTATTTTGTATATCTTTTCTAATATCTATTACCCTGTTCTACCTTCACTTATTTCGTCCGTTGGACCCATTCCCGGTTCCAAAAGCTAGTTTCGAACCCACGACTCGCTCTCCACCAACCATCTGGCTGCCGTCCGCAGTGTCTCCATTGGTGACCTTTCTAGCACCATCCAAAATAGGTTTCCGAGGTTACAAGACGCAAACAGTAGAAACAAGCCACATAATTATTGTAATCAGATGGATCAAACTAAAATGCAACGAAACCTCTTGAAAGCAGGACTGGCTGTTGCAAATAAAACGAAAAATAAAGAAGACAGAATAAGTGATGGAACAAAATGGTTGATGGAAAAGAGACGCATATTTCTAAGCGAAGGAAAGCGAAACACCGATGGTTTCATGGAATAGAATAAACAAATAAAGAAGGGAGTAAAGGAAAATTTAAGGACCTACAATGAAAACAAGGTAGAAAAATAATAGAAAAGAACCGAAGCCTGAACTGTTTAAGATAAAACTTAGGAAAGCCTATAATAAACTCATTGAAGGATAAAGATACAAAAAAAATAAGAAAACATAACGAAATCTTAAAAGTTACTCAAACGTTTTACTGTGATTTATATTCCTCAAACAAGAACCCAAATAACATTGCAAAGGAAGATCTTAAGAGAAAAATAACGAATGTCAACTCAGAAATACTCCCTAACATAGAATCCTTCGAAATAAAACAAGCTATGACACAACTAAAGAACAATAGGGCTCACGGCCCAGATGGAATACTTGTAGAAATGTTAATGGAGGGGAGTGAAATTATTCTCGAAGAATTGAAAAATTTTTTCAAGGAATGTTTTCACAGAGGAGAAGTCCCAGTTGATTGGAATGAAAGTTTGACAATACTTCTCTTCAAAAAAGGAGACGGGGGAGATCTGAAGAACTATAGGCCAATCTCCCTGCTGTCCCAAATGTGCAAACTGTTATGAGAGTAATAACTAACGGGTTAACGTCGAAGCTCGATAGTTATCAACCAGTAGAGCAGGCAGGATTCCGAAAGGGTTACAGTACAGCTGATCATCTTCTTACAACTTCCATCAACAACAATCTTCATCAACTTTGGGTAATAGAGAGGGCAATGACCAACTGCAACTTCCCGGTACAGAATGCTCATACATAATAGTTACAAGAAAGCTACAATGAAAATACAAATAGATGCGAAAACCAAAGCTATATCAATCAACAGAGGAGTTCGCCAGCGAGATGTTATCTCACCAAAGCTATTCACACTTGGACTAAAAGACATGTTCAAAGACATTAACTGGGCAGATAACGCAATAAATGCTAATGGAAGAAAACCGAACTGGGACAATTCAAACAACAATTAGCTAATCGCCAAAGGAAGAAATGTTTTCGGTGCCAAAGAGAACATTCTCCTGAAACTTTTGAACACATTAAATCAGCCTGTACTTATTGCAGGAAAGTTGGACACATCAAAATAGCTTCTTCTGCTAAAAAGAAGAACCAATATCACAAACGCAAAGTACATCAGACTAGGGACTCTGGGAACACTCAGAGTGTTTTTTATCAAAGAAGTGACTATGAATTTTCGTTAAATAATGTGACGTCTAATGTCATTACCGGTACATATTTAGTAAATGTGCTACTCAATGACCAAAAGTGAAAATGGAGGTTGACTCGGGCGCGAGTTATTCAGTGATAAGCAAATGAACCTACCATAAAATCTTTAGTGAAAATCGACCTAAAATAGATAAATCCAGTGTTATTTTACGGGACTATCAAAACACAGTGATACCCACATTGGTTAAGTGTCAAGTGGACGTAAAGAAAGGTCAAAGATCAGCGACACTTCCTCTCATAGTCACGGAAGGAAATCGCGCCAGTTTACTCGACAGAAACTTTTTTGATAGTTTAGGTTTAACCATAGCTGGGGTAAGTCAAATTTTATCAATTATTAATTAAATTATTCAGAAGAATACCCAGATGTATTTAATACAGATTTGGGATCTTACCGGGGTCCCCCAGTAAGTTTTTCGTTGGACAAAAATGTAAAGCCGTTTATGTGTAAAACTCGTAAAGTTCCATTTGCGCTAAAAGACAAAATCGAAGTTGAACTGGACAGGCTTATTGCAAAAGGGGTTTTAGAGCCGATTACGCACGCAAAATGGTGCACCCCAATTGTGACTGCAAAGAAAACGGGGAGGTTGGGATTTGTGGTGACTACAAATCCACGTTGAATTTAGCGTTAAATCCCGAACCTTATTCAGTGCCATCGGTACAGGGTATCTTATCCACACTTGCGGGCGGTAAAGTTTTTGCAAAACTGGACATGGCGCAAGGTTATCTACAGTTAAGTGTCAACTGCGAAACTACTGAAGCACAAACAATAATTACGCATAAAGAGGCTTTTAAATGCAATCGTTTGCAGTTCGGTATATCAGTGGCTCCACAAATTTTTCAAAAATTCATAGACACTAGGTTAACGGGTATTCCTGGTGTACTAACTTATTACGATGACATTTTATTAGTCGGTAGCTCAAAAATAGACTTGGATTCAAAAGTGCGCGTGGTATTATCGCGTTTCCAGGAAGACGGACTGCATTTGCGCAAAGAAAAGTGCGTTTTTCGAACAAAATCTAGAGTTTCTTGGTTTTCAAATTAGTGAAGACGGTTCACGCCCCACTCTAGACAAAATCGCGGCCATAACTACTTACCAACATAACATACTACAATTAGGGCCGCATAACTAGCAAAACAGTACCCAGATGTTTTCAAGAAAACGAAACTGTATTTGCAAGGTCATTTGCTCCAAGTGGTCAAAAGTGGCTTCCTTCCAAAATAATTGAAACCACTGGACCGTTAAGCTACAAAGTTCAAACCCAGGATGATAAAATTTTACGTCGTCATTCTGACCAAAAACAAAAACAACAGACAAAGTTACAACGTCAACCTCGATGGAAACAAAATTACTCGTAACTCCGCAATCGTTGTTTCTGCATCCAAACGAATTTGTGGATCCAGAACCAGAAATTGTAGCGCAGGCCGCTGAAGTTAAAAAGCCACCTGTTCGAATACGAAAACCTCCAAGGTATTTGGAGGACTATGATGAGTAGATTCATCCAGGAGGGAGGAGTGTGATGTATTGGCAACCATGCAGTGCGGTTACGTCACAATCAGCTGAGGTGAAACTCAGGAAGACAGACGCGACGAGGGTTTAATTAAGGTATATTGTTATTTTGCATTACGTTTTGGACTGGTAATTAAAATCGGTAGTATTTCCTATACTGTTATTATTATTTACAACCCGGTCCGATACATATTATATATATATATATATATATATATATATATATATATATATATATATATATATATATATATATATACAGTAAATTTGAAATCTACACGACAGCTATACGTACTTTCTATGGTATTCTTCCGCAGTTTCCGAGTTTGACTCCGCGTTGAATGATTTTTTTAAGAAAAACTATTTTTTTATGACGTTTCGACAATGTCGCAGTTTACTTCAAGCACCAGTAAGAAGCGCTACTACCTGACTTGGCAATGGCAAGTGCGACCTTGCCGAAACGTAGTTATAAACAATGGTTTCTCTCAGAACCAAAATCATTCAACGAGGAGACAAACCCGAAAAACCACAGAAAGTGTATAGAGTTCTTGTAGATATAGCCGATTTTGCTGCAATGTTATGTACTTTCTTTTTTACCTCTGTTAGACCAATTATGTCCCATTTTAGGTCCTTTATTTCTTCTAGCTCATAGATTTTTTCGTTTCTATTTAAAGACCTTATATTGAGTGTTGCTATGTTCAGTTTTGATATTTTTAGCGATTTCTTGCTTCTACCAGATTCCATGAAGCTGTCCTATTTTATGACGGAGTAGGATGTGCCAACTCTGTGTGATCTATCCACCTGAGGATTTATTCCTATCGCTTTAGAATTCGCCATAGTTTTTTGGGGAGGCTATTAGCCTTAAAACACCGCGCTCGAAAGTCGTTTTGGTGAGTGTTTAATCAGCGACCCATTCTGGATCAGACATCTATGGCCCTTAGTATAATATATCTGTCATTTGTATGTTTGAAAACGGTCTCTTTATAGAGATCGAAACGTCCGTAAATTAAACATTTGAATAAATATATTGTGGCTTATTCCCAACATTATTTCTAAAAATACAGAACGACAAACGAAAAGCCATAGAAAATAAATAGTACTATCATTTGTATAATTGAAAACGGTCTCTGGATATAGAGATCGAAACGTCAATAAATAAACATATGAATAAATATTTTGTGGTCATTCCCTACATTCCCCTAAAAATACAGAATGCCACAAACAAAAAGCTATAAAAAAGAAGTAATTTTGCAGAAAGTTTACTGATACCAACCGGCTGTCGCGGAAGTCCTTAAAGAGTTACACAATGAAATTTTTTTAAAACAAATTTTAAGACAGTTTCCACACCGCCCCAGAGGTATGTCTTGTGGCGCGATATTTTTTTTAAATGGGTGTTCGCCAAGAGTCATATTGTCTCATTAAATAAATTGAACAAAACACTTAAACAGTATAAAACAAAACAAAATAAAATCCTATAAAACAAAATAAAATTCTATAAAAACAAAATAAAAATAATGTTTGATGTGTTTAAACACAAACACTATACACACTTACTATGTTCTTCTCGTTTTTTTTTGTTTTTGGTTTTTTTATGCTGATGTTCTTATTAAACTATTAGAAAATATTATTCGCTGTCTAAACCTGAAGATGCAGTGCTGCTATCGCTGTCATTATCTTCACCACCTGGTGTAATTATAAATGGCTCTAGTAAAACTTTGATATGAGTGTCAAGTTCCCACATACGATGTTCTTCTTTAATTATGTGGCCTATACATTTAGCCCATTTCTCTGGAGTTACATGGAGGATTGCTTGAATCAAAAGTTTCTTAATTTCGTTTAATTTGAACGTTTTGTTATTGCGTGCTACTTCTCCTTTCACTTGCTCTCAGATAAGTTCAATGGGATTAAGTTCGCAATGATAAGGTGGTAGACGCAGAACTTTGACACCATAATTTTTTGCAGTTTCATCTACAGCATATTTAAGATATTCATTTTTCCTTAACCGTGCAATGTCAAGTAGCTAAATTTTGAGCATTGATTCTTCGTATGCAATCCCCTT
This sequence comes from Diabrotica undecimpunctata, assembly GCF_040954645.1. Taxonomy (NCBI): domain Eukaryota; kingdom Metazoa; phylum Arthropoda; class Insecta; order Coleoptera; family Chrysomelidae; genus Diabrotica; species Diabrotica undecimpunctata. The sequence continues at coordinate 7,613,608 of NC_092813.1, forward strand.
TTCTGTAAGCCATTCTTGAATCCTCCCTTTCAATTTCTTTAATAATCACCTGTTTTTTTCGACTCAAATTGAAGAAAACCATCATCAAGAAACCCTGTATCACTTCCTATATGGGTGACGATTATGCGCCGTCCCTTTCCTGATGGAGCTTTTAATCCTGTATATCAGCCTTCTATGAATGCTTCGCGTTTACTTTTGACATTTAAATTTTGCCAAACTTTTCCAACTGTATGACCTTTTCCAACCTTGGTTAATCCAAATAACATATTTTGCGTCCAGTGCTGCGAATTTTGCGTATTTCTTCTAAATATTTTCTTCTCCGCACAATAATTTTATTTTTTTCTAATAGCATACTTTTTCTGTTGAGTTTTACATATCGAAAGTTCATTTCACCTTTTTCTTGCTTTTTATTTTCCGATGTATTTTTAAGTACACGATAAATACAGCTAACGGATACTTTTATTAAACTGCTACAAATGTCGACCGCTTGGCTAACATTTAATTCCATTTTTCTGCCGACAATTCCTTCATAAACGTTTCGTATTATTACCTTCTCTTCGGACGTTAACATTTTCCGTCTCTTTTGCGGCATTTCATTTTTGGAATCAACATCAGAATTTTACAGTCTTCTCTTGGAACAACTCGGTTTTTCGTCCAACTCCAATAAAACTCAAACCAAATAATCACAGAATATAACTAAAAATTTACTATAAAACGACAAACTATAACACTCGTATTATCAATAACACGTTTTATCAATAACACAAACTTATCGCATAAAATACCCTACCCTCAGAAACGCCAATGTATATAACCTGTTGTTGATGGGCACTCGCTCGACAAAAACTAGTTTTACGGCTTTCTGTGGATCTGAATTGAAACGGGGTTCCCTCGCTAAATCCAAAGTTGCCAAACTATTGAAAAATATTGTTTTAAAATATCGATTTTTATTTTATAAATTTAAATATGTAACGAAACGGAACATATAAATAAAATTTATTTCATTACAATTTTGTGCTTAATTTTTACTATTGAAAAAATCAGGTTTTTTTGTATTTTTATGACGGTAATAATCGCTGCGTAGAAGAATACAGGTTTTGTATGACCATAATTACTACTTGTGAATAAGAATTGGCTACACTGTACGACAACTTCTGGTCAAGTCTACTATAGAGAAGCACAAATAAATATACTACTTTATATATTCTGTAATTTCTTATGAGGAAACGCAGCTTGCAATCGAGAAAACAGGCAGTTTTCGAGGGCCGCTGTGTACATTTAAATTTGAGGATATTCGGCGTTTAAACTATGATATCACTCTTCTAAATTGAGGGTTTCTACTTTAGTTCTTTAGTTTATTAATCTTGTAATAGACAATACAACGATTGAGCGTGTGTCCTGTTATAAATATCTAGGTGCTTGGATCACAGACGATACTGATCAAACAAAAGAGATTAGATGTAGAATAGAAATCGCTAGATCAGTCTTTAATAGAATGAGCAAACTCTTTTGCAATCGTGATATCAATATAAAGTTACGAATACGAATGCTGCGGTGTTATGTCTTTTCTACCCTGTTGTATGGAGTAGAGGCTTGGACACTAAAACAGTTGACCACAAAAAACATCGAAGCTTTCGAGATGTGGTGCTATAGGCGCATTCTCAGAATATCATGGATGGACCGCGTCACTAACACGAAAGTACTCCAAACTTTAGACAAAAGATGCGAAATTCTAAATGAGATAAAAACTAGAAAGATGGAATACTTGGGGCACATTGTGAGAGGTGAAAAGTACGAACTTTTAAGAAATATCATGCAGGGCAAAATTAAGGGCAAAAGAAGTTTGGGAAGAAGAAAAATATCGTGGCTTCGTAATCTACGTGAATGGTTCGGGTGTAGTTCGATTGAACTTTTTAGACGCGCTGCTAACAAAGTCGCAGTGGCCATGATGATTTCCAATCTCCGCTAGGAGTGGCACGAGAAGAAGAAGAAGACTTTAGTTCTATATTTTATTAGTATTTGGAGCTACAGATGAACCCCCCTGAAAAGCAGATGCAACCTCCTGAAAAAATTCATAGCGGCGCCACTGTCGTGAATTAATGACAGCCGAATTGAAATATATTGTGACGTACTAAAGCTAAAAAACTTCATTTAAAGTTTTCCGCAAGTGAATCTAAGAAGTTGATTCAAATAACTTTGTGTTTTGGGAGTATAAAGGTATATATACATTTACTTAAGAATAAGGTTTAGTATTTTTATTATATAGATAGTTTTATTAAATTTCTGTAATATTATAACACTTCATAACTGTTTTAAAATGGTATTTCAAATTAGCCGGGTTGCCTATGGGATAAAAAAATCAAAAAATGGCTTTTTTAAGCTTTGTTACAAGCTGAATGTATGTTTACTAATAAAAAATTGTGTTATCTAAAGATTTGTACAAAAAATAGACATATTTAAATCTATAAAGATAATATTTAGTGTTCTATAAACTTCTTGCTATGAATATTTTGTCGCATAAAATATAGGGAGAAATAATTTATGTCTGGTTGGATTAATAAAGAAGTTAATTTTAATAATAAATTACATATTTTTTTTAGAGAATTTTATTATATAGAATTATCATTAGTAATTTTTTCGAATAAGGTTTACCAACTTCATGTTTTCTTTTCATTTAGATAATGTTATTAGAAAAAGGTTTTAGAAAGTATTGTGTGTTTAGATTAGTAGATATATGTGTCATTTCACAATACTTTTAGTCTTTCAGATCATAGAAATTCTTAAAACCCAATATAAAAACGATAAATAACAATTTTTATATCAAATTCTGGAAGATGCATTTTTATAGGAATATATTCAAGAATATATGCATATAACAATGCAACGAAGAACTATAGTTGCCTAAATTTGGCGCTACTCGGTGGTGTATGGATAAAACATATTAATTTATTAATAATTTAAGTTAACTTTCATAAGGTTACGTCTATTGTTTATAATTATATTATTATAAGATTTAGCCGAACAGCTCATACTTCGTCTAAGGGGAAAATGCACTTATCCCATTGCAGATCATGCAAACACTTCTCGGTTAGGTACTTAAGAGTTTACGCATAACTTACTGTTAAGTGAAATTTCTTGAAATTTTTAGAGCTGAATATGTGTAATATTTTCCTAATTCCGAAGCAAAATCAAAATTTTTCTTTGCATTTTTAGAGACATTATTAATAGATTTTAAAAAATCAAATTTTGAAGCTATTTTTTAATAATTAAGCAACAAATTAACAAAAATAACTTTGGAAATCCTCATTTTAAAGTTATTTAAAGTCAAATAACGATCTTACATTGTTCATATGTTGTTTATAAGTAAAAAAGTTGGTTTAATCTTTCGCATATTTTGTTTATTACATACTTTTATCACAAAATTTATCAAAAGCAGTTGTTAGATAGGGTAAAAGCACCAGTTATTGGCCTCTTAAGGAGAACACGTCGATATACCTATCTTTGAAATGTTTTGACTCTCTGGGCTATTATGAGTATTACTACTAACACACTGCTCGAGTTATTGGCACGATATGTATTAGTGATTGGCCATCAATTTTTAAAGTGATATTTTACCACTTTACTCTTAATTTAAGATAGGTAGGTACCTATCTGGGTAAGCAAGGATGTTGTAATGAGTGTGAACACAAAAAAACATCATGTCAAAGTAAACTTTTACGCAAGTTACATGATATGTTCTAAGACACATTTGGCATCTAATTCCTTCCTTTATACTCTGTAATATTTAGTACACATAGATTGTAATAATGTTTAATACATATTTATTATTATTACTTTCAGTAATACATTGTTATCATAACCTAATGTAAAGTGCTTAATCTCTATCTATGCCATGAGACATTGTGCCACCTTTCCCATGTCATAGTTTTGTTAGGACTTTACAATCATGAGCTATTCAGTCTCATGACATCTTTTCCTCCCAATAAACCATAGAAATTACAATGAACTAAGAATAAAAACATTCTAAAATAAAAATTAATAACAATACTGATTGCAAAACTAGTACATCTCAAAATCATTATATCTAGATGGGGGTTTAATTCATCTTTCACTTCTGATAGGAAACTGATTCGGTACTTCACTCTCACAGGTCGTTGATGTTGAAGGTCTGTCATTTTGATTGTGATTAAAATCATCTACTAGGTTAATATGATGTTTAGGCATATTATTAGATGGTCTCAAGAGATAGCTATTTCTTCTTACAAGTGTCCCATTTTCTTTCTAACCAACATATGATCTTGGCTCTTGAAAACCTCGTCTAACCACAGCAGGTTTCCATTACCTACCTTCTCTTATAGCCACATTATCCCCTACACTTCTTTTTTTGTAGCTGTATTTCTATCATAGTAGTGCTTGTACAATTTTCTTTTATTATCTAATTTAGTCTTTTCATTTTTTAGGTCTACCTGTTCTGTTAAATATTTTTCATGTAAAACTGAAAGTTTGCCTCTAAGTCTACGACTATTTAAGACTTGTGCTGGGGATTTGTCTGATCCTAATAGTGGTGTATTCCTATATTCTAATAAGGCTAACTAAAGATCTTCACACTTCTTGAAAATAGTTTTAACTATCTGGACAGCTCGTTCTGCCTGCCCATCTGCTCTAGGATATCTAGGGCTAGATATCACAAATTTAAGGTTCCCTTCCTTAGAGAATTCTCGACATTCCTTATAGCCAAAAAGCATATAATCAGATGCGACTTCCAAAGGAATCCCGTGAGTGTCATGAACATAGTCTTAAACGAATTTATTATTGACTGGGATGTTTTGGACTGCAACGGAACAATTTCAATCCACTTTGTGAGATAATCCATTACAATTAAATAAGATGCTCCTCTAAATTCACAAATATCAGCCGCTAGCATTTGAAATGACAGTTCTGAAATTTCTCTTAGTATTAACGGGTCTTCAACATTATTTCTCTGATATTTCTGACAATCAACACAATTTCTAACCAAATCCACTATGTCCTTATTCATATTTGGCCAGAACAATACCTGTCTCGCTCTTTGCTGTGTTTTTGTAACCCCAAAGTGTGTTTTATGAAGCAACTTTAACATCCTATGCCGCAAAGAATCCGGAACTATGACTTTGTCCCTATAAAATATCGAATCATTTAATAGTAATGCATGAGTAAAGGTCATGCCTAATATTAAAAGAATCTTTTACTATGTAAGGTACCATCGATTCACAAGACGGTCACCTTTTTTCACAAAACTCTCTAATTATTTGAAGCTTCTTATCCTGTTTAGTTTCAGATATAAATTCCTCTCTCCTTTCTTCTGTTATATTTAATGTATGCACTGTTTCCGTTACAAAAGCATCATCCTCTACCTTTTGCTTCAAAAAATTTCGAGACAACAAATCAGCTATCAGCATTTCCTTGCCTGGCTTATATTCTACAATTAAGTTATATTTTAATAATTTCACCTTCATACGTTGTAGTTTAGGAGAGTCTACTTCTGCTATGTCTTTCTTCATTATGGAAATCAATGGCTTATGATCTGTGAAAACATTAACTTCTCTATCATAAATATAATAATTATGAAATTTAGTATAAGAAACTAGAATTGCATTTAGTTTCTTTTCAATCTGGCTAAATCTGGTTTCACAATCGGTTAAAGATCTAGAAGCAAAAGATACAGGTTTAAGAGTTTGTAATAATACACATCTAACACCATTTTGACTTGAATCTGTTTGAATTATTATTGGAACATTTTCATCAAAATTTGCAATAACTGCTGGTGAGCAAAGTAACTTTTTTATTAAATTAAATGAGTAGGTATATGTGACTTCTAGTCCACAACCAAATCATATTCTTTTTTAACAATTCTCCTAACGGGTCTGATACAGCCGATAAATTTGGTATAAAATTGCGATGGTAATTGATCATGCCCAGTATTTTTTGCAACTCTTTTTTATTATTGGGTTCTTTCAAATTTATAATAGCTTTAACTTTATCTAAATCAGGTCTCATACCATCTTTATCAAATGTATTTCCCAAATATTTTACTTCAGTTATTCTATACGGTATCTTATTAGGATTAAATTTTACTCCAATATTTCTAGCACGTTCTAATACTTTATAAAGGAATCTATCATCTTCTTTAAGACTATCTGCAAATATTAAAAGATCAAATAGATAAGACATCCATCAATATCACCAAAGTTTCTAAGGTAATCTTTTGAAAAAATTCAGGAGCAATATTTAGTCCGAATGGAAGTCTATCAAATTTCCAAATTCCATAACGAGTTCCAAATGCACAAACTCTACTGGACCTCTCATCAAGCTAAACTTGATAAAATCCCTCTTTAAAGTCTAAAACAGAAAAACATTTGTTTTTTAACTTACTGCATATCTCTTAAATAGTAGGTATTAAACAATATTCCTTTTTAAGTGCTTTGTTTACATCTCTAGGACCCAAACAAATTCTTAATGTTTTATCAGGTTTTTCAACTATAACCAAATTGCTCAACCACTCTGTAGGACCTTCACCTTTAGGCTACGTTTTTCTAAATCTAACAGTTGATTTTTTAATCTCTCTTTAATGGCTAAGGGGACCCGTCGTGGGGGCTTAGCTACAGGAGAACAATTCTCTTTGAGGTTTAGTTTACATTTTTGAGGACATTTACCTAACCAGTGAATACATTAATATTTTTATTAATAAAGTCATTTTTTATAATATTTAAATCTATGTTATCTACTCTTTGTATCAAATCCAAATCTAAACATGATTTTAAACCTAAAATTGGCATAAGGTTCTCTTTAACTATAACAAATACTAGTTGAAATATGTTCCCTATAAATAAACATTTTAGTGTAATAATACCCACAGGTTTTATTTTAAATCCCCCATAACTTTCTAATCTTATTTTGCACTGATTTATCTCATGATTTTTATTGATTTGATTGATTTATTCAAAAAGTAGATTGATATAATGTTAACCTGTGAACCTGTATCTATTTTAAAGTCTCTTCCGTATTGCTCGATTACTAACCTTTCAGACCATTCCTTATTTCCTTTTATTTTATTTACCTCAATTGATGTTACCATAAATTCTTCCTGTTTACTGTCCATATCTACTTCTTGAATCTCCTGAACTTCTCTTATGATCCTGTTGTTACACATTTTCGCGAAATGGTTGTAATACAAACACTTATTGCACATTTTACCATATGCTGAACACCCTCGGAACTCATGATCACGACCACATTTTCTGCACTCACCACTTTTCCTTGAGTTTTCCTCCTGTTCCCATCTTTTGCTTCTTCCAGTATTAAAGTTGTTATTCCAAGCTTTTCCCCTTGCTGTTTGATTACCATTTCCCCTTTTACAGAATGAACATTAAGTGTTTGACTTGACTGAACCTCTTTAAACTGTTTTTTTGAAATTTCATTTGGTCTACACATGATTTCGTAGACTCATCACAACTATCAACCAAAACATACTAAGATATTTTGGTCATATAACTGGAAGAAGAGAAGGCATGGAGCAAATGATAGTTGAAGGTAACGTAGCGGGTAAAAGATCCAGAGGAATATCTCCAGTACAATGGTCGGACCAAATAAAGAAGATGACTGGTTACTCATTCTCAGAAGCAAAACAACACGCACAGGAGAGAGATAATTGGACAGAAACAGTCAAACAAATTACATGACGCCACTATATCCTTACTAAGGAGAAAATATTGAGGAGGAGGAGGAGTTTCAGAACCAAATTATCCTTAAATGTGGTCTCTGATACTGTCATATTTTCCAAAATAAAATCCTATTTTTAAGTAGGAACAGACTCATAATATTAAATAACGTTTTTTTCTTTTTACCTTAATAATATTTTATAGTATATCTACATATTCATTATATGCATAGTGTTCGTATTCATTTTGTTATGTCTGATTTTGCCATTAGGACAATTAGATCTATAAAATTATCAGCAAAACGATGTTTTTTCTTTGAGGATTTTACTTCCTTTTATTCAGAAGATAACTATAGGTACATAAAGAAATTGACAAAAATATTCTGTCTGTGCTGGTAATATTTATACTTTTCCAAAACTTGAATTCTAAACTTAAACTTCTGACTTTGATTTCTGCAGTGTAGTCATTATTTTCTGTTATAAGTGTTCCCAGGTAAGTGTACTTTTTTACTCTTTCGATCTGCTGGCCCTCTACTATCAAGATTTGGTTAGTACTATGGTTGTTTTGACAAATTTTCATAAACTTCTTCTTTTTGATATTGAGTCCGTACTCCCTACTACACATTACTATTTTACTTATGAGTTTCTCCAGGTCTTGTAACTGCTGATCTATATTTTTGAAAACATTGAATATTGTACTACTCTTTGACATTTTAGCTCTAACGTATTTTTTAATATGTAATTCTAATTTAGAATTTAGAGGGATTAGGTCCTCTAAAGCTGCAGGGACAATAAATTCAGTCAAAGGGAGAAATAAAGTATCTTTGAAATAAAACCAGACATGGTTCACTGTGTGTACATCATGGAGATCAAACCCTCAATTACCTATGCAGCGAGGATGTGGTGAACTCACACACTTCAAATAGCTGCAAAAGCCACACTCAGTAAGGTGCACATACTTGCGTGTATGGCGATGATTGCTGCCTTACAAAACTTTGCAATAAAGGGACAGGGTATATAAGTATTACAAGTAGGTACTGTAACGAAGGATATTTTTAAGAAGAAACCAGATCATATGACAAAAAGATACAATTTTAATAATTCATCTAGGGTGTTTATTTCAGACAGTAAAGTATGGAAAAACAATGAGTAGCATAACCAACGGGGTAAGAACCAAGGGTGTGAGGCAAAAATATACTCCAATTATCTAAGAATTAGCGAAAGGTTTCCCTTGGGTAGAACTGCACCGTTTTTCAAGCGAACATTTATGCAGTACTGCAATGTGCAAAAGGAAATGCTGAGATAGCTCTTGAAACAGAGCAGATCCATATATTGTCTGGCGAGTATAGTCTGGCTCAGTAAGTGACGTTTAGGCTGGTGTGGAGGTGCATCAAAAAACTGAATTAACTGGAAAACCTAAGTAAGGTTGAGCTTGTCTGGGTACTAGGACATCAGGACATCGAAGGCAACGAAAAAGCAGATCAACTGCAAAAAGAGGATCGAACGAATCAGACCAACCGGCTATAACTCTGGGAGTACCAAAGGCCACACACCTATCAAAAGACCTGTACAAACTTTTATATAGTACAAAAATTCTAGACTGTGTATAGGAAACAATAATGTGCAGCAAACACAATGATTCAGTGATAACGAAGATCTTTTAGATCAGAATCGACCAGGAAAAAGTAAGAATTAAGTTGCATAAACGAGTTTTAGAATAAACGTATCAATTCAGACAAGCGATGGTTTACATAATGTGGTGTCAACCCCTTTATAGTTGAGAAAAATAAATAAATAGTGAATTATTTTACTATTTATTAAAATAAATGATACTAACACATAAATATAAGAAAGAGCAGGTGAAGATATTTATAAAGTACAATATTATATTTAAAATTCTAAAGGTAGTTACCTACACTATATAGCTAATTTATTCATTCATATTAAGAGATGACTAATATGCCTAATGCTATACTGAGATTACAAGAAATTGGGAAATGTTTGGCCACCGACTTGGCCTCAGAAGACAACTCACTTGTTTCAATATATAAAACAAGGATGCCCGACATTTGATAGAAATTTGTGGAAGTGCTTTAGATTGGCATGAAATTGAGTGCATCAATTAATAAACTAATCAGTTCCACTAGTAAATAAATAAATTTGGTCATTTTCTCATTCCTTGGAATCAAGCTTTGATTTCTGATTTAACATGTGTCAGTTTTCGAAGTTTGATTCGTATTTGAGTTTAACAATGCTAAATATGGAAATGACAAATATTTCTTATTCTATGTCAACAAATCATAAAGTTGTTGATATTCTAAGATACAGCAGTTTCTGTTTATTTTTATAGTAAAGACAATTTATGATAAGAAGTAAATTTTAAGTTCGTTAGTCAAGTCTCCCTACCTCGGACTATTAATTGAAATTTACTGTCTCAATGAGATTATAGTAGACAACCACAAACTTTTACTGTCAAAAGAGATTTCAAGAAGATAACTAATACATTAGTGCCTTTTGATGCCGAACCAATTCCTGAACTGAATGTGGTTACTAATCAATTCTCAAAACCCAATCAACGTCTAAGAAAAAAAGAAAATTTAGTATAAATTATTTAACTTTAAGATCTTAAATAGATCGGTAGCATTCGTGCAAAAAATGTTCAATAGTGAACTAAATATCGAATATTTGATATATCTGGGTAATAATTTAATCTTCTATATTGAACTGGCAATATAAAACGTACCAGAAGAAAAAAAGATTAATTCGGCATCGCTTGACTTATGAAACTTAAATATTTGGAACATTGTTACAAATATTTAAATATGTTTAAAAAATAATACTATACAGAGTTTTAAAAGATTTTACAAAATTTTTAAGTCCATTTTATGCCTTACACACATATTTACTAGTCTTTGAACCTATAACGGACATTTTGCTTCCAAGATATTTTCAAAAATTATAGAAATACATATTTCGGATCGGATTTCTTCATCATCTTCACTGGAGATTTCGAATTTAATTGTTGAACTGGGCCATAAAATATCTGAAAATAATTAACGAGTTTTAATATTGATTGGATTTGATTCAATTCGAAATCGAAATAGAATTATTAGTGATTCATTCTCTTAGCCGATATACATTGTAAAGAGCGGCTTAAGAATAATATTGTATTGATATAAGGTTGAATGTTTGAATAAATGAACTTTAAAAATTAAAGGCAGATATCGAGCACAGTTTTATTAATTAAATCTTGCCCAAGTACTTTCGCTCCCTAGATCATCTTTAGGGGCACCTGAAATAAGCCAAAAAACGTTTTTTAAATGAAGAAATTGATTAAGCTCGATAAAAACTCGAAGTTAATGGATGATAAAAAGTTTTTCGTGATTCACGTTTTACACTTACTTCGTCAATTTTGGACTATCCAACAATGGCAGAATGTCATACATTCCCGGTATTAACGGAAATGTTTAGGTGGCATATGACAGCTTGGATGGGCAGTCACAATCATGTAGATGTGATCTGCACATTTCAAGATTCTATTTAACTAGATTGCATAATCCAGATCTCACACTTAAACCTGTCTATAATAATTAGGGTGTTAGTTTGAGAGCAATTGAAGTGGATGTAAAGTATGAATGCAAGAAATAGACTTAAACAATCTATTAGACAGTGGGTGGTTGACTGCAATAAAAGGGTCTACCAGGCACTATCAATACTGTAGAAAAGAAGAAATCTGACTTTGAAATTAAAATACTAAAAATTAAAAAACCAAAATTGAAAGCAATGCATAAATGGGGTATAATTCAAGTAGTTCAGTTAAACCCCCAGTGAATGGGAGAACTATAAAATTAATATGTAAAAGCGTTACTCAAGACCAACTGACCAACACTGGGAGATGTTGAAATATACAACTGTGGAGATGGCATATTTAAATTACGCAGAGGTATGGAGAGTGTAATTAACGCCAACTATAGATCAATTGAACCTGAGCATACTAGTTTTGTAAATTATTGAAGAATAAAATAGTAATGTTGAACAAAGTATGAAATTAATAAATTCTTAATGAATATACTCAGTGAAGAAGTCTGAGCTGAGTCCACTACGAGGGAAACTGCAATAATTTTTTTTAAAATAGGTTTAAATTTAGTACAATTTAAATTAATTTGAGTATTAAGACAGTGAGAGTTTCCATTTGTTTCCTTTGTGATCTCCAAATCTTCCAATAAATCCAAAATAGTTTTTCTTTCTACTAATGTCATGTAAAATAGACGAACCAGTATTGATGTTAAAATTGTGTTTACTAGATAATAAGTGTTGACCAAAACTTGAAGAGTTTGGTCTTTTCAAATGTTCTGAAATTCTAGTAGATAACTTTCTAATGGTTCTACCTACATAAGAGGCATCACAATAATTATACTTTAATTTATAAATACCACTTTTGTCAAGTGTGTTTATCCTATCTTTGGTGTTGATTAAAAGGGAACCTAAAGTGTTGTGTGACTTGAAGGAAATTTTGATGTTTTCAATTGTAAAAGTAAAAAGTTTAGATATTTTATTGGAAATGTTGCTAATATAAGTAAAGGAGAAATATCTGATGTTGTTTGAAGCATTAGGTTGAAGAAAACATTGTGATGAATATGCAAGCTTTTCTGCAATTTTGAGTTTAGCTCTATTTAGAAGCTTATAAATGATGTTGAAATCATAAACATTATTGAAACCAATTTGCTTGAGAGAATTAAGTTCTAAATTAAAGTTATTAGAAAGTGGAAATTTGAGTAACCTATGAATATAACTATTGAAAGAAGCCATTTTATGTTGGGTTGGATGATTACATGTTTCATGTAGAACATGATCTATTTGGGTAGGTTTTCTGTAAATATTGTACTCTAGAGAATCTTTATTACCAGATATAGTCATATCCAAGAAGTTCAACTTATTGTCAGATTCTGGTTCCAATGTAAAAGAGATGTTAGGATGGAGGTTAGTAAGATCATCCAAAATCTGTAAAGCGTCATCTTGGGTTCCCTGTATGAGAGCTATACAAATTTCTATTCTAAGCTGTCTAAAAAAATATCAGCTAGAAAAGGTGATAATGGAGATCCCATTGCTGAACCTGTTGTTTATATATTGTTTGATTAAATTGGAAGAAGTCCTGATCAAGACAAAATTTAAGCATAGTTAAGATAGTATCTTTGTCTTTGCTGGTATGTTGCAATTGTTTAGAAGGTTGTGTACTAAAGGTAATGTTTCATCTCTTGGTACAGAAATAAACAAATTGGAAACATCAAAAGAAACTAAATAAAAACTATCTTCTATTTTAATGTTATTTAAATGTTCTATTAGATCTAAAGTTTAAAAAATATTCACATTCATATTAAACTAGAGTTTGATCTTAGTATTGAGAATAAACTAAAAAATGTAATATGAACTACTTACCATGTCGGGATAGTATCCAGAGTTTTTTCCTAGTGTTCCTCATTTTTTATATTCTAATCACTAATTTTAATTAATTTTATTGGTTGTGGTTTCCACAAATCACACAATATACTTTTTCGGGTAGGTATTTTCAAGTTAAAGTTGATTTCAAAGTCATCTACCCTAAAATGTATAATATATGTCAGAAGTGTCCATATTAAGTAGGTAGATAAAACGAAATTCTAGGACTGATAGAATGAAGAATATATTCTGATACCATATAACAAAAGAAAACAATTTGTTTAATTCGTATATTGAGAACATTTCTGAATTAGAAATTGAAAGTCTTGACAAAAAAGATATGTTAAAATAAAAAAACAGAAAACTAACAAAATTTAAGACATGTAGAACATAGGGAACACTGAACAAAAATAATAGATGAAAAAAGAAGAAGACTTACAGCGAAAAGAATGAACAAAATCTTAAGAGCTGTCATATACTCTATACGGAGAAAGAAAATATTAGTCACACTTGAAAATGACACATAATCAAAAAGGGCAGGTAAACGAGATAATACAAAATGTATAATATGGACGCCAATTCAACGTAGCCAAAAGACAGAAAGAGAGAAGAGGATGGTGAGATGACATGGAGGGCAACATAAATGTCATGAAAACCAAACAATGGGAAGATTATGTGTATGGTGGAAAATACCAAAGTGGAAAAAAAAACTGAATGATCATGGACATTATATAAAATAAAATTGAATGTAAAAAAAATCATTTAAAGTAGAATAATACTGAAAGGAAATATCGCTGTCTCGGTGGAACATTGACGTAACTTCAAATTTATCGAAAATGAGTTTATGTCGTAGTTATATAGTTGTGCTTCGATAGGTCGAGTGTGTGCTTGCACCTACGGTGCTACATTGACGCAATTGTATTTTATGTTATTGTTGCTCTAAGGTTTTTTCACAAATACGCGGAAACATTGACGTAACTGTATTCTGTGTCATTTTTCATCTAGATGTCTCCTTATTGTGAGGCAACATTGACATTACTGTATTTTATGTAAGTAAAATATACACCAAGATCCCCAAACACCAACACTTGGTAATGCTCTCTTAGTCAAGAAGGGAAAAAAAGACAAAGGAATGTGGATAATTGGTTGAAAGAAAAGAGGAAAGACTAAAGAATTCTGGACATGGGTATACTTCTAGAACAGGAAAACCTGTAGCTGCTAAAAAAAATTGGACCTGTGTGTACCGACAAATTCCATTTGAAATGTACAAATAGGGTATCTGAAAATCTGAGAGAGACACAATTTAAAGAGTATTGGGCATTAGGGTCCTTGCAAAGACAGCGAGATATTTTGGTTTCCTGTATTCAGCCACTTTAGTTGAGCTACCGACGTACTTTTACATCAAAAACCACTCCCAGAAATACAAATTGTGTATTTTTTATTAGAATCAAGGGAAAACAAGAACGGTTATGTAAAACGTTTCCCATTAATACTTTTGAAATAACTGAAAGAGCTATTCGCTCTATAATTAAAGCAGTTTTAAGTGAAAAAACTACTACTATACCAGAAGATAAACATGGGAAGCACGAGAGTCACAAGAAAATAAGTGACAAAATTTTGGATTCTGTTCGTAGCCATATAAATTCAATTTCACGATTTGAAAGTTACTGTCTTCGAAGTGATTCTTCGAGACAATACATAGACGGTGGTTTAATTATTTCAGAACTTTACAGGAACTATATAAAGGAACGAAAGGAAGCAAAGGAAGAAGAGTCAGCAACCTACGATTGTTATTATCGTATTTTCAACAGCGAATTTAATATACAGATTGAACGAATTTAAAACGGAACATACAACTTAATATATGTCTGTTTGAACTGCATTTGAAATAGTGGACCAATATAAAACTTGGACAAAAATAAATCCATACCCGGTGATAGACATTGTATAAAATATCGTTCAACTATCTGTCTCCTTTAAAGGAAAGAGGAGCTTGCCTAATAGTCGGAGAGATAGAGCCGAAATTTTGAACTGATCAGTAATATGACATTTCTATATTGGAATATATTCATTATAACTGGGTTAAGACTTTGCCTTACAGGCGGACGCCCCTCATGGTACAGGGGGTGGCTATACAGGGATGAAGTTGTAATTTTTTTCGGAAAAATTAACGATCGATAATATGGCTGAAATTTGCCCAGAGTAAGATCTTGGTATAACTAGACGAAATCCCAAAGGGCGGACGCGAGAATGGATACATAAGGGGTGGCGGACAGGGGTGAAATTGCAATTTTTTGGGGAAAAATTAAATATTAACGATAAGTAATATGTCCGCCATTTTCATGGCTCATTATTTAGCCCCTAAAAACTCTAAATCCAAAAGAGTGGACAGCTGGGTTGATACAGAGAGCCATAAAACGGGGTCAAATGTACCACTTGCCTGCGCATTTTAGGTCTCGGTAACAATTTTCAAACTGATTTTATTATGATATTTTTATACCGATTGATTTAAAAATTTGTATGCTCACTTCTGTTACTATTCTGAAAAGCGTCAAGTAGAGTTTTCCTCAAAATTTTCAAAAAAAATTTCCCTAAATGAAAATTTTCGTAATTTTTTGAGGTAAAATCTAATTTGTAGAATCCTTTCGATTTTCTGTCACTTATACCATGATTTTTTTCCAAAAATTTTCAAACGATTTTTCCGATAAGAAAAAAAAATTAGAAAAATTTTAAAAATTTCGTCATTTTTCTTACTCTCATTGATGTCATCACATTCATCATCTTTGTCACTTTCACTTTCAATAATATCACATTCATTATCTGCTTTATTTTCAATCACTACTTCTCGAACTGATTCTGGCATCTGAGGTCCACTAAACCATTTGAATTTATATGTTTCATCTTCAAACTCCCAACCATGCTCTTCAACAATCAACTCTGTTGGTACTTTTTTATGAGCATTTGTCCAAATATTTGAAATATAATGGGCTCGCAGTAGATGTTGGTGTAATTCATCTTGACATGGTCGTAAGCTTGAAGCATCGAAATTTTTTAGTTTTTTTTTTTAAAAAGGCTCGTTCACATCATGCAACTTATACTACCGGTTAAATAGTGAAAATCTGACATCGTTTACTTTTCTTTTTGGAATTGTTCTCGTCAGTCCTATTCCCTATAAGTGACATATGAAAGTTTCTAAGGTTTCAAA
Source organism: Diabrotica undecimpunctata (assembly GCF_040954645.1). Classification (NCBI taxonomy): domain Eukaryota; kingdom Metazoa; phylum Arthropoda; class Insecta; order Coleoptera; family Chrysomelidae; genus Diabrotica; species Diabrotica undecimpunctata. The sequence continues at coordinate 7,629,945 of NC_092813.1, forward strand.
AACTTCATTACAATCGAAGTCACTTTCACCAAGTTGGATAAAAGCATCTTAATATTTTAAACTAATAATGATGCAAAATTAATGTCCAAACAGAATTTGTAAAATTATAATTAACTAATGAAAAAAAAAATTCAATCAATTTAACAGGTAAAACAAATATTGAAAATATCTACAAAGTAAATTTCAAAACTTAAAAAATTGATAATTCCACTATTAAATTGATTTTTATTAATAATTATTTGTAAAATGTTAAAGGAATTCTACAAATTGAATTTTACCTATTGATAAATAGAAATAATATATTTTGTATTTGATTATTAATGTAATAATAAATCAAATTTTTCTTATATCTGAACAACCATTATTTATGCAATATAAATTTAAAAACCTTTTTATTGTAATAAAAAATAAGTAAAATTACTATTTGTTATACCAAAAATATTTAATAGTTATCATTATAAAATTACTTTAATTTAATAAAATATCAAATATCAAACATTTATTCAATTAAAAATTAATTCGTAAAATATTTATATTTAAGAAAAAAATGTGATTTGTAAAGTAAATATGACTTTAGTTTGAAAAAAAAAACATCATAATATCATTTTAAAACTACAAAATATTCTATAAAAGATTCAGACGATGACGTAGAGTTTTATCAAATGTTTTAGAAAAGTTTTTCTAAATTTTTTTTCTTATCGGAAAAATCGTTTGAAAATTTCTGGAAAAAAATCATGGTATAACTTACAGAAAATCGAAAGGATTCTACAAATTAGATTTTACCTCAAAAAATTACGAAAATTTTCATTTACGGAAATGTTTTTGGAAAATTTTGAGGAAAACTCTACTTGACGCTTCTCAGAATAGTAACAGAAGTGAGCATACAAATTTTCAAATCAATCGGTATAAAAATAATATAAAAAAATCAGTTTGAAAATTGTTACCGAGACCTAAAATGCGCAGGCAAGTGGTACATTTGACCCCGTTTTATGGCTCTCTGTACCAACCCAGCTGTCCGCCCTTTTGGATTTAGAGTTTTAAGGGGCTAAATAATGAGCCATGAAAATGGCGGACATATTACTTATCGTTAATTTTTCCCCAAAAAATTGCAATTTCACCCCTGTCCGCCACCCCTTATGTATCCACTCTCGCGTCCGCCCTTTGGGATTTCGTCTAGTTATACCAAGATCTTACTCTGGGCAAATTTTCAGCCATATTATGGATCGTTCATTTTTCCGAAAAAAATGACAACTTCATCCCTGTATAGCCACCCCCTGTACCACGAGGGGCGTGCGCCTGTAAGGCAAAGTTTTAACCCAGTTACAATGAATATATTCCAATAGAGAAATGTCATATTACTGATCAGTTCAAAATTTCGGCTCTATCTCTTGGACTATAAGGAAGCGATAAGTGGTTTGACAGCATAATAACTGCTTGTGTAGTCTAGTTTTTTTAGTGATTCTAGGCAACCTATTTGGGTGGAGTTTTGACTTGTTCTTGAATGAATTCAGAATCCAGCAGCCCGCTGAAGTATTGGATTTTTATAATATAATTATTTGACAACCTTTTGTTGACCAACCACCTAGAGCGGAGTTGAGCCGAAATACATTGATTTCGTATGTTCCGTTTTAAATTCGTTCAATCTGTAGACTTTTTTATCCCAAAGAAAGATCTTTGTGACCAATGCGAATTTTTTAAAAATGCAGGAGCAGAAGAAAAAGAAAATATGCAAACAACCATTGAAAGTCACTTAGAGGAAAAGGATCTAAGTCGTAAAGGAAAAACTAACGATAAACAGAAAACAAAAAAATTCTGATAACAATATACGTCTTGCTACTTATGATTTACAAGCAGTGTTACATGTACCAATAGTACAAAGTTCTGCATTTTTTTACAAATCTCGCGTAAACTGTTATAACTTTACAGTAGTAGAAGTAGCTGCGAAAAAGACCAAGTATCCGAAACGGATATCACTTGTGAAATTGATAAAGCTAGCTGTTACTTACTGAATATAGGGGCAATAGAAATCGGATCTTGCGTTTATTACTATCTAAAAGAATTGTCAATAACCAGCCCAGGAGTTGATGTGATTTTTTATTCCGATAACTGTGGAGGCCAACAAAAAAATAAATTTCTAATAGAAATGTACCTGTTTGCTGTCAATACTTTGGACGTCAATTCTATTACTTACAAGTACCTTTTTCGCGGTCACACCCAAAATGAAGGTGATTCAGTCCACAGCATAATATAAAAAGCAGTGAAGAGGGCAACCAAATTAGGGCCCATATATATATATATTCCCGAGCAATACGTTGAATAAATTAGGAATGCTTAAAAAACAGGAGCTCCTTTAACCGTTAAAGAAATGGATTTCACGGAGTTTTACGATGCAAAAGCACTGTACAATGAAATGAGACTAGATTTCACCAAAGACGAGGAAGGCAGTGTCTTTAAAATAACTGAAGTAATGCTACTTCAAAGCTCAAAAGGGAAAGATTACTTTCTGTATAAAAAAAGTTATAAACAATTAACGTGGACGAAAGTTGACGTTTGCCAAAAAAGAAGGGGTCGGAATTGTTTTCACATAAATGCCAGCTATGTAGGGGTTACTCTTCAAAAATTCTTTTAGGTGATAACAAACTAAAAGATTTGAAACAGTTACTTTCAAAGCATATAATTCCTGAATTTTGTAAAGCCTGTTACGATTAAATTTTTAGTTGATACTTTTTTTGCAATTTCAATTTTATTTTTAAGTTCCTTTTTATTAAAATTGTTTGCTTTTACAACAATTTTCGATTTGTTTAATAAACTTTTTTAGTGACTTTTTGTGCTTATTTCGATTCTACCTTTCAAAACTAGCTAGGTAACCAAAAATTTTACAAAATGAGTATGTATGTGAAAATTGTATCTTTAAAACTAAATTCTAAATTTTTCTTTCTAAAACTAAAGTCTAAATTCTTATTTTTTCAACCCTAAATTTGATCTCAAATTGCAATTACGTCATTGTTGCCTCACTTATTTTGTGGAAACAATGACGTAATTGCAATTGGGGATCTAATTTAGGGATGAAAAATTAAGAATTCATTTCGAATGTGTAATAGAGTCCCAGTATATAACGGTGGCTAAGTATAACTGCAATACTAATCCAGTAACTTCATTATGCTTCATTGCATGAGATATTAAGTACAATAATTACATATTTTTGGCTCTCCTGAGAAGTTACACTTTTGTAGTTATGTCATTATTCCACCGAGACAGCGATATGTAAAATATATAATTATAATACCAGATATACTAAGTCAAATGACATTTAAAATGCAACAAAAAATTAAAAACCAGTAATTGTTCCTTCTAAAAATTTTGATTTTGGATTTTATCCAAAGATTAATCAGAAAAAAAAAATAGTACTATTTACCTTCTTCCTTCGTTACATTGTTAAACAGCTGTTATTTTTTAAGTCAAATAATTAGACTTCTCCGACATACACCTTGCTGTATTTTCATAATAGAAAAATTTAATATTTGCAGCTATGGCCGAAGTGTTGGTTAACTGAGAGCGGTTCAATCTGTAAAAAAATATCAGTTTTTAACAACTCAACTTCTCACTAATTTCCTGGTTAACAGTTATCAAAAAATTATTAGCAATTCTTACCTTATTCGAAACCCTTTTCTTGATTTTCTTGCTTCCGTTCACCAAAATATATAAAATTACTTTTGATTCCAATTCCAATACCAAGATCAGGAGTGCTATCATAGCATGGCAAGATACATTATGGTATGGTAATATATGTTACAGTGATTACGAACATTGATTACTCCATTTTTCTGGGCGGCTATCAATTAACTTGCTTTTTAGTGTAACTGAGATATTATAGTTTTCCATTTTCTGCCAAAATGAGTAATCTTCTTTGGAGTTTGAAATTTGGTTATCCCTATTTACATTACTCGTAGCGTAGTATGTGATATTGTTTATAACAGGTTATTACAACTCGTGCCGTGGGTTTTAAAGTAAGCGTAGAAAGCTGTAAGTATAAAAATATAGTAGGAAGAAAATAGTGACCCATCTGCCCTCGGAAACCTTATAGGCATTCGGGGTCTGAAAACCAAGGGTGGGCCAAGGGAGGCCGATAGAAAAGAAGAAAGCATTTTATGAGGGTATGAGTATTTATACACATTGTGTTCCCTCTCATACATGGTGGTGTTGACTACAGGTTATACGGCTCGTCCAGCATGCCATAGCATGGTATCATATTGAAAACTATACATTCTAACTCCATGCCATGACTTTACTTTTATCAAACATTTTCCAAACTTGCCCTGTGAAAATTTAGTAAATATGTCATTAAATATTAAACTATTATATGTAGTAAAAAATACAATTATTATTTTAATTATCATATTACTCATAATTGTTTTTAACAGTCCGAAACCAAAACATCGGTGAGAGAGATCTAGTGGTGGTCAAAGGAATTTGAAGAAAAAATGTGAATATCTATCATTTGTGAATATCTTTGTATTTTCGAATTATAAACTACACTTAAAATTTTCAAGTAGCATACAAATATTTCTATACCTTCCCTTTTACGTGTAAACGAAGCGTTGATTATACCTGCTCCCAACTTTTTAGAGACATTCTTAGCTATTTTCTGTTTAATATCAATACATTAAATCTTCACGATGGAAAATACATTTTTAAACCTGTCATGGAATACCTACAATGCAAGCAAGAACTATTTGAAGTTCACCAAAGTAAGTTACTTTAGAGACGAGCGTTTCTTCTTGACTGGGAGGAGAGTCTGGTCTGAATGTTTAGCTCTTCGAGAATCGACTGATTGGATCTGTGCTCCGTCCACGAGACGCGTAGCATTCGTCTCCAGCACCACATTTCGAATGCGTCAATCCTTTTCCTATCCTCTGATTTTATTGTCCATGTTTCGGCACCGTAACTGAAGATTGAAAAAATGAGTGTCCGTACCAGTCTCATTTTGAGTTTTTTGGATAAAGAGCGGTCCTTCCATATTTTTGACAGTCGACTCATCGCGTTCTTGGCCATCCCTATTCTTCTGCGAATTTCCGTATGGGAGGAGGCTGCATTGCTTAAGGAAGATCCTAGATACGTGAACTCGTCTACTTTCTCGAATTGATTTAGGGCGCCTGTTATTTGGAGGATATTCGCGTGGTCCACAATCATGATTTTTGTTTTCTGATTATTAATCTTGAGCCCACACTTGTTGCTTTCGGTTTCTACTCTCTTTATCAGTCTCGATATCTCCTCTTCAGATGTTGCTATCAGTGTTGTATCGTCTGCGAATCTTAAGTTTGAGATCTTTTTTCCTACAATGGAGATGCCGCCTCTCCATCCATCGAGTGCGTTCCTCATTATGTATTCTCCATATAAATTGAACAGGTCTGGAGATAGTATGCACCCTTGTCGTACACCTCTGCTGGTTTTGAAGGTATCAGATTGCTGGTTTTCAATTCTTATTTTAACTGAGTTATCTTCGTATAAGTTTTTAATTAATATTGCCAAATGATCTGGAACTCCCATCTCATGAAGAACTGTCCAGAGAACTTCCCACTTCACACAATCAAATTCCTTTTGGTAGTCTAGAAAACAGATTATTATTGGAATTTTAAATTTGCGGGCCTTTTCTATGAGCTGCCGCATATTAAGGATTTGCTCTCTCGTACCCTTCCCTTTGACAAAGCCTACTTGTTCTTGGGGAACAAGTTCCCTTCCCTTCTAACAAGTTTCCCTTCTCTTAAAGCTTCCTATGTATCTCGAAATTTTAAATAGCTTTCTGATTCGCATTTTTCATCAAAAGTTTCGTGAAAGTTATTTTGGCAGTCGTCATTCGATCTAGATTCTTTATCGGCAGGTTCATACTTAAGTTATCCTGTGTAAATGGCCTTTTCTTGTTTTTCTTTATTTACCGACACCCCCCCTCCTGCACAACACCGCAGTGCAGATTTGTGGGCATAAATGTGCGACATGGAGTTCAACCCGATAGAAGAAGGAAACATGTACCAGCAACTAAAACACCTGAAATGAATAAGGAAAGTGTCAGAAAGCATATTGCGTCTATTCCAGCCTACGAGAGTCATTAAAGCGGAGAAAAATTTTTAAAAATATACGTAGGCCCTCAAGTGACTATAAATAAACTATACAAATTGTATGTACAATCACGTATTGAACAAAAACTTGAAAAAGAGTTAGTGGCTAACAGAGACATATTTAATGCAGAATTTAATTTATCTTTTAAGTCACCAGAGGTTGACACATGCGATGATTGTGACACTTTTCATGCTAAACTAAAAAGTAGTTTGTCCGCTGAAGACGAACTTATTGTTACAGCCAATTATCGTGCCCATACTGATGAGTCTATAAAGAGATATGCCATGAAAAATGCTGATAGTGATACTTGTAAATTTAATACAAGCACTGTTTTAACCATGGATTAACAGAACTGTCTTTCAACACCCTTACTGTCATGTGGTTTATTATTTTATAAGAGAAAACTATGGACCCCTAACTTCACTATCCGGAATGCTTTTGATGGTATCGTCTCCTGTGTGATGTGGGACGAAAGTAAGGGTGGCCGTGGGGGAACCAGTTGGCCTCTGCGCTTGTTAAGTGGATTTGCAATAATATTGGCAATACTAAAGATATCATTCTATGGTCTGATAACTGTTACGGCCAGAACAAGAACATGACGCTTATCATGGCTTTTTACTGGATACTATGGAAATTTCTCAAGATCAGAGTATTAAACCAAAAGTTCCTATTGAAGAGTCATACTCATATGGAAGTAGACACCTGTCATGCTTCAATTGAACGAAAACGTAAACATTTGAGTTGTTTGGAAATTATGATACCTTGGGACTGGAAACACTTCATAAGACAGTGCTCAAATAAATATCAGGTACATAACAGAGGTTTCAGATATGTTGAATTTTGAGATTATCTACGATAACACGTCTGCACCATTTGTTAAACGGAAACTTACTACAAATAAAGAACCGTTTCTTATTTCGTCAGCAGTTCATTTTCAAGTCAGGCAAGGGGAAGTTGGTACATTATATTACAAGCAAAACTTTGAGGAAGATTTTGGAGTCGTTGATCATAAACGAAAGAAAAGAGGTACATTAAAATTGCCTGATTCTGTACCAGCTATACGTAGTACATAAAAACCTATTACCGACAATAAGTATAAAGATATTATATCACTGATACCTTTCCTTCCGTCATATTGCCATGATTTTTACAAAAATTTGAGTTATGGTGATAATACTCATTACGAGTACCCCCTGCCAGACGCAGATGTTGAGGTCGACGTTATGGAAACAAATTAATAGTTCTAAGCTTTATTGCTCGTATTTCCAGGTAAAAATAATGCATTTTATTATATGAACGTTTATAATACTTTATATTCTTATAACTAACAATAAAAATTGGACATAACGTTTTTTTATTTTTTACAACATAAATATTTTTTTTTTGAGTTACAAAACACCATGTCCTTTCAAAGTTCTACAAAAAAAATTAAACCGAAACTGCTGTCAGGTATAGAACAACTATTTAGTACAACATTTAGTACCTTACTAATAAAATACAAAATCATTTTCAAAACTTACGCGACATTAAAACAAGAGCGACAAAATCATCGTTTACTCTTTACCAACATTTTCATTTAGTGACATGGTGTCTTATGGTTCCGATGTAGATATTTATGTTTGTATTACAAAGTATAAAATATTACTTATAAGTATATAAATATTATTTGATAATATGGCAATTTAATATGACTTTTAATCTATGTATCCCAAGCAACATTTTTTCCAAGGCATGGAAATACCTTGATTTACCTTGTATCAGTCAGTTCAATACAAGTATATGTGAGCTTTTTTAACTTAACTTTTTGGGAACTCCTAATACGAGGATTGTCTTTTTAGTTTTGCATATAGCGATTTTATATACCAGAGACTCTTCTGTTAGGGTTACTATACCTTAGTCTGTTTTGGTTCGCGGGTGGTATTTTATTTCCCACCTACCCGCCGATCCTGGGACCGGTTAGGGGTTCCCCTATCCACCACCTGGGGACGCGTCCGATGGGAGACAGACACTCCACACGGATATGAATCTTACACTTGTCCGCATAATACTGAACGTAGGTCATCTGTGAACCATCTACCATAGGGAGAGTACTATCAGCATTTTGGGAGAAGTCCACATAATCAATTCTGTAAGTCCTGTTGTTGTAAAATGTCAGTACACTAGATCCTATAATTTTACTTTGGAATTCTTTTCTGGGCTCTGGATCTCTAATCTCTAGAAACATGTTGTAACAAGTGTCCTCACGAAGGACTTTAAATGCTAGTTCGATATTCATCATAACTTGATTTTCATGTTGGCGAATAAACGTAAAATATCCAGGCCACCGTGATAATTTGTGCTCATGTATATTAATTTGACTTTTGGGATCATGAGAGTCTCTTTGAAGCAACGTGCCCTGCATTGCTGATAGACATTTTCTGATCAGTATGTTAAAAAGTTGTATATAATGAAAGTCGCCCCAGGTCAGTTCACTGACCATGCGGATGTGAATTCTTATTTTTTTTCTCCAGCTTCGTTTTCCACAAATTTCTCCAATGGGTCTGGACTTATTCTTTGTGCTGTATACAGCACTATTCCATCAAATAAATACCCAGACAATGTGCCTCGAAGATCTTGATGAATGAACTTTTTTTCGTGCACTGGTGTAATCAACTTCCGAATTAAAATCAATAAGGTATTGAAATAATAAGGATTTTCATGTTTGTATTAGGAAAATATTAACGGAAATGGGATGGAAAAATTTTCCACGGGATACAGGATGGTTAATTGGAAACAAATGGGCGAGGTACTCTGCAGTGCAAAAATCGGGGAGGGACTGAAAAGAAAGATTGTGGTGAGGCCTGAGTTGGTGTACGGCTGAGAACTGTGGCATGTCAAGAAGATTCAGGAAAAGAAGATGCAGGTAGCTGAAATGAAAATGTGGATCTAGAAGGAACAGGATAAGGAACGAGTTGATTAGGGAAAGAGCCGGGGTAACTAGTCTCAAAAAACGCGGTTCATGTGGGACGAAGGAAAACCGAAGAAATGATGAAAAGATTGGTAGAGGAGTTGAGAGAGAAAGCTGATGACACGACGGACAAAAATTAATAGCGAAGTAGAAAAGAGAGTTTGATCGAGTTGATTAGAGAAAGATCCGGGGTAACTAGTCTCAACAAACGGGGTTCGATGTGGGATGAAGGAAAACCGAAGAAATGATGAGAAGACTGGTAGAGGACTTGAGGGAGAAGACGACACGATGGAAAAAAATTAATATCGAAGAAGAAAAGAGAGTTTGATACCAAATTATGTGTACATCTGCCAACCTTTTAGACTATCTATGCACAAGTAACTCTCAAGAGTTAGTTAGATCGGAAGCTTTAATAATTTATTATTAAATTATTTTCCCCTAATAAAGACATGAAAATCCTTATTATTTCAATACCTTGTTGACTTTCATTCGGAAGTTGATCACACCAGTGGACGAAAAAAAGTTATTCATCAAGCTCTTTGAGGCACATTGTCTGGGTATTTATTTGATGGAACAGTGCTGTATACAGCACAAAGAATAAGTCTAGACCCATTGGAAAAATTTGTGGAAAACGAAGCTGGAGAAAAAAAATCAGAATTCACATCAGGATGGTCAGTGAACTGGCCTGGGGTGACTTCCATTATATACAACTTTTTAACATACTGATCAGAAAATGTCTATCAGCAATGCAGGGCACGTTGCTTCAAAGAGACTCTCATGATCCCAAAAGTCAAATTAATATACATGAGCACAAATTATCACGGTGGCCTGGATATTTTACATTTATTCGGCAACACGAAAATCAGGTTATGATGAATATCGAACTAGCATTTTAAGTCCTGCGTGAGGACACTTTTTACAACATGTTTCTAGAGATTAGAGATCCAGAGCCCAGAAAGTAAAATTATAGGATCTAGTGTACTGACATTTTACAACAACAGAACTTACAGAATTGATGATGTGGACTTCTCACAGAATCCTGACAGTACTCCCCTGTGGTAGATCGTTCACAGATGAGCTACGTCCAGTATTATGCAGGCAAGTATAAGATTCATATTCGGGAACGACGCCAGCCCCTGTTAGTGTGATACCAGACATAGGGAAATACGAGCTGGAAAGTCTGAAGTTGTGTATTTAATTCCAGAATTATGTTAACTAATAATTAACTATCTCGGAGCACACTCGAGTAGGACCAGTAGACCGTATTAGGAAACTTCAAGAATTTTGTAAGTGGTTCCTGCGATGCCCTGAAGCAGTCACGGAACTCCGGAGATGGGAATTCCAATTATAAGATCGTCTCATACAATTTTAAGGAAGAGTTCTTTCTATGGAAACTATAGTAGCAGCTAACAATTCAAGATACCCTGCTGAGCCTAAAGCAGATTAGTAAAAATTTTTCTAGTAAAACAAAAAATTAATGTTACGAGTTTTTGCATACCTTACAAACTGCAAGAGGAATGCAATGGGACATATGGCAACCACAAATTTATGATATACTTGATGACATAACTAATACATTCTGTAAGGCAATAGAAAACGTTGCGGCTATAATGTACTCGACACTTATAAAGTGTGTATTGCCAACCAATCAAATTGGCAGATATGGGTCAAGAAGGAGAAATATGTATTAAGCTGTGTAAAAGATGAGAACTACGGTTTTCTAAAAAGAACTTGTAATAAGGCAGGTGGTTGTAATTCTTTGGTGGTTTCTATGGGGTTTGGTTTTTCCAAGGAATGTGTAGGAGGAGGAATCGGGTTATAGCACAGCATCATGCAATATGTTATGAAAGGATTTGTTAGCTTAGTTGCGGTGTTGATATCACCAGTCCGTTGTTTTTTACATTATTACGAACTTAAACCCATTGAATCAACATTTCTCTACTAAATATTTCAATATGACAAAAATTATGAATCATATACGTGTTTGAACAATGTTGAAATAATGTTGCGAGGGACACATTATATACACAGATAGAAATTAGTATTATCTAGCTTAATTTTTTTAGAATATATACCCAACTTATAAATAGTTTTGTATTAAAATGTGTTTTTTCTAACATAAATTACAATCAACTCAATTACTTTTATAAACTAGATCCATGATGTATCATTACTATTATAAATATAATATAAAAATATGTAATTTTAATAAAAACTTATGTGCTTTCAGTACGGTATCGGTGAGTCGACAGTGCGAGACATTTTAAAACAAAAGGGCAAACTTTTATTTGCATCAATGGCAGAACATCTTTCTGACAAGAAAACAAGAAAAGAAAAACAATGAGAACCTCCTCTTACGTAGAATTAGATCCAATGGTTCATGCTTTGGAAGCTACCGCAGAAAAGTGTAACCTGAAATTATTGCTAACGAGCCAGTGAGATTCAAAATTGTAATAAACAAAGAAATAATAAAACAAGTATCGAAATTTAACTATCTCAAAAATCTTAGGAACAACAGAGATAAAAAACTGAAGGCGATAGCAGCTAAAACTTTAAGAGACGGACTCCCTAATACACAAATCAAAGACATATGTAAAGTACATGATATCGTCAGATGGGGACGCCAAAGAAGACGAGAATGGAACCAACACATTAACAGAATGGGAAGAGAGAGACTTGCCCGAATAGTAAGAGATGGAAAACCAGAAGGTAAAAGACCACAAGGCAGACCCCTAAAAGATGGAGCTGGCAGTCAACATCCCAAATACTGCTAAATCAGACCGAAAACAACAGGCCTTAAGGCCTAACATACGAAGAAGAAGTTCTTGGAGGAGAGAATGTGGACGCAACAAACCTGCAAGAGTGGTTAGACTACGACGCTACTGACCGGGGATTTGAGCATTTAATGGATGAAGACATCCTAAGAAAATACCAAGGGAAAAACGGGAAAAGTAATGAAGAAGACGAGGAGCTTATATCTGGTGGACGACTGACTCAGGAAGCAGCTTTGTGTTACGTGACTGAACTTCAAGAATATCTAAAGGACCAGGACGAAGAAGTTTTTTTCAGTTTTCCACCCAAAGAAGCAAAAACAAATAACAGACTACTTTCAAAAAGTGTAAAAATGTAAGTACACATTGAAAATTGTAAATTAAAGCTTTAGGTGGAAAACATTTTTATGTTTTGAAGTTATGTACTTGACTTCTAGTTACGGCTTATCCACGACAACCGTGCCAATCAACTCCACGGATAAACCGCAGTTGACCGTATTATTATTATACCTGTGCTATTTAAAATTGCAAGGGAAATATAGAAAAATAAGCTTCATTAACGGAAATGCTTTTACAGAAAGGCATGGAAAGAAAAAATAAGTTCTATGAACAACTGTGTGAGCTAATTGGAAGAGTACCAAAATATGACAAATCGTGAGAGATATGAATGCGAAAATAGGAAGAGAAGATAGTTATAAGAATATAACAAGTGATAAAAGCCTGTAAAAGATAGTAATAATAATGGAAAAAAAGTAATAGAATTTTCAATGGAACATAACCTTTTGCTTCGGAATACAGGACGGAACTTTCGGAAACGACTCTAGCTATGATACATGGACTATATATTTGGAAACTGGAATGTGAGGACACTAAAGAAACCAGGAGCTCAAACCGCACCTCTGCAAGAACTAAAAAGATATAAGCTCATGATTACTGCTCTTCAGGAAACAAGATAGCTGGAAAAAGGGGTCAGGGACACTAAAAAGCACACAATTCTATATACTGTAAAGGAGCAAGGAAGCAAAGCGCGTGGAGTTGCATTTTTGGTGGATAATGATTTTAAGTCAAAAATTCTAGACTTCCAGGCAGTCAGTGAAAGGGTTTGCAAGTTAAGAATTTGCACTTCTTCAACCTAACAATGATTAACATTCACTGCCAAACAGAAAAAGAACAACATACAAAGGAAAGCTTCTACTAACAGCTGGAGATAGTATATGACAATGCGCCCAAAATGACATCAATAATATAATGGGTGATATGAATGCTAAAATAGGCAAAGAGCCGCAGTTCTATGGCACAACAGGGTAACACCAACTACACAATGAAACAAGCTAGAACTTGGAGTTTTTGATAAATTTTCCACCAGTAAAAACATGGTTATAAGTTCCACATGCTTCCCACATAAAGACATACACAAAATGACGTGGATTTCACTAGATGGAACATCGCAACCCATCAAATTGACCATGTGCTGATAGACAAAAAGGCAGCCAGTAGTATCTCAGATGTGAGAACACGACGAGGAGCATGCTGTGGATCAGACCATATTTTACTCCAAACTTTATAAGGAAGCGCCACTGTCAGACTTCATTAGAATACAAAGATTGTAATGGACCGGACATGTGATAAGAATGGGAGAGAATAGGCTACCAAGAAGAGCACTGAATGCTAAAATTCAGGGAAAGAGACCGGTTGGAAAGCCAAAAAAGCGCTGGGAAGACACAGTAAACAGCGACGTACAAGCCCTTTTAGGAGTCCGTGTATGGAGAAGATCAGTCACAGACAAGCACGGTTGGAGGCAAAAAATAAAGGAGGCCAAGGCTCAATTTAGACTTTAGTGCCGTAGAAGAAGAATGATACAAGCGGCAGACCTTATTAAAAAAAACCGAGAGAAGTTAAACTATTTTGCAGACAAAAGAAGAGAAAATTACTGGAAAGACAACTAGAAATAATAGAAGGCAACTATATCGAAAAATAAGTTAGAAATTTTAAATTAAGGAGTAAAAAAGACACCGCTGACGCAAAATAAAGTACAATGTTTTGCAGAAATAAAGATAGTATGTTGCTAGGAGACAAGACAGAAAAATTAAACAGATGAGCAGAGTATTTCGATGAATTATTAAACTATAAAGACCAAACAGGAACGGAAAATCCAACAGCGATCACAAGAAATAGAACAACAAACCCTAAAACCAACAGCAATTAAGGATGTAATAAAAGTAAAAAGAGACCTAAAACATAATAAAAGTGACAGAGAAAGAGGTGTGCCAGTAGAAATATTAAAAGTAGGAGGAGATATACTGCAGCCAAAGTTAGCTTAGACTTATTATAAACATATATGGAAACGAAAAAATGCCAGAGCAATGAAACATAGCACTCATCTGCCCAACAAAAAAGATGAGAAGACTGTCTGTGAAAATTACAGACTATGCACTATTAGAAGTAATGTATGAAGTATTAGCAAAAATTATAAAAAAGTAGGTAGATGTTTCGCAGATGACTTAGTATTTAACACGTTCAAGAATAGAACTTCGAAAAATGTTTACAAACTTTGAAGAAGAAGCTAGTAAATATGGCCTGATTATAAATCAAGAAACAACCAACTATATGGAAATGAGAGGGGAAAATACAGAAGAAAATAAATCAATCACTTCACAACTAGAAGAGGAAAAGAAAGAGAAATAGATAAACGGCTGCTGAAATGTAACAAAGCAGTAGGATCAATAAAAGCACTGTTGAAGGCAAAAAAACGTGTCCAGGGCAACCAAGATTCGACTTTAAGAAACAATAATAAGACCAACAGTGTTATATGCATGTAAAATTTGGACAAGCAATCAGAAAGAAAAAAACAAGTTAGAGATTTGGGAGAGGAAAATCTGGTGTAACAAAAACATTGTGGTAGAACTGAAAGAAAAAAGTTCGTGCTACACAAAGGAGTAAAAGTAAAGGGTGTGGGAAATACCAATACAACTACTGAAATTAAAGAGGAGAATGTAACAATCTTTCTCACCGTCGTATGTAAGGCACGGCACATATTAAACAATACAAAAATTTACATAAGCTGCCATTATGTAAGACACTTATAAATAATAACAATAAAACATGCAGCAACCCAAAAAATTAATTAGAACTTGAACAATTGCAAATAGCTGTAATATCCCTTAATATATATTAAGTCAATAAACAATTTTAAACTATACCACAAGGATGAGATATTCTTCTTCTTCTTAGTGTGTCTGTCCGTTCCGAACGTTGGCGATCTTCCTGGCTATGATGACTTTGTTGGTTGCTATACGAAATAGCTGTGTTGAGGTCTTTCTATACCATGCTCTCAGGTTAGCAAGGCAGGATATCCTTCTTCGTCCTGGGGCCTTTTTCCCTTTAATTTTACCTTGCAAAATGCATTGAAGTAGCTCGTATCTGCCTTGATTTCTCATTATATGTCCCAAGTAGTATGTCCCAGCTTACGGCTCTTCACGATGTTGACCAAATCCGTAGTTTGTTCATCCTCCGCAGTACTTCTTCATTGGTGACTTTGTCCATGGTATCTTCAGGATCCTTCTGTATGACTATAGCTCATGATGAGGGTGAGATATAAAACTAAAAAATTAAGCTCGATTTTATTAATCTTCATTTAGCTTTTCTTTTAAAGATAAATGTAGCTTTTAACCCATTTATGCACTGCGAGTCGTTAACGACCCGACCCTTTTAAAGTAGTCAACCAAATATACTTCCGTGCAAATTGGTTTCGCTATATCAGACGTTAAACAACACGTTAAGACCATAGACATATATATTAACATATAATATATAACATATAATTTCACAAGTAAGTTAGTACATAACCTTACGTTTTTTTCAAAAACATTTTCAATGTGGCTAAAGTTAATTAATATCGGGTAATATTATTATCACCTCAAATATCCTCTTTCAAAATCGAATATTTTTTCAAGAAAGTTCAGGAAAATATTGTTTATTATTGTGAATTGTTTATTGCGCACTGTTTCGAGTTCCATTTTTGAGTAAAAGACTGTTTTTAAGCACGAATAGAGATCAAAATATACTTTTCATTTTGTGTGCGTTGAGTCTGAGCTACAAGTTGTCAAATTGACTCTGGTTTTTGAGATATCCTAACCTAAAAGTGTAAAAACAGCTGCTTTTGAGATTATGTAGCGTCGCAACAGGTTTTATAATACAGTCAGTCGTAAGCCATCTGCCTGATCTAACTAAGATTAATTAATATAGATTAAATTTCAATTTGTAGGCATATACGAAAAAATTTGTTTGAACCTGTTTAAAGTAATTATATTTTATGTCATCAGTTGACCGCTGAAGCACATCGGAGAATTTTCCAAGCTTTAGTCAAATTAACGCTAGAAAGCAAAGTACAACAAATAACGCCGAAACACTGATTAAAAAAAACAGTGAATGTACTGCAGAGACTAGTAAACAGGATAAAACAAATAACAATATGAATATCTACTTTAGCATTGCAAGAAATGAGATGGAAGAACGAAGACATCGGGGAATACGGAAAATACCTAAAATGTCACGAAAATTCACGAGGTGGACAAGGGGGATGAGTTTCATAATAAGTGAAAGATACAAGCACGCGGTAAAAAGTTTTACTAACATTAACGAAAGGATAGCCATTCAGAAAATGAAAGGAACGTTCTTTGATATAAATCTCATTAACGTGCCAGCTCCTACAGAGGGCAAAGAAGCAGAAGAAAAGGAAACTTTTTATGCCAGATAAGACTAAAACCAGCTACCAGTGTGCTTAGAAAAAGGTTTACTGAAGACACCCTAGCCAAGGACTCATGAAACATAAGACAACATAAAATTAGGTAGGTTACTTTATAGTACTAATATTGACAATCCAAGAGCAGCGCTACTGCTCCCACATATTAATTGTATTTCTATTCCAGAATTCACCACGGCAGATTTGGTAACCGCAATAATGGAAATGCCAACAGGAGTAGGCAAGAGGCAAATTGTTATTGCCCGAGTGACTCCGAAAACCATCCATCTCCAGAGGAAGTACAGACTCATGGGATGGTACAAGAGAAGAAACAGAGAATTAATTTTTGGCTCTGATGTAAATGTACACCAGGCAGTATGGGGTAGCACAGGAATCAATAACAGGGGTGAGTACGTCCTGGACTATATATCTGCTAACAACTTAGATATTGCAAGTAGAGGTGATGGCTTCATGGCAATTTCAAAACGCCATAACAAAGACAAATGAATCAAGGTGTCAATTGAAACATAAGACAGCCACTACAGATGTTCCATGGTGAAACAAAGAGTTGGCAAAACTTAGAAAAAATGTCAGACTGCTCTTCAATAGGGCAAAATGTATAGCTAAAGGGTCACAGAATTAGCTCCAACGACTCCAAAAAGTTCTCTCGAAAGATCGCACAAATGAAATCAGACTGATCAAAAAGCTGAATGGTAACTATACGGAGAGCCTAACGGAAACTATAAAAGAGCTGTTTAAGACTTATTTTCCGAATAAGGTAGTCAGAACTGTACAAACTGTAGAATTAATTAAAGATCTGGTTATTTGTTCTATGTATTATTTGTTTAATAAAATGTTTATTTCCTTATTTTCTCTTCTAACGTGCATATACTTCCACTTAGCACCTCGAAACAATGTGCTAGAAAGGGGTAGAATGAACAAGCGCAAAAGATCTTGTCGTCAGCACGAGCGGCCGGTGTGCTCGGTCTATATTAATATATACGTCTATGGTTAATAATAGGTTATTTGGGCATATGAACCTTCTTTTTGTTGTTTGTAGGTTGGGTTTAGTTGATTCGAAAACGACTCACTGAGCACTTGTGTGCAATTATATGCAAACATAAATATATATACATACATACAGAAATATTAAATATACTGATGGCCAAAAAAAATGCAACACTTTGTATAGTTATTTATTTGGATCAAAAGTATTTCTTTGTAAGTCTTATCTAAAAGTATATCACATACTATGTGATAGAGTATCCTCTATTTCCGTAGAGATAAAGGTGTACCCCCGCTTAGGGGTTTAAAAGTGCTTTCTCGGAAAAATTGTGAATTTGGGTATGTACACTTTATATTTTAATTGAAAATCTGTCAGACGTTATACCTATAGATGCAAAGAAGAGGATGGGAAGAAGGAAGCTCAGTAATATAGTTTCATTCATATAATACAGGGGCAAGTTCAAAATTATTAAATTTTTATTTAAAATTAAAGTAAAACTTTTAGTATGTATAATCAATTTTAATACTTTTACTTTTTATACTGTAAGTAACGTTTTTGTTTAAAACAGTTATTACGGTTTGCTACAATAAAGGTGATCATACACTAAAATTATCAGTTATAAAGAAATTGAACAGAAATTGGTGAGATCTTTGAAAAACTATTAAAATTAGATCTGCTGGTAAAAACAAAACATGAGAATGGAAGACAAAATCGAGACAATTGATAAAGAGATCGCAGAACTAACAGAAGAAAACAGATTAATAAAGAATCAAGAACTTCAAACAATATTGCAAATTCAATGAAATAAGGTAGAGAAAGAGAATAAGAAAAAAGTATCTGATTATCTAAGGAATAGAAGAGATCGAAAATGAAGACGAAACCCAAATCAAAAATAAGATATCAGAAATTTCAAGAAAATTGCAAGTAGAAATCAATACAAATTAAGATATTGCAGAAATTCGAAGACTTAGTATCAAAAATATTATTAAGATAAGACCGATCCTCATCGAATTCAAAAATTTGAGTAAAAAGAATGAGGTCCACAAAGAAACGAAGAAATTAAAGAGGTACAGACATATTTATAAATGAAGATTATCCAAAAGACATAAAAACTCGAAGAAAGGAACTTCTCAAATATCAAAGAAAAGCAAGAGAGAACGGTCAAAATGCAGGTATTCGTTATAACAAATTGCTTCTAAATGGCGAATTATTCACGTTGAGTCAACTGCAAACTTTATCACAACAAAAGGATGCTATAGTAATAGAAGATTTAAAAAGAATAAAGCTAGAAAATATGGTGATGGATCCCACTAGGAGGAACAGTTATCAATGGGGAAAGAACAACGAAAATAGCAACAGCGCGTTCAAAAAACAAGTAACGAAAACAAGTTGGACGGAGAAACAAGAAGCGACGGCGTCCACATTGAGGGTAAAAATAGTTATAGTTATGTTAAGAGAAATAATGATGATTTTTTTTTGACAACTTTTGATAATTTTGATTTTAATATTAATGTTGACTTTAATTTTAAGGATTAGGGTAAAGATAAAAGTTATAAAGGTAAACCAGAAAAACAATCAAACTGTAATAATAAATCAATGCATAATTCCTCGTAATTGTAATGTCAGAAAGAATCGGGGCAATAACAAAGCAAAGATTATTGAACATGTCCGTCAACATTAGTTAACCGCTGAAAGCACATCTGAGAATTTTCCAAGCTTTAGTCTAATTAACGCTAGAAAACAAAGTACAACAAATAACGTTGAAACAGAAAGGGGCCAAACTGGTGGCAAAAAGAGTGAATGTACTGCAGAGACTAGTTAACAGGATAAAATAAATAAAAATATGAATAAGAACAACAGGAAGAAGAAAAATGGAAAAATTTTAATTGGAACTTCCATAAATAAATATTTAAAAAATATTTGTCCGTCTAGGTGTTGCATTTTTTGGCCATCGGTATATTTTATCTTTGTACATGAAATGAAGAGATTGTTACATAATAGATTTATAATGAAACTGTACTAATCTATCTAGCTTGTCCAGTCCTCATTTTTTATTTCTTCTGTATACTCGTTACTTTCATTAATAATTGTACCAAGATATCTGTATTTTTTTACTTTGTCTATTGGAACCCCTCTTATGTTTAAAATGTCTTGTTTTTGTGTTTTGGAAATTGAGAAATAGAAATATGCACATTTACCTTTTTAGATCCCTCACTGGAGTGGATGATCTGATATTTAAACTGTTCCGTATCTCCTGCCATGGCCGTAGTTTTTCCCGAAGATGATTCCACCTGTAAAAAAAAAAATATTATTATTAAAGATCTGTCATATATCTGACAGGAAGTCCCAATTTCTAATGCGAACATTCCTGAGGCCAATCTAAGGGACAGAGTTGGCAAACCCCGGAATCAGAATCAGGCGCGAGTGTCCAATCGTCTATCCACCTAAAACCACTAGATTTTCAAAACTTTCACAGAGAATGTACTATCCAATTGTAAAAATCAGAGATCATAAAAAGCATCAAGCAGAGAAAAGTGGAGTATTTCGGACATGTAATGAGAGGTCCCAAATATAGTTTGCTACAAAATATGATGCAAGGAAAAATAGCAAGCAAACGCAGTCCAGGACGAAGAAGAACCTCATGATTGAAGAACTTGCAAGATTGTTATGGTGTTGATGCAAACATGCTATTTAGGGTGGCAGTGAATAAAATTAAGATAGCTATGATGGTAACCAACGTTCTGAGAGGACATGGTACATGAAGTAGAAGAATTGTAAAAAGTAATACAGCTAAAATATCGTCGCCATAGAAACAAGTCAAAAGACAGAATAAATATTTCAATGAATCTCTAAATATAGTCCCAACACTACACGACGAAGCAAAAAATATAAATCCCAATGTCAAAAAATAAAGACTGAATACCAATCAACCAACAACGCCAGAACTAGAAATGGCTACAGAAAAACTGAAAGCGTACAGTCATAATTTCACAAGATATTAGGAAATATTTTATATATTTCTTAAATTGCGTTATTGTTTTGTTTTTATTATTATTATTATTATTTGAGTTGCAAATTTGCAAATACTACAAGCATTGCCTTGTTTACCATGCTCTATTTCCATCACAAAAGCTGACCTACTGATCGACTGATATCGTCATAAGCAAGGACGATTGCTTATGACGAAAATTGGCAAAAGCGTGCCAAAGCACAACAATACAGATAATCACCTCATTCTTGTAAAGGGTCTGGAGATGGGAAAACTTCCCCAAAGAAATGGAAAACGAGACTACAAAAAAGATACCAAAAATGGTAATAAAAGATATTGCGACTGAGAGGAATCACACTTCTGAATACCATAAATAGATTATTAACAATAATTATTATAAACAACTGATTGACAGACAGTATAGAACTAATGTTTATGAAGGAACAAGTCGGCTTCAGACCAAATCGATCTTACATAATATACCAAATTAATACACAGAGAAATCGTAGAAAAGTCGCAGGAATTCAACTCTCCACTGTTCATATGCTTTGTTGACTGCAAGAGAGCCTTCTACACGTTCACACAGATGGCCATATGGAAAGCACAGTGAACAGCAATACCAGAAAAAATAATGAATCTTATCAAAGGACTTTGCAGTGATACAGAAAGCAAAGTTCTACATAACTGCATAACATCTAATCAATAGCTTTGCTCAACTCTAATAAAGGCATTTACTTGGGATTAATAAACAGACTGGAAGATATAGATTAGGCTGATGATATGTGTCTCTTAGCACTTACAAAACAGGACATACAACTCCAAGTAAAAAGATCACAAAAACAATCAAAGAAGGTTGGTTTGGACATAAGCAATTACAAAACTAACGAAATGCGGTTTGGCAGCAGAACATTTATGGGATCAACAAACAGAAAACCAAAAACCAGAAACCAGAGTGTTGGAATTTGTTTATCTATGCAGCATTTTTGACTGTAATGGTAAAGATGTTTCAAAACCTAGTGCTAATAATGTCGAGTATTTCCAATAAACAAGATATATTATGTTTCTATAATCTTAAACATTCCAGTTAGTCATCACATTTTTATTTTATCTCACATTGAAAGATGTAATAAAAATTTACGACTTCCCGTCTTCACTGCCGATAAGAATTGCTGTGTACAGATGTAAAATGTTTACATTGCACTAATTTGGCTTATAGATAAACCTTGTAAGAACTGAAACAATAAATGTATGATAAAAAAATAATAGGATTTTGATTTTAAATTCAGCAAAATATGTTTATACGAGACGAAAACCTCGAATTCCTTGGGGAAAATATTCCCATGAGATTTTTTGCATAATAAATATCATAAAATACCGCAGACTAATGTTCAAGAGGTCGCTCATACAAAAAGTACCTACTTCTAATTTATTAAACAGTTTTGTATAAATCCATTATTAGGTTGTGATAAGGGCCTCAAACAATTAAAAACAATGTTTTTAAATTAAATAAGCCCAAAGTAAAGTATCAGAAACTGATAAAACAAGGATTGGTAAATTTAAAAATAATTGTGTGTTTTTGAGCCTTCACACTAAAAAAACTTATAAAAGGACAATACTGGAAGAAGGGAAACGAATGGAAAAATCCTGTCTTAAATGAAAACACTAGCTTCTCGACAGTTATTTGATGATAATTTCAATATGCGGACACTTGCTGAGCTAAATTTTTTATTAAACAAATTGTGGAAAAATTCAATTTTTCTAAAGACAAAAAAGCGTGCTAATAAGTTTCCTTGTAGATAGAATTAATTTCAAAGTGAAAAAATTACCAAATTTACCAAAAACCATTAAAAAATTATCAAACGTCAACGTTTTTTCAATAATCTTTTTTAGCTATTTAAATGGCACATAGAACCTTCGAAATTTACCTCTTTTTAAAATAAGAAACACTACATAAAACTTCAGCATAGTCAATAAAGCGGTTTTCACAAAATAATTTTATTTTATAGGAGAAAAATACAACTTCCTACGACTTATAATGGAAGGGAAAGTGGAAGGAAGAAGAGGTCCAGGAAAAAGAAAATGCTCCTGGCTGAAAAATGTAAGAGACTGGACAGGCATGGACACGCATTCGATACTAAGAACAGCTCAAAAAAGAGAGCAATTTGCTGTAGTTTGTATTTAAGTAGCAGAAAAAGATTAAATGGGAACAGCAAAATGGGAATGCAAGAGCGTAACAAGAGAAAAGATCTCAAGGCAAGTACAAACCAATACAGAAGTCTGAATGGTAACATATTAACAACAAGGAAAGCTGTATTTAATAGATGGGTGAAATACTTTAAATATATACTTAATATAGAGGAAGAAGAATAAAACCTGGAAGACGAAAAAGATTAGGTAAGCGGAAGAGAGGAGAGGTAAGAGAAATCACCAACAATTGTTGAAGTTAAAGATGTAGTTAAAAAACTAGCTAGAAACATATCGTAATAATGTCAGAAAATACTAGATAATACACAAAACAGAAATAAATCTCTAAATGCTCTAACTACAAAGAAATTGCGCTTCTAAATGAAGAACGAATAATAGGAAAAGTTAATAGAACGAATAATGGTTTCAGAGGTGGTAAATCGAAAATCGGAAATTTTAGAAAAAGTACAATCAGACATAGATACTTATCACCACATATTTAAATACTACAAGACACCCTTAGACTCTGTAAAGAGTAAAGAAATGTTAAGAGCAATGAAAGAACTAAGAGTACCAGATCAGTTAGTAAATTTAACAAAACTAACCTTTTAAAAAATTTAATGTAGAGTACAAATCCGGAAAAAACTGTCTGAACCTTTTAAAATAAATAACGAGCTACGCCAGGGAGACCCTGTCTTCAAATACTGTTATCAATATATACACAGATAGCCAAGCAACCATTGAGACTCTCGTAAGCTCTCAGGTGGACTCTAGGCTAGTGAGGGAATATCGACGCGAACTCGATAGACTAGCGGAATCTAACAGCGTTACACCGGTATGGGTTTCAGGTCATAGGAGCATATATGGCTGATGCACTTACCAGAACAGCATCAGCTACAAAATACTTATGTCTAGAGCCGGCCGTGGGAGTGCCAAAAAGCGTCGTCCGCGACCGGAAAACAACCTGGATCCGAAGCCAACACACAGGGAAAATATATCTGGTCAAACACATTTATCCGGCAAGATTTATTGGACGTACATGTGCTACTAGTGCTGAAGTACTGCGGAAAACATGCAGGAATCAGCTCAGAGTCATAACGAGCTTCCTTACTGGACATGCACCAGGTAGGGGCACCTGCATACAATGGGACTGTTTGATGGAGACTTGAGTTGTAGTACCCATCCACTAGACCTGTATAAGCTAGTACAGAGTTTCAGAATTCTGGAATGGATATTTGTACTTTGACCTCAAGGATATGGAGATAGAAACGCCATATATAGAATGTCTTTGCAAAACAAGCTATATGTCAGGAACACTCATTTTAAAAAATGCCCCAAAGAAAGTGGACTTGACAATCACCAAATGGCTAAACAAGAACGAAATTTACTTTATATTTACTAACAAAACGTAACCGTATTGAATCAATTTTGTCACATGCACTGCGATTACTAACACAAGGGCATAATAGGAAGAAATAGAGAGTAACCTACAGAAAGACGTGCCAGATAAAATAAATATTTAGCATTTTAACGAAATGTTGGTGGACGCCCTAAAAAAGGCACAGAAGTGACAGTCAAGCAAACAACGAAAAATGAAAAACAAGAGACAAGACGCAAGAGACCCAACGAAAAAAAAAGGGTGTGGAAGATAAGAACACAATGAACATTGCAGAGCTTAGGAATTTAAACAAAACCATTTCATAAGCCGCTAGGATAGACATAAGGCACTTTAACACAAAAGAAACAGCTGATACCATAGAACAAAACAGAAGCCTAAAAGTTCTAAAACGAAAGTTGAATACAGGAACGAGGAATTTGTTAAAATATAAACAAGGACGTGCCATATCTGAACAACAAGAAATCCTGAAAATCATCAAAGTTTTCATTTCGCTCTTCTTGACCTATAAAATAAATCTTTTGCGGTTTTGTAAATTGTTTCATCAAAAAATTGACATTATGAAAAAAAATGAGACCTAGTGAGTTAAAATCGGTTCACTGAGTTTAAAGATATGGCTCTTCAAATATAGGGTAAAAAGGGGGCTATTTTTGACCGTTTTGGTGGGCATATCTTAGGCCCAGGAGCACCTACAGTGTCAAAAAATAGCTATAGGCTACTTAGTCTCAAGGTACAATGGTATACAAAAATTTGTATATATAATGGAGAATTATCATATCAGGAATTGAGCTAGACCTAGAAGATGAAGAGAGACTAAGAGAAGACATACAAAAAATGATGGAAAAACAGCTTAAACTGAAAATAGAAATTGAAAGTGCGTTTAAGATAGGATACAAGAAATGTATAATAGAAACAAAGAGCTGGGAAGACAAACAGAAAATACTGCAAAAAAAAGGTAAACTCAGATACCCAAGAGACGGGTAGAGAAATATATATTATTGAAGCATTAACGTCCACGGAAGCAAAGATACAAAAAGAAATCAGAGATATAGCAAAACAAGAAAGAAAAAAATGAACAAAAGTAAAAATTAGATCCCAGAAATTAGAAATAGATGATAAGGTGCTGAAATGTAATGCAAAAGAAAATGAACTCACAGAAATTGAAAATGTTACAAAAAACTAGAACAAGAAGAATAGATGGATGAAAAGGAAATATACAATGCAAGCGAAGAGGAAAATAAGTCAAGATATATTTAGAATAATAATAAAAATACAAAAAAAGGAAAGAGAATGATAAAACAATTGGAACATGGAACGTGAGGACGCTGCTGGAAACAGGAAAATGGAGGAACTAACTACACAGTTGAAACAATACAAGATAAATATTGCAGGAATTCAGGAAACCAGATGAGGAGGACAAAAAATCGAAAAGATAACTCATACAGTATGGTATGCGTGCGAAGAAAAACGGATATGGAGGAACGGCTTTTATGGTGATAAGAGAAATGAGACATAAAGTTATTGAATTTAAACTCATAAGTGAAAGAATAAATGTGTATACAACCACAAAAAACAAAACATAACAAAACAGCAGTTCTATGAAACACTAGAAGAAAACGTCGAGAAAATCTCTGGATTCCTACAGGAGATTTCAACGCCCAAATAGGCAAAGAAAATTGCTTCAGAGTGGTTGCAGGTGGAAACTCAATACATGACACAATAAACAATAATGGAGAAAGACTATGTAATTTATCAGGGCCATAAAAAGTGGACATAAGTAGCACGAGATATAAACACAAAGACACACACAAAATAATAAACAAGAATTATAGTACAAATAATAGCATATGCCGACGATATAACCCTAGTAGCAACAGATAAAAGGGCTTTAAAGAAAGCCTCTCAAGAAATAGAAAACGAAGCCAACTGAGAGGATTGGAAATAAATGAAAATAAAACAAAATACATGAACGTGAGAAAGAAAAAGAAGATACAAATGACAGAACTGACAATAGATGTACACAGTTTCGAAGAAGTTGAAGAATTCAAGCGGGAAGTACAGCGTTTTATAGAAATAAAAAAATGTTTAGAGATAAGAAGATAAGCCGAAACACAAAAATGAAAATCTATAAAACGACCATAAGACCAATAGTAGTATATGCTGCAGAAACATTCACATTAACAGCAAGAGAAGAAGAGCAATTGAAAGTTTTTGAGAGGAAAATTATCAGAAAAATACTGAGACCAAAGAGGGAAATCGAAGAGGTTGCAAGACAATGGAAGAATCAAATACAAGAATGGATGGGTCAAGGAAACATAGTTAGAGCAATAAAAGCACAAAGAATTGGAGACAATAAGTGGAAGAAGACTTAAGGAGTATGGAGATAGAAATATAAAAACGACAATTAAAGAGAGAGAAGAATAGAGAAAAGTAGTGAAAACGGCGAAGTCACGCCAGAAACTGTAAAAGCAAACACATGATATATTCACGAAAATCAAATTCTTTACCCAATTCTTTCAATTAAATCTTCCACCTTCATCCTACTTCACAGGAATTAAAATTAAAATTTCGAAATTGTTATCAAAAAATCACAAAGAAAAATAAAATTATAAATAATTGATAAAACCTGTAAAATACTGTTTTTTTTTATATTTACTTATATAGTTATTTTAGAAACACCGTGTATATAGTTATTAAACTATTTAGTTGTATTGGATTTTAGAGAACAGCTTATCAGGCATTCTACTTGAAATCCAATTTGTTTACAACACTTAGATTTGTTTACATTCCCAGAGTATATTGTATTTTAATTAGGTTAAATAAGATGTTAAATTATATTCGTCTCTTGCTTTTTTTTAATTCACTTTTATTTTATTTTTCTCATATCTCGTATAGGTAGATAGAGGATTTAAAGACATTTATAACACAGACGTGTTATCGTAGAAAATCTCAAAATTCAACATATCTGAAACCTCTATGTTATGTACCTGATATTTATTTGAGCACTGTCTTATGAAGTGTTTCCAGTCCCAAGGTATCATAATTTCCAAACAACTCAAATGTTTACGTTTTCGTTCAATTGAAGCATGACAGGTGTCTACTTCCTACTAGTGTCGGTAAATAAAGAAAAACAAGAAAAGGCCATTTACACAGGATAAATTAAGTATGAACCTGCCGATAAAGAATCTAAATCAAATGACGACTGCCAAAATAACTTTCACGAAACTTTTGATGAAAAATGAGAATCAGAAAGCTATTTAAAATTTCGAGATACATAGGAAACTTTAGAAATAACTCTCATGCCTAGTCGGTCTTTTGTGTTGTAGTCAAAACCAAATAAAGGATTTGTTCCGAAAACCCAAAAAGTTGGGAGCAGATATAATCAACGCTTCGTTTACACGTAAAAGAGAAGGTATAGAAATATTTGAAGTGTATGCTACTTGAAAATTTTAAGTGTAGTTTATAATTCGAAAATACAAAGATATTCACAAATGATAGATATTCACATTTTTTCTTCAAATTCCTTTGACCACCACTAGATCTCTCTCTCCGATGTTTTGCTTTCGGATTGTTAAAAACAATTATGAGTAATATGATAATTAAAATAATAATTGAAGACTACAGGGGAAAAACGCTGTAAGTCAATTTTTATCGATTTTTTGCTGAATACATTTTTCGATACTTGGATACACGTAGTACAATCCACAAATATCAAACAAAATAAAAGTGCAATAAGTCAAACGTTACAAACGAATAAAATAATGCTGTACAATGGAAGAGCGCTGCAAGTTAAGGTTAAACTAGGCAACAATGCTATAAGTCAGATTTAGGTGCTTAATGCGCCTGTCCGTAGGGACAATTTACAACGGGAAATCACAGTCTCAGTGTTCAGCATTCATACAAGTTGTTTATTTTAGTATCATTATTATCATAATCACAGTTTGTTTTTTAACGTTTAGTAAGTTTGAACTATTGTTTATTAATGTGGAAAGTGAGGACAGTGAAATTGAAGAGGCTTTACAGTCAAAAACTACAAGAAAACGAAAAAGTTTTGGGCGATTATGTGATGTAGCTAAAGCGCTAAAAGTGCAAACTCACGAAACAGGCGAGGACTGCCGTTGTAAACGTTATCAGGGTTTTGAAAATATAACGGTTGAACAAAGAAATACAATTATTCGTAATTTTAATTCTGTGCTGAATTGGGACGAGCAAAGTGTGTATTTGGGTGGTCTAATATCCATACTTCCTGTAACTCAAAGAAGGTCAAGAAAAGACGAAGAGAATTGCAACGTAAGAGATGGCTCTTTTTATTACAGAATTCGCCTTGCGGTAACTAATGATGAGGATCATACATCACTTGCACAAGACGTTCACTTTTGTCAAAAAGCTTTTGTTTCTCTTTATGGCATATCTACGAGAAGATTACAAACTGTACAAAAAGCCCTAAAAGATGGTACAATTGCCAAGGACAATAGAGGTAAACATGGCTCAAGACCCAATAAAATGTCTGAAGAAACTATGCAGTTAATTTTAAATCACATAAAATCATTCAAAGGGCGCATGAGTCACTACAGCCTAAAAAAATCTAGCAGGAAGTACCTTCCAGAGGAACTTAACATTAAAAAGATGTACAAAATGTTCCTAGAGAAACATCCCAATAGAGCAGTGTGCTATGAAGTATATAGAAAAACATTCAACACACGCTTTAATATCTCCTTTGGGTATCCCAGAACCGACACTTGCAGCATTTGTGATGCTTCCAAAATAAAAATAAGGGAATGTAAAGATGAAAAATTAATTATTAAACTTAATAATATAACTTAATAAGTGCAGAAACTTCACTTGCTGAAAGCACAGACATTTTACAAACGAAAAACAAAAGCTAAACTACGAGCAAGGACCTCAAGAGAATATGAAGTCATAGCCATGGACTATAATAAAAACCTTCCAATGCCTAATATTACGAGTAACGACGTGTATTATAAAAGGCAGTTGTCTTTCTACTCCTTTAATGTCCATCGACTTAGTGATAATGATGTTGTTATGTACTCGTACCCTGAGACAGTAGCTCGAAGGGGTGCCAATGAAGTTTGCTCATTTTGTGTATGACTATGTGACAATCCAGCTTTCTACTGAAGTTCGTAACTTAGTGATTTTCTGTGATTGGTGTGGAGGCCAAAATAAAAATTGGACGGTATTCCGGTTTCTACATTATTTAGTCCATAAAATAAACAGATTTGACTCTATTTTAGCGACCTTTCTTATAAGAGGTCACTCCTACATGGAGACGGATAAAGATTTTGGTATCGTTAACCAAAAAAGTGCAGCAGAAACCCCAGAAGATTGGGAAGCAGTGTTACGATTGGCTCGTTAAAAACCAGCGCCTTATAAAGTACAAGTGGTTGATAACTACTTGGTGCATAGCTGGGACACTTTTCTTGCACCTATGTATGCTACAAAAGCACCTTTTAAAACTAGACCAATAAGAGAATTAAGCATTTCAAAGAAACATCCCAGACTAATTTATTTCAGAAACACCTACAATGCAAAAATGGTTTCTGCTGTCATTAACAAAAAAGTGACTGGTAGGGAACCACCGTATACTGGAAAAGAATTCGTTTTTCCTGCTCGATCCTATACCGTTTCACTGCCCATTCCAATGGCAAAATACAAAAATCTCCAATTTAAAAAAAAAATTTGTTTAGAAAAAGGAACAATGTATTTTGATCAGCTAAAAAAAACATGACTTATTTTTTATCTTAAGAATTTTACAATGTTATTGATTCATTTAACAGATTATATTATTGTTTTTAGCTTTAGTTAAGTTAAACAAGTCTAGTTCTGTTTATTTTTTTCTTTTGTTGAATTAATATTATATTTTGTCAATTACAGCGTTTTTGCCTTTTTCCTCCAGACCTTTGGTTGTTTTTTTTTTAATTTCTCTTGTTACCTACTGTACATGACAATTTCAGTTTTATAATATTATACTCTGTATATATGAGTTGCCAAAAACTCAATACAACAGTGTTTTAGCATGTTTATTTATGAATTACGAAGTTTTGAATCTAAAAATCGCGTTTTCCAAAAATTTAAAAAATTGACTTACAGCGGTTTTCCCCTGTAGTCTTCAATTGTATTTTTTACTACATATAATAGTTTAATATTTAATGACATATTTACTAAATTTTCACAGGGCAAGTTTGGAAAATGTTTGATAAAAGTAAAGTCATGGCATGGAGTTAGAATGTATAGTTTTCACTATGATAACATGCACTTTAATCTCCATGCTATGGCATGCTGGACGAGCCGTATAACCTGTAGTCAACACCACGATGTATGAGAGGGAACACAATGTGTATAAATACTCATACCCTCATAAAATGCTTTTTTCTTTTCTATCGGCCTCTCATGGCCCACCCTTGGTTTTCAGACCCCGAATGGCTATTAGGTTTCCGAGGGCAGACGGGTCACTATTTTCTTTCTACTATATTTTTATACTTACAGCTTTCTACGCTTACTTTAAAACCCACGGCACGAGTTGTAATAACCTGTTATAAACAATATCACATACTACGCTACGAATAATGTAAATAGGGATAACCAAATTTCAAACTCCAGAGAAGATTACTCATTTTGGCAGAAAATGGAAAACTATAATATCCCAGTTACACTAAAAAGCAAGTTAATTGATAGCCGCCCAGAAAAATGGAGTAATGAATGTTCGTAATCACTGTAACATATATAACCATACCATAATGTATCTTGCCATGCTATGATAGCACTCCTGATCTTGGTATTGGAATTGGAATCAAAAGTAATTATATATATTTTGGTGAACGGAAGCAAGAAAATCAAGAAAAGGGTTTCGAATAAGGTAAGAATTGCTAATAATTTTTTGATAACTGTTAATCAGGAAATTAGTGAGAAGTTGAGATGTTAAAAACTGATATTTTTTTACAGATTGAACCGCTCTTAGTTAACCAACACTTCGGCCATAGCTGCAAATATTAAATTTTTCTATTATGAAAATATAGCAAGGTGTATGTCGGAGAAGTCTTATTATTTGACTTAAAAAATAACAGCTGTTTAACAATGTAACGAAGGAAGAAGGTAAATAGTACTATTTTTTTTTCTGATTAATCTTTGGATAAAATCCAAAATCAAAATTTTTAGAAGGAACAATTACTGGTTTTTAATTTTTTCTTGCATTTTAAATGTCATTTGACTTAGTATATCTGGTATTATAATTATATTTTTTACATATCGCTGTCCCGGTGGAACAATGACATAACTACAAAAGTGTAACTTCTCAGGAGAGCCAAAAATATATAATTATTGTACTTAATACCTCATGCAATGAAGCCTAATGAAGTTACTGGATTAGTATTGCAGTTATACTTAGCCACCGTTATATACTGGGACTCTATTACACATTCGAAATGAATTCTTAATTTTTCATCCCTAAATTAGATCCCCAATTGCAATTACCTCATTGTTTCCACAAAATAAGTGAGGCAACAATGACGTAATTGCAATTTGAGATCAAATTTAGGGTTGAAAAATTAAGAATTTAGACTTTAGTTTTAGAAAGAAAAATTTAGAATTTAGTTTTAAAGATACAATTTTCACATACATACTCATTTTGTAAAATTTTTGGTTACCTAGCTAGTTTTGAAAGGTGGAATCGAAATAAGCACAAAAAGTCATTAAAAAACTTTATTAAACAAATCGAAAATTGTTGTAAAAGCAAACAATTTTAATAAAAAGGAACTTAACAATAAAATTGAATCCAGGAATTATATGTTTTGAAAGTAACTGTTTCAAATCTTTTAGTTTGTTATCACCTAAAAGAATTTTTGAAGAGTAACCCCTACATAGCTGGCATTTATGTAAAAACAATTCCGACCCCTTCTTTTTTGGCAAACGTCAACTTTCGTCCACGTTGATTGTTTATAACTTTTTTTATACAGAAAGTAATCTTTCGATTTTAAGCTTTGAAGTAGCATTACTTCAGTTATTTTAAAGTCACGGCCTTCCTCGTCTTTGGTGAAATCTAGTCTCATTTCATTGTACAGTGCTTTTACATCGTAAAACTCCGTGAAATCCATTTCTTTAACGATTAAAGGAGCTCCTGTTTTTTAAGCATTCCTAATTTATTCAACGTATTGTTCGGGAATATATATGGGCCCTGATTTGGTTGCCCTCTTCACTGCTTTTTATATTATGCTGTGGACTGAATCACCTTCATTTTGGGTGTGACCGCGAACAAGGTACTTGTAAGTAATAGAATTGATGTCCAAAGTATTGACAGCAAACAGGTACATGGCTATTAGAAATTTATGTTTTTGTTGGCCTCAACAGTTATCGGAATAAAAAATCACATCAACTCCTGGGCTGGTTATTGACAATTCTTTTAGATAGTAATAAACGCAAGATCCGATTTCTATTGCCCCTATATTCCCAATCGCTTCATTCTGAAAGTAACAGCTAGCTTTATCAATTTCACAAGTGATATCCGTTTCGGATACTTCGTCTTTGTACTATTGGTACATGTAACACTGCTTGTAAATCATAAGTAGCAAGACGTATATTGTTATCAGAATTTTTTTGTTTTCTGTTTATCGTTAGTTTTTCCTTTACGACTTAGATCCTTTTCCTCTAAGTGACTTTCAATGGTTGTTTGCATATTTTCTTTTTCTTCTGCTCCGGCATTTTTAAAAAATTCGCATTGGTCACAAAGATCTTTCTTTGGGGTAAAAAAGTCTATATTAAATTCGCTGTTGAAAATACGATAATAACAATCGTAGGTTGCTGACTCTTCTTTCTTTGCTTCTTTTCGTTCCTTTATATAGTTCCTGTAAAGTTCTGAAATAATTAAACCAAAGTCTATGTATTGTCTCGAAGAATCACTTCGAAGACAGTAACTTTCAAATCGTGAAATTGAATTTATATGGCTACGAACAGAATCCAAAATTTTGTCACTTATTTTCTTGTGACTCTCGTGCTTCCCACGTTTATCTTCTGGTATAGTAGTAGTTTTTTCACTTAAAACTGCTTTAATTATAGAGCGAATAGCTCTTTCAGTTATTTCAAAAGTATTAATGGGAAACGTTTTACATAACCGTTCTTGTTTTCCCTTGCCTCTAATAAAAAATGCACAATTTGTATTTCTGGGAGTGGTTTTTGATGTAAAAGTACGTCGGTAGCTCAACTAAAGTGGCTGAATACAGGAAACCAAAATATCTCGCTGTCTTTGCAAGGAGCCTAATGCCCAATACTCTTTAAATTGTGTCTCTCTCAGATTTTCAGATACCCTATTTGGACATTTCAAACGGAATTTGTCGGTACACACAGGTCCAATTTTTTTTTAGCAGCTACAGGTTTTCCTGTTCTAGAAGTATACTCATGTCCAGAATTCTTTAGTCTTTCCTCTTTTCTTTCAACCAATTATCCACATTCCTTTGTCTTTTTTCCCTTCTTGACTAAGAGAGCATTACCAAGTGTTGGTGTTTGGGGATCTTGGTGTATATTTTACTTACATAAAATACAGTAATGTCAATGTTGCCTCACAATAAGGAGACATCTAGATGAAAAATGACACAGAATACAGTTACGTCAAGGTTTCCGCGTATTTGTGAAAAAACCTTAGAGCAACATTAACATAAAATACAATTGCGCCAATGTAGCACCGTAGGTGCAAGCACACACTCGACCTATCGAAGCACAACTATATAACTACGACATAAACTCATTTTCGATAAATTTTCAGTTAAAGTACATCCACTAATAATTTTCCAACATAAACATGTCTTATTCTGGTATCAAAGAGACCGCCTTTCAAATCAAGGTTGTCAGACATATTTCCTAAAATTCCTAAGGTTATATTTAAAAAATATTCTCTATTTTCTATTCGTTATTATTCAATTGCTAGTCAACGAACGACACTCTTAAAAAATAATATGAACTTATTCTCAAAAATATATATATAAATTAATTAACTAGGTACTAATATTTCCATGGACTCTTCACTAATGAATTAAAGCAACCGTGAACTTTGTATATATTACTTATATTCTAAGTAATTTTCGAATATTGGCAACATTGTAGTCTGGAGAGAATTTGAACGTTCGACGTTGCCCTGTTGGTGAATTTAGCGGTAATACTTTTATAGATATAATGATCGACTTTTAAGAAATCAGACAACTTTTAAGAATCCAAGTTCTCAAAAACGGTTTCAAGAATTGTATTATTTTTTTCCAAATTTCATTGATTTTATACCTTACCTGGAAACATGAAAAATTGCAGATATATTAATAATGGAATTAAGGTTATATTCACTAATTTTAAACTCATGCATTATGGCAACAGCGCGAAGCGCAAACCAATAAATTCTAATGAACACCTGTTGTCTGCTATCCGATACCCTAAAATATTTCCTATTGCAGAGGCGGGGGCTTATAAGGTATAGGTAATATAAGTTATAAGTAATATTATATTTTTCTAGGATGGCATTTTTTAAGATGCATCAACTTCTGTGTTATCAATAAATAATGACAATTATGTTAATGACAGCTCTGAATTAAAAAATAAAGATTTGCACGTACAATCACAAAGAATAGTTTTAAATATGTATGAGTGTTTGAAAAAAGAAAATATTGGGATGGCTGATAATGCAATTGTTTCGAGAATTCATGTATTAAAAAAATCGGGTATAAGACGATATATACAATTATTAAATTAGGCACAGTTACAGATCATTCCTTAAAACGAAAGCGACCAAATAAAAAATTGGGTAGGATTGACACTGCTGCAAAAGACGTTATTCAGCGAACAGTTTACAATTTTACAGGCACACTGACGATTCTTTTCAGTCCTTCTAATTAATTTCTTTACAGCTATCGCGATGCATCTTGAACACTAGTATTCATTATTATACAGTGTGTCGCATTTAAGATGAAGACAACTCTATATATCAGCTACTAAAATACATACAGATTTGACATTTTGCACAGTCATACATGTTGTTAGTGCACATTTTTTTTAAGATAGTCATCTGAAATTTAAATTTTAAACGCGGCTTACTGCGAATCCACAAACAGGGTAAATTTTCGATATTTTGCTTCGCGTTAGAGAAATCGGAAAAACTTATTTGGAAAAGTTGTTCCACTTATTGTAAACGCACATACCAAATTTCATGACAAAATTCGCAATTTTAGTTTTTCAGTATTATTTGTAATCTCGATCCTAAATCTACAATTGGCTGTCTAAAGATGCATCTCGGGACAGCCAACTGTCCGTTTTAGAATCCTGACTACAATTGAAGAGCTTATTTCCAAAGTGTCTTACATCCATATAATGAAATCCATGAAATTACAGATTTTCATACAAATTTAACATACAAATTATACAATTTTACAATTTTCATATGCACTTTTAAATGGTAAATAAGAAGTTGTTTTGGTACATATAACTTTATTCTAGACTTGAAGAAATCTATAAAGTTTAAAAAAAGAAAATTTAAAAAATCGAAATTTTGGATTTAAGACACTGGAAATAAGCTCTTCAATTAATGAAAAAAGTAAAAGTGCGAATTTTGACATAAAACTTTGTTATGTGGGGTTAAAATAATATTTGGAACATCTTTTCCAAATAACTTTTTCAGATATCTCTAACTCGAAGCAAAATATTGAAGATTCACCCTGTTTGTGCATTAACAGTAGGCCGTGTTTAAAAATTAAATTTCAGTTGACTATCTTAATTGCTGGATAGACAATGTTTTAAAATTTTCTGACAGAATGAGCCATTATTTACAGATAATTGTAAAAAAATATTATGGTTTATGTAAAAACTAAATAATAAGTCCAATATTCTTATAAATCACTAAAATTAACAAGCTTTAATTTGAAAGAATTAATTTGTTATTTATTCGGTGTTGTGAGCCCGCTCCCATTTGAAAAAAAAACTGATTCTGTCCTTTGAAGAGTCCTATTCAAAAATGCCCCGTTTAAACAAATCGAAGGTTGAAGGGTGCCGGACATTTTTGCCGGAAACAATTCAAATTCAAAAGATCACCTTTTTCTGCTACGGAAAATATTGCTCCGATTTCTCACCAAAATCAATGTTGATACTTTAGTTTAGATACTCTTGAATCTCAAAAATACTCATTTACATATTTTTCAAGCCTCGAAAATGCATATTAGGTATCGCATTTTTCGGATTTTAAATCGCTTATATCTCCAAAACTATTAACTTTTGAGAAAAATGACATAGATCTTATTTAGAGTCACCCAAAAACCTAAAAAATATTTTTTGGAGCACAAAAGGTGATATTTTGAATTTGTTTAAACAATTTCTGCCCAAAAATTGAGAAATTTTCCTGAATATAATTATGTAAAAATTAATAAAAATTATATGATTTTTCTTGAAATATGCGTTTGATAACTGATCCCTTTTCTTAATTTCCACGCCAATGGTCGGCATCGACATCAAAGAACCTCAAAAGCCGACGCTTGGCAAATTGACAATGGAAAAAGTATACGTCAATGTTCCACCGAGACAGCGATATTTCCTTTCGGTATTATGCTACTTTAAATGATTTTTTTTTACATTTAATTTTATTTTATATAATGTCCATGATCATTCAGTTTTTTTTCCACTTTGGTATTTTGCACCATACACATAATCTTCCCATTGTTTGGTTTTCATGACATTTATGTTGCCCTCCATGTCATCTCACCATCCTCTTCTCTCTTTCTGTCTCTTGGCTCCGTTGAATTGGCGTCCATATTATACATTTTGTATTATCTCGTTTACCGGCCCTTTTTGTTCATTCTTTTCGCTGTAAGTCTTCTTCTTTTTTCATCTATTATTTTTGTTTAGTGTTCCCTATGTTCTACATCTCTTAAATTTTGTTAGTTTTCTGTTTTTTTAATTTAACATATCTTTTTTGTCAAGACTTTCAATTTCTAATTCAGAAATGTTCTCAATATACGAATTAAACAAATTGTTTTCTTTTGTTATATGGTATCAGAAAATATTCTTCATTCTATCAGTCCTAGAATTTCGTTTTATCTACCTACTTAATATGGACACTTCTGACATATATTATACATTTTAGGGTAGATGACTTTGAAATCAACTTTAACTTGAAAATACCTACCCGAAAAAGTATATTGTGTGATTTGTGGAAACCGCAACCAATAAAATTAATTAAAATTAGTGATTAGAATATAAAAAATGAGGAACACCAGGAAAAACCTCTGGATATTATCCCGACATGGTAAGTAGTTCATATTACATTTTTTAGTTTATTCTCAATACTAACATCAAACTCTAGTTTAATATGTATGTGAATATTTTTTAAACTACTAGGTGTTATAGATTCCTACAACACCTAGGTTATATGGACTTCCTAAAATCCATAAACACAATTGTCCCATAAGGCCTGTTGTAAGTTTTTGTAACACTCCAGTTTCTATATTGCCAAAGTTTGTTTATAACACAATTCAGTCTATCACTAATTTTAAACCTAAGTTCTTTAGATCTAATGGAACATTTAAATAACATTAAAATAGAAGAGAGTTTTTATTTAGTTTCTTTTGATGTTTCCAATTTGTTTATTTCTGTACCAAGAGATGAAACATTACCTTTAGTACACAACCTTCTAAACAATTGCAACATACCAGCAAAAGACAAAGATACAATCTTAACTATGCTTAAATTTTGTCTTGATCAGGACTTCTTCCAATTTAATCAAAAAATATATAAACAACAGGTTTAGCAATGGGATCTCCATTATCACCTTTTCTAGCTGATATTTTTTTAGACAGCTTAGAACAAAAATTTGTATAGCTCTCATACAGGGAACCCAAGATGACGCTTTACAGATTTTGGATGTTCTTAATAACCTCCATCCTAACATCTCTTTTACATTGGAACCGGAATCTGACAATAGGTTGAACTTCTTGGATATGACTATATCTCGTAATAAAGATTCTCTAGAGTACAATATTTACAGAAAACCTACCCAAATAGATCATGTTATACATGAAACATCTAATCATCCAACCCAACATAAAATGGCTTCTTTCAATAGTTATATTCATAGGTTACACAAATTTCCACTTTCTAATGATAACTTTAATTTAGAACTTAATACTCTCAAGCAAATTGCTTTCAATAATGTTTATGATTCCAACATCATTTATAAGCTTCTAAATAGAGCTAAACTCAAAATTGCAGAAAAGCTTGCATATTCATCACAATGTTTTCTTCAACCTAATGCTTCAAACAACATCAGATATTTCTCCTTTACTTATATTAGCAACGTTTCCAATAAAATATCTAAACTTTTTACTTCTACAATTGAAAACATCAAAATTTCCTTCAAGTCACACAACACTTTAGGTTCCCTTTTAATCAACACCAAAGATAGGATAAACACACTTGAGAAAAGTGGTATTTATAAATTAAAGTGTAATTATTCTGATGCCTCTTATGTAGGTAGAACTATTTGAAAGTTATCTACTAGAATTTCAGAACATTTGAAAAGACCAATCACTTCAAGTTTTGGTCAACACTTATTATCTAGTAAACACAATTTTAACATCAATACTGGTGTTTAAATTCAAATATGGTTGTATAAATTAATCAATACATTTGTCCTCCCTGTATTCCTACGATCCCTATAAGTACCGCCATCGGGCTCGTGGAATGCGTCCCTTTAAGAGAGAAGAGCACCAGTCGTTGAAAAGAAAAGACGCAACCCGGCACGTGAACCCATGCACACATATTGAATTGATTTCGTTCGTTGTTTTGTAGTGCAAACCCTGGTAATTAGACCCAGCGGTAAGTTTTTACCTAGTTTTACCTAAACCTATAAATTGTCTTTGATTGTTTATTGCAACCATTTAAATTTTAATAATTATTTGCACCAATGAGTAAAGGTCCATTATTTTCTCGCCAGAGTTATCGAAGGAATAGTTCTGTTAATTAAGTACTATTAATTTGTAATAGTACATTTGTTTGTTAATACCCCACATTGGTCCTTCGAGCCGGATTTAAACTCATTTGTTGAAAAAATATTTTTGTTTTATTTAAATTTGAATGGTTGGTTTCGTCGAATGTCGTATTTTTTATCGTTTTGAGGGTTCTTATCTTAAGTTTGCGTCTCTTGTCGTGGCTCGAGAATAATTTATGACCTTTTTGTAAAGTCGACCATATGGGACTTTTTAAAAGGGGATTATCGTCGTTTTAATAAAGTATCAAATTACAAATCGGTAATTTCGGGGTTTTAGACCACATTTTTATACATTTTCGTTTGTATAATATTATTGAAACTTGTTAAAAATTTTAAATGGAAAAACTTGAAGAAAAGAATAGGAAACTCAAATTTTTAAGAAAAACTGCGTTAAATGATATTCAGTTAATTTTTCGATTTAGGTTTTAAGCCCCTTTCAGACGTTTCTATTCGCCCTTTATTTAAAATTAGACTAGAGGATTTAGATTCGATTCGCGAAGAGTTCTTAAAACATCACACTAATATTATTAGTAATATTCTTTCTGTACCAGACGCGGATACGAGGGTTGAAGAAAATGTTCGGGAATTATTTTTGGAACAATTTTATAAAATAAAACTATTTAGTGCGGAATTATCTGAGCCACAATTTGAAACTCCAGAACCGTTTAGATCAGTAGTAGTTCCACAATCAAATATTCGCTTGCCTAAAATAGAGCTGCCTAAATTTAAGGGTGATTTTAAGGAGTTTAGTTCGTTTTTAGACTTATATAATTCGGTTGTACATAATAACGCAGGCCTAGCAGACGTAGAAAAGTTTAAGTATTTGAAAGGATGTTTAGAAGGGACTCCACTTAGTTTGATTCATAATTTGTCAATAAATAGCGATAATTATCAAATTGCTTACGATCTAATTGTTAAACGCTACACAAATGTTCGTCGTTGTGCGACCGCGCATTGGGATGCGATCTTGGGCGTACAGAAAATATCGGTAGTTAATTCGAAAAGTCTGGCTAAATTAGTAGATACGTTTTTAGAAAATTTAGCCGCATTGAAAACATTAGGTCTTCCGACAGAACATTGGGATTTTATTATGTTTAATTTACTTTTGTCGAAATTAGACGCGGATTCAGTAAAGTTATTTGAGTTAGAAAATAAATCGAATAAAATCCCGTCATTTCAAAAATTGGTAGAGTTTATTGAAACTCAGTACATTGCTTACGATAATTTGAATAGTAGCTTAAGTGAATCTAAGAAATCGTCGAGGGCTCCAACTTATACGGAGCCAAAGTGTAATTATAAACATTCCAATGAGTCAAGGCATAATAGTAGTTCATCCTTTGTTACAAATTCGTCGTCAATATGTTGTGCTTTATGTAAACAAAGTCATTTTCTTAACCATTGCTCGTTGTTTTTGAAAAAATCTCCAAAAGAAAGATACCAATTTTGTAAAGAATCTTCCTCGTGTTTTAGGTGTCTTAATCAGGCTAATCATTCTGTCAAGTCGTGTCCAAAGGCCTTTAAATGTAGTAAATGTAATAGTCACCTTCATAATAGTTTGTTGCACTTTGATAGAAATCGTTCCAATAGTCAGTCGTCCATAGAAAATACTAATAATCCAGGGGCATCGGGAGTCGAACAAAATTCGCCTGAAATATCACATTGTGCTGCTAGTTTTATAGGGAAGAAAAACGAGACAAAAAAGGAAATTTTGCTCGGTACCGTTTTAGTTCACGCGATTGATAGTAAGGGGTGTAAACAGCCCTTGAGATATCTGCTAGATTCAGGTTCAATGAGTTCGTTCATTAGTCGTAAAGCTGCCAGTAGATTAGGTTGGCCTAAAACTCCTTGTTCATTTGAAGTTAACGGACTCAATTCGATGCAAACGAAACTGAATCAAGGTCAAATAAGTTTTTCTATCCAACCTCGTAATCAGTAGTCACCGGTGTTTCACTTGGAGGCTATTATTACAGATCAGGTTTGCTCGGATTTGCCGAGCACCAAAATTGACATATCGACGTGGAATTATATTAAAAATTTGAAGTTAGCCGATCCCGAATTTAACTGTAGTCAATATATAGATTTGTTAATTGGTTGTAGCATATTTTCGAAGGTGTTGTTAGAAGGTAAAATTGAAGGTAAAGCGGGACAACCAGATGCCCTAAATACCGTTTTGGTTATATTTTGTTAGGACCTACTAGCACACCTAACCTTTCGTCGACTTCGCTTGTTTGTCTTTCAAATATTGAAGACCTACTAAATTCTTCGTTAACGAAATTTTGGGAACTGGAAAACGTACCGGAAAAGCCAGTTTCAGAACCAGAAGACGTTCTGTGTGATAACATTTATCTGGAAACGCATAATCGGGACGTCTCGGGTAAATATGTTGTATCTTTGCCTTTTCGTGAATCGCCGCCTTGTTTGCAAGATAGCTATGAAATTGCTTTAAATAGATTGCTATCATTAGAACGACGCTTACCTCGTCAACCAAGTTTGAAAAAAGAATATTCGAAAAGAAAAGGGGAAAGTATTATATTCCACATCATTGCGTTGTGAAACCAGATAGTGTTTCAAGTAAAATTCGAGTTGTATATAATGCGTCTCAGAAAAGTCCCAGTCGCGGTAAATCTTTAAACGACTATTTACTGGTCGGTCCTAAGCTGCAACAGAACATAGTCTCGCTGTTGTTGAATTTTAGACTTAATCGTTTTGCGCTGTGTGCGGACATTCGTCAGATGTATCGTAATAATTGTCTTTGATTGTTTATTGCAACCATTTAAATTTTAATAATTATTTGCACCAATGAGTAAAGGTCCATTATTTTCTCGCCAGAGTTATCGAAGGAATAGTTCTGTTAATTAAGTACTATTAATTTGTAATAGTACATTTGTTTGTTAATACCCCACAACTGGTTCGTCTATTTTACATGACATTAGTAGAAAGAAAAGCTATTTGGAGTTGGATTTATTGGAAGATTTGGAGATCACAAAGGAAACAAATGGAAACTCTCACTGTCTTAATACTCAAATTAATTTAAATTGTACTAAATTTAAACCTTTTTTTTAAAAATTTATTGCAGTTTCCCTCGTAGTGGACTCAGCTCAGACTTCTTCACTGAGTATACTCATTAAGAATTTATTAATTTCATACTTTGTTCAACATTACTATTTTATTCTTCAATAATTTACAAAACTAGCTTGCTCAGGTTCAATTGATCTATAGTTGGCGTTAATTAAACTCTCCATACCTCTGCGTAATTTAAATATGCCATCTCCACAGTTGTATATTTCAACATCTCCCAGTGTTGGTCAGTTGGTCTTGAGTAACGCTTTTACATATTAATTTTATAGTTCTCCCATTCACTGGGGGTTTAACTGAACTACTTGAATTATACCCCATTTATACATTGCTTTCAATTTTGGTTTTTTAATTTTTAGTATTTTAATTTCAAAGTCAGATTTCTTCTTTTCTACAGTATTGATAGTGTCAACCACCCACTGTCTAATAGATTGTTTAAGTCTATTTCTTGCATTCATACTTTACATCCACTTCAATTGCTCTCAAACTAACACCCTAATTATTATAGACAGGTTTAAGTGTGAGATCTGGATTATGCAATCTAGTTAAATAGAATCTTGAAATGTGCAGATCACATCTACATGATTGTGACTGCCCATCCAAGCTGTCATATGCCACCTAAACATTTCCGTTAATACCGGGAATGTATGACATTCTGCCATTGTTGGATAGTCCAAAATTGACGAAGTAAGTGTAAAACGTGAATCACGAAAAACTTTTTATCATCCATTAACTTCGAGTTTTTATCGAGCTTAATCAATTTCTTCATTTAAAAAACGTTTTTTGGCTTATTTCAGGTGCCCCTAAAGATGATCTAGGGAGCGAAAGTACTTGGGCAAGATTTAATTAATAAAACTGTGCTCGATATCTGCCTTTAATTTTCAAAGTTCATTTATTCAAACATTCAACCTTATATCAATACAATATTATTCTTAAGCCGCTCTTTACAATGTATATCGGCTAAGAGAATGAATCACTAATAATTCTATTTCGATTTCGAATTGAATCAAATCCAATCAATATTAAAACTCGTTAATTATTTTCAGATATTTTATGGCCCAGTTCAACAATTAAATTCGAAATCTCCAGTGAAGATGATGAAGAAATCCGATCCGAAATATGTATTTCTATAATTTTTGAAAATATCTTGGAAGCAAAATGTCCGTTATAGGTTCAAAGACTAGTAAATATGTGTGTAAGGCATAAAATGGACTTAAAAATTTTGTAAAATCTTTTAACACTCTGTATAGTATTATTTTTTAAACATATTTAAATATTTGTAACAATGTTCCAAATATTTAAGTTTCATAAGTCAAGCGATGCCGAATTAATCTTTTTTTCTTCTGGTACGTTTTATATTGCCAGTTCAATATAGAAGATTAAATTATTACCCAGATATATCAAATATTCGATATTTAGTTCACTATTGAACATTTTTTGCACGAATGCTACCGATCTATTTAAGATCTTAAAGTTAAATAATTTATACTAAATTTTCTTTTTTTCTCAGCCGTTGATTGGGTTTTGAGAATTGATTAGTAACCACATTCAGTTCAGGAATTGGTTCGGCATCAAAAGGCACTAATGTATTAGTTATCTTCTTGAAATCTCTTTTGACAGTAAA
Source organism: Diabrotica undecimpunctata (assembly GCF_040954645.1). Taxonomy (NCBI): domain Eukaryota; kingdom Metazoa; phylum Arthropoda; class Insecta; order Coleoptera; family Chrysomelidae; genus Diabrotica; species Diabrotica undecimpunctata. Next base: position 7,673,811 of record NC_092813.1, read on the forward strand.
AGTTTGTGGTTGTCTACTATAATCTCATTGAGACAGTAAATTTCAATTAATAGTCCGAGGTAGGGAGACTTGACTAACGAACTTAAAATTTACTTCTTATCATAAATTGTCTTTACTATAAAAATAAACAGAAACTGCTGTATCTTAGAATATCAACAACTTTATGATTTGTTGACATAGAATAAGAAATATTTGTCATTTCCATATTTAGCATTGTTAAACTCAAGTACGAATCAAACTTCGAAAACTGACACATGTTAAATCAGAAATCAAAGCTTGATTCCAAGGAATGAGAAAATGACCAAATTTATTTATTTACTAGTGGAACTGATTAGTGTATTAATTGATGCACTCTAGAAGATACAACAATTTTTTTGTCAACATTAATAGACGAAACAACTGAGAAGGTTGCTTTAAATAAGAGGATTACAACACTTTTACCAGATCTAAGTAAAGAATTTTTTTATCTCGTATTTTTTTTTTAGGTTTTTTGTATTATGTTTGTTCAGATTAGAAAGATTGTACAATTTCATGCCAATCTAAAGCACTTCCACAAATTTCTATCAAATGTCGGGCATCCTTGTTTTATATATTGAAACAAGTGAGTTGTCTTCTGAGGCCAAGTCGGTGGCCAAACATTTCCCAATTTCTTGTAATCTCAGTATAGCATTAGGCATATTAGTCATCTCTTAATATGAATGAATAAATTAGCTATATAGTGTAGGTAACTACCTTTAGAATTTTAAATATAATATTGTACTTTATAAATATCTTCACCTGCTCTTTCTTATATTTATGTATAAGTATCATTTATTTTAATAAATAGTAAAATAATTCACTATTTATTTATTTTTCTCAACTATAAAGGGGTTGACACCACATTATGTAAACCATCGCTTGTCTGAATTGATACGTTTATTCTAAAACTCGTTTATGCAACTTAATTCTTACTTTTTCCTGGTCGATTCTGATCTAAAAGATCTTCGTTATCACTGAATCATTGTGTTTGCTGCACATTATTGTTTCCTATACACAGTCTAGAATTTTTGTACTATATAAAAGTTTGTACAGGTCTTTTAATAGGTGTGTGGCCTTTGGTACTCCCAGAGTTATAGCCGGTTGGTCTGATTCGTTCGATCCTCTTTTTGCAGTTGATCTGCTTTTTCGTTGCCTTCGATGTCCTGATGTCCTAGTACCCAGACAAGCTCAACCTTACTTAGGTTTTCCAGTTAATTCAGTTTTTTGATGCACCTCCACACCAGCCTAAACGTCACTTACTGAGCCAGACTATACTCGCCAGACAATATATGGATCTGCTCTGTTTCAAGAGCTATCTCAGCATTTCCTTTTGCACATTGCAGTACTGCATAAATGTTCGCTTGAAAAACGGTGCAGTTCTACCCAAGGGAAACCTTTCGCTAATTCTTAGATAATTGGAGTATATTTTTGCCTCACACCCTTGGTTCTTACCCCGTTGGTTATGCTACTCATTGTTTTTCCATACTTTACTGTCTGAAATAAACACCCTAGATGAATTATTAAAATTGTATCTTTTTGTCATATGATCTGGTTTCTTCTTAAAAATATCCTTCGTTACAGTACCTACTTGTAATACTTATATGCCCTCTCCCTTTATTGCAAAGTTTTGTAAGGCAGCAATCATCGACATACACGCAAGTATGTGCACCTTACTGAGTGTGGCTTTTGCAGCTATTTGAAGTGTGTGAGTTCACCACATCCTCGCTGCATAGGTAATTGAGGGTTTGATCTCCATGATGTACACACAGTGAACCATGTCTGGTTTTATTTCAAAGATACTTTATTTCTCCCTTTGACTGAATTTATTGTCCCTGCAGCTTTAGAGGACCTAATCCCTCTAAATTCTAAATTAGAATTACATATTAAAAAATACGTTAGAGCTAAAATGTCAAAGAGTAGTACAATATTCAATGTTTTCAAAAATATAGATCAACAGTTACAAGACCTGGAAAAACTCATAAGTAAAATAGTAATGTGTAGTAGGGAGTACGGACTCAATATCAAAAAGAAGAAGTTTATGAAAATTTGTAAAAACAACCATAGTACTAACCAAATCTTGATAGTAGAGGGCCATCAGATCGAAAGAGTAAAAAAGTACACTTACCTGGGAACACTTATAACAGAAAATAATGACTACACTGCAGAAATCAAAGTCAGAAGTTTAAGTTTAGAATTCAAGTTTTGGAAAAGTATAAATATTACCAGCACAGACAGAATATTTTTGTCAATTTCTTTATGTACCTATAGTTATCTTCTGAATAAGAGGAAGTAAAATCCTCAAAGAAAAAACATCGTTTTGCTGATAATTTTATAGATCTAATTGTCCTAATGGCAGAATCAGACATAACAAAATGAATACGAACACTATGCATATAATGAATATGTAGATATACTATAAAATATTATTAAGGTAAAAAGAAAAAAACGTTATTTAATATTATGAGTATGTTCCTACTTAAAAATAGGATTTTATTTTGGAAAATATGACAGTATCAGAGACCACATTTAAGGATAATTTGGTTCTGAAACTCCTCCTCCTCCTCAATATTTTCTCCTTAGTAAGGATATAGTGGCGTCATGTAATTTGTTTGACTGTTTCTGTCCAATTATCTCTCTCCTGTGCGTGTTGTTTTGCTTCTGAGAATGAGTAACCAGTCATCTTCTTTATTTGGTCCGACCATTGTACTGGAGATATTCCTCTGGATCTTTTACCCGCTACGTTACCTTCAACTATCATTTGCTCCATGCCTTCTCTTCTTCCAGTTATATGACCAAAATATCTTAGTATGTTTTGGTTGATAGTTGTGATGAGTCTACGAAATCATGTGTAGACCAAATGAAATTTCAAAAAAACAGTTTAAAGAGGTTCAGTCAAGTCAAACACTTAATGTTCATTCTGTAAAAGGGGAAATGGTAATCAAACAGCAAGGGGAAAAGCTTGGAATAACAACTTTAATACTGGAAGAAGCAAAAGATGGGAACAGGAGGAAAACTCAAGGAAAAGTGGTGAGTGCAGAAAATGTGGTCGTGATCATGAGTTCCGAGGGTGTTCAGCATATGGTAAAATGTGCAATAAGTGTTTGTATTACAACCATTTCGCGAAAATGTGTAACAACAGGATCATAAGAGAAGTTCAGGAGATTCAAGAAGTAGATATGGACAGTAAACAGGAAGAATTTATGGTAACATCAATTGAGGTAAATAAAATAAAAGGAAATAAGGAATGGTCTGAAAGGTTAGTAATCGAGCAATACGGAAGAGACTTTAAAATAGATACAGGTTCACAGGTTAACATTATATCAATCTACTTTTTGAATAAATCAATCAAATCAATAAAAATCATGAGATAAATCAGTGCAAAATAAGATTAGAAAGTTATGGGGGATTTAAAATAAAACCTGTGGGTATTATTACACTAAAATGTTTATTTATAGGGAACATATTTCAACTAGTATTTGTTATAGTTAAAGAGAACCTTATGCCAATTTTAGGTTTAAAATCATGTTTAGATTTGGATTTGATACAAAGAGTAGATAACATAGATTTAAATATTATAAAAAATGACTTTATTAATAAAAATATTAATGTATTCACTGGTTAGGTAAATGTCCTCAAAAATGTAAACTAAACCTCAAAGAGAATTGTTCTCCTGTAGCTAAGCCCCCACGACGGGTCCCCTTAGCCATTAAAGAGAGATTAAAAAATCAACTGTTAGATTTAGAAAAACGTAGCCTAAAGGTGAAGGTCCTACAGAGTGGTTGAGCAATTTGGTTATAGTTGAAAAACCTGATAAAACATTAAGAATTTGTTTGGATCCTAGAGATGTAAACAAAGCACTTAAAAAGGAATATTGTTTAATACCTACTATTTAAGAGATATGCAGTAAGTTAAAAAACAAATGTTTTTCTGTTTTAGACTTTAAAGAGGGATTTTATCAAGTTTAGCTTGATGAGTGTTGCGTTCTGCACATACGATGACCTCAATATAACAATTTTGGTCATCCTGAAGGGGGAGAGAAGATATTCTGTTAAATCTAGAACTCGCTGGTTTCCCCCTTTCGGATTGGGTATGTATATTCAAATAAAGAAAAGAAATGAAAACCAGTGGACTGTATAAAACTCTATTTTAAACAAGAAGGTGAAATTAAACATAAATACACATAACCCAATATACAACTATAAATAAGGAAGAATATATTACTTAAAAGAAGAAGAATATATGTAGTACAAACTTAAATATTAATCAATACGTAACGACACACAAAAAGAGAACCATAAACAAACCATAGATAGAAATAATATTATACAAAAAAGAAATAAAAATATGAATATATATGTCATATAAAAAAATTGATATTAAACGTGAAAGAGTGAAAAATATACGCACATATTATAATATACTTAATTCGTAATAAAATGAATAAACCTCGTTAATACAGTTACACAAAATGCAATCAAAAATATCATATATGAATTATATCAAACTCAACTCAAATTATATATTCAAATACAAATATTTAAACTCAATTCAAATTATAATCGGGAATGACATATTACAAAAAATAAGAATAGAGTAAATACTACACAAAACAAAAGCAAAATGTCCAATTGACAACGTTTAATGTTCTGAATAAAGTTCAAAAGTTCAAAATCGCGACACAATATGTAATAATTGGGCACCAAATAAACGTACTTAGCCCATGCAGCAACAAAATTATGGTATTGTTCCTTACCCAATGAGAAGATGGCACTCCGGCCACCGCAAAAAATATGTCTTCACCGACGAATAACAGGAACCACAATTCCTAATGTAACCTTTCTGCATCAAAACGACTTCCTCGGTCAAAGGACCGATGCTAAGTGTCAAAGGTACTCTTAACCCAAACGCACACACATGTGTGTGGTTTGAGAGATAAAACTCGACTCTGATTGTGTAGATGCATCGCTTATCTCGAATACACATCTGTGTCATTTTGCAGATTGCCCGTCTCGTAGCATGTAGTTTTTAACCCAGATGCACCCTTGTACATGAAATCTTGATATACGGGGAGAATCAAAACTACCAGAAAAGTCTTAATATTTAATAAATGTTTATTAACAGTTGCGAAACTGCAACATTCTCCCCGCGTTGGCATACGTGCCAATAAAACATAACTGTACTTTGTACTCCCGACGCACTGTACAAATTAGGATACCGTAAACACTTCTTCGGTTACGAACCGAACGCCACACTTACAATCCTACAAAGCTATACATTTACAAAAGAGCACAAAGAACAATAACTCATACATACAACAATAAACTTATACAACAAACGATAATAGAATAGAAATACATAACTACATACTAAATATACATCACTACAATTATACAATTATCAGTACTATCCATAAAACAATTTCCTCTCTAATAGGAAGTGCATTCCTCCATTATCCTAGGATACAATACATGAACTTGAAGCTATCGAGATGTAGCTATACAAGCGAATCCTCAGGATATCATGGATGGACCAGTTAACCAACGGGACCGTATGAAAAAGAACGAGGAAAGAAAGAAAAGTGATGTATATGATTAGAAGGCAATAATCAGAAAGTCTCGGACACATGATGAGAGACGGCACTCAATATAAATACTACAAATAACCTTCTAATAGTTCTCGAACAGCAAGGAAATGGGAGAAGACAAATATCCTGGTTAACAAACCTAAGGAAATGGTTCTCCGCAACAACAACTAAGTTAAAGACAAACAAACAGAATATTTGTAGCCCGAATGGCCACTAAAATATTCGAAACGAATAAGCAGCAAAGGTAAAAGAAATATCGTATGAATTATAACACTGTCCCTAGATATTAGCAATCTACCTGGACATATATAATCACGACGAAAATGTAAATTGAAGAAACTATATTCTTCCATAAGCTTTATCCATAAAAGATAATTATGATAATTTGAAAAGCAATTAGCAAATTATATCTCAGGTTGAGATTCAGCTCCATCTCATAAAAAGGCAGTGAATAAGCTAGTAGTAGACTTAGTCAATTAGAATAAATCAAAATTGCGATAAATAAGAAATAAAGAGAATAGATAAAATACGAACATTTATGCTATTTAATAAACAAGGCTTTTTATACATAATAAGGCAATTTTGAAACGAATGAAAAACAAAAGTGGTGCGACTTCTAAAAATTCTTTCTACTTTAAAGAATTCGTGCAATGTCACTAGAAAATGTCATAACTATCCAAACGTTAAAACCGTTATTTTTATAACGTGGCGCAAATACATGAACAAATAAAGCTACGCAAGCTTTAAGCAAAAAGTATATCCCATAATCTATGGCAATAAAAAGAAATCTCAAACAGGTAACACAATGATATAAGGGACTCTCAACATTATAAAATGTGCAACAACTAAGTCCGAAATGATCTCTACAATTGGACGTACCTTGGGGCCCTACATGGCCCAACTTTACGTGTGTTTTAAACATCTTTAAACCAACTAGATTGTTCGAAGAAAGAAGAAAAGGATGCTTTTTAGCATAAGGAATGGTAGCATTCCTCAACATACCGCTAACTGTCGTACGGTGAATAATTTCCTCTGGAAATAAATTCGGAATATCCAACTGATTATCCGGATTGGCAATACCGGATAGCAACGATTCCAATATACGAGGAAACGAGAGACCTTTTAAGTCTTGAACAATAAGCAATTCAGCTTGCTTTTTACGAACGTTTCTGATGAAACAAAACACAAATGCCTTTACTCGGCGTAAACTAGAAAGATAGGAGTACGTTTTAAACATATGTACTCCGAATGCTAAATTTAGAGATGGGTGTAATGCCACTCTAGGAACTTTTGACCCAATTAGGGTCGCAATATCTAAGTTATTAGATTCTTTAAAATTGTCTCTGTCACGAGACGATAAGAATTTTGGCTCACAATGCCAAGATTTTGATCGAGCAAATGTATCGGGGTTAGCTCCCCGCGAAGCTGTATCGGCAGCGTCATCGTCAGACACCCCATCATGGAAATCATGCAAAGAAAAATCCTTGGGCAAGGATTGAATATTAGAATGGACCTGAGGTCCAGAGAGATGTACATCATTAAAGGATAGCCCCGTAGAAGAACTCGCGTCTGTATGAGCGTCACGAGTCTTATAGGACTCACTATCATTTACCACTGCAACAGGTGGAAGGGAATATGCAATACTGTTAAGGCCCGTAGGTAACGCCTTAGGGACAGTATCTACATGAGCTAAAGTCGAGGATAGCTGACCTGACGAACTAGGCGCCATCACACGAGGTATTTGAGACGTGGATGTCTCGAAAGAAGGTTGAAGTTTTGAAAAAGATGAGTCTTTTGACATATGATTTTGAGAAGATTTAACTACATTGAGTAGATGGCATAAATCTGAAATAAGTGTGGGAGGTCTTTCCCCCACATGTAACCTAGAAGAACAATGGGATGCACTACCTACTTTATAATACGTAAAGGATGAGAGGACGGGCTCCCATATTATAAGTCCCATTGCCTTACAAAACAAATCGTCTACAATGTTTCGATCCTCGCTATCTTCAGCGGAATCTACCAATAAGTTCTCGATTGCATCCTGTGCGCATTCATATTTATCATACTCAACCTGTAAATACTCACGACGAACTTTCAAAAGATAATCAATATCGACCAATGAAACATTTTCTGCAATCCAATTACAGTGACGAATAATTGCATTCTTTGCAGACCGTCTCTTGAATTTGAGGGTGTCCATTGTTTAGACAAAAATGGAGCAGCTTATATTTAAAACTGATAAGACAAAAAGAAAAAGATTGTGAACGAGTAAAAGTAATTGAAAATCTCTGGATTTTTTAAAGAAACAAACCAAAGAGATACTTGTAATAGTCGAAAGCAGGTCTCTATAATAAGACAACCACAAACAAAAAAAATAAAAAAGAACAGTCTCCACAGACCAGGTATCTTATCAAGGAAAAGATATATCCCAACATAAAACGATTGCAATCTGTTACTAATGTCCCTATAATCAGGAAAAATTATACAAAAAAATGGTTGCAATAACCGAAAAAACTTTTTCCACCCTCACAAACACTAACGTACACAAAAGAAGAAATGTCTCTACAGACTGGGTATCTTTTTTCACAAAATAAATACCGCAATGTAAATGGTTATACTAATCGCAAAAAGGTCTCTAGCATAAGAAAACTCTGAAAAAGTAAAAATAAGAATGTCTTTCGGCAGACTGAGTATATGCTTAGACAAAAGAAATACTCCACTAAAAGCACTATCAAAAAATCAGCAAGAAATGGGTATAAAAACCTGAAAAAGGTCTCTGTCATAAGAGCACCTTGAATAAAGTGTATAAAAAATAAAGAGTCTTTCGACAGACTAGTTATCTTTTAGTATAAAAGAAGTCTCAATATAAGATGGTTATAAAAACCTTAAAAAGGTCTCTGTAAAAAGAGCACCTTGAAAATTAATTAATGTAAAGTACAAAATCGTCTTTTTGCAGACAACTGGATATCTTTTAGTATAAAAGATATACCGTAATGTAAAATGGGTATCACAACCGCAAAAAAGGCCTCTGTCAGAAGAGAACCTCGAAAAAGCAATGTAAAAAAAAGAAATAGTCTTTCGGCAGACTAGGTATCTTTTAGTAGAAAATATATATACAATAAATGGTTATAACAACCACGAAAAGAAGGTCTCTGTCAGAAGAGCACCTGGAACAAAGAATGTAAAGAAGAAATAGTCTTTCGGCAGACTAGGTATCGTCTTTCGGCAGACGAGTAGGTATCTTTTTACATAAAAGAAATACCCGACAATATAGTTATGATAACCGCAATAAGGTCTCTAGCATAAAAGAACCTCGACAAAGAAATAGTCTTTCGGCAGACTAAGTATCGTCTTTCGGTAGACGACTAGGTATCTTTTCAGATAAAACAAATACCTTACTATATAGTTATGATAACCGCAAAAAGGTATACAGTAAATAAACCTTGTACAACGTAAAAAGTAAAATGTCTTTCGGCAGACTGGGTAACTTTTCAGATAAAAGAAATACCCGACTATACTATGGTTGTGATAACCGCAATAAGGTCTCTAGCATAAGAGAACCTCGACAAAGAAAGAGTCTTTCAGCAGACTAGGTATCGTCTTTCGGCAGACGACTGGGTATCTTTTCAGATAAAAGAAATACCCCAACAAATAGTTATCACAACCAACTAGGCTCCTACCATAAGGAACCCGTGAGCAAGACAAATAAAATGGTTATCATAATTGATAAGGTCCCTACCATAAGGAAACCATAAACAATGACATATTAACTGGTTATCATAACCGACAAGGCTCCTACCACAAGGAAACCGCAACTACACATGGAAAAGAACATGGAAAAAAGGTATCTACAATCAGAGAACCCTAAACCCACAAAAGAAACGGAAAAAGAAGAAGAAAATCCGGCTCGAAGGACCATTATGTTGCGTTCTGCACATACGATGACCTCAATATAACAATTTTGGTCATCCTGAAGGGGGAGAGAAGATATTCTGTTCAATCTAGAACTCGCTGGTTTCCCCCTTTCGGATTGGGTATGTATATTCAAATAAAGAAAAGAAATGAAAACCAGTGGACTGTATAAAATTCTATTTTAAACAAGAAGGTGAAATTAAACATAAATACACATAACCCAATATACAACTATAAATAAGGAAGAATATATTACTTAAAAGAAGAAGAATATAAGTAGTACAAACTTAAATATTAATCAATACGTAACGACACACAAAAAGAGAACCATAAACAAACCATAGATGGAAATAATATTATGCAAAAAAGAAATAAAAATATGAATATATATGTCATATAAAAAAATTGATATTAAACGTGAAAGAGTGAAAAATATACGCACATATTATAATATACTTAATTCGTAATAAAATGAATAAACCTCGTTAATACAGTTACACAAAATGCAATCAAAAATATCATATATGAATTATATCAAACTCAACTCAAATTATATATTCAAATACAAATATTTAAACTCAATTCAAATTATAATCGGGAATGACATATTACAAAAAATAAGAATAGAGTAAATACTACACAAAACAAAAGCAAAATGTCCAATTGACAACGTTTAATGTTCTGAATAAAGTTCAAAAGTTCAAAATCGCGACACAATATATAATAATTGGGCACCAAATAAACGTACTTAGCCCATGCAGCAACAAAATTATGGTATTGTTCCTTACCCAATGAGAAGATGGCACTCCGGCCACCGCAAAAAATATGTCTTCACCGACGAATAACAGGAACCACAATTCCTAATGTAACCTTTCTGCATCAAAACGACTTCCTCGGTCAAAGGACCGATGCTAAGTGTCAAAGGTACTCTTAACCCAAACGCACACACATGTGTGTGGTTTGAGAGATAAAACTCGACTCTGATTGTGTAGATGCATCGCTTATCTCGAATACACATCTGTGTCATTTTGCAGATTGCCCGTCTCGTAGCATGTAGTTTTTAACCCAGATGCACCCTTGTACATGAAATCTTGATATACGGGGAGAATCAAAACTACCAGAAAAGTCTTAATATTTAATAAATGTTTATTAACAGTTGCGAAACTGCAACATGAGAGGTCCAGTAGAGTTTGTGCATTTGGAACTCGTTATGGAATTTGGAAATTTGATAGACTTCCATTCGGACTAAATATTGCTCCTGAATTTTTTCAAAAGATTACCTTAGAAAACTTTGGTGATATTGATGGATGTCTCATCTATTTGATCTTTTAATATTTGCAGATAGTCTTAAAGAAGATGATAGATTCCTTCATAAAGTATTAGAACGTGCTAGAAATATTGGAGTAAAATTTAATCCTAATAAGATACCGTATAGAATATCTGAAGTAAAATATTTGGGAAATACATTTGATAAAGATGGTATGAGACCTGATTTAGATAAAGTTAAAGCTATTATAAATTTCAAAGAACGCAATAATAAAAAAGAGTTGCAAAAAATACTGGGCATGATCAATTACCATCGCAATTTTATACCAAATTTATCGGCTGTATCAGACCCGTTAGGAGAATTGTTAAAAAAGAATATGATTTGGTTGTGGACTAGAAGTCACACATACCTACTCATTTAATTTAATAAAAAAGTTACTTTGCTCACCAGCAGTTATTGCAAATTTTGATGAAAATGTTCCAATAATAATTCAAACAGATTCAAGTCAAAATGGTGTTAGATGTGTATTATTACAAACTCTTAAACCTGTATCTTTTGCTTCTAGATCTTTAACCGATTGTGAAACCAGATTTAGCCAGATTGAAAAGAAACTAAATGCAATTCTAGTTTCTTATACTAAATTTCATAATTATATTTATGGTAGAGAAGTTAATGTTTTCACAGATCATAAGCCATTGATTTCCATAATGAAGAAAGACATAGCAGAAGTAGACTCTCCTAAACTACAACGTATGAAGGTGAAATTATTAAAATATAACTTAATTGTAGAATATAAGCCAGGCAAGGAAATGCTGATAGCTGATTTGTTGTCTCGAAATTTTTTGAAGCAAAAGGTAGAGGATGATGCTTTTGTAACGGAAACAGTGCATACATTAAATATAACAGAAGAAAGGAGAGAGGAATTTATATTTGAAACTAAACATGATAAGAAGCTTCAAATAATTAGAGAGTTTTGTGAAAAAAGGTGACCGTCTTGTGCATCGATGGTACCTTACATAGTAAAAGATTCTTTTAATATTAGGCATGACCTTTACTCATGCATTACTATTAAATGATTCGATATTTTATAGGGACAAAGTCATAGTTCCGGATTCTTTGCGGCATAGGATGTTAAAGTTGCTTCATAAAACACACTTTGGGGTTACAAAAACACAGCAAAGAGCGAGACAGGTATTTTTCTGGCCAAATATGAATAAGGACATAGTGGATTTGGTTAGAAATTGTGTTGATTGTCAGAATTATCAGAGAAATAATGTTGAAGACCCGTTAATACTAAGAGAAATTTCAGAACTGTCATTTCAAATGCTAGCGGCTGATATTTGTGAATTTAGAGGAGCATCTTATTTAATTGTAATGGATTATCTCACAAAGTGGATTGAAATTGTTCCGTTGCAGTCCAAAACATCCCAGTCAATAATAAATTCGTTTAAGACTATGTTCATGACACTCACGGGATTCCTTTGGAAGTCGCATCTGATTATATGCTTTTTGGCTATAAGGAATGTCGAGAATTCTCTAAGGAAGGGAACCTTAAATTTGTGATATCTAGCCCTAGATATCCTAGAGCAGATGGGCAGGCAGAACGAGCTGTCCAGATAGTTAAAACTATTTTCAAGAAGTGTGAAGATCTTTAGTTAGCCTTATTAGAATATAGGAATACACCACTATTAGGATCAGACAAATCCCCAGCACAAGTCTTAAATAGTCGTAGACTTAGAGGCAAACTTCCAGTTTTACATGAAAAATATTTAACAGAACAGGTAGACCTAAAAAATGAAAAGACTAAATTAGATAATAAAAGAAAATTGTACAAGCACTACTATGATAGAAATACAGCTACAAAAAAAGAAGTGTAAGGGATAATGTGGCTATAAGAGAAGGTAGGTAATGGAAACCTGCTGTGGTTAGACGAGGTTTTCAAGAGCCAAGATCATATGTTGGTTAGAAAGAAAATGGGACACTTGTAAGAAGAAATAGCTATCTCTTGAGACCATCTAATAATATGCCTAAACATCATATTAACCTAGTAGATGATTTTAATCACAATCAAAATGACAGACCTTCAACATCAACGACCTGTGAGAGTGAAGTACCGAATCAGTTTCCTATCAGAAGTGAAAGATGAATTAAACCCCCATCTAGATATAATGATTTTGAGATGTACTAGTTTTGCAATCAGTATTGTTATTAATTTTTATTTTAGAATGTTTTTATTCTTAGTTCATTGTAATTTCTATGGTTTATTGGGAGGAAAAGATGTCATGAGACTGAATAGCTCATGATTGTAAAGTCCTGACAAAACTATGACATGGGAAAGGCGGCACAATGTCTCATGGCATAGATAGAGATTAAGCACTTTACATTAGGTTATGATAACAATGTATTACTGAAAGTAATAATAATAAATATGTATTAAACATTATTACAATCTATGTGTACTAAATATTACAGAGTATAAAGGAAGGAATTAGATGCCACATGTGTCTTAGAACATATCATGTAACTTGCGTAAAAGTTTACTTTGACATGATGTTTTTTTGTGTTCACACTCATTACAACATCCTTGCTTACCCAGATAGGTACCTACCTATCTTAAATTAAGAGTAAAGTGGTAAAATATCACTTTAAAAATTGATGGCCAATCACTAATACATATCGTGCCAATAACTCGAGCAGTGTGTTAGTAGTAATAGTCATAATAGCCCAGAGAGTCAAAACATTTCAAAGATAGGTATATCGACGTGTTCTCCTTAAGAGGCCAATAACTGGTGCTTTTACCCTATCTAACAACTGCTTTTGATAAATTTTGTGATAAAAGTATGTAATAAACAAAATATGCGAAAGATTAAACCAACTTTTGTACTTATAAACAACATATGAACAATGTAAGATCGTTATTTGACTTTAAATAACTTTAAAATGAGGATTTCCAAAGTTATTTTTGTTAATTTGTTGCTTAATTATTAAAAAATAGCATCAAAATTTGATTTTTTAAAATCTATTAATAATGTCTCTAAAAATGCAAAGAAAAATTTTGATTTTGCTTCGGAATTAGGAAAATATTACACATATTCAGCTCTAAAAATTTCAAGAAATTTCACTTAACAGTAAGTTATGCGTAAACTCTTAAGTACCTAACCGAGAAGTGTTTGCATGATCTGCAATGGGATGAGTGAATTTTCCCCTTAGACGAAGTATGTGCTGTTCGGCTAAATCTTATAATAATATAATTATAAACAATAGACGTAACCTTATGAAAGTTAACTTAAATTATTAATAAATTAATATGTTTTATCCATACACCACCGAGTAGCGCCAAATTTAGGCAACTATAGTTCTTCGTTGCATTGTTATATGCATATAATCTTGAATATATTCCTATAAAAATGCATCTTCCAGAATTTGATATAAAAATTGTGATTTATCGTTTTTATATTGGGTTTTAAGAATTTCTATGATCTGAAAGACTAAAAGTATTGTGAAATGACACATATATCTACTAATCTAAACACACAATACTTTCTAAAACCTTTTTCTAATAACATTATCTAAATGAAAAGAAAACATGAAGTTGGTAAACCTTATTCGAAAAAATTACTATAAATTCTATGTAATAAAATTCTCTAGAAAAAATATGTAATTTATTATTAAAATTAACTTCTTTATTAATCCAACCAGACATAAATTATTTCTCGCCATATTTTATGCGACAAAATATTCATAGCAAGAAGTTTATAGAACACTAAATATTATCTTTATAGATTTAAATATGTCTATTTTTTGTACAAATCTTTAGATAACACAATTTTTTATTAGTAAACATACATTCAGCTTGTAACAAAGCTTAAAAATGCAATTTTTTGATTTTTTTATCCCATAGGCAACCCGGCTAATTTGAAATACCATTTTGAAAAAGTTATGAAGTGTTATAATATTACAGAAATTTAATAAAACTATCTATATAATAAAAATACTAAACCTTATTCTTAAGTAAATGTATATATACCTTTATACTCCCAAAACACAAAGTTATTTGAATCAACTTCTTAGATTCACTTGCGGAAAACTTTAAATGAAGTTTTTTAGCTTTATTACGTCACAATATATTTCAATTCGGCTGTCATTAATTCACGACAGGGGCGCCGCTATGAATTTTTTCAGGAGGCTGCATCTGCTTTTCAGGGGGGTTCATCTGTATCTCCAAATACTAATAAAATATAGAACTAAAGTAGAAACCCTCAATTTAGAAGAGTGATATCATAGTTTAAACGCCGAATATCCTCAAATTTAAATGTACACAGCGGCCCTCGAAAACTGTCTGTTTTCTCGATTGCAAGCTGCGTTTCCTCATAAGAAATTACAGAATATATAAAGTAGTATATTTATTTGTGCTTCTCTATAGTAGACTTGACCAGAAGTTGTCGTACAGTGTAGCCAATTCTTGTTCACAAGTAGTAATTATGGTCATACAAAACCTGTATTCTTCCACGCAGCGATTATTACCGTCATAAAAATACAAAAAAACCTGTTTTTTTCAATAGTAAAAATTAAGCACAAAATTGTAATGAAATAAATTTTATTTATATGGTTTCGTTACATATTTAAATTTATAAAATAAAAATCGATATTTTAAAACAATATTTTTCAATCGTTTGGCAACTTTGGAATTAGCGAGGGAACCCCGTTTCAATTCAGATTCACAGAAAGCCGTAAAACTAGTTTTTGTCGAGCGAGTGCCCATCAACAATAGGTTATATACATTGGCGTTTCTGAGGGTAGGGTATTTTATGCGATAAGTTTGTGTTATTGATAAAACGTGTTATTGATAATACGAGTGTTATAGTTTGTCGTTTTATAGTATATTTTTAGTTATATTCTGTGATTATTAGGTTTGAGTTTTATTGGAGTTGGACGAAAGCCGAGTTGTTCCAAGAGAAGACTGCAAAATTCTGATTTTGATTCCAAAAATGAAATGCCGCAAAAGAGACGGAAAATGTTAACGTCCGAAGAGAAGGTAATAATACGAAACGTTTATGAAGGAATTGTCGGCAGAAAAATGGAATTAAATGTTAGCCAAGCGGTCGACATTTGTAGCAGTTTAACAAAAGTATCCGTTAGCTGTATTTATCGTGTACTTAAAAATACATCGGAAAATAAAAAGCAAGAAAAAGGTAAAATGCGTGAAATGAACTTTCGATATGTAAAACTCAACAGAAAAAGTATGCTATTAGAAAAAAATAAAATTATTGTGCGGAGAAGAAAATATTTAGAAGAAATACGCAAAATTCGCAGCACTGGATGCAAAATATGTTATTTGGATGAAACCTGGATTAACCAAGGTTGGAAAAGGTCATACAGTTGGAAAAGTTTGACAAAATTTAAATGTCAAAAGTAAACGCGAAGCATTCATAGAAGGCTGATATACAGGATTAAAAGCTCCATCAGGAAAGGGACGGCGTTTAATCGTCACCCATATAGGAAGTGATACAGGGTTTCTTGATGATGGTTTTCTTCAATTTGAGTCGAAAAAACAGGTGATTATTAAAGAAATTGAAAGGGAGGATTCAAGAATGGCTTACAGAAAAGGGGATTGCATACGAAGAATCAATGCTCAAAATTTAGCTACTTGACATTGCACGGTTAAGGAAAAATGAATATCTTAAATATGCTGTAGATGAAACTGCAAAAGATTATGGTGTCAAAGTTCTGCGTCTACCACCTTATCATTGCGAACTTAATCCCATTGAACTTATCTTGGAGCAAGTGAAAGGAGAAGTAGCACGCAATAACAAAACGTTCAAATTAAACGAAATTAAGAAACTTTTGATTCAAGCAATCCTCCATGTAACTCCAGAGAAATGGGCTAAATGTATAGGCCACATAATTAAAGAAGAACATCGTATGTGGGAACTTGACACTCCTATCAAAGTTTTACTAGAGCCATTTATAATTACACCAGGTGGTGAAGATAATGACAGCGATAGCAGCACTGCATCTTCAGGTTTAGACAGCGAATAATATTTTCTAATAGTTTAATAAGAACATCAGCATAAAAAAACCAAAAACAAAACGAGAAGAACTTAGTAAGTGTGTATAGTGTTTGTGTTTAAACACATCAAACATTATTTTTATTTTGTTTTTATAGAATTTTATTTTGTTTTATAGGATTTTATTTTGTTTTGTTTATACTGTTTAAGTGTTTTGTTCAATTTATTTAATGAGACAATATGACTCTTGGCGAACACCCATTTAAAAAAAGTATCGCGCCACAAGACATACCTCTGGGGTGGTGTGGAAACTGTCTTAAAATTTGTTTTAAAAAAATTTCATTGTGTAACTCTTTAAGGACGGGTCACGTCAAAAGACGTTTTAGCGTAACTTCCGCGACAGCCGGTTGGTATCAGTAAACTTTCTGCAAAATTACTTCTTTTTTATAGCTTTTTGTTTGTGGCATTCTGTATTTTTAGGGGAATGTAGGGAATGAGCCACAAAATATTTATTCATATGTTTATTTATTGACGTTTCTATCTCTATATCCAGAGACCGTTTTCAATTATACAAATGATAGTACTCTTTATTTTCTATGGCTTTCCGTTTGTCGTTCTGTATTTTTAGAAATAATGTTGGGAATAAGTCACAATATCTTTATTCACATGTTTAATTGACGGACGTTTCGATCTCTATAAAGAGACCGTTTTCAAACATACAAATGACAGATATATTTATTTTTCTATAGCTGCTTGTTTGTGGCATTCTGTATTTTTAGGGAGAAGGTTGGACATAAGCCACAATATATCTATTTACATGTTTAATACATTGACGTTTCGATCTCTATTCCGTTTTTAAAGATAGAAAAAAAAAGAAAATAAACAATATAAGATTATAAAAATATATAATAATAAACAAATAAAATAAATATAACTATCATTTATATCTTTGAAAGCGGTCTTTGGATATAGAGATCGAAACGTCAGTAAAAACTTGTAAATAAATATATTGTGGCCTATTTCGAACATTAATATTTGAAAAATAAAATATAATTAACGTTAAAATAAAAGTAAGTGTACGTCACTGGATTTCCAAACAGCTTTGCGCATTTCTGGGCCTTTAAACGATGACTCACTCTCTCAAATAGTGAAATTATACTATATACAATGTATATAGTATAATTATACATGTATAATTATGTACTCGGAGTTTTCCGTGGCAGATAGATTTTGTAGATATCGTTTTATATCGTTGTTTTTATTGTTGTTTAACAAAGTTTTTAGTCGTACTGTAGATTCGTTTAGTCTATTTTTATTCTGGGGTGTGCAGGTTCTTTTAGTCTTTTCTGAAATTTTTTTCTTTTATTTCGTTGGGTAAGTCTTTTTGTATGATTATTTTATTTGTGTAGGTGTTGACTTTTATACAAATGTACAAATTAAAAATACAGACAGAACTCATGGAAGCTACAAAAACTCTGTATAAAGAAAATAAAGTGTCCATTAAAATGGGAACAACAATTATAGGAGATTTCACCACAACAAAAGGGCTCCTGCAAGGTTGTTCCACATCTCCAATCCTATTCAAAATATACTTAGAGAAAGCCTTGAATATATGGAAAAGAAAATGCGAAGGCATTGAAGTACCGGTACGAAACGAATACCTATATACGTTAAGCTTTGCAGACGATCAAGTAGTGATTGCACAAAACCAAGAAGACATCAGTTACATAATGAAGAATATACCAAGGCTGGCCTAGATATTAACCTCGCGAAAACAGAGTACCTATTTTCAAGTGAAAAAGACATAGAAGATCTACAGCTTGACGACAACGTAACAATCAAAGGAAACAATAAATTAAAATACTTGGAGTTTATAGTCACGAAAAAGACAACAACAGAGGAAGAAATTAAGCAAAGATTAGGACAGACAAGAACAGCAATCCGACAACTTAACTCAGTATGGTGAGATAGACACTTAAATATGAAGAGAAAAACTCAGATTTATAAAATATTAGTGCGAAGTATTATGACATATGGGGCTAAAAATTGGATTATAAACAAGAAAAATAGCAGTAAGATAGTAGCAACAGAATGATATGCCTGCGAAGATGTTGGAGAGTAACAAGAATAGATAGCAGAAATAATTATGAAATAAAGAAAAGAACATCGATATAAACAGACATTTTACCATATCTTCTTCTTCTTCTTCTTTTGGCATCATAACCCTGGATGGGTCTTTGCCTGTCTGGCTATGTCCTTTCATTCAGATCTCTCTTGTGCCCTTCTTCTCCATTGTCTTATGTTCATTGTTTTCAGGTCGTCTTCCACGTCATCCAACCATCTCGTTCTGGGCCTTCCTTTTTTTCGCCTTCCTATGGGCTTCCATTGTAACATTTTCTTTATTGTTTTTGCATCGGTTTGTCTCTGCACATGTCCCAACCATGACAGTCTTTGACTTTTCACAAATCTTACAATGTCATAACCTTCATTTAACTCATTAACCTCGTCGTTTCTCCTGATTCTCCATGTGCCATCTTCCTCTTGTACCGGGCCATATACTTTCCTCAGTATTTTTCTCTCGAATGTCCTGAGTTGGGCTTCATCTTTTTTCGTCATTACCCAAGTTTCACATCCATAGGTTACTACGGGTCTAATCAGTGTTCTGTAGATAGTCATTTTGGTTCTTTTGTCTAATAGTTTCGATGTCATCAATCTTTTATTAGCATAGTATGTACGATTCCCGCTGGAAATACGTGCATTAATTTCGCTACTTACGGAGTTATTCTGATTAATTTCTGTGCCGAGATATGTAAAGGCATCCACTCGTTCGATAGTATTACCATATATTTTACCATATATAAAACCAAAAATACTAAAGTGGTATGGACATGTAAGAAGAACCAACGACAGCAGATGGATAAAGAGAATAACCGAATGGAGCCCCATAGGAAGGAGGAAAAGAGGACAACCCCGAAGATCCTGGGGGAAAGAAGTAGACGACGCCATGAGTAAGAGAGGCCTAAACAAGACAACAGAGAGGGATGGAAACGGTTAAGCGAGAGAAGGTAGTGAATACTGTAAAATCCCTAAATATATATATATATATATATATATATATATATATATATATATATAGGTGTTGACTGTCAGTCACTTTCCTAATTTATCCTATTTCATTTTTTGTTTGTATCTGTGGGTCAATATGTTAGTTCACCAGTGGATATAAACTTAAGGTTGTTGATTTCCATTGCCATATATAATTGCCTACCTTTCAAGATTATCAAGATTATTAGTCTCTATACCCATTGAGTGTGTTTTGCGTTATAATCGTCACTTGCTAGAAACCTCTTTTCAAGTGTGTTAAAGATTTCTTGGTATTGATTTTTGGGTATGGTATGTCGTGGTGAACTGTATGTTACAGTTATTGTTAAGGGACTGTTTAATATAATATATATTTATATATATATATATATATATATATATATATATATATATATAAATAATTCTAAAGAACCAATGATGCCTCATGACATTCCTAGACTAAGATTCAATAAAGTTGGTACAGACATTTTAGAGTATGGTTCAAAGGCATATTTAGTAATTGTAGATTATTTTTCGCATTGGTTGGACATTTCAGTATTAAAAGATAAAACCTCCAGTTCAGTAATCAACTCATTTCAAGATGCCTTTAGTAGATTTGGATATCCAGAAATTTTAATTGCAGATAATCTACCATTTAGATATAATAATACCTGCATAATAAATCTCGATGCATCTCCAGCTCCAATTTTACAGAGCAGGATCCTGAGAGGACAATTACCAACTACAGCTAATAAATTAGAACCTACAATCCAGAAACAAGTATGTAGAGAGAAAAAGAAAAATTACAATTATATTATGATAAGACATCACGAAGAAAACCAGTAGAGATAAGAAAGGAAGATAGTGTAGTAATAAGAAGTTCAAAAGATAATTATTGGCATAAAGCAATTGTATTAGAAAAGGCAAATGAACCTAGATCATATTGGGTGAGAAAAGAAGGTAACAATAGAATTATTAGACGGAACTCACACCAAATGAAACACTCATGTACCAGAACACCTGAAAAAGAATTCATTTTAGAACCCGAGTTGTACCCTGATATTCAGTCACAGAGTGTTCATAAAGATACTGCTAGCAGCCACGTAAATGATAGTGTTAATAAAATAATTGGGTGTTCAAGCCCAAATGTAAAATCAGTACCTATGTTGTGTCATAATGTGAACCCAAATATTGAGACGACTTCTAACAGTTATAAGACCAGAGTTGGTCGTAATATAAAAACCCCTTATAGATATCGATGTTAGGGGGAAGGTGTTTAATATAATATATAGCTGTGTAACAGTGTAGCAGGGGGCTACGTTACATACACATGACATGACAGATTGACATGTTTTTGATATGGATAAGATTGTACAAAATATAAGTTTAATTAGTACAATATTGTTTAACTTATAAACCCATAAAATATAAAACAGGGACCGTTTTAGTCTTCTATGCTAATACCTGTTGTTTGTATATAGTCTCTTTTAAACTTATTTAATTCGTGGTATTTTATCGATGACTTGATTATGATTGCAGTTTCTCCATATGTAGTGTTGTCTGGACGTTTGGTATATTTCAGAGATTAACACTATATCCATGTTGTGTATTAATATAAATGAGTATGATTTATTAGCCCCTTGGCATTTTTAAGAATTTGATCATTTTCTTAATTTAGTGACGATGCACAGTGGGGCGAAAATGCTAAAAAATACTTAAAAATGATTAGATTCTCAGAAGATTGAACTATAGTCCGGAAATTTGCCAGACTTATTTGTGTTACCAAGTGGTTGGATAATATATATTATGAAATGATTTCGAGGATAATGAAATGCTTCAGTATACGATTGTCGAGGTTGAATGTATACACGCATGGGAAAATGAACGTAAGGTTCAATGGAATGATTCAAGTATAGCCCGAAAAGAAACATATGGTAAAAAGAGAAAAATCAAAGAAACGGCTTTAATTATGCTAAATGAGTCCAGCTGCCACGTTAAAAGAGGAATATCACAAATTAGAAAATTTTCTCCAAGAACCTTCCTCCCTAACCATTTCAAAGACAATATAATATATATATATATATATATATATATATATATATATATATATATATATATATATATATATATATATATGCATATATATATATATATATATATATATCTAATATATTTCTTTCCTCGCTAAAATTCAAGTAAAGTGGACATTAATCAGATAGTATAAAAGATATCGTAATGCCCTTATCAAATACAACCGTCTATCGGCATCCATCAGACTGAAGGTTAACAAGCTGAAACAATAACAGTGGGTGCAAGTTACCTCCAGCCTGGACTACCGTGACAACGTAAAATTTTGTAATAAATTCAAAATCCTAACCAGACAAAAAATACAAAGATTTTTGAAAAAATACCACATATCAAAGTAAACATCATTTTAAATAATCCACAAGATAAGGCCAATTCATTCAAAAATTAGGCTTTATTTCGATTCCCAGACAACCCAAAACAGCAATTTAGACCAGCAACAGAACAGAAGTAGAAGACATACTTAAAAATCCCCTGTCGCACTTGGAAGTTAACGATCATCCGATGGTAGCGCGAATACCTGAAGGTATCGTCAGGTAGATGTGTTACTTAAACACTTCCTGATCCGGATGGCATAGACACGAGATGACACAAAAACTTTCTGAGAGTATACTCTCGCTGCTAGTTCGAATAGTCAATGCATGCCTTTTGTTGGGCGATTTTTTTACTTCTTGAAAAATCCAGCAGAATCATGATTCCCAAACCAGGAAAGCCCCTAACTAGCACGAAATGCTGTAGACCTATCTTTCTGTTAAACAATCTAAGTAAAGTTTACCAGAGAATCTTGGAAAGTTTTCGAGAAGGTTTGCACATAATTCCAAATTTCGACCTTGAATTCAAAGATGGACATTCAACTTATAATGCTTTAATTGAAGCAGCAATCCAGGCCCTCAATGAACACCGCAGATTTGCAACTATTTGAAAGACACCCCAAGATCTTGAAACATCACAAAAATCGAAAATATAACACAACATGTGAATGACAGACTCCATAATACAACTATTACTAATAATATTCCATACATTGCTAAACTTAATTCAAATATCAATCAATGCGCAGATAAGCTTAGTCTTTCACTCCCAAATTACATATTAGATGAATTCTGGTTGTGACAAAAGAATTCATATTATAACAGTCAAATATCAAAAAGCTTAGTATTTTAATTAAAAATAAAACCAACTTATACAGTAGTTTCAATGATAAGTCGATAAACAATATCGCCAATATCAAAGTTTCTTTTCTAATTATTGACTTCTTAACAACTTTAAATTGATCAGTGATGTAGAAAATATCATCGCATGGACACCCGAAAAAAGACCAAAATCTAGTTAGAAGCTTACCTACTAATTAAATTACAAACTTCATACAACCCAACAAAACAGATAGGTCTCTCTCACTCTCAATCGAAAAAGAAACTAGAACCTCTCTGAAAAATATTCCGAATTTTCTAGTCACAAAATCCGATAAAAGTAATTTAACTGTCCTAATGGATAAGGATATGTCGCATGTTCAAATATCATTGGACCTCCTGAGTGACCATGAAACTTAGGCATTGTTATATAAGTTGTAAGTATATATTGTATAAGTTGGTTAAAAGACTCAAAAGTAGAGAACACACCTCACATCAATTAGCAAAATTGATCACCACATAGAACAGCATTTGCCCAAAATATTACGGGCTACCTAAAATTCCCAAACCTGATTTGCCCCTTAGAACAATAGTATCATGTATAAACTCATATTTTCATCCTTTGGCAAAAATGATGTGTTAGCTACTTCTTTTAATGAATTTAACAAATTTAATATTAAAGACATTCGACTTTAGAGATATTCGATACTAGAGTTGTTAGAACTGAAAATAACATACGGTACAATACGGTATTAGGGGAAACACTTAATCTATTTAGATCATACTTAACAAATAGAAAACTGGCAGTTTTTCTTAATAACAGCTATTCTGAATTGAACACTGTCGAATATAGGGTTCGATATTAGGACCCACTTTCTTTCTTATTTATCTGAATGATTTATTTCACTATAATTTTCCTATAAAATGTGTTTGCTTCGCAGATGATACAACTCTCATTAATACTGATATTAATTAACATAATTTAAAAATTAAAATAGATAGTGATACCCAAAAAGCAAAAAACTGGTTTTTACATAATGGGCTGAAGCTAAACGAAGAGAAAAATTAGAATTTGATTTTTAGTTTCGATTGAAAGTATATCTCAAGAAATAGTGTTAAAGTATTAGGAATCTTTTTAGATGATAATTTGGATTGGAGTGCTCATACAGATTACTTAAGTTCTAGACTTGCTACAGAGTATATTTTTATTATGCAACTTAGTTTATAGGATTCCTAAAAGTACCCTTAGAATGTGCTACTTTGCACTATTCCATAGCCATCTACAGTACCGAATAACTGTTTGGGGCAATTCTATTCACGCATATCAAATTTTTAAACTACAAAAAAGAGTAGTGAGGATACTTGCAAGAGAAGAGTATAGGGGACACTGTAAACCTTTATATTTCTGGTTTTAGGTATTATGCCACTACCTTCACTCTGTATATATGAGATGCTGATTGAAATTCATGCCAACAAAGGTAAGTTTAATATAAACTCCAACTTCCATGATCACGATACAATATCTAAAGATGCTATTAGAGCAGGTTTTAGGTTGACAAAAAGCATAAAAAATTCGACTGATGTTGGTTTGTATAACTTTTTACCAGATGAATTAAAAAGTCTTCAATTTTTATTGTTTAAGCTTAAAATCAAATCACACTTTTTGAAACATTGTTTCTATTCAAAAAAGGAGTACCTCGGTACAGCTTCTACACAATAGTACTAGTTTGGTCAGGGGATTTGCCTATTATGTCGATATTTCGTATTTTTATTTAGTGTGTTAGTCGTTTCTTAAATTGTTAATATTAAATATCTGTTTCTAATCTTTAAATTCGCAAACATTTTAATATGTATGTATGTACAAATTGTCACAATTTCTTAGACTTTTCAAAAACAAAATTATTTTTGTATATTGACTAAATAAATTCTATTCTATATACCGAAGAAAAATTAGGTAGTTTTAATTCTTTCAACACTTCACTTCATAATAACTGATTATAATGGAACGTTGACTAGATGTGTTCGAATATGAGAATACGAGTCGTAAAACGAGGAGATGGCCCTAGTTTATGTTTTATAATATGATAAATATTGCAAGTATTAACTCATATGTTATTTACATTTACACCACAAACACGTTAAAAGCAAATAGAAAATTTTTATCCCGATACGAATATATGGTTGAATTGGCTCGTTATTTCGCCGAACCCCGGCTGAAAGAACGATTGGGTATTACAACTTTACGTCAAAATCTTAAGTAAAATATTAAAGTTGTCCTCAAAATTTCCAAAGATTGTAAACGCAATAGTATATCAACAGCTGAGATTGAAGCAGCTGTTATGTATACGCGCGAAAGATTGCATCTTTGTGTGGACAACGATGGAAAACAATTTGAACATTTAATTGGACATTAAGTTTTAATGATCGAGATATTTGTATGATCTTTCACATATTTAATTTTAAGTTATAATAAAGGGTGAGTTAATACTATACCTACTTACTTATGCTTATGCGTTTTTATTCATCTCGAGTTCGAGAAAAGCTATTAACATGCGGTTTGCGCCATTTTGTTACGAATTTAATCAGGTTCCATTATAATTTACAATAAATAGGTGTTTCCATTACATTTTTAATAAATCATCCCAAATTTTGGCATATGCAGATGATGTTGATCTAGTTGCCCGCACAACACGCAAGCTAGAAGAAATGTATACCACCTTGTCAAACGCCTCAAAAAATATGGGCCTGCAAGTAAATGAAAATAAAACTAAGATAATGACATCAACACCCAACATTAGAGCCAGAAACATCGGATACCAATTCACGGTTGATAATTCTACCTTTCAAGTGGTGGACAAATTCACATACTTAGGCTCTCTGATCACCAAGGGGAACGTCATGACGGAAGAAATCAAGCGAAGAATAATCCTAGCAAACAAATGCTATTTTGGACTGAGTAGACATATGAGAAGCAGAAACTTAAGCCAAAAAACAAAAATAACCATATACAAAACCCTTATACAACCAGTGTTGACATATGGGTCGGAGACATGGACCATTGCCAAGGCAGATGAAAATCTCCTGCTTATATTTGAACGAAGTATCCTGAGAAGAATATTTGGTGGCATCTGTGAAAATGGTGTTTGGAGAAGGAGGTACAACTACGAGATATATCACAGATATAAACATATATTTGGTGGTAAAGACGTAGTATCCTTTATAAAAATAGGAAGACTAAGATGGGCAGGACATCTGGCAAGATCAATACAGATACAGAACCCTCCTAGAAGAATCATTATGTCACAACCTGTGGGAAGTAGAAGTAGGGGTAGACCAAAACTCAGATGGAGGGATGGTGTAGATGAGGATGGTAGACAAATAGGCGCAGCAAACTGGCAACAGTTTTCAATGGATAGAACTGATTGGCGTGATAGACTTGGGAAGGTCGAGGCTCTTTTATAGGGCTGTAGCACCAATGATGATGATGAGGTGTTTCCATTAAACATTTTGAAGAAAAACAAATTTTAATTTTTTCTATTCGAAAATACCCTCTACCTATGACAATTAAAACTAAATGCAATTATTTTATAGTAGATGTAAATTAATTCATTCACACTATTTCTAATGACCTAATTGCGTTAAAATCGATTGATCCAAACCAAAGTTATAGGTGTTTATCCACAAACACTTTCCCACTCTCCCCCACCCTTTATTTGAAAAAATAAAAAAAATTACTTGAACAACTTTTTGCAGAATTTAGGCTTCTTTCTAGTTTACTTATTTAACACTTGGTATAATTGGGCATATCTGGGTTAACCCAGAAACTTGAAAGTTATTTCCAGCGACTTCTCTTGGCCACTTTTACTAAGGAATTTTTTCTCCTAAAATTACATGAATAGTTTGTGATATAGGTATAGCCGAGAGATCGGCTTATTGGACCACCCGGTACATCGACTTTATTTATATTTCTATTACTAACTATGACTTACATTTGTTCTCATTTTTTGTAATAAAAGTGTTTATTATTACATTTGTATTTTTTTTCCAATTTTTTATTAGATGTAAAAATGACAATAGTCCACAATAACTGCTAGTAAATTATAGTCCACCTTTGTTTAGCTGGTTTAATTTAGAAAATGGTTTTAGAAAGTCTTGTGCGTTTTGCCCAAGACATCTAGAAAATTTGCTAGATATATGTTGTTAAGGTCCATTCGCTCAACTCGGGCATATTTTGACAGATTCATGGTTAGAAACCTACAACATACAAATTCCTAGCTCACAGTATTAACAGCTTAAATAAACTTTTATTACAGACTTCTCTCATTGAAAAAAGAAAAATTATTATAAATAGTGGAAGTGTATACTAAACCCATAAAATTTTAGGTAGTGTATATTTAAAAGATAGGTATATTTCAGTTGTTATAATTTAACATAACTATTTATTATATGGTGCAAATAAATAAATATTGATTGTGGTTATTCGTAAAGTTTTATTTTATTTACTGTTTAGTTTGTTTACTATTAATATTTGCTATAAGCACGTGTGCTTGGTTGTATAGCTTAGAAGTTACATTAGGTACTTATTTATGGACCCGGTATTTTCATACTAGAAAACACAGCGTATATTTTTCTAAAGGTTGCTATTAATATCTAAGAGTAATAAGTAAAAATATTGTGTTTATTTTTAATATAATATCGCCCCTGAAGAAACAATCCCGCCAAACATTTTAAAAGATTAATTAATTAATTCATTTGTCACAATAGATTGGTAATATTGACAGCTAATTTGAATTTATTATATTCAACCAATCACACTAAGCTAAAAAAGTCACGTGATTGTTGACTTCCGGTTTTTGCCAAATATCTATTTCCTTTTTTCCTTTTTCAGAGTCAGCCATATTGGTATTGTAGTTCTTACACCTTTTTTCTGCTATTCTTGAGACCCTGGGGTAAGTATTTCATATTAGATTTTTTAAATTAATTAATATTATCTATTTTATTTCATTTTCTTCTATATGTCTTATTTGGCTTTGGTAATATTATGCTATATGGTATATTTTACATTGACAGTTTTGATTTTTATAAAAACCGGCATTTCCATTTTACTGCGTCATAAATTAGTTGGAACGTTTAAAATCTCCTACCGATATATTATGTCACCACTACTTCTTATTTTTTATTATAGAAAGACTCAGACGTAATTCTTAATAGCCAAGCAAAGTTAATACAAAACCAATTATTTTATTATGTTCCATTTTTACCCATTTTAATACTTTTCTAATATATAAATTGTTACGATTTAATGTAGGTTAGACTTCGTAGTCAATATTTAGATACATAGTCATGTGCTGCCTACCTTTTGGCAACTTTTAGTAATTAATGTAAAATATTATAGGTTCAAATCTGTACCCTACCCTTTGGTAACTTTTAGTAATGAATGTAAAATATTATAGGTTCAAATCTGTACCCTGTTCCAACTTTTTTGTAAATTGAGCTTAAATTACTTGTATAATTCTTTTAGACCTCGTTTTTGCCGATTTAAAAAGTTTGAACATTATTGATATAGCATAGAAGACACAGTGGTCATTATCGTTGACAAGTATGCTAAGACTTGTCGCAAGGGGTTTATGTTTGCAGTCACTCTTGTGAAGGACTCATCTTTTACTTGTCTGTATGTATATTTTACCACATTCACAAGGTATACCATGGATGACATTACAACTCTTTTCAACTGAGATAGCATCTTTTAGTTTTGAGTAGAATGAGTTATCTTCTTATTATTCTAATTAGGAATTTTTATATTAAATTGACTGAACAATCTAGTAAGAGGTCGTGTAAGATTATTAATGTATGGTAATGTTTCATATCTGACCTGTACAGAGGGGTCAATATTAGTATGTTCTTGATTTAATTTACTGTCTAATACATTTATTTCTATGTTTGTGTACAACAGCTGGTTTAATAGTTTTTTAGAATAATTAGGCACATAGAAGAGTTTCATATAAAAATTTTAAGTTTTTTTCTGTAAACACTGGATGTGAAATGTTTAAAAATCTATTTTTAGTTGCTAGAACTGTATTAACATTCTGTTTAGAGGGTGGGGTGATAAGAATTAAAAGGTATATATCTATCTGAGATTATTTAAATACATTTATTTTTGTTTATGTATAACAATTTATTTAATAGTTTGTTAGAATAATTATTAGGTATATAGTAGACTTTCAAATACCAATTTGAAGTTTATTTCTGTAAACATTGGATGTGAAATCCTTGAAAATCAATTTATTGCTAGAACTGTATCAACTATCTGTTTAGAGGGTTGGTGATAAGAATTAAAAGGTATATATCTACCTGAGTTAGTGTTTTTTCTATACCAATCTAGACAAATAATGTTATTTTCAGTTCTAACAACTCTAGTATCAAGTACCACAGTAAACTGCAGATGAGTGTTGAAAGAATTAAAGATTGGTAGTGTATTTTGCACTTCATTAGGTGATACAGATGTTATCAGGTCATCTATATATTGGTAGATAAAAGGAAATTAAAATTTCACATTCTGATGTACAAAATACAACTATTTATTTATTACAATTTCAGTCACTATTGGCAAGGCAGATCCACCCATCAGTAATTCTAATGTTTGTTTGTAAAACTTGTTATTAAAAGAAAAATATGTATGGCTATAAATAAAAGCAATAATTTATACAAAAACTTTTTTAGGAATCTTACAAATGGGCTGTATTAAAGTCATTCGGTCAAGTTGTGTATTAGTGAATAATAACACAACATGAAATGACACAACTACAAGTTATCTGGTATGATTGTATTATTGATTTTTTGTGCAAAGTCGAATGTCTTTAATTGATGTGAGGTGTGTTCTCTACTTTTGACTCTTTTAACCAACTTATACAATAAATACTTACAACTTATATAACAATGCCTAAGTTTCATGGTCACTCAGGAGGTCCAATGATATTTGAATATGCGACATATCCTTATCCATTAGGACAGTTACATTACTTTTATCGGATTTTGTGACTAGAAAATTCGGATTCTTTTTCAGATAGGTTCTAGTTTCTTTTTCGATTGAGAGTGAGAGGGACCTATCTGTTTTGTTGGGTTGTATGGAGTTTGTAATTTAATTAGTAGGTAAGCTTCTAACTAGATTTTGGTCTTTTTTCGGGTGTCCATGTGATGATATTTTCTACCTCACTGATCAATTTAAAGTTGTCTATGTCTTTAGGAGTTGTGGGTAGGTTAAATTTAGGACCCAATGCTAAGACGTCAATAATTAGTAATTTTGCTAGTTGTTTCAATCTTGATGTCGTCTCAGTTCCAAAACGTGTTCATATTGTATCGGATTGTCCCCATTGTAGGTATCACTAAAAGAAATAATAAATTTCAACAATCTGTATTTATATAAATGTATAAATGTATAAATTATATATATACATATATATATATATATATATATATATATATATATATATATATATATATATATATATATATATATATATATAGTTTGTTGTTTCCTGACCTTAAATATTGGTATCTAACATTGACAAATATCATCTAGCAGGTATCTTAGAACTCGAGTGTTTCAGGGTTGTATCTTAAAAATATCCGCCATGGCGCATTTAAAAACAACTCAATTTACTAAATTATGATGCATATTGGAAAGATCTTTGATATCGGTCTTATTATTAATAAAATTTGGATCCTTTTTTATGTAAACCATGTCCAATAATAATATGCATCTTTTGTTGTAATTTTGTTCTTTTTCCAAAATCTGTACATTTTCAAAATCAAAGGAATGGCTATTTTCTAGAGAATGTTTGGCTAGGGCTGTTGTGTTTGTACACTATGTTTGTGTGCAACATTCAACAACCCTTCTATGCAGGCATTGGTGTATTTGCCCAATATATGTTGAATTACAGTATTTACTATTTATTCTATAAATAACATTTGATTGATGATCTTTATTAACCTTGGGTTTAAATTTTGAAAAATATTTTCCAGATGTTTTTGATGATTTATGTCCAACATTAATATCGTATTATCATATTTTGCCAACATTTTTGACATTTGTTTACAAAATCCATTAATGTATGATAAGGATATACAGTGTTCTTTAATTTAGTCACATTATTATTATTATTGCTAGGTATGCTTTGGGTTTATTTAGGATTGGTATTGCAATTTGATTGATTTCTGATAATACTTCTTTTTTAATTAGATGTTTTAATTAGATTATGTTGTAAATTTCTGGTGGATAGTTATTTTTTTTCCAAGATATCTTTCAGCTTTTCTCAGTTTTGCGAAATGGTATTTTGGCTTAATTACCATCTCAGTTAGACTGAATACAACACTTCTTTTATAGACTATGTGTGCGTTGATATTAAAAATTCTTCCGGACCAAAAATCTTTTGTACACCAGTTAGTTGTTATCATTTGGTTAATGTTGCTATATTCTAAACTTAAGTCAAGAAAAGTAATTTTATTGGTTTCTTCTAGTTCATAATTAAATTTAATGTTATTATGGAAATTATTGAACATTTCAAGAGTATGATCGATTTCATGATCCGGAATGCAGAGTAAGCAGTCATCAACATATATCATATATATCATTTGTAGAAATGTATGTTGCATTTTAATTTAGAGATGACTGTTTTTTTAATATTTCCATTACTAAGTTTGCCATTGGTGCTGAGAGAGGCGAAGCCATGGCCACTCCAGAAATCTGAGAATAGTATTCATGTTCATGTCGGAAGAACGCTAAGTTGAGGCAGAATTTTACAACCTTTAGAATTTCTTTAAGTGGAAGAGAAATATGTTATTCCATCTAGTTTTCACACAGTTTAAAGCTATTTGCATTAAAATGTTAGTGTATAATGATTTTTTACGTCAAAAGATATAAGTTTGTGATTAATTGGTACATACTGTTTTGAAATAAAATTGTGAACATCCCATGAATTCCGTATATGATTCAATTTTACCGATTCCATTTCCCAAAATGTCTGCAAAATATTTGGAAAGGTTGAATGTCGGACTTCCAATATTACTAATAATTGTGCGAAGAGGAATGTTGTTTTTAAGTACTTTTGGAAGTCCAAAAATATATGAAGATATGCCATTGTGAGATATTAATTTATTTCTTGTATGTATTTATATATTTTATGTATATTTATGTATATAAGTTGTATGTATTTCTTATTCTACCATTTGTTAATGAGAGAATTTAAACAAGTTTGGATTTTATTTGTAAGATTTGTTTTTTTTTTGTATACTGTTTCATCATTTTATTCATGTTTATTTTAATTTGATTTATCATGACCTAAATCATTTTATTTATTGATGTTTTGTTGTATTTTTGTTGTATTTTGTTCTAGGGAAGCTTTGTTTTAAATAATAATTATATTGACTTTTCTGGTGACCTGCATATTATTGTATTTTTTGAATATAATTTGTGATTATATGACTTCAGTTAAAAAATAAAAACCTCATAATTAACAAATACAATAATAATTTCACACGAGCATTTTTTAATAAAGGGAAAATAATATATGAAAATATTTTTAACAAAATTAATAACAGTATTTAATCAAAATAAAATTAAACAGCTTATAGAAAAACGAAACCAATTAAAAGTAAATTTAAAACCAGAGAATGGTTGGCTAGTGAACTTAACTCAAAGCAACATACCACCAAATGCAGAATACTTTTTAAGTTTAGGTCCTAACTTTTCTTTACCTTGCCAAAAAATTTCCTACGTTTAACATTATTGCTGGCATAGAAAATGATCTTTAACATACATTAATAACTCAAGAGTCACCAGAAGAGTCAATAGAATTATTATTTAAAACAAACTAAAGCTTTCCTAGAACAATGGCAACACAACTGTAATAATGTTAAAATCTGAATATTTAAACAAACGTAAATTACTTTTCAATGATGAAACAGTATACAAAAAAGAAAAAAAAATCCTACAAGTAAAATCCAAACTTGTTTAAATTCATATACGAAAATGGTTGCGTTTCGATTTAATTTGAGTCTCTTACCACTCCCTAACACGTGTTTCTGGGTCTACCCGTCATCAGAGAGAGTTTGTGAGAAGACTCGAAGAAGAGTCTTCTCTGGATTTTTTAACTTCTGGGTAGATATTCTTTACCTCTCTGTTTATGTAGGCTTCTTCTATGTTTTTCAATTGCTTTTTTAGTTGTTCTCTTTTCTTTTTTCTGCAAATTCTTTGCACTTCCCTTCTTCTTGCCACATAGTTTTCGATCGCATTTTGGGTATTTTCTTTATCTCTTTGTAGTTTTGCCGTGGTTCTTCTTGCCAAAACATTCCTACATTCTTCATCAAACCAGTTTTGCCGTCTTTTTATATGCTCTCTTTCTATACACTTTTCCGCTGCGTCCGACATGGCTGTCTGTATGGTCTGACACTCTTCATCTATATCCTGTTTGACTGAATTCTCCAGTTTTTTTATTTATTTTTTCCTCTAGTCTGTTTACAACCTGCTTCTCCTGAAGGCGCTCTAATTAGTAATTTAATCTATCTTTAACAGATTTTGGTATTATTGGTAGTTCTTGTTTTAGTTTTGCTATTATTAGTGTATGGTCACTGTTGGTATCTGCACCTCTGTAATTCCTGCGATCGATTATTGCCTTATCATGTTTGTTTTCAATTAAGACCTATCTATGATCTATGACCTACCAATGATCTATCTCATTTTCCTTTTTCCATCGGGAGAAGTCCATGTTACCTTATGAATGTCTTTGTGATCAAACCTTGTGCTAGCTATCTTATAAATCTTACTCCAAAATATCTCTTGGTCCCTCCACTCTTGAACAGTGTGCTCATTCCTATTTTTATTATTTCATTTCCCAGTTGTTTCGTTTCTTGCAGGACAAGGATATCTATTGTATATTTTTCCATAATTTGGTCTAAGTTTCTTAAAGCTCCCTGCTCATTAGTACCTCTCACATTCCAAGTTCCTTCTTTTGTGTTTATTTTTCCATGGTGGTATTTCTTTACCTTGCCGTTTCGGTCTGTATTGATATTATTTATACTTGTCCAGAACTTGAATTTTAAACTTAAAGCATGTTAAAAATGTCCAAGTTTGTAGCTGTATTTTAAGACTATTCACAATGTACATTAAATCTATAGTTTTTGTTTTAGGCATCGCATCTTACGAAGATTCAATCATAAGCGAATTTATTAAAATGAGTGATGTTAACCAACAACAACAACCAAATGATAACAGACCTCAAGAATCAGTCAACGTTCGTGGAAATCCGTCTCTCCAGGACCAGGAGAACCGCTATAATTTAAGAAGACGTGTAATCCGTCCTTCGAGGGAAGAGCGCCCATCTGCTCCTCCAAGAGCAGCTCCTATCCGGAGAAGTACAAGGCGTAGAGCTCAACCGCGCCGACCACTAGAACCAATCTTGGAAGAGCCAGATATTGTTGGCGATAACCCCGATGAGCCAACAAGACGCTCGAGCCAACAAAGACGGGCAGGCGAAGTGAATTTATCCTTTTATTCTCCTATATTACCGGAACCTATGAGAGAATCTTCCAGGAGAATAATTAAACATAGAAATGAACCACCCCAATACCTGCGCCAACAAAGACGGCCAGCGCCAAGTGCTCCACGCAGCGGACCCTCACTATTTGACCCTCAGGGACCGGGAGCTATCAAAGCTCCTCCACCGAAAAGTACAAGAGTATTACACAAACTTCCCCGACTATAGTAATAATATTTCAATAGCCAAATATTCTTAGCGATAACCGAAATAATTAGGTGGTGGGTACTAGGTATATAGGTAATCTATTATGCTATGAGCAATAAAAAGTTTATCACCCATTGATGGTTAGTGTGTTATAAAATTATATTATTATTTATGTTTAATTAAGGTAGTATTACTGTTTAGAATGCTAAAAAATGACACATTTTCAACAATTTGTGTTGATTAATTAATTTTTTTGTGTCTTATCTATTATACATGACAATCCAACTTTTTTTATTATTATACAACTTTTTTAGATCACAAAACAATCTTTTTTTTCTTTTTCATTGTTCCTATGTTTTAAAGATGACGCCAAAAATGTTTCGTCCAAAAATTAATGCTCCATGATGGACAGTTAATCTCTGAAACGGCAAATCTGAAACATATAATTCGTGAAGTGTTTTAAAAAAGAAGTGTCCTTACGTGATATAGTAGAAAAAAAGTTGAAAATTGTCAAAAAAAAGCAAAATGGCGGACGCTTAAAAAAATTGTTCTTTTCTCTATGAGAGTTTTTCACAATTTAACAAAAAAAATAAAATTTTTGTGATCGAAAAAAGTGGAAAAGTCAATTTTTGATTAATTGTTTCAAATATGCGCCATTTTGTTTTGTTTTGAGAATTTTTAATTTTTCTGCTAAACTATCCCCAAAGCCACTTTTTTTTAAACCCTTCTCGAGTAATTTATGGACGAGAAATTTTTTGGAGTCATCTTTTAAATACACCCACAATGGAAAAAATTGAAAAACAAATTTTGAAATCTTCAAAAGTTGTATAAAAATATAAAAGAAGTTTAATTACCATATATCATGAGATACACAAAAAAAATGTTCAAAATGTGCCATTTTTAGCGTTCTACACCAGAGGTTCCCAAATTTAATTTTAGATAGACCACCTGCTATTCACTCTTACAGATTTAAATTTCTAACAGTAGTCTCACATTTTTACACATTTATTAATTAAATTTAAATAAAAACTATCTGTTACAGTTACAGTAATCTCCTCAGTTAATTATGTCCAGTTTGTTACATTTTTTTGTTATTGGATCTATACCTTCGCTGAAACTCCTTTTTATCAGGTATGAATATGAAAAAGAAATTAAAAACTTTCCCGCGGTATTCCATAATATAAGCAAAAGGTATGTCTTTTTGGAGCTAGAATTGTTGTTATTCGATTCTAAACCGTACCTTTAAGTTATTCGTTAGTACTTATTCAAATCAATTCTTTTTTTACATAATGTAACATCCGTTTCTTTAATGCGTCAAAATATCCTCAAATCTACTTTCAAAATCTGAATAAATGGCATTCAAATGTTGGACGTAGATTGAAATATCGTCTTTCTGGCACATTACCTGAAACAAATTGGTGAACTGGGAAAATTCGTTCCGTGTAATGTTTTACTTCATCTGTTTAATTTTAGCAAGAAATGCTGAAATGATTAACTTTGCTTTTATCAAATTTAAACTGTCACCTTGCAACTGCAAGTTTCCCTTATTAAATTTAATAAAAAAATCTGCCAAATAAGCAATGTTGGTTTTTCAATTTAATAAATTTTCTTTCAAATTTTTATTTTTGCTATTGAGAAACTCGTAAAAGAGTTTCTTCACACACCTGCACAAATAACCGCGTATTCACGCAATCTTACATTCAAATTTTTAGCAACTAAATGCTGTTTCTTACTGACGCAGTGTATTGGTTATACTCCGGTTACATTTTCTTTTAAAAACATAAAACCAGGATAACGGCCAACCGTAGCAGGTGCTTCATCTGTAACTACCAATATAAAATTTGATATACGATTTAGTTGTTTCAAGCAGTGAGCCTTTAAAACATAATATACTAATTCGCCTTTTCTATCGGTTGTCAAAGTTCTCGCAAACGCAATCTTTTTGGATATTTTGATCAATAATAAAACGATTATATGCCAATAATAATGCTTCATTAACAATTAAAATTGAGTCGTCCAGCTGTGTAGAGAAATGGGTCGTTTGCAAATAATTACACAAGAAGCTTTCAATATTATAACTCATTTCATCAATACATCTTTAAATTGTGTTGTTTTTTAAAGAAACTGTTTTAATGATATCAGATGCAGGTTTGTGTAGAACAGTTTTTAAAAGCTCTTTAACGGCTGGCAAAATAAACGCTTCGATAGTATGAGGTTTTCCGGACTTTGTTATAGTCAACGAGATATTATAAGACGCCCGCAAACCATCATCGTTTGTTTATGAGGCCAAAACGAACATTTTGTCCAGCGTGGATTTCTTTTGAAGTTTCTCTTTAAGTGTTTGAAAATATTTCAAATCTTTATCTGTTTTATTAGGGTGACATATTCTCAGATGATCTTCCAGCTTAGATGGCTACATAACGCCATTGCTAAAAACTTCGTTGCAAAAGGCACAAAGGTATTTGTTTGTACGCCAATGATTGATGATTGAAATTTCTTGCCATTTTTTGGGAAACACTGTTCTAGACGGTAATAGTACCTTAAATATATAGGTATATATAGGTAAATATAGGTATATAGGTATTTTAGCTGAAGTACCTACATTTAGTTCACGAACTATTTGATGGTTCAGATTAAAATTAATAAATATGTTCTTTAAGAACTGGTGACGGTAAGGGTTAATAGTACCTTAAATATATAGGTAAATAAAAGTATATAGGTAGTCCAGCCAAAGTACCTACATTTAGTTCACGAACTATTTCACGGTTCAGATTAAAATTAATAAATATGTAGTTTAAGAACTGGTGGCGGTAAGGGTTAATAGTACTTTAAATATATAGGTAAATACAGGTATAGAGGTAGTCCAGCTGAAGTACCTACATTTAGTTCACGAACTATTTCATGGTTCAGATTAAAATTAATAAATATGTAGTTTAAGAACTGGTGGTGGTAAGGGTGTTATATGTTTAATCAAAATATAAAAGTTTCGGTGTTGGTATTTATGTAATTAATGTAAAGGGTATTGTCACTTGGTTATCGCTGTATTAAAAACTTAATAAATGTTCTGAAATAATTTTGTTGTAGCCAGTTTTATTCATAACTCGTAAAAGAAAATCCATAGGACTAGCATTAATTAAAACGCATTAGCGTTGTGAGTTGTTTTAAATCAACAGCAAACATGCCTGTATTTGGGAGGGGTTAGACGTCATAAGCAACTATAAAAGAAGGGCGACATTGTTAATTCCACAAATAATATATCCAATACTCAGTTATGCTTATTTCTTTACTGTATTAAGAACTGTTTATTAGTTTAGTGGCTATATATTTTAGTATAATATTAGAACTTAAAAAAACATGGACATTCGATTTGCGTAAGTACCATAATTTCGATATAAATAAGGATTATTTATTTCTTTTGTGAATTTATTTCTGAAATTTCTAAACCTACTGAATACCGCACTCAAGCTTAACACAAAAGTCCTAACCAACAAAATCAATAAACTAACAACTTTATCAGACGAACAATAAGGATTCAGATCCGGAAGATCCTGCGTAGACGCCGTATTTGTACTAAGACAAATCACTGAAAAGGCCGTCGAGTACAATAAACCAGCATATCTATGTTTTATAGACCTGACAAAGGCTTTCGATCGCATCCAAGTCGAAGACGTCTTATACCTACTGAAAAATAGAAACATACCAATTAGTATTACGCAAACCATGGAAACCATCTACTTCCATAATTGAATACAGGCAAAAATAAATGAAAAACTTACACAGTGTATATCAGTACAAAGCGGAGTCAGACAGGGTGACTCGTTAAGCCTACTTCTCTTTAATATAATAATGGACGAAATAATAATAGAAGCAGTACGTAAAGGTCATGGTTACAGAATGGGGAACAAAGAAATCCAAATAATATGTTATGCAGACGACGCCGCCTTAATCGCCGAGACAATTCGCTTTCCCGCTTTTTGAAATCATTGACGAAAATATGTAAATGATATTGGAATGATCTTTGGGCATTCGTTATATCAGTGCACATAGTAGCTCGTAGGTAAGAAACTGGAAAAATCGATTTTCATTTTTATTTCTACGAAAGTAGATACTATAAAATCCATTTTCTACTTTGGGTATCATATAGGAAAACACACGTCAAATACTTTGTGTAAAAAAGCATAACGGTTATTAAGCAAATAACAAAAGAAAATCTTCACAGGTCATGATCTAGATAAATTATAAGTGAGAAAGTTATTTTCAACAGTTTACAACGAATACACACAATAATTTTATATATGGGTACATAATGAATATCTGAAAATAGCATACCTATTAGTGTTTTTTGATGTTCTTTTTCATTTCCAAAGATAGGATTTTAGCATGTTCAAGTAAAACTAGCATAAATATCAGTCGTTTTTTATGTCCTTTTTCTTTCCAAAGATAAGATTTTGGCATGTTTTTCTAGTAAAATTAAAAAAAATGCCATGTGGGACCTCCTTGTTTCCTGATGTCATCTTTCCACCTCATCTGTGGTCTGCCCATTTCAGTTTTGCTGCTTGTTCTATCGCGTCTACTGTCTTTGTTTTGGTTCTGATCCACTGGTTACGTTTTCTATCTTTAAGTGGGAGAGGAGACCTAGGAGACATAATAGAAGCATTTAATTCCATAGAAAGAGCTGCTTAACTACATTATATTATGGGGTGTTTCGAATGGAAACCTAATCTCTTGATCCTAGTCAAAGCCTAGCCTATACCGGTCGAATTTCTGCTTTGTTTCCAATTCTGCAGCAGACCGAATAGTTCAATAGAAGACTGTCCAAAAATTTAATAAATTTTATACAGTTAAGCCCGCCACTCACGTTCCAAAGCTGCAGTACAATTTTGTCAAATGCTGCTACAAAATTGAACGTAATTTGATCGTGTATTTGCATAATTCGACCAAATCGGCGCGATTTGACGGCAAACAAACAAGTCAGTCTGCAGCAGTATACGACAGAGTCGGTTGGGTGATAAATTTTATCGTGTATATTGTGATGACAAGATCGTACGACTGCAAAAAAAATCATTTGCTGGTAAATTTAGAAAACGGCTTATACATAGAAGTTTTTAATATATTTCTTTGACAATTAAAAAGAACGAGAGTGTATAAAATAAAATAGACATCATATCATGATAAAGCCGCTAGAAAAAAAGGTATGAATATTTTGAATAATCTTAATTCATAATATATATTATGAAATGATTTCGAGGATAATGAAATGCTTCAGTATACTAGACGATTGTCGAGGTTGAATGTAAACACGCATGGGAAAATGAACGTAAGGTTCAATGGAATGATTCAAGTATAGTCCTAAAAGAAACATATGTTAAAAAGAGAAAAATCAAAGAAGCGGCTTTAATTATGCTAAATGAGTCCAGTTGCCAAGTTAAAAGAGGAATATCACAAATTTGAAAATTTTCTCAAAGAACCTTCCTCTCTAACCATTTCAAAGATTAAATATAATATAGTTGTATATATATACTCCAACATTTCCACCAAGAGTTCTTTCCTAGCTAAAATTCAAGTAAAGTTGAGATTAATCAGATAGTATAAAAGCTATCGTAATCCCCTTATCAAATACAACCGTCTATCGGCATCCATCAGACTGACGGTTAACAAGCTGAAACAATAACAGTGGGTGCGAGTTACCTCCAGCCTGGACTACCGTGATAACGAAAAATTTTGTAATAAATTCAAAATCCTAACCAGACAAAAAATACAAAGTTTTTTTGACAAAATACCACATTTCAAAGTAAACATCGTCTTAAATAATCCACAAGATAAGGCCAATTCATTCAAAAATTAGGCCGTATTCCGATCCCCAGACAACCCAAAACAGCAATTTAGACAAGCAACCGAGCAGAAGTAGAAGACATACTTAAAAATCCCCGGCCGCACTTGGAAGTTAACGATCATCCGATGGTAGCGCGAATACCTGAAGGTATCGTCAGGTATTCGTGAAGGTAGCACGAAATGCTGTAGACCTATCTTTCTGTTAAACAATCTAAGTAAAGTTTACGAGAGAATTTTGGAAATTTTCCGAGAAGGTTTGCACATAATCCCAAATTTCGAACTTGGATTCAAAGATGGACATTCAACTTATAATGCTTTAATTGAAGCAGCAATCCAGGCCCTCAATGAACACCTCAGATTTGCAATCAGCATTTTTCTGGATTTCCAGAAGGCATTTGATTAAGTCTTACAGTTAAGCTTGATTGATGTACTACACCGAGCTGAATTAATAATTCCTATCGCTCCAACGGGATAGTTCTAGTTAAAGTTGCAGGTAAATTCTCCGCACACTTCACTACACTAGAAGTATAATAAGGCTCAATTTTTTCTACAATAGTATACACAATCTACAACAGCGACTTTCACCTTCCACCAATAGATCCAAATCCACCTTCTATATATCCACCTTCTATATCCACCTTCCATATACACTGATCAGGTACCGCTTATCGTTCCGCAAGGGATTAGCCTTTATTCAATAAGGCTGAAATATAACTAGACAAAATCGTTAAAT
Source organism: Diabrotica undecimpunctata (assembly GCF_040954645.1). Taxonomy (NCBI): domain Eukaryota; kingdom Metazoa; phylum Arthropoda; class Insecta; order Coleoptera; family Chrysomelidae; genus Diabrotica; species Diabrotica undecimpunctata. The sequence goes on from NC_092813.1 coordinate 7,715,202, forward strand.
TGTGTAACAAATCGAAAGTCACTCTTAACCTTGCTAAAACGCAGTAATTCTGTTCAGATATCACGGCTCACCCCAATGAGATATTGAGAACCATATAAGGCTTAACGGAGAAAAGTTTAAATTGGGAACCTCGGTGTCCAAGCTGGGCAGAGTTTACAAAAACACTACAAAAAAAAAACGTTGGGATACCGACTTTAAAAACATCTTAAATCGGGTAAGAAGAAGAGCTGCACGCCTAACGGCCCTATATGGCAAATTTAGAAGTATTAAATCACGCAACCGCTAAAACCTATATCAACAAATGCTAAATAAAACTTATGGACCACTGAAAGGAAAATTCTAAGGATAATCATAAAGAAACATCCACGGTACTCGTTAACATACATCTGTCAACCCGTTAACGTCCCCTCAATATGCGAAACACTTCACTTACCTTTGTTTTAAACCTCCATGTGTTCTTTCATGTACTGCAAACTCCCACTCCCACTGCAAGATTCTCACTCCATATCTGGTGTGGCTGGCGCTGGCCGATACTTCTTCTAACTTGGTGAATTGTCTCTTGCTATTTTAACGACTCTTGTGTCTGCTATTCGGCTGTTGTGACTGTCTCATTTTTTTCCTATTTAGTGTCCATTCGTTTATACCCTGTACAATACATTTTGTTGTGATCTCTTCACTGCTTATTCTTATGGTCAACTTAAATGGTCAATAAAAATGGTCGATCAGTCTGTGTTTTGACCTGTACATCCTCTGGATCCGATTTTTGGCGTGGATCTCCCTGGTCTTTAGGAGTCTTCTTGTGGTTTGGTGGAAGAAGTATCTTATCCTATTCTTAGACACCTCCCTTAGTGGTGTATACTAAAATATATTTTCTCTGATGGTTGCATTTGTTATTTTTTTTCCATGTTGATCCATCGATATTTCTGTAGCATGACGTTTCTGTAGTTTCTAGCTTCTTCCAGTTGGTTTCCGTGGTGGAGCTCCATACTGAGACAGCGATCTAAAGTAGGCCTAGTATAACTGGATCTTCTTGGCCGTCGATAGTGGACTGGACCTAAAAATATAAGGAAGTATTAGTTTTTTAGCAATATTTGTTTTTATCTTGATTTGTTGCCTGTTCTTGTAGCGTTTTTAATTTTTTTTAACTACGAAATATTTATATGCTAAAAATTTCTAAAGACGCCCCTGTCGGTGGAATATTTTCGTTTTTCTGTTTGCAAAGGAATTTTAAAACGATCGATATTTTATGGCGATTTAAGTTCAACCGTTCCTAGAAAAAATATTGCATGTCAGGTATTCAATTTTTATAAAACGTAATAAAGCTGGAAATATTTCAAGGTTGTTACGAACGATTGTCGAGGGTATTATGTTTGTTTTAAGTTTGTAGGCACAACTGGTTCCGAAGACGTGAAGGGAAATTATTTGGCGTTGAACTTGTAAAATTAACGCAAAGGGAGTCAAGCAAGAGATTTCAGAGTAGAAAGATGTTTGGGCGATTTTGAATCGGGAGTCGATTCAATTTTTTTGTGTTATGTCTTAAGACCGGTTAAGGTGATAATACTCTTTGCATAATGGCAGTTTAGAACAGAGTAGTCATCATAAGATTTGTGCAGTACACCGGAACTGAAGAAATTTTGGAAAATGATTATATAGGATGTCCCACCAGCTTTGTTGTCGTTTGCCTGCTTGATCCAGCCCCATCTACGTCAGATCTTCGTTCCTGCGTATAGAAATGGTTTCCTTTTTGTCCCAGTTGAGAGTTTTGTCGTTGCAGCTCCAATCCCAGAGGAGGAAGTAATAAAGTTTTTCAAAGTTAAGTGGCAAAGTTTATGAATTAAGGTAACAATTAACATATTAATTTTTCCAAATTAAATAGACATTATTTTTTGATAATTAATAATTGCTTTCATTTAAATCTGCTGTTGTTGTAAAACAATTTTAATTTTAATTTAATTTTAACTTAACTTTTAATAATCTAATTTGGCCATATTAATAAATAACCTAAGAACCATTTCGAAGATTTTTGTAGCAATCTCCTTTGTAAACAGATGAGCACGTAAGTTTTTGTTAATTTTGTTACTATGTTATTTAGTATGCTTCTGGTGCAATCTGTATTTTTGATAACTGTTTGTTTGACACAAAAATAAACGGTTGATTTGTTTCTCCTACCATTTTGTTTATTTTAGTTTAGAAAAATCTCCTAATCTTTTTTGTGTGTTTACTTTTTAGGAAAGTAGAATCTTTCTTTCCTCCAGCAGGAAGTCTTCTCGAAGCGGCGTTCATTTGAAATAGCTAGAGGTATTTCTTGTCTGTCAATTTTATTCATTTTGTCCAGGAGATTTATGTAAGTACCCCTTTATTTCATTTTTTTTGTCGCTGCCCAAATCCGAACCCTTGTCGTTCACTTATCCACGACCCCAGCTCTCCAGCTAACCCCTGAGTGCCGTTCGCACCAGTAACAATTGTTTTGCTTGCCCTATCTTCGCCCCCATAATTTCTGTCCCCAATTTTATACCCCATATTCTTACAATGAGGTAGGCAAAATACTTTCGTTACATTCTTCGTGAAGAGTTTCCTGTCGAGATGGACTCCTAGGTACTTGTCAGAATCTTCTGATTGGATCTTGTTAGCTCCCATTGTGATTACTACTACTGGTGGGTTTTTCTCCTGTGTAAACATGGTGAACTGCGTCTTTTGGGTGTTAATCTTTATTTTCCATTTTCCGTGAATTCTGTGATTCTTCCAAGCTAGTTTTCTATGTTTTGGACAATTCTTCTGTCCTCTTTTCTTGTTGCGTAGATTACCGTGTCATCTGCGTAGAGGGCTGTACTTGTTTTTGGATCTGTTGGTAAGTCTAAAACAAAAATGTTATACAAAATAGGCGAGAGTATACTGCCCTGAGGCGTCCTTTCTTGGATTTCTTGAATTCTGGACGTCTTTTGGTTGGCGGAAAACTTGAAAAGTTTTATTAATTAGATTTGTGTCACATATGTTAACTAAGTAATGAGGTAACCTAGCTCTGTCCATATTGTAGATTAGGGATTTTTTCCAGACCGTGTTATATGCCTTCTCGATGTCTAGGATGGCCATTCCTGTCTTCTTCTTCCTGTTAAATCTGATCTTCTTGTCGCTGATAGCTCTTGCTAGTTAGAGTTCGCAGTTTGTTTCTCTTAAATAATTCTTAAGGAGCTCTGCTTCTTTTTAATCTTGTGATGATTTTGCCAACTTCTGTTGGATTGGTAATTCATTTTTGAACAAAAGATATTCGTTAATTAATTTTTTAAATAAAATACGCTCCTCATGACGTATATGCAGGTTTTTGATATCAAATTAAAGCTACTTTTTTAACATCATGATATAAGGTTCATGTATGTACAATAGCAAATATCTTAACAAAAAACACAACTAACTACAAAGCTCTGAAGTCCGTTAACTTAATCGTCTGGTGAATTTAAATTTTAGCGTTGGTATCATTTGGTTTTATTGTGGTGACAACCGTTTTGCTTGTATAGAAAATAGGACTATCAGCACATTGTGTTTATTCTATTTCTTAGTGGGTGGTCCTACCTTCAATGTGCGAAATGTTGAAAAAGGATTGGTAAAAAAAATTGTACGTGGTGTAACAAAAACAATGGGGATTGATGTAACAAAAACAAATAAACTAAAGCTAGCTTAAAACCCGTGCCCATTGCGCACTTCTGCTTCGACGTTAGTGAAAAGCACTTGAGTTCAAAGAAGTAGCAGACAGTTTTAGTTTGGGTTTTTTTTAAGTGTCCTGCTTGGTTTATAGCCACTCTGAGCCGCCTACCTTTGGGAGTCAAGCAGAAGTCAGGGGAACAATTTGGTATTTTGTTTTTTTTTTTGGATTTTGGATTTTAAAAAAAAGAAAGAAATATAAGTTTGGATTTACACAATTGTCCGTCACCCATAGCTGTTCCTTTAGAGGTCCAGACCTCTCTGAAACTATTCCCGGACAACTTCAGGGAACTAGTTGGAACGATCTCCCCCATTTAGAGTGTGGAACACTATTTATTTGTATTAAGTCTTATTCACCAATTTTAATCATTTTTTTTTGTGTAATATTTTTTTTGTATATTTAACTTCTACTATTTCATTTAATAATAAGAACCGTCATTTTTTTGTAAACAATTTACTGAATAACATTTAAGGACTAATTGTCAACTACAGGTAGAGGTTTTTAAGTCCTCCCTTTCAACTCTGTTGTACGGTTTTATGTGTACACATTTAATCAGAGAGTTATTAATTGTTATTGTATTATTATATATTTAAACCTTTGGACATCTATCCCGTCAGGATAGTGTCCTCATTACTTTTGCCGAATATTTAATTGAAAGCCGAAGTACAGGGTTACCTCTCTAGTAGGCCAGTAAATTACCTTTTTAGGACAAATCATTAAAATTTTCTATTTTATTATTTATAAATTCAGATCATCTAGGATCAGTTGTGTATAACGGGGGTATTTATTTTTTTGTATATAACTAGGTTGACTGTACATAATTGGTGGTGGGTAATTATAAAAGCAAAATTATACTGTATATATTTGGATAGGTATTAAAATTTGTGGTGAAAACTAAATATTTTAATTAATACCTGTTTCCTTTTCTTTCTTTTTTTTTTAAATTTTATTTATAATGACTAAAGAATTATTAAAGTGACGGACTCGTTACACTCCCCTCTTACTCAGAGAAAAAAAAAAATTTTAAATGAAAATTTTTTTTTTTTTTTTTCATATCTAACAACAATTATAGAATACGTATGAACCGTGCGCCATGGCAATAGCTCGAACAGGCGCTTAACTGTTGGTTCGCCAAAGTTTCCATCATTGCAGTAGAAGCCAAGGATACAAACCAATCTAAAATACAAATTTTTAGCCATGGCACTAGTTTGCCAAATGTAGCTAAAATACACTAACTTCCGAACAATCCACATCGATTCGCAAGATTGTAATTAACCACAGATGATGAATGATGTAGAAAGAAGGAGACATCTAAAGATATCCAAATATTACTAAGTGACTTCCAAGTCACATACTATCTACAGTACATAACTACATTAAAGCTTTCACGTAGCCTAAAATAGTCGTAAAGACAAATACTATATCTGAAAATAATGTGAAATCGGACACTGATTCCAAAATTGACTATTCGGTGGACAACAGATTTATAGTAGAATATCCAAGGATAATCAATCAGGCAGAGGTGTGGACCGATTCACAATTTATAAGTAAAAAAAAAATACCAAACATATATAAACCAATTTAAGTGTTGAATTGGGCACTAAATCCAAAATTGATCAACCAGTGGACAACAGATTTATAGAATAGCATATCCAAAGGTATAATCGACCAGGCAAATGGGTAACCAATTCACACTCTAATCAAATAATCTAAATAAATTAGGTCAACCTATACCCACATCCGGTAATATGTGCCTAAACCACAATATTCATAGACTAAATCATTGAATCTAAATCAACATCAAACAAATTAACTCATGCTGATATTCACTAACTATAGCAGGTAGCTACAACAGATTTATAAGAATATCAGACATAAGTGAGTTACAAGGCATTTAGTAAGCCAATGATAACTACTCAACATATCAAAAAAGTAATAGTTAAAGAAGTAAGTAATCAAGTAAATAATAAGTAAATAATCAACAAACAAACATCAAGAACGAACAGGCCAATTTCTGTAGAAACTGCAAATTAATGATTCGTTCTGACATTACTAAGAAAGAACAAGATATGTTCTAGTTCTAAATCCAAAATCAATAAGTGGATGCCTAAAGAAAGAAGTGAATGTAACTGTAAACGGTCATTTGTTGACTAAAATATAAATTACTAATTTCAGAAAGCAATCTAACTATGCTAGCCATAGAGGTAGCAATGTCAAGAATATCTTAACATAAGTGAGAGTAAGAAATCAGCTAAAGGAAATCTTTTGTAATTATAATTGAACATAGTCTGGAAAGACTCAAGATTAAAACTAAAATGTTCAAAATAGAATTCAAATTGAAGATCGTTAGCTAATTAAGAATGAAACATCGTACTGCCCAGTCATCTGTATATTTTTCCCATGAAAATGAGGAGTTACGAAATCCATTGAACAATAGTGGCCAACTTGTTTGAACAACAACTTCGAACCCACATATTCAATCAAATATACACAGGCAAAATAGTCCATATGACATAAGAGTATACCAAAAAACCTAAAAATTAAGTGTATAAATAGTTCCTAGTAACTGATTTTAGAATCATCCCATATAGTACATCAGAATATTAATTAAAATAAAGTATGACTAAGTGATTAAATCTATACAAAAAAACTCACAACATTCTTTCCAAAATGGCAAACCAAATAAACAAAAGATGATAATCAAATTAACAAACAAAATATATAATAGTAGTATTTAATATCATTCCATACCAGTATAAAGTAAACAAAGATAAATGTACCTAATAATAAGAATGAAAAGGCTTAATAATTTAAACTTATATAACCAAATAATAAGCAAGGAATAAGCTGAACATATACAATGTCTGGTGATTATTAATAAAGTTCCAAGAAAATACCAAATCGTAATCAAAACCGAGCCAAAACTATAATAGTCAAATGGTAGATTAACTTTAATAGATAAACCTAATCTTCATCTGAAGAAGAGGATGCTATGTCATCCACTGTATTATCTGGAAGTAAATCCTTTATATGAAATTGACCAATTCGTCTATTTGTTGAATTGTCTTTTAATTCATATACTAAAGGAGAAATTACTCGAACGACAGTACAGGGAATATATTTCTGGCAGAACTTAGCAGAAATGGCATCACCCTTACTTGATTTTACAAAATTTCGCTTCAATACTCGATCGCCAATAAAGAATCGCATGTCTCGTTTCCTCAAATTATACTGACTCTGATTTCTAAGGTAAGAGGCCTTTAACTTCTTCCTAATGTCAGCGAAGATTGGAGGTAAATTTTGGAGATCATCCATACGATGAAGTTTCTCCGAAACTTGAGGAAAGGTTGCTGAATTCTCAGAAATTAATCCAAAATAATCACCTGACAAAGGAACATGCCTACCGAAATTAACCTAAGCTGGAGAACATTGAATAACTTCATGAACAGAAGTTCGAATGGCTTGAGCGACTGAATGAATATACTGATCCCAAGCTCTATGATTAGTGTAGGTATAAGATCGAAGAGCAGTAACAATGCTGCGATTTACCCGTTCAGTATGATTAGCTTGCGGATGATAAGAGGCATTGTAGAAAATCTTTTGGATCTTATATTTATTCAAAAGATCTTTAAAGGCTTTTGAAATGAATTGTGGACCATTGTCACACGAAAGTATTTGCGGAGTACCACAAAAAAAGAAAACTTGTTCCTCTAAGAATTTCAATATGGCTGGAGTTGTAGCCTTTCGAAGAGGACAAACTAAAGGAAATTTGGTGAAGTAATGTACAACAACCAAACAATACGTATTACCTGAATAACTACGTGGATATGGTCCAATAAGATCTAAAGATATCATTTGTCAAGGAAAATTAATGTTCCTAAATGAACCCATTAATCCAGCTTGAGGTAGGTTACTCGGCTTGCATGTTGCACAAACTCTACATCTCGAAATGTATTTGTTAACTAAGTTGCGCAAACCAGGCTAGTAATATAGCTCAGCTATCTTACTAAAAGTTTTGTAGAAACCAAAGTGACCTGATGTCACATCATCATGAAAGGTTTTCAACACTTCATCCCTATTAGCTGTTGGGACTACTATTTTCCAATCAGACATATTCGATAAAGATTCGACAGGACTAATAACTGTTTATAAAGGATATTATTTTCCACCTTGAAATCAGGATATCTACTAGGTTCTTGGGTGACATTATGAATCATCTTTCGATACCAATTATCTGGAAATAAAGTGGACAGATCTAAAAGATTGATATCGAACGTTGGTGACAACGCGTCTGCAACCACAACAGCATTGGCTTTGCAACATGCACAATTCTATAATCAAAAACAGAAAGCCTACAAATCCAACGGGACAAACGCTGTGACGGATTTTTCATAGAATGTAACCATAATAAAGAACTATGATCTGTAATGATAGTAAACTTACGACCTTCAAGATAGTATCGAAAGGCATCAAGACCATGAATAATTGCAAGAAGTTCTCTTTCTGTAGTGGAATAATTTTTCTGTGCTTTATTAAGCTTTTTGCTGGTATAAGCTATAGGGTGTTCCGAACCATCCTTTATCTGAAATAGTACACCACCTGAAACAGTGTTGGAACAATCTGTCATGAGGTAAAAATGCTCTTTAAAATTCGGAAACGTCATGACAGGAGCACTAGTAAGAGCTTCTTTTATACGCCAGAAAGCATCATCGGTTTCTGAAGTCCATGTAATGTTTTGGCCTTTTTTCCTATTTTTAAGCAAATCTGTAAGTGGGGACAACAAAGTAGAATAAGACGGAACAAACCGACGATAATATCCACACATTCCCAATATCCTACGGACTTGGGTGGTAGTATTAGGTATAGGAAAGTCCTTAATGGCTGTAACTTTATCAGGATCTGTCCTTAAACCTTTACTATCAACTACATATTCTCAAAATTTAAGACTAGGACGACAAAACTGACACTTATCTAACTTAATAGTCAAGTTAGCCTCTTTGAGACGTAACAACAACTTATCTAAAATTTCCATATGAAGTGAAAAATCAGGAGTGACAACGAAAATGTCATCCAAATAATAAAAAACATAGGGCTCTAATTGAGGACCAATGGCTAAATCCATCAAACGACACATTGTCTGAGGAGCTAAAACAAGACCGAAAGGCATAGTGACAAACTGAAATAATCCTTTCCCACTGACTGCAAAAGCTGTATACTTTTTACTTTCTTCACTTAAAGGTATTTGAAGAAAAGCTTTAGATAGGTCGATAGAAGAAATGTACTTAGCATTATGGAGTTTACTTAAAATGACATCTATTCTGGGAATAGGATAAACATCCCGATTTGAAGTAATACTATTCAACTTTCGACCATCGAAGCAGACCCTAAAAGATCCATCTTTTTTCTTTGTTAACCACAATGGACTACAGTAAGAAGCCGTGGAAGGTTCAATGATTTTCAACTCTAACATGGAATCGATTTCCTTTTCCAAGTCAACTTGCCATGCCTGAGAAATAGGATACTGATATTGTCTAAAATGTGTAGTATCTCCCACCTCAATAGTATGAGATATTAAGGAGGTACGACCTAACTTGTCTTTTGATGAAAGAGATACAAATTTAGAGATCATATTCTCTAATTGTCTTTGGTCGAGACTAGATAAACTCGAAAAGTCCTGAATAGTACTAAGTACAGACAGATTAAATTGAGAAACAGAAAAAGAAAAATTAGAACAATTTAGTGTGCTATTAAAAGCATTTAAGAAATCGATACCTAAAATTATAGAATTCTGAACTGAGGGAATAATATAGAATGTAATTTGCTTACATAAATCTGCTACTGTGATTTCAGTTTCAAATCTGCCTGTAATAGACTGAACTGTACCATCTGCAGTAGATACTTGCAGAGAAGAAATGGGCATAATAGAAATCTCAGCCTTTTTCAATAAAGCTAATGAATGTGAACCTATCACAGAAATGTTTGAGCCACTATCTAAAAGAGCTAAATAAGATTGTCCTAAAATCTTAATAGGAAGATAAGGTCTATTATCATTATGTTTCTTCACTAATAATGAATTCAAATCAAAACAACCATTATCTGATTGGTCAAAAATTTTAAATGGTACCAAACTAATCTTATTATCTCTACCTACACAATCAGAGGATGCAATAGGAAAACAAGAAGAATCATAAATAAAAGAATCCTCCTGACCTGTGGTAGACTCTGGTATACATACTGGAACTACTACACTACTACTATCACGTTTAACACTAAAATTTGGGGAAGATAATCTATGCGAATCAAATGTTTTAGATTGGGAAGTTACTTTTTTGAGAAATACTTTGTTCGAATGGAGGTTGTGAATGGTGGAATTATTAGACTATTTGTTCAGCTAAAATATGAAGTTTAATGTGATTCTTATATATTGTGTAAGATCAGAGAGTGATAAATCTGGCTTAAATTATCAATGTTAGTTTATTTATTAAGGACTAATGAATATTTAAGAATATGGCACATTTCAAGGAGGCATCTTTTATGATAATTTTGTTGTTTTGCCAGTATTTTGTGAAGTGGATTTCATGTTTGGTTGAGATGGCAAAAGAAGGTTTGGAAATCCTAATATCGCTTTAATAAGAAGTTAGACGACCTTGAAGAGAGCAGCTGGTCTCGCCAATGCAGCATGAGTTTCACTCTACACAAGGTATGTGGTAGACAACACTAGTATGTTCAAAAGGGATCAATGGAGTTTTGGTCTTCGACAACAACTTTACAGTTCTGTTAATTTTTAGGGCTATTGTAACGGGTAAGTTTCTAAAGAGTCTCGTTAGCTTATTAGTGATTTGTGGGAAGTACTGGAGAGAAGGATATTTTGTGGATCATTCTGAGTTGGGACAGAGAATTAATCAACTGTATGTTATTAGAAATGGACGCTAATTTTTCGCCATTGGGGACTTCTGAGATAGAATACCTGATACTTTTAGAAAATAGATATTTATTAATAACAATGATAGGATAGGAGATATCAATGAAAATGGAGTAGATTCGAAAGTACCCTCTACCTATGACAATTAAAAAAACTAAATACAATTATTTTATAGTAGATGTAAATTAATTCATCCACACTCTCTCTAATGACACTAATTTCGTTAAAATCGGTTGATCCAAACCAAAGTTATAGGTATTTCCTTTCAAATACTTTCCCACTCCCCCCCCCTTTATTTGAAAAAATAAAAAAAAATCCTTGAACAACTTTGTGCAAAATTTAGGCCTCTTTCTAGTTTACTTATTTAACACTTGGTATAATTGGGCATATCTGGGTTAACCCAGAAACTTAAAAGTTATTTCTAGCGATTTCTCTTGGCCACTTTACTAAGGAATTTTTTCTCCTAAAATTACATGAATAGTTTGTGATATAGGTATAGCTGAGAGATCGGCTTATTGGACCACCCGGTACATCGACTTTATTTATATTTGTATTACTAACTAAGATTTACATTTGTTCTAATTTGTTGTAATAAAAGTGTTTATTATTACATTTGTATTTTTTTTTCCAATTTTTTATTAGATGTAAAAATGACAATAGTCCACAATAACTGCCAGTAAATTATAGTCCACCTTTGTTTAGCTGGTTTAATTTAGAAAATGGTTTTAGAAAGTCTTGTGCGTTTTGCCCAAGACATCTAGAAAATTTGCTAAATATATGTTGTTAAGGTCCATTCGCTCAACTCGGGCATATTTTGACAGATTCATGGTTAGAAACCTACAACATACAAATTCCTAGCTCACAGTAATAACAGCTTAAATAAACTTTTATTACAGAATTCTTTCGTTGAAAAAAGAAAAATTATTATAAATAGTGGAAGTGTATACTAAACCCATAAAATTTTGGGTAGTGTATATTTAGAAGATAGGTATATTTCAGTTGTTATAATTTAACATAACTATTTATTATATGGTGCAAATAAATAAATATTGATTGTTGGTAATTCGTAAAGTTCTATTTTATTTACTGTTTAGTTTGTTTACTATTAATATTTGCTATAAGCACGTGTGTTTGGTTGTATAGCTTAGAAGTTACATTAAGTACTTATTTATGAACACGGTATTTTCATACTAGAAAACACAGCATATATTTTTCTAAAGGTTGCTATTAATATCTAAGAGTAATAAGTAAAAATATTGTGTTTATTTTTAATATAATATCGCCCCTTAAGAAACAATCCCAAAAAACATTTTAAAAGATTAATTAATTAATTCTTTGTCACAATCAATTTGTAATATTGACAGCTAATTTGTATTTAATATATTCAACCAATCACACTAAGCTAAAAAAGTCACGTGATTGTCACGTGATCCGGTTTATGTCAAATATCTATTTCCTTTTTTCCAGAAAATTCTACGATTCTTTTCCCTTTTTTAATGAACAACGAAAGAATATTTCTGTCGATTGATTGAAAGATTAATTTATAAAGGTATACCTGGAAATTTTTAAATATAAATATTTCTTTAATATCCTTTTTAATATAATTTGATATCATTTATACAGTATTATTAAATGCTAAATACGAAGTATAATGATATAAATTATTATTAACATTTAAACGTTTCTCTTTCAGAGTCAGCCATATTGGTATTGTAGTTCCTACACCTTTTCCTGCTATTCTTCAGACCCTGGGGTAAGTATTTTATATTAGATTTTTTAAATTAATCAATATTATCTATTTTATTTCATTTTCTTCTATATGTCTTATTTGGCTTTGGTAATATTATGCTATATGGTATATTTTACATTGACAGTTTTGATTTTTATAAAAACCGGCATTTCCATTCTACTGCGTCATAAATTAGTTGGAACGTTTAAAATGTCCTACCGATATATTATGTCACCACTACTTAATTAACTTAAAGTTAATACAAAACCAATTATTTTATTATGTTCCACTTTTACCCATTTTAATACTTTTCTTATATATAAATTGTTACGATTTAATGTAGGTTAGACTTCGTAGTCAACATTTAGATACATAGTCATGTGCTGCCTACCTTTTGGCAACTTTTAGTAATTAATGTAAAATATTATAGGTTCAAATCTGTATGATTATGATCTATACTTATATGAATATAATTTCAAAAGGGAAGCAACAATTTTATGTTTAAATTACATTTATGTTGGTGGTAATTTGGATTACATTTGTTTCATAATATTTTTACAAGTATATACAAGAGCAGTATAAGTTGCTTAATCTTTATTTTTGTTATTAAATAATGTAACATAATATGTTTAAGTAAAATTAGGAAGCACATCACAGTGTTCTCACATAAGACTGTGGTAGTTTTTGTAAATTGAGCTTAAATTACTTGTATAATTCTTTTAGACCTCGTTTTTGCTGATTTAAAGAGTTTAAACATTATTGATATAGCATAGAAGACACAGTGGTCATTATCGTTGACAAGTATGCTAAGACTTGTCGCAAGGGGTTTATGTTTGCAGTCACTCTTGTGAAGAACTCATCTTTTACTTGTCTGTATGTATATTTTACCACATTCACAAGGTATACCATGGATGACGTTACAACTCTTTTCCACTGGGATAGCATCTTTTAGTTTTGAGTGGAATGATTTATCTTCTTATTATTATAATTAGGAATTTTTATAATAAATTGATTGAACAATCTAGTGAGAGGTTGTGTAAGATTATTAATGTATGGTAATGTTCCATATTATCTGACCTGTACAGAGGTGTCAATGTTAGTATGTTCTTGATTTAATTTACTGTCTAATACATTTATTTCTATGTTTGTGTATAACAGCTGGTTTAATAGTTTTTTAGAATAATTAGGTACATAGAAGAGTTTCATATAAAAATTTTAAGATTTTTCTGTAAACACTGGATGTGAAATGTTTAAAAATCTATTTTTAGTTGCTAGAACTGTATTAACATTCTGTGTAGAGGGTGGGGTGATAAGAATTAAAAGGTATATATCTGCCTGAGATTATTTAAATACATTTATTTTTGTTTATGTATAACAGCTTGTTTAATAGTTTGTTAGGATAATTATTAGGTCCATAGTAGACTTTCAAATACCAATTTGAAGTTTATTTCTGTAAACATTGAATGTGAAATCCTTGAAAATCAATTTATTGCTAGAACTGTATCAACTATCTGTTTAGAGGGTGGGTGATAAGAATTTAAAGGTATATATCTACCTGAGTTAGTGTTTTTTCTATACCAATCTAGACAAATAATGTTATTTTCAGTTCTAACAACTCTAGTATCAAGTACCACAGTAAACTGCAGATGAGCGTTGAAAGAATTAAAGATTGGTAGTGTATTTTGCACTTCATTATGTGATACAGCTGTTAGCAGGTCATCTATATATTGTTAAATAAATGGAAATTAAAATTTCACATTCTGATGTACAAAATACAACTATTTATTTATTACAATTTCAGTCACTATTGGCAAGGCAGATTCACCCATCAGTAATTCTAATGTTTGTTTATAAAACTTGTTATTAAAAGAAAAATATGTATGGCTATAAATAAAAGCAATAATTTACACAAAAACTTTTTTAGGAATCTTACAAATAGGCTGTATTAAAGTCATTCGGTCAAGTTGTATATTAGTGAATAATAACACAACATGAAATGACACAACTACAACTAAGTTATCTGGTATGATTGTATTATTGATTTTTTGTGCAAAATCGAAGTCTTTAATCTTAAATTTGTTAAAATTATTAAAAGAAGTAGCTGACACATGATTTTTGCCAAAGGATGAAAAGATGAGTTTATACATGATACTATTGTTCTAAGGGGCAAATCAGGTTTGGGAATTTTAGGTAGCCCTAATTGATCTGAGGTGTGTTCTCTACTTTTGAGTCTTTTAACCAACTTATACAATAAATACTTACAACTTATATAACAATGCCTAAGTTTCATGGTCACTCAGGAGGTCCAATGATATTTGAATATGCGACATATCCTTATTCATTAGGACAGTTACATTACTTTTATCGGATTTTGTGACTAGAAAATTCGGATTCTTTTTCAGATAGGTTCTAGTTTCTTTTTCGATTGAGAGTGAGAAGGACCTATCTGTTTTTTTGGGTTGTATGGAGTTTGTAATTTAATTAGTAGGTAAGCTTCTAACTAGATTTTGGTCTTTTTTCGGGTGTCCATGTGATGATATTTTCTACCTCACTGATCAATTTAAAGTTGTCTATGTCTTTAGGAGTTGTGGGTAGGTTAAATTTAGGACCCAATGCTAAGAAGTCAATAATTAGAAAAGGAACTTCGATATTGGCGATATTGTTTATCGACTTATCATTGAAACTACTGTATAAGTTGGTTTTGTTTTTAATTAAAATACTAAGATTTTTAATATTTGACTGTTATAACATGAATTCATTTGTCACAACCAGAATTCATCTAATATGTAATTTGGGAGTGAAAGACTAAGCTTATCTGCGCATTGATTGATATTCGAATTAAGTTTAGCAATGTATGGAATGTTATTAGTAATAGTTGTATTATGGAGTCTGTCATTCACATGTTGTGTTATATTTTCGATTTTTGTGATGTTTCAAGGTCTTGGGGTGTCTATCAAATAGGTTCCAATTTTGGTGTTACTTTTGGTACGTCTGCACTAGAGTAAGAAAATCCTTCGGTTGGTCTGGGCGCCAAGTTTTCGGTGTAATTTTGCTAGTTGTTTCAATCTTGATGTCTTCTCATTTCCAAAACGTGTTCATATTGTATCGGATTGTCCCCATTGTAGGTATCACTAAAAGAAATAATAAATTACAATAATCTGTATTTATGTAGATGTATAAATGTATAAATTATATATATATATATACATATATATATATATATATATATATATATATATATATATGTATATATATACATAGTTTGTTGTTTCCTGACCTTAAATATTGGTATCTAACATTGACAAATATCATCTAGCAGGTATCTTAGAACTCGACTGGTTCAGGGTTGTATCTTAAAAATATCCGCCATGGCGCATTTAAAAACAACTCAATTTACTAAATTATGATGCATATTGGAAAGATCTTTGATATCGGTCTTATTATTAATAAAACTTGGATCCTTTTTTATGTAAACCATGTCCAATAATAATATGCATCTTTTGTTGTAATTTTGTTCTTTTTCCAAAATCTGTACATTTTCAAAATCAAAGGAATGGTTATTTTCTAGAGAATGTTTGGCTAGGGCTGTTGTGTTTGTACACTATATTTGTGTGCAACATTCAACAACCCTTCTATGCAGGCATTGGTGTATTTGCCCAATATATGTTGAATTACAGTATTTACTATTTATTCTATAAATAACATTTGATTGATGATCTTTATTAACCTTGGGTTTAAATTTTGAACAATATTTTCCAGATGTTTTTGATGATTTATGTCCAACATTAATATCGTATTATCATATTTTGCCAACATTTTTGACATTTGTTTACAAAATCCATTAATGTATGATAAGGATATACAGTGTTCTTTAATTTAGTCACATTATTATTATTATTGCTAGGTATGCTTTGGGTTTATTTAGGATTGGTATTGCAATTTGATTGATTTCTGATAATACTTCTTTTTTAATTAGATGTTTTAATTAGATTATGTTGTAAATTTCTGGTGGATAGTTATTTTGATGATGATTATGGTGATAGTTATAAGATATCTTTCAGCTTTTCTCAGTTTTGCGAAATGGTATTTTGGGCTAAACAGCTTAATTACCATCTCAGTTAGACTGAATACAACACTTCTTTTATGGACTATGTGTGCGTTGATATTAAAAATTCTTCTGGACCAAAAATCTTTTGTACACCAGTTAGTTGTTATCATTCGGTTAATGTTGCTATATTCTAAACTTAAGTCAAGAAAAGTAATTTTATTGTTTTCTTCTAGTTCATAAATAAATTTTATGTTATTATGGAAATTATTGAACATTTCAAGAGTATGATCGATTTCATGATCCGGAATGCAGAGTAAGCAGTCATCAACATATATCATTTGTAGAAATGTATGTTGAATTTTAATTTAGAGATGACTGTTTTTTTAATATTTCCATTACTAAGTTTGCCATTGGTGCTGAGAGAGGCGAAGCCATGGCCACTCCAGAAATCTGAGAATAGTATTCATGTTCATGTAAGAAAAACGAAAAAGTGGAAGAGAAATATGTTATTCCATCTAGTTTTCACACAGTTTAAAGCTATTTGCATTAAAATGTTAGTGTATAATGATTTTTTACGTCAAAAGATATAAGTTTGTGATTAATTGGTACATACTGTTTTGAAATAAAATTGTGAACATCCCATGAATTCCGTATATGATTCCATTTTACCGATTCCATTTCCCAAAATGTCTGCAAAATATTTGGAAAGGTTGAATGTCGGACTTCCAATATTACTAATAATTGTGCGAAGAGGAATGTTGTTTTTAAGTACTTTTGGAAGTCCAAAAATATATGAAGATATGCCATTGTGAGATATAAATTTATTTCTTGTATGTATTTATATATTTTATGTATATTTATGTATATAAGTTGTATGTATTTCTTATTCTACCATTTGTTAATGAGAGAATTTTAACAAGTTTAAATTCTCTCTCCCTGTATTTTTGTTGTATTTTGTTTGGCTTTTCTGGTGACCTGCATATTATTGTATTTTTTGAATATAATTTGTGATTATATGACTTCAGTTAAAAAATAAAAACCACATAATTAACAAATACAATAATAATTTCACACGAGCATTTTTTAATAAAGAGAAAATAATATATGAAAATATTTTTAACAAAATTAATAACAGTATTTAATCAAAATAAAATTAAACAGCTTATAGAAAAACGAAACCAATTAAAAGTAAATTTAAAACCAGAGAATGGTTGGCTAGTGAACTTAACTCAAAGCAACACCACCAAATGCAGAAAACTTTTTAAGTTTAGTTCCGAACTTTTCTTTACCTTGCCAAAAAATTTCCTACGTTTAACATTATTGCTGGCATAGAAAATGATCTTTAACATACATTAATAACTCAAGAGTCACCAGAAGAGTCAATAGAATTATCATTTAAAACAAACTAAAGCTTTCCTAGAACAATGGCAACACAACTGTAATAATGTTAAAATCTGAATATTTAAACAAACGTAAATTACTTTTCAATGATGAAACAGTATACAAAAAACAAAAAAAAAATCCTACAAGTAAAATCCAAACTTGTTTAAATTCATATACGAAAATGGTTGCGTTTCCATTTAATTTGAGTCTCTTACCACTCCCTAACACGTGTTTCTGGGTCTACCCGTCATCAGAGAGAGTTTGTAAGAAGACTCGCAGAAGAGTCATCTCTGGATTTCTTAACTTCTGGGTAGAAATTCTTTACCTCTCTGTTTATGTAGGCTTCTTCTATGTTTTTCAATTGCTTTTTTAGTTGTTCTCTTTTCTTTTTTCTGCAAATTCTTTGCACTTCCCTTCTTCTTGCCACATAGTTTTTGATCGCATTTTGGGTATTTTCTTTATCTCTTTGTAGTTTTGCCGTGGTTCTTCTTGCCAAAACATTCCTACATTCTTCATCAAACCAGTTTTGCCGTCTTTTTATATGCTCTCTTTCTATACACTTTTACGCTGCGTCCGACATGGCTGTCTGTATGGTCTGACACTCTTCATCTATATCCTGTTTGACTGAATTCTCCAGTTTTTTTATTTATTTCTTCCTCTAGTCTGTTTACAACCTGCTTCTCTTGAAGGCGCTCTAATTAGTAATTTAATCTATCTTTAACAGATTTTGGTATTATTGGTAGTTCTTGTTTTAGTTTTGCTATTATTAGTGTATGGTCACTGTTGGTATCTGCACCTCTGTAATTCCTGCAATCGATTATTGCCTTATCATGTTTGTTTTCAATTAGGACATGATCTATCTCATTTTCCTTTTTCCATCGGGAGAAGTCCATGTTACCTTATGAATGTCTTTGTGATCAAACCTTGTGCTAGCTATCTTATGAATCCTACTCCAAAATATCTCTTGGTCCCTCCACTCTTGAACAGTGTGCTCATTCCTATTTTCATTATTTCATTTCCCAGTTGTTTCGTTTCTTGCAGGACAAGGATATCTATTGTATATTTTTCCATAATTTGGTCTAAGTTTCTTAAAGCTCCCTGCTCATTAGTACCTCTCACATTCCAAGTTCCTTCTTTTGTGTTTATTTTTCCATGGTGGTATTTATTTACCTTGCCGTTTCGGTCTGTATTGATATTATTTATACTTGTCCAGAACTTGAATTTTAAACTTAAAGCATAAAAGCTTAAAAAATGTCCAAGTTTGTAGCTGTGTTTTAAGACTATTCACAATATACATTAAATCTATAGTTTTTGTTTTAGGCATCGCATCTTACGAAGATTCAATCATAAGCGAATTTCTTAAAATGAGTGATGTTAACCAACAACAACAACAACCAAATGATAACAGACCTCAAGAATCGGTCAACGTTCGTGGAAATCCGTCTCTCCAGGACCAGGAGAACCGCTATAATTTAAGAAGACGTGTAATCCTTCCTTCGAGGGAAGAGCGCCCATCTGCTCCTCCAAGAGCAGCTCCTATCCGGAGAAGTACAAGGCGTAGAGCTCAACCGCGCCGACCACTAGAACCAATCTTGGAAGAGCCAGATATTGTTGGCGATAACCCCGATGAGCCAACAAGACGCTCGAGCCAACAAAGACGGGCAGGCGAAGTTAATTTATCTTTTTATTCTCCTATATTACCGGAACCTGTGAGAGAATCTTCCAGGAGAATAATTAAACATAGAAATGAACCACCCCAATACCTGCGCCAACAAAGACGGCCAGCGCCAAGTGCTCCACGCAGCGGACCCTCACTATTTGACCCTCAGGGACCGGGAGCTATCAAAGCTCCTCCACCGAAAAGTACAAGAGTCTTACACAAACTTCCCCGACTATAGTAATAATATTTCAATAGCCAAATATTCTTAGCGATAACCGAAATAATTAGGTGGTGGGTACTAGGTATATAGGTAATCTATTATGCTATGAGCAATAAAAAGTTTATCACCCATTGATGGTTAGTGTGTTATAAAATTATATTATTATTTATGTTTAATTAAGGTAGTATTACTGTTTAGAATGCTAAAAAATGACACATTTTCAACAATTTGTGTTGATTAATTAATTTTTTTGTGTCTTATCTATTATACATGACAATCCAACTTTTTTTATTATTATACAACTTTTTTAGATCACAAAACAATCTTTTTTTCTTTTTTTTTTTCATTGTTCCTATGTTTTAAAGATGACGCCAAAAATGTTTCGTCCAAAAATTAATGCTCCATGATGGACAGTTAACCTCTGAAACGGCAAATCTGAAACATATAATTCGTGAAGTGTTTTAAAAAAGAAGTGTCCTTACGTGATATAGTAGAAAAAAAGTTGAAAATTGTCAAAAAAAACCAAAATGGCGGACGTTTGAAAAATTGTTCTTTTCTCTATGATAGTTTTTCACAATTTAACAAAAAAATAAAACTTTTGTGACTGAAAAAAGTCGAAAAGTCAATTTTTGATTAATTGTTTCAAATATGCGCCATTTTGTTTTGTTTTGAGAATTTTTAATTTTTCTGCTAAACTATCCCTAAAGCCACTTTTTTTTAAACCCTTCTCGAGTAATTTATGGACGAGAAATTTTTTGGAGTCATCTTTTAAATACACCCACAATGGAAAAAATTGAAAAACAAATTTTGAAATCTTGAAAAGTTGTATAAAAATATAAAAGAAGTTTAATTACCAAATATCATGAGATACACAAAAAAAATGTTCAAAATGTGCCATTTTTAGCGTTCTACACCAGAGGTTCTCAAATTTAATTTTAGATAGACCACCTGCTATTCACTCTTACAGATTTAAATTTCTAACAGTAGTCTCACATTTTTACACATTTATTAATTAAATTTAAATAAAAACTATCTGTTACAGTTACAGTAATCTCCTCAGTTAATTATGTCCAGTTTGTTACATTTTTTTGTTATTGGATCTATACCTGCGCTGAAACTCCTTTTTAGCAGGTATGAATATGAAAAAGAAATTAAAAACTTTCTCGCGGTATTACATAATATAAGCAAAAGGTATGTCTTTTTGGAGCTAGAATTGTTGCTATTCGATTCTAAACCGTACCTTTAAGTTCTTCGTTAGTGCTTATTCAAATCAATTCTTTTTTTACACAATGTAACGTCCGTTTCTTCAATGCGTCAAAATATCCTCAAATCTACTTTCAAAATCTGAATAAATGGCATTCAAATGTTGGACGTAGATTGAAATATCGTCTTTCTGGCACATTACCTGAAACAAATTGGTGAACTGGGAAAATTCGTTCCGTGTAATGTTTTACTTCATCTGTTTAATTCTAGCAAGAAATGCTGAAATGATTAACTTTGCTTTTATCAAATTTAAACTGTCACCTTGCAACTGCAAGTTTCCCTTATTAAATTTAATAAAAAAATCTGCCAAATAAGCAATGTTGGTTTTTCAATTTAATAAATTTTCTTTCAAATTTTTATTTTTGCTATTGAGAAACTCGTAAAAGAGTTTCTTCACACACCTGCACAAATAACCGCGTATTCACGCAATCTTACATTCAAATTTTTAGCAACTAAATGCTGTTTCTTACTGACGCAGTGTATTGGTTATACTCCGGTTACATTTTCTTTTAAAAACATAAAACCAGGATAACGGCCAACCGTAGCAGGTGCTTCATCTGTAACTACCAATATAAAATTTGATATACGATTTAGTTGTTTCAAGCAGTGAGCCTTTAAAACATAATATACTAATTCGCCTTTTCTATCGGTTGTCAAAGTTCTCGCAAACGCAATCTTGTTGGATATTTTGATCCATAATAAAACGATTATATGCCAATAATAATGCTTCATTAACAAGTAAAATTGAGTCGTCCAGCTGTGTAGAGAAATGGGTCGTTTGCAAATAATTACACACAAAGAAGTTTTCAATATTATAACTCATTTCATCAATACATCTTTAAATTGTGTTGTTTTTTAAAGAAACTGTTTTAATGATATCAGATGCAGGTTTGTGTAGAACAGTTTTTAAAAGCTCTTTAACGGCTGGCAAAATAAACTCTTCGATATTATGCGGTTTTCCGGACTATGTTATAGTCAACGAGATATTATAAGACGCTCGCAAACCATCATCGTTTGTTTATGAGGCCAAAACGAACATTTTGTCCAGCGTGGATTTCTTCTGAAGTTTTTCTTTAAGTGTTTGAAAATATTTCAAATCTTTATCTGTTTTATTAGGGTGACATATTCTCAGATGATCTTCCAGCTTAGATGGCTACATAGCGCCATTGCTAAAAACTTCGTTGCAAAAGGCACAAAGGTATTTGTTTGTACGCCAATGATTGATGATTGAAATTTCTTGCCATTTTTTGGGAAACACTTCTAGACGGTAATAGTACCTTAAATATATAGGTATATATAGGTAAATATAGGTATATAGGTATTTTAGCTGAAATACCTACATTTAGTTCACGAACTATTTGATGGTTCAGATTAAAATTAATAAATATGTTCTTTAAGAACTGGTGACGGTAAGGGTTAATAGTACCTTAAATATATAAGTAAATACAGGTATATAGGTAGTCCAGCTGAAGTACCTACATTTAGTTCACGAACTATTTCACGGTTCAGATTATAATTAATAAATATGTAGTTTAAGAACTGGTGGCGGTAAGGGTTAATAGTACTTTAAATATATAGGTAAATACAGGTATATAGGTAGTCCAGCTGAAGTACCTACATTTAGTTCACGAACTATTTCATGGTTCAGATTAAAATTAATAAATATATTGTTTAAGAACTGGTGACGGTAAGGGTTAATAGTACCTTAAATATATAGGTAAATACAGGTATATAGGTAGTCCAGCTGAAGTACCTACATTTAGTTCACGAACTATTTCATAGTTCAGATTAAAATTAATAAATATGTTGTTTAAGAACTGGTGGTGGTAAGGGTGTTATATGTTTAATCAAAATATAAAAGTTTCGGTATTGGTATTTATGTAATTCATGTAAAGGGTATTGTCACTTGGTTATCGCTGTATTAAAAACTTAATAAATGTTCTGAAATAATTTTGTTGTAGCCAGTTTCATTCATAACTCGTAAAAGAAAATCCATAGGACTAGCATTAATTAAAACGCATTAGCGTTGTGAGTTGTTTTAAAACAACAGCAAACATGCCTGTATTTGGGAGGGGTTAGACGTCATAAGCAACTATAAAAGAGGGGCGACATTGTTAATTCCACAAATAATATATCCAATACTCAGTTATGCTTATTTCTTTACTGTATTAAGAACTGTTTATTAGTTTAGTGGCTATATATTTTAGTATAATATTAGAACTTAAAAAAAAATGGACATTCGATTTGCGTAAGTACCATAATTTCGACATAAATGAAGATTATTTATTTCTTTTTGAATTTATTTCTGAAATTTCTAAATCTACTGAATACCGCACTCAAGCTTAACACAAAAGTCCTAACCAACAAAATCAATAAACTAACAACTTTATCAGACGAACAATAAGGATTCAGATCCGGAAGATCCTGCGTAGACGCCTTATTTGTACTAAGACAAATCATAAAAAAGGCCATCGAGTACAATAAACCAGCATATCTATGTTTTATAAACCTGACAAAGGCTTTCGATCGCATCCAAGTCGAAGACGTCTTATACCTACTGAAAAAAAGAAACATACCAATTAATATTATGCAAACCATGGAAACCATCTACTTCCATAATTGAATACAGGCAAAGATAAATGAAAAACTTACACAGTGTATATCAGTACAAAGCGGAGTCAGACAGGGTGACTCGTTAAGCCTACTTCTCTTTAATATAATAATGGACGAAATAATAATAGAAGCAATACGTAAAGGTCATGGTTACAGAATGGGGAACAAAGAAATCGCCGACGCCGCCTTAATCGCCGAGACAATTCGCTTTCCCGCTTTTTGAAATCATTGACGAAAATATGTAAATGATATTGGAATGATCTTTGGGCATTCGTTATATCAGTGCACATAGTAGCCCGTAGGTAAGAAACTGGAAAAATCGATTTTCATTTCTATTTCTACGAAAGTAGATACTATAAAATCCATTTTCTACTTTGGGTATCATATAGGAAAACACACGTCAAATACTTTGTGTAAAAAAGCATAACGGTTATTAAGCAAATAATAAAAGAAAATGTTTACAGGTCATGATCTAGAAAAATTATACGTGAGAAAGTTATTTTCCACAGTTTACAACGAATACACACAATAATTTTATATATGGATACATAATGAATGTTTGAAAATAGCATACCTATCAGTGTTTTTTGATGTTCTTTTTCATTTCCAAAGATAAGATTTTTACATGTTCGAGTAAAACTTGCATAAATATCAGTCGTTTTTTATGTCCTTTTTCTTTCCAAAGATAAGATTTTGGCATGTTCTTCCAGTAAAATTAAAAAAAAATGCCATGTGGGACCTCCTTGTTTCCTGATGTCATCTTTCCACCTCATCTGTTGTCTGCCTCTTGATCTCTTTGCATTGTATGGACGCCACTTTCCGATGGCATTGTTCCATCGTCCGTCTTGGAGACGTTCATTGTGTCCAGCCCATTTCCATTTCAGTTTTGCTGCTTGTTCTATCGCGACTACTGTCTTTGTTCTGGTTCTGATGCACTGGTTACGTTTTCTATCTTTAAGTGAGAGAGGAGACCTAGGAGACATAATAGAAGCATTTAATTCCATAGAAAGAGCTGCTTAACTACATTATAATATGGGGTGTTTCAAATGGAAACCTAATCTCTTGATCCTAGTCAAAGCCTAGCCTATACCGGTCGAATTTCTGCTTTGTTTCCAATTCTGCAGCAGACCGAATAGTTCCATAGAAGACTGTCCAAAAATTTAATAAATTTTATACAGTTAAGCCCGCCACTCACGTTCCAAAGCTGCAGTACAATTTTGTCGAATGCTGCTACAAAATTGAACGTAATTTGATCGTGTATTTGCATCGTTCGACCAAATCGGCGCGATTTGACGGCAAACAAACAAGTCAGTCTGCACCAGTATACGACAGAGTCGGTTGGGTCGTAAATTTTATCGAGTCGATAAAATTTACATTGGGTATATTGGGATTATATTGGGTCGTAAAGATCGTACGACTCCAAAAAAAATCATTTGCTGGTAAATTTAGAAAACGGCTTATAGATAGAAATTTTTAATATATTTCTTTGACAATTATAAAGAACGAGAGTGTCTGGCAAATAAAATAGACATCATATCATGATAAAGCCGCTAGAAAAAAAGGTATGAATATTTTGGTTGTTAAATTTCAAGAAGTGGAAGCGGATAAATACTAATGAATAGTTGGTAAAAAAGAAAATTAATAATTTTCGAACATGTTCCAAAAGGGAATTAAATTTATCTAAATATAATCGCAATTCTTTTAATAAATGTACATGACAGTATGTATGTCTTTTCAAAAACCAATCTTGTTATCTGACATGTTTATGATTTGAAAGTAAAACTCATACTGCAAAATCGGTATGTGTATGTTCCCATCCGATTTTCAATTTTGAATAGCGGGCTATATTGAACAATGAAAGCTTTTGTATATAACGTATTGTATATAAGTGCATATTACTATATTATGTGAGCATGACCTAATATAAACGAGTCTTAGTTCAAGCTGCCTTAGTAGTGTTCCTCAACTATAGAAAAAGCAGTCTACCAAAGAGACCAATACCCTGAGATAAATTCGTAGCCTTCCAAGTTAAAAGTTAATACATGTGGGATAATGCAAGAGGGGATATGAAGCAATATATTATGGAGAAATTAGGCGAAATAGAGTTGGAAACAAGAAATAAAGCTAGAGATGATATGCTGGAATTAGCAACAGATTTAGATGTAACGATTGTTAACACATTCTTTCAAAATTGAGAAAGATTATTACATACATTATATTGCACATCACAACTGCCAAATGGATAATTTCATGACAATATCAGAAGATATACGTGAATGTAAGGACTTCAAAGTAATAATTAGTAAGACTGTGAGCAAATAACATAAATTTCTTGTACTGGGCATCGAAGTAAAGAAAGAAACTGAAACTGAAAATATCATAGAGGACTACAAAAAACTCAAGAGGTTGATGCTAAAAGATAAGTAAGAAAGTCTATTTAGAGCAAAAATAGAAGACAGAATATGTTGTAACATGAAAGAAAGTCCTAATACATGTTGGAAGAATTTAACCAGCATTATTAGAGATCTTGTTATCGAAATACTTCGGATCGAAACCTAAGGATATAACTTTGAGAATAAAGAAATCTGGTGGATGTCAAACGATGTTCAACAAAAAATAAAGGAGAAAAAAACTACATAAATGTCGGCAACAACATAGACAAGATAGATCTTCAAAACTATAGACGGTGACATAAAAATATATAAAATAGCCAAACATACAACAAAGAAAGTAAAAGTTTTTAACATTTTCATTCCCATAGGATACAGGCTGGTGGATTTAACTGGAAGCGCATGAGCGAGTAGTCTGTGACAGAAATATAGGGAAAGTGCTCAAAGGAAAGATATACAAAAGTGTGGTGAGACCTGTGTTGGTGTACGGAGGTGAAGTATGGCCTGTATAGGGAATTCATGAAAAGAAGATGAAAGTAGATGAAATGAAAATGTGATAGATGTTGGGTAAGACTAGAGGGTATAGGATCAGGAACAACTTGATTATGGACAGAGCCGGGGTAGCTACAGTCTCAAAAAAATATCCAAGAACAAAGACTGCAATAGTTTACTCTTACCAGATGTAGAACTGAAAACTATGTGGGATGAAGGATAGAGCTGTTGATGGCGAGACAGGTAGAGAAAACTTTCAGTAAAGAAGATGCAATGGACAGACATGAGTGGCGAAGAAGAGTAAGAAATAGCGGCCCCTGAAAAGGGAAGGGCTAAGGAACTTTTCACTTTTCACTTCTTTAAAAGGGAGCTAAAAGGAAGAAGAAGAAGGATAAAAAGGAAGGATTCGATACAACTGCAATAAGACTAGCTTTGATGCAAAGAAATGAATGTTGGGCAATTAAAAAGGGGAACGACGAATACATGTGGCGAAAATGAGAATGCCGAGATGTAAAAAAAGATAAAATTAATAAGTATATTAGGGAAAGAATAGGAGTGGCATAAACTGGAACCATAGGAGTGGCACGAACTCCTATTCTTTCACTTGAGACACTTAGTAGAACACGTCAGTAAAGATGATTGCTATTGGGATGACCCAATAAATTTTGGCCAAGAATACCAGTAGGGATTAATGACATGCATCAGGAGAAGAGAAGAGGGGAATACTATAGAAAAAGATAAAAGAAACACAAAGAATAGTAAAAAAAGATTAAGGAAACGAAAGTGGAATGGATGAAATAATGAAATTGATGAGGAAATTAACAATAGATATAAAATACATAAAAAAGAACAATATAGATCCGGAGATGAAATCATACAACTAAAGAAGAAAATTAAAGAACTAGAAGATCAACAAGGCGACTACAAAGATGAAATAAAAAAGCTGCGAGGAACAAATGAAAAAGCTATAACATGAATAGTTCAATTAGAAAAGAAATTAACACATCAATCGAAAAATAGAGAAATTGGAGAGGGAGAAAGGAGGAAAAATGTAATAATACAAGGAATAAAAATTGATACAAACGATCCAACACAAAAAAGTATCAAGGGACGTGATTTATGGACGTGACAAACGAGAATTATGGCTAGAAATCGTTGTATCTTTGCTCTAAACAACTCACTGAGAATTAAAAATATATCTAGAAGGGCTAAGATAAGAATATATAAGACAGTGATAAGATCTATAGCATTATATAGAAGTGAAACATGGACGATGAATAAATCAGAACAAATCATGCTCAAAGTGCTGAAGAGAAAAGTCCTAAGCAAAATATTTGGAGAAAAGCTATGGAATCTAATAAAAATGTGGATAAAAAGACCAAATATACAGGGTGTTTTAAAAAGGTATGTCATAAATTAAATCACGCATTCTGGGGACAAAAATAAATTGATTGAATCCAACTTACCTTAGTACAACAGTGTACACAAAAAAAGTTAAAGCCCTTTGAAGTTACAAAATAAAAATTGTTTTTTTTGCATTTTATCGTAAACTACTTGACATTTTGTAATAAAAATGGATTACTTTCTTGTTCTGAAAGCATTTTTCATACAGAAGCCGTATGAAAGCCGTGCAGCCCTAAATCCCCCCAAACTTTTGAGTACGTTCAAATCAAATGAATTTTGTGGCATCATTAGTTTAACACATTATTTTTAAAACTTTTTTGCCTCTTATCACTTTTTCGACAAACTAGTTTTTTCCTAGTTGGCCATAAAATTACAATTAGTTTCTACGGATACAATAATTACAAACAGTTCCATCAATAATAGTCAATAATTTGAAGCTATCATTTATTGTGCGAATAAGATTAATATTAAAAATTTTGATAACAATGGCCTACATATTTCAGGAAATGGCAGATATGCATTTAACTTTGGGTAAGTTGGATCAGATTAAATTATAATTTCAATAAACTCTCGGGAATATCGTAGGTGAACGTCAAGGAAAGAGTGCAGCAACCGCAAGGTGTTATGCAGTAAAATACCCCAATCGAAATACACCCGATAGACGATTATTTCTGACCATTGATCGTCGTTTACGGGAAACGGGTACATACGGCAAGTTGCTGGCAATAGTGGTCGTCCAATAATGGATGCAACTGATGAAGACATTTTAGAAATCATTGAAGAAGTCGCTGAAACAAGTACAAGGGTAATAGCTGCTCAACTAAATGTTCCTCACGTAAGGGTTTGAAGGCGTTTGAAGGATCAGCTGCTTAAACCCTATCACTTAATAACGGTTCAAGAGTTATTGGTTAAAGATTATCCTAAAAGGATTGGATTTTGCGATTGGTTGTTAATGAAAAACACTCGAAATGTTAATTTTATTAGAAATATTTTGTTTACCGAAGAGGCTACCTTCAGTAGAAATGGAATAACAAACCATCATAACGAGCACATTTGGGCCGAAGAAAATTCTCACTCCAAAAAGACGACTCATCACCAAAGGACTTTCAAAGTTAATGTTTGGGCAGGAATTGTGGATAACAATCTAATAGACCCAGTATTTCTTCCCAACAATTTTAATGGTGATAATTATTTGCAGTTCTTGACAAACAATTTACAAGAGTATTTGGTAGAAGTGAATATTGCAATATGGTAAAATATGTGGTTTCTACACGATGGCGCTCCACCGCATTACAGTAATGAAGTCCGGGAATACCTTTGCAGGCAGTACCCTGGTCGGTGGATTGGAAGGGGTCGTGACGCACCTATTTCTTGACCACCCAGAAGTCCAGGTCTTAACCCCATGGAATTTTGCTTTTGGGGGTTTATGAAAGAGAAAGTGTATTCTGTAAAAATAGGGGACGAACAACAATTGAGGGTTAGAATAATTGAAGCTGCAAATCAATTTCGTCAGAAAAATATGATTTTTCAGCGCATTCGGTTTTCCTTATGAAAACGATGCCGAATGTGTATTGAAGAAAATGGGGATCATTTTGAACATTTAGTGTAATATCATATTTATAGAGGTTATAGACATTTTTGGTACTTGTTAATTCATTTCAGCCATTTATTTAGCTGCACGTAATGTTTTAAAAGTTAATGGAAAAGGCCGTAACTCAATAAAAACTGTTTTTTGAAAAAAAGTGATGAGGCAAAAAAAGTTTTAAAAATAATGTGTTAAACTAATGACTCCACCAAAGTCATTTGATTTCAACGTACTCAAAAGTTTGGGGGGATTTAGGGCTGCACACCCCCTTAAAATTTTTCTGTGCGCTTAAATTTTGTTGTTTCTCTTATATGAAAAATGCTTTCAGAACAAGAAAGTAACGTATCCATTTTTATTACAAAATTTTTAGTTTAGGAGATAATGCAAAAAAACAATTTTTATTTTGTAACTTCAAAGGGCTGTAACTTTTTTTGTGTACACTTTTGTACTAAGGTAAGTTGGATTCAATCAATTTATTTTTGTCCCCGGAATGCGTGATTTAATTTATGACATACCTTTTTGAAACACCCTGTAGAGCTGTAGACGATGTATGGAGAACCGAGTATCATAGGAATCACAAAATCACAAAGACTGAGATAGCTGGGGCATATCCAAAGGAGTCCCAACACGAGACGAATATTAACGTGAGAAATAAGAGGAAGTTCACAGAAGCACACAAGAACTTAAAATTCTAAATTGAAAGGGTGAAGTAGAAGACAGGACAGGAATAGTAAAGCAACCCATGGGTCGTCTAGGTTAGCTGAGCGATAATTATATACAGTTTATAGGTTGAATAAAATAAAAACACCTCAATCAACAATTTAAATGCTGAACAAGAGTAGTTACTTGCCATTTTGGTTAATATGAATTACATAAAACAATGAATAAATCAAATATATATTGACAATTATGCAAATTATATCAACGTAATTCAAAAATAATAATTTTCTTTTTATCAATATTTAAATTTAGTAAACCTTCCGATGTGTAATATTAACTATAATATATTTGAAAGAAAAACTTACTTAGAAATAATTTTCCTGCCACTCTATAGTCACACACTTTTCACTTTGCAAATAATTTTTCTGCCACTTGGTAGTGACACACTTTTCACTTTGCAAATAATTTTTCTGCCACTTGGTATTGACACACTTTTCACTTTGCAAATAATTTTCCTGCAACTCGGTATTACGCACTGATCACTTGGTCTTGTAGTACTACTGAGTAATTAAATTGAGCTACTCTTATCGCTTAACTCCGAACTGAGGGCGAAACGACGCGAAGCCTAATGTTTGCACTATTGTGGGAAGGATACCTTTGTTGCGAGTTGTCGGCTGGTTCTTAATTTAAAGTTTGGCGGGTTTCATGTTTATTAAACTACTTTTATTAAAATGAGAATTGTGTATTGGTTAGTAAGCGGACAATATTCGCATTTTAGACTGGCTATTATAGTAATAATAATTATAACTCAATAATCAATACTATTATCAATACGATATTCAGTATAAAAAGGGGCAGCAATTAATAATGCTGACATTAATAATGTCAAGGTTATTATTCATCAATGGACATGAAACATGGACATTGAGAAAGAAAGAAATCAATAAGCTATTAGTATGGGAACGCAAAATCCTGCGAATTATATATGGTCCTTGCAGGGACAGCGTGACAAATGAATGGAGGAGCAGATACAACAATGAAATAGAGACTCTCTTCGGGAAAGGAAACATCGTAAGATACATAAAAGCCAATAGATTAAGATGGACAGGCCACGTGGTACGGAGTGATGACGACAGAGTGATTAGCAATATGTTTTGGGAAAGACCAGATGGTAGAAGATCGACAGGAAGGCCTAGAAAAAGGTGGAAAGACGCAGTCAGGGAAGACCTGGAGAAGATGGAAGTAAGGCCATGGGAAATAATAGCACAGGATCGGAATCAATGGAAGGCAATAGTAAATGCGGCAAAAACTCACGAAGAGTTGTAAAAGCCAATGATGATGATGATGATGATGACATTAATAATGCTGAAAAGATTCAACAAGAACTTATGACTACCAGAAGAGCTAAGTTTGAAAAAAATATTTCTAATTTATGTTTAAAGGAAATCATCCAGATTGTTCTGTATCCTATGAATTTGATAGAAAAATTTTCACGATTAAATTCAACACTATTCAACATCTTTTGACCATTCTACGACGGACACATGTATTATAGAATTCTTTTCAATGTTGATGTACTTCCAACATCAGAGAGTGTGTTCTATGTATATTCAGAAACAGTTGGCCAAAAAGGCAATGACAATATTCGTTCTCTTGTCAACGACTTTTTGTATAATCACCTGGATGGACAAGTTCGCTGATTAGATATTTTTTGTGATTAGGGCAAAACAAAAACTATACAATGTTTCGCTTTCTACACCATGTCGTTCGGTTGGATTACATCAGTTATATTTCCTGTTAGAGGCCATTCTTATATGGAGACTGACAAGAATATGGGAATTATGAAACACAAAAATCGTTACGAGACCATTAACGAGTTATGTGATTTGATATGTTCCATTAGAGCCAAGCCAGCACTCTTTAATGTGGTAAAGATTAACTAAAAAAAGCAAGGAATATGTCGTCAGTGAACGAATTATCTTTCCACAATGTATAAAAAGAAATTCTCTTTTCCGATATTCGAAATTAAAGAATTTGGGGTATCAAAGGAGCATCCAAGAATGTTCAAGTATAGACAGTTATACAATGCAATGTGGGAGAATGCTGTAATCAAAGAAAGAAACCGAAGAAGTAGCGGTTTGAACAAAGGCGAATTTATTCTTCCTGGAATAAGTTATAATTATAAAATCCACGTGTTATATATCTAAAACTGTTTTTAATAAGACACAATAAACAAGTCTCCACCTTTCATACGGTACCCTTAGAAGTATTTTACTGTATCTTACTTATTTTGTGAAGTATGCTATTACAAAAAAATCCACTCTGGGGATAAATAATTTGAATAATTATCAAACTATTATAACTGATGAATTGAGATGAAACATTGAAGGTTTGTTAAATACTACAAACTCCCTTCCAAGAACAACCAAGGTGTAAGTTATAAAAAATTAACCATTGTGCCTCGTTTTTATGTTTTTCAAGCAACAAATTAATTAAAAAAAATTAGAATAGAGTATTTTGAATGTTTTTCGGTTTCTTAACAGATAAAATTTTTATATTTAGGTGTAAATAGGATACCTTTTTAATGGTGAGCGAAAATTCGCAGGAAACGTATGTTTTCTTAGTGTGGGTATATATTTACGGAAAACCTCATCAAAGACTTCTTATGTATTGCGAAGTTCCGAGAAAACTTACTTCTCCAAAGAAAAATATTGGAAGTAATTATTAAAAAAAAAAACAGTTTTTTATGGATTTTGTTTTTGTAAAACTAAAATAAACATTTCCATACAGGGTGAGTCATGAGGAACTTTACATACTTCTACCATATGTAGAGTCGCTCAGGGAGCATATCATGTGGCCACTAAAAAATGTCAACTCCTCTTCTTTATTAATTAATAGGGTGATTTGTGTAATTGACCATTTATTTCATTTTACTGTAGTGTTTATAGCTCATTTGATTTTTTTAATTTTTGCATGATACAGTACACTACTATCAAGCATTCGACTGGTATTAGCTAAACTAAAAAATTCCAGGAGTGGCTTTCGAAAAATTAATTTAGGGATTCGTATTAAACATTACACCTTGTATAAATTTTTTTTAAAATGCAATAAGTGATTTTCAAACTACATAAATAGCCAATGAAAACGACATATGCGACAATGTTGTCGCACTTTTATTAAATTTTTAGTGAACGATCAAATCTTACCAAAAATAGAAGAACCATAATGAAGTATCAAATTATAAGGTATTAATTTAAACAAATGTTATAAATTTCAAACATTTTAATTAAAATGAGTTCCTACAACATAATCTAATACGTTGATAATTAACATCTTTACTGTCACTTTGTATTATCTCTATGATAGAATCAATTGTTTTTCAATTTTGAATTTTTACTCATAGATCGTATTGGGGCATTATTTTCGATAAATAATAGTTTTTGTTGATTGTAAATGATTAAAATTTTATGTCAAATAATAATACATTGCATTAACTGTACTAAATAAAAATAAATCTAAAAAAGTTTAAAATGAAGGTTGGCGTTGACCGTTTGACGTTTCTTGATATTTTATACCCATTGTCATTATTGTCATTATCAATTGTTATTTATGTGTACAAGAATACATATTTCTTCTGTCATATCTACGTTAAGTACATTGTGTTAGTTTTGGTACTTTGTTACTTTCGTTCAAAATGCCACATCAGTTTTCGACCACAGATTATGCAGACATAATATTTGTTTATGGATTCTGTAATGGGAATGGTAGGGGTGCTAGTAGAGAATATCGCAGGAGATTTCCTAATCGTCGAACTCCCAGTCATCCAACATTTGGGTTAGTTTTTAATTATTTGCGAGAAAATGGCACTTTTCCTAGTGGAACAACAGAGCGACATGTAGATGAAGCGCAGGAAGATGACATTATGGACGCCGTTACTATGAACCCTACAATAAGCACTAGACAAGTAAGTCGAGAACTCAATGTTACTCAATCAAAAATAAGTAGAGTCTTACAAAAAAATAATCTATACCCATATCACATTCAAATGGTTCAGCGACTACATGCTGAAGATGAGATCGATAGGTTGGAATTTTGTAGATGGATTAACAATAATCGACCAACGCTATACAGGACACTATTTACAGATAAAGCCCAATTTACCAGAGACGGGATAAATAATTCACGAAATTCACATGTGTAGGCAGAAGAAAATCCCCATGCTATTCGAGAACTTCGTTCTCAGTTAAGGTTTTCGGTTAACGTGTGGATTGGTGTCATAAATAACCAATTAGTAGGTCCTCACTTTTTTTATGGTCCTTTAACAGGGCAGGTCTATTTGAACTTTCTACAAAATATTTTGCCGAATTTGCTTGCCAACGCGAACGTTGCTATCCGAGGGATGTATTTTCAGCATGATGGGGCACCCCCACACTTTTTACTGGCAGTGAGACAACATCTCAATAATGTTTATGGCAACAGGTGGATAGGACGTGCAGGTCCTATTTCGTGGCCTTCAAGATCCCCTGATTTCAATCCCGTTGATTACCATATTTGGGGACGATTGAAGCAACTAGTTTACGCAGTGAATATTAATAACCGACAACAATTAATTGATAGAATTATACATTGTTGTAATACTATTAGAAACGATCCCCAGAGTATCCGTAATTCAATACGTCAATTAACAATTCGGCAACAAAAATGTGTACAGGCTGCAGGGTTCCATTTCGAAAATCTGTTTTAAATTATTTTTATTTTGTTACCATTATTGTATCTTTTCCAGTTCTAATTTATGGGTTTATCATAACTATGTACATACTTTTAGTTTTTTTTGTAAATTGTTCTTCGTTATTGTTAGTAGTTACTGTTTTTTGTTGTGCAGTGACTCAGTTTATCATTTCAATTAAAATGTTTGAAATTTATAACATTTGTTTAAATTAATTACCTTATAATTTGATACTTCATTATGGTTGTTCTATTTTTGGTAAGATTTGATCGTTCACTAAAAATTTAATAAAAGTGCGACAACATTGTCGCATATGTCGTTTTCATTGGCTATTTATGTAGTTTGAAAATCACTTATTGCATTTTAAAAAATATATATACAGGGTGTAATATTTAATACGAATCCCTAAATTAATTTTTCCAAAGCCAGTCCTGGAATTTTTTAGTTTAGCTAATACCAGTCGAATTCTTGATAGTAGTGTACTGTATCATGCAAAAATTAAAAAAATCAAATGAGCCGTATAAACACTACAGTAAAATGAAATAAATGGTCAATTACACAAATCACCCTGTTAATTAATAAAGAAGAGGAGTTGACATTTTTTATTGGCCACATGATATGCTCCCTGAGGGACTCTACATATGGTAGAAGTATGTAAAGTTCCTCATGACTCACCCTGTATACTCATTTAGCCATAAAAATTAATGTGCTTTTCTAGAGTATTCATCTAACTGTTTCTAAAAATATATTTTAGAAGATTTACTTACATTAGGGTATTTCAACCTGTCAGCAATATCAAGCACCACTAAATCGTTTCATAGAATTCAGGAGTGTTTGTTTATTATATTTTTATCTACCGAGACCAATAATTTTGTCACTCAAAATTGTAATTAATGTTCTTTTTAAAATGCTGACAAAGAATACAGCCGCGCTTATCGCCACAAGATATAGTCTATTGACAATATATTTATTTGACAAACGGAATATAATATTTAAATAAAATTATAGTATAAATAATATTTAAAGGAATTATATCCTTCTAAGATATAAAAATTGGCTATCGTTGGATAAAATAAAAATAATGCTCCCAAGGGCAGTATCATCTGCAGTTACTAAAATAGTTAAAAATATAATTGCCAAACTATTTCCTTATAAAGCTCAATTGGCCTTAAAGGCCTAGGACTAGGAAAAGTTTATTTTTAAATTACAAATACTATTTAAATTTATTTATATAAAATACATTTTAAATTTCTTATAGTCTTGTCATACATTTCTTTTCCACTTCCTTCCAATGATTTTTGTCCAATGCTTTTTCTTTCAAATTCTGAATATTACTTTTTTCTGAAGTCTTTATATACGCTGTTCATACATCTCTTTCTTGGTATACCTTTTTCTCTTTTATGTATCCCCTTTGGTGATAGTACCATTTTCGACATTATTTTTTTCCCATTCTTTGAATATGTCATAAATATCTTATTCTCTGTGCCTTGATTACCGTCGTTATTTTTGGTTCATTATATTGTTCTTGGACTTCCTTATTATTCCTTCTTCTCCAAGTGAATGGAAGTTTTGGAAAACCAGTTTCGAAGATTATTAATGGCAACAGGACAAGATCAGTCAGCAGATAAATAAAACTGTCAATTTTAGGAAATATAAATGGGACTGAGTCTGCCAAAATTATGTCCCCATTCGCGATCCCAAAAGCCGAAACTAATAAGTATCACTTAGGTTAATTATGCAATTGAAGATACAAGGGAAGAGAAACCCAGGACGACGCAAAATATTCTGGCTAAGAAATTTGAGAGGGTGGTTCGGTTGCAGCTCATTAGAATTATTCAGAAGCGCGGCCAATAAAATTAAAATAGCGATGATGATTTTCAACCTCCGATAGGAGAAGGAACCTGAAGAAGAAGAACGGAGGTAGTTAGAATAGATCACGGGCGGCTTACATCACACAGCCACATTGCAGACGTTTTAGAAGAGCATGTCGTACCATTTGCACCATTATTAGGGATAATTTCATGTTTATTCAAGATAATGCCAGGCCACACATGGCAAGAATTGTGCACCAATATCGCCAAAAGGTTGGGATTCCTGCCATGGTTTGGCCTGCGAGAATTTCCGATCTCGACTCAACAGAACATGTTTGGGACATCGTAAGGAGACGACTACGACAATTACCTAACGCACCAAACACATTTGATTAACTGTTTTTGCGACCAGTTAAAATTTTGGGATCAAATTGATAAAGATGAAATAAAAACAGTGATTCTAATTACGGGAGATCGTCGTCAAGCAGTAATAAATGACAGAGAAGGCAATACTCGCTACCAGTTTAATTTTCTTGAACTCTTCAATTTTTTGAAAAATTTTCAATTCCGTCATTTGATGTTAGATAGTTTCGTAAAAAGAAAGAAATGTCTTTTTATTCCAAATGTTTTAAAAGCAACTTTGAATAACGAAAGAACAAACAAAAAATTTTTCATTACGACTGAAATTATAATTTTAAAATTATGCGTTAATTTTGGCGTGCAGTGTATATCTTTTCTACGTAGTTGTGTGCTTTTTATTACCATTTGTCTTTTTGTCGCAAAACATAATTCTTTGACTTTTATCACTCGATAATATGTAATGCTTACTGTATTTTCCTCTTATATTTTCATACATTATATCCTCTTTCCCATTTTAGCATTGCAGTCTCTCATTAATAGTTTGATATAAAATCCTGATAGTTTTTCATATTCTCTTTCTAGTTGTTCATAGAATGCATTTGGTCCTCTTCTGTGGCACCTTCTATTGGTGCATGAACATTTATTACACTTATGTTTCGTTGATCCCCTTTTAACCTTATTATACACATTCTATCTGATATTTGCTTGAAATTCATCACTTTGTATTTTCATCTTTTCTGTATCATAAAACCTGTTCCTAAATATCTGTTTTTCCCACCACTTTGGAAAAATATTATATAAAATAAATATTTGTCATAATTTCTTTGTTATCTCTAATCCATGAGCCATTTACTTAAAACATTTCTAAAGGTCATTCACAAAAGAATATATACAAAATGTGAGGCACAACTAACAAGAACACAATTCGGATTTCGTGATGCTCTGGGAACACGGGAGGCCCTTTTTGCTGTACAGGTGCTATTTCAGAGATGCAGGGATGTGAATTGTGACATATACGTATGCTTTATAGATTACCAGAAGGCATTTGACAGAGTAAAACATGACAAATTAATGACTCTAATGCAAGAAATTGGAATTGACAACAAAGATCTTAGAATTATCAGAAACATTTACTACAATCAAACGGCCAAAATCAAAATAGAAGACCAGTTAACTGATAAAATTGCAATAGAACGTGGAGTACGACAGGGCTGTATTTTGTCTCCATTGTTGTTCAACATTTATTCTGAATGGGTATTTAAGGAAGCTTTAGACGGTTGTGCGAAAGGAATACTAATAAACGGTGAATGGTTGAATAACATTAGATATGCAGATGACACTATAGTTTTTGCCGATAATCTAATTGACTTACAGATATTAACAAATCACATAACAGAAGTCAGCAACAGATACGGACTAGCTCTTAACATAAAGAAAACTAAATTTATGACAATTAGTAAAAAACCAATACTAAACGCTCAACTTACAATCAACCAACAGAATATCAAAAGAGTCGAGCAATATACATATCTAGGCACCAATTTAAATAGCCAATGGGACCACTCAACAGAAATTAAACAGCGAATAATAAAAGCAAAAGCAGCATTCGTTAGAATGAGAACCATTTTCAACAGTCGGGACATATCATTAAAAACAAAATGCCGTCTATTGAACTGCTACATATTCACAGTTCTGCTCTACGGAATGGAAGCATGGACACTGACTGTTGCATCTATGAATCGGCTCGAAGCTTACGTATATCCTGGGTTGACAGAGTTACTAATGTGGAGGTGCTGCGTAGAATGGGGAAAGAATGTGAAATTCTCATGACCGTCAAAACTAAAAAGTTCCTTCTCCAGCTGATTCTCCAAGGGAAAGTAAATGGTAAGAGAGGACCGGGAAGAAGACGCATTTCCTGGCTTCAAAATTTACGAAAGTGGTATAACACGACTACCACTGAACTGTTCCGCGCTGCAATAAATAAAGTAAAGATAGCCGTGATGATCGCCAACATCCGGAACGGATAGGCACTTTAAGAAGAAGAAGAAGATCTCTAATCCAAATTATTGCCTTTTTAGCACTCTTTTGCGAAATGTAAACAATGGACAGCGGAGACATAATATTAATGTGTTTAAAATAACGTGGTTTCTTCCTTTTATCAATGACAAGCGTGGACAATCAGTTAGTGCCAGTCGCATTAGCACAAGCTAAGGCGATCCTTGCTTATTTGACGGCTAGCAAAGAGTTTGCTTACAAACACCTCTGGTGGCGCAAGAGTTTTTCGTGTCAAAGCTTTCCCATTGAGCCCAGTTTCGTCTGCATTGTAAACGTTTTGGTGGGCGTATTATTTTTGGTATTATTATTTTCTTTCTTTGGTAACTCTCTTGTAATGTAATTTAAAACTAATCTGCTGCTGATAAATCAGCACAGTTTTTATCCTTGTATTTGAATATAAATGTCTCTACTTAAATCATTTTAACCTGTGATTGCTTGAAAATTTGACAGCTCTCCGGGTTCTTCGTGGAATTGAACTGGCGCAAAGTTGCGAATCCGGAGAACTGGGATAAAAACCAGACAAAACAGTCAACAATGTTAGGAAGGGAATATACTGGTTATAGAACGCTACAAAACATTGTGAAACATGATATTCTACGCCCTAAACGTAAAATGAAGCCAGCCTGTGTCTCGAAGTTTTGCGCTACCGCGCCGACTCGCTTTTGCCAAACAATATCAGAAAACTTAAGAAAAGAAATATTTTTAAAATTTTGGGAAATGTCCTGGGAACAAAAAAGGATGTTCTTCGCTCATATGGTTACATACAAGGAGAAAAAAAGATGTTATGTAGATGGACCTTCCAGGCGAAGTGGTACCTACGAATACTTTCTGACAGTAAAAGGCGATAAATTACAAGTCTGCAAATTGATGTTTCTTAACACACTAGGAGTAGGAGAAAAGATGGTAAAGAACTGGGTAAGTGCGGCACGAAAAGATGGATTTCTAGAAAGTTGTGACATGATGCAAACAAGGATCAAAGAAAAAAGAGAGTCTACACCAAAAGCAAAACAGGACATTTTGCGAGTACAGAATTTACGAGAGTTTCTGAACAGGCTGCCTAAAATAGAGAGCCACTATTGCCGCAAGTCGACTGAAAAGTTATACCTGAAACATAATTTCAAATCGAAAACTGAAGTATATAATCTTTATAAAGAACAATGTAAAGACAGGGAGGTACCATTATCAAATTGTAAATTCTCTACAGAATTTGACGAAATGAATTTAGCATTGTTTAAACCACGCAAGGACCAATGTGATATATGTTCATCTTACAAGATGAAACAGGTTGAAACCAGAGCCATCCATAAAGAAATTTACTGTTTTGTCGTTGATGTGCAGGCAGTCAAATTGTGTCCAGTGTTACAGGCTAGTTCTTTGTACTATAAAACAAAGCTACAAGTACATAACTTTACAGTATATAACTTGGAAAACCATCGCAGCATGAATTTCGTTTGGAATGAGACTGAGGCAGACCTTGATTCATCTGTATTCACTACGTGTTTAATAAAATATAGAACAATATTTGACCTTTGAAAAGAAAAATGTTATAATATTCTCGGACGGCTGTGGTTATCAGAATAGGAATGTCGTCCTTGCGAATGGTTTATCGGTTTTAGCTTCCAAGTATGAAGTCGAGATTGAGCAAAAATTTCTAGAAAGAGGCCACACTCAGATGGAGTGTGACTCTACCCACAGTCTAATTGAACGAAGACTAAAAAATCGGCAAATATTTCTACCCTCAGACTATATTTCGGTAATATCAGAAGCCAGGAAGAATCCTGCCCCTTTGGAAGTATTGTTGTGAATTTATTAATTGTTATGTCTTTAATTTATAATGTCTTTACTAATTTATTATATTGTTCCTACTTTAATTTATTAAAAGGCACGATAATTTATATAAGTTTATTTATCACTACATATACAATAATTTATTAGTAGGCGAGCGTAACAATAATATCGCGAGCGCGAATCTTCTTTATTAACTGTCCCTCCATAACCAAAATTCCTCTATAAATATAAAGTCCTGTTATTCGAGAATGAAAACAGTTGTTTCTCGAAACACATCGAACATAGACCGCTGTTTTGCTGAAAGGCCTTCTAGACAGAGCGGCGAATTGTTCTCAGAACCGGTATGGTTAAATCGGCTTGTCTCCAGAAGGTTCGAACTGTTATGTTTTTATTACAAAGGGGGACCCATCGTGTGTCAGGTAGGCATTACCTAAAAAATACGTGAATGAATGAAAATATTAGTAATAAATATATTTACGGTTTTGGGTCAGAATTTATCGTAACATTGCCCCCCTCTTAAAAGATTGTTCCTCCTGGAACCTTGTCGGGACTGGAACCGGAACGGTATGCTGGTATCGGCAACTGGACCCTCTTTTACAACTTCCAGTTGTATAAAAATGACAAGGGACGGTTTTCTCTCCGCACCAGTAACTATGCGGATTGCAACAGACTAACACCCGGACTTCGGTGTCTTTAAAGATCTCTTCCACCATATTTCGGATAACTCTCCAATCTAATTGGCGGCACTCCAACTTTGGCATGGCTAACTTTTGCACGTCGGACTCCAGTACGTGCTCTCTCAATTGAAGTAAGGCTTCCCATACATCTCGGTAGGTAGGTTGGTCACGGGCAGTGTCTTTTGTTACCAGGTAGAAAAGGTAACGTGATGCATCTTGGAGTTTCAAGGTTTTACCGGGAGCTGGCACTTGGTATTGAAGTTCTGCAACTCGACCAAACTTCCTTCGAAAGACGGATGCCAACCCTGGTGCGTCTTTGATACTGGCCGGGATGGTAAGGGCCAGCGAGTAGTCATCGGGGAGCGCGAGTAGATCTTGCTTTTCTTCAGTGGTAACACCATGTCTTGCTTTACCGGTACCTCCATAGGCACCCATGAATTCCTCAAACGTGAGGTCAGACACATCGTGGATTTGGTTTACTTCCACTTCTTCATCTACGTTGTGGTCACCTTCGAAAGACGCCAACCGGTTATGGTGTACTATCATCGGCTTTCCCCTCGGAATCTTGCTTATTCGGTAGATGACATCGTTGATCTTCTCCATAATGAGGTATGGACCTTCCCAAAACTGCTGCAATTTGGGAGAACAACCTTTTCGCTTCTTGGGATTATACAGCCATACTTTGTCGTTCTTCTTAAAGCAACCCTTTTCGGCTTGTGTATCGTACCGTTTCTTCATTCTGTCGCTAGCGATCTGAAGGTGGGAACGGACCAACTCATGTACATCGTCCATTCTTCTTCGTAATTCGATCACATAATCTTCACCTGCTACATCTTCTCCAGGTTTACATCCAAACTCGAGATCACAAGGTAGTCGCATTTCGCGTCCGAATAGGACTTTGGCTGGTGTCTGGCCTGTTGATTCGTTAACAGCAGATCTGTCGGCCATTGTGAAGAACGGAAGGTATTGGTCCCAGTCTCGCTGATGATCGGACACCATCTTTGTCAAATACTTGCCAACTGTCCTATTCATTCGTTCTACCATACCATCCGATTGCGGATGATACGCGGTAGTTCTTGTTTTCTTCATGCCTAGTCTATCACATATTCCTTGGAATAGATCGCTTTCGAAGTTCTTGCCTTGGTCACTATGGATCTCCAAGGGCACTCCAAATCGGCTGATATATTCTTGGATCAACTTATCTGCAACGGTGGCGGCCTTCTGGTCTGGAAGTGCGTAAATCTCGACCCACTTAGTGAAGTAATCCATTACTACCAGCATGTACTTGCCTTCGTTTTCACTTTCTGGAAATGGCCCAGCGATGTCCAAAGCTATTCTTTCAAACGGGCTTCCAACATTATATTGTCTCATAAGAGCTCTCC
Source organism: Diabrotica undecimpunctata (assembly GCF_040954645.1). Classification (NCBI taxonomy): domain Eukaryota; kingdom Metazoa; phylum Arthropoda; class Insecta; order Coleoptera; family Chrysomelidae; genus Diabrotica; species Diabrotica undecimpunctata. Next base: position 7,758,067 of record NC_092813.1, read on the forward strand.
TTTTTCGGTAAGGCCCGTTACCCGTGGCACAAATAGTACATTTCTTACACCAGTCTTTTACATCGTCGGAACTGTTCATCCAATAAAACCGTTCCCGAATTCGCTGAAGGGTTTTCCTTACACCAAAATGCCCTCCCGATGGACTGTCGTGTAACTGACGAAGTACTTCCGCTATTCTGCTCTTTGGGATCACCAACTGTCTTCTCTTTTCCGAACCGTCATCATTTTCCAGGACTCGTTTGAGCAAGCCATCTTCGATGATAAATGAGTCCCACTGGGCCCAATACGTCTTAACTACTGAGCATAGGTTTGATATTTCCTGCCAAGGTGGTCGACGGTTTTCCTCTTTCCATTTTCGGATTTTCTGTATAACTGGATCTCTCTCTTGTTCTTCCCTTATCTTAGTAGGCGTCCAGTCGTCGTTGACAATCGTCGTTCTTAGCACTGCTGCTTCCTTGGATTCCGTTTTGTTGCAGTGGGAACACTCTGCTGGGCATGGCCTTCTGGAAAGAGAATCAGCGTTTCTGTGGCTAACTCCGGCCCGGTGCTCAATCTTAAAATCGTATTCTTGGAGTCGTTCGATCCACCTGGCTATCTGACCCTCTGGATTCTTAAACTGCATCAACCACTTAAGGGCGGCATGGTCGGTTCGGATTAGAAACTTTCTGCCATAGAGGTATTGATAGAAGTGCTCTACTGATTTCACTACTGCCAGAAGTTCTCTTCTCGTGACGCAATAATTCCGTTCAGGTTTTGAAAGAACTTTACTAAAATATCCGAGAACTCGTTCCTGTCCTCCTTGAATCTGAGACAGCACTCCTCCAATTCCCACATTACTTGCGTCCGTATCTAAGATGAACTCTCCTTCTGGCAGTGGATACCCTAAAATTGGTGCTGTTATTAAATGCTTTTTCAACGTTTCAAAGGCATTTTGGCAGTCTATATCCCAGCGGTATTCTCTTGCTTCCTCTGTAAGTCGCGTTAATGGCTTAGCGATATCTGCAAACTTCTTAATAAACCTCCGGTAGTAAGTACATAGTCCAAGAAAACTTCTCACTTGATGTTTGTCAGTTGGTTTTGGCCATTCCTTAATGGAATCGATTTTTCCCTTATCCACGGCCACTCCTTCTTTACTGACTATATGACCCAGATAATTGACTTTACTTTGAAATAGCTGGCACTTCTTGGGGTTTAGCATCAATTGGGCAGCTTTAAGTCGATTAAAAACGTTTTCTAAATTCCTCAAATGATCTTCGAATGTCTCCCCCAAGACGATTATGTCATCTAAATAAACCAGGCATGTTTTCCAAGATAACCCTCTCAACACATTTTCCATAAGCCTCTCAAATGTCGCAGGAGCATTACAAAGTCCAAATGGCATAACGTTGAATTGCCACAATCCAGATCCTGTGGTGAAGGCTGTCTTTTCTTTATCGACTGGGTCCATTTCTACCTGCCAGTATCCAGACTTCAAATCTAAAGTAGAAAACAATTTACTTCCAGCCAATGTGTCCAATGTGTCATCGATCCGGGGCAGAGGATAACTATCTTTCTTGGTAACGTTGTTCAGCAAACGGTAATCCACACAGAACCTCGTCGTTCCGTCTTTCTTCTTAACCAGGACCACCGGAGAGACCCATGGACTCGTAGAAGGTTCTATCACCCCGTCTTTCTTCATTTCCTGAACAATCGTTTCAGCTTCCTCTCTCTTCGCCTGTGGTAATCGTCGAGCTGTTTGACGAATTGGCTTAGCATTACCAGTATCAATTTTATGCTTAACAACGGTAGTTCTTCCCGTCTTTCCTCCTTTCGGTACGAAAATATCACGATACTGCCGAAGAAATTCCCTTAATTTCCTTTTCTCCATCTGATTTAGAGACTGTCCTGCAACTGCAACCATTTGGTCGAATTTGTCGTTGGAATTATCAGATGTTGTCGCCTGACGGATTATGGATGTCACAGGTACACAAGTTCCTACCTTTGTCTCTTTCTTGATGGTCACTGGGTAGTCGTTGACATTGATAAGTCTCACAGGAATTTCTTTAGCCGAAGTCACCAATTCCTTTCCAATTATGATTCCACGGCCAACCTCATCGTCGTGGTTCCAAGGCTCCATCATAACAGGTCTCCCTTCGTCCACAATTCCCTGTAGCCGCGCTACTATGATCGTTTCGCTTCTCGCAGGCACGACTGTATCTTCTTTAATGGCTGCTTGCACAGTGTTGTCATTATGTGGATGGAGAAATACTTCCTCGTTGCCAACTTTGATTACCTTATTCTTAAAATCCAATTGGAATCCATGCATATTCATTACGTCCATTCCTAATATAACATCCTCTTCGATGTCATCAACTATAACAGTATGGACAAACTTTTCTGCTCCAATTCCCAATTGTACCTGGATTTCTCCATGAATGTTGGCATTTTCACCTGTAGCGGTCCGAAGTCGCAACCTCGTTGGTAACAGTTTCTTTCGGCTGTTTATAACTGTCGGGCGTATAATGGTTCTGGTCGCTCCGGTATCCACCAACAACGTATGCTTTTTACCATTTATGTCTCCATCTACATATACACTATCTTCACGACATTTCAAAGAAGCTATTAGTATGAGAGGGTCTTTGGAAAAGTTCCGGGTCGAAGCTGCCCCCCTAAGGCTGACCCGTTCTAGTTTTCCTGGTGGTGAGTTTCTTGATTTGCGTCGTACCTAGGGTGCTTACAGGAGCTTCGTACGTGTCCTATTTCGCCACAATTCCAGCATCTGATGGTCTTCGTTTTCTTGTATGTCATGCTTTTCATCATATTAACGAGCTGGTCAAGTTTATCTTCATCTCCTTCCTCTTTTACAGTCCTAACTTTACTGTACCCGCCAGAGGCCTGCGTAGCTGACTCGTATTCGAGGGCGGCGGATAGGACATCAACCAGCGTCTTGTGACGAGCTAGTCGCAGTGTTCTCTGCATTTCATGATCACGAAGACCATCCATAAACGTTTGAACGGCCAATTTTTCCATCATGTCTTCGGGAGCTGTTGGATAAGCATATCGTACTAATCTGGCAATATCTACCTCATATTCTTGAAGAGCCTCATCTTTCTTCTGTCTACGATTTTTAAGCTGTGACTGATATACATGCTCCAAATGTTCGTGGCCATATCGCATATTTAACCTCTTCTTCAGTTGTTCGAAATCATCGGTCTCCTCTACGGCTATGGTCTGAAGCACATCTAAGGCATCTCCTCGAAGAGCGATAGTCAGGTTTACAGCCTTTTCTTTTTCAGACCATCCATTTGCTCTTGCGGCTGATTCGAACTGTTTCATGTAGTTGTTCCATGATGATTTTCCGTCGAAAGTTGGGACTTTAACATGAATAGAACCTCCACTTCCTTCAAATTTCGGCCGTGTCTCCAACTTAAATTTCGTCTCGTCTTCTTTTATCTCCACTGTAATCGGATTGTTACCTCTCTCTGCTGTCCCTGTTTCCTCCATCTTCTTTTCCATCTCTTTCCATATCTTTTCTTCGAAGGCTAACATATCGGCAGCAACTTGGTTTTTTAATGAAGATATTCTATCGTCCAGGGCAGACATCTCAGAAGTGACTTTAGAGATTTCCGAAGAGATGTTAGCAGAGACTTTGCTTTCCAGCGAAGAAATCTCATTAGAAACTTTGTCTTCCAACGAAGCGATGTCGCCGGAAACTTTGGCTACATCACCAGAAACTTTGGCTACATCAGAAGAAACTTTCGAAATCGACGAGAGGACAGCATCATGTTTGTCTTCAAATATATAAGTCTCTGGATCTAGTCCTTCTTCTAGCAAAGCGTTCTTTAGTCGTTGGACTAACTCAGCCTTTTTTCCGGTAGAAGCTAATTCTCTGTCTTCTAGATGTCTTCTTAAATTAGTCACTGTCAGCTCATAAATCGTCGTCATTTTCACAATTTATTTTATATTCACTTGTATTATTATTATAAGTCTAATTTATGTTCGATCTCACTTCTGGCACCATTTGTTGTGAATTTATTAATTGTTATGTCTTTAATTTATAATGTCTTTACTAATTTATTATATTGTTCCTACTTTAATTTATTAAAAGGCACGATAATTTATATAAGTTTATTTATCACTACATATACAATAATTTATTAGTAGGCGAGCGTAACAATAATATCGCGAGCGCGAATCTTCTTTATTAACTGTCCCTCCATAACCAAAATTCCTCTATAAATATAAAGTCCTGTTATTCGAGAATGAAAACAGTTGTTTCTCGAAACACATCGAACATAGACCGCTGTTTTGCTGAAAGGCCTTCTAGACAGAGCGGCGAATTGTTCTCAGAACCGGTATGGTTAAATCGGCTTGTCTCCAGAAGGTTCGAACTGTTATGTTTTTATTACAAAGGGGGACCCATCGTGTGTCAGGTAGGCATTACCTAAAAAATACGTGAATGAATGAAAATATTAGTAATAAATATATTTACGGTTTTGGGTCAGAATTTATCGTAACAGTATCCTATCTCACCCACACTTTTTTTCTAAACTACAATGACTCTAAAAACTTTCGCTACAGCTCAATTCGTCCAGGTAAATCAAAAGGAGATTTGAAGGTAACAGATGTTAGAGGCTTAAAATACCTACCAAATGGGGATATATTATACAAAGTGGCCCATGATCAAAAATATGAACTCCTTCCTCAGAGAAAGAACACCGTCAATCACGATATGGTTTACGATCAACTTTATTCGAATAGATTAAAAATAACCACAAAGAAATGGAAGGACCTTCAAGATCTAAAGTCTGTATTACCTGCCTCACGAAGACTTAATCACCAAAGACAATAACAAAAATCAAAAAAAGAAAGCCAAGATTTAAACTTATTATTTAGTTATTTTATTTTAATTATTCCTAAAAATGTTAACTGTAACGTTGTTTAAATGGTATTCGCTTAGTTTGCTACATTTTATTTAAAGTAAACACACATTTGTATCTGTTTTTATTTGAAATTATTAAAAATAAAAAAATAAGGATTATGATTTAAAATGACGTAAACCACACTTTTATGAGAACACCTTGAGTTATAATAACTTTCTACATTTTCTAAGAGTTCGATATACTCGTAAGCCGCCATGACGTTGGTTACAATATGTCGTATCCCTTAGTACCCTGATCAAAATTAAACAAATTTATATTTTTACAATAAACTCACTTAGTAGCCATTACATAATTATTTATTTAAGAAAACATTACACAAGCAATCTTTTATAATTATGCTATACAGTTTTTTGTGCCTCTTGTAAAATTTTCTAAAATTGGGTTACGACCTATCAGCATTAGGGTATCGTTATGCTCGTTTTGTCGGGAGTTCAGATAAGCGGTCGTTCGGTTGATCGACTACGTTATACATTATATGTACTATAAATATATATCTCACGTCGTTTGATTTGATGTGTCATATTTTAGGATTTGGCTAGTTGTTTATTTTGTACTCAGTCAAAGGCCTTTTTCAGGTCAATAAAGTAAATTTATTATAATATAAGCGTAATATGATATCGCATATATTGTTATACGTTCATTAATAATGAATATCCTGTGTAGTGTCCTTTTGGTAGTCGCCTTGTTTGTTTTTTTCTATCTTAATATATTTGTCATATCTTCCCCTTAAATTTGGCATATCGCATGTTAGGATTGGAACAGTTGTTCATTTTGTACTTAGCTAAAGGCCATCTTTAAGTCAATAAATCAAAATTTGTCTTACAGTAGTGCCCTATGATATCTCGTATGTCGCTATACGTTCATTAATAATGAAGTTATTGTGTAGTGCCTGTTAGTAGTCGCCTGGTTTGTTTTTTCTATCTTAATGTATTCGTTATATATACTCCCCTTTCATTTGCTGTGTCGCATGTAAGGTTTAGATCAGTTGTTTGTTTTGATCTCGACCAGAGGCCTTCTTTAAGTCAATAAATCAAAATTTGTCTTATAATACATCGATTTTGATCCATATTTCCTATATCTCGTATGTCGCTAGACATTCATTAATAATGAAGATACTGTGTAGTGCCCTTTTAGTAGTCGCCTGGTTTGTTTTTTCTTTTTAAAATACAGTATTTAACTTAAATGCCATAACATAACAGTTTTAGAATTTCCTCTTATTTTAGCTATTTTCCTGAACTATTGGATTGCAAAAATATTCATTTATTTATTATAAAACGTTTAGAGGGTAGATAATTTTAAAAATAATACTTCTAAGAAGGATTTAATATATACTTTATTACACTATACACTTCCATTTAGACTAAGCCATTATTGTTTTATAAATATTTTATAACTAGTGTCAATTGTACCTAACTTAAATAAAAACAAGTCCATATAAAACATTTCTATCACATATCGTCACTTTACAACAATCACTGCCCCACTAAAATTTATTATCTAAAGAGATTTTAAAATGATATACTTAAATCTAAATTAGTAATAAATACTAATACTGATGGAATACTGTAAGCTTAAAACTAGAAATCTTTTGCGAAGAGTATAAGGTAAATAAGAGGAAATGGGATATTGGGTAGGCATAAGAGCAGTTCCGATACAAGCAAACACCTGCCGAAGTATCTGGCACCCGTCATTATGCACTTGGCTTATTAAATGTCGCAGCTGTCAATATGTACCTGGCTCATTAAATGTTGCATCTGTTGTTTTGTGCATATAGGGGCTTATTAAATGTCACACATGTCATTATGTGCATACCTTTAGATACAATTAAATTGGTTAGCAGGTGCATTGCGTACGCCTGTTCTCTTTAATTTAAATACAGAGCACCTAATTATGCACACCTGCCCTATTATGCTCTTCCATAGTTGTCAGTGGATGGGATATGGGGTATATAAGAGGTGGTAGTTAATTAAAGCACATCAGTTTTGTTTTTAACCTTCGAGATGGTCCTCTTTACCAGGAAAAGAAGAATCACGGGTTTAATACCCCCAAGGATTCTAAACTACAGTCTAAATTTTTCTGACGAGGAGAAGTACCTTGCTATTACCCTTGACAGGAAGTTAACATGGAACTCATACTTAGATGGTAGAGCTAAAAGAGCATATATTGCCTATAAGCAGTGTTGTTCAATATAGTGGCTGCATAATTATTAAAAAGGGGAAATGTCAAGGTTGCCAATAGCAACTAATAATTTATCTGTATCATATCTGTGTGTGTCAAGCGAGAATAAAAAGTCAGATCTTGAAATTCATTTTGTATAATTTTATTATAAGAATTTTTCACATTACGGAGAGATAAATCATCAGATCATATCTAAGAAAAAGAACAAAAACAAACATTGGTCCTTAGAGCTTCGGATATTTGTGCTATTCCACGCCATACAACCTACAAGATCAGCCGACAACGTTGAACGAGACAGTCGCAGAAATACATCGAGTGCTCCTTTGCCCCAGGCTTCAAGTCAAGTATACAATCCGATTGAACACATACTGACGATTTCACTGGACGGGACATCGAATCATCAAAAATCAGGGAAGTGAGCTTTTGTTCCTTACTTATCTGCCTTTCATTTCAATTTCCTAACTTAGACTTCTTCAATCTTGAAATTTATTGTTCATTGTTAGTTTACTTTGACACATAATAGTTAAAACATTTAAATTTGAATTAAAATGGGGGATTTTCCTACGTTAAAAAAGATAAGAGCATCTCTTAAAGCGCGATTAACCTCATTTATTAAATTCATTGATAGGGACTCAACCCACGGTGAGATGAATGAGCCAACTCGCGCTGAAATTGAATTGCGCATCGAAAACGCGAATAGTATTCATACTCAATATCAAGAAACCCAATTAAAAATAGAAAGTTTACTGGACGCAATAACTGAGGAAGAAATAAATTACAGAGAAACGTTCGAAACATCATTTTATTCAGTTATAATTAAGGCAAAACAACTGTTGACAACAACCTCAGCTAGTGCCTCCAGTACATCTAGTCCTACTAGTGAACATTTTGCATCCAATCATACATATACAACCTCCAATATAAAACTTCCTTCTATTGAATTGCCAAAATTCAGTGGCAACATAGAAGAATGGTTAGATTTTCATGACTTATTTGATTCGTTAGTTATAAAAAATAATAGTATATCTGAAATACAAAAATTAAATTATTTAAGAGCATGCATAACAGGTTCTGCTGAGAGAGTCATTGCTTCTATACCTCTCTCTGCTTCTAATTTTACTGTTACATGGAATCTTTTGGTTGAGAGATATTCTAACAAGGAATTGTTGTTGCATAACCATATTAAAGCCATCTTCAATTTAAAGGCAATCAATAAAGAAGGTTCATTTTCAATCAGAAATTTAATTGATAAATTTTGTAGCAATCTTAGAGCTTTGGAGGCATTAAAACAACCAGTCGAACATTGGGATGCCCTTCTCAAATATATTCTTTTGGAAAAATTAGATTCTGAATCTGTGAAAGAATGGGAGAAGGCCAACAATGGTAAAGTCAGTCAAGTTTCGGACCTCATATATTTCCTAAAAACGAAGGCAGATACTCTAGAAAGATATAATCTAAATAAACCCAATATTCAAGGGACTTCTGTCAATAATCATGTCAAATTCAGACACAACAGTACTAAGGCTCTTGTAAGTACAAAATCTTCTTTTCTTTCTTGTCCTTTATGCAACCAGCAACACAAACTGGTTCACTGTAGTCAATTTCATTCATTAGACATTCCTGCCCGTATCAATAAAGTACGTAGATTTAAATTATGCTTGAATTGTCTGCATTCTGGACATCAACAAGCTACGTGCAAATATGGCGAATGTAAGAAATGTAACCAGAAACATCATACTCTTCTCCATGAATTTATTGAAAATCCACTAAATCCATTGTCTCAGTTTAATGATCAAGTAGTTGCTTCTCAGAGTAGCCCTCAGACACTTTCTAATACTTCTCAAAATCAACAAATCCTTCTATCAACGGTTGTTGTCCAAGTTCGTGACCATTTAGGGGTTGCTCATAATTGTAGAGCTCTTTTAGATAGTGGAGCTCAATCTAATTTTATCACATCAAGTTTAGTTGATTTGCTGGGTATTTCAAGGGAGCAGGTTAACATTTCTGTAGTGGGTATCGCTCATGTTTCTTCTAAAATAAATCACAAATGTAATATTGTTATTAACTCTTTACAATCTATATATTCTTTCCCCCTAGAGTGTTTAATCATTCCACAAATATGTGGACAACTTCCAGTTTGTCAAATTGATGCATCTTCGTTGCCCATACCTGCAAATATTCGTTTATCAGACCCAAATTTTCATACTCCTTCGGAAGTAAATATTCTGATCAGTGCTAGTATTTTTTGGGACCTGCTATGTGTGGGTCAGGTTAAGTTAGGTCCTGAAAAACCCATACTTCAGAAAACTAGATTAGGGTGGATCATTTCTGGTCCTTTAATAAATACCAGGGTGAATAGTCAGCAATCTACCATATGTGGATTATCACACAATATCGAAACTGACTGCCTTTCTAGGTTTTGGGAGATTGAGGAGTGCTCAGGTACTAAACTTCAGTCTCCAGAAGAGTTATTGTGCGAGGAGCACTTCAAATCAACCTTTAGGGGAAATTTGGATGGTCGGTTCATTGTGTCCATTCCTTTTAAGTCACAGGTTGACTCTTTGGGAGAATCCAGATTAATAGCTCAAAGAAGGTTCTATAGCTTAGAAAAAAGGCTTCTTAATGATCCTATCATGAAGAAGCAGTATGTTGCATTTATGGAGGAATACTTGTCTTTAGGCCACATGTCAAGAGTTACTGATTGTACTTTGCCAGTACATAGTTATTACTTTCCTCATCACGGGGTGATGAAGCAGGACAGTCTCACTACAAAACTCAGAGTAGTGTTCGATGGTTCCTGTCCGTCATCATCTGGTCATTCGCTCAACGATCTTCAGATGGTAGGTCCCGTCATGCAGAATGATTTGATATCTATCCTGTTGAGATTTAGAAGGTATCCATTTGTTGCATCTGCGGACATTGCCAAAATGTACCGTCAAATTCTTATTGATGATACTCAACGGTGTCTCCAAAGAATCTTATGAAGAAATCATCCGAAAGATCCTCTTTATTCATATGAATTAAATACAGTTACTTATGGCTCTACGTCAAGTAGTTATCTAGCCACTAGATGTCTCTATCAGCTATCATTAGAGCATTCTGATACATTCCCTCAAGCTTCTAAAATCATAGCTGAAGACTTCTATGTTGACGACTTGTTAACTGGTTCTGATTCGTTAGAGGACTTAATCCTTAATTGTAAACAAGTCTCTGAAATTCTTTCAAAAGGTTGCTTCCCACTTAGAAAGTGGACGTCAAACAATTCTTCATTTCTTAAGTCCATCCAGGAATCTATTTCATTAGACACTCCCTTCCTTTTTGGTGCCAATGAAAACACAAAGACACTTGGGTTACAATGGTGCCCTAGTTTAGATTCATTGTCCTATTCTATTGATTCAAATGTTACTCCCAAAATTATCACTAAAAGATCAATACTTTCTGGTATTGCTCAAATATTTGACCCTTTAGGTCTCTTAAGTCCATCAATCATTAAAGTCAAAATCCTTATGCAACTCCTTTGGTTAGAGAAGTTAGACTGGGATGAAGGAGTGCCATTGCATATTCAGTCTGAGTGGTTATCTTTCAGAGATCAGTTGCATGAGTTGAATAAATTGCAAATTCAAAGAAATGTAGTTCTCCCTAATTCTGTTCTTATTGAAATGCACGGATTCTGTGACGCAAGCGAAGTTGCTTATGGCGCAGCCATATATATTCGCAGTGTTGATAAAAAGGGTAACATTTTTATAAATTTACTTTGTGCTAAAAGCAAAGTAGCACCTGTAAAGAAGCTGAGCGTACCTCGCCTGGAACTTAGCGGAGCTTTGATCTTATCACGTCTTTCTAAAATGGTTACTACTTCTTTGAATATTCAGTTCAATAAGATTTTTCTGTGGTCTGACTCAACCATTACCTTGGGCTGGATAAAAACTTCGTCACATGTACTAAAAACTTTCGTTGGTAATCGTGTTTCAGAAATTCAGTCCAACACAGATCCCGAAAATTGGAGACATGTACCTACGGATTGTAACCCTGCTGATTTACTCTCTCGAGGAATTGAACCTCAGGTTCTAAGCTCTTGTTCATTTTGGTGGCACGGCCCGTCATTCTTGCTAGATTCTCCTGAAACTTGGCCAGTTCAAGTATCTTTTGATAAAGAAAAACTTCCAGAGTTTAAAACTATTAGCAACCAATTTATGATAGTTTCGTCTACTCCATTATTTGATTTTGAAAAATATTCGAGTTTTTCAACCTTGGTAAGGTCAGTGGCTTACTCTTTGCGTTTCTACTACAATTCTCAACGAAAGAACAAGGCCACTCGTGTTTTGGGGCATTTAACCACACAGGAGATTAACAATTCTACCCTTACTCTAGTTAAGTTGGTACAAGCTGAAGGTTTCCCATCTGAGATTCAGTGCTTAAGAAGAGGTAATGCAGTTTCTTTTTAAAGCAGAATCTTATCACTTAATCCCTTTTTAGATCCAGAAGGATTACTCAGGGTCGGTGGTAGATTAAGTAATTCAAACTTTTCTTATCAAAAGAAACATCCTATTCTAATTCAATCTAATCATAAGTTTACTATTCTATTTTTCCGTCAAGAGCATTTCAAGCTGTGCCATGCAGGACCTCAACATCTCCTAGCTCACGTGCGTGAGAAATATTGGCCTTTACATGGAAAATTATTGGCTAGGAGAACGGTTCGCGAATGCTTGCGTTGCTTTCGCTTCAATCCCGATCAAGTTAATCCCATCATGGGAGATCTTCCCCAATCAAGAGTCACCCCCTCATTTCCATTTGCTGTTACAGGAGTTGATTATGCTGGTCCATTTGCCCTCAGAACTAGTCGTCATAGGGGTGCTTCTTCATATAAAGGTTATACTAGTTTATTTGTTTGCCTATCGACAAAGGCCATTCATTTAGAGGTGGTAACGGATCTTTCCACCGAAGCCTTTATGGCGGCAATAAAACGATTTATAGCTAGAAGGGGCAAACCATGTCAGATGATGAGTGATAACGGAACCACATTTGTGGGTGCCAACAATTCTTTGTTGGAATTGGGTAAATTTTTGAAAACCAATGGTAATAAATTCCCTGATATGTGTGCTAAATCTGATATAAATTGGAAGTTCATACCGGCTCATTCTCCTCATTTTGGCGGTCTCTGGGAGGCTGGAGTCAAATCGGTGAAGGCTAACCTCAAACGAGTTATGACAGATACGAAATTAGATTATGAAAGATTTGTTACATTACTAACTCAGATTGAAGGAGTATTAAATTCTCGTCCTTTGAGTGCCTTGTCTTCTAACCCTTCTGATCTTTTGCCTTTGACACCAGCTCACTTCCTCATTGGAAGACCCATGGATTCCGTTCCAGAAATAAATCTATCAAACTCATCCATTACCAGTTTGTCTAGATTCCAGCAGTTGCAGCAACTTCGCCATCATTTTTGGAAACGTTGGTCTCTGGAATACATCTCCGAATTGCAAGAACGGAAGAAATGGAAAGTCAACCAATCTAAAATTCAGACTGACACACTCGTCCTCATCAAAGAAAGAAATTTACCTCCTTTAAACTGGTGTCTTGGGCGCGTAGAAGTTTTGCATCCCGGCGCTGATGGAGTTACACGAGTGGTTACCATAAGAACTTCAAAAGGACTTATAAAGCGAGCTGTTACAAACATTTGTCCACTTCCGGTTCCTAGTGATCAAAGTGAAGGTGCAATCACGTCTTAAGTTCTAGAACTGTTAATGCGTCTTAGTTAAAGAACATTTGTTTGATTTTTAAACTTAAAAGTTTATAATAACTATTGAAGATGTATTTGTTTATTTTTTATTGCATGTAATGCATTTCCTCATTTACTTGCTTACCTGTTAAATTGAAAGCGATCCTTTCAAGGTGGGGGGCATGTTCAATATAGTGGCTGCATAATTATTAAAAAGGGGAAATGTCAAGGTTGCCAATAGCAACTAATAATTTATCTGTATCATATCTGTGTGTGTCAAGCGAGAATAAAAAGTCAGATCTTGAAATTCATTTTGTATAATTTTATTATAAGAATTTTTCACATTACGGAGAGATAAATCATCAGATCATATCTAAGAAAAAGAACAAAAACAAACAGCAGTGTCGACGAACGACCTGGGGCCTTTCGACCAGGGTGATCGCCTGGGTCTACACTGTCATTAGGCCAATGCTAACTTCAGAGCCATTGCTTGGGTACCAATAGCGTTACAGGCAACAGCGATTAACAAACTAAACCATATTCAGCGGATGGCTTGCATAAATATAACAGGTGCCATGAAAACAACACCAACTGCTACAATGGAGTTAATCATTGGCATCACGCCTCTAGATATATATGTCAAAGAGGTGGCGCTAGTGACAATGATGCGACTACGCTCAGCTGGTGCAAACCTTGATGTAGGAATGGGACAATTGAGAACTAGTTTCTGGCAGGAAGAGCTGGATGCGCTACCACTGCTACAGGCAGGCGCGACTCAATTGAACCAAATTTTGTCTTTAACAAACCCTACGAAATCGAAACAAGACAGTATAGGGAGACAAACGTGGCAAATGCCTATTGCATATACACCGATGGCTTCAAAATGGAAGAAAGCTCAGGATGCGAGATATACTCGAGATCACTCAACCTAAGTATAAAGTGGGGTAGGGGCAAAAATGCCAGTGTAGTTCACACAGAACTGGCTGGTATCTCCATAGCTGCCCGCAAAAGAGATAACCCAAAAAGGTATAGCAGGGAAAACTATAATAATCTGCACAGATAGCAGACAAGCGCTATTACCCTGGAATAGACCACGTGTCATATCACGGTTACTAATGGAGTGTCACGAGTCACTAACTCAAGCTTCGGATGGTAATACCATCATCCTGAGGTGGAAGAACACAATAGGAATAAAGGCAACCGCATTACTGACCAATTGGCTAGAAAGGCGGGAGGCCTAAAACGCTTAGGACCTGGGGATTTTTTTGGTTGGTCAACTACAATAATAGCGGAAATTGTCAAATGTCGCACCCATGTGCAAACTGTAAAAAGATCGGAAGAAGGGCAAGGATGTAAACTTGCCATGGTAACACTAAGTAACCTTAAATAGTCAGCATCAAAGAAGTACTTGGAAATGACTAGAAAAAACCTACGCTTGACAGTTGGTTTTTTAACGGGTCATTGTCAACTCAGCAAACACCTCCACACACTGAGGCTAGCAGACAAACCTCTATGTAGAAAGTGTGAGGGAGAAAAAACGAAACTCTAGAGCATGCCGAACTCGCCGAACTCGCGTTCGGCGAGTCCTGCCCACATAAGTGAGATGTCTCCTGGTGACTTGTCCACCTTCCTAGAAATGGCAGGATGGACAATGAGCTAAGGGCAACAGCTCTGTGGGAAGGATGCACAATGGGTCAATTGTGGCCTAAATGCTGTGGAACTTAACTCGCCCTCCCTACTCTACAGATACATATACAGAACCTTCGAGATAAACCAATGCAAGTGTGGTAAAATCTTTTCACGCGTATACAACTTACGTCGCCATAATATGAATGAATTCAACAACGATCGCTCAAGCTCGTATTTGTGTAATAAATGCGGAAAGAGTTTTACTTTTAAGAATAATCTATACCGTCATCAAGTTAGTCGTTGTGACGTAAGTTGACACACAACCTACGCGTAGGTTGTGTACGCGTGAAAAGGTTTTACCACACTTTCATTGGTTCATCTCGAAGGTAAAAACAAAACTGATGAGCGTTAATTAACTACCATCTCTTAAATACTCCATATCGTACCCACCGATAACCAATGGGAGAGTATAATAGGACAGGTGTGCATAATTAGGTGCACTGTATTTAAATTAATGAGGACAGGTGTACGCAATGCACCTGCTAACCACACACTAAATTAATGAGGTATGCAAAAAAAACAGCTGCGACATTTAATAAGCCCCTATATGCACAAACAACAGGTGCATCATTTAATAAACCAGGTACACATAAACAGGTGCGACATTAATTATGCACAAAACAGCAGGTGCAACATTTAATGAGCCACATGCCACATACTCCGGCAGGTGTTTTCTTGTATCCGAACTGCTCTTATGTCCACCCTATATCCGATATCCTCTTATTTACCTTCCACTGCGAAGCCTTAATAAAATTTGTACAATCATAAAAGTTTTTAGATCCAATTTGTTAGATATTAGATCAGCCAGAAGCTGCCACCATCAATTTTATCTACTTAACTTTGTCAGTATCTGTATTAGTCAGGGCATATACTTAATAAATATTATACATGATAATAAATATAACTGTTACTATTTTAGCCCAAGCTGTAGAGAAAAAACATGCATTAATTAGTGATTTTTTGAAACCAGAACAGCGTTATGAAGGCCAATGCCTGGAGTAACCTTCAAGTGTTTGCAACTGTTGGTTATAATTTTTTTATGGCACTTTTAAGGTGCAAAAAACCATGTTTTTATTATTTTTATTTTTATTCTATCAAATCCACATTTTTATGCAAAATGAGTACAACATGAAAGTGAATATAAAAAGCTTTAATTTGAGTTATGTTCCATTAAATTTGACTCAATAGTTTATGCAAAATTAACGATTGAAAGTCCAAAAATGTCAATTTTACTCCATTTTTTTTAAATAACTTTTGTGAACATTCTTTTTTATGCAAAATTAATTATATTTTAACCCTTTTAATTACAAATCGAATGAGACTTAGTAAGATTCAATTGGTCAATTTATTTTCGAGGTACGTTTAATCTATATATTACATACATATCTTGTTGTAACTTGCCGATTGGCGGTAGTCGATGTCAAAAAACATGTGGTAATTGCAATTAATTTGCAATATTTCATATTTTAATTTCTATTAACCAATCAACGTATCGTTCACATAGTGTTCAGAGAAACGTAAACATGTGTGTTAAGGTGAGTCCACATATGCTCGGAATACCGTCTCGAACATGTACATCGACGCGATCAACAGAAGTTTGCGACGTTGTTACAGGGGACATTGAAATAAGTAACGAATCGAACACCGTTCCGTACTTCGTACCAAACATTTTGGCGTTCCATCAGTAATTGAGTTGAATCCGCATCTACAAGGTAGAGATTGCAGCAGTAGCCTACTTCTTATGCATCAGTTAATATAAGGAACACTCTAATTACAAAAAATACTCGTGAAAGGTGGTGGCGAACACAAATGTATAAAAGTAGGGAGAAATATGGTGACAATCACTTATTTTTTTAATTTGAAATTTTAGTTGATCAGTGGATTATATAAAAATTTCACAAGGATGTCGCCTTCTGACTTTAAATTTTTGATCAGATTAGTGGGTCCAAAAGTAGGTCGAAAAGATACAAAATGGAGAAAAGCTCTCTCTGTTCAAGAACGGTTGGCTGTCACGATCCGTTTTTAGGCGACTGGAGATTCTTTCACTAGTTTACAATACCTTTTTAAAATCTCGAAATAATCTATAAGTGTAATAATTCCGGAAGTATGTAGAGCTATATTCCAAGGATTGAAAACATTCAGATAGTTATACGCCTCATTTATTCTTATTCGAATTTAATTTATAATTATGTTAAGCCCTGATATAATTCAAGTCCAAACTTGGCATATCTATAGAGAATATAGTTGAAGAAATTGTATTGGAATCATTGGCTTGGGACTATTTTCTTCCGTCCATTCCATTTTGATACACTTAATTTTGAACCACCTTCAAAATAACAGACTGAAATGACTGGAATACTGGAAATTCGATAGAAGATTCGCAAGCAAGTCCAGACATGAATTCATATTCACGGTGTATATCATCGCGCTCACGTTTCTTTTGATGCGAAGGCATTTTACCGACAGCCAGTGCAACGCTTCGATGTACGTCGTTGACGCGTCAAGGTACGGTACGCGGTTGCATGACTCCGTCCACATTTAAGAACGCGACGTGGTCCGAGACGGTATTCAGAGCATATGTGGACCCACCTTTAGAATATTAAAATAATAATTATCTTCTTGATAATAATGGACTATTTCGCTCTCCAATTTTTAGGTTAGGTTTAAGATTGATCAATTAAAGAATCAAATGAGTTTTCGACTATTTTTATCAAATTTATAGTTCAGGTGGTAGCTTCAGACGTTAACCTACAGTTAGAGCACCACAAACACGTTTTGTATCTGTTTGCGTGAATCCTGTTAGATTTCATATATATAAATATCTTAATACTAGAGTATTTTTTTCATTAAACCCCGAGGAAAGTACTTATTTATATACTTACAACACTTTCAGTTTTACCATCAGTGAAAGTAACAAGTATAAAATGTGATTGACGTTGTATCTAAACATCATTCAATATAAACTACATTAACTATATCCCATATAATATATATATATATATATATATATATATATATATATATATTAAATTTGCTTTTGGGTATTTTGGTTAGCAACCAATATATACAATATAATTGACTAAGTTTGCAAAAACTTTTTCTTTTTTTAATTATGTATCTACAAAGGATGCAAAAAAGTTTCAAAGTAAAGACTATTTTTTAAAATGGGATTGGTTACATAATATATAGGCTATTGATTATATACCCCCTTGAGTGGTAAGTTTTTCTTAAAAAATAGGGAAAATGGCCAAATCATGGTGTAAGTGGGGAATTTTAAAAAATGGTATCTAGAATACTGTAAATTCTAAATACTTTTACAAAACATCATTTTAAAGAGGAAGGATAAAAGTTTTTTTTCTGTAAAGCAATGCCTGTACCTATACCCCTGTAGAAAATAGCTATGGGACAAAAAAAGAAACATCTCGTGTGTTCCTGTTTTTTTTTTGCTTTATTTTTTGAATGTATTTTTGTAAAAGAAAATTATTATTGACTGTAACAGGTGACATTTCGATAAGAAATTTAATTCCGAATAACTGTTGTGTAGATATGTATGTAGGAAAACTGCATAGAATTACAAAAACGCTTCCCTTTAAATGGTAGTACTCCGCGGTTTTTTCATGTTAGGGAGTCCATTGACCATATGAAATAATAAAACCCTTTTAACGTTGCAGTTCCTTTTGGCCCTATTTTTTTGAACATAATCAATAGCCCAATTAAGTTTTCGTGAGGACAGGAATTCTAAAAGGTAACCGACAAGTTTAGGTACAGGAGGTACTAAAATTTGATTGAGGTTTTTTTGTTGTTAAAAAAAATGTGTAGTTTTTTATTATTTTAGCTGTAAACAAATACCAGATTTTTTTCGAGTTTAAAATTTATTTTATTTTTATTCATCAATAGACCTTTTATCCTCCATTTGTGGCTTGAGTGACATACGTCACCCATAGAGATAAGAGAGTACGTTTTTTGGCTTTAGAATTTTGACTAATTTTTCATGTCTTACTTTGTCAAATGCTTTTTCAAAAGTAACGCATCATGCTCATGCACATTAAGATCATATCCATACATTCTTCCAGTTTTTTATTTATATGACTATGTATTATTTTCAAGAATAAATTGAGAACATGATTTATTAATGATATTGTTCTGTATTCACTGCAGTGTTTCATCGTCATCATCTGTGATCACTGACACATCATGGAGGGCCATGGTCGCCCGTTGGGGTTTCTAGGCTCTGAAGTTTTACATGGTACAGCCGCACGCATAACTCCTTAAAAAGTCCAACATTTTATATTTAATGCTACTTCCTAGTTTGTCTTCTTTGAGGAGATCATTCCAGTGTCATTTTGCTTCTTTGACTATAGTTGACCATGTTTTCCTTTCCTTTGCTTGTATTTCCTTTTCTCCTATTCCTAGTTCTGTTGATTCCTGATTAATACCATCAATTCATCTATTTCTAGGCCTATATATCTGTTTTTGTATTTTTTCATCCATCCTTTCTACGTGTTCCAACCAATGCAGTCGTTTACTTAATATTTCTTTTATGATAGTCGGCCTATTAAATTTTCTTTCATTCTTATATGCCATTAACCATTCTCCTGTATAGGTCCATATATTTTTCTTAAATTTTTTTTCCCATTTAAGGAGATGTCCTTATTTTTCACTAGTCAAAGTGAACCTGCTATTGAAGTCTCACAACTATTGTGTATATTATATTTTTAAGTTAATAGATACTAATTTTGACTTTATAACAGTCGGTAGGTTGTAGAAGGATTTATTTCTAATTGAAATTCTCGCTGTTATCTCATCATTGTTGTTATTTCCTTCTGTAACTATTGATCCTAAATATTTGAAATGGTCTACTCTTATAAACTTTTGTCCGCTTAAAGATATACGAGTGCCTTTCATTTGTACTTTTTCCCATAGTTGAAGTCTTACTAGTACTCTTAGTACTGAAGTCACCAGTCTTTTTTTAGGTAGATCTAAACCACCTACGTTGATGTTGGAGTTAGTGAGTAAAAACGCGAAATAAAACTAATCTAACGAAAGCGTTTTTATCAACAAATTACTGCAACAACTGTCATGAATTTCATCAGATATGACACGTGTTTCTTAATATAATCATGCGCATTTTACTTTTTACAATGTTTTATGTCAAATGTTGAATTTATGTTACGTGTCAAAAAAATGTAATATTATGAATATTTTGAGTGACATTTATTACCAGTGTTTATTATTGACCATAATTCCCAAAAGAAAATTAGGCAAACATTTTTTTTTCACACACACACACACACACACATATATATATATATATATATATATATATATATATATATATATATATATATATATATATATATATATATATATATATATATATATATATATATATATATATATATATATATATATATATATATATATATATATATATATATAGAAAGAGAAGTAATTTCTTCTTTAATTATTTTGCATAAATAAACAACGAAATTTGTTGAAATATCAACAATAGTCAGAATGCCTTTAAGTAAAATTTAAAAAAAGTTCATTACAAAATATGGTCGTAATAAAAAAAAATCAAAATGAACACAAAGTATAGCGTCCTCCCTGGTTTATTGCGGCTCTTCTTCTGTGGTTCATAGACAAAATGATATTGTCGATATCCTATTGCGGTCGGTTTGTCCATTCTTATATAACACATATGTCCATATGTGCAACAATTCTTCGTTGAAGAATGTACACGACCGTGTAGGTCGGTGGAATTCAGGTAGGTGGAATTCATCAACACTTTCGTTGACAAGACAGTCTGTCACTAAGCATGCGATATGTGGACGAGCATTATCATGCATCAGGTGGAAGTTTGATCAACAGCACCAGCAAACAGATGAACTATAGGTTAAAGAATGGTGTAGAGGTACTGCTGAGCTGTAAAGAATCGGTCTGGAAAAATGAGGTCCGTTCTGCCACCGATTATTATTACATATCATACCATTATTGTATCACCTCTGTATATGTAAACTTACCGGGTATGTTTTAAGCTTTCTACATTTACAGAGCATCTCCACATTCTTACTCGACGAGAATCTGGATGAAATCTAAATCTAGATTCGTCGGAAAATAAAACTGTAGCTCAATCATTTGCATCCTAGTTTTGATATTCTTGACATGACTCTAATCTTATAGCACGATTGCCTCTAAAGATAGGTAGACATCTTAATGGCCTTCGACTGTGGAGATCGGCTTCATAGAGACGATTTCTTACAGTATAACGGCCTATGGTGACCTGGTATGCCCGCTACAACTCGCTAACCAATTCAGGTACTGTAATTGTTGGTTGTCTTCTAGCAGTTATCACTAAAAATCGGTCTTAAGGTGTAGTTATAGCGCGCTCACGTCCTGAATCACCTTCGGCTGGATTTTTTAGTGTCACAACAACACCACCACAATCGACTTATAACACTTCTTGGAAGACTCCCACTTGCTCAGCTACATTAGTTTGCCGCATGTCAGATTGAAGAATGCCTACTGCTATATTAATCTCGTCCAAAGTTAAATGACGTCCTTCCATATTAAAAAACGATATTTTCAATGCACTAACTAAACAAGAACTTAATAGCACGAAAAAAATCGAAACTAGCAGAATCTCTACTGCAGTATAAAAGCTATAGTTTTTTCCTCTCCTGTAAGAAACGTCAAGTCTTCGTTATCACTTTTGCCGTTTTATTTTACTTACAAAAACTACAGGATGAGCAACTGCATAAACTCAATTAAAATTAAACGACTACACGAATTTATTTTTGTTAATTTTATTATGTTATAAAAATATCCCTAGACTTTTCCGATGTTTACATATATACTCACATGCAAAAAAAACGCAACGGAGAAAATTTTGGTCAAATTCAAAGTATTTCAGTTTTTTCATTTTTAGCCCTATTTTGATGATTTTTTTTAGCGCACTGTGTAAAATTTTATAAATTTTAATTTAGTATAGTGAGTTTTTTAATAAAATTTTTTATTTGACTTATTATACAGGGTTAATAGAAAGGTGGTTTTTTATCCGAACTTTGAAACATCGTGTGGAATAATTCCGTTAGCTGATTTTCATAAAACCTTGTTTTTCAGTTGCAATCATGTCTTTTAAGTATTATGTTTTTTTATTTCATGTAAAAATATGGATTGGTTCATTTTTAGGAGCGAAATGACTTTGCAACCCACAATTTACAACGTTTCCTCTTATTACCATTATCTTTTGTATTAATTTGTAATACCACGATGGGGGCTTTGGTGACTGATATCGAAGAAATGTCATATCGACGTCCCAGAAGCACTGTATTTAAATAATGATTAAAAGCAACGACATGATCTTTTGGTTTTAATGAACAATGATAACAATAACAAAACATAAAAAAAATAACATAAATGTAACCTAACCTAAGTACGAAAATAACAAAGAAAACTACTAAAAAATAACTTAATACTTTTGTATGGGCTCCTCTAGCCTCTATAACTGCCCACACACGTCAGCTCATGCTGTCTATAAGGTTGCGAATATCATCTTACTGGATGTTTTGCCATTCCTCTTCTAGAGCCAAGCGAAGTTCGTTGATTGAGGCTGGTGTGACTTCGCGACCTCTAATATTTCTACTAAGCATGTCCAAACGTGCTCTATTGGGTTCAGATCTGGCGAACATGCTTTCCAGTTCATTTTATTTATACCAACTTCGTCTAAATATTGCGGGACACACATTGTAGAGTGGGGTCGCGCATTAATAGAAAATCATCGCCTATATACTGAGAAAAGGGTACTACGTGTTTTGCTAAAATTTCCTAAATATACCGGTGTGCAGTCAACGAACCCTCAATAAATATTAATTCAGTGTGTGAATCTCGGGAGATTCCTGCCCATACCATCACCGAACCCCCTCCATGGCTAACGCGGGGACTGAAACCGCACTCCGCAAATTTTTCTCCAGTTTGACGCCATACTCGTTCTTTCCCATCTGATGAGTGAAGACAGTATCTCGACTCATCCATAAAAAAAACATAACTCCATTGTCCTAAATTCCAATGTAAATGTTCCTCGGAAAATTGTAGTCTAGCCACTCTGTGCCGTGGAAGTAATTTGGACCCAATTGCTGGTCTGCAAATTTGCAAAAAAAATTCATGTAATCTTCGACGAATTGTAAATACACTTACATTATTGCCTCGAACCTCTTGAAGCTGATTTCCTGTTTGCTCCGCTGTTAAATGACGATCCCACAAAGCGTTGACTCGTATCAAACGATCATCTAATGCGGTAGTTTTGCGCTTCCTGCCACTTCCCGCTTTTTGTTTGTTTCAGTTCGTATAAAACGTTCCACTACCCTTTGGATGGTAGAGCCATGAGTGTGTAGTACTCTAGCCACATATTCATAATTTCGCCCATCTTCAACCAGAGCCACGGCTTTCACACAATCTTCAACACTAAGAACCTGATCAATCATAGGTAAACAAAACGTAAATGTCAATATGACATAATGTCACCAAAGCCACCTCGTCGTATTACAAAATAATCATAGTTAAAAAAATCCTAAATTGTGGATGGCAAATTCATTTGGCTCTAAAAAACGAACCAAGGCAGATTTTGACATGAAACAAAAAAACATAATACTTAGGAGACTTGGTTGCAACCGAAAAATAATGTTTTACGAAAATTCGCAAACGAAATTATGCCACAGGATGTTGCAAAGTTAGGATAATAAAACCACGTTTTAATTATCCCCGTACAATAAGTCAAATATAAAGTTTTATCAAAAAACTGAATATACCAAATTAAAATTGATAAATGTATACACAGTGTGCTAAAAAACCATCAAAGCAGGGCTAAAAATAAAAAAATTAAAATACTTTAAATTTCTACGTTGCGTTTGAGTGTATCTGAGTGTATATACATGTACTTATATATAAATATCTTAAATATTAACAATTAACATTTATTACATATTAATTTGAGTTCATCACATACTTTAAGTTGATACATAGATTTCACTGAAAATTATCGATAGAAATTTCGATACAATGACATACAAAACTTTCGTACAGAAGGTCCCTCAACAACAAAATGTAGTTGTTTATACAGCAAAATGAGTATTTCTAAAATATTCTTAATACATCATCTATGAAGTAAAATATTGTTAAATATACAATATAAATGTATGGTACACGATATTTTGTAGATTGTATTGGTAGTGTACATTACTGGTATCTTATCGTGTTAAAGATTGGTCATAAATTGTTGTATAATTTATGACCAATAATTTTGTGACACCCTGTAGAGATATATGTACAAACAATAACAAAAAGATTAAAAAGAAAAAGCACTTACACAGTAATACAAACTTATAGGTGACTGCTCAAAAAATTACATCGGTCAAACTGGTAGAATCTTTCAAACGTATAACAGAACATAAGCTTTAAATAATAGAAAACCCGATTCTGCGATTCTACACTTTACCTTCTAGATCATAATCATTCTCTTAATGATCAATTTATAATCTTAAATAAGAATATTTTAAAATTAGTCAAATGTATTTACGTACAAAAACGTTTACCCTGTTAACAAGAATCCCCACTAAAATATACCCAGTAATATTATTTTATTTCCTAAGAGACATTCCAAAAAAATAGATGACATTAACAATGACTTAACTAACACTTAGACCACTACCAAATAGTTTACAAATTCGTACTTCCAAAATATAGCTACCTCCACGTCGCTTGGTTTAGGTCAAGGTTGCTAAAATAGTAGGATGTGTATAAGTAAGAAACTATTATGAGGGCGAAAATGTTGAATGAGCTATTGGACAATCCATCTGAACCTGTTTGCATTGCAGCTGGCATTTCACCTAGAAGAAAAATACATTAGGTAGTGATTTGTATACACGCTGGTAATAATTTAGTATGTAGTTTTAACAATTAATATTGCATTTCTTGTATCTATTCTCATACTGTAATTTTGACACACTGGATATATGTTGTACACTACATCTTGAAGCTTATTTTTAGAATGATGATTCCAATGGCTGATAGAGAATGGTCCTGATATATAGGAGAGGTGCGGAGAAGTTATATCCAAGTAAGTACCCGCTGGCATATGGTATGTCGATACTGATTCAAGGCTACAATGGAATGATTTTTGCTGTTGGCTTGATAACAGATACGTACATGAAATACCATAATATGATTCGACTAGCTGTGACACTAAGATCAGGCAGGCAAGGAGAACTACTTGATTATTTTCCCAAAAGTACACTCCAAACTAATACCGTAAAACAAAAAGAATAGAGGAGGGAGTGCGCCAGCAACCAGGTCGCTCGTGCGAAATGTGCGTTTGGAAAAGAAAGCGAAACACAGAAGCTTCAAAGCAGAAAATCAATAAATATAGGGACAAGGAATGTCACAGATCTTCTCCAAACTGTAAAACTTCATGTAGAAGGGAAACACACTCGAGAGATCAAGGATATTTTAAAACAAAAAACCACTCTATTTAACTATCAGCATCTGATAACACTGGATCTAGTAGAGTAGCCATACTAATAAATATCGAAATATATCAGGCCGTATGAAACAATAAAAATAACAACAAAATTTCGATGTTATTTTAGTATTCATTCTCACGACAGATACCTCAGATGAAGACATTGACGACATTTGCAATAAGATCTTGAAGAAAATTACATAAATGGGGCCAGTATACATTATTGGAGACTTTAAGGGAAAAGTGAGAAAAATTAAAAATTAACCACATTTTCTTGAAGACATTCCAAGTACATAATGATATAAACATCTGCCTTTAGGGTCATGTCACTTTCATTAAAAAATCATGACAATGTAGGAAATTCTGAGACAATCTTCTCAAGTATTTGTGAACATAAAATGACCGAATTTTTCTTGAAAGAGTTACTTTGTCATTGGCTGTGAAGGGTATTTGCTCCCTAAAGACTCATGTTCAGTGTGTTGTGTCTATCAAAAAGTCAGCTAGATATTCCAATCTTGACAATCATTTTTCATCGCAGAATAAGTATGACACTATTTTTTTCAGTTAAAAGCATTAAAACTTCTGACCTGATTTTCAAGAGAATAGTAAAAATTTTCACACCAGATAACCATCTGACGTCTGTGTGCAAGAGAGGAGTTTTGAACCTGCCTCCATATCATACATCAAGGAAAATAATTTTAAATTAAAGCCCATGGACTTTATGAAAATAACTTTCACAGCATCTGGTAAAACTTGTGCACTTTGGTGTTCAAGAGCAACTTTATATACTTTTGCTGCTACTCTCATCATTTTTCCTGACATAGATTTTGCTCCATCTATGTCTAAACCCATACACTTTGTTCAAGGAATGCCTATTTTGAGCACATACTTATCAATCAGGTTAAAAATGAGTTCCGCTGTAGTGAATGATTTAAGTGGTCTGCAGAACAAAAACCACAACTTATTCATGATAATAAAATCATACAAATACAACTAGCTGCGCCATGTACTTTTTAAATTTCTCTGACTTATTTTTCTCCTAACACATCTATAACCTTATCTACAACGGACGGTAGTAGAAGAGTCTCATTTATTGTACGAGGCTTTTCATCTTTTACAATCCTGAATTAGCAAGGTAGGACTCGGTTATTAAGTTAGTATCAGTAGTGACAAAGCTTGTCATACATTTATTTTCTTTCTTGAAAGAAGTAAAAGTAGAGTACGACCACCAGTCATACGCGCACCAGCGGTTGCGAACCCCTACTTTACGGCAAACACGTAAGATATGGACTAAGGTACTTATGCAGGGTATTGTAGTCGTAGAACCACAAACAAAAAATGGGAGACCGCAAATGAGAGCAACAGGATGGCGCAAAATGGAAACAAACTGCCAGCTACTAAAAAGAAGGTTTACACCATACACCTTTGAGAGCTATTAAAACGAAAACAGCCATCCGAAGCAGAAAGATCAAAAACAAGAGTTAGAGATTTCCATTGGAAAAAGCAGCTACAAAAGCAGCAGAAAAAGGAAAAGGAGAAAGGAAGGTCGTTGGTACTTCTAAATTAGCAAACAAAAAGTCTGGAAAAAATAGAAGAAACTTGAAAGCAATTCAGAAGAAGATGAAGATTTTGTTCCAGCTGACGAAGACGATGATTGAGAAAAAATAGGTAACATACCAGAAAACAAAGACACATAGTGCATGTTTTGTGCAAGTTTTCTAGAAGGTCTGCACAAAAATATAAAGAAATTGGTAAAAAATTGATGTTATCCAATAAAGCAAAAAAGAAGGTCCATATTCGGACCATTTTCTGTAGTTTATTTTTCAATGATACTGTTGTGTTGTGAAATAAGTAAGAATTTTGTTAAAAATATTTAATGTGAGAAAATTAAAAACTTACCATTTAATACAAATACTCGTATACTTGCGACGTCAGCATTTGAAGGGCTGCAGGAATATTTTCCAGAATCCGATATATCAGCATTCTGGATTAGTAAGAAACTTGTAGTCACATCGCCTTTTTCGGTGATCACGGTTACTCCACCACGGCTGGAATCATAGCTGATAACCTGTTAAACAAATAAGATTACTAGTTGTTTATAGCTGATTGCAGGATATGATGGGGGAGCGCTGATTGTGGTGTATCTGTATGCCCCTCCG
The DNA here is from genome assembly GCF_040954645.1 of Diabrotica undecimpunctata. Classification (NCBI taxonomy): domain Eukaryota; kingdom Metazoa; phylum Arthropoda; class Insecta; order Coleoptera; family Chrysomelidae; genus Diabrotica; species Diabrotica undecimpunctata. The sequence goes on from NC_092813.1 coordinate 7,785,250, forward strand.
ACTGGGTTAGAATAAAAAAGCAGTCTTAAAAGTCTAAAAAGGTATTTTACTGAACATTAAACTACCAAAATGTCTCCCTCACTTACAGCGGAAAGGACAAAAAATTTATGCAAGCTCAGGAGTCTTTTACTATAAGAGATATTTGAAAACGGCATAAAAGATGTCGAATATATTGGCCACAGAATCCTAAAAACCACCTTCACTGAGGAAAACACTAATCTCTATATTATATCAGTTTACACTCCAAATAATATCAAAACAAATTTTTGAGGTAAAAGCTTTAATATTGCCGAATATAGGATCAGAACATAGTTAGAATATAGGGCTAGAACAAGTTATAAAAGGTGCTATGAGGGCCAGTAAGGTAGACCCACAAAGGGAAAGAATAATGCCTTACTGGTTGAATGCCGAGATTGCGAATTCTAGGTCAGAATGTGGGTACACTCTACGTTGCAGGGTACAGCGTGCAAGGAGACGTAGAGTAAATGCTGATGAGGTGCTGCGAATGGAAAATGAATATCATGCGTAGGAGAGGGTACTAAATAGGCTAATTCACTCTAGAAAAAATAATGCTGGAGACGTGCGACGAGCTGGAAGGTAACACGGGAGTTAGGCGTCTGGCGAATGGTATGAAATACGTAGGGATACGTCTGCTTAGCAAGCTGAACCCTTCTTCTTAGACGAACTCGCTGAAGCGTTAGGGGCCCTTAAAACCTGCAAGACCCCATACCTAGATGGGATAAAGCCTAAGGCAATTAACGTCTGGACCTATTGGAGCTGGCGTGGCTTTTGGGTAATGTAAACGCTGTCCTCATTAGACAGATCTTTCCCGCAAACTGGAAAACATCAAAACCTATACTCCTGCATAAAGGAGAGGAAAAATATCGACCTATTTGCCTCTTTCCTTGTATGTGTAAACTGTTCCAGAGAATGCTGAGCGGGAGAATCGATGAAGCGATTGAAAGGTATAGAGGCTTATCCTCCAGGCAGTAATAATGTTATCACCGCTGATGCACTGTTGGGAGTGCACAGAGTGTTGAATATGGAGACCCGCAACCAAAAATGGACCGCTTTACTTCTGCTAGACGTTAGGAACGTCTTCAATTCATTGCAATGGGGAACAGTTATGAAAAGTGGTTGAGGATGGAAACTTTCCTGGTTACTGAAGGAACCTGGTCTCGGACTATCTATCTGAGAGAAGGATCCTGAGTTGAGAGGGGTGTGATTATGGATATCACGGCTGTGGTGCCACAGGGGTCAGTTACCAGGGCTGCTTTTTGAGTGGAATATAGACAATGAAATATCTAAGTAAGGCTTCCTTGATTTGTTCAAACTATTAATTTAGTGATCCAAGGTAATATCGGTGAAAGTCTGCTTAAAAAAATTATCAAAAAATGTAAAAAATTGTAATTTTTATACGAAGTAGAAATTTTGCCACCAAAACTTTTAAAGAGAGAGAAGATCAAAATAGTCCGTACAGGTTTATTACACGAAACAATACGCTAAAATAGCGCCTTCGAGAAGATTAAAAAAGTAATCACACAAGTGACGTGTTTATTAGATCTCCCCTCCAAACTGAAAGAGAGAGAGAGATAACTGGATTAAATACACTTATTGATTATTATTCTCTATTAATAGGTAGACATTTCGAGTAGTAATCAACCCATATTTTCAGTAAAATGGTCACAATATTCTAAAACTATAATTTTAATCGTTAAATATCCAACATTTGTACTTTACTTACATTGTCGTGATGATACCAAAAGATATAGGCTGGTGGCTCAGGACTAAATCTTATGAAGCAGGTTAGGTTGATGGTACTACCTTTATCGACATGTAAATCTGGTCCTCCTAGAATCTGAGCTGTCGGTACTGTAAAAAAAGCAAAGAATTTAAACATAATGAATTGAAACACTGTATTTACTTAGTTTTCTCAATAACGGCTTTAGCTTTGTTTGAAATTATTTCAATCAATAAAAAAATTGGCAGATTATTTATTGGCAGACGGGAAATTATTTTTGGAAACGGCTTATAGGCATATTGAAGTAACTATATATTGGATCATGTGTCGTTTGATTATTGAGTCTATTAACTGTCAAATGTGATTGAGAATCTGTTATAAATTCTCGACCACTGACCTGACCTTCAACAGATGCTAATTAATTGGTAACTATAACACCACAGATGTTTTTTAAAAGTTAGGCAGAGGATGATATTCCTGATTATGATGCAGTAGATGAGAGAACTTTATCCAGAAAAGCTTTGCATATACAAAAATTATTGAAGCATCTTAGGTGAAGATTTCAAAGTGAGTATCTCGGTCAGTTAAGTTTAAGAGGAATCTCAATCACCAAGACAATTGGCTTATTGGTGATGTAATCGATATTCTTCATGGTAAGGATTATTTAGATTCGACTAGTTATAAACGCTACAGAAAGAGGACAGTTTTTCAGACCCATCCAATGTCTCTATCCATTAGAATGCCCAGCATATTCCACTCAGATGCCAGGTGACGCCAGGTTTTCTAAGTGTAAAAGTGTAAGTAACCTGTTATATTTTATTTTTGAAACTGTATTTTTAGCCAATAGAAGTATTTACTAATAACTAACGTAAATACTATTTAACTATTATTCGATACTAGGCCCGTCATTTCTCATACACCTCCTCATTGTGCTGGTTTATACCGAACTAAATATAGAACAACTTAATTATATATATATATATATATATATATATATATATATATATATATATATATATATATCACCTTTTGACCGAAAAAACCCACCACTCTTCTGAGTGATCCTTAATTTATATATTATTATATATTATATATATATATATATATATATATATATATATATATATATATATATATATATATATATAAATATTTGATCTTGTTAAAAATGTCAGATCTTTATTTGGAAATTGTTTTTAAGTTGTATGTAACAATAGTTTAATTGGTGTCAAACTATGATAACAAATATGGTCATTTGCTATTACTATTCTTAAATACTATGGGACTAAGACATTCACATACTCTTATAAAAAGAAATGAATAAGGTAGAAAGATGTTGCGACGTATTTCCGAAAATTTCTAATTCGACTCACAGTTTCCCAATATGTTATGTCTTTGATCGCTGATTCGAAATATATCTTTCTTTTATATCCTCTTTAAATCACAACACAAAGTGTTGTATAAAATATCAAAAATAAATTGTATCATTAAATCTGAAGCTCAACGGCCAATTTTTCTCTCTGTTTACCCAGACAGGTTTATGTCGATTTTTGTGTCGAACTATTTTATTTAGTAGTTTCTGCTGCTACAATTTTAGTTGTTTTGGTTGTATTAAATATTTTCAATAGTTCATGTCGATTTACGTAATTTATTTTCAAATTTAAAAACAGAAATAACGAATCCAAGAACGAATTAGGCATATCATCATAATGGAAGATCTGTTCTACTTTAATATTGGATGTAGATATAGAATTTGATAAAGTATTGTATAAAATCCTAATTAAAAAAATTAGCAAAACAATATTTATTAATACATCAAACTCCTATACCTCAGAAAAATGAATGAGGCCAAAAAGGTAATGTCTATCCAAAACCAGTCCTTAAATGGCTGAAACTTAACAAAAATAGCAGGCTATCACTGCATTTACCTTCTGCTTCTTTTTTTTCTTCAAAATCAGTCCTTAAATGGCTGAAACTTAACAAAAATAGTAGGCTGTCACTGCATTTACCTTTTGCTTCTTTTTTTCTCTTCAAAACCAGTCCTTAAATGGCTGGAACTTAACAAAAATAGCAGGCTATCACTGCATTTACCTTCTGCTTCTTTTTTTTCTTCAAAATCAGTCCTTAAATGGCTGAAACTTAACAAAAATAGCATGCTATCACTGCATTTACCTTCTACTTCTTTTTTTTCTTCAGTTAAGTGATTGAGCATTTGCTGCATATATTCATTGAACTTCACTTGGGTGTTCTTCTAATTTGGCGTATATTCTCGAGTAAATGACAGTAAAGAGTATTTTAAGGACAAGGCTCATCAAACTAATTAATCTATTTTCTTCACATTTCCTGGCGGTTTTGGAAAGTGAATTGAATATTGATAGTAGCCAATCTTTTGGTAGGTGGCCAGTCTCATATATGCTGTTGAATAGCTTTGTAAGAGCCGTGATTTGGTGTGCCTCTAATAGCTTTAAGATTTCACCATGTACTTTATCAGGTCCTGGCGATTTTGCATCTTTAATTCGCTTAATGGCCATAGTTACTTCTGCATTTGTTATTTCTTGGTATAGTAAACAGTAAACTGAATTACTTGAGAATAATTTTGCGAATCGTTGGATGCTAGCAGACAAGTTTTAGAGCATGTATTGCCTTCCGGATTATTTCTAGTTTCAGCTGGTACAGCTGAATTCTATCAGCTATCAGCAGCTTCTATCAGCATGAAATCTACATTGGTAAAAATATTTTGATCTATAGGCCAGATTCCTGTTGCTCTATATGCATTTATCGCAGTTTTCATTGTGCCTGTAGCTACAATTGCCAGTCCGAATAGTGTTGCCGTTTGGAATTGAGTCATCACACAATCTGGGTGGCTTTTAACCATTTTTTCACATTATTACTACAGTAAGTACTCAGTGGCTTCATAAAACCTACATCTAATGGCTGCAGACGATGTGTGTAATGTGAAATTGAGCATAATAATATTTTTACATTAGACTAAATCAGATTAGTTTTGTTTGTAAAATTGAGTAAGAAATAGCTTCACGACAATTTTTAATAAAATAGAAAACAACTTACCGACTACATTTAAGACGACGAAATAACTTTTTACTGGTTGAGTACTAATCTGGCATTCATAAGTGCCAGCATCTCTCTTTTGAGCCCATTTGATCTGTAAAGTCCAGTCGTCCGTTTCAGGATGGTGATTTGCTTGAAAACGCTGATCGCTGGTGTAGGTGTAGCTAGATACTGTGAGGATATGAATGTCTCTGTGTCTGATCCATGATACCTGAAAACATAAATCTTTGTTAAAAATTATTTAACTTGGTTCACCATGCTAAGATTGAAATATTTTTTCTTGATTGTGGACGAACATATGTAAAAAATCCATAATAAAATATCCTGGCCGTAGTAAAATCCGCTCTTCACTAATTTCTAAGTCACAAAAGTGTTGTGTAATATATACTATAACGCCAAAAATTTAGTGATTATTGTGATATTATTTTAGTTGCACTTTCCAATCTTTTTAATTACAGATATGTCAATCAGGTACCTTATCTGGATAAGGATATAATACTAGTGCATCCTTCTCATCATCTAAAGCAGGGGTGCAAAACTCGCGGCACGTAGGTAGCATGTGGCCCGAGATGAACAAAGTAAAAATAAAATAGAAATGTGAATTAGAATCGAAATTAGTACCAACCAATGTCTATATCGAAGCCAAGCGGTAATCAAGCGCAAAATCGCCGATGAACATCGAATTTTCCAGATAAAGTGGGAATTGAGCTTTTTTTTCTAGCTTCAGGAACTGGATAGCTGTGATGACTTGGCTCTGGTTCGATAATATATCTGTGATGTCGTCCTTCATGCCTAGTTCTTGGCGTCGTTTATTGTAATGAGGGCAGTCCACAAGGATGTGTAGAACGCTTAGTGGAGATTGGCAATAGTGGCAGATTGGCTTAGGTGTAGAATTCATTAGGTGACCATGTGTAAATCTGGTGTGACCGATACGCAATCTTCTAGCAACAACCATCTCATTTCTAGTTATACCAGGGATAACGAACCGCTCAATCGTCTGATCTATGTGGTGTAAAAATGTACTGGATTGTTTCCAATGATTCTGCCAGTAATTTCGTACGAGTTTCTTTATATTAGTTTTTAGGTCACTGGCAATTTGTATATTGCGTGGTGTACAATTGGATACAGCAGTTTCTTTGGCAAAGCGATCGGCGTTGTCGTTACCCATAATCCCGATGTGGGAGATAATCCATATGATAGTGATATGGATGTCGTGGATGATAATATTTTGGTAAATGTCATGGATTTTTTCTACAAGAGGGTGATTAGTAAATAGATTATTGATGGACTGGATAGAGGCAAAGGAGTCTGTACAGATGGCAATATGTTGATTGGGTGCTGTACAGAGTTTGAAGGCTTGGTAAATAGCATACAGTTCACCAGTGTGAACGCTGCATGTGTCAGGTATTTGACATGAACTAATGACTGTTTCCGTAGTGGTAACCGCACAACCAACCCCCGTTTCGCTCTTTGATGCGTCAGTGTAGAGTACCCGATCGAATTTCTTAAAATTAAAAATTTCTAGTAAGGATTTCCTAATCAAATCCTGGTTGGTTTCTGCCTTACTAAACTTTGTAAGTGACACATTAAATTTCGATAAAGTTTTGGTCCAAGGAGAATTCTGCGGGATCGGGAGAGGGTTAGTTAGGGATAAATTTATATGTGGTATTAAAGTTGGAAGTAGGAGGGCGATAGTGTGTATGCGTAGAGCAGGAGGGTGAGTACTAGTATAGTTGGGTAATGTCAGCAGTGTTTGTACTGGATTAGAAAGGTTAGCTGAAGTAGAGGCAGCATAAGAAAGAAGGAGATATTGGCTCCTAAGCCAAAGAGGGGGTTCGTTGGCTTCGCGGTAGAGGCTCTCAGCTGGACTGCTACGAAAAGCTCCTAAACAGAGGCGGATAGCAGTATTATGCACTGAATTAAGGGTTTGTAAGGATGTTTTGGATGCTGACAATATATATATATATATATATATATATATATATATATATATATATATATATATATATATATATATATATATATATAAGTATTTTAAGTAAATGAAAATGCAAGTTAGTCTAATTAAAGTTGCAGAAATTGTTTGTCCTGAAAATTCGAAGGCTTTTCAAATAATTTCTTTATCTCAAAATACACTTCCAGAAGGAATTACCGACTTGGCTGCCAATTTAAGTGATCAGATCAAAGCAAAATCATCTAGTTTTTAAAATTATTTCGTCGTCTATGATGAAACTATGGACGTTGGTGACATAGCTCAATAAGCTGTGTTTATTTGTGCTTGCGAAAAGGATTTAACCATTTTTGAGTAATTATTGAAGCTAATACAGATGAATGGTACTACTACAGGACATGCTATATTTAATAGTGTTTTTCAACTTCTGCAAAAAGACAGTTGAAGCTCCTTCCATGACCGGAAAAAACAAGGGCTTCGTAGTATTACTACAACAAAAGCTTAGTAAAATTCATGGTCCAAAAATTATCATCCGTATTGCATTAAAAATCAAGAAACACTATGCACGAAAGTGATCAAAATGGAGAATGTTTTGTCATATATAAAAAATTTATAAATTTTATAAGATCTAGAGGCTTAAATCAACGGAAATTCAGGTTTATCATACCATAGCGAGGTACGTTGGTTATCTTTCTTCAAGGTTCTCAAATAATTCTGGGATTTCAAAGAAGAAATATGTATTAAGAAATATGAAAGAGTTTGTACAAACTAAAAATCGAGATACAAGCTTGTTCTTTGATTAAATATGGTAGCACGATTTATCTTTTATGGTTGATATAACCAAACACTTATTCAATTTAAATTTATTGTTCCAAAGCAAGGATCAGATCATTACGAACGTGCTTGGTATAAATAAAGCATTCAAATGTAAATGATTCCTTTGGAAAAATCAACCGAAAATGAAGATCTCAAACACTTCTTAACGTGCAAATAAGAACAAATCTAGTTTAGGTGATACTAAATCGTATCAAAAATCCGCAGAAAAAAAATTCAAATCTTTGAACAAAACTTGAAACAGTTTTAGAGGTTTAAAGATTATAATTATTGGAAAGACAAATTTTGTTTGATTTCTTTGATTTTCTCAATAAATATAAACACAGTACCCAGTAGGATGCAAATACAAGAGATTGTGATTTAGCGTTACTCAAATTTGAAGGCAAAATTCATTTGAAGCCACACCAAGTGGTTGAGCTTGAATCTTACAAGTATTTACCGGCAAGATTCTAAAATACTCGAAAATTTGCATACGAAATTATTTCCATGTTTGCAAGTACTTATCAGTGCGAGCAATTATTTTCTTTTACGAATGGAGACCTCCTATCCGAAACTGTATTAATACCGCTCACGTTCGGTCAATTTTGAAAGTAGTCTCGGCCAAGGATCAGTACGTAAACAAGAGTCTAACTATGTGTATGTTTATTACACTGTACTATTAAAAAATATATTTATTTCTATGAACATTGATTTTTTTTCCCGCCCACCATAAGTTAAGCATTCTTTATTTGTCCCTATTAGCTTTTGACAAGTTTGATGACTCCCCTGATTTAAAGAATATGAGCATAATATCCCATTTAGCCACTAACAGTTCTTTTTCTAACCATCTTCCGCAGTTAAACTATAGTTTAAGTCTAATTTTGGGTCAGAGAAGTTTCAGACTCCTGTCTAGTGGGTTAATATATACTAAATATGAACGCTAACAAAAAAAGAGGTGAATAAATCGCTAATGTGGAAACTTTAAATCCTTCGATTTTGCCAAATAGTTCTTGCGGAGATAGTGTAACAGAATGGTGGAAACATACAGTTAAAGATGATCTGCAGAAAATGGGAGTAAGACAGTGGGATATAGTGGCACAGGACCGATAAAAATTTAAGAAAATGGTAACGACAAAAACTGATAAAGAGTTGTAACGCCATTAATGATGATGATGTCTATTAGGTTGCTTAAGCCTTATTATGTATGACAATCCTATAAGAATTTACCGACTAATTTACCTTCTCTTACTGGGCACTCTTTTGTTCTGGGGTTGAGAAGCCGGCTACAAAGATGGATATACAAATGAATGGTTAACGCTATATGGACACCGAAGGCAATAAGAAACTACTGTATTAAATGTCGCCATGATTCCCCAGAAAAAGCAATATGCCATTAAACATTTAACTACAAATTGGACATAGAGTCGGAAATGGAAATCGGGGCCCAAGATTCAACAGGAGAGTCGAATTAACAGAATCGCATTACCAAAAGACGTCTCATGAGCTTCTCATACTTCAACGGTTTCGTAAACATGCGAAAATCTCGTGAAGAAAACCACTCGGAATAACTATGATTTTGAACTTTCCCGAATCGCTTCGAAAAACATTTTTAAGCATATCTCATCGAAATAAATACTTTTGCTATCTTAGTAATTTTTCGAAAAATGCCAAATGAATTACAATTCTATAAAAATCCTTATAACCTTTAAACCTTCAAGTATAAGTAAGAATATTTTGACAAGGATAAATGGATTCTGTCTTGCTCAAAACATGGAACCAAATATTTCGAATAATATGCATTTTTGAAAAATACCCAAGAAAAAAAGTATTTACTTCGATTAAATACATTTAAAAAAATTTACTAGAAGCATTTCGGGAAATTGTTTTTTTGTTATAAGTTATTTGTTAATAACAATTTCCGGTCAACTTGATAAAATTTTAAAAAATGCAATTGTAGTCGGTACATTTCGTTTCTAAGCGTCATTTAAGGGGTAAACCGCTCGCCTAAAATAATATAAATAAATATTTTAGCAAAACCACCCTAAATATTGATCATTTTTAACTTGTACTAGTTTTTGGACAATTTAAATAAATTTAAATAAATATTTTAGTAAAACCACCTCAAATAACTATGATTTTTTATCTTGTTCTGAAGCTGTTTTTTTGTGACATCTTAATGCAATTTACTATTTTTGTTGGGAATAAGCCAATAAAGCCTGTTGGGAATAATCCCTACATGGTAAGTAGGTATACTTATACCTACTTACCAAGTAGGGATAGTATCATGATGATTTTTTACGCGTGGTTTACTATGGGATCACTAACATGGGAATTTGAATGTCATGGTTGCATTTGGTGGTATTTTTAAAGACAAATTACATGCTATGATTTTTCTGACGGATATTCTTAAGTTAAAGTGAATTTAATGTAAGTAAATGAACTGTCTTCTAATAAAGTCGTCCCAGGAACGCAACTGATAAATATTGACAATATTATTTTAAAATCATCTACTTTAAAATGTATAATACATGTTTGAATAAACGATGGATCTGCCACAAGGCTTTCCCCTCCTGGCCAGGCTAAATCTGCCGTAGATCTTACCATTGCTTCATCTAAGGTATGTCCTACACTTGATTGGTGTGTTAGTCAGGATACGTATGGATTAGATCATTACCCAATCAGTATTACGCTTAATAACTATTATCACAATGATGCAATTACGTCCCCATTATATAGGTGGTCTATGAATGAAGCAAATTGGACCTTACATACAGCTGAAATAGAGAAATTATTTTCCACGCCACCAAACTGCATCGATACCAACGGTATGTGTATATTTTTATTGGAACAGATTACGAATGCTGCCAACAAAGCTTGCAAAATTCAAAGACCATCCTCAAATATATCATTCAAATCACCTAAATGGTGAGACGAGGAATGCCGTGAGATATCGAATAAGAGAAAAATTGCATGCAAAGGGTACAAACAAACTATGTGTCTGGAAAACTTTGCTGAATATCAAAAATAAATGCTAAATGTAAACGAACCTTTAAACAGAAATGTAGAAATCGTTGGGCCAACTTCTGTCTCAATCTAAACAGACAAACTCATCCAACTGATATATGGGATAGAATTAAGAAAATAAAAAAAAAATAAAAAACTGTATGTGCACGACGAAAATATCGTTGAAAATTTGTTTCATAAAATAGCTCCTTGCTATGTTCCTTCTCCAATATATCCCACTGAAGATAAATTTAAATCACATTTTTTGTTATCTCCTATTAGTATCAATGAACTAACTGCTGATATCAAGTATTCTAAGAGTTTTTCCCCTGGGATTGATGGTATCAATTATCTTATGATATATAACTTGCCTACAATAGTACTTCAATTTCTCCGTGATATTTTTAACAATATTCTAATTAAAGGTGATAACTGTGATTCTTTGAAGTAGTGTCTGTAATACCTATCCCAAAAGCTAATGATCCCAATGTCCTAAGACCGATACCTCTTATGTCATGTATATTGAAAACATTTGAACGAATCATGAAAAATTGATTAGAATGGTGGATGGAAAGTAACAACCTTTCCCAGAAGGTCAGCTTAGGTTTCGTAGAGGGAAAGGAACTATGGATTGCATTTCACACTTGGCAACAGATATCCAGTTAACTTATTCTAAAAACCACGATACAGCTTCTTTATCTGTGGATCTGGGATTTCTGGTGCATATTCTCGACCTGCTGCTTGATCAACTTATATAGACAAGTCCATATTCGTTTACATAATTCACTTATTGCCCAAGGATAGTTAACAAAGGGTTACCTCAGGGCTCAGCGAAAACATCTCGTTTGATTAAAGTGGATTGAATACAATACAAAGCTTTAAGGTTAGTCCTAGGAGTTCTCAAATCTACTCCCACATCAGCCCTTTTGGCAGAATGTAACAAGCCACCTTTACATTTAAGACGTCTATTTTTGGCAGAAAAATTTATTCTTAAATGCCAGTTTAATAATCAAAACGGCTTATTACAAAAAATTTCTTGTCTCTCTGTTGAAAACCTAACAAACAAATGGTGGGCAAATAAAAACTCTCCAACTCTAGCTGTTGCTTTTTTCAATTTATCACAATATTCATTTAATGCAGAGGAGATTCCATTCTTTAGCTCCAATTATGACATACTATATGAATATAAACCCGCTGTAGTAATCCCTTTATCTGTTTCAATTGTTCACGAAGATTTAGTAGTACAGAACAAGCTGGAAGACTGTAAAAATTCTTATAAAATTTATACGGATGGCTCAAAATCGCCTGCTGGTGTTGGCTGTGCCATTTACATAGACAATATTCAAGATTATTTTCAGTACAAATTAAAATCAGATTGCTCAATATTACTACTACTACTAAGGATTTCCACAGTTTTCACTGTCTTCCGTCACTCAACCGTTTTCTCCAATTTTCCCTGTCATTCCAGTCTCCATCTCGCAGGGTTCTTTTCTCCATAGCCTCGTCGATTTCATCTCTGAATGACCTTCGGGGTCTTCCTCTCTTTCTTCTTCCAATCGGGCTCCATTCTGTGATTTTGTTTATCCAGCGTCCTCTGTCCGCTCTTCTGACGTGGCCGTACCAGGATAGTCTCTTCTCCTCTATATAGTCGATTATGTCTGATTGCACTCCCATTCTCCGCTTAATCTCTGCGTTTTCAATTCTGTCTCTTTTTGTAAGTCTACAGCTTCTCCTCAGGAACTCCATTTCTACTGCTCTTATTCTACCTCTATTTCTCTTGTTTATTGTCCAGTTTTCGGACCCATATGTCAGGATACTTCTTGTCAGGGTATTATATATTCTCTTTTTTGTCTTTATCGTAATGTTCTTATCCCACAACACTGAGTTTAGTTGTCTTATACAGTTTCTTGTTTGTCTCAGTCTGTTGTTTATATCTTCTTCTGTTGTTCCCTGGTTCGATATTATGGTTCCTAAATACTTGAATTTATCTGTTCCATTTATTTGTCTTCCCTCTTCTATCTCTAGGTTTCTCATATCCTTGTTTTCTGTTGTTAGGTATTCGGTTTTCTCTAAGTTTATTTCCATTCCGTTGTTTTTATATTCTTCTTCTAGTTTTCTGAGCATAAAGCTGAGATCTTCTTCATCTTGTGCGATGACTACTTGATCGTCGGCAAAACTTAAGGTGTATAGGTATTCGTCTCTTACTGGTATGCCCATTCTTTCGCACTTTCTCCTCCATGGTTTGAGTGTCTTTTCCAAGAATATTTTAAACAGAGTAGGCGACGTAGCACAGCCTTGTAGAAGTCCTTTTGTCGTCTTAAATGGATTGTAGGCTTTATTTCCACATTTAATAGCTACTTTGTTTTCTTTGTATAATGCTTTAACTGCTTTTATTAGTGTTTGTCGGATTCCGAGATCATTCATTGCTTCCCATAATTTGACTCTAGGTATTGAGTCATATGCTTTCTTTAGATCAACAAAGGCCAGATGGACCGGTCTACCTTTTGCCATTTTCTTCTCTATCAGTTGTTATAATGTGTACGTATGATCTAGGCATGATTTTCCTACTGTAAACCCTGCTTGGTCTTCTCCAATTTTTCCTATTATTTCAGTTTCTAGTTTTTCCTTAATAATTTTCCCGTAAAGTCTACCTACCGACGATATTATACTAATTCCTCTATAGTTTTCACATTTTTTCCTGTTTCCTTTCTTATGTATGGATGTGATGTATGCTTGTGTCCATTCCGCAGGTATTTCTTCTCCATTTAGTCCTCTTTCGAACATTCTATGTAGCATGCGGAATATCTTTTCCGTTCCGTTTTTAATTAGTTCGTTTGGTATTCCTCCGGGTCCTTTAGCTTTTTTGTTCTTCAATGTCTTGATTGCTCTCTTAACTTCTGCCAGGCTTATTTCTATCTGGTCGTATGCCCCATTTCCTGTATGTTCTATATTCTCTTCCTGAAATTGGGGACGGTTTTCTGTAAGTAGTTCTACGTAGTATTCTTGCCACTCGTTTTCACTAATTTTGCCGATCTGGGTTTTCTCTGTCTTATTTCGTTGAAGTGCTTTTAATATTCGCCATGATTCTGAATTTCTCGTTCCTCCGATATGTCGTTCTATCTCTGTGCATGCTTGTTCCCATCGTTCGTTCTTTTCATTTGTTACTTTTTTCTTTACCTCTCTGTTTTTCGCTCTATATAGGTCTAAGTCTTCCTGTTTTTTGGTGTTTAGGTATTTTATGTGTAGTTTTTTCTTTTCTTTTATGCATTTCAATGTGTCTTCCCTTAATTTGATATTCTGATGGGTGTTCCTTTGGTCGTCTTCTCCAAGAGCTTCTAAGGCCGCTGAAATCAGGCAGGTTTTTATGTGTTCATGCATTTCATCTAACGTGTCATATCTGAATTCTTCTAGTTTTTGGTCTAGTCTTCTTTTGTATAAATCTTTTATTGATTCTTCCTGCAATAGATGTAATTTGAGCCTCTTTTCGTTTATTGTCGTTCCCGTTGTAACAATCGATGTATGTTTTTGTTTTGTCCAGATATAGGGGAATTCCATCCATGTCACCACAAGTTTGTGATCTGTTCCACACTCTGCCCCTCTTTTCACTCTGGTGTCTTTCACTTTGATGGAGCTTTTGTGGTTCATGATAATGTAGTCAATAATGGATCTTAGTTTTCTTGTCTCTTGAGTCCATGTGTACTTATGTATATTTTTGTGTTTGTAGAATCCGTTCATAATTTTCAAATCATTTACTTCACATAGTTCTACCAATCTTTCTCCGTTGTCGTTAATTGTGTCTTCTCCAAATGGACCAACTGTTCTTTCATTGTCTTTTCTTCCGACTCTTCCATTTAGATCCCCCACTATTATTGTTTCTTGTTTAGGTTTTCTCTTATCCATTTGTTCCTGAAGTTGTTCGATAAATCGTTCTTTCTCATTGGCTGGACTGTCTTCCGTTGGACCGTATGTTGCTAGTATTATAATTTCTCTGCCATACATCTTGATTTTCAGTTTGGCAATTCTCTCGTTTATGGGTTCCCAATCGTCTATAGATTTTTCCCATTTTTTCTTTAGTAGAATTCCAACTCCAGCTTTTGCGCGGTCTTTCTTTTCTACTCCGCTCCAACAATGGATTAGTTCCCCTATTCTTTCCGTGCCGTTTCCTTTCTTTTTTGTTTCCGTTGTGACGAGGATATCGAGATTCATCTTTTCGAATTCTGATGTTACTTCACTGGCTTTTGTTCTCCAGCCCTGCACATTCCATGTGCCGATTCTTAGTTTTCTCTGTCTTTGTCTTTGGTTGAGTTTCGAAGCCGGGTTTGTTGAATTCAAAGCAGAAGTGCCCCCCCCCCCGTATCCGATGGGGCTCCCTCCTTCGGAGGTGTGGATTGCCACCCGGGGATTAATTTTAAAATTTTTCATTTCTGCCAATTGTTCGTTAGCCCTTGGATTTTTTTAAGTGTGCTAGGTTGCTAACGCCTAACGCCACAACCCCCTTTTGGAGGACCTATTGTTCAGCCGCCCACTCTGGGTCAGACGCTGTTTGCAGCCGCCCACTCTGGGTCAGACGCTACTGTTGTCAGTTTTGGTCCGCGTCGGGTATTTCATTTCCCCGATACCACCCATATCTGGGAGGCATTTCCCTATCCGCCACCTGGGGACGCGTCCGGTAGAGGATTGACAACCTCCTCCTCGGAATTGCTCAATATTCACAGCTGAATTGGTGGCCATTGTCAAGGGGTTGGATTGGATTAATAGCACATTAAATTTCGAACGATATATAATTTTATCTGACTAACAGTCCATCCTCCTAGCATTAAGACACTTCTCTAAACACATATATACCAACAGACTAATTGTAGATGCGCTTGAAAAGCGAAGGATCCTAACTTCTCTAAAAAGAATTGTTAACTTTGTGTGGGTTAAAGGTCGCTCTAATATTACAGGAAATGAAAAAGTAGACTATTTGGGTAAAGACGCTACTTTAGTGGGTATAGAATACAACGAGTTGCCCAAATGGGATTTAGTTTCAGCTAGGAAGAAACATGTTAGACTTAATTGGGGAATTGAGTAGCAATCCTTTACTAACAGTAACAAAAATACATACTGCAGTATATATCAAACTCTTCCATCTACTCCCCCAAATTACAGAAACCCCATCTCTCGGAAGATTTATACTATGTACGTTAGATGCCTTTTTGGATATGCTACAGTAAACGCTTACTTATATAAAATAAAACTTTCCGAAACTGATATTATGTGAATGTAATGGCAGTTATGATGACCTTAACCACTTGATGTTTCAATGTCGGTATAATCAAGAAGCCATAAAATTTTTATTTCAAGCTATCTCCCAACAAAAAATCATACTGTCGCAGAACGTTGCTTCTATTCTCTATTTAGGTAGTCGAAATCCAACTATTAGATCGATTTTATTGGAATTTTTCAAACGCACTAAACGGAAAATCTAAACTGCCTTTTTCAGTGTCTTTCCTTTTATGCCATTTGCCTTTAACCGTTGCCTGTAATGTTTGTGTAAAAAAAAGTCGCTATGAAGGGCACCTTAGTGACTTATTCCCAACAAAAATAGTAAATATTTGGAAACCACCTCAAATAACTATGATTTTTGAGTTATACTTAAAAAATCAAAATAAAACTAAATAAATTATTTAGCGAAACCACCCCAAATAACTATGCTCCCAACTTATACTAGTGTTTAATCTTGGAATAGTTTACTACCTCTACCATTGCAAATTATTTGTAAAGTTATGCAGGATAAGGTGGCAGTTTCGAAGGATTACACCTTATCCCTGAGACCGAATTATTCTCGTATATACGAGAAACCTGAAACATGTATTAAATTTAAACCTATTTGTAACTCCCTTAGTATATTTGTAACCATCAATACTTATTTATAGACATTATTATTTCGATAGTGAATAGCTATTGTGCCATTATGACCAATCTCTATATTTTTGGTGTATTTATCTGCTTTTTCACATTAATACAGTATTGCCCAAAATAAACAGTACTAAAACTGAAACATAGATGTCTCTTTGTGCGGCTGTCATATTCAAATTAACTAGTATAGACCTGTCAAGTAATCCTTTAACAATTAATTATTAAGGCCTAATTGTTAAAAATGGTGTTAAGTACAGAGGAGAAAGTGTTTCTGGTGGAGCACTATTTTCGCTCATACGGAATCGGCCGAGGTAATACTGCAAGTCTGCAATACGTGTGTGATCAATTCACACAAAGGTTTAATAAACGTTCTCCAAGTAATGGTTCTCTGTTAAGTTCTCTGTAACTTTGAAAGTTGTTGAAAAGTTTAGAAATACGGGTAATGTATTGTGCCAATGAAAAGGAAACTAAGGGCGTCCCAGGACAGTTAACAACAACGATAACCATGAACGTGTTTTTAAGCGAATCTTGGAAAATCCGAAAGCCAGCCAGTAAATGCATCTTGGCTTAAAACGAACTTCCTTGCAAAGAATCCTGAAGGAGCTGGGTGCATTTTCGTATGTGATTCAGGTACATTAACAATTACATTCCATGGATTATCAAAGTACAGTGGAATATCGTGCCAGAATTCTTGCATTACAGTATGAAAATCCTAAATTTTTGAAAAATGTATTGTTTTCAGACGAAGTACATTTTCATTTTTCGGGTCATGTAAATTGTCGCACAAATCGATTTCTGGGCTTTGCCAGACCAGATAAAGTTCAAGAAGTTCCTTTACATAGCGCAAAAGTGAGTGTCTGGTGTGCAGTTTCGGGACACGAAATCATTGGTCCATACTTTATCGAAGAAAATGGTAGGCAAGTCACACTTAATCAACAGAGGTACATACACATTTTAACACCCTTTATCCCTGATCTACGTCAATTTTGTTGTACACGTAATTTGGCAGTTCGAAACCAATTTTTCTAGCAGGATGGGACAACTTGCCATACTGCTGTCGCAGTTCGTCAATTTCTTTAGGGATATTTTCCAAACAAATTCATTTTACGATTTACTGACTTCCCCTATCCTGCACATTCTACAGACTTAACATTTCCAGATGCTTATATTTGGGACATGGCTAAAACTTTATTCCATAACATTACGAGAAATCTGGAATATCGGTATGAAGTCTGTCTTGAGAAAGGAGGAGCTCATTTAGAACATGTTATCAAATGTCAATAATATGTATTTTTTAAAACAATAAAATAATTACAAGTTCAGTACTGTTTATTTTGGGCTATACTGAATTTTAACCCTTAATATCCTAGTGTTACCTATAAGTTAAGCAATATTTATAGTGTGCGAAAATGTTGTGCCTATATGCATCTCGCAATAGTGGAAATACCATAACAAACCCAGACGGTATCGCAGAGGTGTGGAAACAATATTGTGAAATACTATTCTCTAAAAACGATCCAGAAAAGAAGTTATGAAAACGAACCTCAAATACTGAAATCAGAAATTAAGGCGGCAATTAAAAAGCTAAAATTCAAAAAAGCAGAAGGAGAAGATGGGATACCAGCTGAAACACTCAAAGAAATGGGAGAATTAGGGACGGAAGTAATGCTTAGAATTTGCAATGAGATCTGGAATATCGGAATATGGGAATAAACTTACGTTTATTCCCATATATAAAAAAGGTTCACCGACAAATTACAGTAATTACCATACAGTAGCATTGATATCACATGCGAGCAAAGTAATTCTAACCATCATTAATGAAAGACTCATCCAAAACGGTTACCGCGAAAATCACATCAATAGGCGCATCCACAAACATCAATCTCCCACTCAATCTCAATCCAAAGACTCAGACC
Organism: Diabrotica undecimpunctata; assembly: GCF_040954645.1. NCBI lineage: Eukaryota > Metazoa > Arthropoda > Insecta > Coleoptera > Chrysomelidae > Diabrotica > Diabrotica undecimpunctata. The sequence continues at coordinate 7,803,647 of NC_092813.1, forward strand.
CTTATCATACGAAAGCTTTTCTTCCTTACATCAAAGATGTCACTGACAAAATCGACAAAATTCTTAAACCAAGAGGAATAAAAACCATATTTACCCCCCAACAAAAACTTTCATCTCTTGTCCGATCAATCAAAGACAATATTCCAAATGAACAGCACGGAGTTTATGAAATTCCTTGTGCAGTCTGTCCCCGATCCTATATAGGCCAAACAAATCGTAGAATTCAAAATAGGATTTATGAACATTACATTTCTGTTCGCAATTCCGATTCAATTTCAGCTCTCGGTCAACACCATTTTCATACAGGTCACAAAATTGATGTTGAAAACTCCAGAACCATAGCCCCCATCCGCTTTTATAAACCAATAATTATCCGAGAAGCCATAGAAATAGAAAAAAGACCAAATTGCCTTAATAAAAGACATGACGCCATACGGTTACCTTCTACATGGAGACCTCTCATAAACAAAATATCGCCCCCTCCATCCTCGAATCAAAATCCCACTGTCGGAAATGTTCGCGCCAACTCTCGCGCCAATCCCCACCCTAACCACCACCTAGGCCACGTCACCATCGACGGTATAAATGAACCGTCCCCTGGTCCCAGTCCTAGTAGTGAACTAGTGAGTGAACTAGAAGTGACTAGTGAGTGTAGTAGTGTCTGGGGGCTCGGGAGACTGAGACCTCGGAAGCCCTGAAAAAGACATCAGAGAGGATGTCGAAAGCTCGGCAAAATGGATATCGACGCGGTTCAACCCGGAAGACTGGTGAGTTTAATATTCATTTTTATAATAGTATTAATCTTAGCTCTAGGGTTCCCATATATATATATATATATATATATATATATATATATATATATATATATATATATATATATATATATATATATATATATATATATATATATATATATATATATATATATATATATATATATATATATATATATATATATATATATATATATATATATATATCTATATATATATATATATATATATATCTATATATATATATCTATATATATATATATATATATATCTATATATATATATCTATATATATATATCTATATATATATATATATATATATATATCTATATATATATATATATATAAATATATATATATATATATATAAATATATATATATATAAATATATATATATATATATATCTATATATATATATATAGAAAAGAAATTTAATCTTTGCAGATTAGTTAAATAGTAAACTCTTAAATATTGGGGAAATCTGCAAGAAATACTCTAATGTGTATCAATTGTTTCGCCGAACGTTTTCGCCAAAGAGAATTAATTTGGCTTCTTCAGGGCTGAAAGAGAATAAATTATAATTAGCTACCATATATTATCTATTAAAACATTATTGATCTTACCGTAACTTAGAATTGTAGAGTTAGAATATTAAAAAACTTTGCTAGTAACATAGTGGTGTTTTTTGTTACTATGTGCAAAAAAAGTTTTTTTATAAGAATTGAAATGTATGGTAGCTTCGAACTTGACACGTAAAGGCTTACCCAAGGTTAATCGAAAAACCCAATGCAACTACATTTAAAAGGAGGTAATTCTTTGAAATGTCGGCAATAACTAAATTTTGATTTTAAATAGTTAAAAGTGAGGTTCTGTTTAAGCCAGAACGCAAGCGCTGACAACTTCATTGTAATTGGTATGAATCTTTATGTCGTTAAGGTTCATTGGTAAAAAACGAATAAATTTAAATCCCAGTAAAGGGAAATATTATTTTGATTTTCTTTATTTAATTATATTATTGTTCATGTATTATTGAATCTTATTGAGACGTATCTAAGAAAAGCAAGGGAATGTTATATATTTTTTTGTTAATGAAAATTAATTATAAAGGTATGTTAGTTGTTAATGGATATATCAGTCAAATTAGTAATCTGTGATATAGTATTGTTCTTGGTATCTGATTTAAGTAACAGGTGGTATATATCGCTTAGATTCTTGATGTCACTCTTAACATTAATGGAGAAATCGTTAAGAAAAATATAGGACATTTCAATGAACTCTCTTTTGGATTTATTGTTCTCACGGTGGAGAATTGTGGTGTTGGTATAGTCCATGAGATGACCAGTGGAATGGACATGTTTGGCTAATGCACAACGGTCAGGGTGAAGTCGAGAATCACTTTTGTGTAATGTAATACGTGATTTCAATAATTGAGATGTTTGACCGATGTAGGAATTGTTGCAAGAGAGACATGGAATGTTGTAGACAATATTACTAAGCCTATCTATGGGAGTCTTATCTTTTATCTTAGAATAAAGATTATTAATTGTTAGGGCTGATCTACAAGCTACATTAAGTTTAATGTTGTTATTATTATTGCCAAAGCTATTTTCAACACTTTTCAGAATCCTTGTTAACCCCGGAGTGATATCTTTGAAATATGGTAATGAAAAATATTTGTTTATAGGAGTATCAGAGACTGGGTTCCCACTTAAGACATCAGGATCAGCATTGTTAGTCGCGAAGGAAGGTGAAATATCTTCGTCATGGATAGTATTAAACAAAATCTTATTAACTAATGGTGTTGGATAAGCGTTTGAAATAAAAAGTTTCTGTAGGATTTGTAGGTTTTTTGTATGAAATGAAGGATCTGATAGTTTTGTTACTCTATTTTTCATCTGTTTGATTAAGTTGACTTTGGTAGAATTATTATGGTATGAGTTGTAGTTAAGGTATCTACCAGAATGGGTCGGTTTTTTATACCAATCTATTTTGATGTTGTTGGTTTCCCTGATCATCCTTATGTCGAGAAAGGGGACGGACCAATTACCATCTTCCCTCTCTATAGTGAACTGGATGTAGGGGTCATAACCATTAAAAGTGTCTAATAGTTCATCTACCTTGTCATTGGGTATGGCCAAAATGATATCATCAACATATTTTTTAATAAATGGAATATTAAAGGATAGTAAAGGAATGACTGAGTCTAATACATAATCCATAACGTAAGTTGCAATGATAGGAGAAATCTTAGCTCCCATAGGGGTACCGAAAGTTTGTTGATAGAATTTATCATTAAATGAGAAGTAAGTGTTATTAAAGAGAAATTCGACGATGCTGATGAATCTGTCGTAAGACATGGAACAACAACCTCTAATACGGTCCCAGTTGATTTTTCGATTAACCTTGGGTAAGCCTTTACGTGTCAAGTTCGAAGCTACCATACATTTCAATTCTTATAAAAAAACTTTTTTTGCACATAGTAACAAAAAACACCACTATGTTACTAGCAAAGTTTTTTAATATTCTAACTCTACAATTCTAAGTTACGGTAAGATCAATAATGTTTTAATAGATAATATATGGTAGCTAATTATAATTTATTCTCTTTCAGCCCTGAAGAAGCCAAATTAATTCTCTTTGGCGAAAACGTTCGGCGAAACAATTGATACACATTAGAGTATTTCTTGCAGATTTCCCCAATATTTAAGAGTTTACTATATATATATATATATAAATATATATATATATAAATATATATATATATATATATATATATATAAATATATATATATATATATAAATATATATATATATATAAATATATATATATAAATATATATATATATATATATATATATATATAAATATATATATATATATAAATATATATATATATAAATATATATATATATATATATATATATATATATAAATATATAAATATATATATATATATATATATATATATACATATATAAATATATATATATAAATATATATATATATATATATATATATATATATATATATATATATATATATATATATATATATATATATATAATATATATAAATATATAAATTGATTTCTAAAATCTAGTTGTAGGTAATGTAAAATATATTACTCTTTTTGCAAATTTAATCTTCATATTTTGCAATTGTAGGCTCAAATGTAATGCACAAATAGACAAGGAAGAGCGGCTTCTTATTTTTAAATCTTACTGGAAACTTGGAAACATTGAGAGACAACGTGATTTTATAAATAGTTTAGTAGAAGTTGGAGATTGCAAAAGAAGGATCATAACAGAGGAAAATTCAAGACGATCAAGAACTTTAAACTTTCATTTTATTATTGGAAATATTCGTCAAAGAGTATGTAGGTCGATATTTTTACAAACTCTAGGCATAAAAAAAGGAGTACTAAATTTTGCAATTAAAAAACGTTTCCCTAATAGTACTAGTACTGAACATGATAAAAGAGGCGACTATGGAACATCAAAAATATCCGATGAATCATCAATATTTTTGAAATTTACGAAAGAACATATCAAAAAGTTTCCCACTATGGAATCTCATTATTGCCGCAAAGACTCAAAAAGATTTTACTTAGATCCAAAATTGAATATTTCTACCATGTTCAAACTTTATCAATCAGAGTGCATGGTAAACAATAAAACTTGTCTCAAAGAATCGTAATACCGAAAAGTATTTAATAATCATTTTAATTTATCCTTTTATACGCCAAAGAAAGATCAGTGTGTGACACGTACTATGAAAAAGCAAATCCTGCAGACAAGCACACGCTTTAGCAGAACTACAACTGCCACATATAATTAAAGAACAGGGCAAGAGATGAAAAAAATTCTGATAAAATTGCCGCTGCGTTAAATAACTCAACCATACACGCCTGTAATTTTGACCTGCAACAGGTCCTGTACGTTCCAACGGATCCGACAAATCCGGTTCTATTTTATAAAATGAAACTTGCTACTTATAATTTTACGATTTTCAATACTGGAAATAATACTGGTAAATGTTTCATGTTAACTGAGATTGAGGATAGACGTGGGTCCTCAGAAGTAGTGTCTTGCTTGTTTCAGCATCTTAGGAGTCTCCTTCAAACATTTAAAAGAGTTAGACTATTCAGTGACACTTGCGGTGGTCAGAACAAAAATCAATTTATTGCTTCCATGTTTCTTTATGCTGTTTAGGTTTTACCTATTGAAGTAATCGATCAAAAATTTCTTATTTCTGGTCACAGTCAAATGGAATGTGACTCAATGCATGCTAGAATAGAAACCGCGGCCAAAAATATCCCTACATATTTGCCGCATAAATGGGTTACTATTGCAAAGAACGCAAAACGAAATGCTGCTCCAAAATATGAAGTTTATACAACACCTGACCTTAGCTTTATTGATTGAAAACCCCTTGCAAAACTTATAATGGTTAATCGAAACAAAGCTGAAGATGTAACTGTGATTAATTGGCGTGACATTAAGTGGATTCGTTATGAAAAAGGTAATCCTTTTGTGATGCACGTTAAAACCTATTTAGATGAAGAACTATTTCACAAAATATTGATTGTTCCTCGTAGGGGTCGAAGAGTTACGTCCACCATGGAAAATTGTTTAAAGCTTTTATTTGAAGAAAAAAGAAAAATATCGGCTGCAAAACTTGAAAACTTAAAAGAAATCAGTAGTGCCGTAAATTTTTCCGACGATTGCAGAACCTTTTATAGAGACTTAATTGGAGATCCAAATATTGAGGACGAGACGGTATTACCCGATATAAATGACCAGGAAGAGCAAGATTTTTTTTGAAATATTAATTTTACAAGAAGTTTACACCGTTGTTTATTTATTACTTATTTTTATAAATTTTACTGTAGTTGTAATATTGTAGATAACCACTATTCATTTTTCAATTTAAAATAAAGTTAAGTTCCAAATGTAGCTATGTGCATTTTATTACGAAAAACCCTCCCCAAACTACTAATTTAAAGAACTATTTATTATTCTTATACTTATCTAATGTGTTTGTCAGTATTACTACCTAATACTTTATAGAGAAACAATAATTCTATTTGAAAGACCTGATTTGATCGACAGGGTTAAAAAATTTCGTTTAATCGAAAACGACAATTTTGTAGTTAGCCACTTTTGGAACCAGGCCATCGAAGTGTTAGCAATTGGTGGTTTAAAAATTCTCAAATCTATTCGCTAATCTGTCAAAGCGAAGTTGTATAAGAAATTCTAATAACTGCAATTAGGTAATCTCGATAAAAATAAATATTTACTCTTTTTTATTTTATATAAATTAAAAATTGCAGAATTTCTAAAATAATATAATCAAAATGTATTTTTTAAAAGCTTTCTCTCTTTATACACACACCGGCAAAATTAACGGAACACCTTAAAAATGGGACATGTTAGATGTCTCGAATTTCCTAAACCTGTTGTCCGATTTTAGTGATTTTTTTAGTATGTTATAGTTATATTATTTAAGAATATCGATGTAATAATACTGATGCTAGACAGGTCAATATCATTTTATACCGGGTGTAACAATCATACTGTGTTTTTTCCTTAAAGTTCGGAACACGCTAGGGAATATTCTAGCATATATAAAATATTGAAATTAAAACTCAATTATAGCCTCAGGCTTTCTTAACATTTTCTTTTTTGATTAATTTGCTTGTGTTTGATAATAAAAAAGTTAGGTACGTTAACAACTAGCCATGTTTTTCATCAATAAATCATCATTTTCTGCTTAGTTTAATAAACAAGCCTAAAGTAGGCTATGAGAAGTTAACAATTTAATACACACACCGACAAATTTAAAGGAACAAGTTATTAATGCAATATTTGTTTATATTTCTATTTTATAGACTATATCTACATAGCTTTGAATGCTCCTTGACACAAGAAAGTCTTAAATGTCAAAATGTCAAATTAATTTGTTTATTTGTATTGTGTTTTACATTTTACAGTCGTTCTGTCTGTTGATAACAAGTACAAACTTGTATTTAATTGATAAGTTAATTTGTTTGAGTTTGTTGGATGTGATTTTTCTGTTGATTTGTTCTAATCAGTGGTGTTCTTATTGCAAAGAGTAAGTAAAAATGGGTGATTTAATACCGACTAATATTGCTAGGGCCGCAACAATGGTCGAACGTACAGGGAAGTTGCTGGAATATTTGGTAAATCACCATCAACCATCCATCGTTGTGTAAGTCGTTGGAGACAAACCAGGGAGTATGTAAGAAGAAGGGGACAAGGTAGAAAACATTTAACCACGGTTGTAGATGATCGATTTATAACTTTGTAAACATTACGTAGTAGACGTCAAACGGCAGTTCAAACCAAAAACCTGTTGCAAAATGTTCGTGAAACTACCATAAGTGAGCGCACAGTAAGAAGGAGACTTAAAGAAGCCGGTCTTAAGTCATATGTGCCAATAAAATCTCCCAGACTCCAGAGACAACATCGTTTAGTACGACTACAAGTTGGTCGAGTACATCAAAATTGGAATGATAACCACTGGAGTCAAATTCTCTTTACGGACGAGAGTCGTTTCTGTGTAAATTACATCGACGGTAGAGAAAGATTGTATCGACGCCAAGGAGAACGAAATGCCCCTTTCAATTTTACTACGACCGTCCCCTTTGGTGGAGGTTTAATTATGGTGTGGGACGGTATATGTTTGGGAGTAAGAACAGAGTTAATGGCGATTGATGATGGAGCATTAACAGCAGATAGGTATATCAGAGATATTCTTCAAGATCATGTGATACCTTTTGCACCATATATTGGCGAAAATTTTATTTTAATGCAGGATAATGAGCGCCCACACGTCGCAGGCTGTGTAAGAGATTTCTTATTACAAGTGGGTATAACAACGATGAATTGGCCAGCTTGTTCCCCAGACCTGAACCCGATAGAGAATGTGTGGGACATGCTAGGCAGAAAACTTAGGGCATGGGTTCCTGCTATTCAAAACAGAGAGGAAGTCAGAATTGCTTTGATTGAGGAATGGGAGAGACTGCCTCAACAACTGATCGATAGCGTTATCAGAAGTATGAGAACACGAATAACTGCAGTTGTAAGGGCTCGTGGGGGAAACACACGCTATAAAAGCCAAAAAAAAAGCATAAAAAACCAATTTAAGTTCAAACTGTACAATAAAGTTAATGTGTTTAAAATCCGTATTTTGTTTGAGTCTGACATCTTTGTGTTATATTTCTTCTTAAACAGGTTTCATATTGTACTACCATTGTAATATAAATTCAAAATACGTCACCAACATTCGTATTATAATTTTATCTAAACAATATTAACAATATATAGACTAGAGAGAAAATATTCAGATTTTATGGTTGTTCCTTTAAATATGCCGGTGAAACTAAGCAGAAAATGAGCGTTTATTGATGAAAAACATGGCTAGTTGTTAAAGTACCTAACTTTTTTATTATCCAACACAAGGAAATGAATCAAAAAAGAAAATGTTAAGAAAGCCTGAGGCTATAATTGAGTTTTAATTTCAATATTTTATATATGCTAGAATATTCCACAGGGTGTTCCGAACTTTAAGGAAAAAACACAGTATGATTGTTACACCCGGTATAAAATGATACTGACCTGTCTAGAAATAATATTATTACATCGATATTTTAAAATAATATAGCTATACCATAATAAAAAAATCACTCAAATCGGACAACAGGTTTAGGAAATTCGAGACATCCAACATAACCCATTGTTAAGGTGTTCCGTTAATTTTGCCGGTGAGTGTATTTGAAGCATAAAACATATATACATTATAAAAACATGCCCACACTGTCAAACTGAAATAATTTGTTGCATGGTTGACTTTTGCGGCTATACTCTGGTTGTCTCCTCGTTAACGATGTCCGAAATTTTTTCTATGAACAAAACGTACTAACTTTTTAAAATCAGACCTGATTTTTTACCAGGTGACATAATATATACTACTTTTGCTATTTATTACTAAAAATATTTTCTTATAAAATTATTGTAAAAAGTTAACCACATACTCAGCGAAATATATTGCGCACCCGGTAGTTTTAGTTCCCCCAACTTAAATGTTTTCAATAAATAAATTTCTTACCGTTTTATTTCCTAAATTTCTAACTCGGCAACTGAGATAGGCTGATTTCCCAACAAGAGCCGTGACGTTGCTGGGAGTCATTGCATCGAAGTAGGGATCGAAACGATTTTGTGGAATTGCAGGTGGTCCCATGGGTAGTGAAGGCAGCGTTTCACTCTCTGGGAGGGAGTTAAACCCAGAGCCAGAAGATGTCATGGCGAAACTTACCAATGGCGGACCTAAAAAATATGTAAATTAAATATCTTGCTGAGTTTGGCTTTTGTCTTAATTCCATTTTATTTTATATTCTCGTATAGATATACGACAGTTTCTTAAAATTTTAAATTTCAAGTAATCAATTCGCGAAATAATAAAGAATACATTGACTGTTAAACTAGAATTTGGTGTAATTTTGTGGTAACATAAATAATTGGTATTCCTCCTAAATATATAATTCTCATATGACTACAAATATCTATTATGGATTTGTGAACAAATTTACGAGAAATATACTATTTGTATTAAGTTGGTAGTTATGAATTAATTATACATTTATCGAGGTAATTTATTTTCATATACAGGGTATTGCTATACTTGACCAATGATGCTTTACCCCAGAGAGTTTTCGCAATTAGATGAATTTTGATATCGAATCATGAGAAATTTAAAAATTTGCACTAAATCAGAAATTCTTTTAACACGTTAGCTTCCCACCTTAAAAAAAACATGGCTGGTAGGGAAAGTGGCATGACAATGCTGCGAGGCAAGATGGGGTATTTTTTCCGGGGTATGATGAGGAATTAGGAGTAAAATGAGGTTGTAGGTCTGGGTTAATTTAAATTTCTTAATAAATAACATTGGATTGTTTTAGGTAATTGGTACATACTTACAAGAAAAAAAAAATCGGTTGCCTGTAAAGTCGGTTTTACGGGCGAAAATTTTACGTGACAACGTCTTTTTCTCGGTAGAATATTTATTGATATGAATATTATTAAATTGCACAATAGGAACAAGGAATTGAATGAAAATAAGAATTGCACAAATTTTAACTATAGAAATATATTTTGTTTACTAAAACATTGTACATGTAAACTTAAACTTAACTAATTTCTATTTGAGTGATTTTGTTGAGGATAGGACGATGATAGGAGAAATATGAAATGAAAGGAAGTGTTTCTGCTGTAATGTGTCTTGAACGCCAAGAACGCTCGAGAAAGACAGAGACACAAGCACGGAAGCACGCACCGATTCAACGCGCCTAATTCTCTAGTGCTGCGCGCGCAGCGGACCGATCATGTTTGAGTGGGAGAGAGACGCAAGGCATTCGCCGGTCCGGCGGGCCTCTCTCTCGTTCGGTGACTCACTGTAACAGACGTGAGCGGGCGTTACACTTTTTCATGAATGACTCCGAGCCACAACCTAATTTAAGACGTTGTCACGTCAAAAACAAAAAGAGGATGTTGGTCGACAGATGCTATGAAAACACCTATAGATAAAGTTTTAAGTAAAGAGATGGGATAGAAAACAGCTGCTTCTGCATACTCAGTGCCTCAGACTATTTTAGAACGGTATATTAAGAAAATGAAGGAAGATGGCGAAGATACTATTGGTTTATCTTTAGGCCAGAAAAAACAATATTTACACCTAAAGAAGAAGACGAAATGGAAGCATATCTGAAATATATGAAAGAGCGTCTTTTTGGATTAATAACTATCTAACTGAGACGCCTAGCATATCAATTGTCAGTTAAAAATAAAAAGGTGCACAATTGCAGTACTAATAAGAAGATGATTGACGTTGATTGGCTCAAAGTTTTTTTTTAAACGTCATCAAAATTTATCAATTCGCAAACCTGAAGCCACATCAGTAGCTAGAGCAATGGGATTCAACAAAGTGGCTGTAAGTAAATTCTGTAAGTTGCTTAAGGCTATTTATGATAATTTTTAAATTGACCCCTGACAAAATATATAACTGCGATGAACTGAAATTTCCCTTGTTTCTAAAACCAAGAGCAAATTATTAGCTACAAAAGGATGAAAACAAGTTGGTTCGTTATTATCTGCTGAACGAGGACGAACACTATTACAGTAGAAATATGTTTTAACGCTGCTAGAACCTACATGCCTCCACTGATGATTTTTCCGAGATAACAAATGAAACAACAGTTTGCGGTCCATTTCTGCTGCGACTACAAACATTCCAAATACTGCAGACTCGTCGAATCTTGAACGACAAAGGCTATCAGAAGCCGAAGATCTTTAACCTGGGGTAGTACCGAATCTGTCTTCAACAAAAATAGCCGAAACTGGCTACGATATCATCTTACACTTAAATTCTTGCAACAGAAGCTGAAGCTACAACAACGTCTTCCACTCCACCTAAAACAGAGTTAATCACCGAATATTACCTAAAGGTTCCCTTGGAACCTGAACCTGGATCTTCTTATTCACCTAAACCTCCTATTTGCAGCGTGCCGTAAGCTGACGTCTAGCTCTGAAAATGCATCCCCTAGTAATATTTTGTCAATTCCTTCTATTCAACGACCAGAAAAAAAGGAAACGATACCGGCAAGGAAAAACAGCCATTATTACCTTAACTCTGTATAAAAAAAGAGCTGGAAGGTTTGGAAAAGCCGGGGAAAACGTTGAATAATAATGATTTTCGCCTCAAAAGGAATGCTAAAATAAACAAAAAACCAAAACTCAAAAGAGTAATGATAAAGATGCTTATATTTTGCTTATATTGTCAGATCTGTGGACGTTGGGCTCATAATGCTTGTGCTGGGGTGAACAATGAAAATCTGGAGGAAATACACATTTGTTGGTTTTGTGAGAATAATTAGCATCACCATCATGCCCAATTCCATTACCCCATCATACTCCATAGTATGGGGCAAGATGGTTTTCATAATGTTCGTAATGCCTAATTGTTAAAAAACGTGATAGTTGATTTTCCAAAGATTTTACCAAATCATAGTTAGATTAACCATATAACGCGCCATAAATTAATAAGAGTAATTAATACAATAATTGTGCTGCATTTTTGTTATTTTCCTTAGCTACCCCATCATATTCCCCTTTCCCTATTCAGTATATGTCCATTTTTTAAAATATTACCCATCTTTTTTTACTTTAAAACGCATACTGTGCATCATGGCACTGTCTATGAGTTTCTAGACACCAGTGTCCACTTGTAAGCAACAAAATAAAATTGTGGCTTATTCCCAATAAAAGTGATGGCGGAATCTATTACTATCTATCTATCTAATTAGCCTTCTTCGGTCCATCTTTGGACATAGGCCTCACCAATCCTTTTCCATTCTTTACTGTCTGTCGCTATAGTCATCCACCTAGAGCCCACTTGCTTCTTGATATCATCTGCCCATCTCATTTTGGGCCTTCCTCTGCTTCCTTTATATTTCCACGGTGTCCATCTTATAAGAATTTTGTTCCATCGGTCTTCTTTTTCTCTTATATTGTGTCCTGCAAATCTCCATTTCAATTTTGCAACTTCTTGTCTAACATCCCTCACTTTTGTTTTCTCACTTATCCACTCGTTTCTCTTTTTATCCATTAATCTTATGTGCAACATTTGTCTTTCCATTGCTCTTTGCGCTGTTATGATTTTGTCCATGTTTGCTTTTGTAAATGTCCAAGTTTGGGAACCATAAGTGAGAACAGGGAGTACGCATGGATTGTATACTTTGGTCTTAAGATGCTGTGGATATCTTTTGTTTTTAAGAATGTAGCTTAGTTTGCCAAATGCCGCCCATGCCAGTCTAACTCGTCTTTTTATCTCTGCTGTTTCGTTTTCTTTGTTAAGTTTTATAGTTTGACCCAGATATATATATATATATATATATATATATATATATATATATATATATATATATATATATATATATATATATATATATATATAATCCTAAACTTGTTCTATTTCATCTTGTCCGATCCTCATTGTGATCTCTTCATCTGTATATGCATAAACATGCTGAAAACAGATTAACTTTACTGTAGTTCAGAAGAGAAATTGTCAAAAGTTACTTTACTATATAAATATGTCAAACTTTTCCAACTCAAGGTGGTCACCCTTCAATGAGTGTATCAAGTAGTTGCTGATGAAAAGTTGGTGGCGATTAGGGTTATGACAATGCAGGTCATATTTTAGACTCAAGTAAATCTAGTGCAAATAAGAAATGATGTCGATCTTCTGGAGATTGTGTACGTCTTGTTTGTGTACTATCTATGTATTATACGAACATATCGTATAAAGTGCAAAGTTGGAATGTGTAAAAAGTCTAATTTTACTTTCGCAGTAAATTTTATACATTATGGTTTGTTTAGTATATTGTGATAGTCCTCTAAAAATTGCGTGCGTTTGTATCTTGTAAAATAAGATAAAATTTAAATTTTACATAAAAAGTTTTCCTTCTTAATACTTATCAGATCAGTTAATACCAAAAAATTCCTTTTATTTCTTAAAACGAACTCCGTCCTTACTGAACAGTTCGCAAAAACCGCCATCAGACTCACAATTGGAAACCACAACTGAGAAACAAATGATTTAAAGCCAATAAGTTTAGTGTTAAGTCTGTATGCCCCTATTATGTGTTTTTAGAATACAAAGAAAATAATATATGTACATTTTTTCCTAGCAGCATATGTCTTTACTTACTTTTGAATTCAAAATTTACGTTGAAAAATAAGATTTTAATAATAGTGAACTCGAATTCCTATCATAAATTGAATAGTGAATAGTTAAAGGCCAGTTTACACGGTACGTCTTATTGTACGTTTTTTTGGGAACGTAGCTCTTGTTCAGAAAGTTTATACATTACATGTTTTCCCTTGCGCTTTTTACCTCAGTTCTAGTCCAGACTCTTAAGTTGTGTGAAATTTCTTTAGTGAATCTTTTTGAAAGTCATTTTTTATTATGAACGAAGCATGGCTGTTTTCTTTTATTTTTTCAACTATAACGACACAACGCCTGAGAGGAAAAGGGATGAAGAAGGAAAAGATAAGATGGTGAAGGAAGTGGTTTCTGAAAAGAAGCTAGTATTTCCACGTCTCGTTACTGAAAGAACTGAGGGGCGAACCTGATGACTGGCACAATTATTTGCGAATGGACACCTTATTGTCAATTGCTAGAGTTGGTTTTGCAAATAACACAAACTTCATGAATATGCAAAAGACCTATTCATGAATTAAAAGAAATGATCAGAGACAGAGATCTTTGGAAATGTACAATACACGGTATTATGATGACTATTACACTTTCTCTGGAGGTCAGGACTGAAGCGATATACTGAAACAAGACACCTACATGAGAAAAGCCATTACACCCCATGAAAGGCTCACAGTGTCGTGCCGGACGCATCAAGGAATTTGGATATTGGTCAAAATACTAATTCCACTTTTGCTACGTAAGACAAAGGATTTGTTTTACATAAAAGCAGGTAGATTTTCTCTCATCGGTCAGTCGAGCTTGCCTCTTCTACTGTAGACCTAGTCGGTGCTATTATTGTTCCTACTCCTAAGGTATTGTTTTATTTCTGATTTCCTATATACCATTTTATTTTAGCATTATTGTATATTCAGACCTTTTCAGGTTAGAATATTACATTGATCTATATTTGTTCATGTACTGATTGTTTGATATTTTATTTGATTATTTTGATTGTTTATTTTTCTTGTATTTTGTGTCTAAGTTGTTCTTCCGTAGGTTAAGAACACTTAGAAATATTTATCTTGCTTTTTCTATTTTATATTTTGATTTGTACTTTGTCTAAGTAGTTCTTTCTGGTTAGTCAAAGAACTCTTAGAAATATTTCTCTGAATATTTGACTTGTTATTTTAATTGTGCGTCTAAGCCGTTCTTTTCCGGTAAGTCAAAAGAACACTTAGAAATATTTTCATAATCATTGTTGCATTATTATTTCCGATATTTTATCTAAGATATTTTCTTCCTTAAGTTAAGAAAATAATTAATACATTTGTCTCTTTCATTTTCTATTTTATGCTAAGTTGTTTCTTCCGTAAGTCAAGAAACACTTAGCAATATTTCCACATCTTTTCTGTATTTGATTTTTCGTATTTGTAAGTCGTTTCTTTCGTAAGTATAAGTATTTGTATTCTTATTTTTCCATATTTGATTCGCTTGTTTGTTTTCACTCTAAGTTGTTTCTTCCGTAAGTCAAGAAACACTTAGAAATATTTCCATACCTTGTTTCATATTTACATATTTCATTTATCTGTATTTCTGTCCTAAGTTGTTTCTTCCGTAAGTCAAGAAACACTTAGAAACATTTTCTTTGCATTGTACTTTTATACCATTTTATTTTTCTTGTTTACTAAGTTATTCCTTCCGTAAGTCAAGGAATACTTAGACTATTTTACCTGTTCTGTTTTCTATTTTTGTAACTGCTCCTTGGAACTGTTACCTATAACAGATACTTGTCACGGTAACCGTTATTTTATACCAGTAGCAGTATTAAACCATTTCATCAGTGACAAGCAAAGATAGTCAACATCCGGTCTAATTACGAGGACAGGATGAAGTCCGCAGAACCGGCGATGGGTCCTACAGGCCCAAATGCCCCCTCTAGGCAACAACAGCAACCCTCAGATATCTTACAACAGGACGCAGTCTCAATACCTTCCAAACTAGCGTTGAACCAAATAATTCCTGAAATGTGTGATGCTATCTATTTTTGTTCTTAACCAATAACTACTTAAAAGTAAGTAGAGAATTATTGTTTATAATTAAATTGACCAATACAGTTTTTAAAAACCAAAATACTAATATTTAACATTTCATTTTCATATTTTGCACTCTTAGTTTAATCCTGCTCCTAGTATATAAATTCTGTATAAAATATTTGCTTTACTTACTTTACGTACTTTTAATTTATCCACCAACGGTTGGATCTTGTAGAATCTTTAAAAGGATTTCAAAGTTTTAATGAAACTTTTACCAAACAAACAATTAGCAATCACAATTAATATCTTTTCATTCTT
This sequence comes from Diabrotica undecimpunctata, assembly GCF_040954645.1. NCBI lineage: Eukaryota > Metazoa > Arthropoda > Insecta > Coleoptera > Chrysomelidae > Diabrotica > Diabrotica undecimpunctata. The sequence continues at coordinate 7,819,551 of NC_092813.1, forward strand.
AATTAAACTTTTAAAACTAAATATATTTAACGGCAGTCCATCTTCATTAGTCGTAATTATGATTAATTAAAATATAGAAAGGGAACCTAAACACTTGCGATTTTACAGTTAAAAAGTTTTTAGTATTAACACGTTGACTGCCACATGAGTTCAACCTGGTTTCACGCTGTTGTTTTTATATGGTCGTCACATTAAGCCACATTAGTTTCACGACAATCGGTTTATAATTTTCTGCGTGATTCTTTATTTGCTTCACATAAATACTCCATTTAAGTGAATGAAATGCGAAAATACCCCGCTTCACACTTTTTATTCTATCTTATTTTGTCGCAGTATACTTGCAGAATATTCAGGTGTGGCACCCAATGCCCAATCAGAGTTATGTACATTCATTAGAACTGACAGGGTGGACCAAACTTATCTTTTTTTAATGGAACAACCTGTATATTTTTATATTTTTGGTCTCTTCTCGATGTTCTCTTTTTTGTTAATACACTCTGGGCCAAAATTAAATGGCCACCTTAAAAATGGGTAATTTTTGATTTCTTATATCTCCTAAACCTGTTGTCCGATTTAAGTGATTTTTTAATATGTTATATCCTTATTCCCTGACAATATCTTTATAATAATATTGTTGCTAAACAGGTAAATTTTCATCGTATACCGTGTGTACGAATCAAACTGTGTTTTTTTCTTAAAGTTTGCATCACCCTGTGGAATATTCTAGCATTTGTAGAATACTGAAATTAAATCGTAACTATAGCCTCATGCTTTCTCAATATTTTGTTTTCTGATTGATTCGCTTATGTTGCATAATACAAAAGTTAGGTGCTTTAACAACTAGACATGTTTTTTATCAATTTTTATCTCCGCGGAAGAGAAAAAATAATCTTTTTGAAAAAAAGTCATTTGTTACAGTAAAAATCCAATGAATAAAATCTTCGAAGAAAATTCAAATTAACAATATTTTGGAAATCAAAGTCTAATTGAAAAAAAATTGGGTATCAATAATAGGTGTTGCCGCCTCTAGGCCTTAGGACTTCTTGGAGCCGGTTTGGCAATCCATTCATGATATCCTAGATATCAGATTGGTTGGGGGATATTGTGCCACTCCTATACCACAGTTGTCTTCAGCTCTTCAAAGGATGCAGGGGTTGGTAATCTTGCTCTTACCCGTCTTTTGAGGTTGTCCCAGATATGCTCAATTGGGATAAGATCGGGACTGTATGCTGGCGATGGTAGAACTTGAATCCCGACCTCATTAAGGTACTCACGGGTAGATCTTGCTGTATGGCAACGTGGATTGTCATGCATTAGTCTGAAGCCCAAAATGCCGTACCGAACAAGCAAGACAAGCTTTTCTTAAATTTAAACCGCTACTTTGTAACCGCAATATTTCCTTCAATCTCCGTTACAGAATGGTTAAGTGCTATGTATGGTCCATATTGCTATACGGCATGAAGACATAAACGTTGAAAATATCTTCCATTAACAAGTTGGAAGCCTTCGAAATGTGGACCTTGCGAAGAATGTTCCGCATACCATGGACAGATAGGGTGAGAAACGAGGAAGTCCTAAGAAGAGCAAATACTGAGAGAGAATTGCTCGGCTTGATCAAGGCACGAAAGATTGGATACCTGGGCCACATTCTGAGAGGGGAAAAATACGCAATCCCTCAACTAATTATCCAAGGAAAGATTGAGGGCAAGAGAGGAGTAGGTCGTAAACAAATGTCGTGGCTGCAAAATATAAAAAACTGGACAGGCGTAACTAACACTGGCGAACTTTTGCATGCCGCAAAAGACAGACGTCTGACCTTAAGATAATTCGCCAACGCACTATAGGTGCACGGCACCATAAGAAGAAGAAGTCTGAAGTTATCACCAATGAATGTTGCAAAAGGCATGACATGGTCTTGGAGAACTTCTTGCACGTATTCTTGAGCATTTACACTCCCTATACCGAACACAACAAGATCAGCACGCGCTTTGTAAGAAATAGCTTCCCAAATCATTATTGACCCTCCTCGGTAAGCCACTGTTTCGGTTATAGCGCATGCAGCAAACCTTTCATTTTGACGCCTATAGACACGTTGGCGTTTATCTGGAGCTTTTAGGGCTATTTTGTTCTCATCTGAGAACAGTATATTCTTCCATTCCGCCATAGTCCAGTTAGCATATTCTCGCGCAAAATGAAGTCTAGCTCTACAGTGTTGTGGAAGCAGTTGTGATGCGCATGCTGGACGAAAAGCCCTTAAGTTTATTTCTGATAGTCTTCTTCTAATCGTTTGTCTACTCATACTAACGTTTCTCACCTCAAGAAGAGACCTAAGAGCTTCAGGAGCGGTGAAAAGCGATTTCTCAATACTTTAGTGACAATGAAGCGGTTATCTCGAACTGAAGTGCATCGTTTTCGGCCTTGACCTGGCCTGCGGTTGTACGATCCTGTCTCCCGAAATCGTCTGATGGCATCTTGTACCGTAGTTCTGGGTACATCGAGTATACCAGCGATATAACGTTGACTGTAACCAGCATCAACTAAAGCCACTGCCCTAGCAACATCAGTTGGAACGAGTGGAATTTTTAAACCCACAAACAATAAATAAGCACTAAAATTTCAACTTAAACAATATTCGCTCACAATGATATAAAATTACAATTTTAATTGTTAATTTTAATTACAAATTTAATTTTAATTACAAATTGTTCAAGAATTGCTATTAACACGGAAACAGATTTGCAACAATGCCGTACAACGACTATATGTCAAAAATGCTTCGATCATATAAATTTAGGAAACAAACTGTCACAGGTAATGGAAACAAAACAATAATAAAGGTGGTGGGGTTAATTTTGCTGGTGAGTTAAATCGTTTGTATTGATGAAAAACATGGCTAGTTGTTAAACTACCTAACTTTTGTATTATCCAACATAAGCTAATGAATTAAAAAACAAAATGTTGAGAAAACACGACGCTATAGTTAGGTTTTAATTTCAATATTTTATAAATGCTAGAATATTCCACAGGGTGATGCAAACTTTAAGAAAAAAACACAGTTTAATTCGTACACCCGGTATACAATGAAAATTTACCTGTTTAGCAACCATATTATTACATAATATAATGATATTGTCAAGGAATAAGGCTAAAACATTAAAAAAATCACTTAAATCGGACAACAGGTTTAGGAGATATGACATCAAAAATTACGCATTTTTAAGGTGGCCGGTTAATTTTAGCCCAGAGTGTATAACGTTTGGTGATACTAGGCGACTTTAATGCCAAACTTGGAAGAACGAATCTAGATGACCACATGAAGATGATTGTAGGGCCATATGGTCTAGGAGATAGGAATGAGCGAGGAGACCGACTATTAGAATTCTGCAACCAAAGGAAATTCTCTGTAATGAACACGCATTTCAAGCATCATCCGCGTAGACTCTATACCTGGAAATCACCTGGAGATAGAACAAGAAATCAAATAGACTTTATTCTGATCAGTTCGAGATGGAAGTCTTCAATTACCAACGCAAAAACATTTCCAGGAGCAGAATGCGGAAGCGATCACCAGCTCTTGATGGCTGATTACAGAATACGTTTCAAGAACATACGCAAAGCTTCTCCCCGTTCTTTTAGGCTAACGGACTCCGAATTAGCTACCTTTAAAGAGAGAATTGAACCAGCACTAACCAGAATAGAGAACAATCAGGCAGAACAAAGTGTGGATGAAGCCTGGAAAGATTTTAAAGAAACCATCGTAACAACAGTGAACCAATGTCGCCAACCATCTATAAATAATAGCATTAAACCGTGGATCAGCAGAAACACGTGGAAAGTGATTGAACAAAGAAAGCAACTTAAAGTTGGCCCCTGTGATCAACAGACATATAAAGCTCTCTCCAGAGATATTCAACGAAGATGCCGAAAAGACAAACAAGAATACATCTCTGAAATCTGTCAAGAAATAGAAAATCACGGATATCGAAATGAAACCAAAGACCTCTTCCGGAAAGTGAAAATTCTTGCGAGAGAATTTAAACCCAAGAACTATGCAATAGAGGACAAACAGGGTATTATCATAAGTGATATCGACAGAGTGTTGGAAACATGGAAAAACTATTGTTCAGAGCTCTACAGGGAAGAACACGTAAATCTAGGCCACACTTCGGCCCTCGAAAACATCGCATACAACCCTGAACCTGAAATTCTGCTGTCCGAGATTGAAGAAGCTGTAACTCACCTCAAGAAGAATAAATCCCCTGGCTGCGATGATATCACGGGAGAGCTCCTTCAGAACATGGGAGACAAAGGATGTTACATAATGTGGAAACTTTGTAATAAAATTTGGAGATGCGGAAAGTGGCCCAGAGAATGGCGCACATCATTGTATATACCAATCCATAAAAAAGGAACAACTACAAAGTGTAGTAATTATCGTACCATCTCACTGATTTCCCATCCAAGCAAAATATTACTAAGAATCATTAAACGCCGTTTGCAACAATACTTAGACAAACAAATTCCCCAAGAACAAGCAGGCTTTGTCAAAGGGAAGGGTACGAGAGAGCAAATCCTTAATATGCGGCAGCTCATAGAAAAGGCCCGCGAATTTAAAATTCCAATAATAATCTGTTTTCTAGACTACCAAAAGGCATTTGATTGTGTGAAGTGGGAAGTTCTCTGGACAGTTCTTCATGAGATGGGAGTTCCAGATCATTTGGCAATATTAATTAAAAACTTATACGAAGATAACTCAGTTAAAATAAGAATTGAAAACCAGCAATCTGATACCTTCAAAACCAGCAGAGGTGTACGACAAGGGTGCATACTATCTCCAGACCTGTTCAATTTATATGGAGAATACATAATGAGGAACGCACTCGATGGATGGAGAGGCGGCATCTCCATTGTAGGAAAAAAGATCTCAAACTTAAGATTCGCAGACGATACAACACTGATAGCAACATCTGAAGAGGAGATGTCGAGACTGATAAAGAGAGTAGAAACCGAAAGCAACAAGTGTGGGCTCAAGATTAATAATCAGAAAACAAAAATCATGATTGTGGACCACGCGAATATCCTCCAAATAACAGGCGCCCTAAATCAATTCGAGAAAGTAGACGAGTTCACGTATCTAGGATCTTCCTTAAGCAATGCAGCCTCCTCCCATACGGAAATTCGCAGAAGAATAGGGATGGCCAAGAACGCGATGAGTCGACTGTCAAAAATATGGAAGGACCGCTCTTTATCCAAAAAACTCAAAATGAGACTGGTACGGACACTCATTTTTTCAATCTTCAGTTACGGTGCCGAAACATGGACAATAAAATCAGAGGATAGGAAAAGGATTGACGCATTCGAAATGTGGTGCTGGAGACGAATGCTACGCGTCTCGTGGACGGAGCACAGATCCAATCAGTCGATTCTCGAAGAGCTAAACATTCAGACCAGACTCTCCTCTCAGTGTCTTGCAAATGTTTTAAAGTTTTTTGGCCACATTGCGAGAAGAGACAATGACAACTTAGAAAGATTAATTGTATGCGGAAACGTAGAAGGACGTAGAGGCAGAGGACGCTCACCTATCCGATGGTCAGATCAAGTACAGAAAGCCACTGGAGAGACGTTTTCCGAGTCCATGAGAGCAGCCCAAAATCGCAAGAGATGGAGAGAATTGACAGCCCGCATTGTAGGAAATCACGATCCTCAGCAATGAGGAAACGACAAGAGAGAGAGTATAACGTTTGGCAGTGTTTTACGACGGAAAGGCAATTTCCTTTTTGACGTGACAGCGTCTTAAATTAGGTTGTGGCTCGGAGTCATTCATGAAAAAGTATAACGCCCGCTCACGTCTGTTACAGTGAGTCACCGAACGAGAGAGAGGCCCGCCGGACCGGCGAATGCCTTGCGTCTCTCTCCCACTCAAACATGATCGGTCCGCTGCGCGCGCAGCACTAGAGAATTAGGCGCGTTGAATCGGTGCGTGCTTCCGTGCTTGTGTCTCTGTCTTTCTCGAGCGTTCTTGGCGTTCAAGACACATTACAGCAGAAACACTTCCTTTCATTTCATATTTCTCCTATCATCGTCCTATCCTCAACAAAATCACTCAAATAGAAATTAGTTAAGTTTAAGTTTACATGTACAATGTTTTAGTAAACAAAATATATTTCTATAGTTAAAATTTGTGCAATTCTTATTTTCATTCAATTCCTTGTTCCTATTGTGCAATTTAATAATATTCATATCAATAAATATTCTACCGAGAAAAAGACGTTGTCACGTAAAATATTCGCCCGTAAAACCGACTTTACAGGCAACCGATTTTTTTTTATTAATTTTGTAGCAATATTAACACTCTGTATAATTGTAGGATTTGACATCAAAAAATATATTTATGTTAAGATTTTTAATACAGTCTACTTCTGTCTAAAATTATTAACATAGCGAAATATTTAATTTTGATATACAGGGTTGGTCGAAACTCAGGATGAGTATTTTTTAAATGGAACACTCTATATTTTAGTATTGTAATGAAATTATATTTTATGATACTTTATTATTTCATAAGCATTCCCTATACCTAGCTTCCTTAATTTATGAGTTATTCGTGATTTTTTGAACCAAACATTAATTGCAACAAAAATAAGGTGAAATTTGATAAGGGTGACCGTGAAAATATTGAATCAAAACAAATTTTTCGAAAAACATACATAATAATCTAGACTGCTCCTTAGTTTGTCAGTATTGGATGAGATATCAAAATACATAAATACTTAGTATTGTTGGTGTGTAAAATATTAATAAAAACATAATATTCTACCTAGTTGGCTATGACTTTTACACTAAACTTGCTTAAAAGTTTAACATTAGACTAATTTTATAGTTCCTGTAGCTTTGTTACTATTACTAACATGAATTTTTTAACGGGGAGCGAATTGGTACAGCTTTTCTGCCAGGAGGGTAAAAAACAAAAATGTGCTACTACCAACAATTACCAGATAGACAATAGACCAAGAAGAGAAGCTTTTCAAAGTTTACTAGAATAAAAGAAAAGACAGTTAAGATTTGATTTCACGTATAGTCTCTCTGTATATTTGCTTATACGCTTTTTGTGATGAATCCTGGTAGGATGATTTGAAATTAGTGATGCTAAAAAAAGTTGCATTCATATTGTGCACAGTTGCACTATGAGGATAACTATAATAAAAGAGTAGAATTTTGTCGGTGGATGTAGGAACAAATTCAGAATGATGCATATTTCTTGGAATACGTTTTTTTTTGAGACGAAGCTGTTTTCCACAACAACTGTATTGTAAACAAACGTAATCTCCAATATTAGATACTCAAGTTCCAATTTAAAAGAAAATTTTCACCCACACATGATCATTAAATGTTTGGGCTGGAATTCTTGGAAATTATGTCATGGGATCCTTCTTTTTCGAGGATCACGTATACGGAACAATGTATCTACATTTTCAGACAACAAATTGTCAAAATTATTTTAAGTATTACTGTTGAACATATGTGAGAGAATGTGGATAATCAAATAAATAAACTTATGTACGAGGGGACAGCTGCAAATTTTTTGCAAAGGAGCTTTCAGTGAGACTCATTTGGCTAGCAGAATCTAGTAACGCTCTTGTCATCATTTATTCACCATTAAAATATCTGATATTTACAAGAGCTGTAGGTAAAATAACTATTTTATCAGAAATATACTGCGCGAGTTAGGTATATTGTCAATATGGTATTGGTACTTCAATCTGTATCAATTATTTGTAAGTAAACAATTAAAAATTATTAAAGTTTTAAAAAAAATATGGGAATTTGACATTACATTAGAAGTATTAACAAAGTACCTGTATAACCATTTGAAGATGACCTTTGTTCTCTCAAATGGGATAAAAAATAGAATTGTTTAAAAACTACCTGACCAATTGTGTCCACCTTTCGGCAAATGTAGTAACTACATAAGAACTAACATTATGAAATGTGTTTTGAATATTTTTATTGTTTATTTTAATAATTATAAATAATTGAAAAACATGATTACTTTCGGGTTTAATTTACAATAATTTTTTGTTTATAAACATTTATTATAATATAATTTCATAATCTCATTTTAAAGAGAAAGTATTTTCAAGAAAGCCGTCTATTAAACGTTTTTATCTAGAATGAGTGGTTTTTTCACAATATTGAAATGAATGAAAAAAGTCGCTTTTTTTGCTTAAATGTCATGACGCAGTAAAAGTTTCGATAACAACGAGATAATACGCCTTTTCTATTGCCTTCCCCTAGATATTCCAGTTAAATAACAGCACCCAGTAATTTTTTTGATTTTTCAAGTGATTTTTCGTCTGCGTTTCGTGGGGTAATAAACTATAAACAACTTATAATTTAAATATTTATTTTTTAAATAAAAAAAAAAAACCAAAAACTATTGTTACTTGCTGATGTAGATAGGGTAATAACTACAGTGATTGGCCATTTAAGGAATTGCCAATTGAAGGGTTTTTTAATAGCAATAAAACATCAAATTTTATAAGAACTCAGGTTATTTTAATCAGAAATAATAATGTATATAAAAAATTAACACAAATTTGAAAACTTACAGAACTACACAGATATTGGCCATACAAACATAGTTACTAGCATATAGAATTACAGTCATTGGCCATTTGTAATAATTCCTAATTTCCTTTTTTTGTTTGTGCAGGTAAGGATCACAAAACTATTTATGTTTTCAATTTCTTGTTGTTTCTTTGCCCAAGTACCAATATGGAAGCCTCTAACACAAAATAGACATTTTATTCCAACTTTTGATTTAGATATATTATAGGAACAAGAATAACATAATCCTGTATACAAAAAGTCATTTACAGGTGTGTTGGTGACGTCTGATTGTTTCAACGTTATATCTGAGAGAATTTGTATTTTTTCATGTTCTGGATATCCCTCGGTTTCAAAATAACTTTCCTTTAGCCAATTCACCAGCACGGTTTTCTTTGCTGGTTACCAAATTTGTACATTTGGTTTGGGATACATTTTTCAAATTTGATGAATTCATATTGTTGCAGACATCAAAAAATATGTTATCATTTGTGGGCAGATTAACGTTTTCTTCTACAGAATCAGGAAATTGATTCCGTGACGATTCTTGTTTTTTTAGGTTAATAACTTCTGGTATATGTACTCTAACTCCACTTTTCAAAGTAGTGTTTTTAATTATATGATCAATACGTGTGTCTGCTTTCAAAATATTTGTGTCTGCAATATCACCTGTATTTACTGTAACATTTTCTTTACTCTTCACAACAGTTTAACATTTTTTGCTCCCGGAATTGACTCTTTTGGCAATTTTTTTATTACTTTCATCTTGGTTTCTTTATTTTTTGACCTGTATTGTTTGCTTTTGCGTCAATTCGCTTTTGTTTTCGTTTTATTTTATTTTTTCTTGTTCTGCTTTTTCTTTAATTTTACGCCTCTCTGCACTTTGACGATCTGAAGAAGTGTGCACGAAAGGCAACCTTTCTGTTTGCTTTTTGCCCTTTCTGGGGTTTTTGGCCAAAAAAAGAATTTGTCGAAAAAGATGTCATTTCTTTAGATAATGAGTTGTCTTGATTAAGTAAAGGTAGATTATTGGATGTCGATTGAATATCTAAAGCCATTGTATCTTCTGTGACATCTTTTATATTATATGTAACATCACTGTTTTCTGGAAGTTAAAGTCGAATATCCGAAAGTTAATTTTTTTCTGTAATAACAGAAATATCTTGTATGTTGCATATCATTTATATTTATATTTATGATAAATTATAATAAATATTTTAATTGAAAGTAATTACAGTAATTGGCCGTTAGGCCAATCATTATATCATGGACATATTTAAGATACAGTGCTTGGCCACTCAAATTTACCGCCAACAATTCATAACCTTACCATTAAAACCATTGATAATGTAAGAAGTTAAGCTTTATTTTGAAGAATAAAGATATACCAATGTGTCTAAAACGTAGAGTTTATGACAAATGTATCTTGCCTGTAACTACATATGGACTGGAGGCCATGGCCTTTACAAAGAAAAACTTAGAGCAGCTCAGTACAACCAAAAGAGCGATGGAGAGGGCCATGCTACGGATTAGTTTGAGAGACAGGATTCGAAATATCGACATTCGTGAAAGAACAAAGATTACTGATGTCGCAGAACGTATAGAAAGGCTCAAGTGGCAATGAGTCGGACATGTTGCCCGAGATAATTCCGAAAAATGGACACAGAGATTAACAAACTGGAGACCAAGAGAGAACAGGCGAGGAGTAGGCAGACCACAGAAAAGGTGGGCAGATGATATCAAACAAGTTGCGGGCAAGCCGTGGATAAGAATTGCCAAAAGTAGAAATCAATGGAAGCAAATGGAAGAGGTCTGTGTTCAGCAGTGGACAAATACAGGCTGAAGAAGAAGAAGAAGTGTATGCTAAATATTCGCGTATACTAAGTTCGCCCAGTTTGATCGCCATAAGTTTCTAATAAGGAATTTTCCCATTCGGATCATGCTCTATGCACAGTTAACTTACATAAAGTTGAGCTATACAATTCTATAACATTATGTTCCAGAAAAAGACGCAATATTTGTATTTTGTTTTTATAGTTTTTATTAGTATAGTTATGTATAGTTTTCTCTGTTTTTTCTAACGAAACCGGAGTATTAATCGAAGTATTATTCTCTACTAATTCCTCTAAATAACAACGGTTAAAATCAAAATTATAATCTTCGTTTAAATACAAATTTGGAAACAAGTGTTTTATTATTTTATAAAAACAAATTATTCACAATATGTATTCTTACTATAAGCTCTTCGCTGATATTGTTATCTACAAGGAATACTTGGTTTAGGTGTATAAAAGTTTTAACGCTTTCAATGTTCTAATCTTCTATGGTTAGGTACTGCTGTTTTGCTGACGTTCATGTATTTCATTTTCATTTCATTCATTTGTAGGCCACTCTTTTGTGCCGCTCTTTCTATCAAATTAAATGCTTCGATCATGTCTCTTTTGTCTCTAGGTATGATATCGATGTTATCTGCAAACATCCCTCTCAGACATATCAATCTCTGATTATTTTCTCTAATGTGATGCTAAATAGAATACAACATACGGCATCTTATTGTAGCTCTTTTAGTTAATTATTTTTAAATTATGTACTTTAACTAATTTTGACATCAAGATACCTATTAAACTGTAATTAAGCCTCTTTTTGATATTTTATGGCATCCCTGCATTCATTATTCCACCATGGTTTAATAAAGTTTGTATCGGGCGTCTTTTTTTCATTGGAATATTCGGTTACTGACTTCATTAATGAAACTGTAACATATTTTATATTCTTGCTTCATATTTTCTGCTATTTTTCTTTGTTTTCATTACTCAACAGATACGAGAAAGCTGACAAGGAGTTAAATATAATACTCTTTGTAAAAATAAAAAACTCCGCTTTAAAAGAGTGTTCTCTTAAATAAAAATTGCTATACTTAAATATAGATTACATATTATAATCCTTATCCACGACATAGAATCCGCAACCCTAAACATTTATAGTTAAATGCCTAGAGTCATTTTAAAGATGGTTAAACAGGAGAATACTGAACCTTAAAATGGTGAAAACTATAATATTACACGATGTAATGAAAAGTACAAAAAAAAAGTTTCTTCAGCCGATCACTTAGGAAATATTTCAACTAAAGCGCTATCTAAGATGAATAGGAATTTCATGAATTTATATTTGTTTAGGTAGACAGTTTCTACAATAAATCACTTTGGCTCTTGAGGACAGTTATATATAAATTAAAAGTCATTAATTAACTTTCGAAGGAAGTCTGTACAATAAGGAAAAGACAATTTCCAAAAATTAATTGAATCGTATTATCTGTATATACTTTTGAACAAAAGAGTATAGAGTAAATAATTCGGTAAACAATGTTTATTAAAATTACCCGCCTTATAAGGGGCTCATAAACGTGGTAATGTATTTGTTCAGCTAGTTTTTACAGTCAAGTAAGGCATACAAGATGGTTCATTTTGCTATAAAATATGTATGTGAATCAAGATTTATGCCAGAAAAGGTTTTTTTTTTGGCATAGACTTTTAGTCATTCAGCCAGACTCAACATGGTAGAAATTTTTGTGTGACAGGGTCACTCTCTTCTCGCCTAGGGGCCCATCAACGCAATTTTTTTAAACATACAACACTAGGCCACGGTAAGAAAGGAATTTAACAATTGGGTTAAAAACAAAGCTTACGTTATTAACTAATGCATAATTATTTATATGGTTATTTTACTATCTTTTAAAAACATAACTAAGAAATCATACACTGCTCTCGAGTCTAGTGATAATAAGTACTGAAGGTTCCAAGGGGCTAATATATTGTGTTTATGTAAATTATTTATTAATCTGGATAAAATTATAGTATTTCTGAGGCAACTGAAAAATATATGATCTAGGTTTCCTTCTTCTGTACAAAATTCACATTGATCATTATCTAAAACCTTAAGTTTAAATAAATGTTTGGTGTAACAAGCATGTCCAAATCTCAGTCTTGTGATCGTGGTAACATATTTTCTAGGTACATTAAAAAACTTAGGAGTTATATCAAGGAGTTTTAGGAATATCTGTTTGAAGAGAAGTTTGGGCTAACAATGGAATATTCCTTCCATATATTATCCCTATATTCCATATATTTCAAAGAAACCTTATTTATATTCTATTTCGGATGAACGTGGAATTGACAGTCAAATAACCAAGATACTTGAAGCAGAACTGATAAAGGAATGTGAATCTCCTTTTGCTCACCAGTCACACTGGCTTATAAGAAAGAAAAAGGAAGACGATCTAGACTCTGCGTTGATTTTCGTGAACTGAATAAAATTTTGGTACCGGAATCACAACTTACTTACTCACTTACTCTGTGGCGTTACAATCCATCGTGGGTTTTAGCCGACTCGACAACATGCCTCCACTGTTTTCTGTCTTGAGCAACCTCCATCCAGTTCTCCTCGCCCATAGTGCTTAGGTCTCCTGCTATATTATCTCGCCACCGGAGACGAGGGCGTCCGCGTGGTCTTCTTCCAGTTGGGACCTCCTCCCACACCAGTCTTACTGTTCGTTCGTTAGAATGTCTTCTGAGGTGTCCTGCCCATTGGAGTCTTATGGACTTTATTTCTTTTATGATGTTGGCATCTGGGTAAAGTTCTTCGAACTCTTTGTTAGTTCTTATCCTATATTGTCCTGACGCTTCATCCAGCGCAGGGTCAAAGATCTTCCTTAGGATTTTTCTTTCCCAAACACATAGTCTCTCTTCGTTTGCTTTTGTTATCGTCCTCGTTTCGCTTCCATACATCACAACGGGTCGAATGATTGTTTTATAGACCTGTATCTTCGTAAGTCTTGTTAGTTGTTTCGATTTTATAAGGTTTTGGAGGGCAAAAAGACATCTGTCGCTGGCCTGGATCCTGTTGTTTATTTCTTGTGATCCGTTATTGTCTTCAGTTATTGTTGTTCCAAGATACTTGAATTCTCTAACGCGCTCAAAGTTAAAGTCATCGATAGTGATGTTCTGACCGATTCTGTCTCTGCTTTGGTTATTGCCGTTCATATACATATATTTCATCTTGTTTTCGTTGATTTGGAGCCCCATCTTCTCTGCTTCCTTCTCGAACCTTACGAAAGTCTCCCTTATCCTTAATCGTGTGTTTCCTATTAGATCGACATCGTCTGCAAATGCCAGTGGTAAGTTTACCGGAATCACAACCGTTCCCGAGAATCGAGGACATTAAAGTAAAGGCTCGGAATTGCATGCGGTATACAGTTTTGGATATTAATTCAGCTTTTTGGACAATACCAGTAAGAAAAAAGATCGCTATAAGACGGAATTTGCTTCACAGTCCAGCCATTATCAATAGAAGAAATATCCTTTTGGTTTAAAAATATCTCCAGCAATTTTTCAACGAATACTTGCCACCACAGTTCAACGTTACAGACTTCAGGGCATTTGTATAAATTATATTGATGACATTTTAATCTTTTCTTCCGATTTTAAACAACATCTCCATCACATAGAACAATAATTACTTCGTGCATTCATGCAAGAAGGGTTTCTGTTAAAACTATTAGAATGTAAATTGGCTCAGTTTTCTGTGAAGTATTTAGGTCACGTTCTAGCTTACATTTCACATCACGATAACTTAAATCTATTAAACATTTTCCCAGACAAATGCGAGGCAACCTTCATTCGAATTAAAGAATATCTTTGCCAGAGTCCAATGTTGCCAATTTTTGACCCACAATGCAGATTGACCTACAGAAAAGCACGATTTTATTTACAGATGTCAAGGCAGTAGGACCTGATCTAATATCTGTGGAGGTTTGAAAGGCTCTTGAGAGGAAGGGGTTGATGTGTTGTGACAAATAATGTAGGATATATGACGCAGAAAGGATGACCAATGCATTAAGCGAGAGCGTGATGGTATCACTGTATGAAGATAAAGAGGACATTCAGCACGAAAGAGCTATAGAGGGATAAAGTTATTGTCGCGCATAATGAAAACTTGGAATACATTAGTCTATCTATAATGTGCACATAGCATAATATATTCATATTTTAAAAAGCACGTACCAAATTATTTTTTTATTTATGCGTTTATTTCTGTTTTTCGTTAGATTAGAAACCAAATAAAGTGTTTAAAATTATTACATTTAAAATCGGTCAAATTTATTGAATTATTAAATTTAAATTTATGTTTAACATTAGTATAATCATCATCCTCATAGCTTTTGTGTATTTGTATGTTTGCATACAACAAATAAACCATAAAAAGGAAATATTGAAAGGATATTTCATATATAACACGCAGAAGTGAGATTTGCGACTGATTTATCACGATAAAGAGGAAGCTGAGAACATGCGAATGGGAGTGGGCTTGGAGTGGGAATATATCATTGAAAACACTGATCGAAAATGGTGGTTGTGAAAGAATGCAACATTTATTATACGAATTTACGATCAAATTCTTTGTATTGTGTTATTCAAACAACGAATTCAGTTTGTTAGGATTTTATTGCTGCTTTAGTATTCTCCCCTAATCAATTTTTTCGGCAACACTGCTTTCAATCGATGCGTAAAACTATTCTCTTTGCCATATCTGAAAGGCCCAAATGGATGCTACAAATTTATTGCATATTCCGTTTCATTTGTGTAGTCCGTTTCAAGAGCTTTTTATTTAAAATTATTCTTTCATCCACCAGTGGTAATTAGCTTTTGTAAAATGTAATACTAAACATTGTTATTTAGGTTGCCAACGAAGGGTAGGCTATCAATTACACCGCATGTTCTCTACCCAAAAAATAGTTCGATTGAACTTGATTGAACATACTTTTGTATATATTTTCAGTTACAAAGTTACAACTCTAAAGTTATTAAACGAAATCGATTTTTTCAGTTATTGTAAACTTTATAAGTTTATAAAAGTTTTAAAATACCTTTTTGCCCCAGAATTTCTTCAAATTCCAGTATTTACCCAGTTACGCTCTATTACATGGTTCATATGAATTTTCATGTTATTTACTCGAATAATAATAAAATATACTCAAACGGAACCATATCCCTCTTGATGATGGTTCCAAAATGAGTGCCAAAACTTTGAGTACGATCACAACAACTTTTGCTAAATGTATTTGAATATTTTGAATTAGAAAAAATTAATGAAGGGCCTTTGGAGCCATTTTCATCTGTTCAACAGGTAACATATTGAAATGTACGTTCGTCTATGAAAATCATTCAACAATTCTTTAGTAGTAGCTGTTGCATTGAAGGAGAAGGGTAGCTGCTGCATTGAAAATATCACGACAAACAGTATGTATAATTATAAAAGTGAAAGAACATAATCATATTCTTTCTAAGCCGGGCAAAAGATGACCTCGTCCGAAAAACAAGGCAAATGATTTATCTGAAGGATTAAAAAAGGCTTTATAAATAAAAGTAAAGTATATAAGTGTTTTTACACTTTCTATTTGTTGACCGTCCACACAGATTCATCTAAATTGCTTCTTGAAGTTTTCATTTTGTTTTCTTAATGTTTTCTTAGTGAAATCCATACCTATCTTTGACTTACTTTTGTGATCGTATTTATTCACTCCTGGAGGGCTGCGAATACCACCGTCTCTTCGGCATATCTGATCTTATTGATACATTCTCCGTTAATTAGAATTCCGGGTTCAACATCCTCTAGTCTACTACTTCTTGAAAGATTTCCTCAGAGTATATGTTGAACATCAGCGAACATTTTTATATCATCGGATTCTCCTGCCTCTGTGCCATTTTTCTATTGGCACACGTTCAGGGTTATTTCGAAATCCAAAAAAAGTGTCTCAAGGAGAAACTGATTCATCCTAGTACCTATCCATTTTGATATTTTCTTATCTAGAAATAATTATAAATTCGCACATCTCGTCTAAAATAATTTGTTTTGTATGGTTAGCTAAATTTGGTTTTTATTTCATGAGTGTATTAATAATGAAATAGTTATTTTATTAATAAAATTCTGATTTTGTAAGATTAACTTGATTATAAATTTATTAAATGACCATTTATTTATAAATCTTTACATATTGTCATTTTTAAATAGCCAAATTACTACTTTCCCTTGTTTTATTAATAATAGGACATACCTGGAATTTCCAAATTATTATATTTACTACTTCCTCTTGTTTTGTTCTTTTTTTTTTGTTTGATACAGTCACCGTGTGAAACACGTCTTAATTTTTAGTGTAAATATAGTAAAGATTAGAACAAATAAGGTGTATACCTATTTGGTCTATACCTGTTATAGACCAAATGAACTATTTTGCAAGTTATACGTTATATTGGTGCAAACAATGGTGTCCGTCAGTTTCAAGGTTACCAATTTCTGCACCGATTTAATCGCTTAGCTTTCTCATCCAGCAGGTTATGGTCATCCGTGGTGAAGCCGCCATTTGCATTAAGGAAAGAAGATAGCGTTGCCAGGTCGGATTATCGTATTTTATCGTAGGGATTATTATTATTATTATTATTTTTTTATTTTATAAAACTCCAACAGGAATCTTATGATTATTGCTATCTGATCATTCACTATGATCAATAAGCAAGTTACAGTGCACAGATTCTAAATGTGCCGGTGGGAGATGGCTTCTATGCGCTATATTATAGTCGATGTATGAGAGAAAGTTTTCAAAATAATGAAATAACAAATAATAATATAAAATTTGCTATTTCTTTATTTCGAAAACTTTTTCTCTCATACACCAACTATAATACAACGCATAGAAGCCATCTCCCACCGGCATGTTTAGAATCTGTGCACTGTAGTTCTATATACAAAATATTACAAAAAAACTTATCTAAGGTTACATTCAACAATATTCCTTAGGCTCATTATACATTATAGTACTACAAGCTAACGTGTACATTTTAGCTGCACCTTGCTCTGCTTTTTCACTTTCACTCACTTACATAGCACTAACTCAAAAGGCTTCTCTTAAGTCTTCTTATCTGATTGGCGTTGTCTAGGAGTTTGATGGCCTCGACATTCACGTGGTTGGAGAGCATTTGTTCATGATTCTGGCAAACTTACTTATTGTCTGGATAACCGTATCCATCTGGAGGTCTCGATGAAGATCACAGTTTCTGAAGTATCATAAAGCGTTAACGATATTCCTTAATAATTTATTCTGATATAGTTGTATAATTTTAATGTTACTTCCTTTTGTACATCCCCATAGCTGTATCCCATACGTCCATATCGGTTTAAGGACTTGCTTATACAATAACAATTTGTTATAAGTGGACAGACTGGATTTTTTTCCCATTAACCAATACATCTTTCTGAACTTAATTTCTAATTCCTCTTTTTTTTTTCTTAATATGTGCTTTCCAACGTAGCTTGCAATGTAATGTCATACCCAAATATTTTGCCGTATTTGCATAAGGTATTTGGTTTCTATTTATACTAACTGGGATATGTTGTTCTCTTTTGTTAGTAAAATCGACATGAACAGATTTTGTTTCATTCAATTTGATACGCGATCGCCTTGTACAGATGTTAATTTGTCCAACAGAGTTCTGTAGCATGGTTGCTACATCCTCGTGGTTTTATCCGACTGCTAGAATGCGTGTTTCGTCTGCAAATGGCGCAATTGTATTAGGTTCTAATGATGGAATATCGTTGGTATAGAGCAGGTATATGACTGGCTCCAGGACACTTCCTTGTGGAACTCCAGCTTTAACTTCTCTTAATTCTAAATATGCTTCCTCATATTTAACTCGAAAGTATCTGTCGGATATATATGATTCTAGTAGTTCAGAATATTGTTTTGGTAAGTAGCATCTCATTTTATGATATAATCCGTCATGCCACACTTTGTCAAAAGACTGCGCTACATCGAGGAAAATTTCGGAACAGACTTTTCCTTCTTCTAGAGCTTTTTCTACTATATCTGTAATTCTATGCACCTGATCTATCGTTGAGTGACTTGCTCTAAACCCAAACTGATGATTAGGAATTAGATTTTTTTCCTCTATAATCGGTTTTAGTCTCTTCAAGAGTAATTTTTCGTATAATTTAGACATGATAGGTAACAGTGAAATAGGCCTGCCTATATGAAGAAGCTTCTTGTGGAGATTTTCCTGGTTTTAGTGTCATTATAATTTCTGCCACCTTCCATATCTTTGGTACGTACCTCAGCCTAAAGGAAACGTTAATAATTCCCTAGTAATTAGATCAAATCCAGAAGCTTTCTCTGGATTTATATTTTTTTTTTATTTCCAATAATACTTCTTTTAGAGTTACAGGGCTAATCTCCATTTCATCTTGATCAGGGAGCTCCCAGTTAATTATTTGTTGTTCTTCATTTGGTTGAAAAGTATTTTCTAGGTGGTCAGCAAACCTGTTGGCCTTTTGTATATTGCTTCTTGCCTAGCTACCATTAGTATTTATAATTGGTGGATTCTGTAAGATTGGCCTTTTAAGTCGTTTGGTAGCCTTCCATAATGAGTAATCAGTAGCGATATCATTTGATAGTTCACTTAGTGCTAACCGATTTTAATTTTTTGAATTTCTCTTTTTAATTTTTGTGTGGCATTATTTAATCTAGTTTTATCAACTGGTGCTCTAGACTGATGCCACTTGCGTCTCAGTTATCTTTTTTCGGTTATCATTTCTCTGATTTTTTTTGGGTAGTTATTTCCTTTTATTCTTTCGACACTGTTCGTGCTGTTGTTCCAAGCAGCTTGTTGTACATTTTTATTGAGTAATTCTACTTCTGCCTCTAGTTGATCAACGGTTCTTAATGGAACTGAGAGGTTAATCTTCTGTTCAATGTCTATCTGGAAACTTTTCCAGTCAAGTAGGGATTATTGACTTACTATTGAACATATATCTATTGAACAAAAAGTCATCAAAGTAGAAAACATAATATATTTATTTCTTTTTGTAGAAGAAACAAACGAAGTCAAATAAACAACCAAATATATTAATTAATAAACAAATAAATCTTCTATACTCAATACAAATCGTGGCGCTATAAAAAATCTGGCAAGTACGATTTCTCTTAGTTTGATTTCTTTGTGGGAAGCAGTCAAATCAAAAGCAATACAATAACCATATTTCTGACTGCTAAATGGTCATGAACAATTGTTCGTATTTAGCTCATGCCTATGCCAAATGACGCATTAATCTCATAATAGGTAACGTGTCGATCTGCTTTATGTCTGTTTCTTTATCTAAAGAAGTAACACAAAGTCGATCGATGCTTTGTTATTGAGTTAAGCCAACTTTTAAATCATATAAAATCATTAAACGAAAATTTTCACGAGAGATTTCCATTTTTTCACGAAATTGATTGTTTTTAAAATTTGTTGCTGCTTAACCACGCGACGGATTTTCAATCTGATAGTTTATTCAAATCTCTGTGCAAAACTTATAGTGTACGTTTCGTATTAAACATGATTTTTGATTTATTACTTTATCACTACTGGATAAAGTTGATTTCTAAAAAAGTCTTTAAAAACCAACGGAATATTTTCAAAAGAAAATATATACTCAAAATATTATAATATATTATAACAAACTATAAAGATAACGAACTAAATATGAACAAGGTAAAGAATTTTGTTGAAATGTGCAATATATTTTCAGGAGTACATAATCCAAATAAGGTAAGTTCGTATCGAAAATGTATTCTAGATACTCAGATCTCTTGTCGAAGGCTTATCATAAATAAACTAGTTCATTATTTTTATGTCTCGTACAAGCAATAATAGTTCCACGATGAAATAGAAGCTCTAAGAATACACCGTAGATGGTGGCTCTAAAGAGTTAGGGTTTTATCTATAAAGAGTAAAATATGATTACGTAAATAAAGTATATATTATTTTTTATAGCTTTTAGTATGCTAATATCGAAGTTGTACACAAATACAAAGGATCCTTTCACAATACAGGAGTCATCGAATGTTGTTTATTCTATACCGTGTGCCAAGTGTACAAACGTGTCTATCGGAGAATCATTTCGTAATTTTCACAGTATAGTGATCTCGCATCGCAGCGTCATAAAAACCAAAAAAATAAATGCATGTGCGCTGACAGAATATGCATTAACGTTAAAACATGAATTTAATTTCGAGGATTCCTGTATTTTGGCAAAGGAAAAAAAACATTCAAAACGTGTTTTCTTGGAAATGTGTTTCATAAAATCCAATACGTCTTGTATAAATAATTAGTCTGACATAGATAAACTAAGTAACATTTATTGTTATTTACTGACAAAACATCAAAAATAAAATGAAGATTTACTTTTACATATACACATCATAATACACCTGCATGAAGAACACTTAATTACATTTTAATCACACTATTTTTGTTTTTTCTTTCTGTTCTCTATGGATCAGTTAAAACACACCATTAACAGATGTCACAAACGAAGTTTTACTATCATTAAAATACACGAGAACATTTCGAGCCCGGCCAGATGGTCTAGAAAGCATACATGGCCTGTGCCTCTGAGATATCAACGAGGACTCACATGAGCTTTTCTCGAGGTGATGAATCAACTTACCCTGTGATTCTTTATGTTGTTGTAACAGCCTATTTTCTATATATAAGCTGTGGGTTTCATTGCTATTTGAAATAGCCTCGTCGATAGTTTTTTCTTCACTTTGTAACTCGGACTTTTTACACTTATTACACACTTTTTCACTTTTGATTATCACATTATTAATGGTATTGGGTAGACAATTGCTAACAATTATTTCAGTTAATTGCTCTTTATAATCTTAATAAAATCGGTCAAACCGTTCTTGAGTTATAAACGGCTTGAGGCCTAATAGCCCAGTCTGGTTATACAAAAATCATCGATTTCACGGCAAAATGTTTCGCAGATATCTGAAGCTTTTAAGACATAGGTGGGGGTTACTAGATGACGAATAGATAAAAAGATACTCCTATTTTTACCTTGCGTTTTTTTTAAACAATAATTTATGGTCAGAATTTGATTTTTTATCTATTTTTTCCCTTATAATTTAAATAAACAATATTTATACCATTTTTTTATACAATGAATATCTTTATTTTCCCGTTTTTTCAATTAAAATTGATAAATAATTTACGGAGATATTTGCAAAACAGCAGTTTTTTTGCACTAATTTATAAATTTAATTAATTTTTTTACTAACAAAATAAAATGTTATTAATACATTTTAACATTGAGGAATTACCGTCCTTTAAATTTGTGCGAAATTTCCCACCGATCAGTCAAATATTTTAAAAGTTATTCAATTTGTTTATCCCTGAGACTAATTATTTAAACCATTGATCTTGCCCTATGAATGATGTTAGACACATTTAACAAATTTCATAGGATTCTTTAAGACTTATACTATCTCAGAAGTTAAATGAATATTGAGTTTTCATCGAAATTATTTACAAAATAAACGTTTGAAAAAGGGGTATGTTTTTTTACTTATAAACAATTGTAATAACTTCTATATTTTTCAAGCTACAGACTTGTACGTACAACCATTAGATAGCTGGTAAAAAAACTCACAATTTACAAAGAAAATAAACCTTCTATGAACAATAGGAACGAAGTTAACGACAATTTTTTTGTTAATTATATCTCCATTGTTTATAAACATTAAGAAGTAAAATTTGCACAAATTTTGAATAAAAATCTAAACTTTATATTGAATTTTATAGCTATAAAATTCATCCAATTTTTCGAAACTTAAAACCTTTCGAAACGAAGTTACTTTTGAAAGATCGACATAGGAAAGTGGAGGGGAAACTGTTTTAACTCCTTGCTGCAAAATTTAATATTATGGTTACGGATTTATCATTCAAAAGCTTCAACAGTTCTGTAGGAATTTTATCAGGTCTATTTGCTTTTCCATTTTTAGCGTTTCTTATTGCGTATTCTACTTCTTCTTTCAATATGTCTGGCCCAGTTGCATTGATTAACTGAGTTAAGTTGTTTCTATCGTCTTCAAATAATTCATTCAAGTATTCTGTCCATCTTTTTATTTTATTCTCTAGATCTACAATAAGATTTCCATCTTTGTCTTTAAGTTTACCTATTTGGCATTTCTTTATGCTTCCTGTTCTCTTTTACTTTTTTGTGCATATTGAACGCATCGTACTTTTTCTCATAGGTTTCCATTTCTTCACATTGTTCTTTAATCCACTCCTCTTTGGCTTCTTTTATTCTCTTTTTTATGTGTTTATTTATTTCTTTGTATTTGTCTGGGTAATTCTTCATCTTTCTTCTTTGTTCCATCAAGTCTAGTATATCTTGTGTCATCCACCCCTTATTCTTTGTTGTTATTTTTGTAAGATGTTTCTTTTCTGCTGTTTGTATAGCTGTATTTATGTAGGTACTTTAATTTTTGGTTAACGTTGTTTGTATCGTTAATTTGTTGCTGCACTGAATGGAGGTTTTCATTTATTTCTTCTCCTGTTTCTTGTCGTATGTTTTTGTTTCTAAGTTTATTTAAATCTAGTGACTTTCTGTGTGGTCTTCTAATCTTTTTTGGTCTCGCCTCTATCACAGTAACTACCGGGTTATGATCTGAGCCTATATCAGCTCCTGGGTACGTCTTAGTACATTTAACAGCATTATGATACTTCCTTGCTATCATAATGTAGTCTATTTGATTTCTTACTATTTTTTCTTTGGTATGTTGTGGAGATGTCCATGTATATAACCGTCGAGGAGGTAATTTGAAAAAGATATTTGTTATTACGAAGTCTTCACTTTGGCAAAATTGAATCAATCGATCTCCTCTGTCATTTCTGTTTCCAAGCCCATATTTTCCTACCTGTTCTCCTACCTTACCTTGACCCACCTTGGCATTAAGATCGCCCAATAATATGTTAATGTATGGAAAGACTGACTTAATAAGTGAAGACAAACAACCTGCAACAAAAAGGTTCAGACCTGACAGTGAAGTCGAATAAATGAACCAAATTTTAACTTAACTTAAAAAATTTATAGACAAAAAATCAAATTGTGACAATAAATTATTGCTTAAAAAAAAACGCAAGGTAAAACTAGGAGTATCTTTTCATCTATTCATCATCTAGTATCCCCCACCTATGTCTTAAAAGCTTCAGATATCTGCGAAGCATTTTTCCACCTTTTTTTTTTAACCAGACTGGGCTATAATACGATTTACGACTATGGTATTAATTAAGGTATCTACATCGTTATAGTGCATATTACAACTCGGTACATGTTTACTTGACTTTCTATGGCTGATTTTACTTTAAAGTTTTTTCAAATGGTGCAAATTAATTGTTGGGATATTTCGGTTAAATATCAAAACTTAAGTTATAAATCCTTATCAGAGTCGTTTGCATAGTTAATCTATAAGTAAATTGGCAAATAAACATCTAGTAACCCGTTTATTTATGCATTTAACCTGAGATTTAGAATTACAAAGATGCGAAATAATTTAGTATGTGTCAGTTGCCTTAAATTTACCCACGATCTTTATTTTAAGCCAGTGAGGTACAGTCAAAATGTAAATAAAGTCATTAGAGGCCGGCGCCTGAAACTTCTCAATTACACGCAGCTAGCATGTGATTAGTTCAAAACACATTTCTAACTTAATGCTTTCGTGGTCAATTTATCTGGGGATACCTAACGTTATAACTTAATTAACTAAAACCTCCCTTAATCATTAGACGACCACTTTCATGAATAGATTTAAAATATTTTGTCCCTTTCCTATCCCCGTGGCTGCAGAGTATATACCTACAGCACATTTATATGAAATAAACTGCCTTGGATAATTTTAAAAGGTTTGTTCTTTCTATCTCATCTATCTTAGATTGCCCACGTGGCATTGAAAGGGATAAAAGTGATTTTTCGCCAACGATAATCCCAAAAATTTCGAGTTGTTGCAAAGATTAAATATTAACTGGCAACCCAAGTAATTATAACGTCAAAGCAATAAAATCCAGTGCCAAAAAGTAACATTCATTGTAAAAAAGCAACACAGCTAATAATAAAACGAAGGAATGTTATATTGGTTAAATAAACAAATAAACAAACGAAGTGTGGTACAAATATAAAGGGGTGTTGATAGGTCTCAATTAAAGCAAATAGTTGTTGGAAAGCGTAGCTAAACAAACTTTGGGGAGAAATTATTTGTAATTGAAAATAAGGGTAACATTAAGAAAAGTTAAACCTTATAAATATGACAGATTTAGGGGATACGTATTCAGATGAAGGGAAGAGAAAAGCAGGAAGTTGGGATGATGTATTCAAAAAATCCAAGAAAACAATTAGATCCCGAAAAAGGTGATGAATCAATCCCAGATATGGGATTAGCATGGCATAAGCATTAGGTTATTTAGAAGCAAAAACATATCTCGATGCTTGAGGAAAATAAACGTACCTAATGCTTTGATAAAAATTATAAAAAGTACTTACAAAGAGGTAAAAGGAAGGGTACAAATAACAAGGGAAAGATCGGAAGCATTTAATTGGAAGAGAGGTAAACAAGGAGATAGTCTCAGCCCTTTGCTATTCATAATAATAATGAATGAATTGATAAGAAACGCTAGAGTCAGAACCAATCAACTACAGACAATAATAAGTTACCGCAGATTACAACCGGTAACAATAGAGTCCTTAATGTATGCAGATGACATATTACTAATAGCAGATTCCGAGAATAAAATGTAGAAACTAATGGATATATGGGTAGAACAAATAGAAGAACTAAAAATGGAGATAAACGAGGAAAAAAGTAAGATAATGATAATCAGTGGCAAAGGAGATAAGGAAGATAATCAAATAAAGATAAAATGTAAAAACTCAGAATTGGAAATAGTAACAACTTACGAATACCTGGGAAGTATAATAACTAATGACAGAAAAATAGACTGGGAAATAACAAATAGAGCAAAGAAATCAAACAAGTTATATTATGCATTAGCCCCAATAATGAGAAAAAGAGAACTTGCACGAGAAACAAGAATAAAAATATATAACACAATAGTGATACCGACTGTGCTGTATGCAAGTGAAAACTGGACAATTCTGGAAAAACATAAGAGCAGGATAAACGCAATGGAGATGAGACATCTAAGAAGGATAGTTGGAAAGACAAAATGGGATAGATTAAGCAACGAGACTATTAGGAGAATGGCCAACCAGGAACCGATAATGAACAAAATAGCAAAGAGACACATGAACTGGTATGGGCGTCTGATGAGGATGCAATCCAATAGAAACAAGAAAAGTTTATGAAGCAAAAAACATCGGAAAAAGAAAAAGAGGCAGACCAAGAAAAAAATGGATACAGCAAGTAGTAGAGGCGGGAAAACTTGAACAAAAATCACTCGAGGAATTGAAAATAATGGCAGGAAACAGAAAAGAATGGAAGAGGTGGGTAAATGGAAATTAAAATAGCTAGCCCAAATCCGACACCCTGATAGGGTAAAAGGAAGGGGAGAAAGAAAGAAAGAAAAAAACATATCTCGAAGAGCAAAACTAAGGACCTACAGGACCGTAATAACGCCAATCATGACATGCTTCTGAAAGATGTGAAACTTACAGTGAATGATGTTTCTGGTGATAAAAACAAACCAAACTTTTAATATTTTAACATTAGAAAGTAAGCATTTTATTTTGTAACCTAAGATTTATACCGACCATGTAAAGCTGTAATACCAGTGAACCAACGATTCAGTTATAATTTGGATGAAAATGTGATGTATTGGGTTTTGCAAGTTTACGAATTATTGAAACAAGACAATTTTAACTGTTTTTTCGAAAAAAAAACTGTGCTGACTTGAAGAGGACTAAAAATGTTTCGAGAGGACTTTCAACTAGTTATCAGTAAACACTTATCTGGAGCCCAATAGACGAGGACGATGAAAGAGGCAAAAATAGCTGTTGGAACGTAGACAACGGTAAATCCACATAAAACCAATGCACTATAGACATATGCAGAGACCTAGAGATATTAACATCCCCCACCTTTATTAACATTCTCTAAAAGACCAGGGAACCCTAACAAGCGAACTAGATTCTATAGCAATATTACAAAAGTATTCAGGATGACGGTGGCACACAGACACTGACAATTTACTACTTAAATAGGTCAAGTTCAAGCAGAATTGATGATCAACAAACTGGAATAAGCAGTCGATGAGGCTGCTATCAGAAGTCAGTTCATAAAACATCATTAAGCGCTTAATAAGTACACATAAATTAACTGCTGATGTGGTGAGGACTATGAAGAACCTGTCGTTGGAAGCAGAGTTAAATATGGTCATAAATGTAAAGATCATAGAGAAAGAAAGGTCGACATTTTTCTCGAATCAACATACCTTCAATATTATGATCTTGAAAATTGAGAGAATGTCTTAGAATGTAATGAGAATGTTTACCATCTGAACTTAAGCAGCATAAACACAAAATAAGAGGTAAGTCATTACTACAGTTTGTTATGGAACATGATTTATATATACTAAACTTAAAAAACAAAGAATGAAAGAAAGTACTTGATTTAACAGTAGCTACAATTCAGAGGGTTAGAGCTGTTAAATCATGGCATTTGTCATCCATAAGCCTGGATCCGAAGGAAACAAAACAGTCACTGGGAAAACAAACCCAGTCAAGTACACAGCAAAATGTATATTGGGCGGATATATTTTTACTAGCAGATATTGCGGAAAACAAGCAGGAATCAGATAAGAGTCATAACAGGCTTTCTTATTAGACATGTGTCAGTCAAAGGACAACTGTATACAACGGGACTGTTTCATGGATACAAGCTATAGACCCTATGGCAGATGACTAAACAGTCAACCATATTTTAATAGACTGCGATGGTATCCATCGTCTACACCTGTAAAAGAGAAGATATACAATAAGCGAACTAGCTGCAGCATGACCGGTTTACAACAAACGCATTCCAAAACAAAAAAATAAAC
Source organism: Diabrotica undecimpunctata (assembly GCF_040954645.1). Classification (NCBI taxonomy): domain Eukaryota; kingdom Metazoa; phylum Arthropoda; class Insecta; order Coleoptera; family Chrysomelidae; genus Diabrotica; species Diabrotica undecimpunctata. The sequence continues at coordinate 7,847,084 of NC_092813.1, forward strand.
TGAGGTCATATCATATGAGGTTATTATTTATTTTTACTGGAAGTAACAAGGCAAATGTCCTTCACGCAGGTTGGAGCTTTGTCTCACTTTCCATTAGCTGCGAGAAATCAGTTAAAAGAAAGAAACTCTACGTACCATTTACTTTATTTTTATTTTTGAATTCCTTAGTTTATGTCAATAAAATTAACGCACCAGTCAAACTTTTTTACACTTCATTAATGGACGGTACGGTGTTACTGGTCTATTTAACAAATGCGACACTCGGCATAAGGCCGCTTTTAAGTGCATTTCGTCGCCTGTTACGTGGCGATAAAACGCGGTTTTTGTAGACGAAATACAATGGAACTTTAGTTCAACGTTTTTTGGCGCGTGTGAGATTTGTTAACTAATATATAATAAATAATAATTTGTTAAATAGATCAGTCACAACCGTACCATACAATAAGAAAGTGTGTCTTGGTAAAAAATGGATCCGTGTGTTATATAATTGGTATACAAATATAGAATTGTTCACTCAATAAATAATGCAAGACTCCCAGACTATGGTTTTTGAAATCATCTGATGATGAATGTCACAAAGATAGCCGTTTTCAATTTCGTCACTAAATAGTTCACTATTGAGATATTCAATAGCGAAAACTTAGGTCTTCACACATCGATACATGTCGGCAGGCTAGCAAAATAAGTTCCTATCAAAGCATCAGTGACAATAAATGCGTTGCATAAAAGCACTAATTTAATTCAACGCATTTATAAAATGCCTGTCGCGACAGGCGACACGTTCTCCAATTCAGAACGACATTATATTACTTGAGAACGCCGCGACACAAGTTTAGTATCAAGCGGCTCACCGCCGTTGATGCATAAAAGGGTACGTATTCACGTATAAGGGCGAAGACAGACACAGCGGTTTTCGCCGAGACGGCGGCCGATTCGTTCGCCGAATCGACAATATTCATCCATGCTTTGAATAAACTCCTTTTACCCTATGAAGGCCGATATGTAATTAAGATATGATCAGTGGGCCTCAAACAGTGGGGCGTTAATATTTAATTCCGATCGCTTGAAAAGTAAAAATATTTAATTTCCTGTATTTTATGTTCAGTAATGCTATTGGATTTTACTGTATCAAAGGCAAATAAAATGAATATAATATGTATATACAGAGCGGTTAAAAGAAGTGGGACGGAATATTTCGAATACTCGAAATTATTTGTCGACATCAAATGTTCATCAATGTCTCTATAAGTCTCTATTTTGCGTAGAGTGAAAATTATACGAATGGTTTTGCATGTAGTTAAATTGGAAAATACTTGCCAAGTTGCTGGTGTGTCCAAATTTGAATAAAATACATCCAAGCCTTTACTTTCTGCAGACACTCTATTAAATATAACCTTGAAACAAATTGGCACTAAATCACTTCCGAGTTTTCGGCAAAATAAAATGTTTAAACACGTGTAGTCCAGTAATTAATACCAAAGTTATTGAGAGTATGCAGTCCAGTAATTAGATCGAAGGTACTTTATCGTTTAACTAAAACACACCACAAAGTCCGAACTGAATTCCCGAAACACTTTTTTGTTTCTTCTTTTTAGCAAACGATTTGTCCTATTCACTGTCTGATATTTCACTAGCAGAGTCTTCACTATCTGAATTGACTATCCGAATAATTAGAGGCCGGACCTCATCTATAACTCGCTCGGTTTGAAAAGACTGAACAATTATGTCTTCCGTATGTCTAATATAATTTTGCCATTATTCTGACTTTATTTGTTCTAGCGATTCTTTCCATAAACCAAGAACGCTAGCGTCATCTTTTGTTTTGGATGCATGTTTATCATAAAATTTTTTTGGCTGTACCCCAAACTAACTCAATTGCATTATAGTGGCAATGGTAGGGCGGAAGTCGAAGAACTTCATGGCCATATTTAAGAGCCATTTGGTCAGTAACAAAATTCTTTTGAATTTTGTGCTCTCCACACCTTTGAAGTAAATCGACTATTAAAAATATGTCACTATGATAAATTTTCTTTTCTGTGAAACAACTTTATTTCTTCTTTTGTCCAGCTGCTTGAAGGAAATCTCTCTTCTACTCTTGAGTGGTAGGATGCATTATCCAAGACAATTACGGATGGTGGCTCCAATTTTTTTAACAAATTTTCTTCAAACCATTCTTCAAAAATATTTGCATCCATATTTCCATGGTTATCACCTGTATTCTTTGTGGACGAAAAAATTAAACTAGCGTCAGGAATAAAACCCTCATCATTTCCAGCATGAACTATAATTTAGCGTTTACCATTACCGGAACGACTAGAAGAATAACATTTCGTGGTGCCATCTTGCAAAGATGATTTTGACATATTTCCTTTAGCGAAAATCCAAGTTTTATCTAAAAATACAACTTGCCTCGGACTATCAGACATTTTATTGTTCATGTATTTTCTTAAAAAATGCCACCGTTTTGAAACAACATTAGAGAGTTCACACAATAGTCTTTTATTTTTTACAACACAGCACTAACTGTTACATGTTCTTTAACTTTATATATATTATACGTAATATTTTTAATTACAAGTTTAATTGACTAGTGCAAATCTAAAGTTTTTGGATGTCGACGATTTCTCTTGCTTACTTTATTTATTTCATCCTCATTTATGTTATTAATTCTTCGGAATGTCCTCTCTGAGATACCGCAAGCATCGCATGTGCGTTTCTGAACTGCAATAACAGATGTCAATGGACCCATATTATTTTTTTCCAAATTGAAATAACTTTCGACTTTCAGAACTAAACGCCTCTCAAATTACTCATTTTGCTTTAAAGTACCGCTTCACTACACTGCTATAAAAAATAGGTACTTATATACAACTACTGCACCCTAAAAAGGACGAGGGTTATACAACAGACGAAACAGTCGAACACAAATTATTTAACAGCCAATGCTAAACAAGCATAAACACTGCATTGATTGTGATTGCAAAAACCATTCGCATGTTTTAAATAAGATTTTTGCTGATTATGTATTTTGTTAAATTATTAAATAACACCATTACAACCCACGACCATCAATTAATTTTTAACGATAAACAGAAGAGAAATATGATGACGTTTGAATTTGACCTACTTTTCGATGATAGTGTCGTTAACGGAAAGATATTTTTAAACAACATGAATCATTTTCCAATGATTGTGTGGATTTAAGAAATACATTACTAAAGAAATTTTAAAAGTGTGTATAAAGGAGATTACAATTATTATGACATATGGTATTTACTCCTTATTTTTCAAATAATATGTTCTTGTAAAGGCATAACTTTGATTATTGGGAAACCTACATTATACAATACGTCAGAAGAAATTTAAAAAAAATTAACATGTAATAAATTCACTGTTTAAATAAATATTCCGCTCTCGTACTATTGCAATAAAATATTAAAACTAATAAACGATAACTTGTTGAGCAGTGCTGATTGAAACAACAGAGCAGTAAAATGTTATTCATAAAGATAGTGTAAAATATATCGCCGCTTATCTGGTCCGTTGCAAAGCGGTCTTCTTATATAAATGCTGTCTTGTGCTCATATAAATTGTATTTCTTGGTTGTTGTATTAAAGATGTGTGTTAATCTTTGGAGCTCGTTTTCTGTCTCGGCGATTAATGCGGCGTCGTCTGCATAACATAATATTTAAATTTTTTTGTTCCCCATTCTGTAACCATAACCTTTACGTAATGCTTGTATTATTTCGTCCATTATTATATTAAAGAGAAGTGGGCTTAATGAGTCACCCTGTCTGACTCCGCTTTGTACTGGTCTACTATGTATTTGTTTTCCATTTATCTTTGCCCGTATTAAATTACGGAAGTAGATGTTTTCGATAGCTTGTATAATATTGCTTGGTATGTTTCTTTTGTACAGTAGGTGTAAGACGTCTTCGACTTGGATGCGATCGAAAGCCTTCGTCAGGTCTATAAAACATAGACATGCTGGTTTATTGTACTCGATGGCCTTTTCTGTGGGATAAAAAAAGGAATATCATCAATTAAAATATTTGTGGCAAAAAGGTTACCTAATGCCATCCCCTCCTTCTGAACAAAAATACATAAACTTTCACCTATTTCCACCAAAAAGCATCCGGATTATCCCTACATAAAAAATTACCTCTGGCAAAAAAATTTGTATACCTAAAGTATTATCATATTTGAGGTCATAGTCACTTGTTCTTAATTTGTTTATCGTCGCTTTCTAATGAAGATGGACTGCATAAAGTTTTGCCTTTTTATCTTTTAGAAATTATTGCTACACACTAAAGTCCTTTTAGTCCTCTATATTTTCATTCTAATTTGCGATTTAATCTTAAACTGCGATACTAGATTTGTATCTTGTTTAAACATAAACTCCCAAACTAAATAATGGTTTTTGACCAGTTATTTAGTAATTTATTTTATAGTTATGTTTCCGTGACGCTATTATAGAAATAGATATGGTTGTCAATTTTATAATCAGTTTTGACGATAATAATAACTACGCACACACAATTAATTTTATCTTATATAGTTTCTGCTGATTTAATTTTTGATTTATACAGGGTAGTATGAAATAAATTCACGCATATGGTATTTAGATATGGTAAGTTATGTTTTTTAACAAATTCAACAGTATTCTTATATATTGTATGAATCATATATGCTGGCTTTGTTTTAAATGTCTTCATATACCCTAAAAAATATTAATCTTCCCTGAAATGCTCTAGATGTAAGAACAAACAGCGTACACTCTTCACTTATAAAACCACATACCTCCTAAGGCGGGTCCATTGTATTACCCCTATCATCCGAACCAGGCCCATAAGCACCTAATGTTCGGCGTTTATGGGGTCCAGACTGTTTAGGGCTCCAATATTTGCTAGAATCAGCAGCGGCTCCAAATCTGAGTTCTTCCTGCCGTTCCGAACGTCTAATACTTTAGTACTTTGGGCGCTTCCAGAGCCTTTAGAGCAGATAGGGATGATCCTGTCTGGGAAAGTCTATTAATTATCTCTCCTGAGCATAGACCAGGATCACAAAGACGTCGTCCTAAAAGACTGATGCATGGGAGCCGAAACCCGAACTTGACTCAAATCCGTTCCTACGAGCATATGTGAAACTGGTGAGCCTGTTTGAATAAATCAGTATAGGTTTTCGTTCCACCCACTCATCATGGTTAGGAAATTAAACCAAGAAGGATGATCAGAACTCAAATTTAGAAGCCATGCTGTCCTGTAGTATAGAAAGCACGGGAGAGATCTCGATAGTCTTTGTCCAAATGTCATTCGAGAATGGGCTACTATCATGGCTTCGTACCCTAAAATAAGATGTAGTGGGAAAGGGGTAAAATTAACAGAGTCTCAAGAGTCGCTGTGGAAGTGTTCCTCGTAGCTCTTGAAATACCAACGTATACCAACCTTGGAGGTTAGCCTACTGCGCCTTGGCCTGAGCTGAAGCTAGTTTAACCCGGGGACACTACAAAATGGCCGAATACGCCAGCACAGACTTTATCATATTGTTTTTCATATAAATCAGTTAAATTCCTCAGACCTGAATGCCATCTCTTCCCTCATGTCTTCTGCAATCTCATTTGGTGACTGTTCCTCGAAATAATGATCATATCTCAGCAAAATTGATTTTAAATAACGAATCTACGACTGGTTTTAATACGAAGAACATCTCTGCCCGTTTGAAAATATGTAATATTTCTTGTAATTTTTAAATCTCAAATCAAATCCCCATTGGTAATGCTAATTACTAATACCAACGTTTCGTCGAAAGCAGCCTTCTCATAAAGGGAATATAGGGTCAACTGAAAGTAACTACCGAAATTTAAAAAGATCGGTACAAGAATAGTCTACCTGTCATTTATATTGTATCGAGAAAAACGAGCCATTCCAAAAATTTAGTACCTATGGGTAATTTTTGTTCTGTCTGTAAGAAAAAATTTATTATGCACGGAAGAGGTTATATCACTAACAAGCTCTTACAGGACTAATATCTCTAGAACTCGAATGGAAAAAACCGGAAGTGTCAGGATATTTGAAAGTGTCTTTATTAAGGCTCCTATTGCTCCTTAAAGGACAGAACTAGATGAGATACATTAAATAACAAAAGGAAAGAATATAGATCTGAGTGTTTCAAGCCATAGTTATGTTAAGTAATTGAATGAGTTATCAAATAATTTTTAACACGGAACTACACGGAATTTTAAAATGACGCCGCTTGTGTAGTCGTGGTGTTAGTGACCTTCCTGGAATGCTCCAAGCGGTTTTTCCCTTACCGACTGGCGTTATATTATTTTAGCTTTTATTTGGCCTTTGAGAGATACAGTTTAATATTTTTGTTTAATAAACTGTGATATTTGCAATTTCACAGTTTTAGATATTGGTGTGCTTTTTACAGTTAATAATATGGTAACTGAACCCTGTGTGTGGTTCTTTTTATAATATTTCTTAAGTCTAGTAGTTTAGTGGAAAATATAGTCACACTTACGGTGATTTTAGCGTATTTTATTTTTAGCCCTATGGACTAAAATTGAGAGTGAAGATGGGAGCGAGATGAGATTTTTATAGCAAAGTTAAAGGAGCGCAAAGTTGCTTCGAGCATTTTAGGTTTTACCGAAGACATGACTTTGGTATCCTACAGGTCCAAGCAAAACAAAATAGTTACATTATTTTCAACAATGCATTACAAAGGCGAGATTGGAAAGGGAGGTGTTGATGAGCTAAAAGGAACTTCCTCTGTGTCACGAAAAAGATGCAGATGGCCTCTAACATTATTTTTTACTCCCTTGAATATATCTGGAATAAATAGCCATATCGTTACTGACAAAAATAACAATACTCATAGTACTGGCCGAAACTTTTTGAAATCATTAGCAATGAGTCCCATTACATAGCAACTTGAACGTCGTCAATAAATGATTATTACTAGTAACTATAAGAAGTCGTATAAAAGAAATATTGGACATTCCCGAGGTATCTACGCAACATAGCCAGTATGCCGTTTCAGCCAGATGTCATTTTTGCTCGTCGAAAAATAACAGGAAAACGAAGACCCTATGCGTATGGTGTCAAAAGTATATATGCCGAGAACATACTTCCCAGCTTGGTACTGAATGCTGTGATGGGTAGCTCTTTTGGGGCGACAGACTCAGTAAAACACAGGTTGAAATAAAAAAAATAAATCTATTAATTTAGCATATATACAATAAATAAAATAAAATGAATTCTACGCCGTATATACAATAAATAAAAATGAAGTGAATTCTACGCCCCCCTCTGGGTCCCGCGATGAATGAACTCCCCGGCGAACGTCTATAAAAGAAAAAAAGAAATTAATTATTACTAATAAAGCAATGAAATAGGTGAAGTCGATCACACGCAGACTTATGCTCGCTTCCGCTTCCATTCAGCGGGAGCCCCGAACGCACTCACAAATAAAATATTCAGCTGTACAAACCCACGGTAATGTTCAATACACAGTACCGATGGGTTCCGCTTGGTTAAGGACAGAGTACGATCCTCAATACGGAAATCTCTCTGTCCGAGTTGGCTCGCAGGTTCACTACACCGGCGAGTCAGAGAGCCTAGAGCGCTAGCTACAAGACTGTCTAATTCCGCTACTCACACGCCTTAAATAGCCGTTCCGAATCCCACTTCGTCGTCTCGTTGTAGAAGTGGATGCGCAAATATTGACACTCCCACGGTTCGAACTGTTAAACGATCAGAACATCGTTACAATGCTATAAAAGCCAACAATAAATGAAAAATTGTAAATTTAGTTTAAAATAAAAGATTTTTGGTTTAGTTTTAAGTTTTGCTTGTTTTTTTTTATTAATTAAAACCAAAACTATGTATAAGGTCGATTTGATCGTGCGCTTGTTACAACGTAAGTTTTTTGGCGAGAGTAATGCGGGGTTAAAGAATATATAAGTAAAAAACATTCGAAATAAATCGACATAAAGAAAATATTTGAATATGCTCTAGAAAAATAACAGACAGATCTTTAACTCGTCAAAAATACTGACATTAATTTGTTAAAATAAAAAAAAATATTTCAAATAACCAATTCTACTGACGAGCATCTAAGTTAACTTGGGATATATGAAAAGGATGGAGGACTAACAAAGTATCCTTTATTTTGGAAATAACCGATGTTCCCGGTAATTTTCCAGAAAGGGAACTATGGCCTTAAGACCGGAAATTCCGAGAAGTATTTACTGGCCGTATAATATACCATAAGTGCGGAATATAAGCCCGTCCACATTATAAAGGATGTATTGTTGGAGCAATATTTATGGTCGGTCTTGTATTTATTCTTTATTTTGTATACATTTTGCACCATCCAGAAGGGTTTATGATTGAAAATTGCTTTTCTCTGAAAACAGCAACTATAGTCTTGTTTCTGGACCACAATACATTTTACTATTTGCAATAACAGCGTTGTATAAAGCAGAAATTCCGACAAATTATTCATTGCCCTTTGTGTTTTTATGATGAAAAGGTTCAGATTCAGTAAATTTTTTATTTTTGCTCTATCTCTAATCTAGCTTTAGAATATGTAGTACAAACTATAAACAAAGGCAATCTAAGAAGAAAAGGTCGTACAAATAATCGTCTACGCAGATGATATTATTATTATTTCAAACAACAGAAATATAATGAAAGAAATGCTAGAAGAAATAAAAGAAAAAGGGGAGATAATGGGACTCAGATTAAATCAAGAAAAGACAAAAATATTATTAGGGAAAAACAGTAAAAGAAAAAAAAATCAAAATAGGAAGTTCAGAAGAAGTAGAACACTTCAAATATCTGGCAGTGACAATAATTAAAACCGGAGACAGATACCACAAATAAAAAAAAATATTACTTTGTTTTTTTAACAAAGCTTACTTTGAAAATAAAAAAATAACTTAAAAGGCAAAATACTAAGAAAACTAAGATGAACATAAATAATACAATAATTAGACCAATCTTATTATTCGCAGCAGAAACAATAACAATGACTAAAAAAGATGAAGAAGACTTACGAATAGTGGAAAGAAAGATCATGAGAACCATACTGGGACTGAAATGAATACTAAAAGAAGACATCGTGACCAAAATAAGGCAATTTAGAACTAGATGGTTAGATCACATCTAACGAGTAGCAGATGAAGCACAGTGACATACACGATAATGGAATGGAATTCAGGAGAAAGGAAAAAAAGGAAGACCAAGATCAAAGTGTCTGCAAGAAGTTGAAGAAGTCTTACAACACGCATACGTGAGAGAATGACAACGAAAACTAGAGACAGAAAAAATGGAGAGCGATCGTTCAAAAGATAACATAAGCAATAGGGACTGATTCTTCCTATAAATAGGATCTAGAAAGCTTTTTCCACTTAACCCAACTTCAAAATGTCCAGTCATTTATATATATACATATGTACGAACCTCTGAAGAGAGCGACGAACGAAATAATAAACGTCTGGAGGAAATCGTACGGAAAGTAGTTCGTAACACGATGCCGAAGAGACGCGAAACCAGATGGTTGGAATGGTGGCGACGTAGGTCACATTCGCCGTAAATTGCAAGAAAATAATACAACAGTCAGAAAGTTTTTTTTTTTTTTGGACTGAGGTGAAAAGGTTCTAAACCGACTAGGGAAGATGTCCCTAGTACTGTTGGATTCGATCCGGGAAGGAGCACATACTAGGACATAGCATCCAAAGTATGGATTATATGCGCCACATGCACCCCTGACCAGTCGCCTACCAACTAAAACCACCCCTTCTTCGGACAAGGCACCCCCGGACGAGTTCAATCGGTGAACGAAACATTGAGAAAGTCAGAAAGCTAGAACAGATTGAACACTGGACTGGAAAAAGTCATTCAAATGCTGATGCTTAGTCAAGACGGCCATACAGTGCAAATCGTAACCATTATCTTAAATAAGAAAAACGACTTTGCCCCGTGAGACAAACCACCGTCATTAATGATCAATGGCAGCCTCAACAGCTACAAGACGCTCAAGCAGATGATCCATGTACAAAAAGAGTATTGGATTGGATGCGTCCAAGTGAAAGACCATCTTGGCAAGACATTAGTGCATGTAGTCCAGAAGTCAAGTGTTACTGGAGCCAATGGAATTGCCTAGTGCTAAAAGATAATCTTCTGTATAGAACCTTGGAGAACGATGATGGTACAGAATCTAAGCTTCAGTTGATTGTACCTAAAAGTAAAGTGTCAGAAGTATTGCGTCATTTGCGTGACGGTGTATCAGGTGGACACTTTGGTATTACGAATACTGCAAAAGGTTCGAGAACGGTTCTATTGGGTGAACTGTAAAGATGATGTAAGAAGATGGTGCCGGAAATGTGAACTATGTGCAACGAGTAATGCTCCAGTTGGTAAAAACAGGGCACCCATGAAACAGTACAATGTTGGTAGTCCTATGGAAAAAGTAGCAATCGACATTGCAGGGCCACTTTCAGAGACGAATGATTTAAATAAATATATCTTGGTAGCCATGGTAAAGCTACTACCGTTGCAGAGGTACTTGTTAAAGAATTCTTTAGCCGATTTGGTGTTCACTTGGAAATCCACTCCGACCAAGGGCGAAACTTCGAGTCAACCCTTTTCCAAAACGTTTGTAAATTAATTGGTATCAATAAGACCAGAACGACACCCCTGCATCCTTAATCAGATAGAGGATGAACCGAACGATGGAGAAACACCTGTTCAAAGTTGTATCAGAACATCAAAGAGATTGGGACCAGCACATTCATTTATTAAGTAGTGTGCTAATTCTAGGTGTTGCGAATTCAACTATTTACAGAATAATTAAGGAATATAAGCAGACTAGAACAGTAAGGGTACAGGAGGCACTTTTCGGAGTACAGGTACTGATTCAAAGATGCAGGGACGTTAACTGCGACGTATACGCGTGCTTGATCGACTATGAAAAGGCATTTGACAGAGTTCAACATCAAAAGATGATAAACATTTTAAAAGAAGCAGACCTGGATGACAAAGACCTCAGAATAATTTCAGAACTATACTGGAATCAGACCGCATACATGAAAATTAACGGAGAAGAAACAGATCACATAAAAATACTACGCGGAGTTAGACAGGGATGTATTCTATCGCCGTTGATATTTAATATGTACTCAGAAAAAATTTTTAACGAGGCTCTTTACGGAATAGACGAAGGCATCCTTCTAAATGGTGAAAGAGTAAACAATGTTAGATATGCCGACGACACCATGGTGATAGCAGATAGTTTAGAGGGACTTCAGAGGCTAATGGACAGAATAAACGAGTACAGTCAACAGTACGGACTAAACATTAATACCCACAAAACCAAACAAATGATTGTCAGCAAGGAGAATATAAATGGGGCTCATCTATACATTAATGGGACGCAGATAGAGCGAGTAAAACAGTATTGCTACCTGGGAACTATTATAAACGAACAGTGGAGCAATGTACAGGAAATAAAGTGCCGCATAGGAAAGGCAAGAACGGTCTTTAACAAAATGAGCGCCATCTTCAAAAGTCACAACATATCCCTGGATACAAAAATGAGACATTTGAGATGCTATGTTTTCTCTGTGTTGTTGTAATGGGGCGGAGGCATGGACGCTTACAGACACCACTATTAAAAAACTTGAAGCATTTGAGATGTGGCTTTATAGAAGAATGCTGAGAATATCATGGACAGCAAGGATCACGAACAAGGAAGTTCTAGAAAAAATGAAGAAGGAACCAGAGGTTGTGTTTACGATCAAACGCATAAAATTGCAATATCTGGGACACGTTATGAGAAATCAGCACCGTTACTCCCTGCTGCAGTCTATATTGCAAGGTAAAGTCAAAGGTAAGCGAGGACCCGGTAGAAGGAGAATATCATTGCTGCGGATATTAAGAACATGGTTTAAGAAAACCTCAACGGAGCTGTTTCGAGCCGCAGCGAGCAAGGTCATGATTGCCAATATGATTTCCAACATCCGAAACGTATAGGAACCAGAAGAAGAAGAAGAACAGTAAGATGTCCTAAAAATATTGGCAGTCGACCTTTTATCCTTGCAACATACGATGAAAGAGTTAAAACATCTGTACGACAGATAGTACACAGCTTCTTTTTCAATAATGAAATGCCCACTTTAAATAAAATTTTAAGTTAAAATAACAACCGCCCAGATCTTCCATTTAATTTTAGATATAATTTTTTCACGAATATATAGCTTTCGTATACGTTCGGGACGATTTTCTTCTACAATGTGATAAATAAACTCTAAAAATTCTTCAACTTCTTCATAACAATCCAACATTTTTTTATAGTAATTATAAAAACAAAATATATATTAAAAGTAAATTGGAAAAAATTATTATTCAAACATAAACAAAGTTAGGTTAGAATCGACGTATGAGGTTTTCCGATACTGATTACTGGATTACCGGAAGGCCGACATAATCAACTAAAAAAGAAGATATATTTGGTGACTTTTCTAGTAACTTTCTTGAGTGTTAATCTGTCTTTTTAGTTTACTCCTGGTTAAAAAACAAACCATAGTAACCATCTGTATAATTCTAGTGTTTCTTGTTTTTTTTTTCTTATTTTCTTCCGTTTTCGTCACTTTGTATCTTTCTCGTTGTCCCTTTTATCTGATTTTCTGTCCATTTACTATGTTTGTCTATTCCTTCAGAAATTGGGTGGTGCTTCTCTTATGTGTTTCCTTATTTACTTTAATCGTAAATTTCTTGTACTCTAGCTCTATCGAACCTAGACCAAGACCCCTCTACCAGATTGAAACCCGGACCCTTATTTATGTAGCCGTGTTTCCAATAATCAGAGCATTTTCCATCTCTCATTAGGCACATTTCTCCCCAGTCCAACCTTGGTAGCTATTTCCATTGTTACCCAATTAAGTGGCATTTATTTCACTACAAAATGCCCCCTCCTACTAGTCAGCAGGTCATCTTTATAGATTTGCTGATGATTTATTGGACTAGTAAGTTTTTTGTTGACGGGTTACTTTGTTTATTTAAGGCCCGCTCTTCTGCTCTTCTATACTCTATCTCCATTTATTGTTTCCTATTTTGAACTTTCTGTATCCAGCCTTCACTGCTACGTTATTTTCCTTCCTTAGCTCGCAATCACATCGGTGTTTGAATTTCTCAGTCTTATTTAAAAGCTCATCCTGTATGTATTTGATTATTTGTTCTTGATCTAAGTTTGTTTTTATTTTGGTTTTGTTTTATTTAAAATATCATTTTTTATATTACATTTTAAGTTTCTTAGCATTACAATCTAATTAAACAGCATATTCACTTATTCAAGAGCACGAAATATAGCTTCAGATTACTTTTCCCTTAATTTTACTGTCAACTTAGGTTAGTAGACTACAATGCCATCATTATACTAAGATCTGTGGCTAATGGATTAAGTCCAAAGCCAAACTCCCCTAGACCCATACACGCTCCCTAATCTAATTATTTTTCTTGTACACATTGTAGTTGTATCTAATGGAAAATGAATAAACAAACTTTTATATTCAATAGTTTTATTACGTGCAAGTTTATTAATAAATATAACATTATTTGATCAATATTTTTGTTCAAGAAACTATATTTAAAGACAAAAAATTCGATAAAGAACTAGATATCGTTTCGTGAAAATAAGCGCCAACGCTCGAAGACCGAAGGTAAAATAAAAATGTATCAAAACAATAGTTTATCTTTATCTCTATCAAAAATATCACGTATTCAAATAAATTTAAGGTCGTATACGTGACGACGCGGCTCTAGCTAGAAACGTAGCGTTTATTGTGCAACTCCTGAAAATACGGACTTGGTTATTTTATTATAAACGTTTCGTTTCACAGCAATTGTCATTCAAATATATATTTATAATATATTATAAATTTACTGCTATGTTTACGAATGTCTCGAAGATGCTAATTTGTCCTATGAAATGTTTTTGAAAGCATTGACGTACCATAGTGACATAATATCTTGTCCAATGACTACAAAAAGAATTTGAAATAAGCCTAAAAATAGTTGGGTAACAAATAATATCCTACACGAGGAAAATGATTTGAGAAGTCTTTTTTAGCTATCAAATAATTTTAAAAATATAGACATACATTTAAAATAAGTATAAAGAAAAAAAAAACAATATTTCAAACTAATCTTCGAGGCAAAAGAGAGTTTAGAATGTAAGAATACTATACAGCAACATCAGAAGTTTATATGGCGTACGGTTAATAAGAAAATAGGTAAGAAGGTAAAACGTAATAATTGCGACAAATTCCAACTTGATGATAAAAATATCACTAATAAATATAAGACGGCAAACGCTTTTGTAGAGCTTTTTACTACTTGGCCTAAAAATAAAATTATGAGATTTTTAAAAATACTAAATTTGATCATTATGCTACGCATCACCATCATTATCATTATCATCTGTCTAAACGTCAATTCAGTGGTTAAAAAATATATTATTCGGTATTAGGTAATAAATGAATTCTTACGTTTAACGAATATATATATATATATATATATATATATATATATATATATATATATATATATATATATATGTATATATATATATATATATATATATATATATATATATATATATATTGTTTATTGTTATGATTCATTTTATCCACCAAAGATAAAATTAAAATTACTAAATAGACCATCTAAATAGATTTTCAAGATATCCTGGAGAGTTGTTATGCTATGTAAAAATACAAAATAATATTGGTTTGCTCTTAATATTTCAAAGTATAAAATATTAAACAAATAATTCACCTAATAAACTATAAAAGATATTTCGAAGAAATGAAAGTCCATTATCTTTGGATTACCTGTAGTAAACAAAATTTAAAGATATGCATAAATTATTTTCTTTGTAAAATATATTTGACGGAGCTTAAGTGAATTGAACAATACGACCGGGTTTTCCAAATGGACTTGTACAGTGAATAAAGACAATAGGGTAGAATTTAGAAATTGTATTTCTCCGTTAGTTCTTAAGAATTTGTAGAAACCGATTAGCATGTTAATAGTTTTTAGGAAATTTATAATTGTAGGTAAAATTGTTGTTTTTCATCTAAATGATAGATGGTAGGAAGTATGAGGAACTCTGATTGGAGGACATTGAAAAAGAGCGAGATAGCTATGTAGGAATGAGAGTTTAGCTGGATTTTTGAAGGAGAAAATAGGTTCAGTTGTTTTCCAAGGGTGCAAGGCGAAAAGTCGGTTTTCTTTGGCGGTTCCCAAGTGATAGTAAGCATTAGAAGTGAATGTTTGTGAGTTTTCGTGGACTAAGTGTATCCTGACGGAAGCTGATCCAGTAAAATATTGTAAGTCATACTTTTCTACTTATATATTCCAAGAGTCACTGTTCAGGCCGGAACGAGAGATTCAGTTTATCGAGAGGAGAAGAGGCTAGCGTCTTTTGAACGATACGTGCATCTGAAAGAGATCATTGAAGACGAGAGGCTCGCAATAATTTGTTGTAAGATTGCGGATTACCTAGGGAACTGCGAAGAATATACAGGGTGAGTCATGAGGAACTTTACATACTTCTACCATATGTAGAGTCCCTCAGGGAGCATATCATGTGGCCACTAAAAAATGTCAACTCCTCTTCTTTATTAATTAACAGGGTCATTTGTGTAAGTGACCATTTATTTCATTTTACTGTAGTGTTTATACGGCTCATTTGATTTTTTTAATTTTTGCATAATACAGTACACTACTATCAAGCATTCGACTGGTATTAGCTAAACTAAAAAATTCCAGGACTGGCTTTGGAAAAATTAATTTAGGGATTCGTATTAAATATTACACCCTGTATAAATTTTTTTTAAAATGCAATAAGTGATTTTCAAACTACATAAATAGCCAATGAAAACGACATATGCGACAATGTTGTCGCACTTTTATTAAATTTTTAATGAACGATCAAATCTTACCAAAAATAGAACAACCATAATGAAGTATCAAATTATAAGGTATTAATTTAAACAAATGTTATAAATTTCAAACATTTTAATTAAAATGAGTTCCTACAACATAATCTAATACGTAGAAAATTAACATCTTTACTGTCACTTTGTATTATCTCTATGATAGAATCAATTGTTTTTCAATTTTAAATTTTTACTCATAGATCGTATTGGGGCATTATTTTCGATAAATAATAAATTAAATTGATTAAAAAGTCAAACCTCTTGTATGTGTTAGTTTTTGTTGATTGTAAATGATTAAAATTTTATGTCAAATAATAATACATTGCATCAACTGTACTAAATAAAAATAAATCTAAAAAAGTTTAAAAATGAAGGTTGGCGTTGACCGTTTGACGTTTCTTGATATTTTATACCCATTGTCATTATTGTCATTACCAATTGTTATTTATGTGCACAAGAATACATATTTCTTCTGTCATATCTACGTTAAGTACATTGTGTTAGTTTTGGTAGAGCTTTTGTTACTTTCGTTCAAAATGCCACATCAGTTTTCGACCACAGAATATGCAGACATAATATTTGTTTATGGATTCTGTAATGGGAATGGTAGGGCTGCTAGTAGAGAATATCGCAGGAGATTTCCTAATCGTCGAACTCCCAGTCATCCAACATTTGGGTCAGTTTTTAATTATTTGCGAGAAAATGGCACTTTTCCTAGTGGAACAACAGAGCGACATGTAGATGAAGCGCAGGAAGATGACATTATGGACGCCGTTACTATGAACCCTACAATAAGCACTAGACAAGTAAGTCGAGAACTCAATGTTACTCAATCAAAAGTAAGTAGAGTCTTACAAAAAAATAATCTATACCCATATCACATTCAAATGGTTCAGCGACTATATGCTGGAGATGAGATCGATAGGTTGGAATTTTGTAGATGGATTAACAATAATCGACCAACGCTATACAGGACACTATTTACAGATGAAGCCCAATTTACCAGAGACGGGATAAATAATTCACGAAATTCACATGTATGGGCAGAAGAAAATCCCCATGCTATTCGAGAACGTCGTTCTCAGTTACGGTTTTCGGTTAACGTGTGGATTGGTGTCATAAATAACCAATTAGTAGGTCCTCACTTTTTTGATGGTCCTTTAACAGGGCAGGTCTATTTGAACTTTCTACAAAATATTTTGCCGAATTTGCTTGCCAACGTGAACGTTGCTATCCGAGGGATGTATTTTCAGCATGATGGGACACCCCCACACTTTTTACTGGCAGTGAGACAACATCTCAATAATGTTTATGGCAACAGGTGGATAGGACGTGCAGGTCCTATTTCGTGGCCTTCAAGATCCCCTGATTTCAATCCCGTTGATTACCATATTTGGGGACGATTGAAGCAACTAGTTTACGCAGTGAATATTAATAACCGACAACAATTAATTGATAGAATTATACATTGTTGTAATACTATTAGAAACGATCCCCAGAGTATCCGTAATTCAATACGTTAATTAACAATTCGGCAACAAAAATGTGTACAGGCTGCAGGGTTCCATTTCGAAAATCTATTTTGAATTATTTTTATTTTGTTACCATTATTGTATCTTTTCCAGTTCTAATTTATGGGTTTATCATAACTATGTACATATTTTTAGTTTTTTTTTAAATTGTTCTTCGTTATTGTTAGTAGTTACTGTTTTTTGTTGTGCAGTGACTCAGTTTATCATTTCAATTAAAATGTTTATAATATATATATATATATATATATATATATATATATAATACCTTATAATTTGATACTTCATTATGGTTGTTCTATTTTTGGTAAGATTTGATCGTTCACTAAAAATTTAATAAAAGTGCGACAACATTGTCGCATATGTCGTTTTCATTGGCTATTTATGTAGTTTGAAAATCACTTATTGCATTTTAAAAAAAATTTATACAGGGTGTAATATTTAATACGAATCCCTAAATTAATTTTTCCAAAGCCAGTCCTGGAATTTTTTAGTTTAGCTAATACCAGTCGAATGCTTGATAGTAGTGTACTGTATCATGCAAAAATTAAAAAAATCAAATGAGCCGTATAAACACTACAGTAAAATGAAATAAATGGTCAATTACACAAATGACCCTGTTAATTAATAAAGAAGAGGAGTTGACATTTTTTAGTGCCCACATGATATGCTCCCTGAGGGACTCTACATATGGTAGAAGTATGTAAAGTTCCTCATGACTCACCCTGTATATCCCCAAGGTTGGTAGGGTAATGGACCAAACCCCCAAGTCATACAGACCAATAAGTCTATCCTCTTTCCTAGCAAAAACGCTGGAAAGATTGATAGACAGGTATATTAGGGACGACGTGCTGATGGAGAATCCACTTAGCGATCGCCAATATGCATACCAGTCAGGAAAGTCAACTGACTTGGCGCTGGATGATCTTAACAGACTGCTCTCAAAGTCGCTAGATGACAAGGAGATAGCGGTGGCGACGTTTCTGGAAGTGGAGGGAGCGTTTAATAACGTCTCCTTCGAGTCTGTAACGGACGCGCTTAAAAGAAGAGGAGTTCCTGCCTTCATATGCGAGTGGACAAAGGCGACCTTAACAAACAGGATCATTGTGTCCTCGTTAGGTGAAGCCACTATTGAAGCGAAGGCAGGAAGCGGCTGCCCACAAGGAGGAGTTTTATCCCCATTACTGTGGGCTACGCTTATGGACGACCTACTTAATACACTGTCTAGGGAGGGTTTTTACTGTCTGGGTTATGCGGACGATTTGGTAATTGTAGTCCGAGGACGCTTTACCAAAATAATTTCGGAGAGACTTCAAGTCACTCTGAGGATGGTGGACAGCTGGTGTGAGGAAAAAGGCCTGAAGGTTAACCCTAAAAAAACATCTGTTGTTCCCTTCACCAGAAAAAGAGCACTGCAAGGCTTACAGCCACTAGTGCTCAAGGGAGTAGAAATCCCATTCACAAGTCAGGCCAAGTACTTAGGTGTAATATTCGACCAGAGGCTGACATGGAATGCACACATTCAGAAAGTCACACAGAAGGCCACTATGGCCCTGAACACATGTAGACGAATGTGTGGTAAGAATTGGGGGTTAAATCCTAAAATGAACCTCTGGTTATATACAAGGGTTATAAGGCCCATGATAACTTATGGTTCAGTGGCGTGGTGGAACAAAACGCAACAGTCCGGGGCGATTCGATTGCTCAGTAGCACACAAAGGCTTGCATGCTTGAGTGTTACAGGAGCCATGAGAACAGTCCCAACGGACGCGCTAGAAGTTCTGCTAAACCTACCACCTCGGCATATATACATACAGAGTGAAGCCAGATCAACAGTACATCGGTTGATCCAAGGCCAAGCTCCAATAAATATGATGCAGAGAGCTGATAACTTAAGGCTTTACCAGGACATAAAGGCAGACCCCGTTCTAGGAATGCCTGTACACCGAATGGTTACGAGGTATAGTTTTAACAAAAATTTTCAAATTACAATACCAAAAAGAGAGGACTGGGAAACTGGTCCGCCGCTAACAGCAAACTCAATATGGTATACGGACGGCTCCAAAACGGAAACAGGTACGGGGGCTGGAATATATGGCATAAAACCAAGGACGAAAGTCCGGGTATGTCTAGGAACATACGCGACCGTATTTCAAGCCGAATTAGCTGCTATACACAGGTGCGCTATGGAACTAATCGGCCGAAATGTAGATAACGACTCCATCGTTATCTATTCGGATAGTCAAGCGGCTCTAAAGGCTCTCAGTTCGGTACAGGTCGATTCATGGCTGGTATGGAACTGTTTGGATGTCCTCTCTCAGGTGGGAAGTCAAAACAGGTTGACACTTGCCTGGGTGCCGGGACATAAGGGTCATCGTGGCAACGAGAAGGCTGATGAATTGGCCCGAGAAGGCGCATCTACGCTACTGGTTGGTCCGGAACCCTTCTTTGGAATCGCAAATACGATAAAAAGGGCAGCCATACACAAATGGGTGCAACAGAAGTCTCTTGAGTGGTGGAACAACTCACCAGGACAGAGGCAGGCCAAACAGTTCATCAAAGGACATTCGGCTAAATTTACAGCAGACTTACTTTCGCACAGACGCAGGACTGTCAGAATGATAGTGGGTCTACTCACTGGGCACTGTAGACTCAATAAACACTTGAGTCTCATAGGCCTGACAGAAGAGGACACCTGTCGTTTCTGTCTGGAAGAAGAGGAAACCGCTCTACACGTTCTGTGCCATTGCGAAGGTCTCGCACGAATGCGGTTTCTAGAACTCGGAGAGGAAAAACCGGAAGCACCAGGCTACATGAAAAGGCCACTATCAAGGCTGTTGAGTCTCATTAAGAGGACCAAGCTAGATGAAGTACTTTAAAATAAGGGGGAAACACAATAGATCTGCAAAGGTCGCAGTGTATCAGGCTCTATTGGCCGCCCCATTTTCTACATTCTACATTGTAGCTCCGATGCCATTTCCTGTTAAGAAATAAGCTATAGGTATTTTCCAATTGCTAAAAATACCTCGAACCATTAGCACCAAAGCTTGTCCAGCCAAAACTGATTTTTTTCTATTCTTACCAATATCCTCAAAACCTTCAATAATATCCAGTTTTCTATTATATTATATTGTTCTCTTAATGGCCATCTCATCAAATAATAAAATTGATTTTCTCTCTTTAGGAGACATGCTCTCTGCTTTAATTTTTATATTATCAAATATTTTTTTATTGAAACCGGGGTTACAGGTTGTAGCTTACGCTTGAAATGTTCTGTATTTGCTGAATTAAAATAAAATTGCACTATAAATGCTTTGTATTTATTGCATTAAAGATAGCACAATGATTTTATGTGTCTTTAGTTCTGAACGTGAACTCTGACTTCTGACTGAAGTGCGTAGCATCTATGCGCACCGAATTTAAAGTCAAGTAGGGGAGATTGGCGCGTACATGCCCCCCGCCTTGAAATACATTTCAATACATTACACAAATTATGTATATACAAATTATAAAAATAAAATCCAAATGTTATGAACTAAAGAGAATGTAATTGTAAGTCCTTAACTAAAACGAAAATTTAAATGTTCGGTAATGGCGAAATGTTTTTAACCACACGTTTGTATTCTCCGCGGGCTGTTTTCACTGTTACTACACGAGTTACACCATCTTGTCCTGGATGAATGGCTGTCACACGGCCCAATGGCCAACATAGAGGTGAAAAACGTATGTCCTTGATTAGAACTAATTGTCCTACTTGTATGTTGGGTGGAGGGTCAGAAAACCATTTCTGACGTTGCTGCAACTCTCCCATGTATTCTTTGGACCAGCGATGCCATATGTGCTGGTGCATCATTTGAAGATGTTGATATCGAGATAACCTGTTTGTAGATATGTCCGTAAGATCGGGCTCTGGTAATGATGTGAATGGTCTCCCGATAAGAAAATGAGCTGGTGTGATAGGATTAAAATCATTAGGATTGGAACTAAGAGGTGAGAGTGGTCGGGAATTTAATACTGACTCTACTTGAACTAAAAGTGTTTGAAATTCTTCGAAAATGAGTAAGTTGTTTTTCATTGTTCGTCGTAAATGAACCTTCATTGACTTTATTCCTGCCTCCCAAATTCCCCCGAAATGTGGAGAATTTGCTGGAATAAATTTCCAAGCTATTTTATCATTTGCACAAAATGAGGCTAGTTCAGTTTTGTTATTAGTTAAAAAACTTGAAATTTCATCTAACTCACTCTTGGCTCCTATAAAATTAGTGCCATTATCTGAAAATAATTGTAAAGGCCGCCCTCTTCTAGCTATAAAGCGTTTGAGGCAGGCAATGAATGCTTCGGAAGTAAGACTTGTAGCTATTTCAAGATGTATAGCCTTGGTTATAAGACATATAAAGAGGCAAACCCAAGCCTTAAACGTTTTGCACCCGCGACCCTTCCTATCCTTTAGTAAAAAGGGCCCGGCGTAGTCTACACCGGTTGAATGAAAAGGAAACGTTTGAGTAACCCGTTCCTTGGGCAGATCACCCATTGTATGGGTTTGAAAAGAAGGTTTTGCCTTGAAACATGTTATGCAATTATGTACTGTTTTTCGAGCAATATTGCGGCCTGAAATTGGCCAAAACTTGTCCCTGATAGATGAAAGTAGATGGTTGGGACCTGAATGAAGAAGCCTCCTATGTTCATGTATAAAAAGTAATTTAGTGAAATGAGAATCCTTGGGAAGTAGAATAGGATGGCGTTTTTCAAATGACCATGGGGAATGTTTGAGTCTACCTCCCACTCGCAAGATACCATTGTCATCCAAAAATGGTGAAAGAAACTTAATAGAACCCTTTCTTATTTTGCAGGATTTACTCAACAAGTTTATTTCTGAGCTGAAATGCTCAGCTTGAATTATCTTTGAAAGAATGTTTAATGCATTTGAAAGTTCTTCACTGCTCAATGGCCCATGGAACTTATCGTTACCTGGTTTAAGGTTATGAATGAAACGTAAGCAAAATGCCATAGAGCGATGAAGTCTTGAAAAATTTGAAAATCGCTCAATGTCTATTATTGAAGAAACTCTTGTCGTCATTTGTAGCACTTGGGAGGTTTTGATGTCAGGAAGTTCTGTTTTTTCGAAAGCTGAAGCAATGGGCCATTTCACCGATGAAAGTGAAAGCCAGTCTGGACCATGCCACCATAAGGTAGATGACATTAGTGAAGTTGGAGTGGCACCACGCGACAATAGATCGGCAGGGTTCGAAGACGAATTCACATGGTACCAATTTGTACATAAAGTCTTGCTCTGAATTTCAGATATCCTGTTTGCAACAAATGTTTTTAGTGAAGAAGATGACAAGTTTATCCAACCCAGGGCTATTGTGGAATCTGTCCAATGAAATATGCTGCTAAACGATACTGTGAGAGCCCTTTGAATATGATGAGACAATATGGCGGCTATAAGAGCACCGCATAACTCCAATCGAGGAATTGTAAGAGCCTTGATTGGACTCACCTTAGATTTGGCACAAAGCAGATGAACATGAATGTTGCCTTGAAGGTCAATTGTTCGAATGTATGCGCAGGCACCATAGGCCTTCTCACTTGCATCACAAAAGGTGTGGAGTTCAGTAAGGACAGGGTTGATGCATCTTACACGTCTAGGAATTGTGAAATTATTAATATTATTAAGCTCATCGCGTAGATTTACCCATATTGTATGAATGTATGCTGGGACAGACTCATCCCAAGATAAACGTTCCATCCAGAGTTTCTGAAGAAGAATTTTTGCTATGATAACGCAAGGACGTAGTAAGCCCAATGGATCAAAAATCTGAGAGACACTGGATAGAATTAGACGTTTTGTAACAGTTTTACAGAAGCTGTCCACTAAAACCTCTGAATTGTAAGTTAGGACATCAGACGAAGATGACCAAAATATGCCTAAAGTTTTCGCATTTTCCTTGGAACCTAAGTTCAATGTGTTAAGTTGCACATTGGAATCCGCAATATGCATAAGAGCTTGAGGTTCGTTAGAGATCCACTTCCGCAGTTCGAAACAACCTTGTTTGAGGATTGAAGATACTTCCTTGCAAATATTGGACAGCTCTGTTAATGAATCAGAGCCTGTAAGTAGATCGTCTACGTAGAAGTCGTTTTGGATGACCTTGGAAGAAGCTGGAGATGCACTCATATTTTCTAAAGCAAGCTGAAAAATAGATCTTATGGCTAGATATGACGCGGAAGAGGTGCCATATGTAACGGTATTTAATTGAAATTCCAAAAGAGGATCTGAAGGCTTTTCTCTCCACAAGATCTGCTGAAGATTTCTTTGTGGAGGATGAATTGAAACTTGCCGATACATTTTACATATATCAGCTGAAACGACATATTTATGTTGCCTGAAGCGAAGTAAAATGTGAAAGAGATCATTTTGAATGGTTGGTCCTACCATTTGAATGTCGTTTAATGACCAGCCTGAAGATGAGGAACAAGAACCATCGAACACAACTCGCAGTTTGGTTGTAAGTGAATCTTCCTTTAGTACTCGATGATGTGGCAAGAAGAACTGTGTTGTGTGATTCGACGTTTCTACCTGGGACATGTGTCCTAAGTCTTGATACTCTCGCATAAATGAAATGTATAGATCTCGAAATTGTACATTCCGCTGAAGTTTACGTTCTAGACTATAAAACCGTTGAAGAGCAATAGATTTTGAGTCACCTAGTCTAGAAACAGGTTCCTTCAAAGGTATTGAGACCACGAAACGACCTTCATTGTCTCTGTAATGAGTTGAAGTAAACATATGCTCACAAGATTTTTCTTCTGGAGACTGAATTAACTCAGCACACTCCTCTATTTCCCAAAAGCGAGAAAGCTGAGTTTGTATGTTTAAGTTTTGGGAATGCCTTAGAGAAGAGCTTGATTTGTCTGAAAGAAGAGGTTTTGTAAGTGGCCCACTCACTATCCAACCGAACTTAGTTTTATGAAGAAATGGACCTGAAGGTTTAAGACTAATTTGTCCTATGCATAATGTTTCCCAAAACAAATCAGCACCTATGAGAAGATCAATTTGTTTGGGAATATGAAAATCAGGATCTGCTAATTTATGACATGAAGGTATCGAAAGAGACATCGGGTCAATAGGAGCTTCAGGTACGACATCGCATATTTCTGGAGCTCCTAAACAGACTAGAGGAGCTGTAAATGGAGTGTTTTTAGAGAAAATCTGGATTTCACAAATGGATTGAATTGTAGATTCCACCTTAAATGCCCCTGAAATTGTAATATTTGTAGGCTTTCTCGGTAATCCAAGTTTATGACATAAATTTGAACAAATAAAGTTCGACTGGCTCCCTGGATCTAACAGTGCTCTGCAGTCATGACGATTTCCCTTTGTATCAACAACCTCTAATAAAACAGTAGATAAAAGTACTTGTTTCGAACTTAAACTGAATGTGAAGAGAGACTGTTGTGCATGTGTCTCAGATGTAGAAGGTTTTGTATCGTGCAACAGAGAATGATGCTTCACAGTGCATTTTTTGCAATGACCAAAGTTGCAACTGTTTAATTGATGCCCACGATTTAGACAGTTAATGCACAAATTGGACTTTTTTACTAAATCGATTCGTTCAGGAACAGACAACTTTAGAAATTTTGTACATGTATAAATTTTGTGATTTGGAGCATTGCATGATGAACAGGTTTGGTTTGAAGTATGAAAGCTTCTCTGAACATGAGAATTTAATCTATTACTAGATACTGTTGGTGATTTGGATGGCTGTGCCCTTATGTTTTGGGTTGAATTCGCCTCTGTATGTTTGTCCTCCATTTTTTTGAGCATTTTTGACTTTTGCTTTAAAAATGAAAGAAAAACTTCTAAATTGGGTGAATCGTTCATTGAATCTTTAGATTCCCATTCTCTAATTGTAATTGGATCGAGCTTGGTATACACTAAATATATAATTAGAGTATCCCATGACTCTGTAGGCTGTCCTAATGACCTTAAAGATCTTAAGTGCATTTTTACGTGATCTACCAAGTGGCTTAAACCTTTTGAAGATTCCCTTTTTATTGGATGAATGTCGAATAAGGCCTTGGTATGTACATGTAACAATGCCCTTTTATCTGTATATTGGTCACACAATAAATTCCAAGCTATTGGAAAATTATCATGTGTGACCTGCAAGTTTGCAATAATTTCGAATGCTTCGCCCTGTAAAGATCTCTTTAAATAATGAAACCGCTGTACATTACTAATTGAACTATTGTTATTTATCAAACTGTCAAATGAATCTCTAAATTGTAGCCAATCACCTGATTCGCCTGAAAATGTTGGCAAATTGATGGCTGGCAACTTTACTTCTGAAAAATCGAATTTATTGTTATTTGAATTCTCAATGGAACTTGCATTATCTGTGTTATTTTCCTTAATCAGGGCTTGCGCTTGTGCAAGTATCGAATAAAAATCATTTTCAAAGGTTTCGCGTGTTTTATATTCGTTTTGCAAGTCCTCTTCCTCTACCAAGCATTCAATCTCTACCTGCATAACTGAATATTCAGCTAGTAGACCTTCAATATGTACAATTCTGTTTTTTAAGTCCCTATCGTCAAATGAATCAATTTGAGACATGCATTTATTTACATATGTCTGAAAATTTGTTAAACGAGCTTTCAAACCACCTCGCTTAACACGAAGTCTTTTTAAATCTTGTGCTGATTCCATTTTTATTAAAAACAAATAAGCAAATATTAAATAAATCAACAACTGCTTTGTAAGAATGCAAATAAAACTGAACTATTTATGTATTGAATATGCCTCTTTGTAATAATATTTAATAATAGTAAAATATATCCTAAAATAATACAAGAAATAAATAATTGACTATTTGTATTAAATATGTCTGCGTAATATTTAATATGATGGTAAAATATATACCGTAAATCGTGAAATAATATGAAAACAAAGAATGCAAATTTTTAATTTTGGTATAGGAATGAAAGGTAGTAGGGAATATAGCTCTTATTGAATAAGTAATACGTTACAGTTTTGCTGCCAATATGATCGAGTGTATCGCCTTAAGTATTCTAGCGTTCTAGTCGCTGGAAGACCAGATGAAGTTGTTGTCGTCCAGATCAATATCGATACAGCGCACCGCTCTTGAATGCTGAACCTTGAATTGGCTGATCGGCTGGAACTGGTTCTGTATATGGGTTTAAATGTCCTTGTTTTTAATGGTTTTTTCGGCTTGGCGTCACTTCACAATCACTATGTATTATTGTATTTGTATTATTTATGAATTAATTAACTGTGGACGTGTGTATTATTTGAATCGAAGGACCAAATATGTAGCTTACGCTTGAAATGTTCTGTATTTGCTGAATTAAAATAAAATTGCACTATAAATGCTTTGTATTTATTGCATTAAAGATAGCACAATGATTTTATGTGTCTTTAGTTCTGAACGTGAACTCTGACTTCTGACTGAAGTGCGTAGCATCTATGCGCACCGAATTTAAAGTCAAGTAGGGGAGATTGGCGCGTACACAGGTAAAGTTTGAAATCCATGTTTTTAGTGTTGAAACCGCTGGTAAAGCAACTCCTTTTCGACGAAGAAATTTATACGTGCTAGGTCCTTTATAAAAAATCTCAATAGCCGTTTTTTTTTTCTATTGGGGACCACTGTTGGTTTTTCTTATGCAACTGCATTCTCAGTAACGCAGCAGAAAACTGAGTTTGTGGCTTTGGTGCAGATTGTACAGGTTTTGTCCCAATTGTAACCAGTCTCTTTTTTAGTGCAGTTATTCGAGTTTTCAGAAGATTAATCCGTAGTCGAGATGCATGTAATCTCCTTTGAAGTGTATGATAATTATGAAATCTTTTTTTCTTGACCAATGGTGATAACGGCATATCTATAAGCTCATCAACAAAATCGTCAAGTTCAGAATTATCACTGTGCGAAACAGTATTGGCACTTGTTGATGGTTGTTTTGCTATCGAATACGTATGAAAAACGCGTGGTGTCGTTAATGAACCTTCCTCTTCTACCTCACTATATTTTTTTGGTATAGCAGTAGCGGGTAAATATTTTGTGTTTAGATATTTTTGTTCAAAACGCTTACTGCACAGAAATTTTTTTTTTAAATCGGGTAGCTCCAGACTTTCCAATGTCGCATTACCTACAACAATATTATTATTAACACAACTGAAAAAAAAAAACTTTCTGCACAATAAAGTAGAAAAACAATTTAAGTTCTGTATTCAAAATTTAAATAACTTGACAGTTATGCCAATATATGTTTATATATATATATATATATATATATATATATATAAATATATATATATATATATATATATATTGTTATGATTGTTTATTTTGAGTTCAAACTTAGTTTATTGAGCCAATAAAAAAGAATTATAACTTATTTGTTATCAAAAGTAAAATAATCCTTATATTACCTGTGTTCGATGGATTCAAAAGATTTTCTAGTTGTCTTTTATCGGGAAGGGGAAGAAAGGATAAGAATACAAATATATTATGTTACAAAGATTTACGTTTCTTTATTTTATATAAACGAATAAAACAATTCTGTCGTTATCTTATCAATCAGCATACAAGAAAATAAATCAAATTATTATGATAATAAGATTATAAAGCTACATACATTTATATTACGTGAAAAACCAATTTTACTTAAAATTTTCTTTACTTGAGAAAAGAAACCACAAAACTTTAAACTTTTGATTAGCCTAACAAAACCTCAGTTTTTAAATTTGAATGCTAATGACCATGATGTCGAAACGATCCTTCACAGATATAAAATTCAATTGTACAAACACTTACAGCTTATTTTCTTCTTTAGTTGTATGTTGGAAAATACCCAGAAAAGTCCAGTCTCCTCAACGATGTGATCTCTCCTCTTTGGCACAAAAAACACCTGATTCACTTCTCCAAACTCAGCTATTTATTTATGACACCAGGACCTCCTTTTGTCAACTTGATGCCGTAAGAATACTTTCACATATACATTGTAAAATGCCCACGGTAGATACAAGGACCTCCTTTAATCGACTTGTTATCTCCTTCTTCAAACTATTCACTTCTTTTCGTTACGCCGGTATCCAAACTCACGAACCACACCCTATCTTGAGACAAACGACTGTTTCCTTTCGATGACCAAAATATGACTAACTTCTCCTCTCTCATGATGAACAAGCTTTTCGCTTTAGTCCTATTGAGAGTGTATGCCGTGAATCTAATGAACTTTCTCTTACCCTAAGACGATAATCACTTCTACTTTCGTATGCTGCATCAACATCCGCAAATCATTTAATCCCGTTCATTATATAATTGCCACAATGCCGTCTTCTTCCACTAACAATAACCAACACCTTATCATAAAACCTATACCTTAATTAATTTGTCCACTACGTAAAAATATTGACCTCCTTCTGACTAGTTTATTTCCTCTACCTTTACTTCCCCTCTGGGCTAAAGATCTCCCTTCAATATATACCTCACTCACCATTTTTAGCAAACTTGAATCTTTTAACCTTCTTATAAAGAAAGCATTTTTAGAATTTAATTCTCTATACAGATGCTTCTAAAACTACCACTCAACAGTAAAAGTAACCACTAAACATGAACTTGTAAGATCATCTCGGTTACCCTTAATATGCAACGTTTGCACAGGTGAACTATATAGTATGCAGTTGGCTTTTAAATGCATCTCCCATCAAAAGAGACATATTGCCATGTGTTCAGATCCCCTTTCATATATCCATTTAGTCAATACAATTTTCACTGGCCACCTATTAGTTCAAAACATTCATGACATATACCAAAATCTTTCTGCTTACGATGTAACAGTCTCATTCATATGGCTGCCTTCTCACACGGGAATTACTGGTAATAAAACAGCAGATCATTTTGCCAAAGAAGCTACCAACCATGAGGTGACTGAAGTCACCCCAATTCAACTAGCTAACGAATCTCGAAATTCGTTTTCAAAAAGTCAGTAGAGGATACTTAACAAAACTTATAGCAAAAAAGAGCAAAACAACTTTTCATAAACTTCAATCTTTTATTGGTCATCTCTCCCTAGACTTCATAACTAGAAGAGAAGCATCAACTATTAGAAGACTACGAATCAACTATACCAAACTTACCAACTGCAAATAATTCACCAACCTGTATAAAGCACTGGACTTGAAACCTACTCTAAGGAACTGCTTAACAACCCTACAGACATAACAAAAACTATTCAAAAAGAGAAATCATACGATTTCTACCTGACGAAATCGAATTTAAATTTTTACAACTGTGCTTTCTAAAACTTGCAAAGCAAACAGCTTTATAAAATACTTGGCAAGGGAATCTAAAATTGCATTCCACATGCCGTTCATCGTGGTTAAAATTCGTAGTGAATTCAATTTCTGGTACTTCCAAATGGAGTAAAGAAATAAATCATAATGACGGTACTATATATATATATATATATATATATATATATATATATATATATATATATATATATATATATATATATATATATATATATATATATATATATATATATATATATATATATATATATATATATATATATAATATATATATATATATATATATATATATATATATATATATATATATATAAAAGTAAAAATAATGGCATGTCTCGCAAAACAGAAAACCAAGAATGGTATATCGATGGAAGGCAACCGTATATACGTATTTCTGACTATTGGTCGCCTTCATCGTCTTCAGTACGGTGCAGCCAAGTTAAAAAAGGAGCATATTTTGGAAAAGGATCACTACGGTCACTATACGGTTGCCTTCCATCGATATACCATTTTTCGTTTTGTGTTTTGCGAGACATGCCATTATTTTTATATACACTCGCATTATCCTTGTCCATTTCTATACATATATATATATATATATATATATATATATATATATATATATATGTATATATATATATATATATATATATATATATGTATATATATATATATATATATATATATATATATATATATATATATATATAAGAAAAAAGAAAAAAGAAGTACTTGTGACTCGTTTGGAACAAATATATTGTTATATATTTGTTAATATATATATATAATATATATATATATATATATATATATATATATATATATATATATATATATATATATATATATATATATATATATATGTTAGATCACTAATCACGTATTTGACTTTTTAAAAAAGAACTTTATTTGTTACAAATTAAATATTAAATAATAGTACAAAATTAAATTAATTTAAAATGACTACAATAACTGGACTGGTCGAAGTTGCAGCTAAGAGTGGTTCCGGCATCTGAAAATGGTAATTTATAGGTTTGGTATGAAATGCTGAATCGCTGTTCCCATGAATATTGGCCAACGGTTCGTACAAAGTTCTACTGCGTGCTCAGCGGTTTCTATGGGAATGGGATGATGAAATCTGAAGTCGGCGAACTTAAGCTAGTTCAAGGTTAATATTTTCTCATATAACAGCTCCCCTTATTAGTGAAAAGTCAATGCCATTGCTTTGACTTTTACAGAGTAATTGGTGTTTCTGCTTCGCTTTCTTGTTGGACATTGGGTCTTCTTCTGAAGGAGGCTAAGCCCTGAAGTTTCTGTCTAATGGAATTTCTGCGTGGTAATGAAGTTGGAGGCTGATCTTGGGACAAGGAGATTGCAATTTTTGGGAATATTTTGGTTCGGTATTTGCAGAAAAGGTATAAGATAACTAGGATAATAATCAGGGATAAGGTTGATATAGTGAATAAGGATAGATGTTCCTCAATAAATGATTGGCTCATAATATGGTCCAGTTCTTCTGAATATTGGTCCAATTTGTGTTGTGCAATATTTAAGTCATCTACGTTGATCTTACTGAGTTTTAGTGGTTTCAATTTTAAAAGGTGACTCTTTGTCTCAAAATGGTCACAGCATCTGTAGGGTACGTTAACTGGGTGACTTCTATACGTGATATTTGTATATTTCTCAATTTGGTCTCTAGCATGAATTCTGGTACTGCCGATGAATGCAATACATTCGGGAATTAATCTTAAGATTGAATTTGTTTTGATTATTTGTGTAGTGACGTCTTTTCTTGCACATTTGATTGTTACTGGTAATGGATCGGAAATGGTTAGTAACCATAAATTTCGGTCAATTTCTTGTACATTGTAACCTTGTGCCAAGAGCATGGACATCTGGCAAGTTTTTGGTAAGTTGCTGAGAGGTTTCAAAAGCTGGGCTTCACATATAGCATCTGTGTCTATGGGATACGAAAGAATGTCTGTACACATTCTTTGGTTTTGACTGATTTGTTTGCATTTTTCGGTGTCCATGGGTAAGACATATGAAATTGAATCATCATCTCGCGCTATGTATTTATGAACAGTTGAAAGTATATGATGAAAACCAGTTTGATTATCTAATATTGGTATTGAATATAATTGATACAAGGTGAATATTTCGGGATCAACTAACGGAATTTCGAGAACGAAAACAATTTTTGAATCAAGCTGATAAGCTTGCAGTTTTATTATGTCAATATACTGAGCTATATTTGACATATAAGTGGGTAGAGGCAATACGTTATTTTGTAATGACTGTGAGATTTCTTTTAATGCGTCCATTAAGTCTATGGGCGAAATAATAGAACTATGTAGAATTTGCAGGCGAGAGAATGTGATGGAATTTAGTATATCATTTAAATAATTTTCTAAAAATACGTAGCTTTCCATTAAGGACTCACATAAATCTAGTATTTGTAATTGTGCTTGGTAAAAGGATAGGTCATTATTAATGTCCAGAAGTGTAGTCTCGATAGTTTTTAAGTCTTTGTTAAAAGTTTCTTCGTCTATTTGCAATTTTTGAATTGTAGTGTTGAAAGTTCTTATAACTGAAGTGGTAACAGATATTTGATTTTTTAGGAGATTTTCAATTTGAGTTTCATCGGAATTTATCTTATTTATACATTTATTAAAGTATTCGCCATCAGAGGCGTCTAAATTTCCAGTAATAGATTTCCAGATTGTTCCAATACCATTTACTAAACCGCGTTTTAGGCGTTTATTATAAGGTACTGTGTCAGAGGTTATTTCTTTATATTTTAAATTAACGGAGTTTGAGATTTGTTTTAGCAGACTAACATGTGTCTGTACTTCGGCTTGAAAGGCAAGTTTTCTCGGTGTATCCACGTTAATAAATTTTTCTAACAGGTTTTCCAAAATTCTGTCATTATTGGATATTGTAGTTTTGATAGGTAATAATTCTTTGTAAACAAGTAAAGTCCATTTGTCATTAGATATTCGTATAGTTCCTTTTTCATGAAAAAATATTCCAATTGTGTTATTAATTGGAGTGAGGAGAATTTGGGATTGGACGATAGGAAGGAGTCCATAGAATCTGTAAAGGAAAATTATTCAAAATAAGGTTTGAGTCTGTCAAAATTTACTTTAGAGGTTTGGTTAGTTTTGGGGTTAAGGATAATTGCGGAATTTGTAAAAACTTCTTGAATTTCGAAAGGTCCATTAAAAAGATTATCCGATTTTGATTTAATTTGTGATTCTTTTACGTAAACTTTGTCACCAATTTTAAAATCAGGTCTTCGTTCTGAAATATTCTCGTCAAATCTTACTTTCGCCTTTTCTTTCTGTCTTTCTGTTTTTGCTCTGGCTACTTTCTAAAAATATTCCATGCGGTTATTCAGGTCTCGAATATATTTACTCATTAGTGTTTTTTGATTGTATAGAGTTTCTGGTGGTCGGCCTGCAGTGTGCCCAAATATAAGTTCATATGGTGTGAAACCGTGGGTCTTATTCTTTGTGTTGTTATAGCATATTATTGCATAAGGAAGTATAGTGAAGGGATGATCGTTTGGGTTCTCGGCTTGATTTGCTCTAATCATTTCTGAGAGTGTGGCATGAAACCTTTCTATAGATCCATTAGATTGTGGATGGTTAACGCTAGAAAATGTTAGTTTAATGTCGTATAATTCGCATAGATCTTTGATTATAGCATTCTCGAATTCTCGACCGCAGTCACAATGAATTCTTAGTGGTGTTCCATAGTGTTGAAAAAAGAGTAGGAGTGTCTTGACTACTGTTACTGCCTTTTTGTCTTCCAAAGGATAGGCTTGCGTGAATTTTGTCAATTCGTCACGAATAGTTAAAGCGTAGTTCCTAGTAGGGTATTCGAATATGTCCATATTTATTCTTTCGAATGGTGTTTTTGGAGTTTCTGTTATGACTAGTGGTCCACTTAAGTTTTTCCTGCAAATCTTAACTTTTTGGCAAATTTCACATGCTTTTACAAATTTCTCTACATCTTTTGTTAAATTCTTCCAATTGTATTTCTGCTTTATTCTTCTGACAGTTTCGTTTATTCCTCGATGTAAGTTGTTTTTACCGCAATGGTAATGATCTAAAATTTGAGGGATTTCGTCTTCGCTGGCTGTTTTAATTATATTTTGACAGATTCTTAATTTTAATTCTTTGTCAGCAAAAATATAAGAAAATATCTCTAGGATAGGTAGTTCGAGATTATTTTCGACGCAATATATTTTTGATTCATCGAATTGATCTTTATTTGCAAAAAGTACAAGAAACAAGTGTGATATTACTCGTTCGGGATCAAACGGTAATGGTATAATAAAATATTTTCGATCTTTTACAGATTTGCTGTGTACAATATTAATTCTTCGGTTACTATATTCCATGTTTTCTTCGAATATGTCATTCATTATGTTCTCGTGGAGTTCTTCAAGTTTATTTTGCCAAAAAAATGTAACAATATTTTTGTTGGATTTGTCTAATAAGTCCGTATTCGATGTTTTAATTTTAGAATAATCGATTATTGACTTTGTTCTATACAGTTCGATAAACTTGTCAAGTTCTTCGGACATTTTTTCTATATTTTCTTCATCGTCGTCTTCGTTTTCTTGAGTTTCCGTGTCATTTTCATTCGATGCATGTAATGAGATTTTTGACTGAAAGTTTGCACAATCCTTGAAATGGTTAATCTTTATCCTTGAGAGGGCATCTGCATTTCTGTTTATTTTTCCTGCGCGATGTTCTATTTTATAATTGTATTCTTCGAGTTTTAGGCGCCAACGCGCTAATCGGCTTCCGGGATCTTTTATCGAGAAAAGCCATGTAAGGGGTCGATGATCGGTAATCAGGGTGAATTTTCGGCCAAAAAGATATGGTCTAAAATGTTTGACTGCCCATACGATAGCTAATAGTTCTCTCTCTATCGTCGAATATTTTGTTTCGGCACCGCATAATGTTCTGGAGGCATAAGCTATGGGTAAATCTTTTCCAATAGGGCCTTGCGATAGAACGGCTCCAATCGCGAATGCACTAGCGTCAGTTGTTAGTAAAAATGGTTCCTCAAAATTGGGATATATAAGTATTGGATCTGAAGTTAAAATATTTTTGAGTTCGTTAAAGGCTTCTTTGCAATCAGAATTAAAAATAAAAGGTACGTCTTTCTGAAGTAGTTTCGTAAGTGGTTTAGAAATTTTGGCAAAATTTGGAATAAATCTTCTATAGTAACCGGCTAAGCCTAAGAATGACTTTATTTCTTTGGTGTTCTTTGGTTCCGGGAAGTTTTTGATGCAAGATATTTTAGCTGGATTTGTTTTTACACCATTTTCTGTTACAAGGTGGCCCAAATATGCTACTTCTTTTCTTAAAAATTCGCACTTGTCTGGCTGTATTTTTAAATTCGCTTTTCGTAACCTTTTAAAAACTTCTGTTAGTCGTGACATGTGATCATGAATAGTGGGTGAGTAGATAATTATGTCATCCATATACACTAAGCATCTTTCGTTTTGTATTCCTTAGAGGATGTTGTCCATTACTCTCTGAAAAGTAGATGGAGCATTCATTAGTCCGAATGGCATGCGGACAAATTCGTAATGTCCATTTTCGACGGAAAAGGCCGTTTTCTGGATGTCTTGTGGCTCGATTTCAATCTGGTGAAATCCAGACGCTAAATCTAGTGTTGTGAAGTATTGGCATCTTCCTAGTTGGTCCAATAGTTCTGATATTTGTGGTAGAGGATAACGGTCTTGTACTGTGAGTTCGTTGAGTTTTCGATAATCAATAACAACTCGCCATTTTTGTTTTCCTGACGCATCTAATTTCTTCGGTACGACCCAGACTGGACTCGACCAGGGCGAGACACTTTTCTGGATTATTCCTTCTTCTAACATTTTATTAATTTGCGTCTTTACCTCTTCCTTATGTATTTGAGGATATCTATAGGATTTAGTGAAGATAGGTTTAGCGTTGTTTGTTTCGATTTTGTGCTTGATTTCGTTTGTGAAGGTCAGTTTGTCGCCTTCGACATAAAATATATCTGCGTATTCAGTACATATGTCTAGAATTAGTTCTTGTTCTTCGCAATTTAGATGATCAATTCTTAGTTGTTCTTTAATTATTCGTGTTCTATCTACTACGGGTTCTTCAAAATCATTTCCGTTGTAGGATAGGATTGTCTCCGAATTTTTGAAAGGTTCGATTGAAATGTCTGAAAATTCGATTGTCTTCGGCATAGCATTAGCATTTATTACGGAAGTTAAAAATTCTCCATTTTCATCTACATGGACTAATGCATGAGGTAGTCTAACTTTTTCTATTTCTTGAGCTGATAATATGGCATCTGTATTTGATAAGTTGCATTTTAGTCTGCATATTTGTTCAGTCCGGCTGTCAATGGTAATTCTGTTTTTTCCTTTTATTCGTTTTCTCTCCGGTCTTTCAAGATTTTTGTCTTGATCTCGGGTTTTTACGATAGTATATTTTTCATTTATAGGGTTTTGATATTTTAAATTTGATTCCTGTTTAAAATCTGATTTAATTTTTATTTTAGGTTCGTTTTGTCTTGTTTCTGTAGGGTGTGTCGGTGTTTTGTCTTTAGGAGGTGTGTTTGTCTCGTGTCCTACTTTGTGAAGGGTGACCGTTTTAAAATTTGTACGCAACTGTCGGGATTTGAGATCTATTACGCATTCATAATGATCTAGAAAGTCTAGGCCTATTATGCCATCGAAATCAATGTCTAGATTGAAAATAAAGACTTTGTGAGGATTATCGGCAGTGAAGGGAATCAGGACAGATTCTATTATTAACAATTTTTGATCGGTTATACCTTGAATAGTAACGTTTTCAGGAAATCTATTATGATAATTGCGCGCTGTGTTTTCTTTGAAAACAGTGATTCCAGCACCTGTGTCGATTAAAAGTTTAAAAGTGTTGGTAGCATCGTTAATGTAATATAAATTTTTGGAACTCATTGTATGAAATGGGGTTACATGAATGTCTGTTCGGGAAAATTGAGATTCGGGTGAAAGTTGTCTAAGTTGAGTGCTTGGATTTGTTCTTGGATATTCGTAATATCCGTTGAGGGGTTCGTATGATTGGGAGGATGATTTCGATTCTGAAGTGAAAGAAAATCCTGATAATTTTGTGTGTTATTGGTTTCGTAAATGTTATCAGTTTGTGGATTATTTTCTGTATGATAATCTGTTTCATAGTTTTCATAATTATCGGTATTATAATAATTATCTGTATAGTATTCGTCTGTATAATAGTTAGTCGTCATTTCATCAGGGTATTCGTTTAAAACATGTGCTCTTTGGAAGTTTGGGTTTCTTTGAATAACAGATGGACGATTTTGATTTTGATTTTGAGATGAAAAGGAAGGTCTCTGTTGGTTAAAATTTGGATTATTGGACGAATATTGATTCCTATTAGGGTTCTGATTGTTTTGATAGTTGTTAGGTCCATTATTATATTGGTTTTGGTAACCGTGTGGCCTAGAAAAAGTTTGGTTTGGCTGTACGAAACGTGAAGAGCGGCATTCACTATTTAGATGACCAATGCGGCCACAATTTGTACATTTTGTAAACTGAGATGAGGGTCTTCTCATTGGTTGAGAGGGTTTAGGAATAGTTGATCTAGAATTAGATTTTTGTTCTTCAAAATATGACAATTGAAGTTCGCGTCTAATACGATTGCTTGCTTCAATGAGATCTTTTGGATTACTAGCCCTAATAATTTGTCCTAGACGAGGTTCTAAACCGGTTAAAAGTGTGTTTAGGGCCATGGTATCGATTAAGTCACATTGGGCAGTTTTTTGATCTGGGGATAAATTTGCTACTTGGATCGAGGCGTGCATTTTTGCATTCAGAACTTGTAAACGGTTAAAGAAAGTTAGAGGAGATTCGTTAGATAGTTGTCTTAGTCTTTGTAAGTCTTGTATTAAGGAGGTCAGGTCTCTACTGTCTCCGAAATGTAGATTTAGTAATTGTTTTATTTCTGTATAAGAAATTGGTTTTCTAGAATTAATAAGCTGTGCAGCTTTACCTTTGAGTTTATTTTTTACGTGAATCGTTAATAGAACGCGCTGATCGCCTGTAGCCATTTTAAAAGCACAGTCGCACGCATCTAAAAATGTAGAAAGAGAAATCGGATCGCCTTCAAATTCTGGGATAATAGAAAATATTTCCGAAAGCTTGTATGGTTCGATTTCTTGTTGAGTCTGGGAACGTGTCTCAGGCATTTTTCGAGATATTTTTAAACGAAAATGAAAAATAGAAGTATGGAGAAATATAAAATGTATCAGTATATAAGGGAGGAAAAGAAAAAATGTGGTGGTATATAAAGGGCAAAAATGTATCAATATAGAAATATCAAATAATATATCAACAAAAATGTACCAAATAAAAATATATCAAGAAAAATATACCAAAATATAGCAAGTAAAAAAAGATATGTCAATAAAATATCAGTATAAAATAGTATGTAAAGAAATATCAATAATTTCAAATATTAGATAATCAACTTGTATTTTTTTTATGTATCTTGATTAATTGACTTGCAGTATAGTCAATTTCGTAAATTATTATAACAAAATTATTAACGAGATGATTCAAAATCCACTTACATAAAGAAGAACATCGGGACGCCTTGTTCTCTCTGCTCAGCTACCAGGGGCTTCACTAGGTGTTCCTTCCGTAGATTACAGGAGTGAGGTTGTTCGGAGATGCTTTCTTCTTTAAGGGTCGTCTTGTTCTCTCTGCTCGGCTACCAGGGGCTTCACTAGGTGTTCTTTCCGTAGGTCACAGGAGTGAGGACTTCCGTAGATTCTTTGTTCCGTTAAGGGATGAGAATCCGCCGCTGCCAGTGAGTATACACGTGTTCTAGCAACGTTAACCGGATCCTACTGACTTTGCGCCAATTGTTAGATCACTAATCACGTATTTGACTTTTTAAAAAAGAACTTTATTTGTTACAAATTAAATATTAAATAATAGTACAAAATTAAATTAATTTAAAATGACTACAATAACTGGACTGGTCGAAGTTGCAGCTAAGAGTGGTTCCGGCATCTGAAAATGGTAATTTATAGGTTTGGTATGAAATGCTGAATCGCTGTTCCCATGAATATTGGCCAACGGTTCGTACAAAGTTCTACTGCGTGCTCAGCGGTTTCTATGGGAATGGGATGATGAAATCTGAAGTCGGCGAACTTAAGCTAGTTCAAGGTTAATAAACCTAAAGGAAATTAAATCTATAGGAAAAAATAGAGTTAAAGTCATTTTAAAATCTATTTTGGATGCAAATCATCTAGTAACACATGATAAGTTAAAAGATGAAAATTTAAAAGCCTATATCCCTAACCATCTCTTGGAAATCAAGGGAATAATTCACGATGTAGATACGAGGTATGATACTGATTATTTAAAAAAACATATAGACTCTTCCGTTAAAATTACCGACATTAAAAGAATGCATAGAAAGGTAGATAAAGAAGGTAAAACAGAATACGTCCCCAGACGAAATATTATAGTTACATTTGAAGGAAATGTTTTGCCAACTCATGTCGTAGTTAATTTTGTGTATTTACCAGTAGAAAGATTTGTAGGCAGGGTAATACAGTGCTACAAGTGTTTGAAATTTGGTCACATTTCTAAGCAATGCAAGGGCACACAAGAATTTTGTATACGATGTGCAGAAATTAAAAATGATAGTCACATATGCGACACTCAAAAAACTTTTTGTATACATTGTAAAAGTAAAGATCATATTTCGATCTCCAAAAGTTGTCCCGTTTATGAGGAACAAAAAAAAATTAAAAACATTATGTTAGATCAAAAAATCTCCTTTCTAGAAGCAAAAAGATTTAAAGAATCATCTTTTTCCGAATTTGTTAGTAACAATAAATTTTCGATATTGTCAAATCTTGAAGAAAATTTTCCAAAACTACCTAACGTATCTGATGACATTATGTCATCTCATCCTACCATTCCAAGATCGTATATGAAAAAATCAACAAACTTTACTCATCCTGGACCTAGTAGGATTAATACTGAACATAATGCACTTAAAAAAAGGAAAGTTTCTACTCCTGTTTCACAATCCCCTACAGAGTCCTCCACCTTTCCTTTTAGATTTGGCCCGTTACAGCCTACCACCTAATCCCAATAAACCTAATAGTTCAATAGATGGTGAAAAAAACAAGATGGTTATTTCGTTAGTCAAATTTTTTTCTGAATTTATAAAAAATGTAAAATCATTTGAGGATGCAGAAACACTGGATAATAATTTGTTAGCTAAGGGTTTGCATACTGTTCTCGAGGATATTTTTAAAGGTACTTAAATTTATGGCTTTTAACACTAAACTTAAAATTATGCAATGGAACGCTAGATCAGCTGTTGCAAATAAAAACAGCCTACTCAATTTCCTTATTAAAGAAGATGTTGATATTGCTCTTTTAAGTGAAACCTGGTTCAAAAATAATGTTGTATATAATTTTAAAGGTTATAATATTGTTCGTCAAGATCGTGCAGACGGTTTTGCTGGTGTCGCTGTTTTGGTAAAAACTGGTATCCGTTTTGAAATATTAAAATTAAATAAAAACTTCAATAAAGAGCTACTTGCCTGTGGTATTAAAGTTAATTACGATAATACTCACTTGAGTTTTCTCTCTGTATATAGATGTCCAAAAACCAAAACCAGAATAGAAGATTGGACAAACTTATTTTCCCAAGTGAAGCACCCTTGCATTATTGGGGGTGATATGAATGCCCACAATGCGCTGTGGGGATCATCAAACAATGATAATATTGGC
Source organism: Diabrotica undecimpunctata (assembly GCF_040954645.1). Taxonomy (NCBI): domain Eukaryota; kingdom Metazoa; phylum Arthropoda; class Insecta; order Coleoptera; family Chrysomelidae; genus Diabrotica; species Diabrotica undecimpunctata. Next base: position 7,887,781 of record NC_092813.1, read on the forward strand.
GATCAAATTGTAGAGACCCTACAGGATCTTGATTTCATTGTGATGAATAACGGTCAACCTACTTGTCAAGGAAATCCAGGACATTCAGATTCTATGATTGATATTACGGTTTGTTCCCCTTCCATTTTTACTAAGACATTTTGGACTGTAGATTCTGATACACTTGGATCAAATCACTATGTTGTAAAAATAGAATTCGAATACCCAAGAGCTGTTAATGAGACCATATATCCCAAAAGTAAATGGAATACTAAGAAAGCTAATTGGGATATGTACGCTGAAATAATTGAGAATACTTTAAATGAAAGTGGACCTATATCCCCAAATGTAGAAGAAAAATATAATCTATTATTAGACTGTATCAATAAAGCTTCAACACAATCTATTAGCCAATATAAACCCTTTAAGTGTAAGAAACGGACTCCTTCACCATGGTGGGATGCAGAATGTGATCTAATTGTTGCAGAAAGAAAAAATGCATTAATAAAATACAAGCAAGATCCATCAGTTGAAAATTTTATTAAATGTAAACAAGCTAGTGCACACGCTAAGAAATTATTGAAATCGAAAGCCAAACAAAGCTGGGTTGATTGGTGCTCAAAATTAAATAAACAAACGTCGCCTACTTCGATTTGGAATCAAGCGAAAAGGATGAACAGGAAAAGGGTCAATGCTCCATTACCACTAGAAGATTCGTGGATAGCAGAGTTTTTCGACAAAATTGCACCACCGTATGTGAACAATCACGAAGATTTAATGGTATTCAATCCGAATTATAGTCATTTTCTCTTAAAACCGTTTACTATGGTAGAATTGGACTGTGCCCTTAGTGACCGTCCTAACACTTCTCCTGGTTATGATGAAATCAAATATATTATGCTATTTAATTTACCAAATAATGCAAAAGAGTTACTTCTAAATATTTTTAATCAGATAATTAGAGAAGGTTCTAACTTTTCGGCCTTCAAACATATTATTGTCGTTCCTATTCCCAAACCTGGGAAAAATCTAAAATTAGTTGAAGCTTACAGACCCATATCTTTATTATCTTGTGTACAAAAAACTCTAGAGAGAATACTTAAGGCTAGGCTAGAATGGTGGTTACTAGAACAGAACCTTCTACCCAAAGAACAATACGGATTCAGGAAAGGTTTTGGTACCTTGGATGCATTGGCTTCCCTAGTTGTAGACATTCAAAACAATTATTCCCGGAACAATTACTTACCGGCATTATTTCTTGACATAGAAGGTGCTTATGACTCTGTGTGTCTAACAGCACTCAAAGAAAAAATGACAAGAATATTTCAAATTCCAGCTCAATTTGCTGATAGTATTGTTAATCTTTATTCAAACAGATTAGTTTATTTAAGAAAAGAACAAATGCTCATAGGCCCCAGAATCGTAAACAAAGGATTACCTCAGGGTTCTGTATTGAGTCCTATCCTGTTTAATTTGTACGTAGCGGATTTGTACAATATTAAAATAAACAACATACCATTCAACCTCATACAATACGCAGATGATTTCTGCATTTACACAGAACACAAAGAATATAAACAAGCAATCAAAAACTTGGATAGTATTTATCAACTACTTCAAAAATGGCTTGATAAAAACAATTTTGAATTATCTTGTAATAAATCACAGGTTTGCATTTTTACCAGACATTATAAACCTAATGATCAAATAATTAAATTAGGAAAACATCAATATCCACTAAAAAATAAGGTCAAATATTTAGGTATGACACTTGACAAACATTTGACTTGGAAGGATCACATTGAGGATATGTTAAACAAATGCAACAAGGGAATAAATTTTCTTAAATCGATTAATAAAACGAGGTGGGGTGCTGATGTAGACGTAAATTTATTATTCTACAGAGCGTATATTCGCTCTATTTTGGATTACGGAAGCATATTTTATGGATCAGCCAGTAATGCATTGCTAAATAAAATTAACGTAATACACAATTCAGCTCTACGTACATGTTTAGGTGCTATGAAGTCCACACCAATTCAACCCTTGTATTTGGAAGCCTTGGAACCGCCTTTAAATATCAGACGAAACTTCCTGACCGAAAAATTTCTGGTAAAGACATATATAAAAAATCAATCGTTATACACAAAGCTCATCACTCTGAATTGCTATGATTTGTCTACTAAATACTGGGAAAAAAAGAAATCGCCTTTAGTCTGCGAAGCTCTGCAACATAATATGGAAGCATTAAAAGAGATAGATAAAGCTACGTATACACTTCAAAACATCTCATATGCAACATATCATGGTTCAAATGCAGATATCATGGTACCAAAATATAGTGACAGTATACACATAAATAGAAAGATTATTCACTCAATATTATCAGAATTCGAAAACTCCGTTGTTATATATACCGATGCCTCCAAATCATCAAACGGTACTGGATGCGCTTTTTTTATTCCATTGGAACGAATAGAACGCACATTTAAGTTGAACTCCCAGATCTCTATTTTTACAGCAGAAGCTCTTGCAATATATGAGGCCTTACTTTATGCAACAGAAAGTAACTCGGACCATATAGTGATATTATCAGATTCTTTATCAGTTTTGACCTCTATTGGGAAACCGGGATTGCCAAATACGTACAGTTGCCCTTATATTTACAAAATTAAGGATATCAAACAAAAGTTAGTAACAAGGGGCAAAAATGTACTTTTTGTTTGGATTAAAGCACATATAGGTTTGGAAAATAACGAACATGTAGACCAATTAGCAAGAGAAAGTATTATGTCTGGTAGAGAAACTTCGTATAAAATCACGGCTTGCGACTTTCTGGCTTCCTTAAAATTAAGATTATACCAAAGGTGGGATAATATATGGAAGGAATATTCCATTGTTAGCCCAAATAGATACACTTCTCTTCAAACAGATATTCCTAAAACTCCTTGGTATAAATTTCTTAATGTACCTAGAAAATATGTTACCACGATCATAAGACTGAGATTTGGGCACGCTTGTTACCCCAAACATTTATTTAAACTTAAGGTTTTAGATAATGATCAATGTGAATTTTGTACAGAAGAAGGAAACCTAGATCATATATTTTTCAGTTGCCCCAGAAATATTATAACTTCATCCAGATTAATAAATAATTTACACAAACACAACATATTAGCCCCTTGGAACCCTCAGTACCTATTATCATTAGACTCGAGAGCAGTGTATGATTTATTAGTTATGTTTTTAAAAGATAGTAAAATAACCATGTGAATAATTATACATTAGTTAATAACGTAACCTTTGTCTCTAACCCAATTGTTTAAATTCCTTTCTTACCGTGGCCTAGTGTTGTATGTTAAAAAAAAATGCCTTGATGGGCCCCTAGGCGAGAAGAGAGTGACCCTGTTTACCTGTTTTGTATATTTATTTTAATTTTAATATAAACTCAGACAATCTTTCTTTTACCATGTTGAGTCTGGCTGAATGACTAAAAGTCTATGCCAAAAAAAAAAAAAAAAAAAAAAAAAAACCTAGATATATGACTTCTTTTTGAAAAAATGTACATTTTTCTTGATTTATTTTTAGTCCAACTTTGTCTAATCTATTTATTATAATTTTTAGGTGTTTCTCATGAACTTCAGCCGTTTTAGAAAAAATTAATATATCATCAATGTAGTGAATTACAAAATGTTCATATTGATCCAAAATATCATGAAGACATCTACATAGAGCACTGCAAGATGATTGAAGTCCAAATGGTACTACTTTGAATTGATATACTACTCCATCTATCTGAAATCCTGTATACTGTCTACTTTTTCTTTCTAGAGGTATTAACCAGAAACTATGCTGTAAATCGATTTTAGTGAAAAATGACATTCCTGTAATTCTTCCTAATATTCCATCTATACTCATTGGTGCTTCAAATTGCTTTTCAGTAATCTTGTTAATATTCCTTGCATCCAAACATAACCTGATTTCACCTGATCTTTTTCGTACTACTACTATGGGGTTAATAAAACGTGTGTCTGCCTTCTCAATGATCCCATCTTCTAACATATTATTAATTGTTTTGTTTACTTCTTCTCTGTATTTATATGGTATTGGGTATGATTTTGTTTTAAAAACTTTTTCTTCTTTAACTTTTATACTATGGATATAATTTTGTGCAATTCTATTTTCTTTATTGACAAGTCCCTTGTGTTGCTGCAATATGGAAATGACTATTGATTTATATTCTTCAGGGCAATTTAAAACTTTTATCATATCTTCTTCTTTACAAATAAAATAATTCTTCATTATGTACTCATTATTCCTTGCTTCCAATTTTACGCACTCCGCCTCGTAGGCATCCATCTGCTTAAAATTTCCATTCCTTAAATATTCACTACAATTATTCTTTACATTCTTTTGGGACATTTCCCTATCATCAAAATACATTTCTTCTTCATAAACATCATTATTTTCTTTTAATAATATCCTATCAACTCTTATTCCTTCTTCCACCTCATCTTTCTGCATAAATTTAATTATTTGCCCTTCCAAAGTTACCATTTTTTCTTCAAAATCTATCTTTACTTTCTTCTTTTCCAATTCATCATTTCCCATTAATATATCAACACATAAATCCTTGACAATAAATCCTTGCATATTAATTTCTTTATTAAGAATATTAATTTTAAAATTGGCTAGTTTATCAATTTCACCCAACTTCTTATTATTTGCACCAACAATTTTAATTTTTGGAATCTTTATTATATCTGATAATTTTAATGTATTAAAAATAAAATTCTCCGAGACTAAAGTACTTTCTGAACCAGTATCTATCATAATCTTAATCATTTTATTTTTGGCCAAAGCATTTATATAAATTAAATTAATAGATTCAATAATTTTCTCTTCATCTAAAGAAATAAATTCAAAAGGTTTTTCATAATAGCAATGGCCTAACTTGTAATTCAGAAAGTTTACTGCACAAAATTTTGATTATTAGAATTGTCAGATTGTATCTGACCACTTGGATCTGATGTCCTATGTCTTTCCCTACTATGACTTCTACTCACATTTTCTTGCCTTGTACTATTTCGTTCCCTGTCTTCGCAGCTTCTATTCCTTCGAACACAATTTACCTCTGTCTGTTATAGTTAGGTCGCTCTGTATTTCTTCTATTGTTAAAATCTTGTCTATTATTATTAGTACTGTTATTAAAATGTTGTCTATTATAACTAGTATTGTTATTACAATTTTGTCTAATTTGATTACTGTTATTATTATTAAAATTTTGTAAATTATTACCATACCTAGTATTATTGTTATATGATTGTCTATATTGTTGATTATCATTTTTATTATATTGAAAGTTATTATTGTTTTTTCTGTTGTTATTATTACTTGTCATATTGCCTCTTTGTATTCTTTGAATAAAATTAATAAAACTATCTATTGTTTGAATATTTTGTACAGTTACTGTTTGGACAACATCAGCATCAAAATGTCTAGATACATTTAAGACTGTTTCATCCTCTCTAAGTGGTGGTTCTAAATATTTTGCAACTGTTATCAGTTTCAATGCATAATCTACCATATTTGATTTTAAATTTTGATTATACTTTCCAAAATATAGAATTTCTCTAAACTTGGCTTGCTCTAATTCACCCCAATAATAATTTAAAAATTTATTTTCAAATGTTTGAAAATTATCTAAATCATTTTCAATACTAGCAAACCAAGTTGCTGCATTGTCATTTAATGTCACTCTAATATAATCTTTAATATCATTAATATTATTCACAAATCTTAATTTATGTTTTAAACTATTTATGTATACTCTAGGATGCAAATTTTTTATATTACCAGAGAATTTAATCCCAGTCTCATTTGTTAAATTTAAGTAAGGTCTCCCTATGTCTCTCATTTGTGAAATATCATCTATTCTCTGTTCCACATTTCTTATTTGATTACAATTTATTTGGATATTTTGTTGTATATCGTCTAATTTTTCTTCTGTGTTTCTCCTGTCTTCGTTAATTTTTACTTCTAAGTTACATTTCTGTAACTCTATTTTCTGTTCTATATCTATCTTATTATCTTGAATAATCCTCTTTACTTCTGTCCTCTCATTGTCTATCCTTTTCTTGTAGTCATTCCGTATACTTTTTATTTCATTTGCTACTTTTTTCTCTGCAGCTTCAAGTTTTTTATCCATTTGTTTTACAATTTTATTATTATTATCTTCTATTTTCTTTTCTAATTTTCTATAATTCTCTTCCAATTTCTGTTCCATTTTTTTCATGTCTTCTTTGACTTCTTTTGAATTCTCTTCCAATTTTTTATGTCTTCTTTGATTTCTTTTGAATTCTCTTCCATTTTCTGTTCCATTTTTTTCATGTCTTCTTTGATTTCTTTTGAATTCTCTTCCATCGTCTTGTTCATCTGCATCATTAATGACATCAAAGCTGCCATATTGACATTTTCCTCTCTTTCTGGATTCATTTCTGCAGTATCTTGTGGAACTTGAACTAAACTCTCCTCTTGTATAGGTTGTGTTTCTACTTCCACATCTTCTTCATTCTTTTTGCTTCTTGTACCTTTCTTTCCTTGAGACATTTTGAGACTTTACTTGTTCAAATATAATTAAAAATAAAATCTATAATTTTTTCTTTCTACTGATAATTAATTTAATTATATGAGAGCACTTATCTTCCCAAACTTATTATTTTAAATAGAGAGCCACCGCGTTGGGTGCCAAATTGTTATGATGTGTTTTTTGTTTGAATGATGAGCAATGAGTATTTTTAATAATATAATATATAGGGTTTTTATCGCGGTTCTCAAAGAATTAGCTTGTAAGTACTTTTTTAAATTATCTTTATTATAACTATTATGAAACACACATATATATATCTAACCTAGCCAATGTAAATTTAAAATAAACTATCTTTAAATTGATATTCTTATAAAACTAATTAAATTCTATAGACAATCTAAAATTTAAACAAAACTATCTTCAAAATTGAAATTGTTATGACACTAACTAAATTATATTAACAAAATTTTGTACCTTTCTTTCACTGAATGCCTAAATGAACTGTTTTCCACTATATAGATTCTAATCACCACTGAATGTCTTCGTACTTCGGTTATCCTTGTTTTTGTGAAATTACTTTTTCCAATTATCAGCTTCTACCAATTTAAGATATAGTTTTCTTCACCAGCATTTATACACCACCAAACAAACCAGCAAACACCATTTATATTTATTCTTCTTTTCAATATACCAATATCCAATTATTATAAGTTGATTTATACTAATCTCCAATCATAATATAATTTTAATTCCTTCCAATGTCCATCCAATATTCTTCTAATATACTTTTATAATCTTCAATAATTATTTGTGTATAATTATAAATGTGCATTAAATATAGGCATAATTTTTAATCTTCATTTAACTCACTATATTAAACAATTGGACTATTTGTAAGTGATTCACTGACTCAAACTAACTTTCATATTTCTTACTAAACTTTTCTGACTGACTTCTTGACAATTCTGAACAATTTACTAGACTTTCATAATAAACTGGCCTGACTTCTGACTAAAAACTGCCATCTTGAATCCAAATCACGGGTATTTATATCTTTTTGGATATTCTAGAACCATCTGGTAAGAGATCATGTTCCATTCGTTCTATTAACTTCTATATAGATGTTCTCGAAAAAAATATCTGTTCGATCCACCGCCATAATCATTATTCCAGAATGTTCGACCGTAAACAATGGTCACACTCTGCACTCTGGAGAATTCGTTAATGTTCCATTGATAATTTTGTTGACATTTAGGCTTTTCAGATCAGAATAAACATTCAAATTAGTAACTAACACTCTAATTTAATAAAATACACATTTCAAGTAATATATTATTATAACCCCACTTTATATTCCTAAAAATTTCCGAAAATGTCACTTGGAGACAGAGTTTGTATAGTTGGTTGCCTAGTCACATGGCTCACTTAAATGTATCTACCGCATTATAATTACTAAAATACAACTTTTTACAATTATTATATGCTAATTTCTTAAAATGCCCTCACATAAATATATTTTTATAAATTTCTCTAGTATATAACTTATTTAAAATAATCAAATACTTTTTTATATCTAATATTATGTAGTATATAACTTATAAATTATTTTCTATAAACCCCAATTGTCACAATATATATATATATATATATATATATATATATATATATATATATATATATATATATATATATATATATGAAGTAACAAGAAGGAAATTTTTAGGAATATAAAGTGGGGTTATAATAATATATTACTTGAAATGTGTATTTTATTAAATTAGAGTGTTAGTTACTAATTTGAATGTTTATTCTGATCTGAAAAGCCTAAATGTCAACAAAATTATCAATGGAACATTAACGAATTCTCCAGAGTGCAGAGTGTGACCATTGTTTACGGTCGAACATTCTGGAATAATGATTATGGCGGTGGATCGAACAGATATTTTTTTCGAGAACATCTATATAGAAGTTAATAGAACGAATGGAACATGATCTCTTACCAGATGGTTCTAGAATATCCAAAAAGATATAAATACCCGTGATTTGGATTCAAGATGGCAGTTTTTAGTCAGAAGTCACGCCAGTTTATTATGAAAGTCTAGTAAATTGTTCAGAATTTTCAAGAAGTCAGTCAGAAAAGTTTAGTAAGAAATATGAAAGTTAGTTTGAGTCAGTGAATCACTTACAAATAGTCCAATTGTTTAATATAGTGAGTTAAATGAAGATTAAAAATTATGCCTATATTTAATGCACATTTATAATTATACACAAATAATTATTGAAGATTATAAAAGTATATTAGAAGAATATTGGATGGACATTGGAAGGAATTAAAATTATATTATGATTGGAGATTAGTATAAATCAACTTATAATAATTGGATATTGGTATATTGAAAAGAAGAATAAATATAAATGGTGTTTGCTGGTTTGTTTGGTGGTGTATAAATGCTGGTGAAGAAAACTATATCTTAAATTGGTAGAAGCTGATAATTGGAAAAAGTAATTTCACAAAAACAAGGATAACCGAAGTACGAAGACATTCAGTGGTGATTAGAATCTATATAGTGGAAAACAGTTCATTTAGGCATTCAGTGAAAGAAAGGTACAAAATTTTGTTAATATAATTTAGTTAGTGTCATAACAATTTCAATTTTGAAGATAGTTTTGTTTAAATTTTAGATTGTCTATAGAATTTAATTAGTTTTATAAGAATATCAATTTAAAGATAGTTTATTTTAAATTTACATTGGCTAGGTTAGATATATATATGTGTGTTTCATAATAGTTATAATAAAGATAATTTAAAAAAGTACTTACAAGCTAATTCTTTGAGAACCGCGATAAAAACCCTATATATTATATTATTAAAAATACTCATTGCTCATCATTCAAACAAAAAACACATCATAACAATTTGGCACCCAACGCGGTGGCTCTCTATTTAAAATAATAAGTTTGGGAAGATAAGTGCTCTCATATAATTAAATTAATTATCAGTAGAAAGAAAAAATTATAGATTTTATTTTTAATTATATTTGAACAAGTAAAGTCTCAAAATGTCTCAAGGAAAGAAAGGTACAAGAAGCAAAAAGAATGAAGAAGATGTGGAAGTAGAAACACAACCTATACAAGAGGAGAGTTTAGTTCAAGTTCCACAAGATACTGCAGAAATGAATCCAGAAAGAGAGGAAAATGTCAATATGGCAGCTTTGATGTCATTAATGATGCAGATGAACAAGACGATGGAAGAGAATTCAAAAGAAATCAAAGAAGACATGAAAAAAATGGAACAGAAAATGGAAGAGAATTCAAAAGAAATCAAAGAAGACATAAAAAATTGGAAGAGAATTCAAAAGAAGTCAAAGAAGACATGAAAAAAATGGAACAGAAATTGGAAGAGAATTATAGAAAATTAGAAAAGAAAATAGAAGATAATAATAATAAAATTGTAAAACAAATGGATAAAAAACTTGAAGCTGCAGAGAAAAAAGTAGCAAATGAAATAAAAAGTATACGGAATGACTACAAGAAAAGGATAGACAATGAGAGGACAGAAGTAAAGAGGATTATTCAAGATAATAAGATAGATATAGAACAGAAAATAGAGTTACAGAAATGTAACTTAGAAGTAAAAATTAACGAAGACAGGAGAAACACAGAAGAAAAATTAGACGATATACAACAAAATATCCAAATAAATTGTAATCAAATAAGAAATGTGGAACAGAGAATAGATGATATTTCACAAATGAGAGACATAGGGAGACCTTACTTAAATTTAACAAATGAGACTGGGATTAAATTCTCTGGTAATATAAAAAATTTGCATCCTAGAGTATACATAAATAGTTTAAAACATAAATTAAGATTTGTGAATAATATTAATGATATTAAAGATTATATTAGAGTGACATTAAATGACAATGCAGCAACTTGGTTTGCTAGTATTGAAAATGATTTAGATAATTTTCAAACATTTGAAAATAAATTTTTAAATTATTATTGGGGTGAATTAGAGCAAGCCAAGTTTAGAGAAATTCTATATTTTGGAAAGTATAATCAAAATTTAAAATCAAATATGGTAGATTATGCATTGAAACTGATAACAGTTGCAAAATATTTAGAACCACCACTTAGAGAGGATGAAACAGTCTTAAATGTATCTAGACATTTTGATGCTGATGTTGTCCAAACAGTAACTGTACAAAATATTCAAACAATAGATAGTTTTATTAATTTTATTCAAAGAATACAAAGAGGCAATATGACAAGTAATAATAACAACAGAAAAAACAATAATAACTTTCAATATAATAAAAATGATAATCAACAATATAGACAATCATATAACAATAATACTAGGTATGGTAATAATTTACAAAATTTTAATAATAATAACAGTAATCAAATTAGACAAAATTGTAATAACAATACTAGTTATAATAGACAACATTTTAATAACAGTACTAATAATAATAGACAAGATTTTAACAATAGAAGAAATACAGAGCGACCTAACTATAACAGACAGAGGTAAATTGTGTTCGAAGGAATAGAAGCTGCGAAGACAGGGAACGAAATAGTACAAGGCAAGAAAATGTGAGTAGAAGTCATAGTAGGGAAAGACATAGGACATCAGATCCAAGTGGTCAGATACAATCTGACAATTCTAATAATCAAAATTTTGTGCAGTAAACTTTCTGAATTACAAGTTAGGCCATTGCTATTATGAAAAACCTTTTGAATTTATTTCTTTAGATGAAGAGAAAATTATTGAATCTATTAATTTAATTTATATAAATGCTTTGGCCAAAAATAAAATGATTAAGATTATGATAGATACTGGTTCAGAAAGTACTTTAGTCTCGGAGAATTTTATTTTTAATACATTAAAATTATCAGATATAATAAAGATTCCAAAAATTAAAATTGTTGGTGCAAATAATAAGAAGTTGGGTGAAATTGATAAACTAGCCAATTTTAAAATTAATATTCTTAATAAAGAAATTAATATGCAAGGATTTATTGTCAAGGATTTATGTGTTGATATATTAATGGGAAATGATGAATTGGAAAAGAAGAAAGTAAAGATAGATTTTGAAGAAAAAATGGTAACTTTGGAAGGGCAAATAATTAAATTTATGCAGAAAGATGAGGTGGAAGAAGGAATAAGAGTTGATAGGATATTATTAAAAGAAAATAATGATGTTTATGAAGAAGAAATGTATTTTGATGATAGGGAAATGTCCCAAAAGAATGTAAAGAATAATTGTAGTGAATATTTAAGGAATGGAAATTTTAAGCAGATGGATGCCTACGAGGCGGAGTGCGTAAAATTGGAAGCAAGGAATAATGAGTACATAATGAAGAATTATTTTATTTGTAAAGAAGAAGATATGATAAAAGTTTTAAATTGCCCTGAAGAATATAAATCAATAGTCATTTCCATATTGCAGCAACACAAGGGACTTGTCAATAAAGAAAATAGAATTGCACAAAATTATATCCATAGTATAAAAGTTAAAGAAGAAAAAGTTTTTAAAACAAAATCATACCCAATACCATATAAATACAGAGAAGAAGTAAACAAAACAATTAATAATATGTTAGAAGATGGGATCATTGAGAAGGCAGACACACGTTTTATTAACCCCATAGTAGTAGTACGAAAAAGATCAGGTGAAATCAGGTTATGTTTGGATGCAAGGAATATTAACAAGATTACTGAAAAGCAATTTGAAGCACCAATGAGTATAGATGGAATATTAGGAAGAATTACAGGAATGTCATTTTTCACTAAAATCGATTTACAGCATAGTTTCTGGTTAATACCTCTAGAAAGAAAAAGTAGACAGTATACAGGATTTCAGATAGATGGAGTAGTATATCAATTCAAAGTAGTACCATTTGGACTTCAATCATCTTGCAGTGCTCTATGTAGATGTCTTCATGATATTTTGGATCAATATGAACATTTTGTAATTCACTACATTGATGATATATTAATTTTTTCTAAAACGGCTGAAGTTCATGAGAAACACCTAAAAATTATAATAAATAGATTAGACAAAGTTGGACTAAAAATAAATCAAGAAAAATGTACATTTTTTCAAAAAGAAGTCATATATCTAGGTTTTTTTTTTTTTTTTTTTTTTTTTGGCATAGACTTTTAGTCATTCAGCCAGACTCAACATGGTAAAAGAAAGATTGTCTGAGTTTATATTAAAATTAAAATAAATATACAAAACAGGTAAACAGGGTCACTCTCTTCTCGCCTAGGGGCCCATCAAGGCATTTTTTTTTTAACATACAACACTAGGCCACGGTAAGAAAGGAATTTAAACAATTGGGTTAGAGACAAAGGTTACGTTATTAACTAATGTATAATTATTCACATGGTTATTTTACTATCTTTTAAAAACATAACTAATAAATCATACACTGCTCTCGAGTCTAATGATAATAGGTACTGAGGGTTCCAAGGGGCTAATATGTTGTGTTTGTGTAAATTATTTATTAATCTGGATGAAGTTATAATATTTCTGGGGCAACTGAAAAATATATGATCTAGGTTTCCTTCTTCTGTACAAAATTCACATTGATCATTATCTAAAACCTTAAGTTTAAATAAATGTTTGGGGTAACAAGCGTGCCCAAATCTCAGTCTTATGATCGTGGTAACATATTTTCTAGGTACATTAAGAAATTTATACCAAGGAGTTTTAGGAATATCTGTTTGAAGAGAAGTGTATCTATTTGGGCTAACAATGGAATATTCCTTCCATATATTATCCCACCTTTGGTATAATCTTAATTTTAAGGAAGCCAGAAAGTCGCAAGCCGTGATTTTATACGAAGTTTCTCTACCAGACATAATACTTTCTCTTGCTAATTGGTCTACATGTTCGTTATTTTCCAAACCTATATGTGCTTTAATCCAAACAAAAAGTACATTTTTGCCCCTTGTTACTAACTTTTGTTTGATATCCTTAATTTTGTAAATATAAGGGCAACTGTACGTATTTGGCAATCCCGGTTTCCCAATAGAGGTCAAAACTGATAAAGAATCTGATAATATCACTATATGGTCCGAGTTACTTTCTGTTGCATAAAGTAAGGCCTCATATATTGCAAGAGCTTCTGCTGTAAAAATAGAGATCTGGGAGTTCAACTTAAATGTGCGTTCTATTCGTTCCAATGGAATAAAAAAAGCGCATCCAGTACCGTTTGATGATTTGGAGGCATCGGTATATATAACAACGGAGTTTTCGAATTCTGATAATATTGAGTGAATAATCTTTCTATTTATGTGTATACTGTCACTATATTTTGGTACCATGATATCTGCATTTGAACCATGATATGTTGCATATGAGATGTTTTGAAGTGTATACGTAGCTTTATCTATCTCTTTTAATGCTTCCATATTATGTTGCAGAGCTTCGCAGACTAAAGGCGATTTCTTTTTTTCCCAGTATTTAGTAGACAAATCATAGCAATTCAGAGTGATGAGCTTTGTGTATAACGATTGATTTTTTATATATGTCTTTACCAGAAATTTTTCGGTCAGGAAGTTTCGTCTGATATTTAAAGGCGGTTCCAAGGCTTCCAAATACAAGGGTTGAATTGGTGTGGACTTCATAGCACCTAAACATGTACGTAGAGCTGAATTGTGTATTACGTTAATTTTATTTAGCAATGCATTACTGGCTGATCCATAAAATATGCTTCCGTAATCCAAAATAGAGCGAATATACGCTCTGTAGAATAATAAATTTACGTCTACATCAGCACCCCACCTCGTTTTATTAATCGATTTAAGAAAATTTATTCCCTTGTTGCATTTGTTTAACATATCCTCAATGTGATCCTTCCAAGTCAAATGTTTGTCAAGTGTCATACCTAAATATTTGACCTTATTTTTTAGTGGATATTGATGTTTTCCTAATTTAATTATTTGATCATTAGGTTTATAATGTCTGGTAAAAATGCAAACCTGTGATTTATTACAAGATAATTCAAAATTGTTTTTATCAAGCCATTTTTGAAGTAGTTGATAAATACTATCCAAGTTTTTGATTGCTTGTTTATATTCTTTGTGTTCTGTGTAAATGCAGAAATCATCTGCGTATTGTATGAGGTTGAATGGTATGTTGTTTATTTTAATATTGTACAAATCCGCTACGTACAAATTAAACAGGATAGGACTCAATACAGAACCCTGAGGTAATCCTTTGTTTACGATTCTGGGGCCTATGAGCATTTGTTCTTTTCTTAAATAAACTAATCTGTTTGAATAAAGATTAACAATACTATCAGCAAATTGAGCTGGAATTTGAAATATTCTTGTCATTTTTTCTTTGAGTGCTGTTAGACACACAGAGTCATAAGCACCTTCTATGTCAAGAAATAATGCCGGTAAGTAATTGTTCCGGGAATAATTGTTTTGAATGTCTACAACTAGGGAAGCCAATGCATCCAAGGTACCAAAACCTTTCCTGAATCCGTATTGTTCTTTGGGTAGAAGGTTCTGTTCTAGTAACCACCATTCTAGCCTAGCCTTAAGTATTCTCTCTAGAGTTTTTTGTACACAAGATAATAAAGATATGGGTCTGTAAGCTTCAACTAATTTTAGATTTTTCCCAGGTTTGGGAATAGGAACGACAATAATATGTTTGAAGGCCGAAAAGTTAGAACCTTCTCTAATTATCTGATTAAAAATATTTAGAAGTAACTCTTTTGCACTATTTGGTAAATTAAATAGCATAATATATTTGATTTCATCATAACCAGGAGAAGTGTTAGGACGGTCACTAAGGGCACAGTCCAATTCTACCATAGTAAACGGTTTTAAGAGAAAATGACTATAATTCGGATTGAATACCATTAAATCTTCGTGATTGTTCACATACGGTGGTGCAATTTTGTCGAAAAACTCTGCTATCCACGAATCTTCTAGTGGTAATGGAGCATTGACCCTTTTCCTGTTCATCCTTTTCGCTTGATTCCAAATCGAAGTAGGCGACGTTTGTTTATTTAATTTTGAGCACCAATCAACCCAGCTTTGTTTGGCTTTCGATTTCAATAATTTCTTAGCGTGTGCACTAGCTTGTTTACATTTAATAAAATTTTCAACTGATGGATCTTGCTTGTATTTTATTAATGCATTTTTTCTTTCTGCAACAATTAGATCACATTCTGCATCCCACCATGGTGAAGGAGTCCGTTTCTTACACTTAAAGGGTTTATATTGGCTAATAGATTGTGTTAAAGCTTTATTGATACAGTCTAATAATAGATTATATTTTTCTTCTACATTTGGGGATATAGGTCCACTTTCATTTAAAGTATTCTCAATTATTTCAGCGTACATATCCCAATTAGCTTTCTTAGTATTCCATTTACTTTTGGGATATATGGTCTCATTAACAGCTCTTGGGTATTCGAATTCTATTTTTACAACATAGTGATTTGATCCAAGTGTATCAGAATCTACAGTCCAAAATGTCTTAGTAAAAATGGAAGGGGAACAAACCGTAATATCAATCATAGAATCTGAATGTCCTGGATTTCCTTGACAAGTAGGTTGACCGTTATTCATCACAATGAAATCAAGATCCTGTAGGGTCTCTACAATTTGATCGCCAATATTATCATTTTTTGATGATCCCCACAGCGCATTGTGGGCATTCATATCACCCCCAATAATGCAAGGGTGCTTCACTTGGGAAAATAAGTTTGTCCAATCTTCTATTCTGGTTTTGGTTTTTGGACATCTATATACAGGGAGAAAACTCAAGTGAGTATTATCGTAATTAACTTTAATACCACAGGCAAGTAGCTCTTTATTGAAGTTTTTATTTAATTTTAATATTTCAAAACGGATACCAGTTTTTACCAAAACAGCGACACCAGCAAAACCGTCTGCACGATCTTGACGAACAATATTATAACCTTTAAAATTATATACAACATTATTTTTGAACCAGGTTTCACTTAAAAGAGCAATATCAACATCTTCTTTAATAAGGAAATTGAGTAGGCTGTTTTTATTTGCAACAGCTGATCTAGCGTTCCATTGCATAATTTTAAGTTTAGTGTTAAAAGCCATAAATTTAAGTACCTTTAAAAATATCCTCGAGAACAGTATGCAAACCCTTAGCTAACAAATTATTATCCAGTGTTTCTGCATCCTCAAATGATTTTACATTTTTTATAAATTCAGAAAAAAATTTGACTAACGAAATAACCATCTTGTTTTTTTCACCATCTATTGAACTATTAGGTTTATTGGGATTAGGTGGTAGGGGCTGTAACGGGCCAAATCTAAAAGGAAAGGTGGAGGACTCTGTAGGGGATTGTGAAACAGGAGTAGAAACTTTCCTTTTTTTAAGTGCATTATGTTCAGTATTAATCCTACTAGGTCCAGGATGAGTAAAGTTTGTTGATTTTTTCATATACGATCTTGGAATGGTAGGATGAGATGACATAATGTCATCAGATACGTTAGGTAGTTTTGGAAAATTTTCTTCAAGATTTGACAATATCGAAAATTTATTGTTACTAACAAATTCGGAAAAAGATGATTCTTTAAATCTTTTTGCTTCTAGAAAGGAGATTTTTTGATCTAACATAATGTTTTTAATTTTTTTTTGTTCCTCATAAACGGGACAACTTTTGGAGATCGAAATATGATCTTTACTTTTACAATGTATACAAAAAGTTTTTTGAGTGTCGCATATGTGACTATCATTTTTAATTTCTGCACATCGTATACAAAATTCTTGTGTGCCCTTGCATTGCTTAGAAATGTGACCAAATTTCAAACACTTGTAGCACTGTATTACCCTGCCTACAAATCTTTCTACTGGTAAATACACAAAATTAACTACGACATGAGTTGGCAAAACATTTCCTTCAAATGTAACTATAATATTTCGTCTGGGGACGTATTCTGTTTTACCTTCTTTATCTACCTTTCTATGCATTCTTTTAATGTCGGTAATTTTAACGGAAGAGTCTATATGTTTTTTTAAATAATCAGTATCATACCTCGTATCTACATCGTGAATTATTCCCTTGATTTCCAAGAGATGGTTAGGGATATAGGCTTTTAAATTTTCATCTTTTAACTTATCATGTGTTACTAGATGATTTGCATCCAAAATAGATTTTAAAATGACTTTAACTCTATTTTTTCCTATAGATTTAATTTCCTTTAGGTTTTTGATTTTAAGTTTTTGATACAAAATTTCCCCCACCACCATTGGATGTAAACGAGAGATGTTCTGATTATTTAATTTCTCTATATAAACGCAACAGGTATGAAAATCATAATTATTAGAGGAAATATTATACAGTTTAACTTCCCTTGTTTTGCCGGAATCCGCACCAATTTCAATATCCTTATCCATATCCATATCTGGGGAACTTGTCGCAACACTCACTTCGCACATTTGCGTCTTAATGTTATTTTCCTCCCCCATTAGGGGAGGTAAATCACTTATTTACACTAAAATTCCAAGTATTAAACCGATATATTTACACAACTTTAAATTTAAATATAAATATCGATTTTTAATTACCGCAAAAACTTATCTCTGCTTAATGTGGTTTTATCGTCTGTTCGAACTGAAAGACAAATTCAGACTGATATATCTAGGTTATAAACTTAACACTAAGGGAATCGAAATGGATCCAGAACGGACACAAGTCATTCAGGAATATAAAACACCACACAATTTAAGAACTTTAAGAGGATTTATTGGAATAATTAATTATTATAAAAGGATGATACCAGATCTAAGTATAAAAGAAATTCCATTACTTGAACTACTGAGAAAAGGTGTAAAATGGAGATGGGATCAGAGAAGAGAACTAGCATTCCAAGAAATTAAAAACATTTTTCTGTCAAATTTGAAAATATACTATCCTGACTACACACAGCCATTCATATTAAGAACAGATGCATCAATAGAGAGATTATCAGGGGTATTATTACAAATACATGATGGGGTCGAATACCCAATACAATTCATTTCAAGAATTACAAAGCCACATGAAAAGGGTTACTCGGTTTCAGAATTAGAACTAGCAAGTATAATACACTGTGTCACAAAATTAAGATTTTATTTGTTGGGTAATGAATTTACAATAGAAACAGATCACCAAGCTTTAACGTCTATATTAAATAACAAATATGGAAACAGTAGAATACACCGGTGGAGTCTAATACTTAGTGAATACTGCTTTGAAATCAAATACATTTCTGGAAAATCCAATATAGTGGCAGATGCTTTATCAAGGTTAGAAAATACACCACAAAAAGGGCAGCGAACAATAAAAATTGGATTAAATCAATTAGTAGAAAGTACAGGATTATATTCTAAAGAAGAAATTATAAGAGATCAGATCAATTTGAGTGAAAAACAAAAAGTCCTTAAGAAAGATGGAGTTTATTATAAAATAATAAATGGCATAGAAGTATATGTAATAACTAGAACTTTAGCAAAGAAAATATTGAAAAATTTACATAACAATTATATGCATATTGGTTCAAGAAAGCTATGGATGCTATTTAGGGACAATTATTTTGCAAAGAATGACATAAGTATAGCAAAAGAAATTACTACCCAATGCCCAATATGATAATGCTACATATTTTAACAACCAAAAATTTCGGACATTTTGTGAGAAAAAGGGAATCAACATTCATTTTACAAGTATCAGACATCCTCAGGCAAATCCTGTAGAAAGATATATTAAAGAAGTTATAAAATATTTAAGGATACTGTGCCAAAATCAACACGAAACTTGGCAGCAACATATACCACAAGTAGAATATTTTTTAAATAATACACATAATTTGAATACAGAGGAAGTACCAGAATATTTAATGTTTGGCCATATAGGAAACAGAAAGTGGATTAGTGAATATAATCAGGATATGTTAGAACAAGTAATGCAGAAAGTGAATAACCGAATTAGGAGGAAAGCTGAAAAATATATCAGAAGACAAAATCGAAATATAAAAAAACCAATCACATTTCAAAAAGGAGACCTAGTGTTAATTCGTTCACTTAGGAAAAGTAATGTTAAAGAAAACCGTTGTAAGAAATTACAACCAATGTTTGAAGGTCCATATACAATTGAAAATCAGAATGGACTAAATAGTTATGTGTTAATAGATGCAGAGAACAGACTAAGAGGCATATTTCATATCAACGACATTTTTCAATATCATGAAGAGATTGAATAATGATTTCTATACCTTTAACACAAATATAATAACACTAATAACTTACTGATATATCCATTTAATTCAATAGACTTGATTTGTTAAATGGTAGATGGTAGATTTCATTATTTTGAATCAATTTGACATCATACTTGTTGAATTTTGTATATATGGAAATTAATTTGTACCCTAAAAATCATAATTTGGGGTTAGACACAAAATTGATACTATAATTACTATAAAAATGTCTTTCTAATATAATAAAGTGAAAAAAAACTTACCAATTTATATTGATGAAAGTTATTTTGAATGGAAATAATTCCTAGATTTTGTCGTATAAATAAACAGAACACAATATAGATTATATTTTTAATTAAGGTTATATTTTATTCTCTGATATAGCATCCATTGCTGCATTTGACATGACAGTTTGACCATAGAATAGCCGAACTGTGATCCGTTGTTCTCTGCTTTGATATAGACAGCGAACAGGGATGTATTTAACACATTTTAAATAAAAAAAAAATTGATTTATTAAATTTAATAAGGTATGAGAAAATTAATATTTAAAAAAATAATAAGTAAATTATTTATTTTAAATATTATTTTGGGGCATTGTGACAATTGGGGTTTATAGAAAATAATTTATAAGTTATATACTACATAATATTAGATATAAAAAAGTATTTGATTATTTTAAATAAGTTATATACTAGAGAAATTTATAAAAATATATTTATGTGAGGGCATTTTAAGAAATTAGCATATAATAATTGTAAAAAGTTGTATTTTAGTAATTATAATGTGGTAGATACATTTAAGTGAGCCATGTGACTAGGCAACCAACTATACAAACTCTGTCTCCAAGTGACATTTTAGGAAATTTTTAAGAATTTAAAGTGGGGTTATAATAATATATTACTTGAAATGTGTATTTTATTAAATTAGAGTGTTAGTTACTAATTTGAATGTTTATTCTGATCTGAAAAGCCTAAATGTCAACAAAATTATCAATGGAACATTAACGAATTCTCCAGAGTGCAGAGTGTGACCATTGTTTACGGTCGAACATTCTGGAATAATGATTATGGCGGTGGATCGAACAGATATTTTTTTCGAGAACATCTATATAGAAGTTATTAGAACGAATGGAACATGATCTCTTACCAGATGGTTCTAGAATATCCAAAAAGATATAAATACCCGTGATTTGGATTCAAGATGGCAGTTTTTAGTCAGAAGTCAGGCCAGTTTATTATGAAAGTCTAGTAAATTGTTCAGAATTTTCAAGAAGTCAGTCAGAAAAGTTTAGTAAGAAATATGAAAGTTAGTTTGAGTCAGTGAATCACTTACAAATAGTCCAATTGTTTAATATAGTGAGTTAAATGAAGATTAAAAATTATGCCTATATTTAATGCACATTTATAATTATACACAAATAATTATTGAAGATTATAAAAGTATATTAGAAGAATATTGGATGGACATTGGAAGGAATTAAAATTATATTATGATTGGAGATTAGTATAAATCAACTTATAATAATTGGATATTGGTATATTGAAAAGAAGAATAAATATAAATGGTGTTTGCTGGTTTGTTTGGTGGTGTATAAATGCTGGTGAAGAAAACTATATCTTAAATTGGTAGAAGCTGATAATTGGAAAAAGTAATTTCACAAAAACAAGGATAACCGAAGTACGAAGACATTCAGTGGTGATTAGAATCTATATAGTGGGAAACAGTTCATTTAGGCATTCAGTGAAAGAAAGGTACAAAATTTTGTTAATATAATTTAGTTAGTGTCATAACAATTTCAATTTTGAAGATAGTTTTGTTTAAATTTTAGATTGTCTATAGAATTTAATTAGTTTTATAAGAATATCAATTTAAAGATAGTTTATTTTAAATTTACATTGGCTAGGTTAGATATATATATATATGTGTGTTTCATAATAGTTATAATAAAGATAATTTAAAAAAGTACTTACAAGCTAATTCTTTGAGAACCGCGATAAAAACCCTATATATTATATTATTAAAAATACTCATTGCTCATCATTCAAACAAAAAACACATCATAACAATATATATATATATATATATATATATATATATATATATATATATATATATATATATATATATATATATATATATATATATATATATATATATATATAAATGATGTTTCTAAGTCCAAGAACGATATTTTTAAAAAGAACTTTATTTACAAGGGACTACTTACTACAGAAAAATGCAAAATAGGAGTGACGCTATACAATGCAAAAGTAAATTTATAAGCTCGGTGACGCCGAGGTGTGGCATGCTGACGCTGTCCTTTTATTATAGCTGAATTAGCAGTTATGGTTTCTTAACTCCTCCGGGGCTGGATGAGAACTATGGGGTTGCATAGTTCTAAGAAATGGAAAATTATCTGGTACCTTTTTTTCTCGTACTGTGGATTCGTTTGGTGATTCTTGATTTGGACTTTTTGTGTATATTTGCCAAATAGTTGGCATGGTTGCCATAAGGAAAATGATTGCTAAGACATATAAAATTATGGTATAAAAACTGACATGTTGAAAATGAACAGGAACTGTGTCTAGATTGTATATTTTGTTTTCTTGATCTGCTAAAGCACTTTGCACATTATTTAATTCATCTAATTTTATCGAGTCTATTTTTATTGGTTTAAAGTTTAGATCACTGACCGGCATTTTTAGTAATACTTCTAAATTTGGCACTTCCATTTTAACAAAATTTGGAGTTTTTAGTTCAAATGTTTTTAAAACGTAATTGTCTATATATTTCGCACGCACTATTGAGTTCGATAAGTAACTACCGTTTAATGGAATATTGTCCGAATTCTTATCGCCTTTTTGAATACTGATCACTTTGTTTAGTGTTATTACGGTCCACTTATTGTTTTCTAGTTTTTGAATTTTTATATTATTAATTTCTGTTGGCACTGATTGACACTGATTTACAAACTTTGAGTACTGTATGAGTTGAACTTCGCAAGGGGCTGTTGGTGTTACTTCAATTGACTGGACAACGTGGCATAAATATTCTTCTTCTACCAATTTTTGACATTGAACGTTGGCAAGTGCACATTGGTATCGATTGGAAAGTAGAAACTCGGATTTTGGAATAATTGTTCTAAAATGAGTTTGGTATCTGGTCGGAAAGGAATAAAGATGATAATAATCATAGTCATTGATCTCAAAAATAGGTAATTCAAGTACAAAAATTATTTTATTTGCTTTACTATAACTTTTTATCTTAATTATTTTTTTGAATAACAAAATATTTTGCAAAGATAATTCAAAAGGGAGTTTGTTATTTTTAAGAAGTTTACTAACGTTTAAAATTTCAAGAAATGGTTCATTTGGGTCGGCTATTGAATTATGAAAGGTATTTAGTTTTGAAAAGCTGATAGCAACTTCGATTTTTTCTAATAGGTCATAAATAATTTGGAAAATAGTGTAAAATTGCGATACAAGTCTTTCTAGTGCAAAATAATGAAATGTCTTAACTTTTTCTATCTTTATATCTTTAATTAAGTTTTGAACTTCTGTTATTCGTGAGCTTAAAATTCACTGGTTGTGGGCTAAGATTTTTGTATTATTTTCAAAATTCTTTATTGAAGATCTTAATAAGGTGATTTGATTTTTAACTATAGTTTTAATATTATTTTGATTCTTTGTTAGAGTTGATATAGCGTCGTCGTAACGTTTTGCATCGTTTTGGTCTAGGTTTCCGGTTATAAATTTGTAAATTTGATTGCGGAACCTACACCATCAACTAGAGATCTTTTAGATCTGGTATTCCAAAAGGGATTTAATTGTTTTAACTCGAGATAAATTTTGTTTTCCAAAATTTGAATTAAATGATAGGAGTCTTGAAATTCTTTATTAAATCTTAAAATTTGAGAAGTATTTGAAAGGGTATTTATCATGGAATTATATTGATTTTGTAAAGTAAATTTGTAGTAATATTTGTAATGTCATAGATATGTATAAAAGTCCAAACATCTATCAGAATTCGGGGTGTGCCTAAATGAAGGGGTAAAAGTCCGGGATTGTCATTTAAGTTATGGAATTTGGATGTGTCTCGTCTTGCGTCGACGTTTGTTGTCCAGAGGATGAACCTGCAGCCTGCACCTAGTGAGGAGGTTGGCTCTATCGCGAGTAGTAGCAGTAGAAATATGGATTCAGATGATACTACATTCGATGACAATCGGAAAAGAAATAGAGAAGTAGAGGAACTGTTATTTGGTCCCAGTAAAAAAGTACAAAGAAGTCCAGTTAAAAGTCACAAAGATAATAACAAAATAGATCAAATACTAAATATGATAAAAAATTTAACAATAGAGTTACAAGAATTAAAAACTGATATAAAAGAAGTAAAAACGGAACAAAAACAATACAGAGAAGAAATGAGGGAACTCACAACTGAACTAGCAGAACTAAAACAAGAGAATAGTGAAATCTGTAAAGAAAATGAACAAATCAAAAAGGATCTGAATGAGACAAAAGGACGCCTTGAAAGGCTGGATAGAATAAGAAAAGAAAATAATGTGATAATACAGGGAATGACAATAGAAACTGGAGATAGAAGAATACTAAAAGAAGTAATAGGAAATTTTATGACAAAAGAGCTAAATATTACCGTAAATATAGAAGAAGCAGTGAAACTAGGAGATAAAACATGTTTAGTCAGACTACCAAACAAAGAAGAAAAAACAAAAATTATGGAAAACAAAAGTAAACTTAAAGAAGTGAAAAAAGAAAAAATATATATAAACAATGATCTAACGACAGAGAAATTACAAATACAGAAGGAAATGCGAAGAATAGCAAAAGATGAAATAAAGAAAGGTAAACGTGTCCAAATTAAAGCCAACAAACTTATAATAGATGGTCTAGAAAGGAGATGAAATAGAAACACCAACCAGCTGGAGGACCATCATGGAGGTGGTTCAAAAAACTAGCAAGGGATGAGACGATGCATTATTCGTTAACGGACGAGGCAAAGAAACAGGAAATGACTGCAGATAAACCCGGGTACAACAAAAGTGAAATAAAGAAAGATAGACAAGAAAACAAAAATAAAAGACGAAGACAACAGAATAAAAAAAAAGAGTTGAAAATAAGCACATGGAACATAAGAACTATGCTAGCTCCAGGAAAAATGCTAGAAATGGGAAAAGAACTCAAAAAGTATAAAATAGATATTGCAGCACTGCAAGAATTACGCTCGGAGGGACAGGGACAGATTGATAAACAAGATGAAAAAGACAGTCAAGATTTCATTTCACGTACAAATCGTCTATGTATCTGTTTATACGTATTTCGCTTTAATAAAGCTCATCAGAACAGTTATTCATAGGCGTTCTCAACGTGAAAAATAAATCTTTTCTGTCTTTAAGAAGCAACAATAAAATGGCTTCGAAACGGACGCAGTAGTGACATCTGATATTAAATCCGTAAAATAGTTTCGAAACACAATTCAGATAACTGCCTTAATCTGAGCCTTCTAAAAATTACAAGGCATAGCCAGACGTTGATAAAGATGTTAATAGAGACATGGGGAATCTAAAATTTGCATTCCACGACATGTCTCCTCAACTAAGCAGAAATCGTTAGCGAATTGGTTTCTTGTACTCATACAGAGTAGATCCGAATAAAATGAAAAATACAGTCGATTTCTGCTTAGTTGAGGAGACATGTCGTGGAAAGCAAATTTTAGATACCCCATGTCTCTATGTAACATAATTTTTAGAAGGCTCAGATTAAGGCAGTTATCTGAATTGTGTTTCGAAACTATTTTACGGATTTGATAAACAAGACTTTACAATGTTATATTCAGAAGAAAAGAAGCAAGGGCAAAAAGGCGTGGGATTCATGATACTAAGGCACCTAAGAGAGAAAATTATAAATTTCAAGCTAATATGCAAAAGGATGGCCTATGTTAGAGTCAACAGCAAACCATTTAATATATCAGTCTTGAATATATACGCCCCCACAGAAACTAGCAATGCAGACGAAAAAGAAATCTTTTATGATAGGGTCGAAGAGGAGATAGAAAAAATACCCAAAGAAGATGTCATATTTGTACTAGGAGATCTTAACGCCCAGATTGGAAAAGAGGACTTTTTACAACAAATTGCAGGAAAGCATACAATACACGAAAACACGAATGACAATGGGCAAAGACTATGTAACCTAGCAACAAGAACAAATTTGTTAATAAGCTTAACAAAATTTGAACACCCTAAAATACATAAGGTAACATGGAGGTCACCAGATCAGAAAACATATAGTCAAATTGGTCACATAATGATTAATAAACGAAAACAATCGTCAATAAAAGATGTAAGAACGTTCAGACGTGCGTGTGCAGATTCAGTCCACTCCATGGCCACAGCCACTATAAGACAAAAAGTTAAAATTGAAAAAAAAAACCACATAAAAAGTGAAATAAAATGAGTAATGAAGAAGTAAGAAAAAAATATGAAGAGGCAGTAACAGTTTAAATAAAAGAGAAATATAAAGCAGAAGATATAAACACAGAATGGGAGACGATCAAAAAATCAATAGAAGAAGGTGCAAATATGCAGATAGGTAAAAGTCAGGCTAAAACAAAAAACGGATGGTATAACCAAGAATGTAGAGAAATAACAGGAAAAAAAGTGCAAGCCAGAAATAAATGGCTAAGAACAGATAAAGAGGAAGACAGAAAAGAATATGAAAAATTAAGAAGGGATGCTAAGAAAGTGATAAGGCAAAATAAAAGAAGATGGGTAGACAAAAAAATGCAGGAAATAGAGCAGAAAAGAACAAACAGAAATACGAAAAGTTTTTACAAAAAGATTAAAGAACAAAACAAAAAATACAAGGGCAAAACAAACGGAATAAAAAATACAGAGGGAATAGTGATAATAGAGGACCAAGAATACAAGCAAGTATGGAGAGATAACTACAGAGAGCTCTTGACGGAGAAAACAACAGAAGAAGAAATGCATAACGAGGAGGAAACGGTGCACGAAGAAGAAGCAGATGAAGTAGACATCGAAATTTCAAAAGAACCAACATTAGAGGAATTGGATGAAGTAATACAGAGAAGCAAAAATGGAAAAGCCCCTGGTAAAGATGGAATTAATATGGAACTAATAAAATACGGGGTAAGTGAACTAAGGGGAAAAATACTGGCACTATTGAAAAATATATGGAAAGAAGAGACAATGCCAGGGGACTGGGAGGTAGGGCAGATCATAACAGTACATAAAAAGGGAGACCAACAAATCTGTGAAAATTATAGAGGAATAACGTTACTGAATACAACATATAAAATATTGACATCAATAATAAAAAAGAGGTTATCAAGGATCACAAAGAAGACAGTAGGACAGTACCAATGTGGATTCGCAGAAGGAAGATCTACAATAGATGCAGTACACACAATAAAACAAATAATGGAAAAAGCAAACGAGTATAAATTAGAATTGGAAATGTTATTCATAGACTTCAAACAGGCATTTGATTCAATTAAAAGGAACGGATTAATGATAGCACTTAAAAAATTAAAAATTCCACATAAACTCAGAAAATTAATAGAAATGACAATGAGAACTACAAAAATAAGCATAAAGACACAAAGAGGAGAGGCAGAGAAATTCATTATAAATAAAGGGATGAAACAAGGAGATGCCTTATCAACAAAGCTATTTAATCTAGCATTAGAATATGTACTACGAAACATAAATAAAGGAAATCTCAGAACAGGAGGTGGTCAAATAATTGCATATGCAGACGATATTGCTATTATTGCAAAGAACAGAAAAATAATGAAAGAAATGCTAGAAGAAATAAGAGAGAAAGGGGAGGTAATGGGGCTAAGATTAAATCAAGAAAAGACAAAAATATTAAGATAGGGAAAAAACCAATGAAAGAAAAAATTAAAATAGGAACTTCTGAGTTTGAAGAAGTAGAATACTTCAAATATCTATTGTAGGAGAAACATATTAGCAGCGAATAAAGCTTATTTTGCAAACAAAAGATTACTTAAAAGCAAAACACTGACTAAAAAAAGTAAGATAAGCATTTATAACATCATAATTAGGCCAATATTATTATATGCAGGAGAAACAATGACGATGGTTAAAAAAGATGAAGAAGACTTAAGAGATTAAAGATTATGAGAACCATACTAGGACCAATCAGAACAGAGCAAAATGAATATAGAAGCAGAACAAATGCAGAAATTAAGGAAGAACTTAAGGAAGACATCGTTACTAAAATAAAGCAATGCAGAGTTAGATGGTTAGGTCACATTTGGCGAGCGGGCGATGAGGCAGTGACATACGCAATGATAGAATGAAATCCAGGAGGAAGAAAGAGAAAGGGAAGACCGAGATCAAAGTGGATGCAAGAAGTTGAAGAAGACCTCCAAAGGGCAGGAGTCAGAGAATGGAGAGGAAGAACTAGAGACAGGGAAAAATGGAGAGATATTGTCAAGAAGATAAGATAAACAAAAAAGACTGATCCACTTAAGAAATAGGATCTAGGCTATATATATATATATATATATATATATATATATATATATATATATATATATATATATATATATATATATATATATATATATATGATAAAGGAGTGATACCGGAGGAATATCACGGGTGGTATCGTAATTTGAAAACGGGAAATGATGTAACAGACATTTTGCTATAGCCTGCTTTCAGTGACGAATGGGACGAGGAAGCCTCATAATAATATTTTTATTATTATAATATATATTATTTTTATTATTATATTCGCAATAAATTTGTTTTTTCAATAAAACTGCCTTATTCATATAAATAATAGCTATAACTACAAACAACAAAATTTTCAGGGAAAACCAGTGAAATGTCATAAATATCGACCAATACCTTCAAAAATATTGTTATTACCCAGTAAAAGCCTCATATCTCGATCACAAAACTGGAAAATATTATACTTGGTTTATTATATTTGTGTTAATGTTATTTTAAGAGTAACTGATTTATTTAGATTTACAGGTAAAACCAGGTTAGCATTTCCAACTTAAATTTAGGACTAGTCAGATAGGTATTTCAACTTTTGTCAAACTTATGATAGAATATCATTTCAGATAATATGCATCTTTCACTAGAATACCTAATATCAAAAACAAGCTGACTGCTTAAATATATATATATATATATATATATATATATATATATATATATATATATATATATATATATATATATATATATATATATATATCTTTAAGGTATATGACCGTTTAATTTAATATAAAAAATGTGCACTCGTAAGTGAATGGGATGTTATCGGTCTGGAGATAAAAAAGACAAGAGTTGTGCTACTCTATCTATTTATTGAAGACGTTTCGCCTATTGTTCAATAAGCATCATCAGTTCATCTAAAAGAGTGTTATTAGCGATACATCTAATATGAAAAAACAATTAAGTAAATGATCTTACCTTTAAAAGATCTGTAGCATTACAATGTTGTTATTGCAAAGAAACATCAAAAAATTAATATAATAAATATAACAGCAAAAAATATAGAAACACAGAACGCTGGAAGATTCCCAATTTAACTAATTTGTTTTAAATTTCACTTTTGAAAACATTGATTGATTAAATCTATCAAAAAATATAATTGTCAATTTTGAATTGTTATAAGTGTGTTGTTTATATAACAATTCAAAATTGACAATTATATTTTTTGATAGATTTAATCAATCAATGTTTTCAAAAGTGAAATTTAAAACAAATTAGTTAAATTGGGAATCTTCCAGCGTTCTGTGTTTCTATATTTTTTGCTGTTATATTTATTATATTAATTTTTTGATGTTTCTTTGCAATAACAACATTGTAATGCTACAGATCTTTTAAAGGTAAGATCATTTACTTAATTGTTTTTTCATATTAGATGTATCGCTAATAACACTCTTTTAGATGAACTGATGATGCTTATTGAACAATAGGCGAAACGTCTTCAATAAATAGATAGAGTAGCACAACTCTTGTCTTTTTTATCTCCAGACCGATAACATCCCATTCACTTACGAGTGCACATTTTTTATATATATATATATATATATATATATATATATATATATATATGTATATATATATATATATATATATATATATATATATATATATATGTATATATATATATATATATATATATATATATATATATATATATATATATATATATATATATATAGATCTAGCGGTTAATGAGGGCTCCGTACAAAAACGGTATTATACTAACTCCAGGCGAATATACACCGTGTATATTATTATCTGGGTAGCGCTTTATGTGGACTCCGACCAACACGTCGGATTAAGTGGACTCCGTAATGGGTTAAAACACTTTTGGGATCCGTATACATTTCTTTGCGTACACAACTAAACCCCTCCGATGTTGCCAATAATTTGATTAGTCGTAGATTTTTAAATTTTCCAGCAGGTACATTTTGGAACTTCAAATTTATTTAAATATGAATCAATTTAG
Source organism: Diabrotica undecimpunctata (assembly GCF_040954645.1). NCBI lineage: Eukaryota > Metazoa > Arthropoda > Insecta > Coleoptera > Chrysomelidae > Diabrotica > Diabrotica undecimpunctata. The sequence goes on from NC_092813.1 coordinate 7,918,154, forward strand.
TCATCGAGAAATTTCACAAATACGTACTTGGTTAATGTAGTTAAATATTTTATGGTGGTAATTTATATTACTTGCTTTAATTTTAGATAAACTGAAATTAGTGTCTATTATAAACTTTGAAAAGGAAAGTGTCCATTTTTATGTACTAGTATTTTTTTTAATGCATTGGCACTGAAACATTTATTATATTATAAATGTACGTTCCGATGTTTCGATTGCTACAGTGTATGACTTACAATATTTGTTTCATCAAGCAGTAAAATTTAAATTATAATAATTTATAAATCAATCTTAAAATTATAATTTTTTACTGTCTAATTTAAATATTTCGATTTTTTAATGTAGGGAATTCAATATACTACTATACTTTAGATACACATAAACACATGGATATACTTATGGTAGATACTAACAATCAGTAGTGAGTCATAACCCAGATATAATATTTCGGTGTCTTATGGTAACTTAATTTTAGCCAACATATCTATTACAATTACATATAATATGTTCGGCCTTATCGTTTTAAATACTTTGTCGCTTGTGCAAGCTATTATTATTTTCAATGTTTAATCATTGTTTTTTGTATCTTGCGTTGTCAGGCATATAATTTTTAATTTAGAAGTACATTTATGTATAATATTCTTTTTTCTGTCACTTGGTTTAAATATAGTACACTTACATTCTTCTTGCTTATTTATTTTTATTCGTAATACTTATAAAGTACGTAATAACGTACCCGTTGTTGCAAAAATCAACAACGGGTACGAAAGATATCAGGTATTAGGGGTAGTATTTGTCAATCTAAATGCCGCTTACGACATAATAAATTAGAAAACATTTCTCCAAAAATTCTATGACGTCCCCTTAGATAAAAACATCACTTGTTTTATTCACGATCTAGATTGAATTGCTCTATTTTGTTGATTCGCTTGTATTTATTTTTCATTTTGTTGGTTTTAAGTAAAACATTTTTCGTGTTCTCTTCACTTTGTCGGAGATGTCGCAGATAGGAGAGAGTTTTTTATGAGATCAATATCATTACCATATGCTAGAAGTGCTTGGTACCTTAAGCCATTAATGGATTGCATTTTAAATAGGTAGGCGATTTCTATTTTAGTAAGCTGTTCTTTAATTTTTTGAATATTTGAATTGGAAATCTGTATATTATTCGACTGTTTTATAACACAGTGTTTCTTGTGTTATAGAATATAGTGCTGTTTATATAGTGCAGTTTAGTAATAATAAAGTTCAAGCAACAATTCATATATGCAATAACTTGGTACTGATATCACTGCTCCCCGATACCAGGTAGCAGTCCCGAAAACATTAAAACTGCTACACTCATGCTTCCTATTATTCAACGATTAGTCAGTCTAGGACTATACTTCTTATTATGGTACTGATATTGCTGCTGTCCCTTATAAGTGAATAAAATATGCAAGGAAGGTTTTGGCAATTTAAAAGGATTTTGTATGTTAGAATATTATTTCTCCGAGAAAGTGAAAAGTATCTATTTGCTATACGGATTTAATCTATAGATGAAATATTAGAATGCTATAGAAGAATGCTATTGGCAGCAAATAATATGGCAGATAATATGCTGGAATTAGCAGTAGCATGTACTAACAGTGGCCATAACTAGTACACTGTTAGTACATGCTTTTAGAAAAGAGAAAGACAGCTTATCCAATTCAAAAGCAGACAAAATCAATTCCAAATATGGATCGTAAGCCAATGCCTTATGTAAAGACTCTAAAGTAATAATTAGTGAAACTCTATCTTGTAAGCCAACAGCATAAAGTGCTGGTACTAGATATACAAGTAAAATATGAAATAAAGCCAAAATATCGAGGAGAGTCACAAAAACAATTAGTTGACGTTAACAAGCGACAAAGTAGTTCAATTTAGAACAGAAATAAAAAAAAATGTGTTGGAATATGGAAAAAGGTCATAATGAAATTTGGAGAAATGTGTCAAAAATTATTAAAGAGAGTGTAACTAAAATACTTAAAAACATCTCAGGAAATTGACTTAAAAATTGGTAAATATAGATAGTCAGACAATGTTTAAGACAATATAAAAGACAAGAGTAGATTATATAAGGAGGGACAAGAAAAAATATCAGACTAAGATTATCAAAAGTATCAAATAGATAAAGAGGAAGCAAAAGTAGCGGTAGCACAATCTATGGTAGCAACGTATGAAAAGCTGTACAATGAACTGAGTACTAAGAAAAAAACATATTACAAAATTGCTAAAAGTGGAGCAAAGAAAACCAAAGATTTTAATCAGATTAAATGTATACGAGATAAATACATTAAACTATTTATGCAAGGAAAGGATGTAAAAAATCGCTGGAAGGAGTACGGCTCTTATTTTATTTTTTCATTGTTTGTGTTTTACTTACGTACGTAGATTCTTATTTTTCTTACTGCGGGATGTATTTTTGGATTTAATTTTTTTGCTTAAAACGTAGCAATTGCCAGCTTGTATTCTGTTGTTATTCTCTTTTGTAGTGTTTTTGTTAAAAGTGCTTTTAAATTCCAAATATTTAGACCGATGAAACATTTCAAAGTGATAGCCATATATTTTTTTATTATCGTTGATTTGGAGGACCCTTTTTTGCGCTTTTTTTCTATTTAATGTAATAATGTTTTTTGCTTACCAATAATTATTTTCGTTACTGTATTCAACTCATCGTCGAAGGTCCGTATAATATGAGGACCTTAATTATTAAACTGTGAGATTTTCTGTATTTGCTTTCCGGGAGATGCTCTCCAAAACGATGGTAAACGCGATTGGAGACAGGGCATCTTCCTGTTTGAGGTCACTGGACATTTGAAAGTAAGTTGGCAGTTAGTTTTCTTATTTTTCATTAAGTATATAATAGTGAATATTTGATCAACGGTTCATTGAATTTTCCTAATTTCACATTAATCCTTCCTAATTTCACATTTGTGGTTGCTGGATGTCAAAGAAGACACCATTTTCCATAGCGGGTACTATGATTCCAATGGGGTAAAGTACAACCTACATATTTGTTGCCAAAATTACTTTGCTGCTGTATCGAGTACCGTTTACTGGTATATGAATTTTGTTACGAATTTATACTGTGTGCTGAACTTTATTAAATCTTTTACCGCGAATTGAAAAGCATGTTTTAACCTTTATTTGTAACATTTTTCGTTACCGTTTAGTGAAACATTATACGTTTATCTAAATAAGTATTTTTGCTTTACATTGATATTTATGTGGCAATTAGCTATAAAGTCATTAGTCTTTCCTGTCGTGTCATATTTTCTTGATTTTTTTGTAGACAAGCGGTTTAGTTTGTGTAATATAATATCCCCAATTCGTTTCATAATATATTGGTTTCAAAACAGCTGTTAGGCGAGTTCATTCACTTTTTAAAGCACTTTGATTTTTAATATTTTGACCACGCATATTTAGGTTTTCCAATATTTGCGATTTGTATAATCTTTATGTATATAATTATCTGTTTATTGATTTTACTTTTTAAATAGAGTTTGGAATGGAATCTTCCTGTTTGAAATCAATGTACATTTGAAAATAAGTCGACAGTTTTCTTTTCTGTAATGGTATTTCATAGTTTTATTCTTATGATTATATCAGTGTTTATTTAAAATCTATAAATAACTAGTTTAATGTTTTTTTTTGTATTCCCAACATTTCTCATTACCTGCCTAATAGTGAATAATTGATCAACGGTTTATTAAGTTTTTCTAATTAAACACTAATATTCACCTACTTTATAGTTCACCTATTTACTCAATCGTTCCAGGTGTATTAGAAAAAATACTGTATATCCTAATTATTAATAGAGATATAGCTTATAGCGCTATAGTTTGTGCAGTACATTTTATTATTCCTTTTGTGTATGGGTATACTTTTCAGCAAGTTGGTACTTGCTCTTACTTCTAAATTGACAGATCAGCTGTTTAACTGCCTGTACTGAACTTTCTTTTTCATTTTGCAAATATATATAAAAATTCATAAAAATCACTCTGACATACCGATGATTGAAATATTGGATACCCTATACTATTTAATCAACGGAAATACTAAGATCACACGGAAAGAATATTATGGGTTATTTCTGGTTTCGTCAAAATTTACACTGAAATTGCTAACAAGAGAGTGCTCTCACATGTTGAAATTGATATATTATAGTACCAACAGATGCTAGTCATATACCATCAACACTAATAAAATGGAAACTATCAAATTAATGTCAATTTCATTTAATCAAACGTACTAACCTTAAAAATGGTCATTTAAGGAAACCTGCCTCAAAAATATTTACAATAAATTAAAAATAGCTTAAGCGTTATAAAAGTAACAGAGCAGCAAAGCTCACAGCATGAGAATAATAGTGCCTCGTACTTTTATATAGAAATTTGTTGACAGACAAATATTTATTTTTTTATATACTAGGTTTTAAAAAAAATGTACTCAAAACAAATAAATATTATCTAACAAGTGTTTTATTCCAGTTTCATATGAAAGTACCAGATCTTAGATATTATAAATTTCGTCATAGGTGCAAATTTGAATTGAAAACTAACTCATAGAGCATATAGTGAAATATAAATATCTTAGCCCTCTATTGCCCGACTTTTTTGTAAACTTATTTGTTTATAAAATGTTTTAATTGGTATATGTGCTCAAATATCCATTTACAACAACTAGTAATTTTTTTAGATTTTTTAAATTTCGTTTGGGAAGAGTTTTGGGAGTGTTTAGCAAAAACTAACGAAACAAGTTATATACTTATTTATTATGCCATTCAAAAAAACAAATATTTGTAGTTGTAAAACATAAAGCAACTTTACATTTATCGCACATTACTTTAGAAGTATTACAGCATCCTGGTTTTTTGCATCTTCCCTTTTTTTCAGAAATTACTGGCCTTTGGTCAAGCCTAACTTCCTTTGGTAGTACAATAGCAGTAGATCCTCTCCTCTGTTTTTTTACAATTTCGTTCTTAATTTCACTGAGCCTGGGACGTCCTTTGTTTTTGATCTGGTCAGTTCTTACTAACAGTACGCTACATAAGTGGGACTTAAACTGTAACAAATGCAACTGGTTTTTCTTTTTAATTTCAAAGTAATCGCAATCACGACGATGCAACAACCAGCTGTTAATAACAGCTAAATCCAGAAGGTGAAAAAATATTTTTAGATACCACTTTTTAGATCTTATGTCTGTTCGATAAAGAGCAATTAGTGAATCCATAAGATCGACACCTCCAATAAATGTATTATAAAATTGCACTGAATTTGGACAGCATACAATAATTCTTGATTTTTGTTTCTTATCCCACCTCTTGACTAACGAAGTAGGCTCAGAACCAACAAATGTACTATGCAAATGAACCAGTTTATTATCGTACCACTTTAACGCTGTTTGTCTTATGCCATCTACTGTAGCGTGCTTTTCTTCTACAGTACCTCTGCCCTGTTTCTTCATATTCTTGTCATTTGAAAAATGGCAATAAGGCAATATGTTTGGAAGAACAGTTCCCAAAGATTGCAGTCCACGTTTTTCCATTTAAATCTGCAACTGAATGCTATTGAACCAGTTGTCAAAATATACTTTATAGTATTTGTTTGGTTTGACTATCTCACACATTCTTATTACTACATTACTGCTGGTGTCTACATTAGGTAAATGAAGAGGATGTTTAACAGTTCCTGTATATAATTCCCAGTTATAAACAATACCATTGCTATCACACAAAACAAATGCCTTGTATCCCAATTTTTTGGATTTGTTCTTCATATATTGTTTTAAAGAATGTGCCTCTTTGAATGGTATCATTTGTTCATCAATACACAATTTTTCACTAATTGGAATACTTTGAAAATTTTAAAATAAACCGTTGATGAACGGTCTAATTTTGTATAACTTATCATTATTGTTGACCATATTTTCGTTATTATTGAAATGCATTTTAGTTTTTATTTCTTCCCAGCGATTCCTAGATATAGTATCGACTATTTGAGCAACACGTGTTTCCTTCTGCCAAAATGATCTTATCCTTGGCATGCCATATATTGACATCAGTAGAACAGATCCAATAAATTGGTTTAATTCTGCTAGTGTCATATTCAATGGTTTATTTATATTCTTTTGCAGTGCATACAAATTACTTTGTTCTATTATGTTTTCCAGCATATTGGTAGATATCATCTTTTTAAAATAATGTAGAGGGGATTCCGGTTCTAATAATTTGCATGTTGGTAAATTACCTTTCCATTCTGGAATTGGAAATACTGTTCGGGAACCACTCTTCCACTGAATGTTTTTTACGATCATTTTTGACCTTTTGAGCACATTTTGTTCAGTGTGTTTTTCTGTTTTATCGGTATCGCCCTCATCTTCATCTTGGTCTAAATTTAAATTGGTATCCTGGTCTAAATTTGCTTCGTACAAATCGTCTTCATTTTCCATTTTATTTGATCCTGGTTCGATTGATATCTGAGTACCTGGAAAATTCATTATCACTTTCTTATTATCACTATCAAAGTCAGAGTCTTTGTATTCCTCGGATATTTACTGCTTTTCCCGTAGAACGTTTTTGTATCCATCTTAAAGAAATAATTTAGAATAATATGGTCCAGCGTGGATTCAAAGCAACATACCTGTTTTTTATCACAGTACTGAAACAACACAATAAAATAAACAAATGTCAACGGTAATCAATATCTAAATGCTGATATAATGCCCCTGTATGTATTTTTATATAAATTGTACACAATTTATAACAATAAATCACGACCGAAAATACAAACTAATAAGGCAGTCATGTCCATTTGACATATTGTTAAACATTTCCATATAGGTTTCATCATAGGTTCACAAAGTGTATTAAAATGTATAACCAAATCTTGCCTGAAATTAACAGAGGGCATATTAGAGTCGGAAATTGTTTTAAAAAAGTTTTCTGCATCAAAAACTCTTTTGTTGCCTTGAGTACACACGGGGCTATAGAGGGTTAAAATAGCTGTATCGAGCGAGGATAAGGTTATTGATGAGGAAAAAAAGACCTATCGCTGAGGAAGTGAGAAAGTAATTGGCAAACGCAAAGAGCACTTTAATTACATTAAATGAAATATGCATTACAATCTATTATGACACACATATCTTGATACACATATAACAAGACAATTAATAAACACGTTAAGAGAATATTAAGCAATAATAACCAAAATTTAATTTTTAATACACAAAAGAAATAATGATATACAGAAGATACACAAATTAAAAAAACGTTATCCCCTTATTGTACGTCCCCTTACGTATTGTAAGAGAGATACCTCTAGGAAAAATCAAAATGATCGAAAATATATACCAAAACAACACAATAATAGTAAAAGTAGAAGAAGAACTAACCGACCCTATTGAAGGTGACAATGGAATAAAACAGGGATATTACCTGAGTCCTCTATTATTCAACCTGATTATGGATGAAATAATAAAAAATAAGAACTAAAAATAATCTGCTGTACAGATGACGCAATACTACTCTTTCAAAGTGAAAATGATTTACAACGTATGCTGCACCAATTTCATATAACCGCCAGAAAATTTAACATGTTAATTTCCCCAAAAGAGACAAAATGCATGGTTACAACAGCAAATTTACTAAGATGTTAATTGGAGCTGGAAGGTCATTATAATAGAACAAGTGTTAGGACTTAAATATCTAGGCATCACATTATCTAGCTACGGAAAGCTCGAAACTAAAGTGCAAGACCCAGTGAATAGAGCAAACAGTGCCACAGGCTGCCTAAATGAAACATTATGAGGAACTAAAAATATCGGAAAAGAAACGAAAAGCAGAATTTACAAAACAGTCATCAGACGAATAATGACATACGCGGCAGAAACAAGATCTGACACAGAGAGGACAAAAAGGATATGACACAGCAGAGATGAAAACACTTGGAAAAATTGATGGTAAGACACTATGGGATAGAGCTAGAAGTACAGATATACGACGTAGATGCAAGGTGAAGAACATCAAGAACTGGTTAAGAAATAGAAGAGTAGAATGAAACGATCGTATATGCCGAATGACAACAAATAAAACAATAAAGACATCAAGAGACGGTTAACCCATAGGAAGACGATCAGTAGGACGACCACGAAAACGATGGAAAGGCAACTTACTGGAGGCACATTGAAAAACAGACAGAGTTATGTCTATATAAAAAGAAAAAGTAGAAGAAGAAGAAGATACACAGGATAAACATTAAAATAGTTGCAAGAAAGATAAAATAAATTAGTCATATTAATGTAGAATATCAGAGGACAGAGTGTTTAGAGAAAATAATGAATGTCATATTAATGTAAAATAGCAGAGGAGTATTTGTCATAGCTTTGGACAAGTGCCCAATTGAAAAAAGAACACAGGTCGTTCAAAAAAGACGGAACTCTAGAAAGAAAATAGAATAGATTAAAAAAAAATAAAAGCATAAACATGTATTTTTCTACTTTTTTAATATTGAAGATACGTAAATAGAACATTGAATTAAAATGTAACCTTTGATATCTGTGATAAACCCATCACCTGAACAGTGGCGACGATGTATGTAGTTAAGATTGTTTACACTTATTTTAACCATTTATTTTTTTATTATCTATATATATGAGTTGTGACAGATATCACAAACTTATTTATTTTCCACAAAGAGGCTCTTTAGAACCTAAAATTATTACTATACAAATCTGATTTGACATATCTTCAAAAAGTAATACACGGCATGTAAAATTTAGCATTACTTATGGAGTTTAAAAAACGAGCCTTTAGGAAGATTGAAGTACTAATAAGACAACCGCAATCGGGCATACCCCAGGTAATGATTAATTAATTAATCGGCTAATTCTTCAGTCACCCCTTTAATATGATTTTGTCAAATTGGTCCTTTTTAGGACCAACTATTCTAATAACATATGTCTAAGATAACTGTTAAGGGTATATCTAAAAATCAAGAAACTTTACTTTACTTAAACTTATCAGACATATGAGCTAAACACGAATCTAACTAATTTCTGGTATAGGAAACACATATAGGGCCTAACCTAGGATATTTGGTATATAGCTGATCGCTGAAAACCATATTATAGATATAGACATACTATTTCTATCGGAAAAAGCTTTGAGCTTGGATCTACCATCTACATATTTAATGAAAAATAATACAAATACCGACATTGAGGATCTGAGCACCAAGCTTATTACGAAATCTGGCCAAAAACACTACATGGCTTATCCAGATGATGAACAACTGTATTCAAATTAGGAGATACCCAAAGTCTAGAGACCAGCCAAAGTTGTTACCTTGCTTAAACCTGGCAAAAACTCCAACGACCACAAAAACTATCGGCCAATATCTTTATTTTGTCAGCTATTCAAAGTGATGTACATCACAAATACTAAATCAAAGATGGGTACGAAAAATATCGGGTATCAGTGGTGGTATTTTTCAATCTAAATGCCGCTTACGACACCTTAACTTACAGAATATTTTTTCAAAAACTATATGGTATCCCCTTAGATAACAAACTCACTTATATTGTCTGCGTATGCCTACACAAGAGAATATTTTTTGTATCACTCAATGGTAAGAATAGCAGATGAAGAACGGTCTCGCTTGGGGTAGCATAAAGACACCTACACTGTATAACATTTACACAAACAAACGATCCATACCGGTAGATACTAGGACATCTATTATATAGACGATACACCTATTATTGCACAATAAAAATAAACTATGAATCAATTTTCAGCCAAAACCCCTGAAAAGCTCGTGTGTGCTCCTTCAATTTCCCTAACATAGACGCTTTCACAAAACTGAACATCCAATAATGTCATGAAATTGTTGAACATAGACTCCCTATAAATTCCTTGAAAATAGTTTGTATCGCACGGGGTCAGTCACAGATTATTGTTTAAAATTAAAAGGTAAATTGAGGACCAGAAATAATATTGTTCGCAAGCTTGTTAGCTAAAAATGAGGTGCACATCCTTCCGCTCTTAAAACATAGACGCTTGCACTATATGCATCTGCTGCCGAATATACCACTTTAGACAAATTAACTATTCTTTCTTTTTGTGCACACTACTACCAATTTTAACACAAAAATATCTATTGTAGCTCTTAACCATATTTATTTTGAGATAACCTTTTATCGAGATATCATATGTAGTACACAAATAAGACCAGAACTAAAATAGGTAATAAAAAAGCTTTATACAAGATATCGCAGAAGACTGGATAAAATAAAATTACTTTTTATTAATCGGATGCTTACATAAAACGTACATAGACATACTCACGTAAACAAAATCTATTAGGAAATTTCTGTAATTAAAAAAAAACATTGAGTTCGGCATTGAACTAATAAAATTATATTAAATAAAAGAACAACATTTTTAAAAATGCAGAAAAATAAAATTTCCTATGCAAGCGAATATTCCATTAAATAATAAGCCCAAATCCTTTTGTATCTATATACCTGTTTTTAAAGAACCAGTTATAAATACCTTTTAGTACGTAGTTATACCAGGTAAAAAGATATCCTCTGTTACTCAGTGTAATGCGTATTAGATTGAACTGTCTACGAACAGTAGATAAAAATAAGGAGCCCATATGAACCGTTCAGGGTATGTGTTGAAAATATACGGTATAATCACACAGTTGCCAAACTCTCAGAGCTTACTTAAACCGATAAACGTATGGTTCAAATATACATTGAAGAAGATCTGTACGACCCCTATAATATATACACGTGAACTAAACGATATACATTTATGATACAGGGGTATTTACGGGTTCCAAAAAATTTTTATAAATTATTAAACTATACATGTTGATGAATCGACAGAACCAATATTATGGAATGGTCAAGTGAGCTCCGTATATCGGTATCCACTTGACCACGGAGCTCAATTGAACCTGAATTTTAACATGGGCGGAGTCCACTTTATGCCGTAGATATATATATATATATATATATATATATATATATATATATATATATATATATATATATATATATAATTTATATATATATATATATATATATATATATATATATATATATATTATATATATATATATATATATATATATATATATATAATATATATATATATATATCTATATATATATAGATCTAGCGGTTAATGTGGGCTCCGTACTAAAACGGTGTTATACGAACTCTAGGAGAATATACACCGAGTATATTATTATCTAAGTAGCGCTTTATGTAGACTCCGACCAACGCATAGGATCAAGTAGGCTCCGTAATACGTTAAAACATTTTTGGGATCCGTATACACCTTGTCTGGTACAAAACTAAGCTCCTGCAATGTTGCCAATAATTTTATTAGTCGTAGATTTTGAAATTTTATAGCAGGTATATTGTGGGACTTGAAATTTATAATAATATTCATCAATTTAGGCATCGAGGAATTTCATAGATATTTGGCTAACGTAGTTAAAATTTTTATAATATAAATTGTTAACCGACATATAAATTTATATTACTTTTATGTTTAATAGGCAAGGTAGTAATTTATATTACTTGCTTTAATTATTTTGAAACTTAAGTAAGCGTCTATTATAAACTTGGAAAGTTTCCATTTTTATGTATTAGTATTTTCTTTTAATGCATCGGACTAAAACATTTATCATATAAATGTACGTATATCGAGTGGAGTTTTCGTGTAACAGTAAAGAAAGTAGTAGTACTCTAATATTTGTTACCACATAAAATTATAGAAAACTCTGTACAGCAGGGAGATCTTAGTAACTTTCTGATTGCTACAGTTTATGAGGTGCAATATTTGTTTCATAAATTAATAAAATTTAAATTACAATAATTTATAAATCACTTTTTAAATTGATCACTTATGTTAATAGAGGTCATCGTGAGTGCAAAAAGTATCAACGAGTACGAAAGATATCAGGCATCAGGGGTGGTATTTGTAAATCTAAATACCGCTTACGACACCTTAAATTAAAGGGAATTTCTCTAAAAACTATATGACATCCCCTTAGATAATAAACTCACTCATTTTAATATATTAAAACTGCTGTATATAGAGATTCGCGGATAGCGGGTAGGAACTACTTTTTGGACAGTCCTATCAGGGAAAGTGAATCAATCCCTGCCTTCCGCAGATTCCAGGTGTTTCCTGGCCCCGGAAACTAGTACCTGTTAAGGGTCCCTTCTCCAGGGTTATGGATGAAGACCACAACGGCATCCAGGGCGGAGAAGAAGGTCTTTACAACGGTCTGGAGGGCGGAGGTGTCAGCCCAATGGTTTTAGGGTTTATATAAAATCAAACCTGGAAAGCGGTAGCTGGTCTTTCAGTATTTGTATTAAGCGGAAGTCATGTAGGCCAGAACGGTCAAAACATAACAGTACCCGGTGCAGTGGTAACCACTTAAACAGCATGTACACAGCGGATTAGAAATCCAAGGGAATGACTACTACACTATTTTTCCCAGGTTTATCAATATAGCTGAGGAATTAAACGATGGCCCCGAGTACGGGCGCCTCTTAAATAAGGTAGGGGTGCGAAGAATAGGTCCGGCTTGGCCAAATTTGATATCGAAAAAAGCTGTAGAATAGGCACATGGAATGTGCGGAGTTTATATGAACCCGGAAAAACACAGAATGCCATAAATGAGATGAGAAGACTGCAAATATCAATTCTGGGTATTAGTGAAATGCGATGGCCCCGATCTGGCCAATGCCATGTGGATGATCATGAAGTGTATTATGCAGGAGAAAACAGTAATTATCATCGTACTGGTGTAGGATTCATAGTCACAAAGGATGTTAGCAAATGTGACAGGGCGATATGCCAGGTATCTGAACGGGTCATAATGATTCAGTTGAACGCGAAACTCAGAAATATAAATTTAATGCAAGTGTATGCACCGACAGCGGAAAGTGAACTGGAAGAACTTGAAAAGTTCTACGCCGATGTAAAGACCGTCACTGACCAACTCAAGACTAGAGATCTTACTATTCTGATGGGTGACCTTAATGCTAAGATAGGAAAAGGCAGACAAAGTAACATTATTGGATGTTATGGACTGGGCGATAGAAATGAAAGAGGAGATTATGTCTCAGATTTTGCAAAGAACATCATCATCATCATCAATCAGCCCTGAGTTGTCCATTGTTGAACATAGGCCTCCTCTAGACTTTTCCATCTGCTTCTGTTCTGCACCTCTGCTATCCAATTGGTCACGATTCTTTTGAGGTCGTCGGTCCATCGCGTTGGGGGTCTTCCTCGGCTTCGCTTGTGAGTCCGTGGTCTTCACTCAAGCAATTTTTTTGTTCAACTGTCGTCTTTCATTCTTGCAACATGTCCTGCACATCTCCATTTTTGCCTTGTAATATGTTCGATAATGTCTTCCACTCCGGTTCGTCTACGAACTTTCTCGTTTCTTATTCTACTTCTTAAGCTTATTCCAAGCATTGATCTCTCCATCTTTCGTTGTGTCCTTCTTAATTTTTCAGCTGATATTTTTGTGAGAGTTAAGGTTTCTGCTCCGTATGTGAGGACTGGTAGAACGAACTGGTTAAAAGCTTTTCTTTTTAAATGGACCGGTATATTTGTTTTAAATACGTCTCTCATTTTTCCGAATGCAGCCCAACCCAGACTTATTCTTCTAGGTAGATCGCATGTTTGGTTATCTCGCGTTAACCTTATTTCGTGACCCAAATACACATATTTTTCCACAAGTTCTATGGGCGACTTTTCGATTTCTATTAGCTCATTTAGGAAGAGATTGGTCATCATTTTTGTTTTTCCATAGTTTATTTTTAAATCGACTTTCTGGGTTACTTGCTGTAGTTATTGTAGCATAACTCTGGCTTCTCCTAAGTTGTCTGTTATGAGAACAATATCATCGGCATATCTGAGATGATTGAATATCTTTCCATCGATGCTAATACCCTTTGATTCCCACTCTAGCCGTTTAAATGTGTAGTCCACAACTGCTATAAATAGTTTTGGCGACAAGGTATCTCCCTGCCGTACCCCTCTGCCAATTTTTATCTTCTCAGTTATGCAGTGGAGGTTAACGGTTGTTGTCGCATTTTCGTATATATTTCGAATAATATTTGCATACCTGTGATCTATTCTGCATTCTGATAGTGCTTTTAAGATAGCAACTGTTTCGACTGTGTCAAATCCTTTGTGGAAGTCGACAAAGATAAGAGCAAGGGGTCTGTTATATTCGATAGACTTTTCAACTAGAGTTTTAAGGCATTGCAAATGGTCGTTTGTTCCGTGTCCCGCTCGAAATCCTGCCTGTTCTTCTGATTGATAGAAATCGAGTTTTGCTTCTAATCTGTTTGTCAGTGTTCGAGTAAAGAGCTTGTATGGGTGGTTAAGCAAACTAATTGGCCTATAGTTTTTGAGATCTGATTTATCCCCTTTTTTGTGGAGGAGGATTGTAACCAAATTCTTCCATGTACCTGGAATGTTTTCACTATGCAGACATAGATTAAAAAGTGTTTGGATTCGGGACATCAAAAGTGGACCTCCTAGTTTAATTGTCTCAATGACTACACCATCTTCCTCCGGAGCTCTATTATTTTTCATATTTTTGAGGTCATGTTGAATTTCCTCTCGTGATATATCTGGTATATCCTCCGATCCTACATTATGTACCTTTTGTAATGGTTGTTCGATGAGCTCTGGAATAACTTGACTTTTATATAATGTTTCATAGAAACTTTCTACTATATGTAATATGCTTGGTCTATCTGAGATAATATTTCAATTTTTGTCTTTAAGTTGGAAGATTTCTTTTTTGCCATTTTCCATTTTTCTCCTCAATGCTTTCATGCTTTTGTTGTCTTCTATAGTTTTTATAATTTTCTTGTTGTTGTATTTTCTCATATTCCGTCTGATGGCTTTAGAGATTTCTTTATTGATGCTGATAATATCTTGTGAGTCAACATTTCCTTGACTTCTGAGCATTCTACGGTCTTCCATTTTTTGTTTCGTTTCTTTACTAATTTTTTGTTCTTTTCTATGTTTAGGGCCAGATTTTTCCTGAGCTTGTGTTAATGTATCTACTATTTCTTCGTTTAGGTTATTTACGTCTTCTCTTGTTGTATTGAGAAGTCTCTAAATTATTATTAATTTTATATTATATTATAATTAATTTAAGACTGTAACATCTTTGACTATATGTTTTTTATCAGTGATGATGAAGTCGATCTCATTTTTTGTCTTACCATCGGGGCTATTCCAAGTCCATCTTCTATGGATTTCCTTATAGAAGAAGCTATTCATTAAATATAGATTGTTTTCTAATAGGAAATTTAAGAGTATTTTGCCCCTTTCGTTTCTATCTGGTGTGCCAAAATTTCCGAGGGCATTTTCAGCTGGATCAGTGCTTATTCCTATTTTGGCATTAAAGTCGCCACATATTACCGTAAAATGTTCTTGGTCTTCTGAAACAGCTGTGTACAAGTCATCATAGAACTGTTCTATTTCTTCGTCAGCGTGACTCGATGTTGGTGCATAGACTTAATAATAATAATAATAATAATAATAATACTTTATTTCCTTTTTGACAAATACAATTTGTATAGGATCAGTCACAGTTTAGTAAACAAAATAAGTAAATATAAATGTAAATCTAAAATTACGCTAAACCTAACATTACAAGACAAACACAAATAGAAAATGTAAAATTACTAGTGTATACTTAAAATAATGTCAACTACTAAAATATTCATCAACAGAATAAAACGTATTCTGCAATAAAAAATCTTTTAAAGTTAATTTAAATATTTTCATATTCTTACATTTTTTTATTGGCTCGGGTAACTTATTATATATTCTTTGACCTATTATTGCAGGTGAGTAAAAATGCATATTTCCTTTAGAAAAAGGCACATGTAATTTTTGATTCTGCCTTGTATTTATATTGTGAATTTGACTATTAGTTTTAAATTTCTCAAGATTTGAATGAATAAAAACACAAACTTCAAAAATATATAAACACGGTACAGTTAAAAGTTTATATCTAGTAAAGTAACTCTTACAGCTAGTGATTCGAGAAATACCAGCAATACAACGGACTATTCTCTTTTGAGACAGAAAGACTTCACCGAATTTACAAGACCTACCCCAAAATACTATGCCATACCGCAAACGAGACTCCACCTGAGCATAATACAGCATAATTAGCTGTTTTTCACTTAGTATATCTTTGAGGTTTCGAAGTAGGTAGCATGATGAGTTCATTTTGGAAATAATATCATCACATTGCCTTTTCCAATTGAGACATTCATCAACATACAAACCCAAAAACTTTAGGCAATGAACTTTTTCAATTTGTTTAGAATATATTGATAGTTCGATATCTAACAGATGTTTCTGTCTATTGTGGAAATGAATAGCATGCGTTTTATCCGCATTAAGATGTAAGTAATTTGAGGAAAACCAATTACTAAGATCACACAAAAGTTCGTTACATTTATTTTCAAGAGATATATGTGATTTATCTGATATAAGTATTGAAGTATCATCTGCATAAAGTGTAAACTGTACAGCAGAATTTATTGAGACAATATCATTTAAGTAAATAAGAAATAATATTGGGCCAATTACAGAACCTTGTGGAACACCCATATGAATGTAAATGTAATCTGATTTGCAAATATTTACTGATTGTTGGGATACATCTGTTAAGGAGACATACTGACGACGTTCTGATAGGTAGGATTCTATCCATTTTAGAGAGAGATCTTTTATTCCAATATTTTCTAACTTATTAATGAGTAACGTATGATCGACACAGTCAAATGCCCTACTGAGATCACAAAAAATCCCGACAGGGCATTCATCCGCATCAATATAGTTAGTTAAAGTCTCATAAAATGAATGAACTGCTGTATTTGTAGACTTACCTGCCTGAAAGCCATGCTGATATTTACTAACAATACCTTTCTCCAATAAATAAGAGTTTAATCTGTTAAGATAACAGTATTCGAATATTTTTGAAAACACTGAAGGGACAGTTATTGGGCGATAATTACTAATATTCTTTGGATCACCTTTCTTATGTACAGGAACGACTTTTCCCACCTTTAGATAATCCGGGAAAATACCATTGCAAAAAGACAAGTTTATTAGAAATGTTAAAGGTGATAATATGAATGGAATTACTTTTTTTAATAAAAATTGAGGTATTTCATCAAATCCACACGATTTTGAAGATTTCAATTTTCCTATCAATAATTCACTCAGCTCATTTGGAGTGTAAGGACATAATTGTAAAAAATTGTCATTTTCATTATAAGGCGGTTTCCTTAAAGTACTATTTTGATGACTGGGAATTTTAGAACGTACCTCAATTGGAGCATTCTTAAAGAAAACATTGAACATGTTAGCAACAATAGGGCATTCCTCTATTACACAATTTTCATCTGATTTTAGACATATATTTTTCCTTCTATTGTTGTCAACATTATTAGTCACGTCGGCAACAAGTCTCCAGGCACTTTTTGTTGGATTATCTGATGATGAAATAATATTCTGGTAATAATTTTTCTTTGTCAAACATAAAAGTTTCTGGTGTTTCTTTTTTTCTAACTTGTAATATTCACGAAGACACGGACAGGATCTAGATAAAACATGCAAGTTTTTTAAGTTACTACTAGATAAGAGTACTTCAGTGTTTGTCCATTTTTTACGATCATTTATAATACGTTTATTTTGCAATGGAAAATTAATGTTAAAATAATACGAAAAAATATCAACAAACACATTAAAAGCCAAATTAGTATCAAGTATACCATAAACAAGATTCCAATCTTCCAGCGCAAGACTCGTAACAAAATTATCTATCCCACTCTCAGAAAAATATCGCTTTTGACAAGACATAGGCAATTTCGATATATCGATTTCAAGTTCGACTAAAACAGTTCTATGATCAGACACAGTGTTGTCAAGAATACATGATGTACCTAAATTAGAAAAATTTACAAAAATATTATCAATTGTTGTTATGCTGGTATTTGTTACTCTTGTGGGCCATTTGACAAGATTAGTATGTATGTTATAAGCAGATAAGCAATTAAGTAGTTTTGTTTGGTTATTGTTTGACGTTTTCATATCAATATTAAAGTCACCACAAATAATATAACATGCATTTGGCTTATATAAATGATTTAAAAGACAGTCAAGATTATTTAAAAAAATATTTACATCTCCACACGGAGATCGGTAGCAATTCAATATGTAAAAGATATTATTGTTTTTATCCCTAATTAAAGAACAACAAAACTCTGAATGTTTATCAGAACAGAATTTTTTAACATTAATATTATGAGCGTTTACATTTCTCTTTACGAATATTCCTACACCACCTCCTCTTACTGAAGAGTTTCTACAATAACTACTACTCATAGTAAATCCATCAATGCATACATTATTAATAGAGTCAATGGTTTCCCATAATTCTGTTAGACATAAGATTTCTATATTTTTAAATGTATTAATATCCACAACAATGTCACATATTTTATGGTTATTTATACTTTGAACATTTAATAACATTAATTTAGGGTTAAACATTACCTCTGGAACCTCTGATTTTTCCGTAGGTACAAAAAATTGTTCACACATGCATTTTCAGGCCAGAGTGCTGGATCCATAGCTTTATTGAAATTATTTTGATATATTCGGACCTTAAATGATGAGTAAAGACTTGGGTAGCGAGACTCCATAGACTCGCAAAGCACTTCCGGAAAATGGGGTTTTAGAAGATTTTCCATTGCAGTCGCATTGGTGCTAGGATCAATGCGATACACATGTAGATCCACATATTTTGGAACACCTTTGACAGATCCAGCACCAGTTCCAACAACTAACTGTCTTCTTCTTTTGTTTCTGTCTTGAACTTTCTGCCATGGAGCTTCATCTTTTGTGGCTTCTTTCGTAAGATTTATTACAGATGACATAATACTTTCTTGGGCCTTTTGACACTCATTACTTCCTAAATCAACTGAAGCTGGAAGTGCTGCTTCCACAGTGGACGTGGATTGACTTTTACTACGACTACGACTACTATTATTAGCTACAGCATTTGAATTTTCAGGTGGTTTAAGTCCCCCGTTAGTAGGCTTGGCAACGTTGGACGTAGTCCGTTTATGTTCAATATTTTTATTTGAATTCGTTTTTAATAAAGAAATAATTAAATCTTGACGTTCATTACCTTTTACTAGCTCTGTATTTAATGATTTTAAGTAAGTAATCTCGATCTCGGCACACTTTAACTTGCACTGTAGTTGAGTGAGTTCTAACCTCAAATCACTATTGCACAGTTTCACATCGGAACAAGAAGATCCACTGGTCTCCAAAACATTTTTGACACTTTCACTAATTTTTATTCCTTCGGGAACCTTTTTGTGAATAAGTATTTCCAATAATTCTGATTTCTTAAGACGATCTAGTTCTTTGTATATTAATTCGTCAGTCGCCATCTTGATTCGTCGAATGAATGATGACTTGAATGATCTTTATGGAGTAACGGGTGTTTAGTTGTAATTTTGCAAGTATAACTCTTGTGGAAACTGCTTTTACTGATATGATATTCTCAGCTAGTTTTTTATTAATAAAGAGCCCAATACCTCCATTTCTATCGTTTTCTCCGACATGATAGAAAATGTGACCGGATTTTAAAGTGGTTAGGCTTTCTCCTTTCCTTCTGACCTCAGCGACTCCAACAATGTCCCAATTAGTTTTATTAAGTTCAGATTCCATTTCTATGAATTTTTCTTCTGATAGCAGGGTTCTTGCATTGAAAGTTGCAATTTTTAGAAATATATATCTGTTAGATGGTTTTCTAAAATATGTCAGAATTTTGTCCTCCCCAGAATCCGTGGGACTGACTGATAGTCTATCAGTGTGAGATTCTGAATTTTTCTTTCTACTCACCTGGGGTAAATCCGTTTTTGTATTTGTATCTGACATAATAAAGGGGTAATAGCAATTAAAACGTCACGCTTGCTTTGCGGTGTTGACGAGTTTTTAGTTCAGCCGCCCATTATGGGTACAGACGCTATTGACAACCGTCCAATATGGGTCAGACGCTATCGGTTTGATTTTATACCATCCCTAAAATCCAGGGATGCCACTTCCGCCATCCACGTCGCACCGAAGATCTTCTTCTCCGCCGTGCCTACCGTTGTGGTCTTCACCTGTATCCCTAGGTAGGGGTCAGTGTTATACCCCACAGAACTGGGTCCCGATCTGGACTTGGCCATGTATTCACTCCGGCCTACTGAAATGATAGATGCCAATCCCCGCGACATGGACGCGCCAGATTGGAGTTACCCACGTGAGCGACAGAGAAGGTGGCTCTGTGCTCTGCAAAGAACATAACCTATGTATAAAGAACACCTTTTTCAAACTACCTAAACGGAGATTATTTACATGGAAATCTCCAGCAAACACTCCCCGTAATATCGTCAGAAATCAAATTGACTACATAACTATCAGTGAGCGTTACAGAAATGCAGTAAAGTCTGTAAAAACTCTTCCTGGTGCCGATGTTCCATCTGATCACAATCTGTTGTTAGCAAAAATAAAATTAAAACTTAAACGGATAAAGCAACAACGATCCTATAACAAACTGTATATGGATTTTATTAGAAACAATAGCCAGATGATTGCAAATAATTTAGAGAGCAATTTCGATAATTATGAACAACAAGAATCCATCGAGGATCATTGGAACCAAATCAAAACGATTATAAGCAACTCAACTCCAAACTTAAAAGAGAGCAGTCAAAAAAAGCAACGGTGGATGAACGATGAGATTTTGAATTTGATCGAAAAAAGACGCAATTTTAAGAACCAAAACGTAGAAATGTATAAAGTAATTAATAAAGAGATAAGGACTAAAATAAAATCTGCAAAACAAACATACTTCGAAAACAAATGTTCAGAAATTGAAGAATTACAGGGAAAACATGATTAATTTAATATGTATAAAAAAATAAAACAACCGACAGGTCAGAACAAAAAACAGGCAAATAACAACGTTGATAGAGACGGAAAACTGACTATCACTAATTCGCATAAAATAGACAGATGGAAAGAGTATATTGAGGAACTGTTTAGTGATGAAAGGCCCGAGCTTAAAATTAACGAAGTAGTTACAGGACCTGACATAACTATGGACGGAATTGAACAAGCAATACGATTAGCAAAGACCCAAAAAGCGACGGGACCAGATGAAATACCGAGTGGTATTGGCGGCTGTCGATTTTTGTGACGATACCTAAAAAAGCAAATGCAAAAAGATGTAGTGACTACCGAACCATCAGTTTGATGAGTCTCAAATTTCGCTTTCTGTAATTTGTTCACTCTTATGAGTTGCAGATATTTCAATACAATAGAAATAAATTCATCACAATATATCATCAAATTCATCACAATACCAATCTTGCAGTTAGATTGAACTCAATAAATATTCCAAAGCACCTATTTAATTACCATTATTTTCACACAAAATCAGTTTTACCACGAAACGTTAAAGTGTAAGAAATAAATTTGATTGTCGCTACCATAGGTAAAAGTACTTCCCTTCAATATATTTTTTTCAAATATTATTTTTAAACACGTGCATAGTAAATAGGAATGGGAACAATATATCCTCCATACATTAAATATATCAATATCGCTCAACAGTATTAGTACAGCATATTGGCACGTATGTAATATGATCCAGAATATATTACATACTAAAAAATACTATGTCTAAGTAGCCATTGTCAAGATCAATAGCGCCGATATAGGTAGTTAAAATTTTGAACACTTATTTTAACTGTTTATTATCCATATAAACGACTTGTGACTGAAATTACAAACTTATTTACTCTGCATAAAGAGATTCTTTATTACCTACAGTTATTAGTACACAAATCTGATTCGAAATATCGTCGAATAGTAATAGTCTGTATATAAAAATTAAATTTTTCATAAAAAGTAAATGATAAGCCATTACTTAAGTGGTCAAAAGAAGGAGGCTTCACGAAGATTAAAGTACTAATGAGACCATTGCAATCGGAAGTACCCTGGAGAATGATTAACTAATTAATTGGCTAATTATTTAATCACCCGTGCAATATGATTTTGTCAAATCGAACCTTTTAGGACAACCTATTCTAATTATGTTAATAAAAATTGAGGGCATATCTAGAGATAAAGAAACTTTACTTCACTAAAACTCATAGGTAAGACATGTGTCTAACACAAATGTGACGTATTTCTAGTGCAGATAAAACCATGTGATAAATAGAAAAGTCTTATCTTTGCCGGCAAAGAAGCAAAGAAAAACTCAAAGTGAGAGAGGAAAAAACCAGTCAGCTGAGAGAACTTTTCAACGATGTTGAGCTTGGATCCACCATCTACATCTCTCTCTCTCTCTCTCCAATAGCGCTACAGCTCAAATCGGGCCTTGGTCTCCTCCAAACTATGCCTCCAACCTTGTCGGTCTCGCGCCGATCTTCTCCAGGTTCTCACGTCTAGCAAATTTTGCGCGTCCGCTGCCACTTCATCCTCCCATCTTCTCTGTGGCCTTCCTTTTGGTCTTGCGCCCTGCATTTTACTATCAAGGGCTCTTTTCGGCAATCTTTCTGTCTCCATTCTTACTACATGACCAGCCCAGGGAAGTCTCTGAAGTTTTACGAATTCTGAGATCGGTGTCTCTTTGAACAGTTGGTAGAGTTCATGGTTATACCTGGATCTTCATATTCCGTTTTCGTTAATAGGTCCAAATATCTTTCTTAGGACTTTTCTTTCGAAGACTTCCAGTTTTCTTTTTGTCTCTTCTGTCATCACCCATGTCTTGCATCCATAACATACTATTGGTCTGATAATAGTTTTGTAGACCCTGATTTTCGATCTCCAGTGTGTGTTGTTGGAGCGAAATACATGATCGAGTGAAAAATAAGCTTTGTTTTCCTTTACTATTCTTCATTGGATTTCTGGCTCTTCTGTTCCATCCGTGTTTAATGTAACTCCTAAATATATGAAACTTTCTACCGTTTCAATATCGTCCTCTAATTCAACTGTGCGTCTGTTTCTCCTAGCTCTTGCCTGTGTTAACTTTTTTGTCTTTTGAATATTTATTTCTAGTTCGGTCTCATTTGCCTTTGATTTTAATTGTGAATATATTTCTGCCACCTCTTATGTTCTGCAAGACATGATGCTGATATCATCGGCATAGGGCAATCTGTATTGATTTATTTGTTAGGAGATTACCTCTTCCAATAATCAGCTGTCTTATCACATATTCCAAGGTCAGGTTGAATAGTGTCGGTGCAAGCCCGTCTCCTTGCTTTAATCCTTGGGCTATAGTAAAATTTTCAGTGAGCTAATTTTGGACTTCGACAGTTGCTATTGGCGAATCCATTGTTGTTTTTACCAGTCGGATGTATTTTTGGGGGATATTAAAGCTCTGCAATATTTGATATAACTTGTTCCTATTAATTAAGTAGTAGGCTTGTTTGAAATCTATGAATATGTTGTGGACGTCAATGTCGTATTCCCACGATTTGTTTAAGATTTGTTTCACTGTGAATAGTTGGTCAGTTGTAGATCTTCCTTCTCAGAAACCGGTCGTTTGTTTAGTATGTAAGTAAAAATTTTGTACGCCGTGCACAAGAGGGTTATGCCGCGATAATTTTCGCATTTTAGTTTATCCCCTCTTTTATAAATTGGGCATATAATCCCGGTTTTCCAATCATTAGGGATCTTTTCATCATTCCAAATCTTGTTCATGAGCACATGCATTTGTCCTACTAGGTGATCGCCACCTAATTTATATAGCTCAGGTGAGACGTTGTCAATACCTGGAGCCTTATTGATCTTTCGTGCTCGTATTGCCTATTTTACCTTTTCCATCGTTGGGGGTTCTATATTTTCGGTGTGTCCCTCATTGTGATGCATGTCAATATGATCTTCATTTTCTTGTGTCCCTAAAAGAGTTTGGAAATAGGTTTTCCAGACTGATTTTATTTCTTTTGGACCACTGGTTATTTGCCCTTCTTGATTTCTGCATAGATTTGTTCGGGGTTTATATCCTTCTCTTAAATTGCATAGATATCTGTACGCCTGTCTTATATTGTTGCTCTGAACATTTTCTTCCATTTTCTGTATATTCCGTTTTCGTATTTTCTTTTCTTTGTTCGGCATATTTTATCTGCCCTCCGTTTTGAATCTTGGTAACTTGCCCTTCTTTCTCTGGTTCTTCTTTCCATATATTTCTTGTGTTCTTCATTTCTTTTCTGTATGGCCTTATTACACTAGTCATTGAACCATTCCCTTATTTTATTTTTCTTATTCTTGCCTATGTTTCTTCGGTACCTAGTGCCGTCAGTGTTTGTGTTATTTCTCTTTCATAGTTTTGTGTGACTTTCATAGATCTTGTTGTTTAAATTTTTGTATATCTAGCTGTTCTGTTCTTTGTTCCTGTCTTTCTTTCCTGTTTCTCTGAATTCTGCATTTGTATTTTATCTGTACTAGGAGATGGTCAGATCCGCAGCATGCTCCTCTTCGGCTTTTCACATCTTGTATGCTTGTTGCAGCCCGTTTGTCTATCAAGACATGATCAATTTGGTTAGCGGTTGTTCCTCCAGGCATAATCCATGTCGCTATGTGTAAATAGGTGACGATAAAAGAATTCTATGATCAGTTAGGTGGTAGACTTAGAAATATTCCAACTACGAAATGACTCATAATAGAAGGTAACTTCAACGCTAATATAGGCTAATTAGACAGAGGAAATGAACATATAGATGGAGGATACGGCATTGGAACTAGAAATAACGCAGCAGATAATATACTGGAATTAGCAGTAGCACTAGGTATGGCCACTGTTAGTAAATGCTTTTAGAAGAGAGAAAGCCAACTTACCAACCAATAAAAATATTAGAAAATCATTTTAAATTCACGCAAGGCAAATCAACAACGGAATTTTTATCATAAGCCAAGTAATGGAAAACTAATGTTAGAACAGGTGAGGGTAAGACTGATAAATTTCATTTAAGAGTAGTATTGCATCAGGGATCAGTGCTAATCCCTTATCTCTTCTAATTAGTGTTGGAAAAATTAACGAAAACATGTCGAGGAGATATTCTATGGTGCCTGATGTATGCTAACGATGTGGTGTTAGTAAGGGATAAGGAGAGAGAATTCAATTATTGATTGAGACAATGAAGATGGGCGCTTGAGCAAAAAGGTACTAAGGAAGACAAAAACAGAGTATCTAAAGTGTGCATTTAAAAATTAACTTCAACTTCACTTTAAATCAGGTTGTAATGTTGACTGGTGAAATTATTGAAAAAAAAATCGTTTTAGGTAGGAATCTAGATTTGATGTTACAAAGCAATGGGGAAATAGATGGAGATATAGTAGACTCAAATAAGGATGGATAAAATGGAAAGAAGCAAGTGATGTCTTGTGTGATAGAAAGGTTCTTACGAAACTGAAAGGTAAATTCCATAAAACGGATATAAAACCGTAATTGGACAGTTAAAAAAATAAGAAAAATGAATGCATTTGAACGAAATGACAATGCTTAGATAGATGGGTGGCTTAAAAAGAAAATATTAAATTAAAAATTAAAATATTAGCAGAAGTCTAGGCGCAGCACCTCATCTATGCAAAAATGAAAAAGCATAGGTTACGATAATTAGGGCATGTTGATCGTCGACACGAGAGTCATGCAATACATAGGATTCTGGTTTTCCAGGTCCCAGAAAGTAGTAGGAGAGAAAGACCGAAAAAGAGATGACGGGAAACGAATAGGAGAAATATGTATATGAAAGAAATTCATCTTGATATGGCGAAAGATAGAAAGATATCTCTGTATATAAGGATAAGGCGTAAAGGGATAAAGGCAAAGAGAATGATGATGAAGAATCAGTAAATATGGTGATACTTGCATATATACATAATTTTTTAAAATAAATGAATCGCTTATTTTTATTAATTATTCGCTACTCGATTTATTCAAAATATTATATAACAAATTGTTCATATTTGTTAAATCAGTAATGTTAAAACTGTTTGAGAAACAGCTAGTTAAGAACCACCTTAAGTTAATGAAACCAATAATAAAAGAAAAGAGCTGATTCCAAACCAATAATTTTTATTCAGATATAAAAAATATCCTATGATTAATTGAATATACAGAATTATCGATATAGGTAACTAAGTGAAAAACTTGTTGAGAAACACGTTTTAGAAAAAAAAATTGTGCTAGTCTTTTTTGACATAGCTTAGGCCTTTGCTAAAGTATAGCATGGGAGTTTAACCTGCAAATAGTATACCTACATGGTCATAGTTGGAAATGACACTGTCATACTCACAGTATTTGACAACAGCAAAGTAGCAGCAAAAAAATTATAACAGTTATTAAATAAAATTCATATGTACTTAAAATTGGAAACCTAAACTAAATGAGTCCAATGAACGTCAAGTTTATACATCTGAAAATCTAAAACATTAATTTTACAAAAAACGATGTCTAAATACCTTATGCATCTTTCACAAAATACATGGGAACTGTACTTGAGACTTCTATAGTATATGTTAAAAAAAGGGAGGAACTCAGAAAAGTTATCAGAATATGTATCCGCAACTCCTATAGACATTAACTTGGTACTGATATCTCTGCTCCCCGATTTTAGCAAGCAGTCACCAAACCATTAAAACTGCTACATTCATACTTCCTATTATCCAACGATTAGCCAGTCCAGGAATATATGCATTATTATGGTACTGATATTGCTGCTGCCCCTCATAAGTAAGTAGAATATGCAAGGAAGTTTTTGGCAATTTAATAGGGTTTTTGTGTGTTACAATATAATTTCTCCGAGAAAGTAAAGAATATCTATCCGCTATCCTGATTTATTCGCTAAAAAAACGGTATAATAGTAACGAGAAAACCAAATAAATGTTCATTAACAGACAAAAGAGACGATGTAAAATAGGGCATATAACGTAACAATAGACCCATATAATTTTAAAAAATTTGAGCGTTTTAGATATCGCAGATAACGTTGTCACATAAGAGACAAAAGGGAAAATTCAGGTAGCAAACTGATATATGTATAACCTCATAACACTTTTAAATCCAGAAGTGTAATACATACTACTAAAACCACAATATATACATATATAAGACAATGTAAGTAAAACTCAGGTATTAATTACATCAGGATTGCTAGAAAGATTGCCCTCAGTCAGAAGTGTTTTACGACCGGGAACTAATGCTAAGGTCAAACAGGTATATAAAAATTGCACCGTCGTACAAGAAACTAAATCTGAACGATAAAGTTATTGTTTTGCACTTCGTATTGATTTGTGATCTGATTCATAATAGAATTATATATTTCTCTAAGAATTCTTCTTTCTGCGATGCTCAATCGGCTCTTATTTTATTTTTTCATTGTTCGTGTTTTACTTACATACGTAGAATATTATTTTTCTTACTGCGGGATGTATTTTTGGATTTAATTTTTTGCTTAAAACGTAGCAATTGCCAGCTTGTATTCTGTTGTTATTCTCTTTTGTAGTGTTTTTGTTAAAAGTGCTCTTAAATCCCAAATATTTAGACCGATGAAACATTTCAAAGTTATACTGGTCTATTGAAATATTATGTCCTATTCTGTTTTTTATGATAGTCTTCTTATGATAGCCATATATTTTTTTATTATCGTTGATTTGGAGGACCCTTTTTTGCGATTTTTTCTATTGAATGTATTAATGTTTTTTTCTCACTAATAATTATACTCACTACTATGTTAAACTCATCGTCAAAAGTCCCTATAATATGAGGACCTTAATTATTAAACTGTGAGATTTTCTGTATTTACTTTCCGGGCAATGCTCTCAAGCATTGCAAACTAGCTTAATGTTTTTCTTATTCCCAACATTTTTAATTAAGTATATAATAGTGAATATTTGATCAACGGTTCATTGAATTTTTCTAATTTCCATTAATCTTTCCTAATTTCACATTTGTG
Source organism: Diabrotica undecimpunctata (assembly GCF_040954645.1). Lineage (NCBI taxonomy): Eukaryota > Metazoa > Arthropoda > Insecta > Coleoptera > Chrysomelidae > Diabrotica > Diabrotica undecimpunctata. The sequence continues at coordinate 7,946,273 of NC_092813.1, forward strand.
GTTGCTGTATGTCAAAGAAGACACCATTTTCCATAGCGGGTGCTATGATTCCAATGGTGTAAAGTACAACCTACATATTTGTTGCCAAAATTACTTTGCTGCTGTCTCTAGTACCGTTTACTGGTATATGAATTTTGTTACGAATTTATGTTGTGTCCTGAACTCTATTAAATCTTTTACCGCGAATTGAAAAGCATGTTTTAACCTTTATTTGTAACATTTATCGTTATTTGTCTTATATGTATACAATCGTCCTAATATTTGCGTTATACATTGATATTTATGTGCCAATTAGCTGTAAAGTCATTAGTCTTTTCTGTCGTATCATATTTTCTTGATTTTATTTTTGTAGACAAGCGGTTTAGTTTCTGTAATATAATATCCCCAATTCGTTTCATAATATTTAGTTTTCAAAACAGCTGTTCGCTAATTCGTTCACCTTTTTTAAAGCACTTTGGGTTATGACTATTGGATTTTACTTTTTAAATAGAGTTTGGAATGGAATCTTCCTGTTTGAAATCAATGTACATTTGAAAATAAGTCGACAGTTTTCCTTGAAGTCTGACTTTACTTGTAGATTATTCCTTGTTAAATTAATTAGTTTATTAGGTAAGCCTAGTTCTTCCATGGTATTTCATAGTTTTATTCTTATGATTATATCAGTGTTTGTTTAAAATTTATAAATAACTAGTTTAATGTTTTTTTTTTGTATTCCCAACATTTCTCATTAACTGCCTAATAGTAAATAATTGATCAACGATTTATTAAGTTTTTCTAATTCCACACTAATATCCACCTATTTTATAGTTCACCTATTTACTCAATCGTTCTAGGTGTATTAGAAAAAATACTGTATATAATAATAATTAATAGATATATAGCTTATATCGCTATAGTTTATGCAGTACATTTTATTACATATTCCTTTTGTGTATGGGTATGCTTTTCAGCAAGTTGGTACTTGCTGTTACTTCTAAATTGACGGATCAGCCGTTTAACTGCCTGTACTGAACTTTCTTCTTCATTTTGCAAATATATATAAAAATTAATAAAAACCACTCTGACATACCGCTGATTGAAATGTTGGATACCCTTGCCTATACTATTCAATCAACGAAAATACTAAGATCACACGGGGAGAATATTATGGGTTATTTCTGGTTTCGTCATAATTTACACCGAAATTACTAACAAGAGAGTGCTCCCACTTCCACATGTTGAAATTGATATATAGTACCAACAGATGCTAGTCATATTATACCATCAGTACTAATAAAATAGAAACTATCAAATTAATGTCAATTTCATTTAATCAAACGTACTAACCTTAGACATGGTCATTTAAGGAAACACACCTCAAAAATGTTGACAATAAATTAAAAATATCTTAAGCGTTATAAAAGTACCAGAGCAGCAAAGCTCACAGCATGAGAATATTGCCTCGTACTTTTATATAGCAATTTGTTCTCAGAATTTTATAGTTTTTCGAAAAATGAACTCCGATTCGAAGATTAAAACGTCAAACAAAATGTAAAAACCTATTCATATTTTGAGATATAAAATCTTCAATTTAGATATTGAACATTCTTAATAAATGTATAATCTAATATTTAAGCCTGTTTAAGTTTTACAGACTTGGAAAACACTGAACAGACAAATATTTATTCTTTAATGTATTAGGTTCTAAAAAAAGTGTACTCAAAACGAATAAACATTATCTACCAAGTGTTTTATTCCAGTTTCATATGAAAGCACCAGATATTAGATATTATAAATTTCATAGGTACAAATTTGAGATAAAAACCAAATGATAGAGCATATAGTGAAATATAAATATCTTAGAATAGCTGTATCGAGCGAGCATAAGGTTATTGATGAGAAAAAAAAGACCTATCGCTGAGGAAGTGAGAAAGTAATTGGCAAACGCAAAGAGCACTTTAATTATATTAAATGAAATATGCATTACAATCTATTACGATACACATATATTCGTACCGCAGAAACAAGACAATAAACACGTTAAGAGAATCTTAATAATAACCAAAATTTAACTTTTAATACACAGAAGAAATAATGATATACAGAAGATATATAAATTAAAAAACTTTATCCACTTATTGTACGCAAGAGAGATACCTCTAGAAAAACTCAAAACGATCGAAAATATATACCAAAACAACACAATAAAAGTAAAAGTAGACGAAGAACTAACCGACCCTAGTGAAACTGACAGTGGGATAAGGCAGGGATATTCCCTGAGTCCTTTATTGTTCAACCTGATTATGGATGAAATAATAAAAAAGTAAGAACTTAAAAACGATACCAAATGGAAGAAAAACAAATTAAAATAATCTGCAATACTACTCTTTCAAAATGAAGATGATTTATAACGTATCCTGCACCAATTCCATATAAAATTTAACATGTTAATTTCCCCAAAAGAGACAAAATGCATGGTTACAACATCAAATTTACTAAGATGTTAATTGGAGCTGGAAGGTCAGATAATAGAACAAGTGATGGAATTTAAATATCTAGGCATCACATTATCTAGCTACGGAAAGCTCGAAACTGAAGTGGAAGATCCAGTGAATAGAGCAAACAGAGCCCCAGACTGCCTAAATGAAACAATACGAAGAAATAAAAATATCGGGAAAGAAACGAAAGGCAGAATTTACAAAACAGTCATCAGACCAATAATGACATACGCGGCAGAAACAAAACCTGACACAGAGAGGACAAAAAGGGTGTTAGAAACAGCAGAGATGAAAACACTTAGAAAAATTGATGGTAGGACACTATGGGAGAGTGCTGGAGAGCTGGAAGTACAGATATACGACGTAGATGCAAGGTAAAGAACATCAAGAACTGGTTAAGAAATAGAAGAGTAGAATGGAATAATCATATAAGCCGAATGACAACAAATAAAGTAGTAAAGACGGCAAGAGACGGTTAACCCATAGGAAAATGATCAGTAGGAAGACCACGAAAACGATGGAACGGCAACTTACTGGAGGCACATTGAAAAACAGACAGAGTCATGTCTATATAAAAAGAAGAAGAAGAAGAAGATACACAGGATAATCATTAAAATAGCTGCAAGAAAGATAAAATAAATCAATCATATTAATGTAGAATAGCAGAGGACAGAGTGTTTAGAGAAAATAATGAATCAGTCATATTAATATAGAATAGCAGAGGACAGAGGATTTGTCATAGCTTTGGACAAGTGCCCAATTGAAAAAATAACACAGGTCGTTAAAAAAAGACGGAACTCTAGAAAGAAAATAGAATAGATTTAAAAAAAAAATAAAAGCATAAACATGTCTTTTCCTACTTTTTTAATATTGAAAATACGTAAATAGAACATTGAATTAAAATGTTACCTTTGATATCTATGATAAACCTATGACCTAAACAGTGGCGCCGATGTATGTAGTTGAAATTGTTTACACTTATTTTAACTGTTTATTTTTTTATTATCTATAGATGAGTTGCGACCGATATCACAAACTTATTTATTTTCCACAAAGAAGCCCTTTAATACCAAAAATTATTACTATACAAATCTGATTCGAAATATCGTCAAAAAGTAATACACGGCATGTAAAATTTAAATTTTTAATAAAAAGTAAAAGATTAGGCATTACTTCTGTGGTTCAAAGAACGAGCCTTTACGAAGATTAAAGTACTAATAAGGCCACCGCAATCGGGCATACCCCGGGTAATGATTAATTAATTAAGCGGCTTATTCTTCAGTCACCTCTTTAATATGATTTAATCAAATTGGTCCTTTTTAGGACCAACTATTCTAATAACATATTTATGTCTATAACTGTTAAGGGTATTTCTAAAGATCAAGAAACTTTACTTTATTTAAACTTATCAGACATATGAGCTAAACACGAATCTGACTTATTTCTAGTGCAGGAAACACATATAGGGCCTAACCTAGGGTATTTGGTATACAGCTGATCGTTAAAACCACATTATAGATATAGACATGCTATTTCTGTCGAAAAAGAAGCAAAGAATAACTCTAAGAAGAGAGTTATTCTTATATTGTAGAGTAAGAAAGGACAAAACCAAACAGCTAAGAGAACCTTTTAACAATGTTGAGCTTGAATCCACCATCTACATATTTAATGAAAAATAATACAACTACCGACATTGAGGATCTGAGCACAAAGCTTATTACGAAATCTGGACCAAAAACACTACAATGGCTGATCCGGATGATGAACAACTGTATTCAAATAATGGAGATACCCAAAGTCTAGAGACAAGCCAAAGTTGTTAACTTGCTTAAACCTGGCAAAAACTCCAACGACTACAAAAACTATCGGCCAATATCTTTATTTTGTCAGCTATTCAAAACACTTTTGCACAAGATCGTTAATATGATATCACCGATATTAGAAGAAAAACTTAAATTAAAAGGCAAAAGTGGCTATAGATAGGGAAGATTATGTACATCACAAATACTAAATTAAAGACCGGTACGAAAAATATCGAGTATCAGGGGTGGTATTTTTCACTCTAAATGCCGCTTACGACACCTTAAATTACAGAATATTTTTCCAAAAACTATATGATATCCCCTTACATAACAAACTCACTTATATTGTCTCCGTATACCTACACAAGAGAAAATTTTTTGTATCACATAATGGTAAGAATAGCAGTTGAAGAACAGTCTCGCTTGGGGTAGCATAAAGGCACCTACACTGTATTGTAACAGGGGCGCCATTTTGTAACGCTTGCCGTGCTACAATAATATATACAAGGCCTGAATCGCTCACTGTCGGAAGAGAATTGGGCGGGGTTTTCATAAACATATAGAAACTATATCGTATTTTAAATCCAAGCACAATTAGATAATATGAAGTTATAATTTATTATTGGACGCCACCCCTGGTTTATCCTCGAAGGGGAAGAGCAAAAAAAATTAAGATTTATTGAAAGTTTACAAGAAAACTATTCTTTATTATTTCTTAGTAATGAACAAAAAGAAAACATTAAAAGTTACGTCATCCCAAAGGGATTCCAAAATATTATTTTATGTTAACATTATCATAAACAAAAAATCTTTGTATCGTATTAAATTAAGAATTGGTTATAAAGAAAATGAATGTATATATATATTAACCCCAAATTTCGAAATTTGTTTACATTGAAAATAATATAGTTATTTATCAACTAGGAACAATGAAGAAAATAAACCTTTAAATTAAATTAGAACACTTCACTATATTTTCATTTTTTTTGAGTTCATAATCATTTCTGTTGTCTTGAAAGTAGGTATAATAAAAATTGGTACAACCTTAATCTGCTCTGTTTCTCTTCTTATTTAATCGGTCACCAAATAAACCATTGATTCAGCTACGTACTATATAAAATCACCACCATCCTAGATAAGAGGGGTTAGGGATTCCAAAAAAAGATACTGCTACTGGGCCATGATCTGGAATAACTCCATAGCAATACTATCTTGCGACGAGTATTAGAAATATAATATCAGCATTATAGCCTCTCCAATAAGGGTCTCTGAATTGAGACCCACTTTGGAAACACGTCTTAACGGTTGGACGGTCTTAACAGAAAAGAGCGAAGCGCTATCATGGCGCCTGAATCTGGAAATTGGGCGTGAGCGACAAGTTGAAAAATATGCTCATCTACCGGATATATTTGGGAATTACAGAAGAATCCTTGAGTCGGCTACAAGTAGGTACTTGACAGATAGATGGGGTTAGAAGTTTAATTTAAAAAAAAATAATCGAAATATATAATGAGTTTCTTTTAAATCTTTTGAAACGGTTACACAGCCCTCCCCACGATTTCAACTGGGTACCAGCGTGGAATCGGACTAGGCATGGTGGCACACCATACTAACCTTTTCAAAAGTGGAAATAGATATACGGAGAGGTAAGACAAACAGAATGGACAAATATAGCTACAATCTGGACTCACAGAATCCTTCTTTCACAACTCACGTGGGAACAACTCAAAGATTTCAGAACAAAGCGAAACAGAACGCATAGAATATTTATGACTCAACTATAAAAATGTAAACAAAAAAAAATTGCATGCTCACTCTCAAAATGCATAGGGTATTTCACCTATAACCAATATCATGAACAAAGCGGAATAAAACAAAACATATCTACAAATCATTATTTGAGACCAAATGCTCGCATTCAATTGAAATAATATAATTAAGATATTATTATTTGAAATTTCATAAGTAATATAAAGCAAAACATACTAGTGTTGTCACCAAGATACAAAACAGATAATTTACTGCGTAGTCGTTATGAGACCTAACACAATAAAACACAAAAAAAAAATAATGTTATCGTTTGTTCGGAAGCGTAGAGTCTTTCATCTATGACTTAATCCACGAATAACATAAGAATAATAATACAATCGTATCATTAACGCCATAAGATACAAAATACAAATGTGTCATCATTTGTTCGGAAGCATAGAGTCTTTCATCTATGACTTAATCCACGAATAACATAAGATAATAACGCAGCGCGTCATTATAGACACATTTAGAAATACACAAATAAAAGGAAAGAGTTACTAATAGTTCAAAATTGGGTACATTAAAGTTCTACAAAGACAAGCCTTAATAAGTTTACTGGGAAAGGTAGACATCAGAATTTCTGTAAGACACATCTATAGAAACAAAAAAAGCTGATGTTTAGTTATTAGTATGACAACTAGAATTTGTGATAACTAACGTGTATCATCCGCCTATAATAGGGACAACATTGGTAGGTCAACTTCGGGTAGGGTCAACTTCGGGTAGGGTCTAAATAATTCTAGATTACATAACTAAACAAGTATTGGAGAACTAAAAAAAGTTTCCTGACGCGGGAGGCTGTTATTCTAGATTTATTACTGAAATACAATTATGAATGGCTTATCATTCCGACGAGTCAACTAGCGGGAATCCGCTTACTTCATCCCTAGCCTTCCTCAGTGTCTGGCCATTCAGAATATAGGATGTTAGACAGCAATAATCTTTTCAAACATTATTTTGGGGGGTTTCAAATAGAGAGTCGAAATTCGAAGGTCTTCACACTAAGAGTAAAACTTAGGCAAAATGAACAGATACTATAATGAACTATCATTGGTAACTAGACAGAGGAATCTTGATATCTTTGGTATAGATACCAAAAAAAATTACTTGGATTTATAAATCCGTAAAATAAGATAAATTGAATTTTGTATCCACTTGAAGACAACTAAAGGTATGTACAATTCATTGTAATATAAACTACCATAAGCATAAAAATATCACATTCTACCAAGGCATTCTAAAAATAAAATGAGATTAAATTTTGCAAACACCCTTAAAATCAATATAGGTTCTTGGTCGGGGTAGCACAAACTCAAGATCTCGATCAATACAAACTAGAGAGAGAATAATACCGAAGTAGAATAAGATAAGATAAAAATAAAATTTATGTCTAAAAGAAATACGACATATATACATATATATAGACATATTGAACACAATAAATGATCAATATTATAATAATAAAAAGTAAAACAGTTCAACGAACTGGGGTGCGAGCCAAACTGGGTTGCTCTGGAGATCGACGTGCGGAGTCTCCTACACTACTTCCAGAGGCTCGTCTCTTTGCGACAACATCTGAGATACACAAAATTATTAATTGGAATAGGGATAGGTCCACTAATCCACTTGACTATAGCAGGATGCTCCCTGACTAATAGTCAACACCACCGACATAAAACAAGGGTTGTCGAGACAGCTCAAAAAAAATTGAAACGTGTCAACTTCCTGAAGGGAAAGAAGCACTAAGGGACAGATTTGCCGAAGCAAAGTGGTATTCAATGTACTAAGTACTAGGGTATCAGTGCTGTACTGACCCCACGCCAAAAAAAATTTGGAAAGGAAACGAATCCTCTCCAGGATAAAGTTCGCGTTAGCGCAACTCTTCCTGTACACGGGCCACGGAGGGATTGAATAGTCGCTGGAGAAGGTAGCAAAGATTAAGTACGCAAAGGCGTAAAGGGAATCAACAAAAAAATTAAAAATTAAGAATGGACTGAACATTTTAAAAAAAAGGTATTAAAATTTTAAGAAAACCGATTTATTCGGTTTCAGACAAATCTGAATTATCCGACGAAATACTGACAGGTTGATAAGCTTTTAGGTCTAAATAAAACAATAAAAAATAAACAAAAATCACGACATATTTACATGCAAAATTAAACTGGATGCTCGATTTGATGAATCGACATCAGGTACAGTTCGTTGGCTATTAGGCACAACGACCAATGGCAGATTTCTATAAATATGGCTCTAACCTAACCAAAAGTGTGGAACAGACCAGTGTTAAAGTTTCTGGGAGCGAAAAGAGGGATGCTTCCAGCTCAACAAAGGCGGGTGGCCAACTAAGTAGTTTTAGCAAGCTTCGCTATGGTTATCCACTAGGTAGATAACCTAAATAGCATCAAACAATAATAAAGTTGACTATGACAGTCAAGCAATGAATGAATTTCCAACCACTGGTTGAAAATTAAACCAACGCAAAAGAAGAAAGACAGGATGGCCAATAGTTCCATAGAAATATCCTCTGGGATTGATCACAGTGAAAAATTTCCAACAAGGAGACTCTCAGAAGGACAAAAGAAGAAAATAAATCCAAACCGTTAATACACAATCTTGGAGAAGAAGAAAGAAAATGGGGTATATGGCATACAAGCCACAATCGCTACACAAACAGTTCAGTCTAAGACTGATGTTTCCAAAAGAAACAAAACAAAAGGAATCGTAAGAGTCTTCCACGAAACAAAAACTTACGATAAGACTTAAAAGGAACGGAAGAATCATTACCGTTTTCCAAAGAAATAGAAAAATATTACAGTCCATCGTTAATAATAAAAAATCATGATGTTGGATGTAACACACCACAACAATAAAAAAAGTTGAACAGTAAAACATTTTTGACACCTAATTGAATCCAATATGGTCGTCATACAAATCACAAAGAAATGTTTACCATTCTTGAGCAGAACTCTAACAGAGTCAAAATAATATTAAATTTTAATTCTCAGTGGGTCATTTAACGGTAGTACCAGAACTATTTCAATTGTTAAACAAACGTGGTCTTAACGTCGACATAAAGATAAAAGATAAATTCACAATAGGCGGCAGCGGGTTGTTTCACCTCTGTATATACAAAGAGTCACAATAGACAACAGCAAACTACTTCAACCTCACTTGTGCCATATCATGAACACAAGATAATAAATGAAAGCTTTTGAGCCTTAGCCAAAAGTTTCAAAGCAAAAAGATATACGTGGTCTAGTAAACTATATTAGAAGACCACAAAAATGTCAACGACAAAAAAAAAGAAAGCTGCTGCGTATACAACAGTCTGACATCCACACAAATAACTCAAGATACAATAATACAGGTCACGTGCCTGTACGTCCTACAGGACATCTCGAGAAAAGAAAAAGGTAAAACCACAAATAACAATAAATTCCAGTACCAAAAACATACTTCTACTAAATCTGACCACACAAAGACATAAAATTAACATAACAGAAGGAGAATAACAATATTTCCGCTCTATATTCTCAACAAAGACGCCTTAGGCAGAGAGAAACGAAGTCATATCATTACTTCCTTATACATTCAAAACAAAAGAACAATGGACTGTAAAATATAGAAAGCATTTTCCTTTTCAGGAAATAAAATTTTCTTTTCAAAGTACGAAAAAGTTAAACTATGAAAAAATAAATTTTTAAAATAAACGAAAGACAAATTAAAAAGAAAATTTAACAGATAACAGATTAAACATTAAAAACATCCAAGATCAAAGAACTCAACTTCAAATCCTCGCAAAAAAAAATATTTCGCGTAAGTATTCTACACGAATCCAGATAACACATTTTAAAATTACGTAGGTCGGGACAGCCTGTGTATAGGTATAATTCCCAGCTGTGTGCCGCAAATAAAAACCATGAATCAAGGTTAAGAAATAAAATTCACTTAATTGATTTTTCAAATAACGAACGCTAAAAGCCATTTCGTTTATTTAAAATAAACACATTGAGGAATATAATTATTATGGTTCTATCAACAAATAAGACTGAACTGCAAAGAAAGCCATCGTTTAGATACGAATTAATTTATGGACATAAACAAAATTTCTCTAACATGGAATGTTTATTCTAGACGAGTCTGGAAAAACACCGCATTAAGAATACCGACAAAAAGAAATTCGCAGAATGATTATATCATTCCAAATACGTTTTAAGTATTTCACAAAATTAAAAATACGACGAGAATATTTCTACGCAATTTTACGAAGATTAAAAACGAATACATATAAATACTTTGCAAAAAATTCTAAAATAGTAGCAGTGTTGATTTAATGAAAAATTGGATAAAACAAATACACAATTTAACCAAAAAAATGGTTCAAAACATACAGACCTAATTAACCACATATACAGGGGGGTACAAAACAACTAATAATATTGAAAAAAACTCTGAAGATACAGGAATATTCAAAAGCCCCACACGCTTGGCGACATTTTGTAACGAAGATACAAATGTCGCAAATCTAAAACATGCCCCACGTTGGAGGGCGCCATTTATGTAACAGGGGCGCCATTTTGTAACGCTTGCCGTGCTACAATAATATATACAAGGCCTGAATCGCTCACTGTCGGAAGAGAATTGGGCGGGGTTTTCATAAACATATAGAAACTATATCGTATTTTAAATCCAAGCACAATTAGATAATATGAAGTTATAATTTATTATTGGACGCCACCCCTGGTTTATCCTCGAAGGGGAAGAGCAAAAAAAATTAAGATTTATTGAAAGTTTACAAGAAAACTATTCTTTATTATTTCTTAGTAATGAACAAAAAGAAAACATTAAAAGTTACGTCATCCCAAAGGGATTCCAAAATATTATTTTATGTTAACATTATCATAAACAAAAAATCTTTGTATCGTATTAAATTAAGAATTGGTTATAAAGAAAATGAATGTATATATATATTAACCCCAAATTTCGAAATTTGTTTACATTGAAAATAATATAGTTATTTATCAACTAGGAACAATGAAGAAAATAAACCTTTAAATTAAATTAGAACACTTCACTATATTTTCATTATTTTTTGAGTTCATAATCATTTTTGTTGTCTTGAAAGTAGGTATAATAAAAATTGGTACAACCTTAATCTGCTCTGTTTCTCTTCTTATTTAATCGGTCACCAAATAAACCATTGATTCAGCTACGTACTATATAAAATCACCACCATCCTAGATAAGAGGGGTTAGGGATTCCAAAAAAAGATACTGCTACTGGGCCATGATCTGGAATAACTCCATAGCAATACTATCTTGCGACGAGTATTAGAAATATAATATCAGCATTATAGCCTCTCCAATAAGGGTCTCTGAATTGAGACCCACTTTGGAAACACGTCTTAACGGTTGGACGGTCTTAACAGAAAAGAGCGAAGCGCTATCATGGCGCCTGAATCTGGAAATTGGGCGTGAGCGACAAGTTGAAAAATATGCTCATCTACCGGATATATTTGGGAATTACAGAAGAATCCTTGAGTCGGCTACAAGTAGGTACTTGACAGATAGATGGGGTTAGAAGTTTAATTTAAAAAAAAATAATCGAAATATATAATGAGTTTCTTTTAAATCTTTTGAAACGGTTACAGTATAACATATTTATTTTGAGATAACCTTCTATCGAGATATCATATTTAGTACACAAATAAGAGCAGAACTAAAATAATAAAAAAGCTTTATATAAGATATTGCAGAAGATTGAATAAAATAAAAGTAGTTTTTATTAATCGGATGCTTACATAAAACGTACAAAGACATACTCACGTAAACAAAATATATTACGAAATTTCTGTAATTAAAAAAACATCGAGTTCAGCATTGAACTAATAAAATTATATTAAATAAAAAAACAACATTATTTTTAAAAATGCAGAAAAAATAAAATTTTCTATGCAAGCGAACATTCCTTTAAATAATAAGCCCAAATCCTTTTGTATCTATATACCTGTTTTTTAAAGAACCAGTTACCTTTTAGTACGTAGTTATACCAGGTAATACGATATCCTCTGTTACACAGTGTAATGCGTATGACATTACACTGTCTGCAAACAGTAGATAAAAATAAGGAGCCCATATAAACCGTTCACGGTATATGTTGAAAATATACGGTATAATCGCACAGTTGCCAAACTCTCAGAGCTTACTTAAACCGATAAACGTATGGTTGAAATATACAATGAAGAAGATCTGAACGACCCCTATAATATATACACGTGAACTAAACGATATACATTTATGATACAGGGGTATTTACGGGCTCCAAAAAATTTTTACAAATTATTAAACTCTACATGTTGATGAATCGACACAACCAATATTATGGAATGGTCAAGTGAGCTCCGTATATCGGTATCCACTTGACCACGGAGCTCAATTGAACCTGCATTTTAACATGGGCGGAGTCCACTTTATGCCGTAGATATATATATATATATATATATATATATATATATATATATATATATATATATATATTGATATGATTGGTGTTTATAGAAAATAATTTATAAGTTACACTACTAGATAATATTAGATATAAAAAGTATTTGGTTATTTTAATAAGTTATATACTACAGAATTTTATAAAAATATATTGATGTGAAGGCATTTTTAAGAAATTAACATAATAATAATTGTAAAAAGTTGTATTTTAATAATTATAATATTGTAGATATATTTAAGTGAGCCATGTGACTAGGCAACCAAAAATACTCTTTAAAGTGACAGATAGAAATTCATAATTAAGAATATAAAGTGGGGTTATAATAATATGTAAGTTTAAAATGTTTAATTTATATATAGTTACTGATTTAAGTGTATATTCTGATCTGAAAAGCCTAAATGTCAACAAAATTATCAATAGAAAAGTAAGGAATTCTCTAGATCACCGGAGATGGCCTTGTTTGCGAAATGGTTTGTTCTAGAAAATTCAGACATGTATTTAATAGAACAAATGGAACATGATTTCTTGCTAGATGATTCTGGAACATAAAAAAAGATATAAATACCCGGTGATTTGGATTCAAGATGTCCATTCAGTTAGTCAATCAGTTATGAGTTACAGTTACTATGATGGCCAGCTTTTTAGTATGAAAGTTAGTTAGAGTCAGTCAATCAGTTATAATTGTTCAATATAGTAAGTTAAATCAAGATTAAGAAACAGTATAAAGAAAATATTATTGAAGATTAAAAATTATGTTATGTATAAATGATGATTGGATAATGGAAGAAGTATTAATTGAATATTAAAATTAAATAATATATTTGGTGATTGGATATTGGTATATAGAAAAGAAGAATAAATATAAATGCTGTTTGCTGGTTTGCTTGGTGGTTTATGAATGCTGGTGAAGAAAAATATCTTAAATTGGTGGAAGCTGATAATTGGAAAAAGTAATTTTACAAAAACAAGGATAACCGAATGGATTGGATATTGGTATATAGAAAAGAAGAATAAATATAAATGCTGTTTGCTGGTTTGCTTGGTGGTTTATGAATGCTGGTGAAGAAAAATATCTTAAATTGGTGGAAGCTGATAATTGGAAAAAGTAATTTTACAAAAACAAGGATAACCGAAGCTGCGAAGAAGATATTGAGTGGTGATTATAATCTATACAGTGGAAAACAGTTCATTTAGGCATTCAGTGACAGAAAGGTACAAAAATTTCAATTTTGAAGATAGTTTGTTTAAATCTTACATTGTCCATAGAATTTAATTAGTTTCATAAGAATTTCAATTTAAAGATAGTTTATTTTAAATTTACATTGGGTAGGTTAGATATATATGTGTGTTTCATAGTAGATCTAATAAAGATAATTTAAAAAAGTACTTACAAACTAATTCTTTGAGAACCGCGATAAAAACCCTATATATTATATTAATAAAAATACTCATTGCTCATCATTAACAAACAATACATCATAACAATTTGGCGCCCACCGCGGGGCTCTCTATTTAAAAAGAATTAGTTTGGGAAGATAAGTGCTCTCATATAATTAAATTAATTATCAGTAAAAAAAAAATTAAAGATTTTATTTTTAATTATATTTGAACAAGTAGTCTCAAAATGTCTCAAGGAAAGAAAGGTACAAGAAGCAAAAAGAATGAAGAAGATGTGGAAGTAGAAACACAACCTATACAAGAGGAGAGTTTAGTTCAAGTTCCACAAGATACTGCAGAAATGAATCCAGAAAGAGAGGAAAATGTCAATATGGCAGCTTTGATGTCATTAATGATGCAGATGAACAAGACAATGGAAGAGAATACGAAAAAAATGGAACAAAAAATGGAAGAGAATTCAAAAGAAGTCAAAGAAGACATAAAAAAAATAGAACAGAAAATGGAAGAGAGGACGAAAAAAATGGAAGAGAATTCAAAAGAAGTCAAAGAGGACATGAAAAAAATGGAACAGAAATTGGAAGAGAATTATAGAAAATTAGAAAAGAAAATAAAAGATAATAATAATAAAATTGTAAAGCAAATAGAAAAACAAATGGATAAAAAACTTGAAGCTGCAGAGAAAAAAGCAGCAAATGAAATAAAAAATATACGGAATGACTACAAGAGAAGGATAGAAAATGAGAGGACAGAAGTAAAGAGGATTATTCAAGATAATAAGATAGATATAGAACAGAAAATAGAGTTGCAGAAATGTAACTTAGAAGTAAAAATTAACGAAGACAGGAGAAACACAGAAGAAAAATTAGACGATATACAACAAAATATCCAAATAAATAGTAATCAAATAAGAAATGTGGAACAGAGAATAGATGATCTTTCACAAATGAAAGACATAGGGAGACCTTACTTAAATTTAACAAATGAGACTGGGATTTCTGGTAATATAAAAAATTTGCATCCTAGAGTATACATAAATAGTTTAAAACATAAATTAAGATTTGTGAATAATATTAATGATATTAAAGATTATATTATTATAGTGACATTAAATGACAATGCAGCAACTTAGTTTGCTAGTATTGAAAATGATTTGGATAATTTTCAAACATTTGAAAATAAATTTTTAAATTATTATTGGGGTGAATTAGAGCAAGCCAAATTTAGAGAAATTCTATATTTTGGAAAGTATAATCACAATTTAAAATTAAATATGGTAGATTATGCATTGAAACTGATAACGGTTGCAAAATATTTGGAACCACCACTTAGAGAGGATGAAACAGTCTTAAATGTATCTAGACATTTTGATGCTGATGTTGTGCAAACAGTAACTGTACAAAATATTCAAACAATAGATAGTTTTATTAATTTTATTCAAAGAATACAAAGAGGCAATATGACAAGTAAAAATAACAACAGAAAAAACAATAATAACTTTTAATATAATAAAAATGATAATCAACAATATAGACAATTATATAATAATTATAGATATGGTGATAGTTTACAAAATTTTAATAATAATAACAGTAATCAAAATAGACAGAATTTTAATAACAATACTAGTTATAATAGACAACATTTTAATAACAGTATTAATAATAATAGACAAGATTTTAACAATAGAAGAAATACAGAGCGACCTAACTATAACAGATAGGTAAATTGTGTTCGAAGGAATAGGAGCTGCGAAGACAGGGAACGAAATCGTACAAGGCAAGAGAATGTGAGTAGAAGTCATAGTAGGGAAAGACATAGGACATCAGGTCCAAGTGGTCAGATACAATCTGACAATTCTAATAATCAAAATTTTGTTCAGTAAACTTTCTGAATTACAAGTTGGGCCATTGCTATTATGAAAAACCTTCTGAATTTATTTCTCTAGATGAAGATAAAATTATTGAATCTATTAATTTAATTTATATAAATGCTTTGGCCAAAAATAAAATGATTAAAATTATGATAGATACTGGTTCAGAAAGTACTTCAGTCTCGGAGAATTTTATTTTTAATACATTAAAACTATCAGATATAATAAAGATTCCAAAAATTAAAATTGTTGGTGCAAATAATAAGAAGTTGGGTGAAATTGATAAACTAGCCAATTTTAAAATTAATATTCTTAATAAAGAAATTAATATGCAAGGATTTATTGTCAAGGATTTATGTGTTGATATATTAATGGGAAATGATGAATTGGAAAAGAAGAAAGTAAAGATAGATTTTGAAGAAAAAATGGTAACTTTGGAAGGGTAAATAATTAAATTTATGCAGAAAGACGAGGTGGAAGAAGGAATAAGAGTTGATAGGATATTATTAAAAGAAAATAATGATGTTTATGAAGAAGAAATGTATTGTGATGATAGGGAAATGTTCCAAAAGAATGTAAAGAATAATTATTGTAGTGAATATTTAAGGAATGGAAATTTTAAGCAGATGGATGCCTACGAGGTGGAGTGCGTAAAATTGGAAGCAAGGAATAATGAGTACATAATGAAGAATAATTTTATTTGTAAAGAAGAAGATGTGATAAAAGTTAATTGGCCTAAAGAATATAAATCAATAGTCGTTTCCATATTGCAGCAACACAAGGGACTTATCAATAAAGAAAATAGAATTGCACAAAATTATATCCATAGTATAAAAGTTAAAGAAGAAAAAGATTTTAAAACAAAATCATACCCAATACCATATAAATACAGAGAAGAAGTAAATAGAACAATTAATAATATGTTAGAAGATGGAATCATTGAGAAGGAAGATACACGTTTTATCAACCCTATAGTAGTAGTACGTAAAAGATCAGGTGAAATCAGGTTATGTTTGGATGCAAGGAATATTAACAAGATTACTGAAAAGCAATTTGAAGCACCAATGAGTATAGATGGAATACTAGGAAGAATTACAGGAATGTCATTTTTCACTAAAATCGATTTACAGCATAGTTTCTGGTTAATACCTCTAGAAAGAAAAAGTAGACAGTATACAGGATTTCAGATAGATGGAGTAGTATATCAATTCAAAGTAGTACCATTTGGACCTCAATCATCTTGCAGTGCTCTATGTAGATGTCTTCATGATATTTTGGATCAATATGAACATTTTGTAATTCACTACATTGATGATATATTAATTTTTTCTAAAACGGCTGAAGATCATGAGAAACACCTAAAAATTATAATAAACAGATTAGATGAAGTTGGACTAAAAATAAATCAAGAAAAATGTACATTTTTTAAAAAAGAAGTGATATATCTAGGTTATAAACTTAACACTAATAATAATAACACTAACAGTCTACTGATAGATCCATTTCATAGATAGATAGGTTTCTTTGTTGTGAATCAATTTGACATCATACTTGTTGAATTTTGTACATATGGAAATTGTTGCTACCCTAAAAATCATAATTTGGGGTTTGATACAGAATTAATGCTATAAAGGTCTTTCTAAAAATAATATGGAAAGTGTAAAACTTACAATTCATATAGATGAAAGCCTTGTGAACGGAAATCTTGTCTATAAATAAACAGAATACAAAATAATTATAGAACCTTACATTCGTTGTTCTCATTTTTGATATAGCCTCCATTTTCAATTGCTCCATTTGACATGACAGTTTGACATAGACAGATGACAGGGATGTATTTAACAGAACAATAAACTAATAGAAAATTAATATTTAAAAAAATAATAAGTAAATTATTTATTTTAAATATTATTTTGGGGTATTGATATGATTAGTGTTTATAGAAAATAATTTATAAGTTACACTACTAGATAATATTAGATATAAAAAGTATTTGGTTATTTTAATAAGTTATATACTAGAGAATTTTATAAAAATATATTTATGTGAGGGCATTTTTAAGAAATTAACATATAATAATTGTAAAAAGTTGTATTTTAATAATTATAATATTGTAGATATATTTAAGTGAGCCATGTGACTAGGCAACCAAAAATACTCTTTAAAGTGACAGATAAAATTCATAATTAGGAATATAAAGTGGGGTTATAATAATATGTTAGTTTAAAATGTTTAATTTATATATAGTTACTGATTTAAGTGTATATTCTGATCTGAAAAGCCTAAATGTCAACAAAATTATCAATAGAAAAGTAAGGAATTCTCTAGATCACCGGAGATGGCCTTGTTTGCGAAATGGTTTGTTCTAGAAAATTCAGACATGTATTTAATAGAACAAATGGAACATGATTTCTTGCTAGATTATTCTGGAACATGAAAAAAGATATAAATACCCGGTGATTTGGATTCAAGATGTCCATTCAGTTAGTCAATCAGTTATGAGTTACAGTTACTATGATGGCCAGTTTTTTAGTATGAAAGTTAGTTAGAGTCAGTCAATCAGTTATAATTGTTCAATATAGTGAGTTAAATCAAGATTAAGAAACAGTATAAAGAAAATATTATTGAAGATTAAAAATTATGTTATGTATAAATGATGATTGGATAATGGAAGAAGTATTAATTGAATATTAAAATTAAATAATATATTTGGTGATTGGATATTGGTATATAGAAAAGAAGAATAAATATAAATGCTGTTTGCTGGTTTGCTTGGTGGTTTATAAATGCTGGTGAAGAAAAATATCTTAAATTGGTGGAAGCTGATAATTGGAAAAAGTAATTTTACAAAAACAAGGATAACCGAAGCTGCGAAGAAGAGATTGAGTGGTGATTATAATCTATACAGTGGAAAACAGTTCGTTTAGGCATTCAGTGGCAAAAAGGTACAAAAATTTGTTAATATAATTTAGTTAGTGTCATAACAATTTCAATTTTGAAGATAGTTTGTTTAAATCTTACATTGTCTATATAATTTAATTAGTTTCATAAGAATTTCAATTTAAAGATAGTTTATTTTAAATTTACATTGCGTAGGTTAGATATATATGTGTGTTTCATAGTAGATCTAATAAAGATAATTTAAAAAAGTACTTACAAACTAATTCTTTGAGAACCGCGATAAAAACCCTATATTATATTATATTAATAAAAATACTCATTGCTCATCATTAACAAACAATACATCATAACAATATATATATATATATATATATATATATATATATATATATATATATATATATAACTTATATATATATATATATTATATATATATATATATATATATATATATATATATATATATATATATATATATATACAGAATGTTTCAAAAAACAAGGTAATGACAATACTTTACTGACAATATTTTAAAATCTATAAGGCAGATGAAACAAGATTATCGTCAGTTTTTTTCGGCCGTTCCGAGGATACTATTGTGATGGGTAGCTCTTTCGGGGCGACAGACTCAGTAAAACACAGGTTTGAAATAAAAATAAATCTATTAAGTATATATATACAATAAATAAAAACTAAAAAAAAGGAATCCTACGTTGTATACTTATAAAATAAAATGAATTCTACGTTTCCGTCTGGGTCCCGCGATGAATGAATTTCCCGGCAAACGTCTATAAAAGAAAAGAAACTAATTAGTACTACTAATATACTCGCTTTCGCTTCAATTCAGCGAAAGCTCCGAATATGCTCGCAAACAAAATATTTAGCTGTGCAGACCCACGGCAATGTTCAATACACAATGCCGACGGGTTCCGCTTGGCTAAGGACAGAGTATGATCCTCAATACGGAAATCTCTGTCCCGGTTGGTTCTGTGCAGATCCACGGTAATGCTCAATACGCAATACCGATGGGTTCCGCTTGGTTAGGGACAGAGTATGATCCTCAATACGGAACTATCTCTGTCCAGAATGTCTCGCTGGTTCACTACACCGGCGAGTCAGGGAGCCTAGAGCGCTAGCTACAAGACTGTCTAATTCCGCTATTCACATGCCTTAAATAGCCGTTTGAATCCCACTACACCGTCAGGTTGTAGAAGTGGATGCGCAAATATTGACACTCCCACGGTTCGAACTGTTAAACGATCATAGCATCGTTACACCCCCTTCTCTTTGAAAAAAAAAAAAAGTAACATACCTTTTTTTTTGTGTAGATGGTGTCTACAGCCTCGTGATGCCATCTATCCCTCTCGGTATCTTTATTACAATCTTCCTCCCCACGGTTTTAAATCTTTTACATGCGCCGTCATCTGCTTGCGGCTACTATTATCGGCCAATTTCAGTTTTACTATTACTGGTGATATTACTGACGTTACTATGTATGGTCCTGAGTACTTCGGCGCTAGTTTGCTGGTGAAAGCTGCACTAGCTGATGATAGATGGTGTTCCTTTTTCATGACTCGATCTCCTGGATGTGGCTGCCAGTCTCTTCGTCTTAGATCGTAATGTTTCTTTTGGTCCTCGAAAGCGTGTTCCATGTGCACTTTCGCTAGTTCTCTTAACGCTTCTAACTTGTTTAAGTTTTCTCCATACCCCTGTATATCTTGTCCATTTGTTGCCTCTGTTATGTCTAATTCCCTTCCGAAATTAAGAAGCGCTGGTGAAAATCCTGTTGAATCGTGTCTTGACGAATTTATGGCGTAGCAGAATTCTGGTATGAATTTGTCCCAGTCTTTATGGTTATCCTCCACGTAAGTAGCTATCATCGTTTTCAGTACTTTGTTCATTCGTTCTACTGGATTGCATTGAGGTGAGTACGGCGGTGT
Source organism: Diabrotica undecimpunctata (assembly GCF_040954645.1). Taxonomy (NCBI): domain Eukaryota; kingdom Metazoa; phylum Arthropoda; class Insecta; order Coleoptera; family Chrysomelidae; genus Diabrotica; species Diabrotica undecimpunctata. Next base: position 7,966,977 of record NC_092813.1, read on the forward strand.
TAGAATGTGATTTATGTTATAAGACTTTAGGAACGCCTTAAAATTTCCGCTTGTAAATTGCGCGCCGTTGTCCGAGATGATTTTCTTCGGGATACCGAATTGCATGACTACTTTAGATCGTAGAGTGTCGATGATTGAGTTCGTAGATGCTGCTCTTATTGGCTGGGCGACGACCCATTTGGTAAACCGGTCTTGCACGACTATTAAGAAAATGTTTCCTTTTGCAGATCTTGGGAATGGTCCCATTAAATCAACTGAGACAGTATGCCAAGGCTTTTCTACAGTGGACGGTTGCATTTTCCCGGCTGGTTGCATTTGAGACGGTTTATATTGGAGGCACTTCGTACAGGCTCTAACGTAGTCTGCAATTTGTTTAAACATCTTAGGCCAATAGTACTTTTGCGCTATTCGGCAAATTGTTTTTGCAATTCCTAAGTGGCCTGCTGTGGTCGAGTCATGATTTTCCTCCAAAATATCTTTCCTTTTATATCTTGGTACGCATAATTTCCATGGGTTATTAAACTCTGGGTCGGCTAAATTACGGCTGCTCCAAACGTGTTTATATAATTTCCCGTTTGATATTTGTAAATCCGGGAAATCGTCTGGGTTCTGGAGTACATTCCTATATAAATTATCGTACCAACTGCATGATTCCAGTTCTGATGCTAATAATTCCGACTCTGGTTCTTCGCTCTGGTTTTCTTGTGGTTGTCGTGACAAAGCATCTGCTACCTTGTTAAGGACTCCCTTTCTATATATTACCTCGAAATCGTACTGTTGCAGTTCTAAACTCCACCTGGCTAACCGACCTGACGGGTTTTTAAGGTTCTTCAGCCATTTGAGGGACTGATGGTCTGATATGACCTTAAAATTGTATCCTTCTATATACGGCCTCATTTGCTTTATCCCGTACACGATGGATAGACATTCTTTTTCCGTTGTGGAATATTTTGTCTCGGCTGGTGTGAGGGTTCGACTAGCATATGCAATTACTTTATCCTGGCCGTCGTATTTCTGTGTTAGTGCAACTCCAAGTCCACAGTTCGACGCATCTGTTTGCAGGTAAAATGTTTTCGAAAAATCGGGGCATGCTAATACTGGGGCCGATGTAAGTTTTGATTTTAGCTCTTCAAACGCGTTTTCCTGCTTATCGGTCCATTTCCATCTTATCTTCTTCTTCAGAAGCATGTTTAGCGGTCCTGCTATTGTCGAATAGTTCTCTATGAATCGGCGGTACCATGATGTTATTCCTAGGAACCGGCGGAGTTGACGCACATTTCTCGGTGCTGTAAGTCCGGTTATAGCGTTGGTTTTCTCCGGGTCGGTTTTTATTCCTTCTGCTCCAACCACATGTCCTAAGTATCTGAGTTCTGACTGGCAAAACGTGCATTTCTCGAAGTTCAGCTGTAATCTGGCTTCTTTCAGTCTTCGGAAAACTTCATGTAGGTGATTTAAATGCTCTTGGAGCGTTTTAGATATTACTACGATATCATCCAAGTAGGCAAACGCGAATTCCATATCGGGAGGTATTACCTTATCCAGTAGGCGTTGGAAAGTGGCTCCTGCGGAATGCAGTCCGAATGGGGTGGTTCTGAACTGAAAATGGCCTTTTCCGGGTACGCTGAATGCTGTCACTGGGCGGCTTGTTTCTTCTAGGGGTATTTGAAAATATCCCTGTTTCAAATCGAGGGTCGATATAAAATTTGCTTCCTTAAGTCTATCCAGAATTTCCGATATTCTGGGCAACGGATATGCGTCCTTATCTGATAGTTCGTTGACTTTTCTAAAGTCAATGCAAAATCTGTACGAGTTATCCTTTTTCCTAACTAGTACAATCGGTGAACTCCAACCACTTGTGGAGGGTTCGATGGTTCCTTCTTTTAACATCTTGTCCACTTCTTGGTTGATGATCTGTAGCATTGCGGGATTGTGCCGCCTATAAGGCTGCTTGACTGGATCGCACTTTTTCTTCAATTTTATTTCGTGTCTTATTAAGTTGGTGGGTCCTGTTATATTCTCAAACTCCCTTAGTTCTTTTCTTAGGAACCTTTCTAACTCCGTATTTTGAGTGGAGTTTTTTAAAGTGTTACATGTCTCTTCTTGATGTTGTATGTATTGTTCGGTCGTATGTTTATCGAATTTAAGTTCGATAGAATGGTTCCTGAGGAATTCCACTCCTAGTAGGGCATCTTCCGTCAACCCTGGCATTACTATGAATGTTTGTCGGGTTTGTAACTTATCGATCTCGCATTCAATTGTCAACTTCTGGTTAAGCTCCATTGACGCTCCATTTGCTAGTCTTGTTCTCCCGCTGTAGCTATCTAGAGAGTCCTTGTATATCTGAGCTATTCTATCCCCGACGTAATTTTTAGTAGTTCCTGTGTCGATGAGCGCTCTGTATGTTCTTTGCCCTATTTTTAGTGATGCGAACAGTCGAATGTCATTGCTTGCTGGCTGTGTAACGGCGAAAACGAATGGAGTCGAATCTTGTTTTACAGACTGGGACGACTCCTTGTTTCTCCAGTCTGTAATTCGTTTCCCTGACGCCTGAAACAGCAGTCGCTGCTGTAAACCCCTTCTCTGCCGCAACGCGAACAAAACTTTTTCCATGGGTTTTTGCAGTTTTTACGGCTGTGACCTGGCATCTTGCATCTAAAGCATGCCGTTTTCGCATCGTACTCTGCTTGGTCCGTGCGTCTCCAGTTTCCACGGCAAATCTGATTTGCTCGGGTCTTTTCGTCTTCTACAGCTTCGTATTCTTGGGCTAAATCTTGTAATTCGGCTAAGTTTCCGAAATCCCGGCGGCGAGCGTAAAGCTTATATTCTGGTAACAAATTTTTGTATATCCTTTCAAGTTCTTGGTTTCTGGAAAAAGATCCTTCTCGTCTGATTAATGTTTGAATTTCCGTGATATATCTATCTACTGGTTCGTTTTGTCTCTGTTTTCTGTTTCGGATTTGCTCTTCTAGTTGTAGCAAATATCCCCTGGGATAGAAAGCTTTTTTAAAATCTTCGCTGAAATCTGTCCATGACTTCCAATTTTCGTTATTGTTTCTGTACCATAACAAAGCGTGGTCTCCTAATAATTCTGGTAATGCTTTTAGCAGATCTTGTTTATCGATCTCGTAGGCCAAGCTTAATTCGTCTATCCTCTCTAAGAATTCTATTGCATCCGAATGTTTCTTGTCGAAGTGTGTGTTCCACTTTCGTACTTGATTTAGCAATTCTGGTTGCCCCATTTGTTTCGTTATTGCTAACTCCTGTAATTGTCTTCGAATGCCCGAAATTTCCTGGGCCAGTGTGTCGGATTCTGTTTTCTTGGAAGTTTTTTCTTTTGGGATTGTTCCTGTAGCTTCCTCGCGATTTTTAAAATAGGTTCTGAGTCGTGCTCTCAATTCGTCGACGGTTCCCTTGGGATCTAGGCCATATTTTTCGGCCTCGCTCTGTAATTCCTCTTTGCAAAGTCGGTTTATCCACGACGTACCTGTTACTGAGTCTGTGTCTTTATCTGTCGGCATTTTATTAATTTTTGCTCGGGCGCCAGTTTGTGATGGGTAGCTCTTTCGGGGCGACAGACTCAGTAAAACACAGGTTTGAAATAAAAATAAATCTATTAAGTATATATATACAATAAATAAAAACTAAAAAAAAGGAATCCTACGTTGTATACTTATAAAATAAAATGAATTCTACGTTTCCGTCTGGGTCCCGCGATGAATGAATTTCCCGGCAAACGTCTATAAAAGAAAAGAAACTAATTAGTACTACTAATATACTCGCTTTCGCTTCAATTCAGCGAAAGCTCCGAATATGCTCGCAAACAAAATATTTAGCTGTGCAGACCCACGGCAATGTTCAATACACAATGCCGACGGGTTCCGCTTGGCTAAGGACAGAGTATGATCCTCAATACGGAAATCTCTGTCCCGGTTGGTTCTGTGCAGATCCACGGTAATGCTCAATACGCAATACCGATGGGTTCCGCTTGGTTAGGGACAGAGTATGATCCTCAATACGGAACTATCTCTGTCCAGAATGTCTCGCTGGTTCACTACACCGGCGAGTCAGGGAGCCTAGAGCGCTAGCTACAAGACTGTCTAATTCCGCTATTCACATGCCTTAAATAGCCGTTTGAATCCCACTACACCGTCAGGTTGTAGAAGTGGATGCGCAAATATTGACACTCCCACGGTTCGAACTGTTAAACGATCATAGCATCGTTACACTATCAAGGTTCATATCCAAGACTTAAATGCAACTGAGATTAAGATGGGGTTAGAAAGGCTCTCTTCAAACGTCAGTGAAATATCTAATCAAATGAGTAATCTTACCAATAAATTATCTACTATACCAACGAAAAAAGGAGTATTAAAGAAAAATATGTTTTATGTCACCTCAGGTACCCAAACTGAAATCCCTCAACATGTCTAATCAAGTGCAGAGGAAAAGCCAAAAATTATAGAAAGTAAATGCCATTATGTAGTTATTACCAACTCAACCCCAATTTACACCCCTATACAAGTTGTTACTTTATTAAAGAGAAACTATTATAGGCATGAAGGAATATATTAGATGTAGGGGTATGGAATTTTCGCAAATAAAAAACATGAATTTCGCATTTACTTTTTTTATAATTACAAAATTTCGCATTTATCTCGCATCTATTTTTAACTGCGAGTAAAATAACAAAAAATATTAATTAAAAGCTAACATCGTTGTAATTTCGACATTCGACTCTTTAAGAGCTGCGCATTTTTCTTTGTTCGAGTTTCATCTTCAATATGGTTTTGGGGTTCTAGTACAGCTGCCCAATCTGATGTTATTTTTAAATTACAAATAAGAGTAATACGGTATCTTTTTGGCCTCAGTAGAATAACACATTGCAGAAGCTACTTTAAAAATCACGGGATTTTAACGTTTCCTTCTTTATATATTTTAGAAAATGTTTGCATGATTCGTAAACACCCACTTGTTTTTCCAGCAAGACCTAACCATGACTACTCTACCAAAAATTCAACTTTTGATGTATATTTACCGACCCCTTCTATTAAATTAATAAAGAAAACTGTAATATATTCGGCAAAAAATTATACAACCGTCTCCATCTACAAAGTTTGAAACACTCTGTATAATTGCAATCAACGTTTCGGCAGGAAACCCTTGCCTTTATCAAGATTCAAAACGTAAAACGGGACACAGACATTAATGAACTGATGGTCAGTTCTCCCAATGATGATCGTCAAGCAAACTCCTTCGAAGTAGGGTTATGGATAAATTGCGTAATTGGGGACATAAGAGACTCAGAACAGATATCTGATATCTGGAGAAGTACGTGTCGTTGTTATTGAGTTCATGACTATTCCATTAACTATATTCATAACTATTTCCATTAACTGGGCTGTGTAAATACTGCCAATTGATGAAAGTGTCGAGATCTTGATAATATTTTTAGAAGGCGTGACAGCGCAACTAACTTTGTTTTTAGAATCGTCAGTATACAGGGTGGCGCACCGAAAACGAAACAGATGCATTTACTGGCAGATGATTCCTTTTTAAAAAAAACGCTTGGACCCGTCGATTTTGTTATCGAGGGGGAAACAAAATTGGCATAAAATCACATTAACATTTGCAGCCCCCTAAGCGGGGGTGGCATCATCCCTAAAATCTTAAATGGAAAGGGGGGTCGAATGATCCATCATTTAAAAGGTCTTTCAACTTCCTTTACAATGATGTAAAATTCATGTACTTCAATTCAGTAGTTTCGGAGATTTATTGATTTAAAGTTTAAATACATCATCGTAAGAGGAGATCAATACATAGCAGCAAAGTTGTTAAAAAATAAAGAATGAACTGACCTGTCAGCCGAGTAAATGTTGAAAATAACTACCATTACTTTCCATGCAATAATAAAGATTTTGCTAAAAACGTTGCCGGACATTTTGCAATATTTGAGGAGTAATTTGATGGCACTCATTCACAATTCTTTGCCGTAAATCTTCTAAGGATGTTGGCTGAGTAGCATAGATTTTGCTTTTTAAGTAACCCCACAAAAAGAAATCCAAAGGTGATAAATCTGGCGATCTTGGGGGCCATTCAACGGCACCTCTTCTACCAATCCATTGACCTGAAAAGGTCTGATCTAAATAATGCCAAACTCTTAATGCGTAATGTGGTGGGGCACCATCCTGTTGGAACATCAACATATTCTCAACGTATCGACCATCATTCTGATTTTCAATTATATCTGTTAGCGCAGGATCTATGGCATTTTGCAGTAATTCCAAATACATTTCACCAGTCAAATTTTTAGGTAAGAAAAAAGGACCAACCAAATGATCGCCAAAAATGCCAGTCCAAACATTTAATTTTTGTGGCTGCTGTGTGTGTACCTCATGGTAAATTCTGGGATTAGAGTCCGACCAATATCGACAATTATGACGATTTACTTCGCCATTTAAAAAAAAGGAACATTCGTTGGAAAAGCAAATGTTAAATAAAAATTGTTCATCGTTTGTAATTCGTTCACTCATAACTTCACAAAATTCTAATCGCTTATCAAAATCGTCTTCATTAAGTTCTTGTACAAGGTGAATTTTATACGGATGAAAATTATGGGCCTTTAGAATCCATTGGACAGTACGTCGACTAACACCACACGAAGTTTGCAATTTGCGGGTACTTAATGTAGGATCTACAATAACTTGCCCTAAAACCCCCACTTCTGTTGCGTCGTTCCTTATAGGATTTTCAATATTACGTTTTTTATTGGCGACTGATCTAGTTTCCCGAAATTTAGCTACAAGTTCTAGAACATATTTTCGGTGCACATTATTGTTCTCATGTCGCTCATTAAAAATTTGTGCTGTTCTATTAGCGCACTGATTATTTCCGAAAAATATTTCAATAATTTCAACCCTTTCTGCCGTGGAATATACCATGGTTAATTTATGTATAAAGCAATAAATGATATTTTAACAACAAAGATTGGTCAAATCAATAGCAAACTAATGTACTATTTCCTATTTAAAATAAGTACGTGGCATTCTCTACTTATCTTTCTTCAAGAAACAATTTTTTTTGTCACAAAGGACACTTCAATTGCTATTTTTATTATTAATAAACCATGGGCGTAGTAAATAAAAGCATTTACTTATCAAGAAAATGCTTTTACTCAAATTTCTTCTGAAAGAAGTACAAACTAATTTGATGTACCTATTAAAGTCTACTTTAAACTTTAAATCAATAAATTTTCAAAACTACTGAATTGAATACATGAATTTTACATCATTATAAAGGGAGTTGAAAGACCTTTCAAATAATGGATCATTCGACCCCCCTTTTCATTTAAGATTTTAGGGATGATGCCACCCCCGCTTAAGGGGCTGCAAATGTTAAAGTGATTTTATGCCAATTTTGTGTCCCCCTCGAAAACAAAATCGACGGGTCCGAGCGTTTTTTCAAAAAAGGAATTATCTGCCAGTAAATGCCTCTGTTTCGTTTTCGGTGCGCCACACTGTATATTATTCGAACAAAGAAGGATTCTTTAACAAAATTAAAATTAAAATTAAGAAGAGTGTTGCAGAGTAAGGCAGTAAAGTAGCAGTTAAGTATATGTTTAACAAGAGAGGTGAAAGCAGTTGCCAAATAGTGTGTAGCTAGGTCGAAGTGAGAGATATTTCTTGGAAATGATGGCAAAATTTTTGCTGTCTATTGATAATGTGCCAATATTTTATGAGATTTAGTTACTAGTACAGTTGTTCTTTAAAGTTTTAATATGCAACTTCCATCTTAATTCTTGATCATACTTTATAATTCAATACCGGAACTTGAATTATAAATCCTAATTATCAAGGTCCTTCCCGCTATCCACCTACAAGCAAACTTGTAAATAAACATCTCGTAACCTGTTTATTTATGCATTTAGTCTGGGATTTAAAGTAACAATGATTCGAAATAATTTAGTATATGCCAGTTGCCCTTAGATTTACCCATGATCTTTATTTTACGCTAGCAAAGTACAGTCAAAATGTAAATAAAGTCATTAGAGGGCGGCGCCTCAAACTTCTCAATTACTTGCTTCTACTATGTGATTAGTTCTGGAACACATTTCTAACTTACTGTTTTCATCGTCGATTTATCTCGAGATACCTAACATTATAACCTAATTAACTAAAACCTCCCTTAATCATTCAACAACCACTAATGAATGTGTTTAATATATTTTGGTGCATTCCCATTTCCTAGGGGTTGTAGAACTCGACGATGATAAACTTGATTGGTTTTTTAAATTTTGTCCTTGTTATTAGGTTATTAGTCATAGAACTTAAAATCGAATAATTCCCAGTAGTTGGCTGTATACCATAGCTAAAAAAGTTTTACAATGAAATAAAAAAACCTTAAATGTAATTGGTATATTTATTAAAAAACAATAAAATAATGAAAACATCCAAACGGATTACAATTATTCAGAAAGTTTTTGGTCCTATTAGACCATCATCAGTGAAAACTTGATTAAGCCCATCATCAGTGAAAAATTGTGTGAATTACATTTTAGTGGTTGAAAAGCCCCCATTGCTCTTTCAATCCTAGACGAAATTATAATTTGGCGACCTTTAAGTTCCACCGGTACACCTAAATACCACTTCATTTATTTTACATTAAAACTATTTCGACTAAACGATTATTTCCCAGCGGTACATCTAAGTCTAACCTTGAACAACGCGATTTCGTTGGTAGTACGAACGTCTACAGTGTTTTGTTTATAAAAAATGGCATAAGTAAGTTTTTTGTTTAACTAATTATTATTTTTAAATGGTTTTGAATGTTTAGTCACTAAAAATGACATTTGTTCATTGGTACTTGAGAGTACCGTTGGGCATAATTGTAATATATTATTTTTCATTTCAGACATTGTCCACAGTGGTGAAAAAAAAAGGGTTTGACTGATGCAGAATTGTTAGAACTTATAGAAAGTTATGATTTTTTGCCTACATTAGATAATGCACAAGATATGATGTTGAATCAGATATCGATGATGAGTTGGATGTTACTACTGCTGGAATAGATTTAAAAATAAATCGAGAAGAAGAGGTAAATAATGAAGATCCTAAATTAGTTTCTAATGACCAATCCAACGGACTACAAATTCCAGAACCTAATGAACATCAAGATCAAGAGCCTGATAACTACATGGAACCTGAATGTCCTGAAAGAAAATGGGGTAAATTGGAAAAAAATACAGAAATTCCTCAAGATACAGAAGCTGCAGTTGGGTACAAGTTCATTTTAGGGAGTTTGAGACCGCTTTAGTTATTTTTGTGAAGCTTTTAGATAAAAGCATAACAAATATAACTTATTAGAGTAAACTTTATGCCACACAAAACGGAAAACAACTGAATATGTCCAAGGAAGAACTCTTAGCGTTTATCGGGATAAATTTTTTATTGGGCTACCATATAGTTCCTGGAATCCGAAATTATTGGTCACCTCAAGAAGATCTATCTGTTTCATTTGTTGCAGAAACTATGCCAAGGAATAGGTTTTAGACCATTTTAAGATTTTTGCACGTAATGGCAAAATATCAACATCCCAGTACTCCAAGTAATAAAATATTAAAACGAATCTATGGGCAGTGTAGACCATCACGACCAACTAAGGCAATGTTACGGTTTATACAGAAGATCTAATAAATATGGTGGCATCGACTTTTTTGTGCATGCCTAGAAATAAACTTTGTAAATAGTTTTATTATAGCTAGAAAAGTATTAGAGCCACCTCTAAAAAATCTTTTGGATTTTCGTAGAGACCTTACTAGTAGCCTCTGTTTTGCTTTCCCCCACAAAACAACCAAGACTGCAAGAGAAAAAAAAACGGCGGCATAATTTTATCGTTTCTTCGGAAATCACATTGTCCAATAGAAGAAATCACTGGCCAAAATTTGATGATCGAAGGGGAAGATGTGAAGTTTGTAGTATGAACAAAATTCAATCTAAACCGATGTCAATTTGCTCTTTATGTAAAGTTTTTTTATGTATTAACCAAAATAAGAACTGTTTCATATAATATTAGATAAATAATTGAAATATATAGTTATTATAATATGCTTTAATTTTTTCTTTCATTTTGAATTTATACAAGGGGTACTTTTTAGTATCATATTGTTTTAGTAACAACACATCAATTATGAAAATTAAATTGTTTAAAATTTATTAAAAAATGTTTATAGGATCTTCTTTTGATTAAAAAAGTATTATCTTTATGATAACAATATCTGGGATATAAGAATGATTCCGGTTACTGGTAGTTTTAAGTACCTCTGGGACTGAAAGTGTTAATATATATTTGCAGATTCATCTAAAAAGGGCAAAATAAAATAATAAATTGTAAACTAATAATTTGAGCACAGAAAAACAAGAAGGATATATCATTAAACAGGGTCATTGTTTGCAAAAATAAATAGCGACATTTTGATTTTTCTTACTTTGTTTCATAAATTTAATAACTACATCTTCGTTTTGACAATCAATAAAAAGGCAACATCTATATTTTTATGACTGCCCAGATTTTATATGAACTAGTGTCATTAATCAGCTTTCTTTAATACCTATAGCCAGAAAAGAATTGAGTTATTATTATTAAATAGGGGTAAGTGATGACTGGAAGATTTGTAAATTATTTCTCTCGGCACTCGAAAAGCCGAAAATATAAGACTGTTGTTGCGATGGACGTCTTCTTCACATACAAAAAAACACATTGTCAGAAACCAGATAGACTTTATACTCGTAAATAGCAGATATAAAAACTCTATAACCTCAGTTAAAATTTATCCTGGAGTAGATAATAACTCAGACCACAATCCGTTAGTTGCTGACGTGAAAATAAAATTAAAAAGAACTGAACTCAGAAAACAACAACCAAAAACTAATGTAAGAATGCTACAAAATAAAGAAATAAAAAACGAATTAAAAAATAACGTGAATGTTAATATGCAAAAAACACTAAGTAACTTACAACAAACAAATTATGGATGTAAATAAAAAGTGGTGTAATATAAAAAACACATTACTGAAACCAGCTCAAAAAAGTTTGATACAACATAGGTCAGAGGCTAAAAAACAGTGGATGACAGAAGAAATACTATTACAAATGGAAGAAAGAAGGAAATGTAAAGGAAAAAATCTACGGAAGTATAAAGAAATACAACGAATAATTAAGGAAAAAATCAAAACAGCTAAGGAAATCTATTTAATGAAACAATGTAAAGAGATAGAAAAACTAGACCCAATCAATCAATCAATATTATTTATTTCATCTGACTTTTACAAGTATTGAAATGCGTCAAATACAATCTATGCTTAGTAAAAACTATAAGTACATAAATAAAGTTAACATAAAAACATAACATATACACAAAACATACAAATTGTAAAAATAAGATATGAGAAATAAGCACAAAAAATAAGCGAAGTGACTGGAATGGGTCTAAATAGACAGCAAGGACACATAAAAGACAAAAAAGGAGTACTACTAATAGATTTACCAGAGAAATTAAGACGACGGGAGGAGTACGTTAGAGAACTTTTCCAATATGAAAGAAGTGCAATGCAGAAAATACAAGAATTAAAACCTTTAGAGAGACAGAAGATCACGATAGATGAAATCAAATATGCTATCAAAAACTCTAAAGACAATAGTAGAAAGGGATGCGCTTCACTCCACTTTGACCTTTGACCCCGCACTCTCGACGCAGTTCCTCGCGCCTCTCGATAGCCCACGTGACCTTGGCGGAGTGACGTCACAAGCACCGTTCGCGCACTGGTCACATCCCGCGATGACGTCACCGACAAGTCCTAACTTGTTTTTTACGGTAGACACCTTTTTAAGTTTAGTAATTAGCCATTTTTAATATGAATTAATTTACATATTATTTTTGTATTTCAACTATCTATAAGACAATTTTAATCCAAATTATTAAATTATTATTATTAAATAAAAAATTCTATCGTATGTAGGACTCGAACCCAGAACCCACAGCTCCAAAGGTATACGCGCTAACCACACAGCTAGGTAACCAATTGATATAAGTAGGTAATAATGGATATAAAAAAAAGAACGCAACGACGAAAGGTCTGAAACGGTATGAACTGTACGCGCCATCGCTTTCGCGCATGAGGCATTGAACGCTAGAGGATCAACCAGCTTGAACGGTAGGCGCAACCGTTTCGCGCATTATATACTTAGGTGTTTTACGAGGAGTCGAACATGTGCATATAATAATAATGGTACCGTTCAACATAGTGTAAAATGGTATAGGCGTAAAGCCGTTTAACGTAATACTGATATAAAAGGTTTACATTGTATAAATCAAGAGTTTAATACTAAAAGCTTTCATAAGAGGATGATGAACATTTCCACATACGTCATCAGAAGAGGAGAGAGATGCAGAAACAAATTGATAAAAATGTAAAAAGAATGTTGATTATTAATTCAATATTACTTGTTAAAGTTGGCCGTGATACGTCTCCATACCCGGCACCAAAGCACACCTCTAAGCTACATAATCGTTCAACATAATCTGACAATAATATGTGTATATAAAAAAACACCACAAGGGATTGCGCATATTGAATATTCGAAAAAAATTGTAAAAAAAAATCAAGTATATCACTAGAGGTAAATACTATATTAGAACATCGATATACAACAATATTGAAGTTGAGACGATAAATGGTACCTATTAAGTTACCAATGTTAGTTTTCTGAATACATACGGCATTCTTCACCCATAGTCACGTCTTACTCAACCGGCTGCCAAACACTTAATGATTTGAAAAATTGATGCGGATCTATATAAAGTGTTGATTAAATACATCGATAAACTGATCTAAAGATTTTTACCAAAAGGTAAACATCTCTAACGCGCTCCAAGGTATGTCTAAAATATACTGCCAACCACGTTATATTAATATACTTAAAACGTAGTTTTAACGCCTTAACATCAGACGTATAGCAGAAGCAATTTAACTTATATCAGACGTATACCAGACGCAGAATAACGAAGGACATCACAACTACGGTGGTATGGACACGTCTAAAGAATGAGCGACAACAGAATAACAAAAAGTATTATATTGGACACCACAGGAAAGACGGAAATGTAGGTCATCAACTACTATACATAAATATATAAATCTCATCTGAGCAGTCATTATAAGTATCCTCGGAACAGTAACTCACAACTATGACTATTGGTATACGATAACGTTTTATTGCATACTCGATTTTATCTACAACAATTACTATTTTACAACGATATTCAGATATAATCCAATTATAACAAGGACTAAAAACGACTTTACCATTCTTCCAGTATGTTCAAACAACTAACGTATATTACTCGACATAGATATGAGTTGGATGATCACAAACCGACAAGGACCTAAACGTTCTCTACAAGCCACATCTGAACGACCACTACTATACACAAATCTCCACTGAACGTACAATTCGACAAGAGTCTCCGCTGAACACTCACTAATACACACAGATCTCATCTGAACGTATAATTACTCAAGAGTCTTATCTACATATCCACTACTATACATAAATCTCCAAGATGACTATTTTACGATTTGTTGCATATTATATTTTATCTACAACAATTACCATTTTACAATGATATTCAGATATAATCCAATTATGACGAAGACTAACCAACGAATGATTACCATCCATAAATTATGTTAAAACAAACTAACGTGCCGAAAGACCATTACAATATATCTTCGTTGTTATTTATCCGATTTTGACGTACAAGGCGGTAAATGAAAGGTGAAAGGAAAACGTAAATATTTGCATACTATAGTTTATCTACGACGAGCAAGTAATTTATTGTTTTAAAGTGGATAATGAACATTGCCCTAGTTGACAGCGCACTTTGCAGGTCCCGTCTCACGATCAACTTATAGGTTTAAGTACAACTCCCTTCGTGAAGGTACACAAGCGTGAATCCGTGCAGGAAAATGTCGACCATCCTTTTTATACTCCGTAAAGGATCATCAAATATTCAACGTTAAAATATTTCAGGTGTATTAACAAAGAAAAATTAAATTAAATACATTTTTAGAGTATATATAATTATAGAGTATATATAGTTTTAGAGTATATCCTTTGGATGTGAAAATTGAAAGTAAATATATTATGTTATATAAAAGAAAAACTCAGCCATCGAGGAAAGACATGACTACCACAATACGCTACGGTAACTCTAAGACTGAAATGATGTACATAAAATGATAGAAAAACATGTATAAAATATCTGATATAGAACCATGTAAGACAGAAAGCATGGACAATAATGATAGAAAATGTATAAAATATCTGACATAGAAACATGTAAGACAGAAAAGCTGTACATAAAATGATGGAAAATGAATAAAATATCTGACGTAGAAACACGTAAGAAAGAAATGCTGTACATAAAAATGTATGAAATACCTGACATAGAAACACATAAGGCAGAAAGCATGGACAATAATAAATGAAAATGTATAAAATATCTGACATAGAAACACGTAAGGCAGAAAGCATGGACAATAATGATAGAAAATGTATAAAATTGCATGTTTTAAATAATACATAAATTAATAAACAATATGAAAAACTTGGAAAAAAAATAATGGATAACAGATGTGGTATAAAACCAAAATTTTAAAATATTTTTTGTATGTCAATATTTTTTTAATCAACAATTACTTACTTTATTATTTGTGAAATGCACTGTTCCATTTTAAAAACGAGAAAATTAAACAATATATTTACAAATAATATTGCATGTTTTAAATAATGCAGAAATAAATTACATACATAATGACAAACTTAGAATGATGGTGTATAAAATCAAATACAAGCCCTCTAAAATATATAAAACAGTACTTACTTTTTTTAAATTGTTTTACTTGTAGCACAAATTTTTTTGTAACACAAAACGAACACGTTATTACAAAGGCGAACTGCAGACTGAGTATAACAGAATGGATTCTTTCATTAAATAGGCAGGTTGGTATGACGTAACTCGACTGGAAATTATCGAGAATTGCAAGCCGTAGCTTGTCTGTATACACGGTATATTGTCGACTGTGAAAACGCCGAAGTGTGAGAAAATGTTAAAAAGGAACGCAGTGACATCCGGTAACGTTCTCGTTAGCAGTATTTCGCATCATATTACGTCCAGCCGTATATGTATACTTATATGACTAACAAGCTGATTCTTGAAAAAAATTGTTGCACGTGTTTCCGACGACCGTATGAGAAATGTTAAAAGGAAATGCACATCCGCTAGTTGGAATATTTATAAAGATTTATAAGTTTAATTATATAATATACGAAGTTACTCGCAAATTACTAGTAATATATAAATTGAAAAGTCAACGAATTTTTGCTATTACACTATTCGTTGTGGATAAAATATATACGAGGTTGATTAAAAATTACTCGTAAAATATAAATAGAGAAAATTTAAACGTTCTTAGAAACACGTAAAAAAGAAATGTTGTACATAAAATGATAGAAAATGTGTGAAATATCTAAAATACAAACACGTAAGGCGGAAAGCATGGACAATAATGATGTAAAATGTATAAAATATCGAATAAAAATTGAGAAGTACTGGAAAGGATGATAGAAAATGTATAAAATATCTAACATAGAAACACGTAAGAATGAAAGCATGGACAATAATGATGTAAAATGTAAAAAATATCTGATATAGGAACACGTAAGAAAGAAATGCTGTACATAAAATGATAGAAAATGTGTAAAATATTTGACATACAATCACGTAGGGCAGAATGCATGGACAATAATGATAGAAAATGTATAAAATATAACTGCTGTACATAAAATGATAAAAAAAATCTGACATAGAAACACGTAAGGCAGAAAGCATCAGCAATAATGATAAAAAAAAATTTATAAAATATCTGACATAAAAACACGTAAGGCAGAAAGCATGGACAGTATTGATGGAACATGTATAAAATATCTTACACAGAAACATGTAAGACAGAAAAGCTATACATAAAATGATAGAAAAATGTATAAAATATCTGACATAGAAACACGTAAGAATGAAAGCATGGACAATAATGATGTAAAATGTATAAAATATCTGACATAGGAACACGTAAGAAAGAAAATGTCTAAAATATATGGCATAGAAACACGTAAGGCAGAAAGCATGGGTAATAATGAACGATTTACATGTAAAATTTGCTGAATAGAGAATAATTATATGTCGAAACCGGCAGAGTCTAACATATTATTCAAATGCCAACAATGAGCATAGATGTAAACAACAAAAAAATCTTTATTATCCCCATCACAAACATCGCTAACACTGAATATTACCAACAGGCAAAGGTCTACTCGGATGGTGTTACGATGAAAAAAAAGGAGTGTCTAAAAGTAAATCGACGTCGGCATATTGTAAGGTTACTCTAGAGTTCAAATACGACAAAAAAAAATGGTTATTGCTGTAATACATATGCTATTATATAAATAAAAGTAATGTTTAAAATATTTGTTTTTTTTTTTTGTTTATAACTCAGTTGTTGAAATGACCTATTGTAAATACGAAGAAAATGTTCTAATAGAATACCTGCGGGAACACTTTACAACAATATTTTTAACAAAATATGGTGTGTACAAAAATATTATTCAGTAAAAGAGTGAGAATTTTAAACGTAATACGAGAAAATTAAACATATTGACAAATAATATTGCATGTTTTAAATAATGCTGAAATAAATTAACAATATGACAAACTTAGAATGATGGTGTAAAAAATCAAATTCGAGCCCTCTAAAATATATAAAATAGTACTCACTTTTTAATATTTATTTGTAGCACAAACACCAAACGAACACGCTATCACAAAGGTTAACTGCACACTGCGAGTATAAAAATGTATTCGTTCATTAAATAGGCAGGCTGGTATGACGTAACTCGACTGGAAATTACCGAGAATTGCAAGATCAAGCTTGTTACACGTGCACCGGATATTATATTGCGAACTTCTCGATGTGGGAACGAAAATAGCGATTGGAATTTAATTACATCCGGTGACGTCAGACAGCAAACAACACATTTTCTTTATAATATAATATTTCAAGGAATTATTAGGATGTATGAAAACTTTTATTAGTAATTATACCGGGGGTAATTAAAAATTATGAAGTAAAACTAATTTTAGCGTTATTAATGAATATATAGTAACATAGGAGATATATCACACCACTAATATTATTATATATGCTGTAATATACATGTTAATTTATTGATATGAAGAAGGCCTCTGACTAAGCATGAAATAAACAAACCGCAGAATCCATACATACGACACATCCAAGGAAAGTAGGATGATATTATGAATATGTTGAGATATAAAAATAGATATGGAGACTGCTAAAAGAGCGCTACTTACTATATTGATTCTTCATGAAAGTATAGCGACATATGTGACATCATATAATACAATGGACGGCAATAGACACACTATACGGTAAATTTGTATTTATTGACCTAAAGAAGGCGTCTGACGCAGTAAAAAAAACAAAGAACCACTCGAATCCTAACATGTGACACATCAAATGAAAGAGGAAAATTTACCGAATATGTTAAGATAGAAAAACAAAACATAATGAATACTAAAAAAGGCACTATACACTATCTTTGATATTAATGACAGTATAGTGACATATGTGACATCATATGATACTATGTACGATAATAGAAATACTATAAAGTAAATTTGCATTTATTGATCTAAGGAAGGCGTCTGACGCAGTAAAAAACAAACAGCCAGTCGAATCCTAACATGTGACAGATCAAATCAAAGGGGAAGATTTAACGAATATACTAAGATAGAAAAACAAAACATATTGAATACTAAAAAGGCACTATACACTATCTTTGCTATTAATGAACTTATAGCGACATGCGTCGTACAATATGATGCTATGGACGATAATAGACACACTATAATATCAATTTACATTTATTGACCTAACATGTGATACACCAAATGAATGGGGAAGAGCTAACAAATATATTGTGATAGATAAACAAAACATGACCACTGATAAAAGAGCACGATACACCATTTTTAATAATAATAAAATTATAGTGAAATACGTTATATAATAGGGTAGTACTGATGGTAATAGATTTATCCTATAAGACAAATTTTAATTTATTGACTCGAAGAAGACCTATGACTGAGTATAAAATAAAATGATAATTAAGCGTTGAAAAAGCGATGAAAAGCGATCACTTTTCATCGTTTTACATCGCTTTTTTAACATTTTTAAAAAAATTCTATTTATCAATGATTTTACATGTCTCTATATGGGATCAACAAGTACGTAAAACGATGAAAAGCGACAGTTTTTTCATTGCTTTTACCACGTCAGGCCCCCTTCAAATGTCAACGTAATTAAGTTTAGACAGAATTTCGATAGGTAATTTATTAGGTTAACTCGTGTCACACGTCACGTCAAAACGTCACTTTTGCGTCCAAACGTCACGTTTTAACATCAAAATGTCACCCGCCACATATCAAGTATATACGTCACATTTTTACGTGAAGACGTCACGCGTCACGTCAAAACGTCACGCATCACGTCAAAAACGTCACGTTTTAAAGTCAACACGTCACACCTTACATATGGATAACATGTGAGTAAAGCGTCTTTTCGTCTCTTGAGTAAAGTTAGCGATGGTTGAGCGATGGTTAATTTATTAGGTTAGGTGGTGCCCCGAAGCGACCCGACCTAACCTAATAAATTAACCATCGCTCAACCATCGCTAACTTTACTCAAGAGACGAAAAGACGCTTTACTCACATGTTATCCATATGTAAGGTGTGACGTGTTGACTTTAAAACGTGACGTTTTTGACGTGATGCGTGACGTTTTGACGTGACGCGTGTCGTCTTTACGTAAAAATGTGACGTATATACTTGATATGTGGCGGGTGACATTTTGATGTTAAAACGTGACGTTTGGACGCAAAAGTGACGTTTTGACGTGACGTGTGACACGAGTTAACCTAATAAATTACCTATCGAAATTCTGTCTAAACTTAATTACGTTGACATTTGAAGGGGGCCTGACGTGGTAAAAGCAATGAAAAAACTGTCGCTTTTCATCGTTTTACGTACTTGTTGATCCCATATAGAGACATGTAAAATCATTGATAAATAGAATTTTTTTAAAAATGTTAAAAAAGCGATGTAAAACGATGAAAAGTGATCGCTTTTCATCGCTTTTTCAACGCTTAATTATCATTTTATTTTATACTCAGTCATAGGTCTTCTTCGAGTCAATAAATTAAAATTTGTCTTATAGGATAAATCTATTACCATCAGTACTACCCTATTATATAACGTATTTCACTATAATTTTATTATTATTAAAAATGGTGTATCGTGCCCTTTTATCAGTGGTCATGTTTTGTTTATCTATCACAATATATTTGTTAGCTCTTCCCCTTTCATTTGGTGTATCACATGTTGGGTTTCGACTGGATGTTTGTTTAAGTGTGTCAGACGCCTTCTTTAGGTCAATAAATGTAAATTGATATTATAGTGTGTCTATTATCGTCCATAGCATCATATTGTACGACGCATGTCGCTATAAGTTCATTAATAGCAAAGATAGTGTATAGTGCCTTTTTAGTATTCAATATGTTTTGTTTTTCTATCTTAGTATATTCGTTAAATCTTCCCCTTTGATTTGATGTGTCACATGTTAGGATTCGACTGGCTGTTTGTTTTTACTGCGTCAGACGCCTTCCTTAGGTCAATAAATGCAAATTTACTTTATAGTATTTCTATTATCGTACATAGTATCATATGATGTCACATATGTCACTATACTGTCATTAATATCAAAGATAGTGTATAGTGCCTTTTTTAGTATTCATTATGTTTTGTTTTTCTATCTTAACATATTCGGTAAATTTTCCTCTTTCATTTGATGTGTCACATGTTAAGATTCGAGTGGTTCTTTGTTTTTTTTACTGCGTCAGACGCCTTCTTTAGGTCAATAAATACAAATTTACCGTATAGTGTGTCTATTGCCGTCCATTGTATTATATGATGTCACATATGTCGCTATACTTTCATGAAGAATCAATATAGTAAGTAGCGCTCTTTTAGCAGTCTCCATATCTATTTTTATATCTCAACATATTCATAATATCATCCTACTTTCCTTGGATGTGTCGTATGTATGGATTCGGCGGTTTGTTTATTTCATGCTTAGTCAGAGGCCTTCTTCATATCAATAAATTAACATGTATATTACAGCATACATAATAATATTAGTGGTGTCATATATCTCCTATGTTACTATATATTCATTAATAACGCTAAAATTAGTTTTACTTCATAATTTTTAATTACCCCCGGTATAATTACTAATAAAAGTTTTTATACATCCTAATAATTCCTTGAAATATTATATTATAAAGAAAATGTGTTGTTTGCTGTCTGACGTCACCGGATGTAATTAAATTCCAATCGCTATTTTCGTTCCCACATCGAGAAGTTCGCAATATAATATCCGGTGCACGTGTAACAAGCTTGATCTTGCAATTCTCGGTAATTTCCAATCGAGTTACGTCATACCAGCCTGCCTATTTAATGAACGAATATATTTTTATACTCGCAGTGTGCAGTTAACCTTTGTGATAGCGTGTTCGTTTGGTGTTTGTGCTACAAATAAAAATTAAAAAGTGAGTACTATTTTATATATTTTAGAGGTCTCGAATTTGATTTTTTACACCATCATTCTAAGTTTGTCATATTGTTAATTTATTTCAGCATTATTTAAAACATGCAATATTATTTGTCAATATGTTTAATTTTCTCGTATTACGTTTAAAATTCTCACTCTTTTACTGAATAATATTTTTGTACACACCATATTTTGTTAAAAATATTGTTGTAAAGTGTTCCCGCAGGTATTCTATTAGAACATTTTCTTCGTATTTACAATAGGTCATTTCAACAACTGAGTTATAAACAAAAAAAAAACAAATATTTTAAACATTACTTTTATTTATATAATAGCATATGTATTACAGCAATAACCATTTTTTTTTGTCGTATTTGAACTCTAGAGTAACCTTACAATATGCCGACGTCGATTTACTTTTAGACACTCCTTTTTTTTCATCGTAACACCATCCGAGTAGACCTTTGCCTGTTGGTAATATTCAGTGTTAGCGATGTTTGTGATGGGGATAATAAAGATTTTTTTGTTGTTTACATCTATGCTCATTGTTGGCATTTGAATAATATGTTAGACTCTGCCGGTTTCGACATATAATTATTCTCTATTCAGCAAATTTTACATGTAAATCGTTCATTATTACCCATGCTTTCTGCCTTACGTGTTTCTATGCCATATATTTTAGACATTTTCTTTCTTACGTGTTCCTATGTCAGATATTTTATACATTTTACATTATTATTGTCCATGCTTTCATTCTTACGTGTTTCTATGTCAGATATTTTATACATTTTTCTATCATTTTATGTATATCTTTTCTGTCTTACATGTTTCTGTGTAAGATATTTTATACATGTTCCATCAATATTGTCCATGCTTTCTACCTTACGTGTTTTTATGTCAGATATTTTATAAATTTTTTTTTTATCATTATTGCTGATGCTTTCTGCCTTACGTGTTTCTATGTCAGATTTTTTTTATCATTTGATGTACAGCAGTTATATTTTATACATTTTCTATCATTATTGTCCATGCATTCTGCCCTACGTGATTGTATGTCAAATATTTTACACATTTTCTATCATTTTATGTACAGCATTTCTTTCTTACGTGTTCCTATATCAGATATTTTTTACATTTTACATCATTATTGTCCATGCTTTCATTCTTACGTGTTTCTATGTTAGATATTTTATACATTTTCTATCATCCTTTCCAGTACTTCTCAATTTTTATTCGATATTTTATACATTTTACATCATTATTGGTGCTGGTATTATACATGGTGCCCCGAAGCGACCCGACCTAACCTAATAAATTAACCATCGCTCAACCATCGCTAACTTTACTCAAGAGACGAAAAGACGCTTTACTCACATGTTATCCATATGTAAGGTGTGACGTGTTGACTTTAAAACGTGACGTTTTTGACGTGATGCGTGACGTTTTGACGTGACGCGTGACGTCTTTACGTAAAAATGTGACGTATATACTTGATATGTGGCGGGTGACATTTTGATGTTAAAACGTGACGTTTGGACGCAAAAGTGACGTTTTGACGTGACGTGTGACACGAGTTAACCTAATAAATTACCTATCGAAATTCTGTCTAAACTTAATTACGTTGACATTTGAAGGGGGCCTGACGTGGTAAAAGCAATGAAAAAACTGTCGCTTTTCATCGTTTTACGTACTTGTTGATCCCATATAGAGACATGTAAAATCATTGATAAATAGAATTTTTTTAAAAATGTTAAAAAAGCGATGTAAAACGATGAAAAGTGATCGCTTTTCATCGCTTTTTCAACGCTTAATTATCATTTTATTTTATACTCAGTCATAGGTCTTCTTCGAGTCAATAAATTAAAATTTGTCTTATAGGATAAATCTATTACCATCAGTACTACCCTATTATATAACGTATTTCACTATAATTTTATTATTATTAAAACTGGTGTATCGTGCCCTTTTATCAGTGGTCATGTTTTGTTTATCTATCACAATATATTTGTTAGCTCTTCCCCTTTCATTTGGTGTATCACATGTTGGGTTTCGACTGGATGTTTGTTTAAGTGTGTCAGACGCCTTCTTTAGGTCAATAAATGTAAATTGATATTATAGTGTGTCTATTATCGTCCATAGCATCATATTGTTCGACGCATGTCGCTATAAGTTCATTAATAGCAAAGATAGTGTATAGTGCCTTTTTAGTATTCAATATGTTTTGTTTTTCTATCTTAGTATATTCGTTAAATCTTCCCCTTTGATTTGATGTGTCACATGTTAGGATTCGACTGGCTGTTTGTTTTTTACTGCGTCAGACGCCTTCCTTAGGTCAATAAATGCAAATTTACTTTATAGTATTTCTATTATCGTACATAGTATCATATGATGTCACATATGTCACTATACTGTCATTAATATCAAAGATAGTGTATAGTGCCTTTTTTAGTATTCATTATGTTTTGTTTTTCTATCTTAACATATTCGGTAAATTTTCCTCTTTCATTTGATGTGTCAAATGTTAGGATTCGAGTGGTTCTTTGTTTTTTTTTACTGCGTCAGACGCCTTCTTTAGGTCAATAAATACAAATTTACCGTATAGTGTGTCTATTGCCGTCCATTGTATTATATGATGTCACATATGTCGCTATACTTTCATGAAGAATCAATATAGTAAGTAGCGCTCTTTTAGCAGTCTCCATATCTATTTTTATATCTCAACATATTCATAATATCATCCTACTTTCCTTGGATGTGTCGTATGTATGGATTCGGCGGTTTGTTTATTTCATGCTTAGTCAGAGGCCTTCTTCATATCAATAAATTAACATGTATATTACAGCATATATAATAATATTAGTGGTGTCATATATCTCCTATGTTACTATATATTCATTAATAACGCTAAAATTAGTTTTACTTCATAATTTTTAATTACCCCCGGTATAATTACTAATAAAAGTTTTCATACATCCTAATAATTCCTTGAAATATTATATTATAAAGAAAATGTGTTGTTTGCTGTCTGACGTCACCGGATGTAATTAAATTCCAATCGCTATTTTCGTTCCCACATCGAGAAGTTCGCAATATAATATCCGGTGCACGTGTAACAAGCTTGATCTTGCAATTCTCGGTAATTTCCAGTCGAGTTACGTCATACCAGCCTGCCTATTTAATGAACGAATATATTTTTATACTCGCAGTGTGCAGTTAACCTTTGTGATAGCGTGTTCGTTTGGTGTTTGTGCTACAAATAAAAATTAAAAAGTGAGTACTATTTTATATATTTTAGAGGGCTCGAATTTGATTTTTTACACCATCATTCTAAGTTTGTCATATTGTTAATTTATTTCAGCATTATTTAAAACATGCAATATTATTTGTCAATATGTTTAATTTTCTCGTATTACGTTTAAAATTCTCACTCTTTTACTGAATAATATTTTTGTACACACCATATATTGTTAAAAATATTGTTGTAAAGTGTTCCCGCAGGTATTCTATTAGAACATTTTCTTCGTATTTACAATAGGTCATTTCAACAACTGAGTTATAAACAAAAAAAAAAAAACAAATATTTTAAACATTACTTTTATTTATATAATAGCATATGTATTACAGCAATAACCATTTTTTTTTGTCGTTTTTGAACTCTAGAGTAACCTTACAATATGCCGACGTCGATTTACTTTTAGACACTCCTTTTTTTTCATCGTAACACCATCCGAGTAGACCTTTGCCTGTTGGTAATATTCAGTGTTAGCGATGTTTGTGATGGGGATAATAAAGATTTTTTTGTTGTTTACATCTATGCTCATTGTTGGCATTTGAATAATATGTTAGACTCTGCCGGTTTCGACATATAATTATTCTCTATTCAGCAAATTTTACATGTAAATCGTTCATTATTACCCATGCTTTCTGCCTTACGTGTTTCTATGCCATATATTTTAGACATTTTCTTTCTTACGTGTTCCTATGTCAGATATTTTATACATTTTACATCATTATTGTCCA
This sequence comes from Diabrotica undecimpunctata, assembly GCF_040954645.1. Lineage (NCBI taxonomy): Eukaryota > Metazoa > Arthropoda > Insecta > Coleoptera > Chrysomelidae > Diabrotica > Diabrotica undecimpunctata. The sequence continues at coordinate 7,991,795 of NC_092813.1, forward strand.
TGCTTTCATTCTTACGTGTTTCTATGTCAGATATTTTATACATTTTTCTATTATTTTATGTATAGCTTTTCTGTCTTACATGTTTCTGTGTAAGATATTTTATACATGTTCCATCAATATTGTCCATGCTTTCTACCTTACGTGTTTTTATGTCAGATATTTTATAAATTTTTTTTTTATCATTATTGCTGATGCTTTCTGCCTTACGTGTTTCTACGTCAGATTTTTTTTATCATTTTATGTACAGCAGTTATATTTTATACATTTTCTATCATTATTGTCCATGCATTCTGCCCTACGTGATTGTATGTCAAATATTTTACACATTTTCTATCATTTTATGTACAGCATTTCTTTCTTACGTGTTCCTATATCAGATATTTTTTACATTTTACATCATTATTGTCCATGCTTTCATTCTTACGTGTTTCTATGTTAGATATTTTATACATTTTCTATCATCCTTTCCAGTACTTCTCAATTTTTATTCGATATTTTATACATTTTACATCATTATTGTCCATGCTTTCTGCCTTACGTGTTTGTATTTTAGATATTTCACACATTTTCTATCATTTTATGTACAACATTTCTTTTTTACGTGTTTCTAAGAACGTTTAAATTTTCTCTATTTATATTTTACGAGTAATTTTTAATCAACCTCGTATATATTTTATCCACAACGAATAGTGTAATAGCAAAAATTCGTTGACTTTTCAATTTATATATTACTAGTAATTTGCGAGTAACTTCGTATATTATATAATTAAACTTATAAATCTTTATAAATATTCCAACTAGCGGATGTGCATTTCCTTTTAACATTTCTCATACGGTCGTCGGAAACACGTGCAACAATTTTTTTCAAGAATCAGCTTGTTAGTCATATAAGTATACATATACGGCTGGACGTAATATGATGCGAAATACTGCTAACGAGAACGTTACCGGATGTCACTGCGTTCCTTTTTAACATTTTCTCACACTTCGGCGTTTTCACAGTTGACAATATACCGTGTATACAGACAAGCTACGGCTTGCAATTCTCGATAATTTCCAGTCGAGTTACGTCATACCAGCCTGCCTATTTAATGAACGAATCCATTCTGTTATACTCAGTCTGCAGTTCGCCTTTGTAATAACGTGTTCGTTTTGTGTTACAAAAAAATTTGTGCTACAAGTAAAACAATTTAAAAAAAAGTAAGTACTGTTTTATATATTTTAGAGGGCTTGTATTTGATTTTATACACCATCATTCTAAGTTTGTCATTATGTATGTAATTTATTTCTGCATTATTTAAAACATGCAATATTATTTGTAAATATATTGTTTAATTTCCTCGTTTTTAAAATGGAACAGTGCATTTCACAAATAATAAAGTAAGTAATTGTTGATAAAAAAAATAGAGACATACAAAAAATATTTTAAAATTTTGGTTTTATACCACATCTGTTATCCATTATTTTTTTTCCAAGTTTTTCATATTGTTTATTAATTTATGTATTATATAAAACATGCAATTTTATACATTTTCTATCATTATTATCCATGCTTTCTGCCTTACGTGTTTCTATGTCAGATATTTTATACATTTTCATTCATTATTGTCCATGCTTTCTGCCTTATGTGTTTCTATGTCAGGTATTTCATACATTTTTATGTACAGCATTTCTTTCTTACGTGTTTCTACGTCAGATATTTTATTCATTTTCCATCATTTTATGTACAGCTTTTCTGTCTTACATGTTTCTAAGTCAGATATTTTATACATTTTCTATCATTATTGTCCATGCTTTCTGCCTTACGTGTTTATATTTCAGATATTTCACACATTTTCTATCATTTTATGTACAGCGTTTATTTTTTACGTGTTTCTATGTCGGATATTTTATACATTTTCCATCATTATTGTCCATGCTTTCTGTCTTACATGGTTCTATATCAGATATTTTATACATGTTTTTCTATCATTTTATGTACATCATTTCAGTCTTAGAGTTACCGTAGCGTATTGTGGTAGTCATGTCTTTACTCGATGGCTGAGTTTTTCTTTTATATAACATAATATATTTACTTTCAATTTTCACATCCAAAGGATATACTCTAAAACTATATATACTCTATAATTATATATACTCTAAAAATGTATTTAATTTAATTTTTCTTTGTTAATACACCTGAAATATTTTAACGTTGAATATTTGATGATCCTTTACGGAGTATAAAAAGGATGGTCGACATTTTCCTGCACGGATTCACGCTTGTGTACCTTCACGAAGGGAGTTGTACTTAAACCTATAAGTTGATCTTGAGACGGGACCTGCAAAGTGCGCTGTCAACTAGGGCAATGTTCATTATCCACTTTAAAACAATAAATTACTTGCTCGTCGTAGATAAACTATAGTATGCAAATATTTACGTTTTCCTTTCACCTTTCATTTAACGCCTTGTACGTCAAAATCGGATAAATAACAACGAAGATATATTGTAATGGTCTTTCGGCACGTTAGTTTGTTTGAACATAATTTATGGATGGTAATCATTCGTTGGTTAGTCTTCGTCATAATTGGATTATATCTGAATATCATTGTAAAATGGTAATTGTTGTAGATAAAATATAATATGCAACAAATCGTAAAATAGTCATCTTGGAGATTTATGTATAGTAGTGGATATGTAGATAAGACTCTTGAGTAATTATACGTTTAGATGAGATCTGTGTGTATTAGTGAGTGTTCAGCGGAGACTCTTGTGGAATTGTACGTTCAGTGGAGATTTGTGTATAGTAGTGGTCGTTCAGATGTGGCTTGTAGAGAACGTTTAGGTCCTTGTCGGTTTGTGATCATCCAACTCATATCTATGTCGAGTAATATACGTTAGTTGTTTGAACATACTGGAAGAATGGTAAAGTCGTTTTTAGTCCTCGTTATAATTGGATTATATCTGAATATCGTTGTAAAATAGTAATTGTTGTAGATAAAATCGAGTATGCAATAAAACGTTATCGTATACCAATAGTCATAGTTGTGAGTTACTGTTCCGAGGATACTTATAATGACTGCTCAGATGAGATTTATATATTTATGTATAGTAGTTGATGACCTACATTTCCGTCTTTCCTGTGGTGTCCAATATAATACTTTTTGTTATTCTGTTGTCGCTCATTCTTTAGACGTGTCCATACCACCGTAGTTGTGATGTCCTTCGTTATTCTGCGTCTGGTATACGTCTGATATAAGTTAAATTGCTTTTGCTATACGTCTGATGTTTAAGCGTTAAAACTACGTTTTAAGTATATTAATATAACGTGGTTGGCAGTATATTTTAGACATGCGTTGGAGCGCGTTAGAGATGTTTACCTTTTGGTAAAAATCTTGAGATCAGTTTATCGATGTATTTAATCAACACTTTATATAGATCCGCATCAATTTTTCAAATCATTAAGTGTTTGGCAGCCGGTTGAGTAAGACGTGACTATGGGTGAAGAATGCCGTATGTATTCAGAAAACTAACATTGGTAACTTAATAGGTACCATTTATCGTCTCAACTTCAATATTGTTGTATATCGATGTTCTAATATAGTATTTACCTCTAGTGATATACTTGATTTTTTTTTACAATTTTTTTCGAATATTCAATATGCGCAATCCCTTGTGGTGTTTTTTTATATACACATATTATTGTCAGATTATGTTGAACGATTATGTAGCTTAGAGGTGTGCTTTGGTGCCGGGTATGGAGACGTATCACGGCCAACTTTAACAAGTAATATTGAATTAATAATCAACATTCTTTTTACATTTTTATCAATTTGTTTCTGCATCTCTCTCCTCTTCTGATGACGTATGTGGAAATGTTCATCATCCTCTTATGAAAGCTGTTAGTATTAAACTCTTGATTTATACAATGTAAACCTTTTATATCAGTATTACGTTAAACGGCTTTACGCCTATAACATTTTACACTATGTTGAACGGTACCATTATTATTATATGCACATGTTCGACTCCTCGTAAAACACCTAAGTATATAATGCGCGAAACGGTTGCGCCTACGGTTCAAGCTGGTTGATCCTCTAGCGTTCAATGCCTCATGCGCGAAAGCGATGGCGCGTACAGTTCATACCGTTTCAGACCTTTCGTCGTTGCGTTCTTTTTTTTATATCCATTATTACCTACTTATATCAATTGGTTACCTAGCTGTGTGGTTAGCGCGTATACCTTTGGAGCTGTGGGTTCTGGGTTCGAGTCCTACATACGATAGAATGTTTTATTTAATAATAATAATTTAATAATTTGGATTAAAATTGTCTTATAGATAGTTGAAATACAAAAATAATATGTAAATTAATTCATATTAAAAATGGCTAATTACTAAACTTAAAAAGGTGTCTACCGTAAAAAACAAGTTAGGACTTGTCGGTGACGTCATCGCGGGATGTGACCAGTGCGCGGACGGTGCTTGTGACGTCACTCCGCCAAGGTCACGTGGGCTATCGAGAGGCGCGAGGAACTGCGTCGAGAGTGCGGGGTCAAAGGTCAAAGTGGAGTGAAGCGCATCCCTTTCTACTGACAATATGGCAGCTAGATTAGATGAAATACCAGTAGAACTATTAAAACTATTGGAAGAGAATAGTTTAGAAGTATTGGCAGATTTATTCAACACGGTGTACGATACGGGAATAATTCCACAAGGGTGGCTGACGTCAGCATTTAAAACAATCCCTAAAAGAACAAGCAGCAAAATAGTGCTCTGATTATCGAACACTGAGCCTCATTAGTCATACTTTAAAAGTACAGCTGAAAGTAATACATAAGAGAATATATGAAAGGCTAGAGGAGGATATTAGCGAGACGCAGTTCGGGTTCCGAAATGAAATGGGAACTCAAGAAGGACTATTTGCCATCAACATATTGATTCAGCGATGTCGGGATGTAAACGTTGGTCTACACTTATACTTTGTTGACTACGAAAAAGCTTTCGATAAAGTAGAAAAGATCTGTAGAAATGAAGAAGAAGATCAGAAGAAATGAAGATCTGTAAAGTAGTTAGACAGGGATGTGTTTTTTTTCCCAAAATTTTCCAAAACACGCTCAATAATATCAAAGCGGGAGTTACCGTTATCGGAAAATTAATTAACAACTTACGATATGCAGATGACACTGTGATCATAGCAACGAATATAGAAGATCTACAACATCTTATCGGAAGCTTAAATATGAATAGTGCTAAGATGGGAATTACTATAAACGCTAATAAAACGAGGTACATGCTAATTACAAAAAGACCACAAAATATACATCACCTATTGACAATAAATGGTAACGTGATAGAACAAGTAGAAAAATATCAGTACTTGGGAACTTTGATCAATGAAATAAATGATCATACTGCAGAAATGAACAGGCGAATAGAGATTGCCAGATCAGCATTTATACGAATGAAGCCACTCCAAAGATGCAAAAATCTAAATTTGGAGATCAGACTACGGACCCTTTGCTGTTATATATTTTCAATATTATTATATGGAGCTGAGACTTGGACATTAAAAAAATGCAATTTAAAAAGAATCGAGGCTTTCGAACTGTGGTTGTATCGCAGAGTATTAAAAATATCATGGACTGATAGAATTTCAAATAAAGAAGTACTGGAGAGGGTTGGTAAATAAACAGAACTAATCACCACTATACAAACCAGAAAACTGGAATACCTAGACCACGTGATGACGGGACCAAAATATGAAATTTTGAGACTCATAATACAGGGAAAGATTCAAGGAAGAAGATCTGTTGGCTAAAGGCAGAACTCATGGTTGAAGATTCTACGTTATTGGTATGAATGCAGATCGATTGATTTATTTAGAGCAGCAAGTTCAAAAATAAAAATAGTTATTATGATTGCCAACCTCCATAGGGAGACTGCACTCTAAGAATAAGAATGAAATGTTCTTACAAAAGAATTTAAAGCCATTATACAACATATTTTGGAATAACGACTCTCCTAGTAAAATTCTCAAGCAACTTATCTACAACTCAGACTTATATGACAGGTAATGTGATAACAGTCCAACAGATTCCGTTATTTACAAAAACTTACCTTACGTAAATTGCTTAACTAACAATATAATTAAGATTCTGAGTGCAATTCCCAAAATCATATATATATTCACTGATTCGACAGTATTCACTTCCTTCTCTCGCTCAACCGTTTCCATCTCTCTCTGTAGTCCCATTCTCCATAGTTTAGGCCTCTCTTACTCATGACGTCGTCTACTTCGTTCCTCTAGGATTCTCGGGGTCGTCCTCTTTTTCTCCTTCTTATGGGGCTCCATTCGGTTATTCTCTTTATCCATCTGCTGTTGCTAGTTCTTCTTACATGTCCATACCACTTTAGTCTTTTTTGTTCTGTATATGTCTGTCTGTATGTCTGTTTCTATTGATGTTCTTTGCTTTATTTCGTCATTACTTCTCCTATCCATTCTTGTTACTCTGCAGCATCTTCGGTACCAACGGTACTTAATCCCTTCCAATCAACTTAATCGTACAATATTTCTTAAAAATTTCATGATATTCTTCTTTTTCACAATTTTGTTGATTTTTTTTTAATGTTTTCTCTATCATCTCAAATACTCTGTCGCCAGGAAGGAATGAGTGCCCTGTTATAGGAAAAACTATTTCAATTTTTCATATGCTTGTTGGAGCACAGCTATCCAGAAACTTGCAGCACATAGTTAAAATATTTATATTCTTATTTTGTCCAGCGCAACCATTAGCCACCAAACGAATGGAGTCATATCCTGAGAGATTAGCTGATCTCAACGCATTAAATACAATGGAAGAAACCCTGTTGCATAATTTTTTGTCCCCTTCGAGGTATACATTGAGACAGTACTGGGATTCAGGGATTCATTTGATAATCCTTTAACTACTGAAAGGTTATTACTATTTAAATGGGAATAAGCCACAATTAAAGGTTAAAGTACGTTTATTGACATTTCAATTTCCACTTCGGAAATCGTTCTCAAAATACAAACATGAGTAAATTATAAATAAATTGTATGTTGAGAACGATTTCCGAAGTGAAAATTGAAACGTCAATAAACGTACTTTAATCTTTAATTGTGGCTTATTCTTATTTAAATAGTAATTACTTTAACATGCCACAAGAAGATAGCTTCAGAACAATATAATGAAAGGTTATAACAGTAAAACTGTCGTGAATAGTACGCACTTTGATTTGAAGTTACTTTTGGCAAAACAAGATTCTTCTGACAATCAAAACTCAACATAAAACATTCTTGTGGTTTTTCTTGCAGGTGTTGGAAGAAGGCTTGGGCCTGTTTCTTGTGTAACTCCATTTTCATTTTTAGACACCTTTTTCTTCTTCCGTTTTTTCCATTTTCTTCTGTATACATTTCTGCATATAAACAGAAAACAAAAAATATGAAACCTGTATACAAAGCCTTAGCAAATTTATCTATAGAAAAATCAGTAGTATCTATCTTCACAAGACATAACATTCCTACAAATGAAAATATCATTGTGAACGATCAATGTTTTAAGCTTCAAAATCATGTCAAATATCTAGGCCTTATTTTGGATAAGAAGTTAACTTGGAGACAACACATAGAGTACATGCTTGATAGATGTAACAAAGGCAGCAATTTCCTCAGAATGACAACTAAAACGTGGTGGGGTTGCGATGTAGAAACATCCTTGTTATTTTATCGCGCTTATATACGATCTATTCTAGATTACGGTGCTACTCTTTATGGTTCCGCCTCCAAGAACCTTTTAAGAAAAATCGACACGTTTCAAAATTTTATTATGAGGGTATGTTTGGGTGCTATGAGATCAACCCCTATACAACCCTTGTATGTTGAAGCCGCTCAGCTACCCCTGGAAAATAGAAGAAACTTTTTAAGTGAAAAATGCCTTCATAAAATTCTATTAACTAACTCCCAGTTATTTTCAAGCGTCCGTCAACTTAACGAGTCAGATCTTACAAACAAATATTGCGAGAAAAAACCTTCTCAGCCTTTATGCATGGCATTACAGAATAATCCTATTTTTTTTCAAGATATTGGACACGGTTGAGAGAAGCTTAGACTACTTTTCTTTATTCCACAGAACTCAGGTTATAATACTCACTTATAGTGAGAACACCAATATGAGTAGCAATCTTCTAAGATCTCTACTGCAGGATTATAGATAAGTCACAGTAATATACACGGGCGCATCGAAAACAACAGAAGGGACTGGATGCGCATACTTTTTACCTGCTACAAACGTAGAATTCAAGTATAAACTACCATATGAATTTTCAATCTTTTCAGCGGAATCAATAGCTCTACTAACTTGAAGCTCTAAAATATGTTAAAAACACCTGAAATAGACATATTTTAATTCTGCCAGATTGCCTTTCAGTTTTGCAGAGCATAAAAAATATTGAATTGCCCTCACCATTTAGCAACCCCTACATATTTGAAATAAAAGATCGATTGTATCATTTATCATCGACTGGAATTAACATTAAATTTATTTGGGTCAAAGCACATATTGGTCTCAAACATAATGAATATGTACATCATTTGGCTAAAATGAGTGTAACAACTGGCTCTACGTTGAAATATATGCTTAATACATCAGATGTGACTACGATTTTCAAAAAAAATCAGCAACTTAGATGGAAAGAGCAATGGAAACATTACTGTTCTACAAACCATAAAAGGTATACCTCTTTACAACCAACTATACCTCAAACAACCTGGTTTCAGAATTTCAAAGCTCCTCGTAAATATATTACTACTATAAATCGAATACGCTTTGGACATGCATGCTACTCATGCCATTTATTTAAAATTAAAGTCATCGATGATGATAGTTGCAAACATTGCGGTAAGCTAGGTGACCTCGATCACATCTTCTTTGAATGTCCTAAATTTATTCAGCATTCAAACTCCCTGTATATAAAATTAACTAAATGCAATACATACGCTCCATATAATATACAGTCCTTGTTAGCCATAGTTTCTGTAACAATATATAATTTAATTATAGAATTTTTGTCAGACACATGCATAGCTTTATAAATCTGGTACTCGTTTATGAAAATTTTCGACTAGATAGTTCGACTTGAGCGGCCGAACAGTGCAGACGTGAGCGAAGAGAGAAGCGTGCTTAGGTGGGGGCAACTGACCTGTAGTCAACGGAGCTTATCAGCTCCCGGTGCGTAAGAACCGTGCGTGGCACAGGCACTTGTTCTACATTTAAAGCGGATGCGAGGCTAGTTTTAGTTGAACCGTCGGGGAGCTGTCTTTATAGGCTCCTCGCGGAGGCTTTAATAGCTTCGCGTTTGCGAAGATTACGGGTTCACCTCAGTGTGTCATTAGGGATGACACTGTAAGGCTTTGATTTTTACAAAGTCGGACAGCAACGGCCCCTGCTCCTGAGGTGAGAGAAACTGGAAGAGGATTCCTCCCTGTGAACACAGGGAGAGAACTACCGCGCAGGTTCCGGCGGCAAAAAACAGAGTCTACTAAGTAGAATTTTTCTATATCGTATGAACCTTTTGTTCACTGCCTTACGGCATCATGAGTGATATTCCCCCCCCCCCCATTTTTGCGACATCACAAAAAAAAAGAAGAAAATGATTTATTCAAATCATCCAGTTGCCAGCTCGGTCGAGCTATACAATAATTTTATAAAAAAAACTTTAAATCCTCCCGCGATAGAAGAGATCCCAGCATCGGAGGACGATTCATACACTCCAGAATCGGAAGAAGAAAAAAGCGAAGTCGACACAGATGACGCAATCTCGATCACTATGGAGAGGGCAGTCATGGATGCCGAGACCACGCCCCCAATCCAAGAAACATCCCCAGTCATGGACACCATCTCCACCGAGGAAGTGGAGCAAGAATCCGGAAAGAAAAAGAAACGACAACGTCCCACAGGAGACTCCTCAGACGAAGAGGAAGTTAACAAGAAAGCCAAAGAGATGGCTGAAAAAGAGAAAACCAATGAGCTTCTAAAGTCGCTCAATGTGCTAACTGAACAAATAAAATCTCTAAAAGAAGAAAGCCGAATCCGCGAGGAGAAGGCCAACAAACAGATCCAAGACTTACTCGCTCAGATGACTGAGTTGAGAAAAGAAAACAAGAAAAAGGACAGAGAGATACAGAAGTTAGTCAGTCACTTTATGTCACTGGCAGCCACCAAACAACAGGAAGAAGAAAAAATGGACACCGAACTATGAAAGAAGAGTATGGAGCCCCTCCACATAATACAACAGCCTCCTCCCGCAAGGCCATCAGGAAGCAATGACAAGCCCAAAGAGCCAGAAACAAGCGAGGTAATCACCGAACCTGCAGGTTGGACGAAAGTTCAAAGTAAAAAGGGAAAAAAGACAGGCACCACTACTGAGAAATCAGACAGTAGTGTAAAAACTAAAATAAGTATCGCCGAAAAACAGACGCAGATAATAAATCAGCGAAAAGACAATGAACTCAGCAAGGCTGCGAAAGAGACTCAAGAAAGGAGTCAGAAAAAGAAAATAGCCCAAAATAAATTTAGCGAAAAAAGCCAAGTTGATAAAGAAAACTCCGAAATAAAAAACTCACCGCAAATAAGCGAGGAGACAACAGTTAAAAAGCCAAAACCACTGGCGATAATCCTCAAAACTGTATGAGAACATCAAAAAATCCTGCAGAGAGCAGCTAATCAAGGTATAATATCAGTAAATAAATTTGCACGATCAGGCAGATCGATAGTAATAAATACAAAAACCAGAGAGGATTATTTAGGAATGGTACACATCCTTGAAGAACACACACCGAAAGTAGAATTCATCGCATATCCCATAGATAGCGATAAATTGAAAAGAGTAATTATAAAAGGGCTATCTGCTACCACTAGCACGGTAGCAATTAAAGAAGAATTAAACAACAAAGGAATAGAAGTAACAAGGGTGATCAATATGATCTCTAAAAAAGCCGACAAGAAAGTACTGCCGCACTTTATCGTCACCCTCAAAGAGGAGGACGTTGCACAGATCAAAAGAATTACTGATATATGCTACATGCGAATCTATGTGGAGGATGAATTCAAAATCACAAAAGACACCCTGCAGTGCTACAACTGCCAGGGCTATTATCACAGCTCAAAGGCTTGTCATTGCAGCTGTAGATGTGTCAAGTGCGGAGAAAACCACTTGAGCAACGACTGCCAAAAAAGCAAAGAAACGGACCCCAAATGCGCTAACTGCGAACAAGCGCATACGGCTAACTACCGTGGATGCTCCAAAGCACCGAGAAGGAAGACCACTGCCCCCACAAAACCGGCAGGAAGGCCAATCAATAGTGCACCAGTCAACAATGGGGTCAGCTAAGCACAAGCAGCGAAAAAAAAAACCCCAGAAGTCATCGAAGAGGCCCCTGTACCAACGCAAACGGTACAAGATGCGGCCACACTCATCGCCAACTTCCACACGGAGTATAATAACAAAATGATGGAGATGATGTCCATGATGGATAAAGCGACGAAAATGATGACCTCATTTGGAGAGACCGTCCGAAAATGTTAACAAACCAAACCGAGGATCTACGCATTTGGTCATGGAATTCCGGCGGAATATTCAAAAAGATCAACCTTCTGGATGAAATAATAAACAGATTAGAGCTCGATATCGTAGCCCTTTAAGAAACCAAACTAGTGGAAATGAAGAAAACAAAATTCCTTGGCTACGATATCTATAGAACGGATCATAGATCATTATCAGGAGGAACAGTTATATTAGTCAAAAAGGGACTCGAACACGAGCATATCCCAACACCAGACGGACTGGTGACAATGGAAGCTACAATCATTCGACTTAAGGCTCACAACGAATCACTAAAAATAGTGTCAGCTTACGTTAGACCAAATGATCCGAGTTTCAACGAAGATTTGAGCCTAATACTGAACTCAGAAGAGCCAACTATAATTATTGGAGACCTAAATGCTAGATCTCCCAATTGGTTTGACAGGACGACCAACCGAAATGGAAGACATCTCTGCAACCATCTCGAAAACAGACCAAACACCTATGTTATCGGACCAACAGACCCGACATGTTTCCACAGAGAACTCCCTACGCACCTCAATATTGCAATCCTACACAACGTGGGTCAACAATATAAGATATACTCTATAAATGAATGCGATTCGACGCACAATCTAATCGTCCCGACCCTGGGCGCAATATATATGAACTATTTGCAGTCTCACAACAGAAAGAAGACAAGTTGCCTGAACTTCAGAAGAATTGTGAGCGAAAACATCGGTAATATCTCAACAATAAATAATATTACGGAATTAGAAGACAACGTAATAAAACTAGAACAAACAATAAACAATGCTATCGATGCCAGCTCCAAAATCGAAACAATCACTAGACAAAAAGGAAGATTTAGGGATATAAGCATAGAACTTCAGAACCTAATCAAAGAGAAAACAGAAAAAGAAGAAGAGCATACCGCACAAGAACAGCAGAGGACAAAAGGATTGCAAACGAGCTAGACAGGGAAGTAAAAAGACAATTACACAATCATAGAAATGAAAGCTGGGACACCTATATCCAAGAGCTAAACCCTAATAAATCCGCCTTCTGGAAATTATCAAAAATTCTCCGAAAGGACAAGAAACTCATACCACCCCTACACGGAGTAAACGGGATTGTCCATACGGAAATCGATAAAGCAAAAGTCATGAAAGGCGAATTAGAAAGGGCGTGTAGAAACAATGAACACCCCAATGAAGACATAGACTTCGAAGAAGAGGTAGAAAGAGCAGCGAGAAGACTAAAAAGAAAAAAGGGCAGAATAGGAATTACACACACATCTCCCGAAGAGATAAAGGAACTAATAAAAATGACTAATGCCAAAAAAGCCCCAGGACCTGACAATATCACAAACAGGGCGCTGAAAAACCTACCAACAAAAGCTATTGTTTACATCACCAACATCATAAACAATATGCTTAAACTAAGATATTTCCCAGATAGATGGAAAGAAGCACATGTAATCATGATCGAAAAACCTGGGAAAATGGCACATTTCCACAAAACTACAGGCCTATCAGCTTATTGTCATCGATAAGCAAGATAGCAGAAAGATATAATAATAAAAAGGCTCAACGAAGAAACCCAAACACTAAGCATCATACCAGAAGCTCAATTCGGGTTCAGAAGCGAACACTCCTGTGAACTACAGGTACTTAGATTGACGGAATTCATTACGAAAGGATTTAATGAGAAAATGTATACAGCCACAGCATTTCTGGACGTCAGAAAGGCATTCGACAGAGTCTGGCACCAAGGATTCACTTAATAAATGAACGATTTGGGATACAGCGAGGCGATGACATGCCTCCTTGCGTCATATCTAGCCAACAGAAGGTTCAGAGTTCGGATGGGGGCAACCCTATCCGAAGTCGGGACTCTGGAGGCAGGTGTGCCTCAGGGAGCGGTGCTATCGCCGTACCTGTACACCATCTATACGGCCGACACGCCAACAGAGCCAGGCTCTCTGTTGAGCCTTTATGCTGACGATACAGCAATAGCTGTCAGCTGAAAAAATCCGGATCATGCAGCTAATCATCTGCAAAGAGTACTGAACAGATTTCAAAGGTGGTGCATAAAGTGGAAAATAGCCTTAAACCCAGAAAAAACACAGGCTGTAATGTTTAGTCACAGAAGAAGTGTACCAAACCGAGAGATTACAATTGGAAACACCCCAGTAGACTGGACTATCCATGCTAAATACCTTGGGGTACTACTAGATAAGAAGCTAACGTTTACTAAGCACATCAATAAGCAAACATACAAAGCCAAAGCGTTGAAAAGTCAGCTCTCAACACTCATTGGACGAAAAAGCAAACTAAGATTTAAAACTAAAATCAGGGTTGCGAATAGTATTATCCTGCCAGTCCTAACTTTTGCATCCGCTGCGTGGGGACACACCTGTAAAACAAACAGGAAAAAGATACAGACCACCCAAAATCAAATAGTCAGAGATGCACTAAAGGTACTAAAGTACGTACCTCTGAGATATGTATAGAGAGACTCAGGACAAACAAGAATCCTACACACGCTAGACGAGAGAGCATATGAAATATTCAACGGACTAAGAAACCACCCAAGCAGAATGTTAAGAGAGCTGACTATCTACAATGAAAACATAAGGACGGTACACAGAAGACCAAAACAACAGATAGCTGGATATAGGGAGAACCCAAACGAGTAAATAAAGAATGAGATGGTTGCAAGGAGAACGAACAAGGAAAATGCAGTCAATAAGAAAACACACCAAAAAAACTCTGGCGAGAGGGTACGCTTTTCTTTTAGGTTTTTAGGTTTTTTAGGCACTTAAGGACAATATAAAATGGGGTGTGTAAGGGCCGTATACACCTGGGAATGCACACCCCAATACACGCACACTATAGGATTAAGGAAAAAAGGAAAGAATTGTTGCCCAGGCATTTTATAGTCCCGAAGGACCAAGGAAGCCCACAAAAAAAATAGTGTTTTCCGATTAAATAACTTAGTACTTCCTGTTCGAATTCGTTAGTCAAGGTTGGTGGACGTATTCGAGTTTTGTGAATTAGCTGGTGATTGTTTCTTGTAAAATATAAGAAGTGTAATTAGTTGTTAGTTTTGGTATTGATATTTACGGAGAGCATATTAGAGTTTTTTAAGGCGTAAGTGATGTAAGAAAAAACGGGCGGCGATAAGCCGCCCGATGAAAAAAACACTGATAGTGATAATAGCAGGTATGTTCAGCAAATAGATATGAATAACAGTTATAGACCAGGAGATAATAGCCCATTTTATGTGTTTGTGGAACATAAAAATAAAAATTTAGGGAGACTTTTTCCAATTAAAATAGGGCACTTTCTACTTAAAGCTGAAATTTAAAAAAAAGATGTAATAGACATTAAACCGGTAGGAGTTAATAGGGTAAAGGTTATTTTTAATACCTTAGAAATAGCCAATAGTTTAGTTAACCACGAAGTTATATTAAAAAATGAGTTAATAGCAGTTATACCTAAATTCTACACTCACAAAAAAGGAGTTGTCAGGATGGTAGATACTTTCTTTTCTGAAGAATATTTATTAACGGCTATCAAATCAAACAAACAGGTATCAAGTGTCAATCGTATGAAAAGGAAAATTATAGACTCTGATGGAAACGTAGTTTTGGTAAATAGACAAATGATAATAGTAGAATTTTTAGGAAATGAAATTCCAAAATGTATACAAATAAATTTATGCAATTTTCATGTTGAACCTTACATACAACCCGTTGTACAGTGTTTCAAATGTCTGAGATATGGCCACTCAGCTAGACAATGTAAATCAAAAAATGAGAGATGCCAAAAGTGTACAGATACAAGTCATACAAAAGAGGATTGTAAAGAAAATAATTTGTGTATTTATTGTAATAATAACGACCACCCCTCAATTTCACGTATTTGTCCTGTTTATGCAAAGCAAAAGGGGATAAAACAAATTATGTCAGTTGAAAACATTTCTTTTAAAGAAGCCGAAAATATATACAATAATCCATCATATGCGAAGGTGGCTACGAATAACCGTTTCTCTATTTTAAACAACGATAACAATTTTCCAACTTTACCGAATACTTCTGGCGACAGTCCATCATCTAATAGTACTTTTAAAAAACCAAAACCAGCTTCTAAAGTGAATACTGTTAAAACAATTAAACGAACACACCCAACCTCTCCTACACCAGATACGATGCCTGTAAAAAAATCTTTTAAACCTAGTCAAAAACCTAAACCCATTATACCTAACCCCTACAGAGAAGAATTTATGGACTATAAAGAGAAAACTATAATGTTAATTACCTCCTTCATAAATAAATTTCAAAAAAATTTTCAATTACCACCAAATACTCTCATTGGATTCTAATATCCGGGACTTTGTAGAAAGTGCGTTTGTTCCAAGTGATCCAAATGATGCCATGGAAACATATAGTGAATCAGATTCAAGTGAAAAACTATTTTACTGATTAAACTTTAAAAATGGCTAATAAACAAACAATTAAAAACCAATTAGTAATTTTGCAGTGGAATAGTAGATCAATAACATCTAATAAAAATAATTTGTTAAATTACCTTAATAAAAACCATGTTGATATTATCATACTTTCCGAAACTTGGCTTAGGTCTAATAGTAATTTTAATATTAAGGGATATAACTTCATTAAAAGGTGTCGTGATGACGGATATGGCGGAGTTGGTATATTTATCTTACAAACAATTAACTACCAAGAAAGTGAAATAATTCAAAATTTTTCAAGGGGCATTGAAGTATGTGCAGTATTTATTCCAGATATAAATATTTCTTTCGTTTCAGTATACAAACCTTCAGACATAGCAGCCACAAAAAAAGATTGGTTAAACTTATTGGTACAGTTTGATATCTCTCGTACAATTTTTTGCGGCGATTTTAATGTACACCATTACAGGTGGGGCCCTATTCCGGAAGATCGCGGGGGAAAGGATTTAACAGAAGCTTTAGATTTTTTGGAACTAATTACTTTAAATGATGGATCGCCCACTAGAGTTAATCCCAATGGTAATCACTCTGAAAGTTGATTTAACTCTTATCTCCCCTTTTTTTGCAGATTTGGTAAATTGGTCCGTATATCAAGACACTTTAGGTTCTGATCACTACCCTATTCAGATTCAGCTTCAAATTGCTCCCATATCTATCGAAATCAATACGGCAACCAAGTGGAATGACGGTCGTGCCGATTGGTCAGCCTTTCAAGCATTTATTGAAAATGAAATCAGTTCAAATTTATCTCTAAATGATTCAGATAACTGTCAAATAACAAAAAAATTATTTGAAGTTATATCTTCAGCAGCATCTGCATCCATGCCCGTTAAAAAACCTTTCATTCCTTCTGTCCCAAGGCCCTATTGGTGGGACAAAGAATGTTCTGATATAGCTGAAAGTCGCTCCCACGCACTTAAATTGTTCAGAAGACAAGGAAATATTACAAATTATCTGAATTACCAAAATATCGCAGCAAAGGCTAAACTCATTTTCAAGTTAAAACAAAAAAATAGTTGGATAACCTTTCTTAATCAACTCAATAGATCTACACCCCTTTCAAACATTTGGAATTGTGTAAAAGCTATAAGAAACAAATATCATAAACAAAAGAAACCTCCATTGCACGAAGATTTAATTGAGGATGTTCTGAATCAGCTGGCCCCGCCTTCGGTCTCTAATGTCAATGTAGACAATCAAAAAAATTTTCATTTTTGTTCTACTTCAGATACTATGTCTAAAACTTTTACTTATTCAGAGTTAATTTTGGCATTAAACCAAACCAGAAGCACGGCTCCCGGTTTGGATGGTTTCACATATAAAATTCTACACAATCTTCCAGTTTCAGCTAAACAAATAATTTTAAAAATTTTTAACAACTGGTGGGTAAAACAAGATTATGCTGAGGATTTAAAAAATATTGTTATATGTTTAATTAAAAGACCATCTAAAGATCCAAAATTACCCTCATCATATCGACCTATATCGTTAATGTCTTGTCTGGCCAAGACTTTTGAACGCATGATTAAGTTTCGCCTAGAACATTTTATTGAAAGCAATTCTCTCCTACCCACTACACAGTATGGATTTCGGAGAGGCCGTAGTACGATAGATGCATTGACCCATATGGTTACAGATGCACAAATATGCTTATCTGATAACAAATACATGTTATGCCTATTTGTGGATCTAAAAGGTGCATATGATGTGGTTGATTTGAGTATTTTAAAAACAAAATTGTGTAAAATGGGTATCAGCAAACAGGTATCAAATAACTTAATAAATTTGTTTCTAAACAGAAAAATTTATATTCGTGACCACAGAAATGTACTCCACGGGCCAAGAACAGTATATAACGGTTTGCCGCAGGGATCAATATTGAGTCCACTTTTATTTAATGTATACACAGCAGAGCTGCATAGTTTGATGAATGACACTATAAAAGTTATACAGTACGCGGATGATATTTGTTTCTATACTATCCATAGTTCATATGAACGATGTATTACAGATTTAGAGTATATTTTTTGCTGCATCCGTGATTGGTTACATACTATGGGTTTTAGTGTTTCACAGCAAAAGACAGCGGTTATGTGTCTTACTAGGCACAGACTTAAAACACCCGATTTGTATACCATAGGTGATTTTACTATACCCGTAGTGAAAGAATATAAATATCTTGGCATCCATATAGATAATAAACTCCTATGGACCAGCCACATAAAACACGTAAAGCAAAAATGTGAGAAAGGGCTCAATCTTCTGCGTGTAGTTTCTAAATATAAATGGGGTGCAGATGTTAAAATATCTCTTACTTTTTACAAGTCATACATCCGCTCAATAATAGATTATGGATGTACTATTTATGCCTCAACTAGCAAATCAAACTTATTAATCTTAGACAGAATTCAATATAAGGCAATTAAAATAAGTCTAGGAATTATGATGTCGTCACCGAATTGTGCAGTTCTCGCTAAAGCACAAGAACCGCCTTTGTGCCTTCGAAGAGAGTACTTAGCTAATAAACAGCTAATAAAGTATAGGACGTTTAGTACATTTATGGTCAAAAAAATATCAAATATAGTGGTCCAGAATCTTACAAACAAATATTGGAGAATTAAAACGTCTCCCCCTCTTGCTGATGCTTTTATTGACACTGAGAGACATAAAGAACTAATACATAGTCAAAAAAAATATTCTATTTACGAAATCAATTTTGCGGCCTTAATATTTAAACCAACCATTATAATTCCAAACTATCCAGATAATATATTTCTATCAAAATTAATTTTCAAATCTATACTCTCTAATTTAGGAGAGAATAAAATCATCATCTATACGGATGGATCAAAAAAAAGATTTAAAATAGGCTGTGCATTTTTAGTTTCTAATATTAACCATGTTGAGCAATATCAAGTCCCTTATTATTTATCGATTTTCAGTGCAGAGGCTATAGCTATTAGCAAAGCTTTAGATTGGTGCGAGATGAATTTACCTTTATCTGTTGTAATTGTAACAGACTCTCTCTCAGTTTTGAACGCCATTAAAAGCCCTCCTTTTAATCATTATAATAAAAATATTCTTCTATCTATAAAAAATAGTCTATATAAACTGCAGGAGTATGGTGTACGAGTTACACTAGTCTGGGTTAGAGGTCATTCAGGGATAACTGGGAATGAGGCAGTTGATATCGCAGCTAAAAAAGCACTTGACTCAGAATTGAAAGTAAACATGTGCAACCCATCAGATCTTATTAATTTATATAAGGCTGATGTAAGGGTTAGATGGGAAACTCAGTACAGTAAATTTTCAACTACATCAGAGAACCTCTATTTTAAACTTCAACCGGTTTTACCGACGAACATTCCTTACATCAACTCGTGGGATTATAATAGATATAAGTCATCAATTATATCACGTTTAAAACTTAATCATGGTCGCTTTCCAGCACATTTGTTTAGGATTGGTATCTTAGATTCTCCGTGTTGTCCTCACTGTCCAGAAAAACCTTTAGCCGATATAAATCACGTTTTCTTAGAGTGTCAAAAATATACTGCACATACAGATATGCTGTACCAAGAACTGAAAAAGTTTGTAAGTCTACCAACTAACATTCCTACTTTATTAGCACAACAAGAGAAAGAAATATACAACCTTTTAATCAAGTTTGTTTTAGAAGCAAAAATAGATATTTAGCTCATATATGGTTAAATATGTGTATATGTATATATGTGTATATAAATATGTGTTTACAAACATTATGTAATTAGAATCCAAACCTCTGTTTTACCCCATTTGTTAATACCTCCTGCCCGTGACCTAGTCTAGTTTGTCTTAATAAAAATGTCTTGATGGGTCCCTAGACAAGAAACGAGTGGCCATGTTTTTATCCCTATCCTATCCTTAATAATAATAATAAAAAAAAAAATACAAATATTCTGTGGCAAATAGACAAGTTCTAATGCCATCCACTATCTACACACACACACACAACTTAGTACTTATTGATATTTTCATTAAAACGTTTTAACATAAACTCAAATTCATATAGTCAAATATAGACGGGGGCCCGTCAGGCCTTCTATATACCGCATTGCGGACTAGGCCCTTAAGGCAGATCAAGTGAACTGATCTACTCGCGAAATCCCAGCACTGAGGTCATGTGCGGCATACATGGACTTGGTGGCCGGACCCCACTCGGATGCTCAGCCGGCGAGGAGAACAAAATTTATTTTGCCAAATCGGCGGCTGAGTGACCGAGCACACACTCTTTTCCGGACATAGAGTCGTCAGTTCAGGCTGGCGGCTCTATGGTCGGAACACACGCTCTTTTTCTTTTTTTTTTTAGGGACTCAAGTCCTGACGTAAAGTTAGAGTAACTTCAATAGAATCAGTAAAGTAAATAGGGAGAAAAGCCTAGATGTGGCTACCCCTACAGTTAGGTGGCATAACCACAGTCATTAAAAACAGAGGGTGTCCCATTACCCAGGGCACCCTAAGTAACTTTTAGATCATAAGCCTCCTCACGTAAGTAACATGATGAGGAGGGGTGGAGGAAAAGCCTGGGGGTCAGATAGGTACCACTTCGACTAGCGAAGTGTGACCGGTTTGATCGTCGGGCATATGGATCCCATTCTTACATTGGTATACACATGTTCCAAGGGGCAGGGTTGATCACTGCGTGTGTGTGTGTGTGTGTGAAAATTTTCAGAGCGTGTATAGGGTTAGACTTGTACCCTTTGTTTATCCTATATGTAACAATACCTTATCCGTGGTCCAGTATTGTTTGTCTGTTAAAATAAATGTCTTGACGGACCCCAAGACGAGAAGCGAGTGTCCTTGTATTTTCTTTCGACGTGTTCTTCTATTAATTATTCGTCTATTTCGTTTTAGGGATATCGCTGTGCATTTGTCCGAGAGAAATAATCTGTACTTATGTGTATATACCTTCTTAAGGAATATATTATAACCACCTTTCGAGACTGGCTGAATGACGAAAGTCTATGCCACAAAAAAAAAAGCTGATCATGTTTTTACAGCCAACTTTCAAGCTTCATATTTTAAAATCAGACATTATCATCACTTAAAATGACTTAAAAACTATTTATAACTCGGATGAATATATACAGTAACTTCTAACATATCAAACTTCCACCTACCTATTGACAATTTGTTACAGCAATAAAATGTTAAGTACATGATCGAGTTCAATGATTAGACTTACATTTTTCGTTTCTGAATGTGTTTTTTTCCATTTTTCGGGATCGCTCTTCCGCTTATGCGTCGTCCCTGGATTGACAAATATATTTTACTCCATGAATCTATTTCGTCAACTAATAATATGCCGAAAAAAAAACAGTTTAAACTGATGATAAACACAAATAAAACGATTAGCATCAGACAAGTTGAAAGCAATGGCGGCCATTGTTCATTTTTTAGTCATGTGATCACAATACAGCATTCTCATTGGCTGTTGGGGAGATGTCCGTTTTTGAAATAAACCTTTATAGCACGAGTCCGTTTCGAAACCGATCTTCAACTGTGAAGTTGAAAATAACGTATTTGCGTGTGTGTTAAAAGGAAACTATTATCACCGTTGACAAGAACAGGAATAATTCTATAAGAAACGACTACTAACTTATAAATTTTTATTTTTTTGACACATGTCCGTCTTTGATCTAAAGCCACTCATATGTACATTATATTATTTTAATAATCCAAACATAATTTCGAGGTGATATATTATTTTACAGTACATTACAATAAGTAATAATTAATCAAAAGAATATAAAAATAAGCTTTCTAATGTGTTTATTTTTTGGAACAAAAACAACGAAATTCTTTCAAACGAAAAATATAATTTAAGAAATATAAAATAATTAAATATAAATAAATAATACAACAAAAAAACGGGTGTGACAGTCCAGTGGGACTGCCGGTAGAAGTTATACTTCTATAGACGCGTTCGCCGTTAAAAATTTATATGGGAATCAATCTGCACAATCATACATATGTAATGCTATAGGTAAGAGAGAGCAGAACGAGAAAAATAATTAGTTATATAGGTATATGGTGCATCGTTTGCTGTATCTAAACATTTGACCTGTAATAGGAGTATAGTAAATAAAGGATTGTATCAATATTTAAATGAAAATATATATTTTTATTTTTATATATGTATAAAAGGAGTTGAATGCAAAAAAATTACACATACTCTGCAGTAAAATTCATTGTTTATTTTGGTATTAATATAAAAATTACAATACAATAGATACACTGCAACATAATTCAATATAATAATACAATATAAATTTAAATGTAATATTCATAAATATTTAAAACTGCCAATATACATCAACTTACTTTACGAAGATAAAAATAAAAAACCAACAACTCTGATTATGTTGTAAATTTTCATTTTATTTTAAAATTTATGTTTTTTGC
Organism: Diabrotica undecimpunctata; assembly: GCF_040954645.1. Lineage (NCBI taxonomy): Eukaryota > Metazoa > Arthropoda > Insecta > Coleoptera > Chrysomelidae > Diabrotica > Diabrotica undecimpunctata. The sequence continues at coordinate 8,014,360 of NC_092813.1, forward strand.
GTACATTACATATATTTAATAAGATTAACGTGAGGTTTTTAAATATTTCAAAAATAAAAAAGGAAATTCATAATTGGGATTCGAACTCACAACCACCAGCGTATGAACCAAACACGTAAAGGATTTGCCAATTAGACATGACACTAACGGATTTCAAAATTGACAGTTGGGCAAAACAGTGATTATTTTGAAATACAAAAGACTGAAATAATTATAAACGTTTAATTTTAAATAATACAAAACATATTACATAAATAATAATATTAATACATATTAAATTAAATATAATATTATATATATATATATATTAATATATATATATATATATATATATATATATATATATATATACAATATTATATATATATATATATATATATATATATATATATATATATATATATATATATATATATATATATATATATATATATATATATATATATATATACACTCAAAAATGTTTTGCATAATGTAATATTTTCAAAATTATCCACCTAATCTGGTAAAATCTATTTTTTTTTAACAAAATACTTTATTATATATATAAAATTGTATGTTTTGAAAAAAAACAATAAACAAAATTTAGAGGATTAACAATTTATTATCATTATTTATAATATGTATTATAAATATATTTTTTTAAATTTGTACAGATATAGGAACTAATACTTAATATACCGTATTTCCACCTCTTGTATCAATGCAAGACTGAATGTGATGTCCCATGCTTCTTATAAGTGTATTAATGTAGTTCTGGTCCATGGTACCCCATTCTTCAGTCGATGCTATTCTAAGGTCTTGTAGTGTCCTTGGGGGTGGCTGATGAGACTGAATTTTTCTTTTGAGCATATCCCACCCGTGCTCAATGGGATTGAGGTCAGGTGAGCAAGGTGGACATTGTAATCTGACGATATCTTCTGTCTCTAAAAAATCTGCCACATGTCTCATACGATGGGGAGGCGCATTGTCGTCCATAAAAATAAATTCTAGACCAACAGCTCCTCGCCACAAGCGTACAACAGGCCTAAGAATGGTATCAATATAAATTTGTCCATTCATGTTACCAACAATAGGAATTAAAGGAGTTTTATTATTTAGCATGATGCATCCCCAAAACATTATGGAGCCACCTTGATATGGGACTCTTTGGACAGCTTGGTTAAGTCTATCCTGTCGATTTGGGTTCCTCCAAATCCTAATTCGGCGATTATCCGACAAAAGGCTAATTTTGGTTTCATCAGAAAATAACACGTTTCCCCATTTGTTGTCATGCCATTGTAAATGTTCATTGCACCATTCCAGTCGAGTCCTTTTCTGCTCTAACGTAAGCTTTGGTACAAACAATGGTCTTCTTGTAAATAAATTCGCCGAATGTAACCTGTTTCTAATAGTCTGATCGCAAATTACAATATTATGAGCTTGCTGGAGCTCTCTTCTAATAGCTGGGGAAGTCATAGTGGGGTTTCTCCGGGCAGTTAACGTTAAAAAGCGTTCTTGGACATTGGTAGTAATTCTGGATCTTCCGCTTTTTGGACGATCGCTAACAGAATTCGTCTCTCGATATTTTTTCACAATCCGAGACACATCACTCTGATTAACTCCAACCCGGACAGCAACGTCGACTTGTGTGTGGCCTTCTTCAATCAAAGTAACGATTATAGCTCTGTTGAACTCAGATATCACTTGTCTATTCATCTTGTTTACTACAAAGTGAATAAAACGCAAACCATTTTTTACAAATATCGGTTTTCGAAAACAGATGAACACAATATATGAATACTGAGAATCTTTTCGACGATTAAGAAACAAAAAACAAGCAATAAAATACATTATTTTAGTAGACAAAAAGAAAACAGAGCAAAAAATTTCAAATGAGAAACGTTCAGTGGCGTTACAGATAATATGCAAAACATTTTTGAGTGTGTGTATATATATATATATATATATATATATATATATATATATATATATATATATATATATATATATATATATATATATATATATATATATATATTGTTATGATGTATTGTTTGAATGATGAGCAATGAGTATTTTTAATAATATAATATATAGGGTTTTTATCGCGGTTCTCAATAATTAGTTTGTAAGTACTTTTTTAAATTATCTTTATTAGATCTACTATGAAACACAAATATATATCTAACCTAGCCAATGTAAATTTAAAATAAACTATCTTTAAATTGAAATTCTTATGAAACTAATTAAATTCTATAGACAATGTAAAATTTAAACAAACTATTTACAAAATTGAAATTGTTATGACACTAACTAAATTATATTAACAAAATTTTGTACCTTTCTGTCACTGAATGCCTAAATGAACTGTTTCCCACTATATAGATTATAATTACCACTCAAATGTCTTCTTCTCAGCTTCGGTTATCCTTGTTTTTGTGAAATTACTTTTTCCAATTATCAGCTTCCACCAATTTAAGATATTTTTCTTCACAGCATTTATAAACCACCAATCAAACCATCAAACAGCATTTATTTTTATTCTTCTTTTCAATATATCAATATCCAATCACCAAAAATATTATTTAATTTTAATATTCAATTAATACTTCTTCCATTATCATCATTTATACATAACATAATTTTTAATCTTCAATATTATTTTCTTTATACTGTTTCTTAAAATTGATTTAACTCACTATATTGAACAACTGTAACTGATTGACTGCCTCTAACTAATTTTCATACTAAAAAACTCATAACTGATTGACTAACTGAATGAACTTTCTTACTAACTGCCATCTTGAATCCAAATCACGGGTATTTATATCTTTTCAATCTTCCAGAACCATCTGGTAAGAAGTCATGTTTGATTTAGTTCTATTTCTTCTATATGGATGTTCTCGAAAAAAGTATATGTTGGATCCACAGACATAACCATTATTTCCAGAATGTTCGACCGTAAACACAGGTCAAATTCTCTATTCTGGAGAATTCTTTAATCTTCTATTGATAATTTTGTTGACATTTAGGCTTTTCAGATCAGAATATACACTTAAATCATTAACTTAACATTCTAATTTAATAAACTACACATTTTATTATTATAACCCCACTTATATTCACAACCATTCCTTAAATGTCACTTCAGAGTATGTATATCTGGATGCCTAGTCACATGGCTCACTTAATATATTTTACAACATTATAATTATATAAAAAAAATACTTTTTATATGCTAATTTCTTAAAAATGCCCTCACATAAATATATTTTTATAAAATTCTCTAGTATATAACTTATTAAAATAACCAAATACTTTTTATACCTAATATATCTAGTAGTGTAACTTAGAAATTATTTTCTATAAACACCAATCATATCAATACCCCAAAATAATATTTAAAATAAATAATTTACTTAATATTTTTTTAAATATTAATTTTCTATCTACATACCTTAGTAAATTAATAATTCAATTTTTTTTATTTAAAATGTGTTCTATTAGATACATCCCTGTTCGCTGTCTATGTGAAACTGTCATGTCAAATGGAAGTTTTTGTGTTTATATTTTACAATTACAATGTATAAAGATAATCTAAGTGTCCATATTGTTTTAAGTTTATTTATAGACAAAATCTAGGAATTCCTTCAATTCAACAGGCTTTCATCCATATGAATTGGTAAGTTTTATACTTTATTATATTAGAAAGACATTTATTTATAGAATCAATTTTGTATCTAACCCCAAATTATGATTTTTAGGGTACAAAATAATTTCCATATGTATCAGACAATAAATATGATGTCAAATTGATTCACAACAATAAAATCTACCATCTATTTAACAAATCAAGTCTATTGAATAAAATGGATATATCAGTGAACTGTAAATGTGTTTTTATATTAGTGTTAAAAGGTATAGAAAACATTATTCAATCTCTTCATAATACTTAAAGATGTCGTTGATATGAAAAATTCCTCTAGGTCTGTTATCTGTATCTATTAAGACATAACTATTTAGTCCATTCTGATTTTCAATTCTGTATGGACCTTCAAACATTGGTTGTAATTTTTTACAACGGTTTTCTTTAACATTACTTTTTCTAAGTGAACGAATTAACACTTGTCTCCTTTTTGAAATGTGATTGGTTTTTTTATTTTTTGATTTTGTCTTCTGATATATTTTTCAGCTTTCCTCCTAATTCGGTTATTTACTTTCTGCATTACTTGTTCTAACATATCCTGATTATATTCACTAATTCATTTTCTGTTTCCTATATGGCCAAACATTAAATATTCTGGTACTTTCTCTGTATTTAAATTATGTGTATTATTTAAAAAATATTCTACTTGTGGTATATGTTGCTGCCACGTTTCATGTTGATTCTGGCACACTATTCTTAAATATTTTATAACTTCTTTAATATATCTTTCTGCAGGATTTGCCTAAGGATGTCTGATACTTGTAAAATAAATGTTGATTCCCCTTTTCTCACAAAATGCTCGAAATTTTTGGTTGTTAAAATATGTAGCATTATCTATTATGCAATTTCTAAATGGTCCTATTTCTTCGAAAAATTGATTAATATATAATTTCAATGTTTTAACATTTGTTCTTGAGCAGGGATATAGTTTAATAAATTTTGTATATAAATCTTGGAACTAAATTTGAGATAAAATCCATGGACACTGTATTTAGTTTTTCATATACAACATTAGATCTACATGTGTTCTGGTTTTTGAAATTCTTTTCTTTGTTTATTTGACATATTTGGCATTGGGTAGTAATTTCTTTTGCTATACTTATGTCATTTTTTGCAAAATAATTGTCCCTAAATAGCATCCATAGCTTTCTTGAACCAATATGCATGTAATTGTTATGTAAATTTTTCAATATTTTCTTTGCTAAAGTTCTAGTTATTACATATACTTCTATGCCATTTATTATTTTATAATAAACTCCATCTTTCTTAAGGACTTTTTGTTTTTCACTCAAATTGATCTGATCTCTTATAATTTCTTCTTTAGAATATAATCCAGTACTTTCTACTAATTGATTTAATCCAATTTTTATTGTTCGCTGCCCTTTTTGTGATGTATTTTCTAACCTTGATATAGCATCTGCCACTATATTGGATTTTCCAGAAATGTATTTGATTTCAAAGGAGTATTCACTCAATATTAGACTCCACCGATGTATTCTACTGTTTCCATATTTGTTATTTAATATAGATGTTAAAGCTTGGTGATGTGTTTCTATTGTAAATTCATTACCCAACAAATAAAATCTTAATTTTGTGACACAGTGTATAATACTTGCTAGTTCTAATTCTGAAACTGAGTAACCCTTTTTATGTGGCTTTGTAATTCTTGAAATGAATTGTATTGGGTATTCGACCCCATCATGTATTTGTAATAATACCCCTGATAATCTCTCTGTGGATGCATCTGTTCTTAATATGAATGGCTGTGTATAGTCAGGATAGTATATTTTTAAATTTGACAGAAAAATGTTTTTAATTTCTTGGAATGCTAGTTCTCTTCTCTGATCCCATCTCCATTTTACACCTTTTCTCAGTAGTTCAAGTAATGGAATTTCTTTTATACTTAGATCTGGTATCATCCTTTTATAATAATAAATTATTCCAATAAATCCTCTTAAAGTTCTTAAATTGTGTGGTGTTTTATATTCCTGAATGACTTGTATCCGTTCTGGATCCATTTCGATTCCCTTAGTGTTAAGTTTATAACCTAGATATATTACTTCTTTTTGAAAAAATGTACATTTTTCTTGATTTATTTTTAGTCCAACTTTGTTTAGTCTATTTATTATAATTTTTAAATGTTTCTCATGATCTTCAGCCGTTTTAGAAAAAATTAATATATCATCAATGTAGTGAATTACAAAATGTTCATATTGATCCAAAATATCATGAAGACATCTACATAGAGCACTGCAAGATGATTGAAGTCCAAATGGTACTACTTTGAATTGATATACTACTCCATCTATCTGAAATCCTGTATACTGTCTACTTTTTCTTTCTAGAGGTATTAACCAAAAGCTATGCTGTAAATCAATTTTAGTGAAAAATGACATTCCTGTAATTCTTCCTAGTATTCCATCTATACTCATTGGTGCTTCAAATTGCTTTTCAGTGATCTTGTTAATATTCCTTGCATCCAAACATAACCTGATTTCACCTGATCTTTTACGTACTACTACTATTGGGTTGATAAAACGTGTATCTGCCTTCTCAATGATTCCATCTTCTAACATATTATTAATTGTTCTATTTACTTCTTCTCTGTATTTATATGGTATTGGGTATGATTTTGTTTTAAAATCTTTTTCTTCTTTAACTTTTATACTATGGATATAATTTTTTGCAATTATATTTTCTTTATTGACAAGTCCCTTGTGTTGCTGCAATATGGAAACGACTATTGATTTATATTCTTCAGGGCAATTAACTTTTATCACATCTTCTTCTTTGCAAATAAAATTATTCTTCATTATGTACTCATTATTCCTTGCTTCCAATTTTACGCACTCCACCTCGTAGGCATCCATCTGCTTAAAATTTCCATTCCTTATATATTCACTACAATAATTATTCTTTACATTCTTTTGGGACATTTCCCTATCATCAAAATACATTTCTTCTTCATAAACATCATTATTTTCTTTTAATAATATCCTATCAACTCTTATTCCTTCTTTCACCGCATCTTTCTGCATAAATTTAATTATTTGCCCTTCCAAAGTTACCATTATTTCTTCAAAATCTATCTTTACTTTCTTCTTTTCCAATTCATCATTTCCCATTAATATATCAACACATAAATCCTTGACAATAAATCCTTGCATATTAATTTCTTTATTAAGAATATTAATTTTAAAATTGGCTAGTTTATCAATTTCACCCAACTTCTTATTATTTGCACCAACAATTTTAATTTTTGGAATCTTTATTATATCTGATAGTTTTAATGTATTAAAAATGTAATTCTCCGAGACTAAAGTACTTTCTGAACCAGTATCTATCATAATCTTAATCATTTTATTTTTGGCCAAAGCATTTATATAAATTAAATTAATAGATTCAATAATTTTATCTTCATCTAGAGAAATAAATTCAGAAGGTTTTTTATAATAGCAATGGCCTAACTTGTAATTCAGAAAGTTTACTGAACAAAATTTTGATTATTAGAATTGTCAGATTGTATCTGACCACTTGGATCTGATGTCCTATGTCTTTCCCTACTGTGACTTCTACTCACATTTTCTTGCCTTGTACTATTTCGTTCCCTGTCTTCGCAGCTTCTATTCCTTCGTACACAATTTACCTGTCTGTTATAGTTAGGTCGCTCTGTATTTCTTCTATTGTTAAAATCTTGTCTATTATTATTAGTACTGTTATTAAAATGTTGTCTATTATAATTACTGTTATTATTATTAAAATTTTGTAAATTATTACCATATCTATAATTATTATATGATTGTCTATATTGTTGATTATCATTTTTATTATATTGAAAGTTATTATTGTTTTTTCTGTTGTTATTATTACTTATCATATTGCCTCTTTGTATTCTTTGAATAAAATTAATAAAACTATCTATTGTTTGAATATTTTGTACAGTTACTCTTTGCACAACATCAGCATCAAAATGTCTAGATACATTTAAGACTGTTTCTTCCTCTCTAAGTGGTGGTTCTAAATATTTTGCAACTGTTATCAGTTTCAATGCATAATCTACCATATTTGATTTTAAATTGTGATTATACTTTCCAAAATATAGAACTTCCCTAAATTTGGCTTGCTCTAATTCACCCCAATAATAATTTAAAAATTTATTTTCAAATGTTTGAAAATTATCTAAATCATTTACAATACTAGCAAATCAAGTTGCTGCATTGTCATTTAATGTCACTCTAATATAATCTTTAATATCATTAATATTATTCACAAATCTTAATTTATGTTTTAAACTATTTATGTATACTCTAGGATGCAAATTTTTTATATTACCAGAGAATTTAATCCCAGTCTCATTTGTTAAATTTAAGTAAGGTCTCCCTATGTCTCTCATTTGTGAAATATCATCTATTCTCTGTTCCACATTTCTTATTTGATTACTATTTATTTGGATATTTTGTTGTATATCATCTAATTTTTCTTCTGTGTTTCTCCTGTCTTCGTTAATTTTTACTTCTAAGTTACATTTCTGTAACTCTATTTTCTGTTCTATATCTATCTTATTATCTTGAATAATCCTCTTTACTTCTGTCCTCTCATTTTCTATCCTTTTCTTGTAGTCATTCCGTATATTTTTTATTTCATTTGCTACTTTTTTCTCTGCAGTTTCAAGTTTTTTATCCATTTGTTTTTCTATTTGCTTTACAATTTTATTATTATTATCTTCTATTTTCTTTTCTAATTTTCTATAATTCTCTTCCATTTTTTTCGTGTTCTCTTCCATTTTTTTCGTATTCTCTTCCATTTTCTGTTCTATTTTTTTTATGTCTTCTTTGACTTCTTTTGAATTTTCTTCCATTTTTTGTTCCATTTTTTTCGTATTCTCTTCCATTGTCTTGTTCATCTGCATCATTAATGACATCAAAGCTGCCATATTGACATTTTCCTCTCTTTCTGGATTCATTTCTGCAGTATCTTGTGGAACTTGAACTAAACTCTCCTCTTGTATAGGTTATGTTTCTACTTCCACATCTTCTTCATTCTTTTTGCTTCTTGTACCTTTCTTTCCTTGAGACATTTTGAGACTTTACTTGTTAAAATATAATTAAAAATAAAATCTATAATTTTTTCTTTCTAATGAAAATTAATTTAATTGTATGAGAGCACTTATCTTCCCAAACTAATTCTTTTAAATAGAGAGCCCCGCGGTGGGCGCCAAATTATTATGATGTATTGTTTGAATGATGAGCAATGGGTATTTTTAATAATATAATATATAGGTTTTTTTATCGCGGTTCTCAAAGAATTAGTTTGTAAGTACTTTTTTAAATTATCTTTATTAGATCTACTATGAAACACAAATATATATCTAACCTAGCCAATGTAAATTTAAAATAAACTATCTTTAAATTAAAATTCTTATGAAACTAATTAAATTCTATAGACAATGTAAAATTTAAACAAACTATCTACAAAATTGAAATTGTTATGACACTAACTAAATTATATTAACAAAATTTTGTACCTTTCTGTCACTGAATGCCTAAATGAACTGTTTCCCACTATATAGATTATAATTACCACTCAAATGTCTTCTTCTCAGCTTCGGTTATCCTTGTTTTTGTGAAATTACTTTTTCCAATTATCAGCTTCCACCAATTTAAGATATTTTTCTTCACAGCATTTATAAACCACCAAGCAAACCAGCAAACAGCATTTATTTTTATTCTTCTTTTCAATATATCAATATCCAATCACCAAAAATATTATTTAATTTTAATATTCAATTAATACTTCTTCCATTATCATCATTTATACATAACATAATTTTTAATCTTCAATATTATTTTCTTTATACTGTTTCTTAATATTGATTTAACTCACTATATTGAACAATTGTAACTGATTGACTGCCTCTAACTAATTTTCATACTAAAAAACTCATAACTGATTGACTAACTGAATGAACTTTCTTACTAACTGCCATCTTGAATCCAAATCACGGGTATTTATATCTTTTCAATCTTCCAGAACCATCTGGTAAGAAGTCATGTTCGATTTAGTTCTATTTCTTCTATATGGATGTTCTCGAAAAAAGTATATGTTGGATCGACAGACATAACCATTATTTCCAGAATGTTCGACCGTAAACACAGGTCAAATTTTCTATTCTGGAGAATTCTTTAATCTTCTATTGTTAATTTTGTTGATATTTAGGCTTTTCAGATCAGAATATACACTTAAATCATTAACTTAACATTCTAATTTAATAAACTACACATTTTATTATTATAACCCCACTTATATTCACAACCATTCCTTAAATGTCACTTCAGAGTATGTATATCTGGTTGCCTAGTCACATGGCTCACTTAATATATTTTACAACATTATAATTATATAAAAAAAAATACTTTTTATATGCTAATTTCTTAAAAATGCCCTCACATAAATATATTTTTATAAAATTCTCTAGTATATAACTTATTAAAATAACCAAATACTTTTTATATCTAATATATCTAGTAGTGTAACTTATAAATTATTTTCTATAAACACCAATCATATCAATATATATATATATATATATATATATATATATATATATATATATATATATATATATATATATATATATATATATATCTACGGCATAAAGTGGACTCCTCCCATGTTAAAATTCAGGTTCAAGTGAGCTCCATGGTCAAGTGGCCACCGATATACGGAGCTCACTTGACCATTCCATAATATTGGCTCTGTCGATTCGTCAACATGTATAGTTTCATAATTTTTAAAAATTTTGTGGAGCCCCTAATTACCCCTGTATCATGAATGTATATCGCTTAGTTCACGTGTATATATTATAGGGGTCGTTCAGATCTTTTTCCGTGTATATTGGAACCATAAGTATATCGGTTTAAGTAAGCTCTGATAGTTTGGCAACTATGGGATTAAGCCGTTTATTTCCAGCGGATATTCTAAACGGTTCATATGGACTCCTTACTTTTGTTATCATTCATACGCATTACAGTATGTAACAGATATGTGTACTACCAAATACCTGTTTTTAGTAGGTACGTGCTTTTCTAAAAATAGATTTATAGATACAAAAGGATTTCATTACCAAGTTGGATGTGTTTTTTCATATGCGAAAATTTCCTAATGTATTTTGTTAACGTGAGTATGTCTTTATACGTTTTATTTAAGAATCCGGTTAATAAGAACTTCTTTTATTTCATCCATTGTTTCATGATATCTTATATACAGCTTTTTATTATTTTATTTCTTTTATTTTATTATTTTATTTTTTTATCTGTGTACTACATATAATTCTGGATAGAAGGTTATTTCAAAATAAATATTTAAGTGCTAAAATAGATATTTTTTGTTAAAATGGGTAGTAGTGCACAAAAAAGGGAAGACTGATTAATTTATCTAACACGAATTATACAACTTCACCAATAGTACATATTTCTGAATGTTTTATCTCCTATTTAGGGGTAATATGTAATCAATATAAGTGGAGTTAGTGTCAAATTTGCAATGATCTTTATAAGTAATAGCTTACTGACTGTTCTTTACATGTTCAGTTCACATAAATAAACCTTGTCCGTTCAGAAAAGAGCGATTAGAATGGTAAAGTTTACTAAGAAAGTGTAATAAGTCTTATACCACCCCACATGCACACAAGTTAACCGGTGTTTGCAGGCCAGAGTCCTCCTGGCAGATTTAAGAAAGATAACTACCATAAGGAAGTTCCTTTCGAGGGATCAGATGGCGAGGAGCAGCTTATTTTTGTTTGTATATCTTGCAGATTTGTTGATATAGCCATTTTTTTTTCTTGATTTTAGTCATAAAATGGGCTGATATTCGTGGAGTGGATGTTACGAATCTGGACTTTGTTTCTTTTGCTCTCTAGCTAATTATCTTCGGATATTAGGTGGATTGATAGCTACGATATTATAGAGCTTATGTATGGATGCGAGTCTTAATATTTGCTGAATTTGGCTGACTAATTTATAACTAAATCTACGTGTTAAGTATGTGTTGGTGTCACTTATACTATCAAGGTATATTAGGCAGCAGAAGCATAGAGTTCAAGCGTCTACGTTTTAAGGGTGGAAGGATGTGCTTCACATTTTTAGCTGACAAGTTTGCAGAGAATATTATTTTCTGGTTCTAGTTTGGCATTTGATTTTAAAAAAAGTTCTGTGAATGACAAAGTGTGATAGAAACTATCTTCAAGCTATTTATAGCAAGTCCAGAGTTTAAGGATTTCATGACACTATTGGTTCAGGTATATATTCAGATTTGTGAAAGTGTCTCTGTTAGGGACATTGAAGGAGCACACCTGACTTTTTTCGGGGTTTGGCTTAAAATTGAGTTATAATCTATTTTTAGGTATGATTTAGATTTTTCTCCACTTCACCAACAAAAGTTTTTGGCTGTGCAACAATAGATAATGTATCGTCTACATAATAAAAGTCCTAGTATTTACTGGTATGAGTTGTGTAAATGTTATACAGAGTAGGTGCCATTACAGGACCCCAAAGAGACAGTTATTCTACGTTCTCCATCTGCTATTCTTACCATTGAGTGATACGAAAAATTTTCTGTTGTGTAGGCATACGCGGATAATACAAGTGAGTTTATTACCTCAGGGGATATTACATAGATTTTGGAGAAATACCCTATAATTTAAGATGTCGTAAGCGGCATTAAGATTAACAAATACCACTCCTCATACCTGATATTTTTCGTACTTCTCTTTGCTGTGTTGGGCAAGATTTAGTATTTGTGACGTATATGATTTAACCTGTCATATATAGCCACTTTTTTTTTAATTTGAGTTTTTCTTCTATTATCGATTTATATTAAGGATCATGTGCAGAAGTATTTTGTATAGCTGACAAAATAAATAGATATATTGGCCGATAGCTTTTGTGGTCGTCGGAGTTTTTGCCAGGTTTAAGCAAGGCAACAACTTTGTCTTTGCTTTGCTTGTCTAAAGACTTTGGATATTAGCCATTGTTGTATTTTTGGTTTAAATTTTAGAGTTAGTTTTGTGCTCAGATCCTCAGCCAGGAGCCGTAATATTGTTCATTATATACGTGGATAGCGGATCCAAGCTCAACATCGTTGAAAGGTTCTCTCAGCTGACTGGTTTTGTTTTCTTTCATTATAAGTTTTTCTTTGCTTCTTTGCCTGCATTTAATATGTAATTTTCAGCGATAAGCTTAATACCAAATACCATAGGATTGGCCATCTATGTGCTTCCTGCATTTTGTTAAGTGCATATGTAAAGTGGAGTGTCTTTATCTCTAGATATACTCTTAATATTTATACACATAATTAGAATAGTTATAGACCAAAAATATCCTGGCTTAAAAACCTAAGGGAATGGTTTGAAAGCAGTAGTGCAGAACTTTTTAGAGCGGCAGTCAACAGAGTCCGTATAGCCATGGTGATTTCCAACCTTCGATAGAAGATGGAACTTAAAGAAGAAGGTGGAAAATAGCATAAACTATCTACGTAATAAATCCCATTAACCTGTTAGTAATGGATAACCAGATATATTTAAAAAGATTAAGTGCCTTTCTTTTTATTTTGGATTTTGAATTTTGCATAACTAGAGCAAGCGACTAATTTTTGCGTATTAGTTTTGCATCAGTAGACCAAGCGCCTCTTGCGAGCGTTTTAATGATTGTAAATCGAATATTTGGCAACATATTATGTACATAAACGTTGTTAACAATGGTGACGTTGGCAACTTGTTGAGGCGTTTAGATTAAGAAGTAGTGGCAGTTATTGCTTAAATTTTTCTATAATAGTCACATTACAGAAGAGCTAACACAGAAAGAGAATACCTAACAAAAGACATAACACTAAGTAAAATGTATGAATTATATATTAAAGAAGCAGATAATGACCTTGTTAAATTTTCGTTTTACAAAAAAATGTTTTTAACACGATTTAATCTTCAAAGAAAAAAGTTGAAAAAAGTTACTTGTAGTAGATGTGATTGTTTCGAATTAGAAATTAAAAATTGCGCAGATAACGAACAATTAAACAAGTTAAAAAAAGAAAAAATGTGCAATTAGAAGAAGCTGAAAATGCACAATCTAGAAGAAAACTAGACATGAAGATAAGCAACTATCAACCAGAAGTGGAAACCTTTTGATTTGATTTAAAGAAAAACTCTTCCCCTTCCGAGAATTCTAATAAATATTGTATATTATAAGCGTCAATTATGTATTTACAATCTTGGTATCCATAGCGCCAAGAATAACAAAGGTCATTGTTATATTTGGATAGAAGGTGAAGCTGGTCGGGGAGCCCAGGACGTAGGCATTTGTCTTAAGAAACATATTGAAGAAAATGTTACTTCTGCAAGACATGTAATTTTTTGGTCAGACTCTTGTGGCGGCCAAAACCGCAACATCAAAATAGTTTTGATTCTGAAAACGATTTTGGAAACTCATCCTACCATTGAAAAAATTACATTACGCTATTTCCTTGCTAGTCATAGCTTCTACCCAATGGTAGTGATTTTGGAGATTTTGAAAATGCCCTAAAATTTCAACAACGTTTATATATCGTTGATGATTAAATAAACGTGATGAAAAAATCCCGTAAAAAGAAACCACTAGTAGTTCACAGAATGAAAAAAAAAAAAGAATTCGTTGGAACAAAGAAGTTTACAAACTTACAAACCGTAAGTCAGACATAGAAAAGAGTAAGGCTGGTTTAAAACAAGAGAAATTTAAAAAAGAAAGGATATACCACTCATTATTTTTATGAAAACTTAACACTAGTGAAGTTGAAGTAAATCTTTACAAGGATTTTTAAAAAGGACGGCCTGTTGCAATGCAATCCGTAAGTAACCACTTGATTCCTCTTCGGCCCACAGGCAAGCCACTTTTTGTGCCTAAGCTTAACGACAATATTTAACGCACCTAATACTAAATGATGCAAAACCTTTGTATTGCTCTCTTTTCAGAAACAATACAATAGAAGACGACATTAAAAGATTTTATATTTTTGATTAATTTCTTAAGTAATATAAAATATTCAAAAACAACGACTATTTTTGTCATACCCAAAAAGAAATAATAGCTTGTGGCCTACCAATAATTCACTAAAAGTTATATTTTAGTTACTCATCACTAGACCAAACGACCTCCCTGTCGCTTGGTCTACTGATGTATAACACAATTACACAATGTGGCGAAAATCGTAAGTCGACCAAAAGACTTTTTTTTTTGTTTTTCTTTATTATTGGACAAGTTACTATTTCGCACTTATAAGAAACATAAAAAACTGTATTCGAAAACAAAAAATTACGACAATTGTATCATATAGTGAATTTTAATAGAGTGAAAACTTTAAAGTCAAATATCTCAAAATCATATTTTGGCGCTTGGTCAAGTGATGAATTACGCCGTCCATATAAAATTACGAGACAATATTCATATGCTGTGGACAAATCGTCATATTTGCGTTATATTGATATGTATACGACAATCAGCTGTAAAAGTCATTGCCTTTTTTTTGCCGTATCATATTTTAGCATAGTCTTCTGATTTATTTTGTAGTATGTTAACTAAACCGGTTTAGTTTGCGTGAAATGAATCCACAATTCGTCTAATAATATTATGTTTTTAAAACAGTTGTGTTTTTATGCTCATCCGTTCACTTTTTGTAAAGCAGTCTGTGTAAATATTAGGGATTTACTTATATAATCTTTTTGTATATATAATTTGTTTATTGATTTTACTTTTTAGATAAAGTTTCATAATTATAGTGCTCTTGCTTTTATTATCTATGGTAATACATATACATACCCAATTCGAAAGGGAGAAAACCAGCGGTTTCTAGATTAAACATAGACATTCTTCTCTCTATCTCCCTCTATGTTATATAAAGATCATCGTCATCGCATAGTCAAAACACAGCAAGATTCTATTGCCTTTTCTTCTTTTTGTCTCCTCATTTCTATTGTAAACTAAGCCACGTAAATGACGTTTTAAAAATTTATGTCAATATTTCTGAAGTGCCTTTCCTGGGATAATTTTTTTAAGCCTAGTTCGTTTGATTACAAGTAATTGATTTGATAGCTTCTAACAGAGAAGTATTGATTGTAGGTAGAATAGCAAGTGTTAATAAATATGATGGGTCGGTAGGTAGTCTCATTATTCCTAAATCTGATCATATGTTACCTCCACCCTTCATTTGTAGACATCGTCTCGTGGCATTCTCCCAATTTAACTTGGTAATGCAGTTATTGAGAGAGCCTTTGGATATAGCTAGCTGAACGTTGGAGTTGAGATTGAGTTTCTTGTACGACATTGCTATCTTTATATATGTGTTTGACATTGGCATTAGTTCCGTTCGTATTGGTTAGTACTCGGACCTTTGTAAGTCGGAAAATACCTCTGATGGCTTTTCTAGCAATCCTGATTCCTGATCTAATTAATACGTTCTTGTCACATATCCACACATTAGCACTGGTTTAATCACTGTTTTATATATCCTGCTTTTAGAGATTCGTATTAGACTTCTGGATTTAAAAGTGTTATAAGGGTTATATATACATCAATTAGCTACCTGAATATTCCCTTTTATTTCTTATGTGACAACGTTATCTACGATATCTAAAACGCTGCAATGTTTCAAAATGATATGGCTTTATCGTATGGCGTTACGTTATGTCCCACTCTACATCCTCTCTTTTGTATGTTAAAGAACATTTATTTGATTTTTTTATTAGTGACTATTAGACCGTTTTTTGCTGCTAATAGCATTATTTTATAGCATTCTAATATTTAATTTATGGATTAAATCCAGATAGCAAGTAGATATTCTTCACTTTCTCGAAGAAATATTATTCTAACACACAAAATTAATAAATTGCCAAAACCTTCCTTGCATATTCTGTTCACTTATGAGGGGCAGCAATATCAGTACCAAAATAAGGCGTATAGTCCTGGACTGGCTAATTGTTGGATAATAGGAAGCATGAGTCTAGCAGTTTTATTGCTTTCGGGACTGCACCAGGTATCGGGGAGCAGAAATATCATTACCAAGTTAATGCATATAGAAATTGTTGCTCGAACTTTATTATTATTAACATTATTTAATCTTCGCTTATCCACTGCTGGGCATAGATCTCCCTCATAATTTTCCATCTATTTCGATCTTGTGCCTCTTGCATCCAATTCCTATGACAACGTTTTAGATCGTCAGTCCAACGTGTTGGTGGACGACCTCTGCTTCGGTAGGCATCATCTCTTGGTCTCCATTTCAGTATCCGCTTGTCCATCTATTATCTGTCATTCGAGCCACGTGACCTGCCCAGTTCCATTTCAGTGTTGCTGCTCTCTCTACTGCATCAGCCACTCCGGTTCCTTGTCGTAGCTGGCGATTTGGGATCTTGTCTCGTAGTGAAATGCCCAACATAGCACGCTCCATCGCCCTTTGACACAGACGGATCTTTTGAACTGTTCTCCTTGTCATGGTCAACGTTTCCGCACCGTAAGTTAACACTGGCAAAACACACTGATTAAACGTTTTTCTTTTAAGGCATATTGGTATATCAGACGATTTGAAAATATGGTTCAGCTTGCCGAAGGCTGCCCAAGTCAGTCTTATATGACGGAGAAGCTCAACGGTTTGGTTATCTTTTCCTATGCGAATCTCATGACCTAGGTATTTCTAGGCCATTACCTGGTCTATGGATCTTGTTCCTAGGCATATATCTTCGCTGACTACAAGATTTGTCATCATCTGGGTTTTAGATATATTTATTTTCAATCCCCCTTCTAGCGAGGAAAGGTAGAGCTGATATAAAAGTTCTTTGGCCTCATCTATCCTATCAGCTATTAGTACAATATCATCTGCAAACCTTAGATGGCTAAGCTTTTCTCCGTTTATATTTATGCCCTTGTCGGTCAGTTTTGCCCTTTTACATATATATTCCAAAAGCGTAGTGAACAGTTTCGGTGATATGGTGTCCCTCTGGCGTACTCCACGTTGTATCGGGAATTTCTGGGTTTGACGATCACCCACTCTAACACTGGCTATTGCGTTTTGGTATATGTGTTTAATTAAACACATTATTAAATAACACTATATTTACTAGTAAAATCATCATGACTTTACAATAAGACAAATTTTCGATTGTTGGTTATGGAAATATCATGTACATACCACCGGGTTCCCTATGTGGATATCCAGCAAAATCCTTATACTCATGATACGGGAAACAAAAAACCAAAGATGAAAATATGCACCAAGAAACACTGAGTTATAAAACAGTCGAATAAAATATAAATTCTCGATTCAAATATTCAAAAAATTTATGAACATCTTACTAAAATAGAAATGAGGCCTATTTAAGATGTAATCCATTAACGGGCCAACGTACAAAGCACTCCTAGCATGTGCTAATGATATAGATCTCATAAGAAACTCTCCCGTCCGCAAAAATCTTCAATAAAGTGAAGAGAGCACGAAAAACGTTTTACTTAAAATCAACGAAATGAAAACCAAATACAAGCGAATCAACAGAAGAGACCAATTTAATAAATCTTGATAAAATATTAAAGTTAACAGCTACAATTTCATTAATATGGAACACTTTAAATATTTTAGATAAATAATCACGGTTAACAATAATGCCACTAAAGAAATACAGATCATAATTTAAACTTTTTACCTATTTTAATACATAGATGCGAATCATGGACAATGACTAAAACAGATAAAGAAGAACTACGAATATTTGAAAGGAAAATAATAGGAAAATTGTTTTAACCTCATTATCATATCGCTACAAATCCGTATAGAAGAAGAACACATACTGAATAAAGAAAGCTCTTATAACGATATTGTTTAGGAAAATAAATTGCTTAACGTAGATCGGACACATGCATAGACGCCAAGATGTCAAACTTGTAAAACTGGTATGGAAGGAAGTTAGCACAGAAGAATGCCACTTGGGCGTCTCAGTATGCAATGAAGAGAAAACATCCAATCATATCTCAAAAAATTAACATCGTGAAGGTTCTTCTTTGAACCCCATAACAAATGGCTAATCTTTTACTTGTCATTAAAAATTTAAATTTTAATAAGCCACGTAAATAACGTTTTAAAAATTTATGTCAATATTTCTGAAGTGCCTTTCCTGGGATAACTTTTTTTATTCTGGTTTGTTTAATTACATGTAATTGATTTGATAGTCCCCAACAGATGAGTATTGACTATAGGTAGGATAGCAGGTAGTTGAACAGGCATGTGTTGATAAATATGATGGGTCGGTAGATAGTCTCATGATTCCTAAATCTGACCTCATGTTACCTTCCCCCTTCATTTGTGGAAGTCCTAAGGACATTTTTTCTCTTGGGGCATCCTCCCAATTTAACTTGGCAATGCAGTTATTATAAAGCCTTTGGATATAGCCAGCGCAACTGTAGCATTGAGATTTAGCTTCTTGTACGACGTTGCTGTCTTTATATACGTGTTTGACCTTGGCATTATTTCCGTTCGTTAATGGTTAGTACGCGGACCTTTGTAAGTCGGAAAATACTTCTGATGGCTTTTCTAGCAATCCTGATCTAATTAATACCTGAGTTTCACGTACATTGTTTTGTCAGCGTTCTCGTCACATATCCACACATTAGCACTGGTTTAATCACTGTTTTATATATCCTGATTTAAGAGAGTCGTATTAGACTTCTGAATTTAAAAGTATTATAAGAGTTATGTATACATCAGTTAGCTACCTGAATATTTCCTTTTATTTCTTATGTTACAAAGTTATCTACGATATCTAAAACGTTTCAATTCTTTAAAATTATATGGGTTTATTGTTACGTTATGCCGTTCTCTACGTCATCTCTTTTGTATGTTAAAGAACATTTATATGCTTTATTACTGACTATTAGACCGTTTTTTTTTAGCTAATATCATTATTTTATAGCATCCCATTATTTAATTTATGGATTAAATCCGGATAGCAAATTGATATTCTTCACTTATGACATTCTGCAATTATTGTTGGATAGCCCAAAATTGACGAAGTAAGTCTAAAACGTTAATCACAAAAAACTTTTATTATCCAATAACTTCGAGTCTTTATCGCGGTTAATTAATTTCTTCCTTTAAAAAAACGTTTTTTGGCTTATTTCAGATACCCCTGAAGATGCTCTAGGGAGCGAAAGTACTTGGGCAAGATTTAATTAATAAAACTGTGCTCGATATCTGCCTTTATTTTATCAAAGTTCATTTATTCGAGCATTCAACCTTGTATCTATTTTTTTTATTGTGTTTAAGATATGATTTAGATTTTTTTCCACTTCAGCAACAAAAGTTTTTGGTTGTGCAACAGGAGATGTATTGTCTACGTAATAAAAGTCCTAGTGTTTACTGGTACGGGGTGTGTTAATGTTCTATTATCGGTAAAATTATATTAAGGATTATGTGCAGAAGTATTTTATATAGCTGACAAAATAAATATATTGACCGATAGCTTTTGTGGTCGTTGGAGTTTTTGAAGGTTTAAGCAAGGTAACAACTTTAGCTTTGCTTTGCTTGTCTGCAGATTTTGGATATCAGTAATTGTTGTGTTTTTGGTACAAATTTTATAAGCTTTGTGCTCAAATCTTCAGTCAGTAACCGTAATATTGTTCATTATATAGGTAGATAGTGGATCCAAGCTCAACATAGTTGAAAGGTTCCCTCAGCTGACTGGTTTTGTCCTCTCTCATTTAAGTTTTTCTTTACTTATTTGCCAGCAGAGATAGCACTTTTACATTTATTATGTGTTTTTCAGGAATCATATTAATACCAAATACCCTAGATTTGGCCCTCTATATGTTTCCTGCACTAGAAATACGTCACATTTGTGCTAAGCACCCTTAATATTTATAGACCTAATTAGAATAGTTGGTCCTAAAAAGGCCGATCTGACAAAAATCATATTGAACGGGTGATTAGCCGATTAATTAATTGTTCATTACCCAGGGTACGTCCGATTGCGGTGGTCTTATTAGTACTTAAATTTTCGTAAAGGCTTCTCTTTTGAACTCCATAATAAATGGCTAATCTTTAACTTTTCATTAAAAATTTAAATTTTACATACTGTTGATGTATGTTTTACATACATACAAGAGGTACCTTGTGAACAACATGTGCTTAATTAGGAACGAATTGAGATACATAATCAGAAGACGACAAAGGAAAATCTATATAATATATAATAATCTATATAAATGTATACCATTTTTAACAATGCATATTTATAGCGCATTTCCAGAGCCAACGTGCTAATTGTATGTAAAATGAAACTTTTTAAGGTTTTTAATGTTTGTATGAAAGATGAAACCGTATGACACATAACCGTGAAATTTATATACCAACCTATAAATCTCTTTTACAAGAATACTGACACCTACACATTATCACAATACTACATATCATAATACTAAGAAATTTGTTATTTTAATCTAAGAATAGGCTTTATAATTTACGAGATTTAATTTAATGTATTTAAAATTTTACAGGATCCGGTATAGATATATTAGATATTCTTTTAGATTTTTTAGATATATTATTTCTTCAACACTGAAGTTAGTCCAATCTCTGATATTTCTCTGCCAGATTTTGTCTTTCTTCCCAAGACTTTTCATCCCTCTACTCTTCCTTGCATGATGACGCATAGAATAGAGTATTTATCGTTTCGAACTGTAGCCCAGATACGATGTCCAGATAGACAATTCGTCTTAACGCTTCTTCGTTTGAGACTTTTGCAGTCCAAGGAATTTTAAGAATACGCCTATATAGCCACATTTCGAATGCCTTTAATTTTTTTACAGATTTGGCTGTCAGGGTCCAAGCTTCTACCCCATATAGCAGTTGCGACCATACATAACATTCGACGATCTCAGTCTAATAACCACACTCAATTTCTTATTTGTAAACATTGACTTTTATCTGTTTAGTTTAGTCCTATCATTTTGCTTTATCTGTTAATGATTTCTATAAGAATTTGTAAATCCTCTATATTTTCTGTCATAATTGGGGTTTAGTCTGCAAATTTTATGTTATTAATGATGCTCACTCCATTCCTTACTTCTTTCCCATAGTGTCTCCTAAAATATTAGTTGACAACACACATCTCTGGCTGACTCCTTTTTGAATTTCTGCTTGATTTGTCTCTCTATTTTTCACCCGCATGACCACTGTTTGATTTTAGTAGATTTTTTAGTAAATTAATATCTTGGTATCTAGGTGTATGTATTTTAATGCATGTAAGGGCTTACCAGGTTGAACTATGTCAAATACTTTTGAAAATCTATATTAGATATGAATACGTTTTCATTATAATCATTTTTGTAATAGTACCATCATTGCGCACAATTCCTCTTTTGTTCCCAATCGACTTCTAAATCCAAACTATGTGTTGTCCAATTGTTCGTCACATTTTTTATTGACAGACGATTTAATGTTGTTATTAATCGGATGACATTTGTGACTTTTATTAAATTTTGATAATCGTCGACAAATCAAGTCTTTTAGTGACATATTATTCTTTTAATTTTTACTTCTCATTTAATGTCTATCTTTTGTTAATTATTTTTAGAGTAAATATATGATGACTGACATTATTCCACTTGATTCTTTTGTTTCAGTTATTGTTCTAGCCTAATTTGACATTTTCTTTCTTCAAATCATCAAATTTTCATGGTTTGTTTATATTTCGTTATAGTAAAATTCATATTTTCCACTAAGCCTAACATAAGAAGCAGCAGTGTCATCAAACCAAAATAATCCAGTTGTGCATTACGTTTTTGCTGATCGATTTACAAGTAAATTTTAACAAACACATCAAATTGATCATCCTTTTTACTTTCGTACTTATCCAAATTAAATTTTCAATTTTCAAAAACTTATGATACCTCCTCAATCCACAACCCTGCGCCATGGACAATATCTGTTCCGGCTATCGACATCAAAAAAACCTAAGAAATCAGAGATATCGTCAACCGTCATTAAACAAAAGTTTCGTACACTATTAAACAGATATGGCAATACCTACAGCGTATACACCGATGCATCAAAAAATGAAGACAGAGTTGGAGCAGCAATTTATTCGGAAGACATCTCAGTTAGTTTCCAATTGTCGTCAATTTCAACCATCTTTTCGGCTGAATTATTTGCAATTCTAAAAGCACTATCGTTAATACAAAACAAAAACCAAGAAATATGTATAATAATCACAGATTCTCTAAATTCATTTTCCTCACTGACTCAATTATACTGTGACAACTCCCTTCTACTTCTTAGTAAAAAAGAACATAAAAACATTTCAAATAAGAAAATCCAAGTTCATTTTTTATGGGTACTTTCTCATGTCAGAATTGAAGGTAACGAAGTTGTAGATAAACTAGCTAAAAACGCACCAAATAACCTAATGTCCGAAGAAAGTAACATATTGGTACAAAACGATTTAAACTATAAACTTATACTACAAAAAATAATTTAAAAATGGCAACAAACTTGGAACAACACTCCATCAAGGCTATATGAAGTCAACAAACATCCGCATCTTTGGAAACCAAAAATAAAAGACAGAAGACTGCCCTAGAAGAAAATACAGATACTAAAAGAATAATTTCTTATCTTAAAGACTGTCAACTTCTTCATATAATTTAAAACATACATTGTAATACACATACATATTATTATTATTAATTATGAACCAATGTATATACACTATTTGTATCAACTGTAACATTAATCTTAATACGCTAATGCCTCTGCGTGGTAGATGCGTTTAAAAAAAAGGTATTTATATTAGACTATAGATTATATTAGATTTATATTAGATTAGATATTCAGTTTTGTGAAAGCGCCTGTCTTAGACAAATTGAAGGAGCGCTCCTAAGATTTTTCGGGGTTTGGCTTAAAATTAATTCGTAGTTTATTTTATTATATTTAAAGCAATCATTTAGATTTTTTTTCACTTCAGCAACAAAAGTTTTGGTTGTGCAATGTATCGTCTACATGAAAGTCCTAGTATCTACTGTTATCGGTTAATCATTTATGTAAATGTAATACAGTGTAGGTGCCATTACGCTACCCCAAGCGAGACCATTCATCTGCGTTCTTCATCTTACCATTGAATGATACGAAAAATTTTCTATTCTGTAGATATACGCGGATAAAACAAGTAATGTTTTTATCCAAGGCGATGTCATGCAGCTTTGGAGAAATGTTCTCTTATTTAATATGTCGTAAGTGGCATTTAGATTGACAAATACCACCCCTGATACCCGATATCTTTCGTACTCGTTGTTGCTTTTTACAAAAACAGGTACGTTATTACGTACGTTAATAAGTATTACGAATAAAAATAAATAAGCAAGAAGAATATAAGTGATCTATATTTAAACTAAGTGACAGAAAAAAGAATATTATATATACATTTACTTCTTAATTAGAAATTAAATTTTGATATGCCTGACAACGAAAGATACAAAAACATAATTATATAAAGTTGAAAATAATAATAGCTTGTACAAGCAACAAAGCATTTAAAACAATAAGACCGAACATATTATATGTAATTGTAATAGATATGTTGCCGAGAATCAAGATACCCTAAGGAACCCAAATATTTCTTCTTTTAGTATCTGCTATAAGAGTATCCATGTGTTTATGTGTATCTAAAATATAGTATATAGGATATTGAATTCCCTACATTTAAAAATCGAAATATTGAAATAAGACTCTAAAAAATTGGAATTTTAAGAATGATTTATAAATTGTTATAATTTAGATTTTACTACTCCATGAAACATATATTTTATACGTCATAAACTGTAGCAATCGAAACATCGGAACGTTCATTTATATAATAAATATTTCAGTGCCAACGCATTTAAAAAAAAATACTAATAAATAAAAATAAACTCTTGCCTTTTCCAAGTTTATAATAGACACTACTTAAGTTTAAAAATAATTAAAGCAAGTAATATAAATTACCACTCTAAAATATTTAACTGCATTAACCAAGTATTTGTGAAATTTCTCGATGACTAAATTGATTGATATTTAAATAAATTTGAAGTATCAAAATGTACCTGCTGTAAAATTTGAAAGTCTACGACTAATCAAATTATTGGCAGCATCGCAAGAGTTTAGTTGTGTACGCGAAGGTATACATACGGATCCCAAAAGTGTTTTAACCTATTACAGAGTTCACTTAATCCTACGTGTTGCTCGGAGTCTACATAAAGCGCTTCGCAGATAATAATATACACGGTGTATATTCTACTGGAGTTAGTATAATACCGTTTTAGAACGGAGCTTACATTAACCGCTAGATGTATATATATATATATATATATATATATATATATATATATATATATATATATATATATATATATATATATATATGATTGACGGTAATGACGGTGTTACAGCCGAACTTCTAAAGATTGCTGGTAAAACAACTTGAAAAATTCTAGCAAAAATATACACAGACTGCCTAAAATCGAGACATATTCCAAAAAAGTGGAATTCAGCCAACATAATCCTTATTCACAAGAAAGGTAGCAAGGAAGACATTAGAAATTATAGACCGATCAGCTTGCTACCTGTGATATACAAGGTATTCACCAAAATCATTAACAACAGAATACAGAACACACTTGACGCTGCACAACCCCGAGAGCAAGCAGGCTTTAGAAGTGGCTTCAGCACAATGGATCATATTCAAACATTAAGGGAAGTAATGAGCAGAACAAAAGAATATGATCTACCACTGGCGCTAGCATTCATAGACTTTGAGAAAGCATTTGACTCCGTATACCCAAGAGCAGTCATAGAAGCTCTTGTCGACCAAGGAGTAGATAAACCATATGTCGAAACGCTAGCAAATATATACAAAGAGGCCACAGCTAGAGTAAGCATATATGAAAATACCCCAGAATTTCCCACTCAGAAAGGAGTCCGACAAGGAGACATCATATCCCCTAAGCTCTTCACTGCAACCTTAGAAAATATCTTCCGGAAATTAGACTGGAACAACCAAGGTCTATGTATAGATGGAGAATACCTAAACCATCTTAGATTCGCTGATGACATCATTCTAATTGCTAGAAGTCCTGAAGAATTACAACTGCAAATTAATGACCTTAATACAGCCAGCAATGAGGTAGGCCTAAAAATGAACCTAGCAAAGACTAAAATAATGTGCAATGATCTGATCGCCAACGTGGAAATAAAAATTAATGAAACCTCGCTAGAAGTAGTAGATGAATACATATACCTGGGACAGCTCATACATAAATCGGGATCACTACTTCCGGAAATCAACAGACGAATAAAACAAGCGTAGTCAGCATTCGGACGAAATTCCATAGTCTTCAAGTCCAAAATGCCACTATACCTCAAGAAGAGAGTATTTGATCAATGCATATTACCCGTCTTAACATATGGATGTGAAACTTGGATATTAAAGAGAGAAATAACGTCGAAACTCCAAGTAACTCAAAGAGCAATGGAAAGATGTATGCTAGGGATAACAAAGAGGGATCGTAAAAGAATTGAATGGATACGGAGGCAAACCCAGGTGACTGATGTAATCCAAAGAATAAAATCCCTGAAATGGCAATGGGCAGGACATATGGCAAGAAGAACAGATAACAGATGGACCACTAGAACAACTATGTGGTACCCCAGGAACGCTAAGAGACCAAAGAGGCGCCCAAATCTCAGATGGGATTATGATATTAGAAAATTAACAGGAACAACGTGGTCTCGAATAGCACAAGATAGAAAAATATGGGCGCAAATGAGCGCAAATTATTAGAACAACGTATAACTACGACATCGTCGAATATAGAATAACATTGAAATAAGGGAGGCTGCACCGTAATTGGAAACGGTTGATAAAGCTGCACATGATGATGATGATGATGATGATATATATATATATATATATATATATATATATATATATATATATATATATATATATATATATATATATATATATATATATATATAATATTAAATACAAAAGGAACATTTTTATTCTCGAGAGAGGAAGAGAGAGAAAATATATCTTCTGTCTCTCTCTTACTCATTATCTTACATATGTAATGGTTTCACAGATTCACTCTCATGCAAATTTCCAACGCCGACCGTGCGTATACAAGTATAACTTCAAAAATTGTTTGAAAAAACAATTTTGAATAGCTTCGATTCTCATGTGCTTCTCAGTCTCAGCAGAAATATGTAAAAGTCCGACGGCTGACAGTCACACGTGAGAACTGCCGGATTAGCCCAGTACATCAAATAAGTCTAGCAATTAGGTACCGCTGTGTCTTTCTACTAGAGTGGCGTTTCCGCTTACTGTATATGTTATACAGTACTAATAGGACCAAGGCCTGCTCTAATTTGGACTTTATGTACAGACTACTCTGTAGTCTGTATAAATAACAATCACGGTTGAGTTTACCGAAAGTACAAGCTGAATATAGCAGCAAACGTCAAACATATTTCGGTTTGGCAGTGTTGGCATATTTGTATAATGCATATGTTGTATACTTCAAATATAAAGAGATAAAGCTTTTAAAAAGTACATTTTGATTATACTATTTTATGAATTCTGTAATTTTTAATTTATATGAAGCAATAACGAGTAAATATTTGTCTCTTTCGATATTAATTGCAAACATCTGTTGTAATCTGGCAACTGCTGATTTGACGATTGCCAAATCTATCCCCTAATCTATCAAAAGGTAATTGCTAAGAAAATTTCTAATAATTAACTGCGATTAATCTCCAAAAAAGCAGATATTTACTCATTGTTGTTTTATATAAATCAAAAATTGCAGAATTCATAACATAATATAAACAAAATGTACTTTTCTAAAGCTTTATCTTTTTATATTTGAAGCATACAGCATCTACATTAAAAAACATGCCAGCACTGCTATACCGAAATTTTTTGTTCCATGTTTGACATTTGCGGCTATAATGAGCTTTTACTTTCGGTAAACTCAACCACAATCACTAAACTATAACTAATATCACTAATATTATAGACAATCTAGATTTACTATCATGTGCATATTTATTTTTTTGACCCATAATAATACTACATTGTTATTTATCGATATATTCTACACTATTGCTATTTCTAAATGTTCTATTTAATAAACAGATAGTTTTATTCCTATTAAACTTAAAAGTGTTCCCAATTTTATACAATTTCGATGTCAATATCGATCTCGAAAATAAAATTCATTAAAATGCACATTTCAAGTAAAAAGTCTGAAATGAATTCGAATTATATTTTCGCATCAGCACAATGAAAATAACTTTTGCCAATCAGACCTTTCAAATCTGTTAATGCACCGTTAATCAATTATGATAAGGGTAAATATAAAATTTAAATATTTAGGCGCCTTAGAGATTCAATTCATTTCAATATTTCATCCTTATGTTTCCTTTTATCAGGAAATGAGGTTACAATTAGCTTATTTAATAATTTGAACAAATAATAACTGGCAGATTTGGTTCTATCTGTGGTCCTAAAAATATTTTTTTAAGTTAACAGGTCACAAGTAATAATAGTAATAACATAATTGTTAGTTTTATCACTTCTTTAACACCTTATCACAGAGATACCACGTGTTGTCACGTCCAGCGCCGGTTCCAGACGTGACCCGGAGATTCCTAGGCAGCCCCCGCTGTGCAGCGACTTTAAACATGTATAGTTCGTCCCAAACCCTTCTTTCAGTGCGTCATAGTTGATCGACCTCTCTATAACACATTAAGCTAGAGGTGACAGAAAAAAACATGAGTCTGTGATTATTATACATAGAACTTAGAAAATTATTGATCGTAAAGCTAATTCTCTTTACGGATGTATAATTGGTTGGAGTTTAGAATACGCTAAATAGATATCCAATCAATGATGCGCATAAATATAATTTGACACAGATTGTCTCGATCGTGACAGTAGTTTAACAATGATAATTATTATTCCAGGTTAGTATTATCAGACATTTTACAGTGAAAATTTAATTTTGTATTTATTGTCATAAAAATATTTTAAATATGCCGATATATATCGAGAACGAACAAAGACTCATATTAAAATTATTAAATTATTTTAAATTAGAAAAAGAGAGATTACGATCCTGCAACTGTCAAATTTAACCTCAAAAATTTAACCTAAAATTGTCCTCAAATGTCATGCAATAATTCTCGACATTCTTAAAATCCTATATGACGTCAAAATTAGTGACGCACTGAAAAAAGGGTTTGAGACAGACTGTATGTACTTGTTTACACTATGTTCATGGGTGTGCATTTTATCCCTACTGTCAGATATACAATTTTAATCCACTTAAAGATCATTTTTTTTCTTTTCTATTCTTTCATTTGTGATAAGTGTGTACAAAAACCTAGTCCTTTTATTTTTAATATACTGAAAGCCTATGGTAATTTGGGTTGTAACATATCTCTTAAAATCCTTTTTCTTGGTTCTTAAAGAGTCTTCTCCTACAAAATTCAAGAGACTTTAGTGATGAACATGGAAAGCATTTCCATCAAGATATTTTAACTATCGAAAACGATATCAATGAAAATGAAGTTCGAGAATGGTGGCGGAACAATTATTAAAGCAGATGTTCCAGAAGCAAAATAATCGAGAAAATCTGTCACAGCCACCTTTTAATGTAGTTAGTAAACCATATCCGTATAAAGTAGGATCGTTTTAGCCTGTCGCATAAGTAATAAAAGTGTCTGTTCAGATTTGCCTCAGGTAGTCAGTGGTTCTCAAATTAAAAATGTACGGTTTTCTTAATTTGATAATACGACATTAGGGATTTTTTTAATAAAACAACTTTGTATTATGTTTTATAATAATTGAATATCATAATGTAAATTGATAAACATTGAGTATAAAATATACAGGGTCATTCACGCAACATGTTGGTTAAAAGTTTTCAATGTTCTGGTCGTCACTGGTTTCTGCAAACTTGGAATAATGCGTTACGCAAAACATTCTTCATTTTTTAAATATTTGCATTCTTCTAGCACTTCCGGTTGTACCAAAAGTCGCCATTAAGTTTCTTATTTTAAATAAAAACTGTGCTTTTTGTTATTTTTTTTTAGAATCTACGTAAAATTCTGGATCGATTTGTATTGGGATACTATTCTGGAAAAAATAGCCGTTTTTGAGATATTTAAAGTTTTTGAAAAATTTTTCATATTACACATGCAACTTCAAAAATTAATATTGTGGTTAATATTTATGCTGAAAAAACAAAAATTCTTTTTCAGCGTGTACTAAACTCTATTTTTATTTAAGCATAAAAAAAATTGCCAATGTTAATACTGGGTGTTCAAAATTTTGTATTATATTTTTATTTTTATATATTTTATAAATATATCTATAATATATATATATATATATATATATATATATATATATATATATATATATATATATATACATATATCTATATAAAACAAAGACTTATTCCTACTTCCCAAACACACCTTCCCAAACCCACTGAGGTAGGTTGTCCTCCTGCGGTACAACCAGCCCCGGCTTTCCTCCGGCCCCTGGTCTTTGGAGCCAGGTCTCGACTATTTCGCGATATCCCCCGTCAGGCAATGGGAAATTTCCGTGTATTTACATTTAAGTGGTAGGTTAGCCCATTTGGCTTTATCACTACCGGTCAAAGCAATTGTTCGGCGGTCTAATGATGGTTGTGTGTGCCGATACTTACTTTCCCTTTTCTGCACCAAGTGCAGTCGAGAGCGAGCAAGCATCGAATCCTTTCATCCGTCGTCTAATAACCAGTCATGTCCTTAATCTACCTTACTTGCTAATCTAATTTTTTTGGTGCTTGCATTCAAGAGCGTCGTGCGGCGTGCCTCCGGCTCTCTCCCGCATGCGGTTTTTGTTTTATTTTTTGTTTTTGTTTTTTTTTTTTTGGTGGTTGGTAACCTTTTGTGTTAATTTTTCTATCTACGTCTTAATCTATGGACAGGTATCATCACTATTTGACTCGCTATCCGATTCATCTGAATCTTCATAATTACGAATAATTAAAGGTCTTACTTCATCAATAACTTGTTCTATTTCATATGACTCTAAATTTTTTTTTTTTTCAGTATGCTCAATACATTTTCTCCATTGTTCCTCATTGACTTGGTTTAGTGCATCTTGCCAGAGTTGTAAAACGCTGGCTTCGTCGGTGGTCTTACATGCATGTTTATCATAGTAGTTTTTAGTGATGCCCCACACCAATTCAAATGGATTGTACTGGTAGTGATACAGTGGTAGTCTTAGGACCTTATGACCATATTTTAGTGCCATTTGGTCAACGACAAATTTTTTCTCAGTAATGTGTTCCTTGCACTTATTTAATAATTCAGCTTTTAAAACTAGATGTTCGTGTTCTATATTTTTCTCCGACAGCCACTTTCTTAACCCTGCTGTCCTGTTCGGGTCTATTTGACCCAAAAAAAATTTATTTCTAATTTTGCAAATTATTACGCGGCGTAACGTTTTGGTGTTTCGTGACTTTATTACCTATTATGAGGTCTTTCAATTGCATGCGAGATAAAAAATCAACTTCCTAATTTTTTGATAAAAATTAAATTGTTCGTACGGGTCAATATGACCCACGTATTTAAACCGTTAAAAATGACCTGTGTACGTATGTTTAGTTGGCAGTATTGTATATATTTTCTAACAGTTTGTCAGGCTGGTAGGACACTGATATGCCAAGCGCATTTACTTACATTTTACATTTTAAATTTCACTCTATGTTTGCATGTTGATAATGTCGCATCGAAGAACGCTAACCGAAGATGAGCTTCGCGAACTCGCAAACGTGTCAGAGAGTGATGAGTGCATCAGCAACATGGAAGGACAGCGTTTTTTGAAACCAACTGGAAAGACTTGGATGAAATTGGTTTTCAAGCATACATTGGTCTTTATTGTAAGCTGGAGTTTTTAAGTCCCATGGCGAATCAACTAAAAGTTTGTGGAATAAAAAAACGGGTCGTAGTGTATTTCGAGCCACAATGTCCCTGGAAGTATTTACAAAAATTTCGCAAGTAATACGTTTTGACAACAAGACTACTAGACATGATAGGAGACGTACTGATAAACTTGCTGCATTACGTGAAATTTGGGAATAATGGGTAGAAAATTACCAAAATTTTTTAACCCTGATGAAAATGTTACCGTCGACGAGCAATTAGTTGCCTTTAGAGGCCGCTGTCCCTTCAAACAGTACATTCCAAGCAAACCAGCAAAATATGGCATAAAAATTTGAGCTTTATGTGACAGTAAAAGTTCGTATGTTCTAAAATTGCAGATTTATACAGGAAAGGATCCAGGTGCCGCGCCAGAACGGAATCAGGGAATGCGTGTGGTGTGCGACTTGTGTAGTGATTTGAAAGGCCACAATATTACTTGTGATAACTTTTTTACATCATAGAATTTAGGACAACTTCTTCTAAAAAGAAAAAATACAATGCTAGGGACTATAAGAAAAAATAAGCCAGAGCTTCCAGCACAAATTGCGAATAAAGAAGTTCATAGTTCGTCTTTTTTACTTCACGCAAGATACCACTGTTAACTATATTCCTAAAAAGAATAAAAATGTTATTCGTATGAGTACTTTGCA
Source organism: Diabrotica undecimpunctata (assembly GCF_040954645.1). Taxonomy (NCBI): domain Eukaryota; kingdom Metazoa; phylum Arthropoda; class Insecta; order Coleoptera; family Chrysomelidae; genus Diabrotica; species Diabrotica undecimpunctata. Next base: position 8,046,781 of record NC_092813.1, read on the forward strand.
TTATGATAAGGCTATAACTGACAGAAATGAAAAAAAGCCCCATATTATTTTAGATTACAATTCCAGTAAGGGAGCAGTGGTTACTCTAGATCAGCTTATTGATTGTTGGAACACCAAAAAACTTACAAAACGGCGAATTTTTCTTGAGGAATTGGGAAAAACACTGAAACCACTTATCTTTTCCAGAAAAAATTTACCAAGAACTAAAGACTCACAAGAACTGGTAAAAAGAACACGAACAGAAGCGAGTAGATAAGATGGAAATTCTAGTGAATCGTCTATGAACAATCCAACTCCGCCTGCTAAACGAGCACGCTGTAAATTTTGCTCTAAAAACGATAACAAGACTAATATTTTATGTTGTGGATGTCACAAACATATTTGTAAAACCCATTCTTTTTATTACTGTCCCAGTTGTAAATTAAAATTAAATTTTGTAGATATTTGTTCTTAGGCTTTTCTGGGAAAAGCCTAAAGAGAAAAAAATGTCTTACATTTTTGTTAATAAGGTTTAATTTGGGTATTAAGGTTTAACATTAGCAACATAATAATTTTTTGTTAATAAAGTTTTGTTTAGCACCATTAGCTTATTTTATTTTGATTAAGGACCGTAAACCATAGTTGGGTCATATTGACCCGAACAGTACATTTGCATAGTTGATTCGAACGGTACAGCAGGGTTAAGTCTTTTTTTTTCAGCTGCTTGTGGGAAACTTTTCCTCCTCTCTGGTGTGATACGAAGCATTGTCTATTACTATGACGGATTTTCCAGATTTTTTAATAATTTTTCCTCAAACCAATGTTCAAAAATATCGGCGTCCATATTTCCGTGGTAATCATCAGTTTTTTTTGTCGAAGAAAATATAAGACTAGCATTGGGTATAAAACCTTCCGTATTTCCTGCATGCAATATAATATATCTTTTGCCATTACTCGCACTAGTACTCGAATAGCATTTGGTACAATCATCTTGCCAGGATGATTTGATATTATTTCCTTTCGCAAAAATACATGTTTCGTCAAGACACACAAATTATCTGGCAAATTCGGAATTCTTGTTTTTTAATTAGTTTCTTATAAATTTCCACCTCTTTCCAACAACATTGAACAGCTCGCACAACACTTTACGATTATTGATTTTTTTGTATCTAAAACCCATAGCTTTTAATACTTTTGATAAACTGGTCAAACCCATATCACAAAGTTCTCTGTGCTTTATTTTTTGAATAAGTGTCTTTCTTGTAACATGTTCTTTTGCTTTGTACATGTCATAAATGATATTTCTGATTGAGATTTTAATACCTTGTGGCAAGTCGAGGGTTTTTGGATGCAAACGAATTCTTTTATTTTCCTTACTTAATTCCTCCTCACTCATTTTGCGAACTCTTTGGAAGGTTCGTTCTGAAATTCCACAAGCTGCACTTGTCCTTTTTTGGACTGCCAGTACTGATGTAATTGGTCCCATGTTAATTTTTTCTAAAATAAAATAATTTTCCACTTTCAACACAATTCAACGCTCACTTGGAGATAAAAACTTATATTTAGGTGTTCTATCGTTTTCTTGTACGTTATCCATTGTCACTATTGAAAACCGGCGATCGTTGAATACTAATAGCGAGATTTTTCGGAGCTCTCTGAATATATACATGAGGGGGCGGGGCCTCGGTGGCAGTGCGCGTCGGTCATTGGCCGATGAGTCCGGTCAATGGAGAGCCTCGACTCCGCAGACTGTTTACTATTTTTGCAAATATAACAACTAAAATTATCCAGGTATGCGACCGCAAGAAATGGATGCACTCCTCAAGACAATTTCATTTGAAATAAAATTATAAAAGTTTTTCAATAAATTATCATCACAAAGCATTCAATTTGCGTTTTTTCACGATTTATAAAAAAGATGTTTTGGTAGCGCTGATTTATCCTCAAGTACTACAGCCGACCAGTAGGAGGTTCGGTACCACAAAGCAGGTAGAAAAGGGAAAGCATAACAGAGTGACTGTAACTAGAGTCATAAATTATTTTTCGGCCATTAATCCTAAATACGACAGGGTAAAGCGACTTCACTATAGCTGTAAATAGTATTGTTTTAAAGCTATTTTCTTGTAGCATGTTACCGTAATTACTATTTAAATGGGAATAAGCCACAATTAAAGTTTAAAGTACGTTTATTGACGTTTCAATTTCCACTTCAGAAATCGTTTTCAAAATACAAACATTAGTAAATTAAACAAATTTTGTTTTTTTATTATTTGGTGAAAAATTCTTCTAATAATTTAATGTTATCTGACGCATTTATATTGACAATTCAACATAGGATTTGTCCAATATCAAATCTTTAGAATTCATATCCGAAATTGGACAGTATAATTTTATCACCCAGTAGACCGAATGAATCCATTTGTTATTAAATACACACACGTAGTTAATTAGGTTACATACACATTAGGTCAATTATCAATAATATAATTTGGACATCAGTCAAAAGTGCTGACAAAGTTAAACAATTTACATAAATTAAATACACATGTCACGCAAGGTCCGCGAAAATATTGACCCAATTAAAGTTTATATAAAACTAATATCTCTTGCCTAGAAAAGCATTCAATCAATATTCACTCAACGAACTTGATAGTCTTCAACGATCAACTTCATTTGTCTCTACTCAAAGTAATTCCGGGTCAACACCCATATTGTACGTCTCAACAATAAACTCTGATACTATTATTTGGTGTTTCCATTACAACTGAACGAACATCTTCACTGAGCCAACGAAGGGGATTTGTTCATGGTCCTATCGAGAAACAGAATACTTCAAGGAAGTTTGAGAGAGCCTATACAGTCCACGCCAGCAACACCCTCAGTAGCAGAGAGAGACCACTAGACCCGGGAGAACGAGAGCTGTACCAGAGCCGAGAGCCATACTAGAGCCGAGAGCAGTACCAAAGCCGAGAGCCATACTAGAGCCAAGAGCAGTACCAAAGCCGAGAGCCATACTAGAGCCGAGAGCAGTACCAAAGCCGAGAGCCATACTAGTGCCGAGAGCAGTACCAAAGCCGAGAGCCATACTAGAGCCGCAGAGCAGCCAAAGGACAGGACCAATTGCAGAACCCACCAGAAGCGAGGGATCCTCAACGTCTAAGAACACAAAAAACCGTAAGTTTTTGAATAATTACAAAATCTTCCAACTTTTACAATCTTACAATTTAACAAGTTTTTTTTTTATTACAATTTAACAATTTAGAACAAAAATCTCCACTCTATCAATCGTATAATAATCTACTTTAGAATGTATACCATTTAAATAATACAGAGAATTGATAAAACAAAAATAAACGTCATTCACAACTATAATTTACTAAACAGTAATTTTGTATGACAATTTGGAAAAAGAAACGTTCATACATATAGCTTGCTTTTAATTTCAATTAAATACTTTATTTCGAAAAATTAAAATAATTACGTAGCAAATAATTTCATTTCTTTTGATATATATCATTGTGAGAGTGTGTCGTTTACATCTTGACCTACCTCAGTACAAAGAATAGCACAGCAGGCAAGGTCAAACTCATATTTCGCTAAATTGCACATTCCGATAGAAAAGAAAGTGTTATAGTACAGGTATACTTATTTAATAAATAACGTACATTTCGTATTGTCTAATATATTTACCGCTGAATGTAAAAATTTATAAAAATAATCATGGAAAGTATATACGTTAAGCAAGCGGAAATAGGAACAGAAATAACGAAACTCGTTTCAAATACAAAAAAGGATTCCCAATCTCGGAAAAATCAACAATACATCCGGGATAGACAGGAAAAATTAGAAGAATATTGGGCAAAATTTTTAAATAACCACAAAAAGCTGCTAGAAGGGGGAAAGAAAAATATTTTGACACAAAATACTATTATCAGGTATTTAAGGGGACTATTATTATACATTGAGGGGAAAACCCTGTTGGAAGAATATGGAAGGGTGCTGAAAAGAGGAAAAGCACCGAAAGTAAAGGAGATACAGATAAGAAAACAAAGAATCGAGGAATTATTACGGCCAGAAAATTAACAAGACTTGCAGGAGAATGAAGAATTGCAGTCAGAGTTAAGAGAATACATGGAAAAGGTGAATACACTAATGATTGAAGCAGCAGTAAATGAGGAACTAGACGCTACAGATAATGGAGAAGTAGAGAGAATAAATCATCTAAAGAGGAAAGTCAGGGAAGTTTTAAAGAAAATAAGGCCAGGAATGCAACGGCCAGAAAGCACACAGAGGAGGGACGGTGTGACATTGCCGCAGGTAAAAATCCCTGTGTATGAAGGCAGATATGAAACGTGGAGAACTTTCCATGATCTGTTTACTAAAGTAATACATGAAAACGACCAGTTATCAAACGCAGAAAAAATGCAGTACCTAAAGACTCAAGTAAGAGGGGAAGCCAACAGAATGATACAACACTTAAACATATCCGAGGCCAACTACGAAGTAGCCTGGAACATGCTAAAAGATAGATATGAGAACCCAAGGATGATATTGTTTAAATTAATAGACAGGATGCTACTAGCGCAGGAAGTAAAGGAATCTTCTGCTAGAGCATTGAAATCACTACATGACACCTTCCACGAAAGTCTGGAAGCCATAGGAGGGTTAGGAACAGACACGGAAGCGTGGAGCCCATTGATAGCCCGAATTATCATAACGAAATGGGACAATGAAACTAGGAGGCTATACGAAAACCACATTGGAGAAAGTAGAGAGATACCGACGTACAAATCGACACAAACATTCTTACAGCGAAGATTTCAGACACTGGAACTGCTGGAGTCAGAAAAAAGACATGAGAAGCAAGGAGGATCTCTTAGGAAACCAAGAACACATTGCGTGATATGCAACGGAGATCAAGGAGTACCGAACTGCAGAGAATTTCAGGAACTCAATGTAAGAGACCGGAACAGGATGATAAAAGAAAAAGGATTGTGTACAAACTGCCTAGCACATAAAAAAGAAAAACAATGTTATTCACAATATAGGTGCAGACACTGTGGCGGAGACCACCACCATATGTTGCATTATGAAAAAGGAAATACAAGCAACAAAAGAAACTCCAATGGAACGAAAGGAGAACAAACACAAGAAAGAAATGGAAGAGATTCAAACATTAGAAGAAACGGGTACCAAGCTGATAGGTACAGAGGAGGAAATAATAATCCATACAACGCCAGAGAACAAAATAACGGAAGGCGAGAAAATACACAAGATACCAATGGGCCTAGGAATAGCAACGACCAACAAAGAGGGCAGAATTCAGTAAACTGTGCACGCCATAAGGAAGGTGAAGCATTACTAGCGACAGCTGTGGTACGCATAAGAGATGCGAAAGGAGATTCACACATAATGAGAGCACTAATCGACCAAGGGTCACAATGCGCATTTATAACGGAACAAGCTGCGACGACGCTAGGAACAACAATGAAGCCCATACGGGCGACCATATCCGGGATAGGCTCGTCAGGAGAAAAAACAGCCAACTGGAGTATGAAACTTATAATCGAAACTCATTACGAAAGTGACTTCGAGATGGAAATAGAAGCACTAGTACTACCGAAGATAACAAGGAATTTACCGGAACAGGATATAATTCTACCGGACTATAACGAGAAAAATGCAATACTGGCAGATCCAAGATATTACAAGGTAGGGAAGATAGACTTACTACTAGGAGTAAAAGAATACAGTTACATATTGACAGAAGGGATGCACAGAATAAGTAATGGACTCCTGAGTCAAAACACCAAACTAGGATGGATAGTTTCGGGAATAGCACGAGAAAGGGAGAATATAAAAGCGGAAGTATGCTGTATGATATCAAGACAAGAAATGGACGTACAAATAAAGAACTTCTGGGAATTAGAAGAAGTAAATCAGGACACAAGTTTCTCAGTGGAAGAACAAGAATGTGAAGAACTGTATCGACAGACTGTAAAAAGGAATGAAGAAGGGAGATACGAAGTAAAAATTCCGTTTAGGGAAGACGTCGCAAAGTTAGGAGAATCTAAACAGCAAGCATTCGTCAGATTGATGCAACTAGAAAGGAAGTTTGCAAAAGACAAACAGTTAGAAGCGAATTACAGACAATTCATGGAAGATTATTAAAACCAAGGTCATATGGTAATAGCAGAAAACCAGGGAGATGGGTACTACTTACCTCATCATCCAGTGAGAAAAGAGGACAGTACTACAACGAAAATAAGAGCCGTGTTTGATGCATCAAGCAAAAGCTCATCGGCAGTAAGCCTGAATGATATTATGCACACAGGGCCGAAATTACAACAAGATTTGACAAATATACTATTACGATGGAGATCCAATAAGGTAGCATACTCAGCGGATCTGGAAAAAATGTTTAGACAAATCAGAATGGCAGAAGAAGACCAAAAATATCAAAAAATTTTGTGGAGAAAGGACACAAAGGACCACATACAAGAGTATAACTTAACGACGGTGACATACGGCACGGCCGCAGCACCCTTTTTAGCGTTAAGAACAATACAACAATTACAAGAAGACGAAGGAGCGAGGTTCCCGTTGGCATCGAAAATTGTAAAAGAAAACATGTATGTAGACGATATACTAGGAGGAGCTGAGACAGTGCAGGAAGCAGAAACAGCCCAAAAGGAATTAATACAAATGTTCAGAAAAGGAGGTTTCATTCTTAGAAAATGGTTGAGCAACGAAGAAAAAATAATGGAGAACGTACCGGAGGATATGAGGAACGTAGACTCCAAGGCATTCAAACAAGAAGAAGTACGGAAAACGTTAGGAATACACTGGTCACCTAAAGAGGATATAATCACATTCAAAATAGGGATAACGACGGCAAAGAAAATAACGAAAAGACACGTACTGTCAGAAGTAGCAAAACTATACGACCCACTGGGATGGATAGCACCTGTAGTAATTCAGGCGAAAATGTTCATACAGGAATTATAGGAGCAAAAGACCAGTTGGGATAAAGAATTAACTAGCAACCAACAAAGCAGGTGGAATACATACCAGGCGCAATTAGTAAATCTGGAGAAAATAACATTGCCCAGGTGGAACAACTTAAGCAAGATAAACAGAGTAGAACTACATGGATTTGCAGATGCGTCTATGAAAGGATATGGAGCGGTAATCTACTCAAGGGTATTAGGCCCAGAAATTAAAACGAATCTAATGATAGCAAAATCGAAAGTCGCACCATTGAAAGGGAAAACGACGTTACCGAGGCTCGAGCTGTGTGCCGCGGTACTACTAGCAAATTTAATGAACAAAACCCTACAAGCATTGAACAGGGAAAACATTGAGGTATATGCATGGTCGGACTCAACGATAACCCTGGCTTGGATAAGGGGACCATCAAAAAGGTGGAAAATGTTCGTCGCCAACAGAGTAGAGGAAATAAGACGCGTTATAGGACCGAAAAATTGGCATAAGGTAGATACAAAGGAAAATCCAGCGGACATCCTCTCACGTGGAAGTACCGCATCAGAATTATTAGAAGCAGAGCTATGGTGGAAGGGACCAACTTGGCTGACTAGTAACAAAACTTTAACGCAGGAATCAGAAGAAATACCAGAGACAAATGAGGAGGAAGTCAAAACGAAAATAACGGTGCACACGACAACGATAAAGGAGGACATATGCGAGAGATTCTTAAATTTAGAAAGAATGAGAAGAGTACTTTCATATTGTAGGAGATTTGCAGACAAATGCAGAAAAAAGAAGGACAATGGAGAAAGTCAGCTTACAGTCCAAGAATTAGAGGAAACGCTATTAAAGGTGATAAATCACACACAGCAAGCCTACTTCAAACAAGAAATAAATAAGCTGAAGAAGAAACAGCAATTAGACAAGAAAAATAAATTAGCGTCATTGGTACCATTCCTGGATAGACAAGGAATTCTAAGAGTCACCGGAATACTGAGACACACGAATCTAAAGTACGGAGAAAAACATCCGATAATTTTGCCAAAGGATAGTGCATTAACAAAGTTACTTATAACAGATAGTCACGCAAGAAATCTATATAGCGGATTACAACAAACACTACAGTACATAAAAAGGAAATACTGGATAATCAACGGCAGAAGAACCGTGAAAGATCATCTAGCAAAATGTTTAAGGTGCAGGAGGTATAAAAGCCAAGCAGCACAACAATTAATGGGAGATCTACCGAAAGACAGAGTGAACCCGAGTCATCCCTTTACTAACACAGGGATAGATTATGCCGGGCCAATAAAAATAAGTACCACGAGAGGCAGAGGACAGAGGAGCTATAAGGGCTACATCTCAGTATTTGTGTGTCTGTCAACGAAGGCAGTACACCTTGAGGTAGTAAGCGATATGTCTACGGATGCATTCATCACAGCGTTCAAGAGATTTACGGCACGCAAAGGACAGTGCAACAACGTATACAGCGATAACGGAACCACATTCGTAGGAACAGCAAATTTGTTGAAAAAAGAAAATCAAAAAATAGATGACGAGATAAAACAAGGATTACTGGCACTAGGTACCCAGTGGCATGTCATATCTGCATATGCACCACATTTCGGAGGATTATGGGAGAGCGCAGTGCGAATAATGAAATATCACTTGAAAAGAATCATCGGGGAAACAGTTCTAACATATGAAGAATTGAGTACGGTGCTGGCACAAATAGAAGCATGTATGAACTCGAGACCATTATGTGGGTCATCAGAAGACCCTGAAGGGAAAATAGCCCTGACACCAGCTCACTTCCTTATAGGGAGAGAAATTATATCACCAAATCGGGAAGAAGAGCTTACGACTTATTTGAAGATGCCGACGAGGTGGAGATTATTGGAGAAAATAAAAAGAGACTTCTGGAAAATTTGGAAACAGGAATACCTGCACCAACTACAACAGAGAAATAGATGGCATAAGGCGCACGCTAACATAAAAGAAGAAGAAATAGTTATAATTAAAGAAGAGGATACACCTCCAGGCAGATGGCCATTAGCGAGGGTAACAGAAACACACCCTGGAGCGGAGGGATTAACCAGAGTAGTAACAGTGAGAAAGGCAAACGGGAAACTGACTAAAAGACCCATACATAAACTAATACGACTGGAAGAAAAGAAACAGGAAAAGCCGAAGAAGGCAGCAGCACTAAGATGGAAGAAAATACTAGAAGCTATAATGTTTTTAACGATGTTAAAACCCATAAAGGCAGAACCGTATAAAATATATAATCCGGTACCAGGATTTTTCACAGAAGACCTTGGAGAGGTCGTCATAGACCGGGGAACATTTCGAATAAAGGTGTTACTCGAAAAAGGAAGAATTCGAACAGAGCACCAACTAATAGGAAATATGATACAAGGCGTACGAGAACTGTGTCATGAGATAAAAATCGTGAATTGTAAGGATATAATAGAGAAGTTAGAGGAAGGACAAAGAAAGGTGGAGTCAGTAAGCGAGGGGTTGACAGTAGAAATAAAAGGAAGGGAAAGAAGAGGAATATTAGGAACAATATTAACCTCAGTATTTGGAGTCAATGACGAAGCCTACAGTAACATTGAAGCATTAGATAATAACCAAAAGGAGCTAATAAAGGGATCACAGCACCAGGCGAAGATAATGTTAGAAACAATAACATCAATCAATCACACAGAGAACAGGATAAACGAGCAAATGAACAAGTTTAACAAAGCACTAATCACAAGTCTACAAGAAATATCTAAAGGACTTAACGAAGTAGAAGACAAAGCACAAAAACTAGAAACCGAATATAGCACGTTACGAATACAAACGATAGCATTACAAGTTATGGACTTCATAAACGAATATACTCAATTTTACGAGGGAATATTAAACCTTCACTATAACCACAGACACTTCATTGATATCGTGAAACCGGGTGAAATAACCAAATTAATAGGGAAAGCAGGGCAGATACTGCCTCAAGGGGTCGAATTACGACGACAACCCATTATAGAAACAGAAGTCAGTCATGACGACAGAGATATAACAGTCATCGGCTACTTCATAGTGACAGGGAAAAATAAGTACAGCATGCTCAAAGTCACGGCCATACCACTTAACGTTGAGGGGTCGGTGTTGCGCACATTTGTCGCCCCAAGGAATCTACTGGTCGTAGATTATAACACACTGCACTACTTCGAATTGACCGCGGAAGATAGAGAAAGGTGCTTACTGTTGACAAAGGCGCAGATAGCGTGCTCACCAACGGCTATAAGAAACATGGATACCCAACCAAACTGCATAATTGAAGAAATTTATGAGCGATCTAAGAATAGCACATGTCCAGTGGTAGCCAGGACAATACAGACAGCTCAATGGAGTAAGATGGGTACTCCCAACCTCTGGCTAGTTATCACGCCAGTCACGATACACATATCCATTATTTGCGATGGAAATCGGAGCGAAAGAGTACTGGAACGAGTCACATTCCTGAAGCTTTCACCCAAATGTATCGCCCAAACGAAAAATATTACATTACTCCCCACTAGCAGTGGGGTGGACAGAGCAGTGACGAGTTACCTGAAGTCGCCAATCACTCCCGTGGCCCAACTGGTGGCGAGGACACCCCGCAAGTTTAACACGCCTCTAAACACCTACCTTGACATATCAGGAGGAGAGCTACGTTATGTGTTACTTGAGGAGGAGAGCCTGGAACAAGAAATGACGCATACGCAGTGGCGATCGATTCACGAATCTAATTGGCATTATTTTGTGGCCACCGGGATCATTACTATAATGGTAATAATTGGGATACTCACGTTATGGAAGTACCGTCCTGTTGCACCACTATGTCGTTCAGGGAATCCACAAACTCAGATTAACGAACAGGAAGTGCCTGTATTAGTTAGTAATCGGCACAACAATGTACCGTCGACTTCCCAAGTTGACATCCCACTTTCCACATTTCATCCAATTGCCCTAATTTTAATCTAGAGATAGAGTCGGACATTGATAGCTAGGGTACGGTTGGAAGATTATTGATTATTCTTAAACTATTTATAATTTATCATGTTTGAATTTTACTATGTTATGTAATACTTATATGTAAACTTTGAGTATTGACACTTGGGCCAGATTTTCCGATTCCGCAGTATGTCCAATATCAAATCTCCGCCAAAATATTGACCCAATTAAAGTTTATATAAAACTAATATCTCTTGCCTAGAAAAGCATTCAATCAATATTCACTCAACGAACTTGATAGTCTTCAACGATCAACTTCATCTGTCTCTACTCAAAGTAATCCCGGGTCAACACCCATAGTGTACGTCTCAACAATAAACTCTGCTACTATTATTTGGTGTTTCCATTACAACTGAACGAACATCTTCACTGAGCCAACGAAGGGGATTTGTTGTCTCAATACAGAATTATCATAGCTTGTTATTCTGTATTCGTCAACACAGAACTAATTATCAAATTACTACTAATTAAACTGTTTACTTACATTTGCTTTATTGCCTTCAATCAGTTTTTACTTTATGCGAAATTTAAAAAATGTTAATGTTCGACGTCATACTTGTAATATTATGACTGAAGTCAACTAGCTCATAAGCTAGTTTTGCGTTATTTTGCCGGTTCTTAAGGCACTCATCACTGTATATAAAAGAAAGTCACATGCACAAGAAACAGAACACACCCCACCTATGGACATATAAGAATGTGAAACGAATCAAATATGTCATCTCATTACTATTTTTTCCAAGGACGTAAATATATAGCCAAGCGAAATGTTGATAAGTTTACCGATGTTTTAAAATATTTAACTAAACTGGTCCAACTATACGCTCGAAAAACGAACTGGTATGCACAATTTATATTGTTACGTGGGCAAATGTTATGAAATTATTTTGTATATTTTAGTTAGGTATTTACATTGTCGAAGCATACACAATAAAAACGACCACGGTAAGATTTTTCTCCTGATATTTAGAATTGTTGCCGTTAGCTCTCAGTTAAATTTGTAAATGAGTCACCTTTAATTGAAATCTGTCCGACTATAAAAGAAACGGATGGTAAAAAGAGAAAAATCAAAGAAGCGGCTCTAATTATGCTAAATGAGACCAATTGTCCAAAGGAAAATACCAGTATTAGTAAGTCGGTAAAATATAGAGGATACATCATTTATGTTTTTTAAATACCAAACACATAAAATCAGAATTTGGTGTTTATTGAAAGTAAATTAAATGCACGACCAAATACTTACCATGTCGGGATTGTATTATGAGGTTTTTTCCTGGTTTTTCCCTCATAATTTACTATGGAATCACAAACAGGAGATTTTCACTGTCATCACGGCATGTGTTTGTCTTTTTAAAGACGAATTATATGCTATGATTTTTTCTGACGGATATTCTCAAGTTAAAGTTGATTTCATGGAATCGAATGAACTATCTTACAAGTAAAGTCGTCCCAGGAACGCAACTCAACAATATTGGCAATATCATTTTAAAGTCGTCTACTTTAAAATGTATAATGTATGTCTGAATTGTCAATATAAATGAGTCAGATAAAATTAAATTATTAGAAGAATTTTTCACCAAGTAACAAAAAAACAAAATTTGTTTAATTAACTAATGTTTGTATTTTGAGAACGATTTCCGAAGTGGAAATTGAAACGTCAATAAACGTACTTTAACCTTTAATTGTGGCTTATTCCCATTTAAATAGTAATTAGCTGTAAATAGGTAAAAAATCTGTTATTTGTTTTTTGATTGTTACAAGAAAACCATACCTGATAGAAAAAAAACAACAATAAAATAACTTTTGTTTAAGTATATTACTGAGAAATCACTAGTATAACAGACCAGCATATCTGTGTATGATTGACTTAAAGAAAGCATTTGAAAGATACAGGGAAAAACGAGGTATGTCAAACGACGGGCGAAAATGAGATAATTAGACCATATAGTGGCACAACCTGGGTACTATTTTATGTAAAAAATTCACATTGATGAAAGAAGTTAGTCAGGATGTAACACATATTTTTATATTTGTTATACAGAGTAAAAAAGGAGGCATGTCCGAGCGCTACAGGGAAAAAAGGAAGGATGTCAATGTCAATGTGACCGACGCCGACGAAGCGGTTAATACATTTAGTTTGTACTTGGTTCAGAGGTGTTTAGAGGTTATGTATGTTTATGTACTGAACCTGAAAGGAGAGTTATCGAGTTGTAAATATGTCTAGTGATAGTGACGAATTTATGAAATGTGATGTTATGGACAAATGGGAAAATAATTGGAAGAAACGTAAAAAATAAGAACGAATTCATGAAGTAAATAAAAAATTAAATAGACAAAGCCATGTAATAGGACCGGATTGTAAGCACGTTAGGTTTAAGTGTTTTCTACAAATACTGGAACAAACAAGAATTCAAATTATTAGAAAGTTCCACCTCATGAAGTCGACAGATGCCCAAAATATATACTTATGCAGATTAATTACTGTACAAACTGTACAGCAATGAATACCACGAGTATCAGAGGACTCTGATGATGGACGTCTTCATGATGCAACATTTAGTTATAGAATCCGTTATAATGTAAATGACGATACACAAGAAGTCTAGTATGTCAGAAGGCCTTTTTGGCATTTCATGGAATTGGGAAAAAAAAGTTAGAAGTTCTACAAAACTCAATAAAATTGACAGGTCACGCTCTAAAAGATACTAGAGGAAGACATGAAAACCATCGTCATCAAGTTTCTATGGAAACAAAAAACTGTATAATGCAGCGTATAGGGTCTTTCAGGGGCAGAAAAAGTCAATACAGTTTGAAAGACTCGTCGAAATTATACTTATCTGAGGATTTAAATATTAACAAAATGTACACAATGTACGTAGAAAAATTTCCAGACATGCGTACTTCATACGAAATATATAGAAGTACTTTTTCAACTCAAATTTATTATTTTCTTTGGTTTTCCAAGGTCCGATACGTGTATGTTGCTATGATCCTCAGTAAAAAAGTAACGAGATCAGTAAGAGGCTTCGGAAAGAATTATAATGCTGCAGCTATTGACAACCCATGGAACAATGAACTTAATTCAGATTTATGAGCCAACTGCTGACAAAAATGATGAAGAAATAGAAAACTTTTATAGCGAACTTCAAAAAACATTACATCTCACAGCATCTAGAGATATAACAGTGATCATGGGTGATTTCAATGCAAAAATTTTCGAAGGAAAGTGCTAACCTAATGTAGGACCATATGGGCTTGGTAATCGAAACGACAGAGGAGATCGCTTAATAGAATTTTGCCAGGAGCATAATGTTATAGCCGCAAATACATTTTTTTAATTACTTAAGCGACGTCTTTATACATGGAAATCGCCAGCTGACAAAGACAACAAAATCGTCAGAAATCAAATTGACTACATCCTAATAAAACACAGATATCGAAACACAATTCAGGCAGTAAAGGCATATCTAGAAGCAGACGTATCCTCTGATCACAGTCTTCTTATTGCTAGGTTTCAACTTCAACTAAAAAAGATGCAAAAAAGCCGCAACAACAATAAACTTAACATACAGAAACTAAAGTCAGAAGAAACAAAAGAAAATCTGAAACACGAAATGAACACAAATCTAGATAGAAACCCAAGAAATAATTGCAACGTAGAGCAGCAGTGGCAATTCTTCACAACCTCTATATTGGAGCCAAGTAAGAAAGTACTTACAACAACCAAATGTAAGAAAAAAGAGTGGATGACCGAGGAAATTTTAGAGTTGATGAATAAAAGGAGAAAAAACAAAACTATCAATACGATCCACTATAAACATCTTTAAAATCAAATAAGAAGAAAAATTAGGGAGGCTAAAGAAACCTACTTCTCTGAAAAATTTAAAGAAATAGAAGAACTGCAAAACAGATATGACAACTTTAATCTACATAAAAAAGTCAAAGAACTAGCCGGAGTCGGAAGTAGAAGAACCTCGAATATATTGCTCGACAAAAATGGAAATATTATATTGGAGACAGAACAAAAACTATGACGATGGAAAGAGTACATCGAGGAATTATTTTATGACCAGACAGAAGCTAGTACATCTGTAGACAGCCAAACAGGAGATGTAGGCCCAGAGATAACCAAATCCGAGGTTAGTCAGGCATTAAACTCAATGAAAACCAATAAATATGCTGGTCCAGATGAATTAGCAAGCTAGCTATTAAAGTTGGTCAACGAGAAAAACCTGGACATAAAAGTAGAACTGTTCAACGCTATCTATACTATGGGAATCATCCCTAGAGAAATGTTGACATCAGCATTTGTGTGTTTGCCAAAGAAAGCGAATGCCAAAGAGTGCAGTGACTATCGAACCATAAGCTTAATGTCACTTACCTTGAAAACTCTGTTGAAAATTATCCACGCCAGAATTCACTCTAAACTGGAGCTGGATATTAGTGACACACAATATAAGTTCCGCAATGGTATGGATACCAGAGACGCACTATTCTCCTTCAACGTGCTAACGCAGAGATGTTTGGATGTTAACCGTCCTCTTTACGTATGTTTTATAGACTACAATAAAGCGTTTGATAAAGTAAAACATGACCGACTCATGGAAATTCTAAAAAATAAAAACCTAGATGAAAGAGATTTAAGGCTAATAACAAACCTTTATTACAATCAGCGAGCAATAGTACGAATTGAAAAAGAGACATCTGAAGAAATGGAAATAAAGAGAGGAGTTAGGCAAGGCTGCATACTATCACCTCTATTATTTAACGTTTATTCTGAAGAGGTAACTCGAGAAATTCTGGAAGATGAAACAGTCGGCATAAGAGTAAATGGAGTCTTAGTTAACAATATCAGATATGCAGATGATACAGTAATAATAGCCGATAATTTACAAGACCTAGAAAGACTTATAAGTAAAATAGTAATGTGTAGCAGGGAGTACGGACTCTCGTTCAATATCAAAAAGACGAAGTTTATGAAAATTTGTAAAAACAACCATAATACTAACGAAATCTTAATAGTAGAGGTCCAGCAGATTAAAAGAGTAAAAAAGTACACTTACCTAGGAACACTTATAATAGAAAATAATGACTACACTGCAGAAATAAAAGTCAGACTCGAAAAAGCACGTTGTAATTTTATGAAAATGAAAAAGGTCCTATGTGGCAAAGACTTAACATTAGCTCTTAAAGTACGCCTAACAAGATGTTACGTATACAGTGTACTATACTATGGAGTGAAATCATGGACGTTAAATCTAGACACAATGAGACGACTTAACTCCTTTGAAATGTGGACCTATAGAAGAATTTTGAGGGTTTCCTGGGTAGATAGATTTACGATCAATGAAGTACTGAGCAGAATAGGTAAAGAGAAGGAAGTTCAACTTACAATTAAAAAAAGAAAGCTACAGTATCTCGGACATGTGATGTGGGGCGAGAAGTATGGCATCCTACGACTCCTGCAAGGAAAGATATATTTCACTTTAAAAGATACCAATTTACAATTTTAATTCAATTGGCAATTCCTTAAGTGGCCAATCACTGTACCCGTTACCCTATTTCACTCCGTTGTAGCCTAATATGCCTAATTGTAGAAATAACTATTCTTAAATTATATTACGTTTTTTGTTGAATAAACTAATTTAAATAAAATACTGTTTACACTTTTTCTTAAGGTTACTTCTTCATTACGGAAGGGTGGCTATAACTACAGCAAATTGCTCTCTATGTTGAGCTGTTCTTAGTATCGAATGTGTGTCCATGCCTGTCCAGTCTCTTACATTCTTCAGCCAGGTGCATTTTCTTCCTTCTAGTTTCCCTTCCATTATGAGTCGTAGAAAGTTATATTTTTCTTCTATGTAAATATATTCTAGATAACTCGGTTTTCTGTTATTTACAATATTTAGGAGTTCTCTCCCAGTCCTTATTCTTCTCACAGCACCTCGTTGTTGGTCACGTGCTCTGTCCACGAAATCTTCAGCATCCTTCGAAAAACACACATTTCAAAGGCTTCTATACGCCTCATACTTGTAATTCCGAGAGCATATGTTTCCACTCCGTATAGCAATAAGGAATAAATTAATGTTTTTACAAATTGATGTTAAATATCCAACGATAAGATAGAGATACATTCATTAATGTTTACACTTACATTGAGTTATTGCATTTAAATTACTTAACTTTAGGATAGGATAGGTGGGTTTAAATAATTGTATTTAAAATACTCAGTTTAAATTGACAGTCCTTGATTTTTCATTATTTATATTTTAATAACTTTCCTTTGGTTTAATAGTCTTGTACACTTGATTTTACGCTCATAGAGTATGTGGATTTAAATTATTTTTTTTTATTTAAGTTTAAGACCCCTTAATGTTTTACCCTTCTTTGCACCCGTAGGTTATTTGGGTTTTAATAACTTCTCATTGGTTTAATATATCGCTTAAAATAATTATTGAGAAAATGGTTCCCTTACACATAAGACACGAATCATATCAATCGTAAAGGTGCAAAAATCTAAATCCTATATCAAAATCACTCTCAAGACCCATCCCTCCCGACAAAAATTTCTGGATCCGCGGTTTCTGTTCTTGCTGCTTAAAAACAATTGCATTTGCCATCAACTGCCTTGCTTGTTCAGACAAGACTTTGCCTTGCCTTTTAATCCTTTTAATCTCTTTTAGTCTTAGTTAATCATTTATGTTAATAATGTAAAAACTAAAATCAATCACAATAAGAGCTGTTTCAATACAGCAAAAGAAAAAACAATAATTTTTGATTTGATAAATTGACAAAATTTGAAAAATGATTTTTTGCTATACACTGCGCATCCGTGATGAAGCCTAATATATAAAGAAACAAGTCTTAAGCTATATTTGACGATTAGTACTTGAGCTTTTGATAAGGTCAGTGTTTACTAATTTAATCTTTAGTTATAGAGAAAAATATAAGTGGCAGGGACAGGTCAATTCCAAAGTAAATCGTGCACAAACACTTTATATACACTAGTTATTAGTGACAGAATTCATTTTTGCGTGCTTTTGAAGTATCACCTCCACCAATAAACAATTGACATACAAAAATATAGGTAAATATAGGCACGTAAATATTGGTAAAACAGAACAGGCAAATTTTAGTACATCTTGTAAGAGTTGCCTTGCCTCCTCGGGAAACTGTATATGCTTCAGAATTTTAACAAATTTACACCATTAGTTTGCGGACAAACTAATGGCCCAAATTTCTGACGGTGTGGCTGTAATGGAAAGAGAATATAACGGTTTACAGGCTGGAGTTCCAGAAACTTATACAAGTGCAACATTTATTCACTGTAATAATTATACGGAGTTCATTTATATTTATCTTAATCTTTCAGTTTTATTAATCAAGTTATTGTTATCTTGCATAATCTCTCTTAAAAAGTTTTTGTTTTGTTAATTAAAAAAGCTTTTTTTTCTTTTTTTTTGTCATGTATATATTATAGGCTATTTCATTAATAATTTTAATATAGATTCCTGGGCTCAAAATACTACGGTTTAACCCAAACCAATTAATTAAAATGTGTCTCCTTACTGAGTTACAGGGTGTTTTATTTAAAAATTTAAAGACTATTTTTATACTCAGTACTTTAAAACTCTTTGACATATCCTTATGAAACTTGGCAGGTAGTGTAAGTACTTTACCTTCTAATCTTCTTCTCCTTCAGGTGCCATCTCCGCTACGGAGATTGGTAATCATCATAGCTATTTTAATTTTTGAGGCAGTAGCTCTAAATAGTTGTTTTGAGCTGCATCAAAACCATTATCTCAGATTCTTAAGCCATGAAATTTGAGGCAGTAGCAGTTAATTTTTGAGGCAGTAGCTCTAAATAGTTGTTTTGAGCTGCATCAAAACGATTATCTCAGGTTCTTAAGCCATAAAATTTGTCTTCTTCCGATGCTTCTTCTGCCATCTATCTTTCCTTGCAGAAGTCGCAGGATGCCATACTTCTCGCCCCACATCACATGTCCGAGATACTGTAGCTTTCTTTTTTTAATTGTAAGTTGAACTTCCTTCTTTTTACCTATTCTGCTCAGTACTTCATTGTTCGTAAATCTATCTACCCAGGAAACCCTCAAAATTCTTCTATAGGTCCACATTTCAAAGGCGTTAAGTCGTCTCATTGTGTCTAGATTTAACGTCCATGATTTCACTCCATAGTATAGTACACTGTATACGTAACATCTTGTTAGGCGTACTTTAAGAGCTAATGTTAAGTCTTTGCCACATAGGACCTTTTTCATTTTCATAAAATTACAACGTGCTTTTTCGAGTCTGACTTTTATTTCTGCAGTGTAGTCATTATTTTCTATTATAAGTGTTCCTAGGTAAGTGTACTTTTTTACTCTTTTAATCTGCTGGACCTCTACTATTAAGATTTCGTTAGTATTATGGTTGTTTTTACAAATTTTCATAAACTTCGTCTTTTTGATATTGAACGAGAGTCCGTACTCCCTGCTACACATTACTATTTTACTTATAAGTCTTTCTAGGTCTTGTAAATTATCGGCTATTATTACTGTATCATCTGCATATCTGATATTGTTAACTAAGACTCCATTTACTCTTATGCCGACTGTTTCATCTTCCAGAATTTCTCGAGTTACCTCTTCAGAATAAACGTTAAATAATAGAGGTGATAGTATGCAGCCTTGCCTAACTCCTCTCTTTATTTCCATTTCTTCAGATGTCTCTTTTTCAATTCGTACTATTGCTCGCTGATTGTAATAAAGGTTTGTTATTAGCCTTAAATCTCTTTCATCTAGGTTTTTATTTTTTAGAATTTCCATGAGTCGGTCATGTTTTACTTTATCAAACGCTTTATTGTAGTCTATAAAACATACGTAAAGAGGACGGTTAACATCCAAACATCTCTGCGTTAGCACGTTGAAGGAGAATAGTGCGTCTCTGGTATCCATACCATTGCGGAACTTATATTGTGTGTCACTAATATCCAGCTCCAGTTTAGAGTGAATTCTGGCGTGGATAATTTTCAACAGAGTTTTCAAGGTAAGTGACATTAAGCTTATGGTTCGATAGTCACTGCACTCTTTGGCATTCGCTTTCTTTGGCAAACACACAAATGCTGATGTCAACATTTCTCTAGGGATGATTCCCGTAGTATAGATAGCGTTGAACAGTTCTACTATTATGTCCAGGTTTTTCTCGTTGACCAACTTTAATAGCTAGCTTGCTAATTCATCTGGACCAGCATATTTATTGGTTTTCATTGAGTTTAATGCCTGACTAACCTCGGATTTGGTTATCTCTGGGCCTACATCTCCCGTTTGGCTGTCTACAGATGTACTAGCTTCTGTCTGGTCATAAAATAATTCCTCGATGTACTCTTTCCATCGTCATAGTTTTTGTTCTGTCTCCAATATAATATTTCCATTTTTGTCGAGCAATATATTCGAGGTTCTTCTACTTCCGACTCCGGCTAGTTCTTTGACTTTTTTATATAGATTAAAGTTGTCATATCTGTTTTGCAGTTCTTCTATTTCTTTAAATTTTTCAGAGAAGTAGGTTTCTTTAGCCTCCCTAATTTTTCTTCTTATTTGATTTTAAAGATGTTTATAGTGGATCGTATTGATAGTTTTGTTTTTTCTCCTTTCATTCATCAACTCTAAAATTTCCTCGGTCATCCACTCTTTTTTCTTACATTTGGTTGTTGTAAGTACTTTCTTACTTGGCTCCAATATAGAGGTTGTGAAGAATTGCCACTGCTGCTCTACGTTGCAATTATTTCTTGGGTTTCTATCTAGATTTGTGTACATTTCGTGTTTCAGATTTTCTTTTGTTTCTTCTGACTTTAGTTTCTGTATGTTAAGTTTATTGTTGTTGCGGCTTTTTTGCATCTTTTTTAGTTGAAGTTGAAACCTAGCAATAAGAAGACTGTGATCAGAGGATACGTCTGCTTCTAGATATGCCTTTACTGCCTGAATTGTGTTTCGATATCTGTGTTTTATTAGGATGTAGTCAATTTGATTTCTGACGATTTTGTTGTCTTTGTCAGCTGGCGATTTCCATGTATAAAGACGTCGCTTGAGTAATTAAAAAAATGTATTTGCGGATATAACATTATGCTCCTGGCAAAATTCTATTAAGCAATCTCCTCTGTCGTTTCGTTTACCAAGCCCATATGGTCCTACATTAGGTTAGCACTTTCCTTCGAAAATTTTTGCATTTAAATCACCCATGATCACTGTTATATCTCTAGATGCTGTGAGATGTAATGTTTTTTGAAGTTCGCTATAAAAGTTTTCTATTTCTTCATCATTTTTGTCAGCAGTTGGCTCATAAATCTGAATTAAGTTCATTGTTCCATGGGTTGTCAATAGCTGCAACATTATAATTCTTTCCGAAGCCTCTTACTGATCTCGTTACTTTTTTACTGAGGATCATAGCAACATACACGTATCGGACCTTGGAAAACCAAAGAAAATATTAAATTTGAGTTGAAAAAGTACTTCTATATATTTCGTATGAAGTACGCATGTCTGGAAATTTTTCTACGTACATTGTGTACATTTTGTTAATATTTAAATCCTCAGATAAGTATAATTTCGACGAGTCTTTCAAACTGTATTGACTTTTTCTGCCCCTGAAAGACCCTATACGCTGCATTATACAGTTTTTTGTTTCCAAACAGTTTACAGTGTTTTGTTTGTTGTTACTTGATGACGATGGTTTTCATGTCTTCCTCTAGTATCTTTTAGAGCGTGACCTGTCAATTTTATTGAGTTTTGTAGAACTTCTAACTTTTTTTTCCCAATTCCATGAAATGCCAAAAAGGCCTTCTGACATACTAGACTTTTTGTGTATCGTCATTTACATTATAACGGATTCTATAACTAAATGTTGCATCATGAAGACGTCCATCATCAGAGTCCTCTGATACTCGTGGTATTCATTGCTGTACAGTTTGTACAGTAATTAATCTGCATAAGTATATATTTTGGGCATCTGTCGACTTCATGAGGTGGAACTTTCTAATAATTTGAATTCTTGTTTGTTCCAGTATTTGTAGAAAACACTTAAACCTAACGTGCTTACAATCCGGTCCTATTACATGGCTTTGTCTATTTAATTTTTTATTTACTTCATGAATTCGTTCTTATTTTTTACGTTTCTTCCAATTATTTTCCCATTTGTCCATAACATCACATTTCATAAATTCGTCACTATCACTAGACATATTTACAACTCGATAACTCTCCTTTCAGGTTCAGTACATAAACATACATAACCTCTAAACACCTCTGAACCAAGTACAAACTAAATGTATTAACCGCTTCGTCGGCGTCGGTCACATTGACATTGACATCCTTCCTTTTTTCCCTGTAGCGCTCGGACATGCCTCCTTTTTTACTCTGTATAACAAATATAAAAATATGTGTTACATCCTGACTAACTTCTTTCATCAATGTGAATTTTTTACATAAAATAGTATCCAGGTTGTGCCACTATATGGTCTAATTATCTCATTTTCGCCCGTCATTTGACATACCTCGTTTTTCCCTGTATCTTTCAAATGCTTTCTTTAAGTCAATCATACACAGATATGCTGGTCTGTTATACTAGTGATTTCTTAGTAATATACTTCAACAAAAGTTGTTTTATTGTTGTTTTTTTTCTATCAGGTATGGTTTTCTTGTAACAATCAAAAAACAAATAACAGATTTTTTACCTATTTACAGTTAATTACTATTTAAATGGGAATAAGCCACAATTAAAGGTTAAAGTACGTTTATTGACGTTTCAATTTCCACTTCGGAAATCGTTCTCAAAATACAAACATTAGTTAATTAAACAAATTTTGTTTTTTTGTTACTTGGTGAAAAATTCTTCTAATAATTTAATTTTATCTGACTCATTTATATTGACAATTCAGACATACATTATACATTTTAAAGTAGACGACTTTAAAATGATATTGCCAATATTGTTGAGTTGCGTTCCTGGGACGACTTTACTTGTAAGATAGTTCATTCGATTACATGAAATCAACTTTAACTTGAGAATATCCGTCAGAAAAAATCATAGCATATAATTCGTCTTTAAAAAGACAAACACATGCCGTGATGACAGTGAAAATCTCCTGTTTGTGATTCCATAGTAAATTATGAGGGAAAAACCAGGAAAAAACCTCATAATACAATCCCGACATGGTAAGTATGTGGTCGTGCATTTAGTTTACTTTCAATAAACACCAAATTCTGTTTTTATGTGTTTGGTATTTAAAAAACATAAATGATGTATCCTCTATATTTTACCGACTTACTAATACTGGTATTTTCCTTTGGACAATTGGTCTCATTTAGCATAATTAGAGCCGCTTCTTTGATTTTTCTCTTTTTACCATCCGTTTCTTTTATAGTCGGACAGATTTCAATTAAAGGTGACTCATTTACAAATTTAACTGAGAGCTAACGGCAACAATTCTAAATATCAGGAGAAAAATCTTACCGTGGTCGTTTTTATTGTGTATGCTTCGACAATGTAAATACCTAACTAAAATATACAAAATAATTTCATAACATTTGCCCACGTAACAATATAAATTGTGCATACCAGTTCGTTTTTCGAGCGTATAGTTGGACCAGTTTAGTTAAATATTTTAAAACATCGGTAAACTTATCAACATTTCGCTTGGCTATATATTTACGTCCTTGGAAAAAATAGTAATGAGATGACATATTTGATTCGTTTCACATTCTTATATGTCCATAGGTGGGGTGTGTTCTGTTTCTTGTGCATGTGACTTTCTTTTATATACAGTGATGAGTGCCTTAAGAACCGGCAAAATAACGCAAAACTAGCTTATGAGCTAGTTGACTTCAGTCATAATATTACAAGTATGACGTCGAACATTAACATTTTTTAAATTTCGCATAAAGTAAAAACTGATTGAAGGCAATAAAGCAAATGTAAGTAAACAGTTTAATTAGTAGTAATTTGATAATTAGTTCTGTGTTGACGAATACAGAATAACAAGCTATGATAATTCTGTATTGAGAAGAGTGTATTCGACGTCTCAAATCACAGTTTATTATTGATCATTACTTTAATTTTGGATAAAAACATAGTCAGACTTAAACTGTTTTTACTTACATTACGTGATACGTATTACTATGACTGAAGTCAACCAGCTCATAAGCTAACGTCTAAAGGTGGGAAACTTTCGATAGATCTAATGTAATGTAAAGTAAATTATAGGTTTATATCGATAATTTCTCACCTCTACTACTTTCATTTCTTTTTATTTCACAACGTATTATGTTTTCTATCTTTTGCGTTATTTTGCCGGTTCTTAAGGCACTCATCCCTGTATTTTTTAAATAAACTTTATTATTATTTATTTACTATTTATTAATTTTAAAATAGTTTTTGTGATAAGTAAACAACAAATACATAGCAGATTATTATGATTGATGTTTATTCTTTTTAGAGCATTAAGATGGATGGCGTAGCGGGTCCAAGTAATGTACAAAGAAAACGGAAGTTTATGTCGGTAGAAAAAAAGCAGATTGTCTGTAGAGTGTATGAAAATTGAAAAAGCACACTTCATACAGTAGAAGCTGTAGCTCAGTGTTCATTTTTAACGGGAGTATCCGTATCGACAATAGAACGCATTGTAGTGAAAAAAAGGTAACTGGGATTGTGCAAGCTCCAAAAGTACATTGTCGTGGTAGAAAAACAATTAATTTGGACGAGTATTAGAAAAATTTTGTACGCTCTACTATTCATTGTTTATTTTTTGAGAATAAAGCGCCAACCCTCGAATCCATTAGGACAAAGGTAATAGAAAATGGTCTGATTCCAAAAATGAGCAAACAGACGTTAAGGATAATAATAAAAGAAGATTTAAAATTTGTATATGCCAAAAGATCCCGTAAATCTGTCTTAATAGAAAGAGAAGATATAGTCTCATGGCGACGAAGAGATCTTCGCTCTATTAGAGAGGTTCGTTCTGCCCACAAAAAGAATTACTATCTGGACGAAACGTGGGTAAATACTGGTCACACAGTATCTAAGATCTGGCAAGATACTACTATAACGAGTTATCGTCAAGCATTTGTGGATGGTTTATCAAGAGGGTTACGAGGACCAACGGGTAAAGGGCAACGACTGACTGTCGCCCATATAGGTAGTGAGAGTGGATTTTTAGAAGATAGTGCACTAATTTTTTTATCTAAGAAAACGGGGGATTACCATGAAGACATGGAAGCCCAACGTTTTGAAAAATGGTTTCAATCCCTTCTTTCACGAGTCGAGCCTAATTCGATAATAGTGATGGATAACGCTTCTTATCATAGCCGATTAGTAGAACATCTGCCAACTATGGCCACCAGAAAAGCAAATATGCAGAGTTGGTTAAGACAAAAAGGAATTCCATTTTCCGAGGACATGGTTAAGGCTGAGCTTATAAATGTAATTAGACACAATCCTTGTGAGGATTGTATTGTAAAATTATCAAAATTACTTAACATATTGACATTATTAATTTGATTTTCTTTTTCTTTCTGTCAAAACTTATTACTACGGTTTCCATGTCTCTTCTATTTTTTATATTTATTTTAGGTTAATTTGACAGAGGAAGTGTCTATGTTGATGAAAACATAGTTTCATAAACATCAAGTATCTTTGATATATTCCCTAGTAGTTACTCTTTCCATCTTATTTTGGGCGGCTTTTAGATAATAATAGATCACCTAGTAGGATCTTAGAACGCTTAGTGAAACTATGATGGGACGTCGGCCAGTATAAAATCCAAGGAAGCAGTGGATACACGAAGTAAGAACCGATGCTAAAGAGATACTGAGGGTGGATAACTGGAAGAGAGTAGCCAAGGAAAGGGGTGCTTAAAGGAGGATGCTGGGAGAGAACAGGGCCTGACGTGGGCTGTAGCGCCATAGGAGAGAGATTATATTATATGGAGAGTTATAGTATAGCACAGTAAACTGAATGATTTCTATATTAAAACCGTCATTAATAAAATAAATTTTATTGTGTGCAATAAATTATATATAAATATTATATTCATTTTATTTGCTTTTAACGGAACAAAAGCAAATTTTCTTACGGAACATAAAATATATGTAATTACTATTTAAATGGGAATAAGCCACAATTAAAGGTTAAAGTACGTTTATTGACGTTTTAATTTCCACTTCGGAAATCGTTCTCAAAATACAAACATTAGTAAATTAAACCAATTTTGTTTCTTTATTAAGAAAGAAATTAAAAAAGAAACAAAATTTGTTTAATTTACTAGTGTTTGTATTTTGAGAACGATTCCCGGAGTGGAAATTGAGACGTCAATAAACTTACTTCAACCTTTAATTATGGCTTATTACCATTTAAATAGTAATTACTTAAAAATATCACAAGAAAATAGCTTCAGAACAATAATAAAATATATGAAATTACATAATTTACTTTTTAAGTGATTGAAATTAAATTTTAAAAATTGTTTGATGCCCATTGATCATTGCTTAATTACTAACCTTTCTTCTTATATGGCTTTTACTTTATCCGTCAAGACACACATAATAATTTAATAGTTATATCGGTCTTAGATTTAATTTTTAGGTAATTACTTATGTATTTAAATAAATAATTAAAATTTTACTTTGGTATGCCCCTGCAACGTTGACAAGGGAAATATTCTTTCGTCGCTTTAAATGCAATGTTGCTAAAAAATCGCCTTCAATTAAAAACTGTTTTATTATAGGACTATATTTGAGCCATTCAATTGAATCCTGAACAAATCCCCTTCGTTGGCTCAGTGAAGATGTTCGTTCAGTTGTAATGGAAACACCAAATAATAGTAGCAGAGTTTATTGTTGAGACGTACACTATGGGTGTTGACCCGGGATTACTTTGAGTAGAGACAGATGAAGTTGATCGTTGAAGACTATCAAGTTCGTTGAGTGAATATTGATTGAATGCTTTTCTAGGCAAGAGATATTAGTTTTATATAAACTTTAATTGGGTCAATATTTTGGCGGAGATTTGATATTGGACATATTGCGGAATCGGGAAATCTGGCCCAAGTGTCAATACTCAAAGTTTACATATAAGTATTACATAACATAGTAAAATTCAAACATGATAAATTATATATAGTTTAAGAATAATCAATAATCTTCCAACCGTACCCTAGCTATCAATGTCCGACTCTATCTCTAGATTAAAATTAGGGCAATTGGATGAAAATGTGGAAAGTGGGATGTCAACTTGGGAAGTCGACGGTACATTGTTGTGCCGATTACTAACTAATACAGGCACTTCCTGTTCGTTAGTCTGAGTTTGTGGATTCCCTGAACGACATAGTGGTGCAACAGGACGGTACTTCCATAACGTGAGTATCCCAATTATTACCATTATAGTAATGATCCCGGTGGCCACAAAATAATGCCAATTAGATTCGTGAATCGATCGCCACTGCGTATGCGTCATTTCTTGTTCCAGACTCTCCTCCTCAAGTAACACATAACGTAGCTCTCCTCCTGGTATGTCAAGGTAGGTGTTTAGAGGCGTGTTAAACTTGCGGGGTGTCCTCGCCACCAATTGGGCCACGGGAGTGATTGGCGACTTCAGGTAACTCGTCACTGCTCTGTCCACCCCACTGCTAGTGGGGAGTAGTGTAATATTTTTCGTTTGGGCGATACATTTGGGTGAAAGCTTCAGGAATGTGACTCGTTCCAGTACTCTTTCGCTTCGATTTCCATCGCAAATAATGGATATGTGTATCGTGACTGGCGTGATAACTAGCCAGAGGTTGGGAGTACCCATCTTACTCCATTGAGCTGTCTGTATTGTCCTGGCTACCACTGGACATGTGCTATTCTTAGATCGCTCATAAATTTCTTCAAGTATGCAGTTTGGTTGGGTATCCATGTTTCTTATAGCCGTTGGTGAGCACGCTATCTGCGCCTTTGTCAACAGTAAGCACCTTTCTCTATCTTCCGCGGTCAATTCGAAGTAGTGCAGTGTGTTATAATCTACGACCAGTAGATTCCTTGGGGCGGCAAATGTGCGCAACACCGACCCCTCAACGTTAAGTGGTATGGCCGTGACTTTGAGCATGCTGTACTTATTTTTCCCTGTCACTATGAAGTAGCCGATGACTTTTATATATTTGTCGTCATGACTGACTTCTGTTTCTATAATGGGTTGTCGTCGTAATTCGACCCCTTGAGGCAGTATCTGCCCTGCTTTCCCTATTAATTTGGTTATTTCACCCGGTTTCACTATATCAATGAAGTGTCCGTGGTTATAGTGAAGGTTTAATATTCCCTCGTAAAATTGAGTATATTCGTTTATGAAGTCCACAACTTGTAATGCTATCGTTTGTATTCGTAACGTGCTATATTCGGTTTCTACTTTTTGTGCTTTGTCTTCTACTTCGTTAAGTCCTTTAGATATTTCTTGTAGACCTGTGATTAGTGCTTTGTTAAACTTGTTCATTTGCTCGTTTATCCTGTTCTCTGTGTGATTGATTGATGTTATTGTTTCTAACATTATCTTCGCCTGGTGCTGTGATCCCTTTATTAGCTCCTTTTGGTTATTATCTAATGCTTCAATGTTACTGTAGGCTTCGTCATTGACTCCAAATACTGAGGTTAATATTGTTCCTAATATTCCTCTTCTTTCCCTTCCTTTTATTTCTACTGTCAACCCCTCGCTTACTGACTCCGCCTTTCTTTGTCCTTCCTCTAACTTCT
Organism: Diabrotica undecimpunctata; assembly: GCF_040954645.1. Taxonomy (NCBI): domain Eukaryota; kingdom Metazoa; phylum Arthropoda; class Insecta; order Coleoptera; family Chrysomelidae; genus Diabrotica; species Diabrotica undecimpunctata. The sequence goes on from NC_092813.1 coordinate 8,075,559, forward strand.
CTATTATATCCTTACAATTCACGATTTTTATCTCATGACACAGTTCTCGTACGCCTTGTATCATATTTCCTATTAGTTGGTGCTCTGTTCGAATTCTTCCTTTTTCGAGTAACACCTTTATTCGAAATGTTCCCCGGTCTATGACGACCTCTCCAAGGTCTTCTGTGAAAAATCCTGGTACCGGATTATATATTTTATACGGTTCTGCCTTTATGGGTTTTAACATCGTTAAAAACATTATAGCTACTAGTATTTTCTTCCATCTTAGTGCTGCTGCCTTCTTCGGCTTTTCCTGTTTCTCTTCTTCCAGTCGTATTAGTTTATGTATGGGTCTTTTAGTCAGTTTCCCGTTTGCCTTTCTCACTGTTACTACTCTGGTTAATCCCTCCGCTCCAGGGTGTGTTTCTGTTACCCTCGCTAATGGCCATCTGCCTGGAGGTGTATCCTCTTCTTTAATTATAACTATTTCTTCTTCTTTTATGTTAGCGTGCGCCTTATGCCATCTATTTCTCTGTTGTAGTTGGTGCAGGTATTCCTGTTTCCAAATTTTCCAGAAGTCTCTTTTTATTTTCTCCAATAATCTCCACCTCGTCGGCATCTTCAAATAAGTCGTAAGCTCTTCTTCCCGATTTGGTGATATAATTTCTCTCCCTATAAGGAAGTGAGCTGGTGTCAGGGCTATTTTCCCTTCAGGGTCTTCTGATGACCCACATAATGGTCTTGAGTTCATACATGCTTCTATTTGTGCCAGCACCGTACTCAATTCTTCATATGTTAGAACTATTTCCCCGATGATTATTTTCAAGTGATATTTCATTATTCGCACTGCGCTCTCCCATAATCCTCCGAAATGTGGTGCATATGCAGATATGACATGCCACTGGGTACCTAGTGCCAGTAATCCTTGTTTTATCTCGTCATCTATTTTTTGATTTTCTTTTTTCAACAAATTTGCTGTTCCTACGAATGTGGTTCCGTTATCGCTGTATACGTTGTTGCACTGTCCTCTGCGTGCCGTAAATCTCTTGAACGCTGCGATAAATGCATCCGTAGACATATCGCTTACTACCTCAAGGTGTACTGCCTTCGTTGACAGACACACAAATACTGAGATGTAGCCCTTATAGCTCCTCTGTCCTCTGCCTCTCGTGGTACTTATTTTTATTGGCCCGGCATAATCTATCCCTGTGTTAGTAAAGGGATGACTCGGGTTCACTCTGTCTTTCGGTAGATCTCCCATTAATTGTTGTGCTGCTTGGGTTTTATACCTCCTGCACCTTAAACATTTTGCTAGATGATCTTTCACGGTTCTTCTGCCGTTGATTATCCAGTATTTCCTTTTTATGTACTGTAGTGTTTGTTGTAATCCGCTATGCAGATTTCTTGCGTGACTATCTGTTATAAGTAACTTTGTTAATGCATTATTATTTGGCAAAATTATCGGATGTTTTTCTCCGTACTTTAGATTCGTGTGTCTCAGTCTTCCGGTGACTCTTAGAATTCCTTGTCTATCCAGGAATGGTACCAATGACGCTAATTTATTTTTCTTGTCTAATTGCTGTTTCTTCTTCAGCTTATTTATTTCTTGTTTGAAGTAGGCTTGCTGTGTGTGATTTATCACCTTTAATAGCGTTTCCTCTAATTCTTGGACTGTAAGCTGACTTTCTCCATTGTCCTTCTTTTTTCTGCATTTGTCTGCAAATCTCCTACAATATGAAAGTACTCTTCTCATTCTTTCTAAATTTAAGAATCTCTCGCATATGTTCTCCTTTATCGTTGTCGTGTGCACCGTTATTTTCGTTTTGACTTCCTCCTCATTTGTCTCTTGAAACCTATTCAATTGCAAACGCAGAAGCGCCAATTGAAACCTAACCAAATTGCAAACGCAAAAGCCCCAATTGAAACCTAAATAAAATTTAGGGGTGGTATATGGAGAAGGAGATGATCAATTAGAGAAGAACTAGCAAAGAAGTTATAATAAAAAGAATGGCTAAGCTCAAAAGAACACAGAGACACAAAACCTCAAGCACGAATTCGGGCTAGCCTCACTACACTAGAATTTGGCTTTGAGATAAGGGGAAAAGAGATCTTTTAACCAAAAGAATACAATATAATAATGTACCGGAAAATCTGGAACTATAAAAGGGGTAAGATAAGAGAATATACGGAGATGCCTAGGAAAATACTAAAATGGGCGCCAGCTAATTTCTGAAGGAAATTAACAAAAAAATAAATGAAGTTATGAACAACAAGGAATAAAGTACTATTGATTTAATACCCTGTAATAATGTTTAAAAACCGAAAAGACACTATTGACCTTGTTCTGCTATATTATAACTGTAAGCAGGAACTGAAATAAAAGCAAAACTACTTGTAACAAATATATTTATAATATTAACAACTAACAAAACTGATGGTGGAACAAAATTATGGTCAACAGACTCGGAAAGATATATATATATATATATACACATATATATATATATACACATATATATATACACATATATATATATATATACACACATATATATATAATTTTTAAAAACCCTGATACATAAATTTCTTCCCTTCCCTTTTAAAAACCGCTATACAAAAATCATGAACCCCTTCCCTAACAATGAATCTAATTTTATTAATTAATAACTATTTGCCTAACTTTTTATAGATGTTACAAAAACTGTAATAAGTACTAACCTTGGTATATGCATATACAAAGTTGTAAATTACAAGAAAAACCTTAACCCTGAGAAACTAGTTGTTAATGTCTGTCACAACACTACAGCTGTCCTGGATAAGTCCCCTTAAGACTCTGACGATCCTTGAGGCTCCGAAAAAAACGAATGAAGATGAACGCTGTGGTTCTGGAGACAATCGGTTCCTGGTTACCAATGGGTTGAATTAGGTGTTTGGTTAAACTAATTCTAATATTAAACGTTATCCTAATCGGGTGAAATCTGGGTTTTAAATAATTATTTCGGTAGATTTGGAAACCGGGTTTTAAATATTCATTTCTGAAAATTTGGAAGCCGGTTTTTTTCAATCAAGATTTTTATCACTTGTTCCAATTTCTCCCTTGATGTTCGGGGAAAATATTAAATCCAATCCCAGATTTTCTACCCGATTTTAAGACGAAAAGTGCCGGTAAAGGCTTGGAGAAATAAACCTCTCAGTGTGAGTTGTTGACCAAAACTGACCTTAGCTGAGCGCCTCTTGACCTGTAGTTGTTACACTTGCGCATCGTTCTCGTCTATTGCCCATAAACGTTTCATAAACGGGATTCTGAGGGGTTTTAGGATTTTAATAATAAATTATATTAATTAATTATATGTTAGCAGTTGTGACTGCTACATCCTCCCTCAACTCCAGAAAAAAAAAGGAAAACTTTCCACTTACCAGAAGTTTCCTTTTTTTTTATTGTCTAGGACAATCTAGCCTTAAAGACAAACCAGACGATGAATACGATGAAGCCGAAACGTTGTGGTGTCAATTACAAGGATTTTGAGCTTATCAGCCACACTGTTTACTCAGGAGATGGGATAAAAGTAATGACACTGACAGACGTACAGTAGACAGACAGCATGTGATCTATTTAATAATGTGTAATTTACCAAAAAAAATTAAAATAATTTAATTTATTTAGACAAAGTATTAAGAAAAGTAAAAAAAAACATATAACCCAATCACTTAGGTACTTTCTAAATATAATTCAATAACTTTATAGCAATATCAATCTCAATACCAATATATTCAATATATTTCTGTTCAACCTTATATAGAGTAAATTAACCTTCGACAATACTTAAATTCTATATTTCCAAGTATTAGTAAAACTATAAATAAACTACACTACTGAGGTTTGTTAACAACCTCTAAAAGATAGGACCAAGAACCATTCACAACACAAACTCAAACAAAGTCCTATCAAGTTTACCCAACGTTGACACTAGAGCGAACAGATTCTATTAATCACCCAAGAGTTCAATGAGGGCTTAATTTATTAGGACTAGTTGAAACTATATTACTACAAACCTAAACATCTATATGATATGGTTCTGGATATCAGCAACATATTCGAAAATTCAAGGTAAAAGATAATTCAATACATCTACTTGCTTTAGCAGAGGTAGGAAAAACACACAATCGGTAAAGGCACTAGCAAGCCTAGATACTAGCAAGCCCACTATACTCATGGTATAGAGTATGCTAAAAAAAAATAAGTAAGTTAACTGCAATCCCAACTCGTAGTAAAGAATATGCACAAAAGGTAAAAGATAATTGCAAGTCCAGATCTACTCATGGTAGAGGATATGCACAAAACTCACTTCTACCAGCTATACACTTGGTAGAAGGAAAGATAAAAGAGATCCTAACTGTAATACCCAAACTGTACTATTGACGTGGTCCAATTCTTTACTCACGACAAGAACAGTAAAGGACAGATTTTTAAGACTCCATAATCAAGATAAAGATAAGATATATATTCATAAGATATAGATAAGAAATAAACTTATCAAGGTAAAGGTAAAGATAACTAACTTAAGGTAAAGGTATGAGATAAACCAATTAAGGTAAAGGTACGAGATAAACTCAATTAAGGTAAAGATAAAGGTACACTCAAGGTAAAGATAAACTCACATCTACCAATCCGTACGAATGGTAGGTAGACAGGTACAAACTCAAGATACTAAGATATGTTAAACTCAAATTCTTGAGAAGATAACAACATAGGAGATAACAAACCAAGTTAAACAGACTTACTTACTGCTGAATATCAGAACGATCCAATTCTAAATGACACATTCTAATTTCAACCTAAGAGACATTCAAGAAACAACTAATATGTATTGATATATTTCTGAGCCAAGTGAGGGCACACATCCAGGGTGATCAATCCTGAACCCACGCTAAAACACCGACACAGTAAGTGAATATTAATGCATAAGCTTTATGGCCATGGTCCACAAAACCATACAACACTATTAAAGAAAATATTTGGAATGTTTTCCGCATTATCCCTGTAAATATCTATTCAACTCAGAACTCAAGATGGGGAAATTCCCATATATCCATCCTGTACTCCTATGATATGCAGTTGGACTTTTAAGAGAAAACAAACAACAAAATTAACAAGTCCATGAACTAAGATAATAACCAACATTAAGATAAGATAAAAAAATAGAAGGCAAAATAGCACAACATCTTATTGTTATGCCAGGTAAACAAAAATAGATAAACCGATCTTAAACAACCAAACTGGGACAGCATTGATAAGGGACCAGTTAATCTTCATCTGAAGATGAAGAATCCAAATTATCTGACAAGTTATGTGGACCTACTGTCTTGTCCTCCAGTAAGTCTTTGACATGAAACCTTCCCAGTTTCCTGCCAGTGGAAGTTTCCTTCAACTCATAAATTAAAGGAGAAATGACCTTAATAACTGTGCAAGGTATGTACTTCTGACATAACTTGGCCGATTGAAAGTTCACTTTATCAGATTTGACAAAGTTTCTTTTCAACACAGAATCTCCAATTCTGAAGGATAATTCTCGTTTTCTCAAGTCATAATGGCATTTATTTCTAGCATAAGATGCTTTCAAACGTTTGCGAACATCCACATAAATATCAGGAAGATGCTGAATATCTTCTAAACGGTGTAATTTATCTGATATAGTGGGAAAGTTATTGGCATTTTCTGAAATTGTACCAAAATAATCACCAGAAAGAGGAACATGACGACCAAACATCAAATAAGATGGAGGACATTTGGTTATTTCGTTAGAAGAAGTCCCGATAGCCTGTACTATAGAGTGGATATGAGTATCCCAAGCTCTTTGATCAGGAAAGGAATATGACCTTAAAGCAGTCACGATTGATTTATTAACTCTTTCGGTATGATTGACTTGTGGATGATAGTTCGCATTGTACCAGATCTTTTGGACATTATATTTAGGCATGAGGTCGCGAAAAGCCTTAGCTGTGAACTGTGGTCCATTATCGCAAGACACGATCTGTGGAACACCATAAATTAAGAAAACCTCATTCTCAAGATACTTGATAATGGATGAAGTAGTTGCCTTAGACATAGTATGAACCAAAGGAAATTTTGTAAAATAATCAACAACTACCAAGGCATACTGAGAACCTTTATAAGACCTAGGATAAGGACCAATGAGATCTAAAGATATAAGTTAAAATGGAAAATCAATCCGTCGATAACTACCCATTAAACCTGGTTGGGGAAGATTTGTCGGTTTGCATGTAGCACAGATTTTGCATTTAGCGATATAGCTACGTACAGTTTGACGCATCTTCGGCCAGTAATAGAGTTCCGATATACGACGGAAAGTTTTGTAAAAACCAAAATGAGCTGCAGTAGGATGGTCATGAAAAGTGGCCAAAACCTCTGCTCTATTAGGAGTTGGAACGACTATCTTCCAATCCGACATTCCAGTAAGGGCATCCATGGAACTTAAGACATGTTTATACAAAACACCATGTTCAACTTTAAAATCAGGAAATTTACCTGGTACATTCTGTACATCATACAACATTTTTCGATACCAGTCATCTGGTTGCAAGGAAGATAAATCTAACAAATTAATATCGAACGTTCTAGAGAGTGCATCAGCGACTACTACACCTGCAGCTTTACGATGAACAATCTTATAATCATATTGTGCCAATTTCAAAATCCACCTAGCCAAACGAGGAGATGGGTTCTTCATATTCTGTAACCACACCAAACTACTATGGTCAGTTATGACCGTGAAAGAACGACCCTCAAGAAAATATCTGAAATGTTCAATACCAGTAATTATAGCTAGCAACTCTTTTTCAGTTGTAGTATAATTTTTCTAGGCTTTATTTAATTTCTTGCTTGTATAAGCTATAGGGTGTTCTTCTCCGTCTACCATTTGATAGAGTACACCTCCAGATGCAGTGTTAGAACAATCTGTCATCAGATAAAAAGGCTTAGTAAAATCTGGGGCTACCATAACAGGAGAATTTGTGGGAGCCTCCTTGATTTTAATGAAAGCTTCATTAGCCTCAGGAGTCCACACAATATTTTGTCCCTTTTTCCGATTTTGAAGTAAATCTGTGATAGGAGACAACAAGGTCGAATAAGACTTAACAAACTTCTTATAATAACCAACCATTCCTAACAATCGACGGACCTGAGTGGTATTTTTAGGCACAGGAAAATCCCGAATCGCTGACATCTTATCAGGATCAGTACGAAGACCCTGAGAATCTACAACATATCCTAAAAACTTAATAGAGTCACGACAAAAGCTGCTTTTATCCAAATTAATAGTCAAATTTGCGTCTTTTAAACGCTGAAACAACTGCTGCAATACAGAGATATGAGTTTCGAAATCAGGAGTAATGACAAGAATGTCATCAAGATAGTATTGACAAAATGGGTCTAAAGCAGGACCTATTACCAAATCCATTAATCGACATATAGTCTGAGGAGCAGACACAAGACCAAAAGGCATTGTAGTGAACTGATACAATCCTTTGCCATTTACCGCAAAGGCAGTAAGCTTTTTACTCTCCTCGCTGAGAGGAATCTGTAAAAACGCCTTCTTTAAGTCGATAGATGAAATAAATTTTGCATTCTGTAATTTACTTAGGATGATATCTATACGAGGTATAGGATAAGCATCTCTGTTCATAGTTATACCGTTAAGTTTACGTCCGTCAAAACAGACACGAAAAGTTCCATCTTTCTTTTTTGTCAGCCACAGATGGCTACAAAAAGAAGAAGTACTGGGCTCAATAATACCTAACTTAAGCATTTCATCTACCTCCTTTACTAAACTTTCATGCCAGGCTTGAGGCAAGGGATATTGATATTGCCTGAAGGGCTTAGACGAACCAACATCAATGTGATGTTCGATGAGATGAGTTCGGCCTAACTGATTTTTCGATGAGATAGAAGAGAATGATGTGATGACACTATTTAACTGCTCTAATTCCTGAGCATTAAGTCGACCCATATCTTTAACAGCATTGACACAAGAGATATTGAAAGAAGACACAGATAAGGAAAATTCAGTAAAATTTAATTCAGTATTAAAAGTTTTCAGAAAATCCATACCTAGGATGACTGAATTCTTAACTGAAGGAATAACAAAGAATGTAATCATTCTTTTACAAAAACTAACAGAAATCTCAGTAGTGAATTGACCTAAAATTGGTTGAATTTGACCATCAGCTGTAGTCACTTGCAAACTTTGATCTATTCCTATATTTACATTTGAATTCTGGAGAAATTCCAAACCTAGAGAACCTAAAATAGAGATATTAGAACCTGTGTCCAGTAAAGCTAAACAAGAATGTCCTAAGATAGATATTTCAAGATATGGACGATTATCCTTGTATTTTCGAACTAACAATGAGTTTATATCTAAATCAACAAATGAAGACAAGAGATTACTTGAAGAAACTACAGAAGAATCACGGTGTTCATGCTCAACTAACGTTGTCCTCTCTTCGGTTGGTATTTGCCGTTCTGTGGTTTTTTGTCTTTCGGTAGAGCGTGAGATGTTTGGCTTGTGGAAGCTTGGGCATCCAGACTCGAGAAACCGGTTCCTTGGTTTTTGAGGAGTTTGGACAGTGTTTGTATTCCCTGTATTTTGACGAGGAGTAGGAGCCAGGGCCAACCCACCCCTTCTGTCGTTTCCCGAACAGGATTCACACTCAAATTTACGGACACCTTGACGTCCACAACCATAACAGAACCGAATTCTAGGCTCAGGACATTCGTAATACCCATGTCCTGACTGACAACAATTCCAACAGGTAAGCTTCGAATTAAAAGAAGAGACATTACCAGACCGAGAATAGTTAGGCCTACCAGAATAGGATGAGTCATTATTTCTGAAATTCTGATGAATAGGGACTCTGGACACGTTGTCAGAAGACCATGACAAAACTTCCTCTAACTTCTTACACTTTTCCGTTAAGTCAGCAATTGAAGAAATATCTGTTAGTGCCAGACTAGAATGATACGATGGCAACAAATTTTTTCTAATGGAGTCTTCAACCGTTTACACAAACTAACAATCTCATTTACAAATATAGTTACCTTCTCCTGCGGAGCTTGTTTTCGAGACTTAATTTCATCAAGAAGATTGTCCTCATAGTTATATGGAAGAAAATCTGACCTAAGTTTGGCAACTAACTCTTGCCATGAAGCAAAACTACCTCGGTTATTGAGATACCAAGTGAAGGCTGAATCCTTAAATAAATCGGCAGCAGAAGAGTAACACTCTTCCTTGCTGTTACCACGCGCTATACGCAGACATTCTACCTTCTCTAAGAAACTAACAACATTTTCAGTATCTTGACCTGAAAAATGGACACCCCATTTATGAATAGGAGCAGACTTAACAAAGGGAAATGAATTTACTGAAACACTAGCATTATGAGGAGTTGACTGTGCCTGTGGAATCACTTTACAATCAAGTTCACCTTCCAGAATCAGAACCCTGAAATTAAGAGACCTCTTCACTTCCTCCTCTTCCTCTGTTGTAGCTTCTAACAGATGGACTCTAGCTGCAACATGACCTAAGCAAGAAGTATAGCGAGCATAGGCAGTATCACTAGGAGAACCAACAAAAGAACCAATTTTGACCACCAGATCTGCAAGAGTAGCCTCTAGTTCCGCAATCTCGTCCTTAAAATTAAGATGGGAAGCAGACAGAACAGCATAACTCCGATTTGCTGCAGCTTGCTTTAATGCACCACGCAACACTACCCTTTTCCTTTCCACTGTTGTCAAAGATGGATCGTTTAAGTGCCGGACTCTCAACTCGTACTCTAATTCTGGACCTAACAGATGCTCTACCTTGAAAGCAGACATTTTATACAACTTGGAAATATACCAGAAAATATATGAGGGAAACTATGATAAAATAGGTAAAGTCTAACTTACTCTATGTTTCCAGGTTATTATTATAATTGAATTATTTTACCAGTAATGTTTGCTTGTTTATCCAGTCGTGAACTCAGATGCAAGGTACGGCTACAATCCCTGAGAAACCTAGGAATTTCAAAAAATGTTACTTCCAGACAGTGGTGAATTACTTTGGTGCTACTCCGGACTTTTATAGTGTTAAGATAGTTAAATTTAAAATATTTAAATAATTTTCCTTTTTAATATATACTTATGTTATTTATTATTAATCCAATATGGATATTTAGTTAATCAAAAAAAGCAATTTATTCAGTCTACCCACACTATAGCAAAAACAAGGGTACTACGGGTATATTTAATAGATAATGTAGATAAACTAAATACTGAAATACAAAAACCAATGTTGCAGTTAAGAAACCAAGAGTTAAAGAAAACAGCTGAAAACTAAAATATAACACCAAAGGTACACAACCAGAAATTAAAGTGGGAGAAAAAAAAACCCAAAGATATAAAGCCAAAAGTACGTGCAAAAAAAAAGAGGCCCCACGTTTGGGTCTAGCCAATTGAAACCTATTCAATTGCAAACGCAAAAGCGCCAATTGAAACCTAACCAAATTGCAAACGCAAAAGCGCCAATTGAAACCTAAATAAAATTTAGGGGTGGTATATGGAGAAGGAGATGATCAATTAGAGAAGAACTAGCAAAGAAGTTATAATAAAAAGAATGGCTTAGCTCAAAAGAACACAGAGACACAAAACCTCAAGCACGAATTCGGGCTAGCCTCACTACACTAGAATTTGGCTTTGAGATAAGGGGAAAAGAGATCTTTTAACCAAAAGAATACAATATAATAATGCACCTGAAAATCTGGAACTATAAAAGGGGTAAGATAAGAGAATATACGGAGATGCCTAGGAAAATACTAAAATATGCGCCAGCTAATTTCTGAAGGAAATTAACAAAAAAATAAATGAAGTTATGAACAACAAGGAATAAAGTACTATTGATTTAATACCCTGTAATAATGTTTAAAAACCGAAAAGACACTATTGACCTTATTCTGCTATATTATAACTGTAAGCAGGAACTGAAATAAAAGCAAAACTACTTGTAACAAATATATTTATAATATTAACAACTAACAAAACTGATGGTGGAACAAAATTATGGTCAACAGACTCGGAAAGATTTATATATTAATATACACATATATATATAGACATATATATACACATATATATATACACACATATATATATAATTTTTAAAAACCCTGATACATAAATTTCTTCCCTTCCCTTTTAAAAACCGCTATACAAAAATCATGAACCCCTTCCCTAACAACGAATCTAATTTTATTAATTAATAACTATTTACCTAACTTTTTATAGATGTTACAAAAACTGTAATAAGTACTAACCTTGGTATATGCATATACAAAGTTGTAAATTACAAGAAAAATCTTAACCCTGAGAAACTAGTTGTTAATGTCTGTCACAACACTACAGCTGTCCTGGATAAGTCCCCTTAAGACTCTGACGATCCTTGAGGCTCCGAAAAAAACGAATGAAGATAAACGCTGTGGTTCTGGAGACAATCGGTTCCTGGTTACCAATGGGTTGAATTAGGTGTTTGGTTAAACTAATTCTAATATTAAACGTTATCCTAATCGGGTGAAATCTGGGTTTTAAATAATTATTTCGGTAGATTTGGAAACCGGGTTTTAAATATTCATTTCTGAAAATTTGGAAGCCGGTTTTTTTCAATCAAGATTTTTATCACTTGTTCCAATTTCTCCCTTGATGTTCGGGGAAAATATTAAATCCAATCCCAGATTTTCTACCCGATTTTAAGACGAAAAGTACCGGTAAAGGCTTGGAGAAATAAACCTCTCAGTGTGAGTTGTTGACCAAAACTGACCTTAGCTGAGCGCCTCTTGACCTGTAGTTGTTACACTTGCGCATCGTTCTCGTCTATTGCCCATAAACGTTTCATAAACGGGATTCTGAGGGGTTTTAGGATTTTAATAATAAATTATATTAATTAATTATATGTTAGCAGTTGTGACTGCTACACTCTGGTATTTCTTCTGATTCCTGCGTTAAAGTTAACGCAGGAATCAGTTGTTACTAGTCAGCCAAGTTGGTCCCTTCCACCATAGCTCTGCTTCTAATAATTCTGATGCGGTACTTCCACGTGAGAGGATGTCCGCTGGATTTTCCTTTGTATCTACCTTATGCCAATTTTTCGGTCCTATAACGCGGCTTATTTCCTCTACTCTGTTGGCGACGAACATTTTCCACCTTTTTGATGATCCCCTTATCCAAGCCAGGGTTATCGTTGAGTCCGACCATGCATATACCTCAATGTTTTCCCTGTTCAATGCTTGTAGGGTTTTCTTCATTAAATTTGCTAGTAGTACCGCGGCACACAGCACGAGCCTCGGTAAAGTCGTTTTCCCTTTCAATGGTGCGACTTTCGATTTTGCTATCATTAGATTCGTTTTAATTTCTGGGCCTAATACCCTTGAGTAGATTACCGCTCCATATCCTTTCATAGACGCATCTGCAAATCCATGTAGTTCTACTCTGTTTATCTTGCTTAAGTTGTTCCACCTGGGCAATGTTATTTTCTCCAGATTTACTAATTGCGCCTGGTATGTATTCCACCTGCTTTGTTTTTTGCTAGTTAATTCTTTATCCCAACTGGTCTTTTGCTCCCATAATTCCTGTATGAACATTTTCGCCTGAATTACTACAGGTGCTATCCATCCCAGTGGGTCGTATAATTTTGCTACTTCTGACAGTACGTGTCTTTTCGTTATTTTCTTTGCCGTCGTTATCCCTATTTTGAATGTGATTATATCCTCTTTAGGTGACCAGTGTATCCCTAACGTTTTCCGTACTTCTTCTTGTTTGAATGCCTTGGAGTCTACGTTCCTCATATCCTCCGGTACGTTCTCCATTATTTTTTCTTCGTTGCTCAACCATTTTCTAAAAATGAAACCTCCTTTTCTGAACAGTTGTAATAATTCCTTTTGGGCTGTTTCTGCTTCCTGCACTGTCTCAGCTCCTCCTAGTATATCGTCTACATACATGTTTTCTTTTACAATTTTCGATGCCAACGGGAACCTCGCTCCTTCGTCTTCTTGTAATTGTTTTATTGTTCTTAACGCTAAAAAGGGTGCTGCGGCCGTGCCGTATGGCACCGTCGTTAAGTTATACTCTTGTATGTGGTCCTTTGTGTCCTTTCTCCACAAAATTTTTTGATATTTTTGGTCTTCTTCTGCCATTCTGATTTGTCTAAACATTTTTTCCAGATCCGCTGAGTATGCTACCTTATTGGATCTCCATCGTAATAGTATATTTGTCAAATCTTGTTGTAATTTCGGCCCTGTGTGCATAATATCATTCAGGCTTACTAGTCGAAAACTAATAGTCGAAAAATGAAGAGCAAGAGGTAGATGACCAAAAAGCCGAAATCTTAATGACGAACAGAAATATAATCGACTAATCAGACAATTAAGATCAGCGCTACATGATGCACGCAATGCCACATTTGAACACTACATTAGTACATTGTCTAAAGAAGATCATTCAGTATGGATAGCAACAAAAACACTTAAAGAGACCTGAACAACACAACCCACCAATTAAGAAAGATGCCGTTAGTTGAGGAAGATAAGACCAGGAAAAAATGTCAACATTTTCAGAATACCAGATAATAATATTCAAGAAATAGAACACTGAAAACTTTTGTTTTTAACTGTACGCCCGTGAATAACTTACCATTTTTTAAATAACACTTAATATTGCACATTTTTATTGTATATTTTTCATCTTTCAAGATAATTCTTATAGGGATATATTTATTTATAACATACGGTCTTATGGTCTTATTACGGCTTTAAGATTATACGACCTAAATTTATCTTGTACCGCACTGCTAATTGAGAATTATGTTTGTAATGCGATAAGAGGTCCGGATATACGAGACACCAGTGACTCATGCCGCACTAATAAAAATCCGACAGGAATGTGTATTTCTATAAAAAAAAAAATATGTAGATTAATTTGTTTTGTGTATTAATTTAGTTTAGTTTGAACAAGACTTGCAGTAAAAGATTTTTCTAAATATAGAATGTAAACCATATTTCCAATGCTTTGTGAAAGAGAACCAGTTTATATAAAACCAAAATCTCGATTAAAAAATTTGCAACCACTTACTCGCGATGAAACTTAACCCCATTAGGTATTGATTTTACAAGTGATAAAATGGGTCGACAAAAGACCAGTTTTAATCCTTACAACATTTAAACATAATAGTTGTATCTTGGTTTAATCAAATGAAAAGAAAAATTATACACAAGTACTAAAACCACAAACTATTCTCGATTATAACTTGGTGAAAAAGAGTGTTGATTTTAGTGATCAAGTGGCTTCTTACCAAAGCCCAATACGCAAAATTCTGAAATGGTACCGGAAAGTAGCAGTGGAATTAATATTTAATACCTCATTTAATACCGCAGTAGTCAATGCTTGATTGCTAAATAATAGAAAACGTAAAAAAAGTGACAACCTATCCTTGAGTTCAGACTGGAGTTCGCGAAGGAATTTGCAAATAAAGAATTGTTGCAACCCTCACGACAAGTTACACCCAAAAATACCATCTCAGGCAAAGCGATGTAGATAATACAAAGAGAATAAAATGTACAATATGTTACAAAATTTTAAGAAGAAGCAAGTAATGTTTACCTCTTTAGGACTGTTGGACATAACATAAAGCTACTTACGATAGGTTTTATTACCTTATTAAGCTTTATAAGTATTGTATAAATTAACATTATTTCAGTTCACATGTAGTCCATGACCTAAGTCTATTGTCATGTATGGTTGTCATGTCACCGCTGTCACTTGAGGTTCCGTTTGCCAAGTGCAACGTTGTAAAATATATCTGTACATGAAAACCATACATAACACGTCCCCTTTAATAAAAACAAAATAAACAAAAATTAATTCACATAATATATCATAAGTACATAAATAACAATAATTCACAAATATATCAATAGGTAAATCTATCAGGAGGGCGAATGACTCTACCACTTCTGGAGGTTTTCAAACCAGGTGAAGTACTGTATGATGTAGAAGGTACATTAATGTCATTGATGGGTGATGTTATATTAGATGTTGAAGGTACATCAATATCTTTGATAGTCTTATTTGTTTTACAGTCTCTTGTATCATCAGGTACATCTGGACAAAGAACTGTTCTCATATTTCCCATACTTGTCCTTCCAGTAATCACAATATCATTTTCATGACTAGTTTTCACATATGCTTGCTCACAATTTGTATTTGCATGTTGCTGTGCTTCTGACCGTACAGGTCTAAGATAGTGTCTATTACGTCTATAATCAGTATCATTTACTTTAACCATGTAATCCCTTGATCCTTTCTTTGCCACAACCACTCCAGGGTTCCATTTCCTTTTATTTTCTTGAAGTAAAATTTGTTGTCCTGATTTTAATTCTGGTAACCTATTTGTTCCTTTGTCATAATATTGTTTTTGTTTTCTTTGATTTTCTCTCATTGTGTAAAATATCTTTTATTAGAATGTCTGGGCTTTAGAAATTCCATAGTGACTGGTAAGTTGATTCTGAAATTTCTTCCAGTTAGCAACACACAAGGAGCAGGTAAATTTTGTTTTGGAGTTGTATTATAATCTAATACAGCTAGAAATGGATCTTTCTTAGTTTGTACAGATTTTGAAAACAAGTTTTTTATTGTTTGTATTGTTCTTTCCACCATGCCATTGCTACGAGGATATTGTGGACTTGATGTTGTTACTTCAATATTATATATACGGACAAAATTTAAAAATTCATGAGAGCTGAATGGAGGACCATTGTCAGACAATATTTCACAAGGCAGTCCATTAATAGCAAACATATTTTTTAATTGTGTTACAACACTGCTAGCCGTTTTGTTCATTAGTTTATTAACAATTGCAAACTTCGAAAAATAATCAACCTCAACTAAAAAATCTTGTGAGGCTACTGTCATGAAATCAATACCAATTTTTTGCCAAGGTATTTCAGGTACATCATGTGATTTTAATGGCTGCCTATTGTTGCTCTTATAGCTCATTTGACAAGTCACACAGTTCAGAACAATGTTTTCTATATCCTTCATCAATCCCGGATAATAAATTGCTTCTTGACCCTTCTTCTTACATGATACTACACCCTGATGAGACTGATGTATAACATTAAGAAATTCACCCTTCAATTCTTCAGGAATAATTAACCTTTTTTTATAAAACAATACATTATTTAATAAATACATATATATATATATATATATATATATATATATATATATATATATATATATATATATATATATATATATATATATATATATATATATATCATGTCTATCAGACCAGAATTTTTTCACCTCAGAAGGTACAGAGCTTTTATGCTCAGGCCACCCATTTAAAACATAATATTTAACTTTTTGTAAAGATGGGTCAGTATCCATTGCACTTTGCAATTTTTTTTCATTTTCTTTTGATGTTGCTACAATAGAATACACTTTTAAATTATTTTCATCATCTATAAAATTAGTATTTATGGTTTTATTCAAATGATCTCTACTTAAATTGTCAGGAACTTTGAGATTTTTACCAGGAACATATTTTAGTGAAAATTTATATCTCATTAATTGCATTGCCAGTCTTTGGATCCTAGGTGACATTTCATCTAAAGGTTTTTTTAACAAACCTAAAAGAGGTCTGTGGTCTCTCTCTATTTCAAAATCTATGCCATAAAGATAGAATGAAAATCTTTCACATCCATACACTATACCAAGAAGCTCCTTTTTAATGTGGTTATACCTCCTTTGGGTTGGAGTTAATGACACTGATGCAAATTCAATTGGAAACCCATCTTGCGAGACCATGGCCCCCAAACCGTATGGGCTGGCATCAACAGAGAGTATAGTCTTTTTGTCAGGGTTAAAATAATGCAAAGTAGTGGCTGACGCCACAAGATTCTTTAGTTTATCAAAACATGCCTGTTCATTATGTCCCCAATGCCACTCATTTTTACTAGAAAGTAAACATCTTAGAGGACTAGTGTGTTCTGACAGGTTTGGTATAAATTTTGCAAGATATACTATACTTTTTTATTACTTGGTGGTGTCATTTTTGTAATAGCTTCTGTTTTATCATGATCAGGTGAAATGCCAATATTACTAATCTGATGACCTAAAAATTTCACTTTTGTTTGACAAAATTTAGATTTTCCTAAATTCAAAGTTAAGCCACTCTGTTTAATTTTTTCTAAAACACATTTCAAATTTTTATCATGTTCATTTTTAGAACATCCAAAAACCAAAATATCATCAAAATATGTTATTGTTCCTGATATACTATCTAAAAGTTCAGACATATATTTTTGAAAAATTTCAGGTGCACAGGTAAGGCCATATGGTAATCTCAGATATCTATAACGACCAAAAGGTGTAGTAAAAGTACATTAAAGTGAACTTTCATAATGCAAAGGCAACTGAAGAAAAGCAGATGATGCATCTAATAATGTGAAAAAATTAGCCCCTGAAAGCTTAGCAAATAAAGTATCTTGAGTAGGAATTGGAAACCTTTCTCTTTTAACATATTTATTTAGATACACAGGATCCATACATATTCTAATATCAGATCCCTTATTTTTCGGAACAACCACAAACTACAATAGGATTTTGCCATTCTGTGGGTTCACTAACTGGTACAAAAAGGTTTTTACGTACCATATCATCAAGTTTATCTTTAACTTGGCTCCTTATAGCCAGTGGAATTTTTCGTGTCCCACTTATGAATGGCACTGCATCACTAGATAAAGTTATATTAAAATACCTGTTGACCTTACCTACACCTGAAAAAATGCTCTTATAACTATTTATAATATGATTTGTTTCATTATCTATCATACTAACACGAGGCTGATCACAAACAATTTGAAAGTCTCTTGCTGCCTTTAGGCCTAATAGAGATTTTTGTTTATCATCATCTAAAATATAGAACAGACAATCTTTAAATATGTTCTTGAAAGAGCAAGGTATATAAATTTTACCAACAACATTAATAACATGTCCAGTATAGCTAGATAATGAACTATTAGTATTTTCAAGCATTTTGTAATTAATATTTAAATTTTTAAAATCACTACTGCTCAATATATTGACTTCACTTCCAGTATCAACTTTTAAAATACTCTCTTTACCATTAATAATGATTTTTTGGAACCATTCTGAAGAGTTCGGATTAATTTCATTAACAGTCCACACTAGCACCTGTTCATCAGTTAAATCAGTGTCAGAATTGCTACAACTACTATCGTTATCATTGATTTCATGGACTTTGTTGTTATTATCAGGACAACATTTACGGTAGTGTCCTTTTTTGTTACACAAAGAACAATATCTGAAAAATGCAGGACACTATATTACCCCTAATATGCTGAAGTCCACATTTATAACACTGAATATAATGGTTACCTGTATTTTTGTCAGTAACTTTGTGGCTTGTAGACTGCTCCTTCTCATACTTTGAACCATACCTTGACTGTCCTGTAGATCCAGGTCTGTTTTCTTCATTTTTTTTCTTCACAACACTAACACTTTCACTTTCTTTGGATATTTCACGTTGAGTAACAGCACTATTTTCCATAGCCCTACAGACGTCTATAGCTTGTGCTAGTTTTAAATCAGCACATTGTAATAATTTTTCTTGAATTCGTAGATCATGTCATCATCAAGTCTATGGACTACCTAAGTCTGACGTCACAATGGGCGGGGCTTAGAAGACCTTTCCAAACAAATCTCGTTTGCATGTGTTTCTCCCATAAGACTTTGGAAACGTTAGTTTTTTTTTATATTTAAAAAAATAAATAAGGATTTTCGCTCCCAAATATCTATTTTGTGCGATTGGTTTTATAGGTTGTTCGTGAATTTGTGAGGTAAGTGTATCGAAGTATTAAGATATTTACTGTCAAAGTTCATATTTTGAGGTTATATTGTGTGGGATTAAAACTTTAATTATTTTTTTCTTTATTTCAAGGTATTTTGTTGTCATTTTATCAGGGTTATTTTATATTGTAAATCAATAAATCATTGAATTTATTTATGAAGTTGAAAAATATTTAAATTAATGTTTTATTCTTTTTAGGTGTCAGTGATTCGATCCCCTAAAAGACTAAAGATATTCGTTTTCTCCTAGTTTAAGTAGTGAATAAGGACTTTTAGTTTTAATATAATATTCTGTGGAAATCTTTCTATTAAATTGCTATAGTGAGTACTTAAAAAAATGTTTTTTGAATGTTGAAAATTGCAATAGTTTTTCAAGTTTATTTTTTAGATTTGAGCATATAATGGCTAGTAAACATGTGTTGAAGATATCCAGTATTACTGAATTTTTCAGTAATGACAACAAAATTATACGAAAGGGTGAAAATGCCCTTGAATCAAATCATGTGAAAAAAATGTTGTTTGACCCTGATTTATTAATCATTAAGGGAGAAGTATTTGCAAGTATGAAAGACAAAACTTATAATGTTGAGGTAAGTTAACGATTTTTAAGTTTAGATGTGGGAATCTAAGTACTTAATTTTATCATTGCAGATTATGTTGAATAAATCATGGCAAATTACTGCTGCAAATTGTTCCTGTCCTAGGGGTATTAAATGCCATCATATAGCCACTATAGCTCTCTTTGGACATTACAATATATCAATTACTGATAAAACATGTACGTGGAACATTCCTGTCCAAAGTAAGACAGAAACTAAAACTGCAGAAGCACTATATCCTTCCAGGCCATATCAAGCCCTTAATAGAAAAATGTCATCCAATGAATTAGAACAATTAAAGATCAAATTAAGTAGTTTTGGTAATACTGTGGGATCCACTTGGCTTTTACAGGAAGAAAAGCAAGAGGCCGAAAGTATTGATATTTCATTAATTGAAGATATCATTTATTCAGAGGAAATGAAAATTTCAACAAATAAAAATTCTCATTTTCTAAAATGTTGTCGAATAAATGATGCAACGATAAAGAAAATAGTACATGAGACAACAGGCCAGGTACTCAATGAAAAATGGTTTCTTGCCAGAAAATATAGAATTACTTCTAGCAACTTTGGCTCCATTATTTCTTGTTGCAAGAGAAATAAGTATCCAGAAAGTTTATTTAAAACACTTATTGGTATGTACTGTTACATTTCTATTATTTTATTATTTGCAATCAAATACAATGCTTAAATTCTGAAGGTTTTCCATCAGATTCTATTTCAATTAATTGTTTGCATATGTCTAAAAATGGTAATGGAGATTAACTGAACTGTTGATATGTTTTAAGAATGTACACTATTATTTATAATAAACACATTTTGTTTGCTTTCATATCTAGCTAAAGTAAAATATTTTTTTATCATTTTTAGGGGCTTATAATATGGATGACATCAAATCAATTCAGTGGGGAAGAACACACGAAAAGAGTGGTATAGAGTATCTCAGAAATACACTGAATTTGGATGTGCAGCCTACAGGTATTTGGCTGACAAAGTCAGGCTTGTTAGGAGCTAGTCCAGATGGTTTAATTGGTGATGATGGCATTGTAGAAGTTAAGTGTCCATATACATTTCGGAATGAAAAATTATCTGAAAAGTTGAAAAATTCAGATAAATATATAATATCATATAATGATCAGGATGAAGTATTAATTAATACTGAACATAACTACTACCACCCTGTACATTATGTTTTACATAATATATATATATATATATATATATATATATATATATATATATATCCACAAGGTTCAGTACTGGGTTGTCTACTTTTCCTTATCTTTATAAATGACATCACTAACTTAAAAATCGATGGAAACATTTCTTTTTGCTAATGATACCAGTATTACCAGGAGGAACTCTAATATTGCAACTCTTCATGCAATTATAACTTCTGATCTACTTAAAATAAAAACCTGGCAGACTAATTTACTCTCCGTTAACATGGATAAGACAATAGCCTTATCCTATAAAAGAGCTCTTCAACTGTTGCTTCTTAATAACAGCCAGAGCAGTATCGTTAATTCTGTAAAATTTCTTGGTATTTTTATAGACAGCAACCTTAAATTCATATTGATTTGTTAAGTAGGAAATTAGCCTCGGCCTCATGCAATAAGATCTCTTTTGGTTCTTCGATATGGCCTTTCTTTTTAGGGTTCTAGTACAGCTACCCAATCTAATGTTGTTTTTAAATTACAAAAAAGAGTAATAACATCTGTTTGGCCTCAGAAGAACAATACATTGCAGAAACTACTTCAAAAATCACGAGATTTAAACTCTTCCCTGTTTATATATTCTGTAAACTGTTTGCTTAATTCGTAAACACCTACATGTTTTTCCAGCAAGACCTAATCATGACTACTCCACCAGAAATTCAAGCTTTGATGTGTATTTACGTATCTTGTCCACTGAGCTAGTTAAGACATCTATATTATATTCTCCAAAAATATACAACCGTCTCTCTCTCTCTCTCTCTCAAACTACAACTTCTTTCCTTAAGTTCCGTAAATTGACAAAAGCCTATCTATCTGAAAGACCATATTATTCAGTGGAAGAGTTTCTTAACGAATAACTAAGAAATTACAGTATGTTTAGGTACAAGCAACTAATGTATTTTTATATATCTATTTGGGTATGTGTTGCTGCAACTTAAACTTATTCATAAACTAGTTCATAAGGTTTTATTATGTAATTTAGTAATGGATTGTATATTCTATTATCTTATATTTTGTGATATTGACAATTTATGTAATTTTAGTAAATGTTAATTGTTATTTTTTGGCTTTTTGTAAGCTTTGTTCATAAAGTTGTACAATTTTCAGTGACAATAAAGCATATTTCTATTATATAATAACACTCTATTGATACTGATTAGAGTACAGGAAGTTAATAAATTTGTCTTCCTAGACCATATATTTGGCCATTTAATTCAACAAAGTGATAGCAGCTTTTGCTAATAGAGATTTACAGCAGAAATAATCCTACTTTCGTTGAATATTCATCATTCACCTATCTCTTTTGAATTTCAGTGTGAATCATGTACTGTATGTTTTTATAGAGATTTCCATGTGATGAACATCCTAGAAGTTATAAGTTTTCTTTCTCAATTTAATTGCGATAATTTGTTTAAAATCTCTTGATGATAAAATCTAAGTTTCTTGATGATATTTTCAATATTTTTTACCATCTTATATGCTTAACAGTCGATCTTTATGTCCCTGTTAAAAAGTATCCAACAAAGAAATTTCCGGTTTGGTTTTCTCCAGATCTCAAAGTTATTCAGAAAGTTCACAAAGAATATCTTAGAACTCAATACCCCACTCTCTTTAATGAGTTTTCTGTATCTCTAAATGTAAATGCTTAAAATAACAATGTTGTTGTTGGTAATAAAAATAATAGCAAACCTAATATACCATAATGTTTATATTCAGGCTATTGAGGGGGTTCAACATAAATTCCTAAGATTTATTTCATTTAAGGGTCACCATACAGCTGACGAAATCAATTACTCTAACATTGAAACTTCTCTTAACATCACAACTCTTCAGGTCAGATGCATGCACAGGGGTCTAACTATGCTGTCCTTATTTATTACACTCACATAGTTTCAGTCCACAATTGTTATCCTCCATGTCCCTTTTAGGCAAACCAAGCTTATCAAACCTTTCCAAATTACCCACCATTGATCAAACTATTGTATTGTTGCATTTTCTATTTATTATTACGATAAATTTTAATAGCAAAAGTTGGTTATTTTTTCTATATTACTAAATGTAAATTTTGATCAACAGAATCAACTGGCTGTTCCATTGTATTTCAATTTTTTTTTATTTAACAATAAATGTATAGTTGTGTGGACATTACTGCTGTAACATTATTTCTTTTGTTGCTTATATTAATTTTTATTGATAAATTGTGAGAAAATCAATTTATTTTTATATATAAATTTTATAACATTAATAACCTTTTCAAAGAGTAAATAGTGTTTCATTAAGTATATACAATACAAGGGTTTGCCTGTGAAAAAAAACTCAGGATGAATTTAAAAAAATATATTTAATATACCAAAAATTTAAATAATTTATTATTGTTGTAAACAATGTAATTATCTGCTCTACACAAGAAGCAACTGCAGTAGCATAGCAGTAGGTAGATTTTAAAATTATATCCGTGGTTTGAAGACAATTTGGAATAAGTGACAATATATTTCATGTTAAAAGAGATCAAATGGTAAAATTTAATAAAACATATTATAAATTGATCATCAAATAATTTTTGTATTACAACAAAGCTAGCATGTCATAAATTTGTTTAACAGTTGATTTGTAAAGATATATTTATACCTTCAAGAGTTAAAGCTATAAGAAACATTGAAGATTCAAAACCAAGTTAAAAAAACATTTGTTGTTAAATATAAAGCAATTTTTAAAAGACACAGTTTAATAATTTTTATTTGTTAGAATTGTATAAACATTATTATTGTATTTTTTATACTCTATAAACATAATGTTACTTGGAGTTAATACATCAACACATAAATATTTCTTTAAAAGTTTACACTTCAAAAGGCCCAAGTACAAAATTTAATTGATGTCACAGATCCAAATTTATCTTTCACCATCTACATTCACTTTTTATTTTCACAAGAATAAATGTTACACCCTCTTACTAACACCAATAAAGTACTTTATGAGTAATATTCCTCAACTTCTTTAATAAGAGGGTATTGAAAATTCGTTAAAGCAGCACATAACTGAAATATCACTGTTATTTGAGACATGTAAAAATTTGCAATTTGCTGCAATATATTGTAACACTTTATTCTTCGGATCGCCCTCTCAACATGTATCCTAGCTTTTGCTATGGTTTCTGTTTCATACACCTGTTCCGCTGTAAACTGAGGGGTACATAGAAAAGGAGGAATATTTAAGTGTACCCCCTCAGGCAATAAATCTTTAATTAAGAAACCTTTATCCGCTAGAATAACATCACCATAGGTCATTGGGTCTAGAATGCCACAGTTTTTAACAATTTGTTTATCAGAAGTGGATCCAGGATAGGCAATGCTAACATATGTGATGACACCATTTGGTGCTACTCCTACAAGAACCTTCCAGGTGTTATGATGCTTATAAGAACTATATGTTAATTTTTGTTTTCCATGCTAGTGGGAGTAACTGAGTACACTTCTGTACAATCTAAGATGATTCTACAATTTCTAAATGATGAAAATGCAGTTGGAAGGCATGCTTGATTTTTTTTTCTTGAGGGAACCTTTTCCATTAGTTGTGTTCAAGATAGTGGCTGCATAATTATTAAAAAGGGGAAATGTCAAGGTTGCCAATAGCAACTAATAATTAATCTGTATCATCTCTGTGTGTGTCAAGCGAGAATAAAAAAGTCAGATCTTGAAATTCATTTTGTATAATTTTAATATAAGAATTTTTTACATTACGAATAGATAAATCATCACATCATATCTAAGAAAAAGAACAAACAAACATTGGTCCTTCGAGCCGGATATTTGTGCTATTCCACGCCATACAACCTACAAGATCAGCCGACAACGTTGAACGAGACAGTCGCAGAAATACATCGAGTGCTCCTTTGCCCCAGGCTTCAAGTCAAGTATACAATCCGATTAAACACATACTGACGATTTCACTGAACGGGACATCGAATCATCAAAAATTAGGGAAGTGAGCTTTTGTTCCTTACTTATCTGCCTTTCATTTCAATTTTCTAACTTAGACTTCTTCAATCTTGAAATTTATTGTTCATTGTTAGTTTACTTTGACACATAATAGTTAAAACATTTAAATTTGAATTAAAATGGGGGATTTGCCTACGTTAAAAAAGATAAGAGCATCTCTTAAAGTGCGATTAACCTCATTTATTTATTAAATTCATTGATAGGGACTCAACCCACGGTGAGATGAATGAGCCAACTCGCGCTGAAATTGAATTGCGCATCGAAAACGCGAATAGTATTCATACTCAATATCAAGAAACCCAATTAAAAATAGAAAGTTTACTGGACGCAATAACTGAGGAAGAAATAAATTACAGAGAAACGTTAGAAACATCATTTTATTCAGTTATAATTAAGGCAAAACAACTGTTGACAACAACCTCAGCTAGTGCCTCCAGTACATCTAGTCCTACTAGTGAACATTTTGCATTCAATCATACATATACAACCTCCAATATAAAACTTCCTTCTATTGAATTGCCAAAATTCAGTGGCAACATAGAAGAATGGTTAGATTTTCATAACTTATTTGATTCGTTAGTTATAAAAAATAATAGTATATCTGAAATACAAAAATTACATTATTTAAGAGCATGCATAACAGGTTCTGCTGAGAGAGTCATTGCTTCTATACCTCTCTCTGCTTCTAATTTTACTGTTACATGGAATCTTTTGGTTGAGAGATATTCTAACAAGGAATTGTTGTTGCATAACCATATTAAAGCCATCTTCAATTTAAAGGCAATCAATAAAGAAGGTTCATTTTCAATCAGAAATTTAATTGATAAATTTTGTAGCAATCTTAGAGCTTTGGAGGCATTAAAACAACCAGTCGAATAATAACCAGGTAATGCAGTTTCTTCTAAAAGCAGAATCTTATCACTTAATCCCTTTTTAGATCCAGAAGGATTACTCAGGGTCGGTGGTAGATTAAGTAATTCAAACTTTTCTTATCAAAAGAAACATCCTATTCTAATTCAATCTAATCATAAGTTTACTATTCTATTTTTCCGTCAAGAGCATTTCAAGCTGTGCCATGCAGAACCTCAACATCTCCTAGCTCACGTGCGTGAGAAATGTTGGCCTTTACATGGAAAATCATTGGATAGGAGAACGGTTCGCGAATGCTTGCGTTGCTTTCGCTTCAATCCCGATCAAGTTAATCCCATCATGGGAGATCTTCCCCAATCAAGAGTCACCCCCTCATTTCCATTTGCTGTTACAGGAGTTGATTATGCTGGTCCATTTGCCCTCAGAACTAGTCGTCATAGGGGTGCTTCTTCATATAAAGGTTAAATTAGTTTATTTGTTTGCCTATCGACAAAGGCCATTCATTTAGAGGTGGTATCGGATCTTTCCACCGAAGCCTTTATGGCGGCAATAAAACGATTTATAGCTAGAAGGGGCAAACCATGTCAGATGATGAGTGATAACGGAACCACATTTGTGGGTGCCAACAATTCTTTGTTGGAATTGGGTAAATTTTTGAAAACCAATGGTAATAAATTCCCTGATATGTGTGCTAAATCTGATATAAATTGGAAGTTCATATCGGCTCATTCTCCTCATTTTGGCGGTCTCTGGGAGGCTGGAGTCAAATCGGTGAAGGCTAACCTCAAACGAGTTATGACAGATACGAAATTAGATTACGAAAGATTTGTTACATTACTAACTCAGATTGAAGGAGTATTAAATTCTCGTCCTTTGAGTGCATTGTCTTCTAACCCTTCTGATCTTTTGCCTTTGACACCAGCTCACTTCCTCATTGGAAGAGCCATGGATTCCGTTCCAGAAATAAATCTATCAAACTCATCCATTACCAGTTTGTCTAGATTCCAGCAGTTGCAGCAACTTCGCCATCATTTTTCGAAACGTTGTTCTCTGGAATACGTCTCCGAATTGCAAGAACGGAAGAAATGGAAAGTCAACCAATCTAAAATTCAGACTGACACACTCGTCCTCATCAAAGAAAGAAATTTACCTCCTTTAAACTGGTGTCTTGGGCGCGTAGAAGTTTTGCATCCCGGCGCTGATGGAGTTAGATGAGTGGTTACCATAAGAACTTCAAAAGGACTTATAAAGCGAGCTGTTACAAACATTTGTCCACTTCCGGTTCCTAGTGATCAAAGTGAAGGTGCAATCACGTCTTAAGTTCTAGAACTGTTAATGCGTCTTAGTTAAAGAACATTTGTTTGATTTTGAAACTTAAAAGTTTATAATAATTATTGAAGATGTATTTGTTTATTTTTTATTGCATGTAATGCATTTCCTCATTTACTTGCTTACCTGTTAAATTGAAAGCGATTCTTTCAAGGTGGGGGGCATGTTCAAGATAGTGGCTGCATAATTATTAAAAAGGGGAAATGTCAAGGTTGCCAATAGCAACTAATAATTAATCTGTATCATCTCTGTGTGTGTCAAGCGAGAATAAAAAAGTCAGAACTTGAAATTCATTTTGTATAATTTTAATATAAGAATTTTTCACATTACGAATAGATAAATCATCACATCATATCTAAGAAAAAGAACAAACAAACAAGTTGTTTAAATAAAATTTCATGCAAGGCATATATCCATGTCATCACAAT
This sequence comes from Diabrotica undecimpunctata, assembly GCF_040954645.1. Classification (NCBI taxonomy): domain Eukaryota; kingdom Metazoa; phylum Arthropoda; class Insecta; order Coleoptera; family Chrysomelidae; genus Diabrotica; species Diabrotica undecimpunctata. Next base: position 8,102,958 of record NC_092813.1, read on the forward strand.
ATTAGTGACAGTCGCTGTACTGCAATTAAACCTAATTGACAAATCTTCATGTGGTAAATTTAACCTTAATTTCATCAGTGTCATTAGCATTTGGTCAATTTTGGGTAAAATTTTTACTTGTCAGTTTGCGTAATAATTTAACTCAAAACCTTCCATAGTTTCAAATAATGTTAAGTACAGAGCACTGGTTGGTATTCCTGTGTACATTAAAATATGAGCATCATTATTTTTAATTTGTTCAAAACTAAACCGACATGAAAGATTTTTTAATTTTTCACTTAATTGATTTACTTCTTCTTTAAGAAAGTAATTTTCCGCCCCTACAGATGCATTACTTCTTTCTGGTAGAGATACAGCCACTTTTTCTGTGTGGATTGATGTGGATGGACCTGGTTCAGGACTATTTGTTGATGGTCAATATCAACTGAAGATGAAGTTGCCCCTTCATCTAATGAGGAATTTATTTGCTGAGCCTGTCTTTTGCTAAAAAAAATATTCCTATTATATTAAGATATTCATTTAAATCAGATTTAAGCTTACCGTTTTTCTGGAGTAGAGAACACAAATTTTCTCTTTATGTTATGCTCAAAAATTGTAGGTCCATTTTTCCTATCTTGATCCACAAAATGACAACTACAAACTAACGAGTACTTAGATGGTTCTCTATCTTGCCTCCTGAAAACAGACCAAAATAAAGTTATTAATTTTAGCCTAACATACAAATAGCACAATTACATTTTAAATTATCTTTAAAAATCATGACAGAGACTTAGTATAAATCTGAAAAGACAATCACAGAATATCTAAAATATAAGCAATATTAAAACAAACGAATAAGTACTTTTACCTAATGAGATTGATCCACTTCTGCTTCTCTGAAATTTTCGAAGGGAATACAAAAAATTTGCATCTTTTTTGCTCACTGTAATGTTTACAGTTTGGAACGAAGCACATAACCATTTTACTAATAATGGGATGGATGTAATAATAAAATAACAGTCCTATCCTTATAAAAACGAATATCTAAAGTACTTTTGGGATAAAATCCACCTAAAAAAAATAAAAAATAAATTTAAATTTTTTTAACTTTGTAAACAAATTCAAAGATTTATTGATTAATTTTAAAATAATCGGATAAAAACAACAACAAAATACCTTGAAATAAAGCAAAAATAATTAAAGTTTTAATCCCACAGAATATAACCTCAAAATATGAACTTTGACAGTAAATATCTTAATACTTTGATACTCTTACCTCACAAATTTACGAACAACCTATAAAACCAATCGCACAGAATAGATATTTGGGAGCGAAAATCCTTATTTATTTTTTTAAATATCAAAAAAATCAACGTTTCCAAAGTCTTACGGGAGAAACACATGCAAACGAGATTTGTTTGGAAAGGTTTTCAAAATCCCCACCCATTGTGACGTCAGGACTTAGGTAGTCCATTGTCATGTGTGGATGTCATGTCACCGCTGTCGCTTGAGGTTCCGTTTGCCAAGTGCAACGTTGCCAAGGATATCCGTACATGAAAACCATACATAACAGACTAGTAAAAAGGCCGATAGAAAAGTTAAAAAAGTTAAAACATACTCTGAAGAATGTGATGGCAAAACTGCAATATGTCTAGTGTGCTTCAATTAATCACATTAAAAAACAATTTTACTTATACAGGAACTATTATTGAGCAAAAACGTATTGTGACTCAAGTGGCCTTATAGTATTGGAAGTCGTAAGTTGATAGTTTCTAGTAGAACGTTTTTATTGTTAATTACCTCCGTAAAAGTGAGTTATAGTATTTATAAAAAAATGGATGTAAATAATATATATATATATATATATATATATATTGTTATGATGTGTTTTTTGTTTGAATTATGAGCAATGAGTATTTTTAATAATATAATATATAGGGTTTTTATCGCGGTTCTCAAAGAATTAGCTTGTAAGTACTTTTTTAAATTATCTTTATTATAACTATTATGAAACACACATATATATCTAACCTAGTCAATGTAAATTTAAAATAAACTATCTTTAAACTGATATTCTTATAAAACTAATTAAATTCTATAGACAATCTAAAATTTAAACAAACTATCTTCAAAATTGAAATTGTTATGACACTAACTAAATTATATTAACAAAATTTTGTACCTTTCTTTCACTGAATGCCTAAATGAACTATTTTCCACTAAGTATATAGATTCTAATCACCACTGAATGTCTTCGTACTTCAGTTATCCTTGTTTTTTGTGAAATTACTTTTTTCAATTATCAGCTTCTACCAATTTAAGATATATTTTTCTTCACCAGCATCTATACACCACCAACCAAACCAGCAAACAGCATTTATATTTATTCTTCTTTTCAATATACCAATATCCAATTATTATAAGTTGATTTATACTAATCTCCAACCATAATATAATTTAATTTCTTCCAATATACCTTTTTTTTATCTTCAATAATTATTTGTGTATAATTATAAATGTGCATTAAATATATGCATAATTTTTAATCTTCATTTAACTCACTATATTAAACAATTTGACTATTTGTAACTGATTCACTGACTGTCTTGAAAATTCTGAACAATTTACTTCACTCTACTAACTTTCATAATAAACTGGCCTGACTTCTGACTAAAAACTTCCAAAAACTGCCTGACTTCAGACTAAAAACTCAAAAACTTTTTGACTTCAGACTAAAAACTTCCTAAAACTGCACTATCTAAAACTTTTCTGACTAAAAACTTTCAAAAACTGCCATCTTGAATCCAAATCACGGGTATTTATATCTTTTGGACATTCTAGAACCATCTCGTAAGATATCATGTTCTATTCAGTTCTATTTAATACATGTCTGAATTTTCTGGAACAAACCATTTCGCAAACATGGCCATCTCCGGAGATCCAGAGAATTCCATTCTTTTCTATTAATAATTTTGTTGACATTTAGGCTTTTCAGATCAGAATATATAATTAAATTAGTAACTAACACTCTAATTTAATAAAATACACATTTCAAACAATATATTATTATAACCCACTTTATATTCGTAAATATTTTTAAACGTCACTTCAGAGTATAAATATCTGTCAATCTCCGAGAGTATTTTTGGTTGCCTAAGCACATGGCTCACTTATATATATTTACAATATTAAAATACAACTTTTTACAATTATTATGCTAATTTATTAAAAATGCCCTCACATAAATATATTCTTATTAAATTCTCTAGTATATAACTTATTTAAAACAACCAAATATCTAATATTATGTAGTATATAACTTATAAATTATTTTCTATAAACCCTAATCGTCACAATACCCCAAAAATAATATTTAAAATAAATAATTTACTTATTATTTTTTTAAATATTAATTTTCTCATACCTTATTAAATTTAATAATTCAATTTTTTTTTATTTAAAATGTGTTAAATACATCCCTGTTCGCTGTCTATGTCAAAACAGAGAACAACGGAGCACAGTTCGGCTATTCTATGGTCAAACTGTCATGTCAAATGGAGCAATGGATGCGATATCAGAGAATAAAATATAACCTTAATTAAAAATATAATAGATATGGTGTTCTGTTTATTTATAGACAAAATCTAGGAATTATTTCTATTCAAATAACTTCATCAATATAAATTGGTAAGTTTTTTTTTTTCACTTTATTATATTAGAAAGACATTTTTATAGCAATTATAGTATCAATTTTGTGTCTAACCCCAAATTATGATTTTTAGGGTACAAATTAATTTCCATATATACAAAATTCAACAAGTATGATGTCAAATTGATTCAAAATAATGAAATCTACCATCTACCATTTACCAAATCAAGTCTATTGAATAAAATGGATATATCAGTAAGTTATTAGTGTTATTATATTTGTGTTAAAGGTATAGAAATCATTATTCAATCTCTTCATGATATTGAAAAATGTCGTTGATATGAAATATGCCTCTTAGTCTGTTCTCTGCATCTATTAACACATAACTATTTAGTCCATTCTGATTTTCAATTGTATATGGACCTTCAAACATTGGTTGTAATTTCTTACAACGGTTTTCTTTAACATTACTTTTTCTAAGTGAACGAATTAACACTTGGTCTCCTTTTTGAAATGTGATTGGTTTTTTTATATTTCGATTTTGTCTTCTGATATATTTTTCAGCTTTCCTCCTAATTCGGTTATTCACTTTCTGCATTACTTGTTCTAACATATCCTGATTATATTCACTAATCCACTTTCTGTTTCCTATATGGCCAAACATTAAATATTCTGGTACTTCCTCTGTATTCAAATTATGTGTATTATTTAAAAAATATTCTACTTGTGGTATATGTTGCTGCCAAGTTTCATGTTGGTTTTGGCACAGTATCCTTAAATATTTTATAACTTCTTTAATATATCTTTCTGCAGGATTTGCCTGAGGATGTCTGATACTTGTAAAATGAATGTTGATTCCCTTTTTCTCACAAAATGTCCGAAATTTTTGGTTGTTAAAATATGTAGCATTATCTATTATGCAATTTCTAAATGGTCCTATTTCTTCGAAAAATTGATTAATATATAATTTTAATGTTTTAACATTTGTTCTAGAGCAGGGATATAGTTTAATAAATTTTGTATATAAATCAACTATCACTAGTATATGCTTTTTTCCTGTTGGACTGAGAACTAAATTTGAAATAAAATCCATGGAAACTGTATTTAGTTTTTCATATACAACATTAGATTTATATGTGTTCTGGTTTTTGAAATTCTTTTCTTTGTTTAGTTGACATATTGGGCATTGGTTAGTAATTTCTTTTGCTATACTTATGTCATTCTTTGCAAAATAATTGTCCCTAAATAGCATCCATAGCTTTCTTGAACCAATATGCATATAATTGTTATGTAAATTTTTCAATATTTTCTTTGCTAAAGTTCTAGTTATTACATATACTTCTATGCCATTTATTATTTTATAATATACCCCATCTTTCCTAAGGACTTTTTGTTTTTCACTCAAATTGATCTGATCTCTTATAATTTCTTCTTTAGAATATAATCCAGTACTTTCTACTAATTGATTTAATCCAATTTTTATTGTTCGCTGCCCTTTTTGTGGTGTATTTTCTAACCTTGATAAAGCATCTGCCACTATATTGGATTTTCCAGAAATGTATTTGATTTCAAAGCAGTATTCACTAAGTATTAGACTCCACCGATGTATTCTACTGTTTCCATATTTGTTATTTAATATAGACGTTAAAGCTTGGTGATCTGTTTCTATTGTAAATTCATTACCCAACAAATAAAATCTTAATTTTGTGACACAGTGTATTATACTTGCTAGTTCTAATTCTGAAACTGAGTAACCCTTTTCATGTGGCTTTGTGATTCTTGAAATGAATTGTATTGGGTATTCGACCCCATCATGTATTTGTAATAATACCCCTGATAATCTCTCTATTGATGCATCTGTTCTTAGTATGAATGGCTGTGTATAGTCAGGATAGTATATTTTCAAATTTGACAAAAAAATGTTTTTAATTTCTTGGAATGCTAGTTCTCTTCTCTGATCCCATCTCCATTTTACACCTTTTCTCAGTAGTTCAAGTAATGGAATTTCTTTTATACTTAGATCTGGTATCATCCTTTTATAATAATTAATTATTCCAATGAATCCTCTTAAAGTTCTTATATTGTGTGGTGTTTTATATTCCTGAATGACTTGTGTCCGTTCTGGATCCATTTCGATTCCCTTAGTGTTAAGTTTATAACCTAGATATATGACTTCTTTTTGAAAAAATGTACATTTTTCTTGATTTATTTTTAGTCCAACTTTGTCTAATCTATTTATTATAATTTTTAGGTGTTTCTCATGATCTTCAGCCGTTTTAGAAAAAATTAATATATCATCAATGTAGTGAATTACAAAATGTTCATATTGATCCAGAATATCATGAAGACATCTACATAGAGCACTGCAAGATGATTGAAGTCCAAATGGTACTACTTTGAATTGATATACTACTCCATCTATCTGAAATCCTGTATACTGTCTACTTTTTCTTTCTAGAGGTATTAACCAGAAACTATGCTGTAAATCGATTTTAGTGAAAAATGACATTCCTGTAATTCTTCCTAATATTCCATCTATACTCATTGGTGCTTCAAATTGCTTTTCAGTAATCTTGTTAATATTTCTAGCATCCAAACATAACCTGATTTCACCTGATCTTTTTCGTACTACTACTATGGGGTTAATAAAACGTGTGTCTGCCTTCTCAATGATCCCATCTTCTAACATATTATTAATTGTTTTGTTTACTTCTTCTCTGTATTTATATGGTATTGGGTATGATTTTGTTTTAAAATCTTTTTCTTCTTTAACTTTTATACTATGGATATAATTTTGTGCAATTCTATTTTCTTTATTGACAAGTCCCTTGTGTTGCTGCAATATGGAAATGACTATTGATTTATATTCTTCAGGGCAATTTAAAACTTTCATTATATCTTCTTCTTTACAAATAAAATTATTCTTCATTATGTACTCATTATTCCTTGCTTCCAATTTTACGCACTCCGCCTCGTAGGCATCCATCTGCTTAAAATTTCCATTCCTTAAATATTCACTACAATAATTATTCTTTACATTCTTCTGGGACATTTCCCTATCATCAAAATACATTTCTTCTTCATAAACATCATTATTTTCTTTTAATAATATCCTATCAACTCTTATTCCTTCTTCTACCTCATCTTTCTGCATAAATTTAATTATTTGCCCTTCCAAAGTTACCATTTTTTCTTCAAAATCTATCTTTACTTTCTTCTTTTCCAATTCATCATTTCCCATTAATATATCAATACATAAATCCTTGACAATAAATCCTTGCATATTAATTTCTTTATTAAGAATATTAATTTTAAAATTGGCTAGTTTATCAATTTCACCCAACTTCTTATTATTTGCACCAATAATTTTAATTTTTGGAATCTTTATTATATCTGATAGTTTTAATGTATTAAAAATAAAATTCTCCGAGACTAAAGTACTTTCTGAACCAGTATCTATCATAATCTTAATCATTTTATTTTTGGCCAAAGCATTTATATAAATTAAATTAATAGATTCAATAATTTTCTCTTCATCTAAAGAAATAAATTCAGAAGGTTTTTCATAATAGCAATGGCCTAACTTGTAATTCAGAAAGTTTACTGCACAAAATTTTGATTATTAGAATTGTCAGATTGTATCTGACCACTTGGATCTGATGTACTATGTCTTTCCCTACTATGACTTCTACTCACATTTTCCTGCCTTGTACTATTTTGTTCCCTGTCTTCGCAGCTTCTATTCCTTCGAACACAATTTACCTGTCTGTTATAGTTAGGTCGCTCTGTATTTCTTCTATTATTAAAATCTTGTCTATTATAATTAGTATTATTATTAAAATTTTGTCTATTATAACTAGTATTATTATTAAAGTTCTGTCTATTTGGATTAGTGTTAGTCTTATTAAAATTTTGTAAATTATCACCATACCTAGTATTATTGTTATATGATTGTCTATATTGTTGATTATCATTTTTATTATATTGAAAAGTATTGTTGTTTTTTCTGTTGTTATTATTACTTGTCATATTGCCTCTTTGTATTCTTTGAATAAAATTAATAAAACTATCTATCGTTTGAATATTTTGTACAGTTACGGTTTGCACAACATCTGCATCAAAATGTCTAGATACATTTAAGACTGTTTCATCCTCTCTAAGTGGTGGTTCTAAATATTTTGCAACTGTTATCAATTTCAATGCATAATCTACCATATTTGATTTTAAATTTTGATTATACTTTCCAAAATATAGAATTTCTCTAAACTTGGCTTGCTCTAGTTCACCCCAATAATAATTTAAAAATTTATTTTCAAATGTTTGAAAATTATCTAAATCATTCTCAATACTAGCAAACCAAGTTGCTGCATTGTCATTTAATGTCATTCTAATATAATCTTTAATATCATTAATATTATTCACAAATCTTAATTTATGTTTTAAACTATTTATGTATACTCTAGGATGCAAATTTTTTATATTACCAGAGAATTTAATCCCAGTCTCATTTGTTAAATTTAAGTAAGGTCTCCCTATGTCTCTCATTTGTGAAATATCATCTATTCTCTGTTCCACATTTCTTATTTGATTATTATTTATTTGGATATTTTGTTGTATATCATCTAATTTTTCTTCTGTGTTTCTCCTGTCTTCGTTAATTTTTACTTCTAAGTTACATTTCTGTAACTCTATTTTCTGTTCTATATCTATCTTATTATCTTGAATAATCCTCTTTACTTCTGTCCTCTCATTTTCTATCCTTTTCTTGTAGTCCTTCCGTATACTTTTTATTTCATTTGCAACTTTTTTCTCTGCAGCTTCAAGTTTTTTATCCATTTGTTTTACAATTTTATTATTATTATCTTCTATTTTCTTCTCTAATTTTCTATGATTCTCTTCCAATTTCTGTTCCATTTTTTTCATGTCTTCTTTGACTTCTTTTGAATTCTGTTCCATTTTTTGTTCTATTTTTTTTATGTCTTCTTTGACTTCTTTTGAATTCTGTTCCATTTTGTGTTCTATTTTTTTCGTATTCTCTTCCATTGTCTTGTTCATCTGCATCAATAATGACATCAAAGCTGCCATATTGACATTTTCCTCTCTTTCTGGATTCATTTCTGCAGTATCTTGTGGAGCTTGAACTAAACTCTCCTCTTGTATAGGTTGTGTTTCTACTTCCACATCTTCTTCATTCTTTTTGCTTCTTGTACCTTTCTTTCCTTGAGACATTTTGAGACTTTACTTGTTCAAATATAATTAAAAATAAAATCTATAATTTTTTCTTTCTACTGATAATTAATTTAATTATATGAGAGCACTTATCTTCCCAAACTAATTCTTTTAAATAGAGAGCCCCACGTTGGGCGCCAAATTGTTATGATGTGTTTTTTTGTTTGAATTATGAGCAATGAGTATTTTTAATAATATAATATATAGGGTTTTTATCGCGGTTCTCAAAGAATTAGCTTGTAAGTACTTTTTTAAATTATCTTTATTATAACTATTATGAAACACACATATATATCTAACCTAGTCAATGTAAATTTAAAATAAACTATCTTTAAACTGATATTCTTATAAAACTAATTAAATTCTATAGACAATCTAAAATTTAAACAAACTATCTTCAAAATTGAAATTGTTATGACACTAACTAAATTATATTAACAAAATTTTGTACCTTTCTTTCACTGAATGCCTAAATGAACTATTTTCCACTAAGTATATAGATTCTAATCACCACTGAATGTCTTCGTACTTCAGTTATCCTTGTTTTTTGTGAAATTACTTTTTTCAATTATCAGCTTCTACCAATTTAAGATATATTTTTCTTCACCAGCATCTATACACCACCAACCAAACCAGCAAACAGCATTTATATTTATTCTTCTTTTCAATATACCAATATCCAATTATTATAAGTTGATTTATACTAATCTCCAACCATAATATAATTTAATTTCTTCCAATATACCTTTTTTTTATCTTCAATAATTATTTGTGTATAATTATAAATGTGCATTAAATATATGCATAATTTTTAATCTTCATTTAACTCACTATATTAAACAATTTGACTATTTGTAACTGATTCACTGACTGTCTTGAAAATTCTGAACAATTTACTTCACTCTACTAACTTTCATAATAAACTGGCCTGACTTCTGACTAAAAACTTCCAAAAACTGCCTGACTTCAGACTAAAAACTCAAAAACTTTTTGACTTCAGACTAAAAACTTCCTAAAACTGCACTATCTAAAACTTTTCTGACTAAAAACTTTCAAAAACTGCCATCTTGAATCCAAATCACGGGTATTTATATCTTTGGACATTCTAGAACCATCTCGTAAGATATCATGTTCTATTCAGTTCTATTTAATACATGTCTGAATTTTCTGGAACAAACCATTTCGCAAACATGGCCATCTCCGGAGATCCAGAGAATTCCATTCTTTTCTATTAATAATTTTGTTGACATTTAGGCTTTTCAGATCAGAATATATAATTAAATTAGTAACTAACACTCTAATTTAATAAAATACACATTTCAAACAATATATTATTATAACCCACTTTATATTCGTAAATATTTTTAAACGTCACTTCAGAGTATAAATATCTGTCAATCTCCGAGAGTATTTTTGGTTGCCTAAGCACATGGCTCACTTATATATATTTACAATATTAAAATACAACTTTTTACAATTATTATGCTAATTTATTAAAAATGCCCTCACATAAATATATTCTTATTAAATTCTCTAGTATATAACTTATTTAAAACAACCAAATATCTAATATTATGTAGTATATAACTTATAAATTATTTTCTATAAACCCTAATCGTCACAATATATATATATATATATATATATATATATATATATATATATATATATATATATATATATATATATATAAGAAGCTTATTACACATTACACACACATTACACATTACACACATTACTTACACATTTTATATCTTTGACTGCTACATATCTTTTTAAGGTAACCAACTTATAATAACTTTTCCATGGATGCTTGGTTTTTCATATTGTTTTTTTTAGATGAACTGATGATGCTTCTTGGTTAAGAAGCGAAACGTCTTCAATAAATAGATTGAAGTAGCCACCTTCTTTGTCTTTTATTTCTCCACTTTGACCGAAAAACCCACCACTCTTCGAGTGTTCCTTAGCTTATATTAGATTGACGGTCGTACTCCTTTTCTAGATATATATATATATATATATATATATATATATATATATATATATATATATATATATATATATATAAAACCCACCACTCTTCGAGTGTTCCTTAGCTTATATTAGATTGACGGTCGTACTCCTTTTCTAGATATATATATATATATATATATATATATATATATATATATATATATATATATATATATATAAATGTTTTGCATACCTAGATTACCATTTTTTTGTTATAAATCGAACATAACGAGAGGTGGTGTTATAGAGAGATAGAATATAATCGAATAAGAGGAAAAAGTTAATATAATATTCAATTGTTATAGGTTTCAGTTTATCCAGCGTCAGAAAAATCGCTAAAGAAGGTCGTGAGGTTGAAAATGGAGAAACTTCCTGATTCTCCATACCTAATAAACGACAAAAAAAGTCCTCCAGCTAGATCCATGTGATCAAAGTATATTACGGAGACAAATATATGATTTTTATCGTTGCGATAAACACGTTTCCACAATTAATAAAATTCACCAAAAATTTGTTAATGAATTGAATTATGCAGGAAGTAGAGAAAGTATGAGGATGGAATTTCACAAATTTAGGTTTCGTTGGAAAAAACAGAAACATGTTGATAGAGAAACACTAAATTAGACATTTAAGGCTGCAATATCTGAGGAAAATCAAGAAAGCAAGAGATGCAAATAAATTTATAGTGCTTACTGACGAAACCTATTTACTTACGAGCCATATTGCAAAAAACAATTTGTGTGACCAGTAATAATGGACTTAAAAAAAAGTGTCAAAAGAGCAAAGTTTAATTATTGTTGGGATAGGAAATCAACAAGGTTTTGTTCCTGGTTCTTATTTAAGGTAGAAGTCGACGTCAAAATCTGAAGACTATCATAATGACATGAACTATGTAAATTTTAAAAAATGGTTGGAAGAACATCGTTTGTGTAATTTCCCTCCGAATAGTGTAATAGTATTAGATAATGCGCCATACTATAAAACACAGGTAGACAAATGTCCCACATCTGCATCGAACCCACTTATCAACGATAAGTGTGTTATGCAATAATGGTTTCGGGAAAGAAATATTGCATGTACTGCCTCTATGTTAAAGCCTGATCTCTATAACATAATAAAATTGCATAAACCACGTTATGTAAAATATTCAATCGATAGAATTATACGAGCACAAGGACATGGTGTATTTAGACTCCCACCATACTATTCATATTTAAATCCTATTCAAATGTTTTGGGCAGCTTTGAAATCAGGTGGGAGCCAGAAATGTAAACTTTACATTTACGTCAATCCAGCAGCTGTCGGACGAATTTTTTCAAACCTTTCCTGTGGAGGAGTCGACAAAATAACAGACAAATCGCAACTGAACGTGAATTGATATCAAAGGAACCACTAATTGATGTAGTCGTAGATCGTATTGTTATTAATCCAGAGGAAGATTTAGATAGCGACGATTTACAATTAAATTCCATCAGCGAAAATAGCGACCTTGATGATTTTTGAAAATAAAAACAGGTAAATCTATTTTTATAAGCTTATTTCCACAACCGTTGGAAACAATTTATTTTAACTAAATATCGCACAATTCTCAGTATGAAACAAATTTAGCTTTCTAATTTAATAGACTTCCATCCATTCAGTTCATTTTAAGTATTATGACTAATATCTTTAGCAAATAAAATATTTTATCAATTACCTCAAACATTTTAACTCTAATATTAGTGCTCTGATAATAAATATAATTATAAACTCATTACAGTAATTATGGATTATTAATATTACAGTTCAATGGACAACCTCTAAAATAATATTCGATTAAGCAACACCGCATCAACCAACGTCTGTCGTGTTTGGTCTTGTCAAATCGTCATCGTTGCAGTTAAATCTGTTTTGCTATAAAGGTTACTTTTGAGCTCCAAAGTGTTTTTGTACCAAAACATTTCAGGTTTCATAACTTATCTTAAAAAAAGTAGTAGATCGGATTTATTCTTAGTCGCTGCTTGGAATTTTTCTTCAATTTACTTAGAGGCAATAATATGAAGTTTTTTGTCGGACTTTTTTTGTAACTTATAATAATTACGCCACACTTCCTTAACTAACTTCTGGACATTTTTGGTATTGGTCTATTTGAAACGACATCTTGATTAAATAATTCATTTTTGGTGAAACTGAATCAACGGTAACATAAACATTAACTTACTTTGCTTTGCTTTGCAATCGTACCGAAACGAAACAATAGATTAACCGTAGAAATTTAGACAAGTGAGTAGCTCGCGGTAATTCCCATACTTGGTTTAGTACCTGGACAAATACACTATTTGTGTGAGTCCCCAAAAATGCGTTTCGTTTTTAAAAATAGATAGCGTGTGAGTTGCAATTTGTGTGAAGAAGTAAATAACTAATATTGATATAATCAACCACACCCCCATGTCAGGTAACCTTCTATCATAAAAACTGTGCTATCACACATTTCCAAGTCGAGTGTAACCTAATTTTTAATCCAAATAACTATAGGAAGTTATTTAATTTTGACAAACCATAAAATCTTAGCTCAAACGTTACACATAGAATAATGTGTATGGGAAGAGAATGGGAAATGTTGCAGTAAAAGGCTCCAAACAAAGATTGTATATAAAGGACCAAGGAAAAGTGTTGTCTGAATATTTCATTAAATTTACAAATGACTTTTTAAAACAATGCTTTTTATTACTCGTCACTCTACGAACTACTGCATCATTACACAGCTGCAGAATAACAAAAGTAACGGCTTACAAGAAAATTAAATATTTAAATTGAAATTTTATTATATTTATTTAAAACTTATTTTTATGATTTCGGTCCTGGAGATAGTACTGAAATACAGCAACTAAGTCGTCTCCTGAATTAATAATATTTTTCTAAAAATTTAAACAAATATTTTTTTAAAGTGTATCAGTGAAACCAGTATAGTTAGTGTGCTAATTTTTGCTATAAATCATAACTGTGAGTAGCATATTTCTAAATATTAACTATTGATTAATACTTTAACCTCAAAACTTGATATCCAAGAGTACCGATAAGAAACCACTTTTTGTTCTTACCTTCTGTTCCTACCGGATTTCGAGACAGGGCCGTCTCGAGGATCGAGTTGGCGAAGTATGCGGAATAAATTCAAAAATGGATGGAAATACTGATGGAGAAGCTTGAGCATCTCACCATACCAACCAACAAAATACATATGTCAGTGCCCTTACTTCTTTCCAATATCCGACCAAAGAGCAAGCTGTTGTTCTCTCTAGTATCAATGGCGTCAAAATTCATGAATACATTATTGCTGTGGGAAATTTAGTGCAACCAAAAAATATTCTATTTGCCTCACGTATCTCAAACAATAGAGTATATATTTACCTCACCAGTACTAATGTCGTGGATTCTTTACTGCAAGCAGATAATTCACTTACATTGAACAATACAAAAATTGAAATTAGAAGATTAATCACCCCAGCCACAAACTCGTCATTTCTAATGTCTGCCCTACCGTTTCAAACACTGATGAAGAAAGAAGATGAACTGAAAAAGCTGGGACTTCAAACAGTATCTAAAAAAACTTTTTTGAAAGTAGGCATGCCAGATACTGCATACAACCATGTTTTAAGCTTTCGCCGCCAAGTGTTTGTTACTCCTGATGATACTATCCTTATCCCAGACTTTGTTACAATTTACTATGACAACACCAACTACCGTATATAATTTACCCTCGACAACTTGCACTAAGTGTGCAACAAAAGGACATCGGGAAACTGATTGTCCATCAACATGTCAACAAACAACCCTCAACATTTATAGCCCATATCAACCTGAGACTGTAATTCCACAAAAACCTCCCCTAATGGATACCGACCACACTAACGTTCAAATTCTTAACACTGAAACCTTAGTATCTGATCAATTATCATTAGAAGAACACACTTTGTAAACAGAAAAAACCAATGAAACAAATTTTCCTCCATTAAATACCGAAGTACCTCCTCACACAACCAAAAGACAAATATCTACCTCACCTGATATACAAGAAACATCGACTGCCACAACTCCTTTTGCAAAACCTAAACACATAATGAAACTCCAAAAAGCCTCACCCTCTGATATTATTAAAGAGTTAGAGACCATTAAAAATAAATTTGAGTCTAGGTCCCCAAAATTTCCTCTTAATTTTAATGTTATTTGTGATGCGATACAAAATGCCTTAAACTCATAAAACCCTAACTCCATTGTAGAAAACTACACAACGGATATGATATCATTTAAAAATATTCTATTATTTGCACATAATCATATTTTAGACCGCGATATAAAATCCAAATTAACAAGGCTAAGAAAAAGATTACAACTCAATATCACTGATTCCTCATCGGATATAGAAAGTGATATCTCAGTTTCTCAGTCAGGTACCCAAAATGGCTAATATATTTATTTTACAATGGAACCTAAACGGATATTACAACAACGTAGAATCTCTTAATATTTTAATGAAATAATTGTCTCCCCTAGTAATCTGTTTACAGGAAAGATATCTTAAAACTAAAAACTTACATATTAAAATCTATACTAGCTTTCTCAAAAATCGCTACACAGAACACGCCATCGGCGGAGTAAGTATTTTCGTAAAAAATTGTGTAAAAGCAAGAAAAATTCACCTAAACACTAATTTGGAAGCCGTTGCTGTATCTATATCATGCAATATCAACTGTAGACCTACTAACATATGTAACATTTACCTCCCTCATCCAAATGAAAATGAACTTGAAGACTTACAGCGCTTAATCGATGATATTCCTGCTCCCAAACTAATACTTGGTGACTTAAATTGTCATAATATCACATGGGGTAGTATAAAAACAGAGAAATGTGGTAGACTTCTACAGAAATTAATAGATAATCAAAATCTAATATTAATGAATACTGGTAAACCTACTCATTTTAGCTCCCACAATAGTACTTTTTCCGCCATCGATATTTCGTTGTGTGATCACTCATTAGCTACAAGTTTTTCTTGGAATAGTCTTGATTATCTATATAATAGCGATCATTTTCCTCTAACAATTGAAATCATTGGGCATGATCAACCGAATATTCCTGTTTACCAAAAATGGAAATTAAACTCAGCAAAGTGGGACTTATATAGAGATCTAATAAATAATTAACTTACGAACTTTATTCTAGAAGAAAGCATAGATTTATCTCTTCATCACTTCAATGATATTATACTAAAATGCGCTAATATTGCAGTGGGAAAAACAAAACCTTGTAAACGAAAACCAGTACCATGGTGGAATGAAGAAATAGCTTTAGCTATGAAATCTAGCAAACATGCTTTCAATGTTTTAAAAAGACATAAAGCAACAGAAAATGTTAACAACTTTGAAAAACTTAGGGCAAAAACTAAATATCTTATTAAAAAAAGTAAAAAAGAAAAATGGTCAAATTATGTCTCCACCATAAAGTCATCAACACCTATGACTACAATCTGGAATAAAGTACGTACACTAAGAGGTGAACATCACATTAACACTCTTTCTTATAAAAACAAATTATTATCTTCCAAACAAGAAATTAGTAATATTATGTCAGCTATATATAAGACAAATTCAACCAATGCAAACTTCGATCCCGCATTTTTAGATTTCAAAAATAAACGTGAAATGACAGAAATATCTATAGTAGATAGTGATAATCCACTAAATTTTTCCATCATATATAAAGAATTTGAAAAAGCTCTAGATAAATCAAAAAACACTTCATCGGGTCCTGATAATATACTAATAATATTTATCAAAAACTTGCCGTACACAGGAAAATTAATTCTCTTAGACATTTTCAATCACATTTACCTTAATAAAAAATTTCCATCAATCTGGTCTGAATCAACAATTATTCCCATTTTAAAACCTTTCAAATCAAAAACTGACCCTCTTTCCTATAGACCAATTTCTCTTACAAATAATACATGCAGACTACTAGAAAAAATTTTAAATAACAGATTAATATGGTTTCTTGAAAAAAAAAACCGATTATTAAGCCATATTCAAAACGGTTTCAGAAAAAGCAGATCAACTCATGATGCCGTAGTAGCTATTGACAATATTACATGTGAGTCTTTTAGAAATAACCAGAAAGTAATTGCCATATTTTTCGATAAAAATAAAGCATTTGATACTGCATGGAGATACAACATTTTACAAACCATGTCTAACTGGGAAATTTTCTTGCTTTTGTAAAACATTTTATGAATAATAAAGTATTCCAAGTACGTGTGAATGGAATTACTTCACAAACAGAATGTCTTAAAAACGGTATTCCACAAGGCTCAACCTTAAGCTCCACTCTATTTTTAATAGCAATTAATAATATCGCTCAAGAGATAAAGCTACCTTTGAAAACAGATCTGTATGCAGATGACTTAGTTGTAGATACTAGTAGCTGCAATATTACACTAGCCTCAAAAATTTTGCAATCATTTCTGCATAAACTAGAAGACTGGTCCCAAAAAACTGGTTTTACGTTCTCAGGTGATAAATCTCGTTTCATCGTATTTAATAAAAGAAAAACTGATTGCAAAACTACACTTACTCTAAATAGTATCAACCTAATACAAGTAGAGAGCATTGACTTTCTTGGCCTGAGACTGGACAGTCAGCTAACATGGGCAGAACATATTAAAAAGCTAGTCGTTTCCTGCCAATCTAAAATAAATCTCCTTAAAATGCTATCAAACCGATCTTGGGGAGCGGACACCCCAAAATTGCTGCATATATACCAATCATTAATCCGAAGTAAACTGGATTATGGTGCAATATGCTATTCAATTGCGAGTAATTATATTCTTAAAAAACAAGACATTATACAAAACACATGTTTAAGACTTATTCTGGGTGCTTACCGAACTAGTCCTGTTTCAAGTTTTCAGGTTATCCTAGATGAATCCCCCCTATCAATACGAAGACAACACATTTCTTTAAATTATGCCACGAGACTGTCTTCCAACCCTAATAACACAAACTATCCACTTCTTTAAAAATATATACATCTACGCATTGCCATCAACAAATTAAATATCCACTCCTTAAATAACGTTTAACGAGATATGGTTTTGACATGGAGCAGCTGACACATTCTTATCCTACACAACGAACTATACCTCCCTGGACTATTAATTTTCTCACTATTGATATATCCCTTACGGCCTATCCAAAGAGTACCACAAATCCCATAAGCATTAACAAATTATATCAAGAACGGATATCAGAATACACTGGTTATAACAAGATTTTTACTGATACGTCAAGAACTAAAATCGGACATGCAGCGGCCTTTATTCTAGGAAATTCTGAATATGCAGTTCGCATCCCTTAATTCTGCAGCATTTTCACGGGAGAAGCAATCGCCATTTTAAAAGCATTAGTCATGTGTAAGAGTCATGCAAGCTCAAACTTTCTTATCATTACTGACTCTTTATCTGTCCTTCAGAGCTTAAGGCAAATATTTCCAGTACGTGCTATCCTGCAACAAATACAATTAGCACTTTATCACCTACAAAACAGACACGTGAACGTTAAATTTTTCTGGGTACCATCACATACAAGTATCGCAAGAAATGAAAAAGTAGATAAATTAGCAAAGAAAGATGCTACTGACAAGCAAACTGAAATAATGACTACAATTCAATTCAGTGATATCCAGCTCATTATTAAACAGCACTATGTAAAAAATTGGTAACAAATGTGGAATTCTAATAAGGCTAACCTGCTAACCTTAAAAACGTTCAAACTAGGATTGGCACTAAACTACAATTTTCAAGGGCATACGTTTACTACACAAAATTTAAGTTATATTATATGTATCATTTTGTAATTTGGTAATTTATTATTTGTAATTTAATACGCAATTTGTAATTAGTATATTTAATAACAACTGTAAAATCTGTAAAACCCGCTAATAACCTTTAATGGTTGATGCGGAAATTCTAAATAAAAAAAAAACTTATTGACAACTATTTTAATTTGTACTACCATTTACTTGACAAATCAAAGGTTTAGATTACTAAACTACATATTTTGTCTTTTCTACTACTGGAAATTGTTCTATGATAAAATTCTTAATTTACAATTAAAATATATTTGTTGCGCTGTTAATAACAATTCGCCATATATATATATATATATATATATATATATATATATATATATATATATATATTTAACGTGATTATTTCGAACAAAAAACAATTTATAAATATGTTGGAAATATCGGGTATGTGGTCTATATTAAATAAAAAATCTTTGTTTTTTCTAAAGCTCAATATTTCGCCATTTATTTGATGGCTTCATCGGGAGTAACTGTAAAAAACAAACATTTCAAAACACTGACGTACACTTAGATTTACAATACTTACAGAAATTAAAAGATTATACACATAAATAAAATTGAATACTAAAATAACATTATTGTTGATGAAACTGTACATTTAATAAAATGCATGTAAATGTAAATGTATGTATATATATATATATATATATATATATATATATATATATATATATATATATATATATATATATATACTGTACTGAACTGGTATGTGCTTTTTGCGTACATTACTAATATGCATTATATCAATAAATAAATTGTCAAACAAACCACCTAATTTGTTTAAAAAAAACTTTCTTTTTTTTTAAATTTTTTAGTAATATTTAAGGTAAGTTTGAATGTAAAAAAGAAATGTTTATGATTAATGTATACTTCTTTAATAAAATTGTAAATTGAAAAATTTTCTGCCAATAATTTATTAACTTTAGTTTTTATTATAGCATTTTTAGCAAGAAATGAAACCTAGGTTATTTAAGATTTCCAAAGCATTACTATTTTTAGAAACAATTGGATAGGACAATTTGTTGTTTAATAAAATCTATTATAAATAAATTAGTTACAATTTTATTAAAGAAGTATAAATTTTCATTTCAATAAAATTTCAATTTCAATTTCAAGTTTTCAAATAAAAATTATCTCAAATATTACAATAAAAATTTAAAAAAAAATTGTTTAAACAAATTAAATACTTTCTTTAACAATTTATTTATTGAAATAATGCATATTCGTAATGCATAGTCGAGAAAAAGAAAACAACACAGTTTTATTTAATTTGAATATTTTTTTAAAATATGCTTTTTACCATTTATTCAATTTTCTGAAAATTTTAGAGAGCGATCGCTTGGAAATGCAAACAAGTAGAAAGTTGCAGTAAGGGCAGTTGAGAGAGGAAAAAAAACAAACCTGTAGATACCCAACAAAGCATAGTTTTATCCTCTCTAAGTATTTTTTCTTACCAAGACATCTTCCCCAATAAAAAAATAGACTTAGTAGGTAATGTATTTCTATGTTCATTTCATCCGTTATATTTTATGTTAAAACAGAAAAACTATCATATCAGACAATCCAATTTTAATTACTTTGTAGAATTTTATTTCCCACCAAATTGATTCAAGGGTGGCTCCTGATATATTTAGTGCGAAACATCAACACACGTGGATGATGTCATTTTTCTTAAAAATGCCATAAAACATTGTCTATTTTCAAGGATTTCTAATGAATGTATTAACTACTAAGTATATTTTTTAATTGGAAGTTGTCTGGGTAAAAAAAAATACTTAGGGTGGATAAAACTATGCCTTGTTCGGTGTCTACAGGTTCCTCTTAGTTTCATCTTTTAACCGTCCTTATTGCAACTTTCTACTTATTTGCATTTCCAATCGATCGGTTTTAATTTTGATAAATGGCAAAAAGCATACAATTTAAAAAAATACTCAGGGTGAATAAAATTGTACCGTGTTGGGTATCGATTTTTTTGTTTTCTTTTTCACTTTCCAACTGTCTTTATTAAAACTTTGTATCTATTCGTGTATCCAAGCGAGCGCTGTCTAAAGTTTACACAAAATTGGATAAGGGGTAAAAAGCCTGAAATTTTAAAAAATATTCAGAGTGGATAAAACTATGCCTTGCTGGGTATCTACAGAGTCCTCTTTGTTTCCTCTTTCAACCGTCCTTATTGCAACTTTCTACTTATTTGCATTTCCAAGCGATCCTGTTCTAAAGTTTTCAGAAAAAATTGATAAATGGTAAAAAGCATACAATTTAAAAAAAATACTCAGAGTGTTAAAACTATGTCTTGTTGGGTATCGATTTTTACGTTTTATTTTTCTCTTTCCAACTGTCTTTATTAAAACTTTGTATCTATTCGTAAGCTCTTAACATAAAGAAAACCAAATTTATGACAATTAGTAAAAAACCAATACTAAACGCTCAACTTACAATCAACCAACAGGATATCGAAAAAGTTGAGCAATATGTATATCTAGGCACCAATTTAAATAGCCAATGGGACCACTCAACAGAAATTAAACAGCGAATAATAAAAGCAAAAGCAGCATTCGTTAGAATGAGAACCATTTTCAACAGTCGAGACATATCATTAAAAACAAAATGCCGTCTATTGAACTGCTATACTATAACTTCAATAGTATTGTCAGGTTATCGCTTAGAAATGATAGATCCTCGAGGGGTCCGAGATGAGAGACGCGTGTAGTTCAATGGTGGCGTGTATATTTTTTAAATAAGGAAAATAATAGGAAACTTGCACATAAAAATATTTTTGCGTCAACGGTAAAATTGTTAATTTATGTTAAATATATTTTGTTAAAATGTTATGTAAAAATATTATATTCAAAATATTACGTCTTAACAATTAATTGTGTAATCCAGATGTACACACAATATTTTCATTCATTTATATTATTTTTAGTTTAACAAATATGTACATGTTTATTTTACAACATCTCAAATGCTAAATTATACTTACTTACTTAAGCCGTCCTTTTGTACCTTACGGTGTCGAGGTGCTAAATTATATTATATTTTAAATCCAAAACTTTCTGCCTTATAATAATGAAATGTCACGAATATACTTCTGGTTCGTAATAATTTGTAAAAAACAAAACCTATCATTTATAAATATCTTAAATTCATAACAAACAAAAAAGAAAATAACTTAAAAATATAAACGAAACTTTGAGTAGTAAACGTAAGAATAACTAATAACTATTGTATCGCCTTGCATTTCCCCAATAGAATATCTTCCACTGCTTTTTATAAAATGTTCCACCGTTAAGACATTAAACTGTAGATGAATTGTCAGATTAACCTTTTGAAAAACCCTCGTTAGTCATTATATGCGTTTTAAACTAAACACGACGTAGCATTCAAATTGAGCAATTTCCAAGAACACAAATATAATACCTGGAAATTTCCAATTAAAGACGATTAAAATGGAAATAATAGAATTCCGAAACAGCCTTGTTTTTTCTTTTGAACTTTTATTTACAATCAATTTCTACATGAGAGTTTTAAGTAAATGTGAATGAATTTGTAAATAAGTAATAGTTTCGAAATAACTTAGTCGCTTTGTGATCGACTTTGAGATCGGTAGAATGTACAATATTTTTTTTAAATAAAATTCATATTCACATATAAATACCAACTTCTTTACAGAAAATAATAATTCTAGACCCAGCAACATGTAAACTACAATTGTGAAAAACAAACTTGCCATAATAATAATAATATAGTTATTAGGTACATACCTACTTAAAAAATTATAACCAGGTAGGACGAAGGATCTCACAGGTAGTCTCCGAATGTAGCAACAAAAAATCTCTAGAACTGTACCTATTAGTTATTATTTTAAAGAAATATTTTTATTCTGAATCACTTCCTGTTGTTAATTCACTATCACTACTGTCTTCTCCTGGAGTAATGATAATGGGCTCGATAAGAACATCAACACGCGTGTCTACGTCCCACATTTTATCTTCTTCGTTCTGTGTATGTTTAATGCATGACTGCCAGTTGGAAGCGGTTATATTTTGTATCGCTTGGTCTAATAATAATTTGACTTCTTTTAATTTAAAGTTTGTATTCTTTTGCGCTACCTCATTTTTTATTTGTGCCCATATTAGCTCGATGGGATTCAATTCACAATGATACGGTGGAGTTCTTAATACGGTGATGCCATGCTCGCGTGCCATTTCGTCTACTGCAAATCTGATGTATGAACTCTTATGTTCGCGCACTATATCAAGTAATTGAACCTTTATCATGGATTCATCAAAATCTATATTTTTACTTCTTAACCAATCTATTATATCTGCTTTTCGAGATGCAGAAGTCGGTATTTTTTCCATACGACGGCTGTGATAAGGTGCATTGTCCATTATAATTACCGAACCAGGATCTAGAAGAATGAAGGATGAAAACCACTTTTCAAACACATCCGAATTCATATCCTCATGATAATCGCCCGTTTTGATTGAGGTAAACACATTTAAACCATCTTGTAAAAAACCTGAATCAATTCCAATGTGCGTTATAATGAGACGTCTTCCTTTGCCCGAGGGTGCTTTTAAGCCGGTTGAAAGTCCCTCAATGAAAGCCTGTCGCGCACTTTTAATATTCAAGTCTTGCCATACTTTGGATTTCGTATGACCCTCATTCAACCACGTTTCGTCCGTATAATAAACTTTTTTACCAAGTCGTCTAAAATCACGAATTTTTTGCAAATATTTTCTCCGCCATATCACTAATTCGTCTCTCTCGATCAACAAACTTTTCCGATTTCTCTTCACATACCGAAAGTCCATTTCATGTAAAGTTCTTTGTAATACTCTCATGGATATTTTATTTAAAGTCTCATCTGCGTCTGCATTAACTTCTCGTTGAATAGCCTTTAACGTGGGCAGTTCGTTCCTAAAATAAAATCCATGAACTTTTCTTCGGATTATACTTTTCGTACTATCGTCCAATACAATTTTTGCACGTCCTTTATGGATTGGTTTTTGGATAGGTTTGTTACCTTGAATTATTCAGAAAACCATACGAGCCGATACTTTCGTTAAATCTCCAGACAATGTCGCGACGTCCTCTATAAGCATATTTGGATATCTTCTACGCAATCCCTCATAAACCGATTTTATCATTTGCTTTTCTCTCACAGATAACCACCTTTTTTTATTTTGTTTATTAACAGATGTACTGCACGTTGGTTTTGATGCCATGATGTTACCCGACGGTACGCTCATGAAATACTACCACCCACCAGATTTAATGGTTATTTGTGGGTGAGTTTTCACAATGTTGCCGTATTGCATTAAGAATATTACTTTCGAAAAGAAATAACGATGTCCGCCTGCCTCTCTATTGGCATTCAGGGTATACCTCAATGGCACGGATAAGCTGCAAGCGGTACTAAATATTACATTTCGCAATAAGGCAAGTGTACCTTTTCTAGTTCGGACTTCCAACAGATGTAACCATCAAAAATGATAATTGAGAAGTGGTTTTGTGTGTTAATAAAGAAATAAATATATAGCCGCTTACCACCGAGTGTTAACGAACTACAAAATGTCTGCCCTGACAATCCTATCGAATTTATACTATACATATTCACAGTTCTGCTCTACGGAATGGAAGCGTGGACACTGACTGTTGCATCTATGAATCGGCTCAAAGCTTTCAAAATGTGATGTTATAGGCGCATCTTACGTATATCCTGGGTTGACAGAGTTACTAATGTGGAGGTCCTGCGTAGAATGGGGAAAGAATGTGAAATTCTAATGACCGTCAAAACTAAAAAGTTGGAATATCTAGGACATGTAATGAGAAATCAAGAACGTTACGGCCTTCTCCAGCTGATTCTCCAAGGGAAGGTAAATGGTAAGAGAGGACCGGGAAGAAGACGCATTTCCTGGCTTCAAAATTTACGAAAGTGGTATAACACGACTACCACTGAACTGTTACGCGCTGCAATAAACAAAGTAAAGATAGCCGTGATGATCGCCAACATCCGGAACGGATAGATACTTTAAGAAGAAGAAGATCTATTCGTGTTTCCAAGCGAGCACGGTCTAAAGTTGATACACAAAATTTGATAAATGGTCAAAAGCATAAAATTTTAAAAAATACTTTGAGTGGATAAAACTGCCTTATTGGGTATCTATAGGCTCGTCTTTTTTCCCTATTTCCAACCGTCTTTATTTCAATTTTCTATCCCAACGCCTTTCAAAGCGAAAGTGCAAAAACCAAGACTAAAAAATATAATTTCAACAGCGCGACAAATAAATTTTAATTGTGATAAGAAGTTTATGGAACAATTTCCGGTAGTAGAAACATCAAATATGTGGTTCAGTAATCCAAGTCTTTGACTTGTCAAGTAAATAATAGTACAAATTAAAATAGTTGTCATGAAAAAGCAGTTTAGAAAGAGTTTTAATTGGAATGTTATATCAATTTAAATATCTAGTTTTCTTGTAAGCCGTTACTTTTGTTGTTGTGCAGCTGTGTAATGATGTAGAGTCCATAGGGTGACGAGTAATAAGAAACATTGTTTTAAAAAGTCATTTGTAGGATCTTAAAAAGTATCTGAGCTTTTAGTGTCAATTAAGGTTTTACTTTAGGCTTTGGTTAACTGTTACTTTGGCTAAATTTTGAAAGCGATTGAGTTAGTTCCATAGAAGAAGCCATTGCTTTTGTATTTTGCACTGTTTTATATATTTAAGACCTTACAGACTCCATAATATCGTAAGTGTTACATATGGTTGAACTCGTATTGAATAGGAGTTTCCAATAATGACTAAATATACAGGATGATGAATTTGAAAAACCAAAGTTACTAATAATATAAGAGAAACGGTCAATCTGGCAACATTGCAAATATCAAATATGGAATCTCCGTATTCCAAAATAGGTGTACCTCAAATTTTGTAAAATTATGACTTGTAATTTACGAGATAATTGGTCGTTTCCAGACTTTTGGGCTACTCTATCGAGTACCGTTTACTGGTATAAACAATTTATTCTTCTTCTTCAAGTGCCCTGTCCGTTGCGAACGTTGGCTATTAACATGGCAATTCTGATCTTATTTGCGGCGCTTCTGAATAGTTCGACCGATGTGAGCCCGAACCACTTCCTCAGATTTTGGAGCCACGAGTGTCTTCTCCTGCCTGGCCCTCGCTTACTGTCTATTTTTCCCTGGACAATCAATTGCAGTAGACGGTAAACAATTTATTGCGAATTTATATTGTAACCTGAGTCCATAAAAGTATGGTGTACTGATGAAGGTGGTTATTGTCAGGTTTGTATCTTCTAACAAAGGCTTTACTAATTATGCACAGATCTGTATCTATTTTTTAGGAACTTGATGGAAAAAATTGATGAGTTTGGTTACTGGATTTTGTGGATTGGCGCTTTCTCTGGTGAAATAAGAAGATAGTACAAGTTAACGTCATATAAAAAGGGGAGGTTCAAAAGATTCAATGCACATCTGAGCTTGATCTAAATGCACCTACACATATAGTAAGGATATCGTTTATATTGAATTTAAAGATTTGAGAGGCACGTATAGGCTGCCATGAAGAGTATGCTTCCATAATCTAATCTGGAGTGATTAAGAGCTCTATAGATTCTCAATAGGATTTTTTCTTCAGCTCGCCATTGGTCGTGAGCTAGATTTTGTAAAATTTTTATTCTATTTAAACACTTGCTTTAAGTGTTTTCAATGCGATATCTCTATGTAAATCGTGTGTGAAAAGGCTCCTTAAAATTTTTGTTGATCAACAACTTTGAATGGGACTCTGTTTAGATAAATAACAGGAGAATGGCAACCATATTTTCCACTAAATTGGATAACTCTGAATATAGAGGGGGAAAATTTGAAACCAATTTCTGCCGACCACGTATAAATCCTATCTAATACGTTCTGAAATAAAGAACATGTAGTTTTTGTGACTTTTTCTTGACAAAATATGATAAGGTCGTCCGCATATATCACATATTTTACTGAAAGAGGAACGAAGGAACCCATGTAATTTATATTGAGAAGAAAAAAGGTAGTGTTCAAAACTGAGAGTTGCGATACACGGTTTTGAAGAGTGAGTGATGCAGAGGCTTTTCGATTTGTAGAAACTTTAAAGAATCTATTAGTCAAAAAAGTACATATAAATGATAAAATATTTACGGAAAGATTAAATTCTTTAAGTTTTTCAACGATGACAGTCCTTAGATACAATCTCAACGGCGCTCTGTATATCCATGGCCACAGCGACATCGTTCTTATTTGTTATGGCTTTAGAAATTTCTGATTGAAGAAGAACCAAACTGGCTATTAGCTCTAAAACCTGATTGAGCAGCAACTAGAAAATTATGATGCTCCAGGTGGCAAAGCAGAAGTTTGTTTTTATCATCTTCTCTAATAATTTAAAAAACATATATATTGATACAGAAGAGCTTAATAAGCCATTAGTTTTGTTAATAGGTATAATGATTGATTGTGGCCAGAGGGCGGGGAAATCTTGATTACTCCATATCATATAAAAAGTACGAGGAGTTTGGATAGCGGTTCTTGGTGAAGATTTTTAAGACAAATTGACGGAGTTTTATCAAAACCTGCCGCTGAATTTTTTGTAGAAGAGATGGCGAGATTAAGTTCTTGTTCGGGAAAATGGTGATTAATTGAATTCGACTGATTTAAAGCAAGGAGTGTATTTTAGCATTTTTAAATTCCTTGGTATATATTGAAATCCCCTCGTATTTGCTAAAACACCGAAGTATTATTTCAATCCTCTTTGCGTTGCCGAGTTAATATAAAAACATTTTAAGTTTGTTGATGTATCACGGACACGTATTTCTTTGGTATTTTCTTTTGATCGAATCCGCTTAATATTCTAATTTCAAATAAACATCTATTTAGATCGCTGAGAAGGTTATGCGAGGAAGCAAATGATTTTTAAAAGTTACATTTACTCTCGGTAAGGCCGGCCGCTGTTAAAGGCGTGTTTAGTTTTGTTGGAGTCCGAATTTAGCTTCAAATCCGTAGTTTCTTCGTTTCTGGTCCTTTTTTATGGAAAATAAGTAGATTTGTGGTAGTTAATTGTGCAGTATGTGTAGTTATAGAGGTTTGCATGGTTGGTCATTGAGAACAGACGTCGGTATGTAGTTTGAAGAAACCGTCAAAATTTGTTAGAAAACGTGATTTATACTCAAAGCAATGTGTCAGTTCCGATAAGAGTAATCACTGTTTTTTATTTGTAAGCCGTCTCTCATCTAAGATACTTGTAAAACGGCGTTTCCAACCAATTTTAAAAAATACCATTATGGATCTAGTTTTTTAAGAAGCCGAGTCCATCTCCGTTTGGAGATGAATTCGTTTCATGTGGCGGTGAATATAACTCCAGTTCTAACCCCAGAAATTCTAAAGTCCAGTGAAGTCCAGAAATTTAAAGTAAAGAAATTTTAGTGAAACCCAGGTAACTTTTTTGTGTTGATTTTTGAAGATAAACATATTCTAATAGTAATTGCTTTCATAATTGTAATAATTAAAATTATAAATGTAGGGTGTGGCTATAGCTGTCATATTATTTGTTCTGTTTTAAGATTTAGTATTGACATATGACAGCTAGCACTATTTTTTACATTTGGTAAATATCTAATCATATTTGAGATTTTGTTTTGTTTTTAGAAAAAGGTTGACCTCTACGCATAGTTTCATTTAAAAAGATATTTTTTCATTTATAATCAATTTATTTCTGCTACAAATCATCGCCAAATAACAATTGTAAGTATTGTAGTATCTCCAACTTCAAGAGATTGTAAACTGATATGACATAGTAAGTGTTTTTTCTTTGTTATTTTTGGTATTTATCTTTGTAATTAATTATATAGTATTTTTTTGTATTACCATCTATATTTGTGACTGTTTGTGCTGAGACAACAATAAATGTTTAATTTTTTTCCCTAAACCATTTTGTCTATTTATTTTAAAAAAGATTCTAATCTTTTTTCTTGTGTTTTTTGGGAGGGAAGAGCCTTTTTCTTTCATCCAGTAGGAAGTTTCCTCAAAGCGGCGTCGCATTTTAAATAGCTAGAGGACCTTCTTGTGTTTTGTTTGTTCCAAGAGACTCATGTAAGTACCCCTTTATTTCATTTTTGTAGTTACCCCAATCCAATCCCATTATTTCATTCACTTATCCAACAGTTCTCCAAATAAACCCTGAGAGCCGTTCGCAACAGTTTCGTTTTTTTGCTTGCACTATCTTCAACCCAATGACTTCTATCTCCAATTTTTAACCCCCTATAGTAATACCCCATGTGGTAGGCAAAATATACGTTACAGTATTATTATTCGCGTAAGGAATAAAAAAGTCTGCTTTGGTTGTAACATTTTTTTAATTAATATATTAAATTAATTTTAATTTCTTTTACCCATGTGGATGATACGCTGATGGTTGTGTTTACGATCAGAAATTTTTATTGAAAACTACCGAAATATGACTGAAAGATTTACCTATGTATTTATTTAAAGACGCCAGTTTGGCTAATCCTTATTTAATCCTTTTCCGGGTTCTTTTTCATAAATTCGGTAATTGTCGTCGAACGCCCGTTGTAATGTTTTTCGGGAAAGACCCAATCTCGGGATTTCATATTTTATCACGTGCCAAATTACCTCGAACTTTCCGATAGCCGTTATAACCTTATCTTTTTAGAAATAGATACAGGCTGGCCTATCATTTTTGGGGGGGGAGATACCCTCACCTTTTCTTGGGTAGTTTGGTAAAATTTTAGAGGAACCAGGTTACTTCTCGGTGGGCACTCGTAGAGAAAACAAGTTACTTTTGGTGGGACAGTCCTTGCGTAAGGACTAGATCTTACTGTATCTCTATTATCGTACCGTTCTCTGTGCATTTTCTTTATAAGTGTGTATAGACTTGTTTAATTGAGTTTTTTTTGATCTTATACTATATTTGATTAAATATAGTCATAAAGCACCTTTAATGTTAATTAAATTCAGTGTTTAATACAAGTATAGTATTAACTTCAGTGAATTAATACAGCAGTCGTCAGGAATTACGGTAAGTTAGCATAATCTTTGTTCTCCACTTATCTTGGCGAGTAATATGGTATGGCATCATATCATCTTCCATTATCTGGACGTATCTAAAATTCATACATGTCTTTAAATGTAGTTGAGAGTAAGAAGGTATAATACCTAATATACTTATTATTTGTTTATGTAGAGTGTTAACCATATTTATTTAATAATTAACTGTTGATATCTTTTCTTGGGTTTGATCTCTGAACCTAAATATCTTTCCGTATCTCTTTTCTTTTCTAAGGTTTCTTACTTTTCTCCGTAAACCCCTCAAAATTAAGTGGCGCCCTGTTCCCTATCTTATCTTATCTTTGGTAATTTTGCCCATCTATCTTTTTGTTTATTTCTGTATCTTTTCCAACATCTCTTATCCTATCTTTATTTATTTCGTCCGTTGGACCCATTCCCGGTTTCCAAAGCTAGTTTCGAATCCACGACTCGCTCTCCACCAACCATCTGGCTGCCGTCCGCAGTGTCTCCATTGGTGACCTTTCTAGCACCATCCAAAAAAGGTTTCCGAGGTTACATGGTTTTGTCATGGAAGTGTTGTGCAAGTATGTAAGTTATTTATGTTGATTGTCTGTATTGTCTTGTCATTGTCTTCATAAATTAGTACAGGTTTTGAAGAAGTTGTATTTACAGCCTTCATCTGCGTAATTTTTGTCCGGAAATCTGTAGAAATAGAACTCACAAAGTTTGCCCACGATACTTTTCTGTTCACTTTTAGAATTCGTTATGATTTTGCACTCACTTTTTAAAAAATGATGAACTCTTCAATTCAGTTGTCCTTGAGGAATTTATCACATATTTATCTTTGAATTGGTCAGCAGCAGAAATAAGGCAATCCGTAGTGTATGTTAGAGATTCATCAACACCATTTCTAAAGATAATTATATCCGTTAAATCCCTAAGAATTTTACTGAAGAAATCCCAGTTTGCTTGAGAAATTTTCCATTTCTCATGAACATAGTTGGTTTTAGGTGAACTATTATAAATAAGAATTGTATTCTTATAATGACTACTATAATATTAAGTTTGAAGAATATTCCAGTGGTGGAGAGAAGCAATTTTGGGATCACAAAAACTCAAGTCTATGGAGAAAAACGTTCCGGATTGTATTTGAAAATATTTAGAGTTTCCAAAGTTTAAAAGGTTAATATTGGTATTGTTTATTATCTGGAAAATTTTTCCTCGACCAAATGTTCATTCAGATCTTCATAGTGTATTATGATCATTGAAATCGCCAACTAATACAAACGAAACGAAAAGTTTTTGAATAAGATGGAATAGATCGGAGCTCTGTAAGTTAACGTAAAAAGGAATGTATATACTAGAAACGACTACTGTATTGATACACCAGGGAGTTATTACTATTGCCTCCAAATTAGTATTTAAAGAAAACTCTTGGTGATGTATAGCTTTGAGTATAAAGATGAAAGTTCCGCCACTTGCATGTAAATGACTGGTTCTAATATAGTTGTAAGCAACAAAATTTTTTAAGCAAGGATTCTGAACTGTGGTAAAATTGGTTTTCCGTAAGCAAAGAAAATCGCGAGAGTGATCAGATATAAGGGATTGCAGATTTTATAGGAGAGGATAAAAACCATCGCAGTTACACAGTATTAGCGTGAAGTTTGAGTGATGGATGATGTTAGTATCAATGAGATGTTTTTTTGGATAGTTGGGATAAACCAGAATGGTAATCATCGCTGGATTCTTGGGAGATATTAGAGCTTGGCGAGTTTTCGGTTTCATTAAGTCAATGTTCAATTTATTATTTTTTTTATTAGTTAAGTTTTTTTTATTATGTGAGTTATTCTGATTTTGACAGATCTTTCTGTTAAAATTGGATGTACCAGATGTAAATTAGAATTCTGACCTGTAACTGAAAGTATTTTCTATAAATGCGATCATGTTGTCAGATGGCATGCAATATTTCGGGGTATTGAAGGTACATATTCTTAATAGACTGTTTTGCAGTTTCCGTGAGTGCATTTTGTGAAGAAGATCCTTCGTTCCTGTTTTGGTTTTTTGATATTTATTTTAGGGAGAGGCATCACATTGGAACTAGTTCTGGGTTAGTAGAACTGGTTTGAACTTCAGAATATCCTCGTTTGTTTGTAGAGGTGGGAGGTGCAATTGGCTGATCTAGTTCCCTTGTGTTTTCAGTAGGTTTTACATTGAAGTCTTTGGTATTTTGTTCTTCTTCTTCTTCTTTTTCTTCTTCTCCTTATTTTTATTTAGACAGGACTCTTTTTGTTTTTTAATGTTCCTCCAGTAAGTTGTCGTTCTATCGTTTTCCTGGTCTTCTTACTGATCGTATACTATTTTCGATAGCATTTTGTACAAGATCTTGTGGAATAAAAGGGAAAATACTTGAGACTATTGTTCTTTTAGTAGGAGAAATAAGAGAAATTTTAATATATCGACGGCCTAAAAACAGGAACTCGTAAGTGACAAGATGATGATTTTAGAGGAGACCAAAAAAACCGTATCATATTTCGTTTATGGCGCATCTTATTATGTTTTTTGTGAAATAGGATTACCTTTGGTGAGAAAAATAAAACAAGCGAATATTTTTTAGAGTAATTTTGAATTTAAGTAAAATGACACTATTTACAAGGTAATGTTTTATCTAAGAGTTCACTTACCAAGTAGTGCTCACATTTAAAATAAGAAAAACAACTTTATGTCTTTGAATGATTTATTAGAAAAATAATAATAAAATATTAACGTTGTCTTAATTAAAAGTATCAAATAAATTCTGGAAAAAGAACTAAAAACTTTTTTCATAAAACTAGGTTAAAGAGATAACTATTTTTCTTTGTTATTATAAGGTGGTGAATTATAAAAATACCAACAGTCACGTGAAAGACATTTTTTATCGCCTGAAAGTGTTCAAGTTTAGTTTAAAAAATTGGATTTCTGGAATTGTAGAGAGGAGGAAATATCACAGATTTAAATTCAACTTTATCAGGCCGTATTGGTATTTTCTGAAACTCTTCACAAAAGTCCACTTTGTATGAAATTTTACCACCTTTGTACTAAATCGCACGGATATCCGTAACTAGGTAATTCGAATTACTTGTTCTTGAAGGTCACATAGACTTATACTTCATTAAACTCTTCTCTCCAAAATTTCCTAAAGTCAAAATTTCTATTTCTTGCTACATATGGCTGAATTCGTCCAGCCTATTGTGTGATTTTTAGGTACATAATCACTTGGTAAGTATATATCTTTATTTTTCAAACGTGTTTTTATTACCGTATGAACCGAGTCACACTCCATCTGAGTGTGAACCTTTTCAAGAAATTTTTGAACAATTAATACCTTATATTTGTCAGTTAGGTAGAGCTAGGTTAGAGTATAGGCAAGTATTAAATTTCTATTTTGGGTAGTACAGCCCTCCGAATATATAATTTATATTTTTTCAAAAATTCTTCCTCTAGGTATTCTACCAAAACAGAGGCATAGGTTGAAGCTTGGCATTGAGCTTTTATCTCATTAAACCAATAGCAAACAACTTTTTTTGTTACCAAGGTGCAATGTAAAGTTGTGACAACACACTGTATTCTTATAATCTCTTAAGTGCACTTGCAGGTATTTGTGGCGACAACTGCACGGTATTCTTCTTTTGATGCTTTTTCCTTGTCTTGTTCTTTTTAAGATCTTGCCAAATTTTTCTTTCGTAAGTTTTTTGTTCGAAATTGCCATTTTTATACATAAGACAAATATCACATTGATCTTTGCGAGGCTGAAACAAAGAAATTTTTATCTGGTTTATCACGTTCTTGAATAGTTTTAGATAAAGTACTTTATGATTTTCCTCTTTGCACCGTTTTTCGTAAATCTTGTAAAATATTGCCAATATATAGCGACAACAAATAAGCTTAGAAAAGCAATGATTAGAATGCGCAGAATCGAGGTGTGAAACATATATTTTAGCATGGCTAAATTGACAATTACGAGGTACCGTTTTCTGTAATTTAAAGCCTTCTGGAAATTTTCCCAGCTGTAACCACTGGTTAGTAGATGCCGCTACTTATTCTAAACCGAAAACCGAAATATCTCATTTTATGCAAATTTGTCAGTTATGAGGTCCTGCCTTTCTGCCGTCGATATACAGATTCGATTATTGGATATTCTAGGTGCAAGAGAGATATATTTAGGCAGTAGGTGACCAATATCGTCACCTACTGCCTTTACACAGTGGAATACATTAAGACTTTCAGCAGCAAAAACCAATGACGGAGTTGGTCTTGAAACATTACTATTTCTGGTTTGAGACACCATGTAGAATTTAGAGCAATTGGAGATCTGTTCGATGTTTTGTCGCCCTTGTAGTCAAAAGCAAACAACATTTTATCACTAAAATTATTTGGTTTTAACTACGATGAAATTAGTCTTTTACCTCAAATCGAATATAGATCTGCCCACACCACTGGTGGACAGGATTAGGTTTTCGCTGATTTCTTCGTTGTACTAATTATTATTTGCACCAAAAAATGTAAATAAAAGTTTAAATACATAGGTACGTAAGATGTCCAAGTTTATAATAACAGTAACTATAATTATGATTTATCGATAGCACTGCGGTTTATAAAGATAAGAGAAAAGCAGAAAAAGCTGGCACGATTACCCCTTTATACACGCACGAACTCCAGTTTTGGATTTAAAACAGAATAATAAAGGAAATTACGTTAAGAAACACTAATATTGCAATCTTCAGTTATTCTTTATTAAGTCAAAGTGAGATAACAGTTTCCATGTACCTAATATAATGTAAAAATAATATCAAAAAAATTAATAACATTCGGGGTTCATAAAACAGTACTTTCCTGAAAGTTTTCGAGAGGGTTTTAAACTGTCTGATTCTTTTATACACTCGCCACAAAAAGTATCGCATAAGTTTCAAAACAAAAAAAAAGTTTAAAAGTAGATATAAATTTTAAGCAGAAAATATACGTGTAAAAACTTCTTTAGGTATTTAAGAGCAGATAAAATTTTAAAGTTGTTGAAGTGTTTTGTTTTTGTCAAAAAAAGGAAAAAGTAATAACAGATAGGTACTTTTAATTTTTATCATTTTTTGTGTGTAGTAAGTTTGTTTGCTTTTCCATTTTAGAGTTTTCCGACTAAAATGTGACTTCTTTTCTGCCTGAGTCGTTAACCATATTTTGACTTTTATTGGAGATAAGCAGTTACAGCAATTCGTTGCCGTTTTTAAATTTTTGTGCAAGTTTATAGAAAATTGAGGTTACAATAGCAAGCCATATCCAGGACTTCAAATAAATATAGTACAATAGGTTACTTTACAGCCGTTTGGACCTTTCGACGACAGTAAATGATGACCGCTCTCTAAAATTTTAAGAAAATTTGATAAATGATAAAAAGCATACAATTTTAAAAAAATACTCAGATTAGATAAAACTATACTTTGTTAAATGTCTATGGGCTCGTCTTTTTTCTCTATTTTCAACCATCTTTAATGTAACTTTAGAAATATTAGTGTTTTCAAGCGACCGCCCAAAAACCAAGGCAAATCTTTTGCACCTCCTCGAATTTTTTAATGTGATTATAATCGTAAATCTGACATTTTGGTTAAAATGGCTAAATAACAAAAAATATAAGCAAAATGGATAAATAGTTTATAAATATAGTAAATTAGGTTAATTTACAGTCGTCTGGACCTTTCGACGACTTTAAATGATGACTGGTCTCTGAAATTTTAAGAAAATTTGATAAATGGTAAAAAGCATTTAATTTTAAAAAATACTTAGACTGGATAAAACTATGCCTTGTTGGATGTCTATGGGAGCTTGACCTTTTTTCCTATTTTTAACCATCTTGTCCTCGAATTTTTTAATGTGATTATAATGGTAAATCTTAAATTTTGGTTAAAATGGCTTAATAACGAAAAATAATAGCAAAATGGATGAACAGTTTATAAACATAGTAAAATAGGTTAGTTTACAGCAATTTGGACCTTTCGAAGACTGCAAATAATGACCGCTCTCTGAAATTAAAAAAAAAATTATAAATGGTAAAAAGCCTAAATTTTAAAAAGTACTCAGATTGGATAAAACTATGCCTTGTTTCATATCTATGGGCTTGTATTTTTTCCCTCTTTTCAAACATCTTCATTGTAATTTTGCATCTATTCGCGTTTTCAAGCGACCGCCCAACATAAACAGTTTATAAATATAGTACAATAGGTTAGTTTACAGCCGTTTAGACCTTTCGACGACTCTAAATGATGACCGCTCTCTAAAATTTTAAGAAAATTTGATGAATGGTAAAAAACATTAAATATAAAAAAAAACTCAGATTGGATAAAACGATGCCGTGTTGGATGTCTATGGGCTCGTCTTTTTTTTCCTCTTTTTAACCATCTTCATTGTAACTTTGGATCTATTTGATTTTTCAAGCGACCGTCAAAAAACCAGGGCACGTCCTCGAATTTTAAAATGTGATCCTAAATCTTACTTTTTGGTTAAAATGGCTGAATAACGAAAAATATATGCAAAATGGATAAACAGTTTATAAATATTGGACAATAGGTTAGTTTACAGCCGTTTGGACCTTTCGATGACTCTAAATGATGACCGCTATCTAAAATTCTAAGAAAATTTGATAAATGGTGAAAATCATATAGTTTTAAAAAATTCTCAGATTGGTTAAAACTATTGCTTTGTTGAATGTCGATTTATTCGTCTTCTTTTCATCTTTTCAGTCATATGTATTGAAACTTTTTATATATTCGCGTTTCCAAGCGACCGCTCTAAAATTTTCAATAAATTTGATAAATGTTAAAAAGCATAAAATTAAAAAAAAAAGAATAATCCGATTGAATAAAAATATGCCATGTTTAATGTCGAAATGTTGGTCTTCTTTTCCTCTTTTCAACCATCTTTATTGCAACTTGCTATTTATTCGCGTTTTCAGGCGACCGCTCTCTAACATTTTCAGAAAATTTGATAGATTACAAGTTTCATTCAAATATACATTTTAATTAACCAAATTGGTTTTATGAGTACTACATTGAAAATACTTTTACAAAGTTTAAATAGGATATTTTTAAAAAGTTATGGATTCAACCGTTACTTGATGGAAATTCATTTTATATAACAATAAAACACTGAAACACTCTTATTTTCAAAACTTCCACAACATTTATTATAATATCTTATCACTACAGCTGTTTCGACAGAGTGCCTTCCTCGAGTGATCTATTTTTGGTATGTCTTTACACTTTATAGTCTTTAAATGAATAGGCTGAGGAGGGGAGAGCTGTTTGTCTTAATTTTTGATTTGTTAATTTCCATAGATTCTAATAAAGATAGGTTAAGGCCTTTATTTTGGAAGTGAAGAATTTGAAATTCGTCATTAAAAGAATGATTATTTTCATAACAATATGGTCAAAAGTCCTGTGTAATATATGTAAGTATAGTATGTAAAACATCTGGTTTTTAAACATGTGTTTATGGAAAAATTATAAATAATTATAAAAAATTATTTTAATTATATTAAAAAATTATAAAAAATTATAAAAAATTATGAAAAATTACATAAAATTATAAAAATTAAATAAAACTAAATAAAATTAAATGAAATTAAATGAAATTAAATGAAATTAAATGAAATTAAATGAAATTAAATGAAATTAAATGAAATTAAATAAAATTAAATGAAATTAAATGAAATTTAAATTAAATTAAATAAAATTAAAGTCGCCAAATATCCAGATGGGTATTGATTTGTCCATAAACATAAGAAGATAATTACTACTTCCAAAAGATTGTTATGATGGAAATAATGACAACTGTATATTGCTCCCATTTTCAAATACTTATTAATCTGTAAGAAAAGTATTTTGTGATATATCTATGTATTTCAGCATAACCTCCACCTTCCTTGTCTCTACACACATATCACAGTATAGATAACAACCAGTATTCCCACTCCGCTTTGGCGCGAAAGTTCGCGCAATTTTACTCGCCCAGACAGCGACGCCATTTTCTCTGGTGTCCGAAAAATTTGACGGCTCTCATTGGGCATTGGCCATTGTCATTTGTCATAGACAAATAATATAGAGACAAAAACGCAGATTTATAAAACATTAGCGCGAAGTATTATGACATATGGGGCTGAAAATTGGATCATAAACAAGAAAACCAGCAGTAAGATAGTAGCAACAGAGATGGAATGCCTGCGAAGATGCTGCAGAGTAACAAGAATGGATAGGAGAAGTAATGACGAAATAAAGCAAAGAACATCAATAGAAACAGACATACTAACATATATAGAACAAAAAAGACTAAAGTGGTATGGACATGTAAGAAGAACTAGCGACAGCAGATGGATAAAGAAAATAACCGAATGGAGCCCCATAGGAAGGAGGAAAAGAGGACGACCCCGAAAATCCTGGAGGAACGAAGTAGACGACGCCATGAGTAAGAGAGGACTAAACGATGGAGAATGGAACAACAGAGAGAGATGGAAACGGTTGAGCGAGGGAAGGCAGTGAATACTGTAGAATCCCTAAATATATATATAAATAATATAGAGGCCATTGTATTTTATTACTTTTTGTGTATTTATAGATACAAATAATCTTTATACATTTTTTATTTCGCAATTACGTTGTATAAGTACATCGATATGTACAAAAATAAAAACAAAGCGCCTTGCCACACTTGTGCAGCTACAAAGTGTAATAATTCTAGAAAAGGTAATGTTAGCTTTTTTTCGTTTCCAAAAGATGTTAATAGGTGAGTGTTAAATTATAATTAAAATTGTGTATTACAGATGTTTAGATGTTATATTATTTATTAACGGCGGATTTTTATCGTGTATTAAAATATGTTTGTATTTACGGCAAAAATTTGGTTAATGGCATGTGGACGAGAAGATTTATTGGATAAGGCAGAACGTTTACATAGAAGTTATCGTCTTTGTGGTACTCATTTCGACAATAAGATGTTTCTGAATGATATGAGAAATCGATTATAACCTTCTGCAGTTCCCACAAACTTTCATTTAATGGAGGGCTCATCAACTTTTGATTATACTTATTCTGCAGTTGTCCAAAACATATGTCTTCCAAGATATCCTATTAATGAAGGTAAATAAAATAAATAATTATGTAACACATATGTAAGCTTTCTCTTTTTCTTTTAGAAGTAGTGAAAAGTCCAGCTATGGATATAGAGAAAAATGTTAGTATTAAAAATAAACCATCTACTATAACTGTACTTCAGGATATTACTATTACTCCTGGTAAAAACATCATGCATGGAGAACCTGAACATTTAACTACACGTCCAGTAACACCACTTAGTACACCAAGTTCAACTCAAGTGTCACAAAAATTATCAATAAATACTCCCCGAAAAAATGTATTACGAAGTACAGTTATACAATTACGCAAGGAAAATCATTATTTAAAAAAAAAACTTCAGAAGTTACAGTCTACAGGAAAAAAGGATATTGACAATATGACAATTGAAGACTATATGGCACTAACATCTAAATTTTGTCCTTCTGCAAACATAGCTAATTTCATAAATGTTCAAATTTTACAATCAAGAAAAAAGGTAAGAGGTACAAGATTTAGTAATCAATTTAAACAGGAATGTCTCTTAATGTACTTCACTGGACCAAAAGTTTATAGAAATGTTTTGTGCAAAAAATTTTGTTTACCCAGTCCTAATACATTATTTAAACACATACAACATATTAAAATTGAGCCTGGACTAAATGAAGCTTTACTTACTGTTTTAAAACACAAAGTAGCAAACTTTAGTAAATTCGACAAAATTTGTGTTTTGTCATTTGACGAAATGGCAATTAAATCAAATATGTTTTACAATAGGGGGTTGGATGAAATTGTTGGTTTTGAAGATTTTGGTGATGAATCAAAAGCTTTTAAATCTGCAGCAAATGTGACAGTTTTAATGGTACGAGGGCTTTTCAATTCTTGGAAACAACTCTTAGCATATTATTTTCACCATTCATCCTGTCCAGCAGAAAAACTTAGAACGATTTTGTTTACAATGATTGCTGCCCTAAATGATTGTGGATTAGATGTATGTGCTTTAATAAGTGATCTTGGGTCAAATAGTTGGAAATTAGCTAATGATTTAAATGTAACACCAAATAAGCCATACTTTGTTTTTCGTGATAAAAAAATAATGTATATGTTCGACCCACCACATCTTATAAAATTGGCTAGAAATAATATGTTAAAACATTCCTTTGTTTTCAATGGGAAAACAACTTCCTGGGAATATGTAGAGTCCTTTTATCAACATGATAAACAATACTCTACTAGAGCTGCACCCAAATTAACAGACTCACATATTAGTCCTAGTCCTTTTGAAAAAATGAAGGTTAAGTATGCAACGCAAGTTTTAAGTGCTACCGTTGTTGCCAGTATGAAGTTATATATACGGTTTAAAGTAATTCCATCAGCTGCAGAAGGTACTGTTGAAGTTATAGACATGTTTGATAAATTGTTTAACATACTAAATTCTTCAACAACCAGTCAGGGCAAAGAATATAATCTAGCATTTAAAAATTTAGATTTTCAAAAAAATTTTTTAGAAGACTGTTTACAATTTTTTGAAAATGTCCGGGTCTTGAATAAAAAAAATGAAGATGTCATCAACCGCATTAAATCTATTAAAGGTTGGACAATATCTATTAAAGCTTTTCAGTTGATTTGGGCACGAGGAAGTGATGCTGGTTTTGAATATTTATTGTCAAGACGGTTAAACCAAGATGCCTTAGAAAATTTGTTTGGAAAAATCAGACAACAAAGTGGAAATTGTGTTAATCCAACTGCTTCACAATTTCAAGCTTCCTTTAAGAAATTGGTGTGCATTGATATTATTAACTCAGGGTCAGAAAACTGTCAAGGAGATACAGATAGTGTACTTTTAAAAATGTCTGATTTTCCCAAATACACTGTAGATACTGAAACATCTAAACAGATACCTGAAGAACCTGTGCTATTTATTGATACAGATTATCAAAATGATAAAGACATAATGGAACAAAATTTTATAACATATGTGTGTGGATATTTAATAAAAAAATGTTTAGAATTCCATAGTTGTGAAATATGTGGCAGATACTCAAAAAGTGTAACTAATTTATCAGATACTACTGTATACTCATATTTTAGGGCATATGAAAATAGAACCGGTGACACATTTGGTAATCTAAAAATGCCTACTGGTGATTTTGTTAACTTTATTAGTATACTTGACTGTCTCTTTCACAATAATTTTGAC
The DNA here is from genome assembly GCF_040954645.1 of Diabrotica undecimpunctata. Taxonomy (NCBI): domain Eukaryota; kingdom Metazoa; phylum Arthropoda; class Insecta; order Coleoptera; family Chrysomelidae; genus Diabrotica; species Diabrotica undecimpunctata. The sequence goes on from NC_092813.1 coordinate 8,144,132, forward strand.
ATATTAGCTGTACAGCCGAATATTATTAAAACATATGTTTCTCTATTTAGTACCATAGATTTTAGTCACCCTTGTGAACAATTTCCACTAAAATATTGTATAACTTTATTTAGCCGTGTACGTTTGTACTATTCATTAAAATTCATAAATAGAAATTTCAAGATTCAAAAACATGAAAATAAAACTAAAAGAAAAAATAATAAATTGATTATTTGGAAACATCAATAAAATATTATTTACTTGTTTATAACAATATAATAAGTCAAAATACTATTTTTTTATTACAATGAACAGATAATATCACTCAATAATTAATATACCCAATTATTGATTTTGGGTAATTTTGTTAACTATATTAGTATACTTGACTGTCTCTTTCACAAGAATTTTGGCATATTAGTTGCAAAGCGGAATATTATTAAAAAATATGTTTCTCTATTTAGTATCATAAATTTTAGCCACCCTTGTGAACAATTTCCACTAAAATATTGTATAACTTTATTTAGCTGTGTATGTTTTTACTATTCATTAAAATTCATGTAACAAGACTCGACAAATTCATGTAACAAGACCCGGACAATGTAAAATAACATTCAAAATCATATTTGAACAAAACCAACTGTTTATAGAATAATCCAACTTCCTGAATTGCTTTAGCTAATTTGTTTTCATATTCCTCTCCGTTCACTGCGGCAGAGTTTACATTATCTGACTTGTCATGCATGCAAATCAGTGCTCATGAGATAGAATTTGTTTAACTTCTGAAATTCTAAACTATAAAATGATTCTATAACTTAATGTGTACTTACTTATTTTATTCATGTATGTATATTTTATTTTTATCTGTAATTGTATAGGTATATTGTTTATATCTGTAATATTGTATTTTTGTATATTTTGACAGTGGGTAATAAATTTTATAACATATATGTGTGTGTGTCGCCCAGCCTGCTGAATTGTGATTGGTCAAATGGCAACAGTAATTGCAGCCAATCATAATTCAGGAGTCTGTTGCTCATTTTCTGTATTATCGTTGGTCGAACGGCATCTGAGCTGCAGCCAATGATAATACTGAAAATTGGGCATTGGTCGTCGTGCAGGTCCAATCGTAAAAAGGCCAAAACGACCGTTACAGATTGACCTACTTTTTTTAGCATAAAAAAGATGCACGACGGCCAGGACACCAGACCGGGTCAGGATATGTCCGCTGGTCCAGCCTTCTTGGCAAGTTAGATCCTCTGATTAATTCAGTTCTCAGAGCTTCTGTTTTATTTCCACAGCTTTCACCTTTAAACCCAGAACCTAACGTTCTCAGCTTTAACGTCGGTTTGTTTTCAAACCAACAGCGGCCATTTTTGAGGAATTTATCTCTGCTTTTCGACTTTGTCGAATTTGCTAATATTTTCCTCGAAAGCGTCGCAAAGTGTCATCGATTTAATCTGTGCTTTTGGACTTAGTCCAAGATCTGATTATCTCGGTAGTCTTATAAGTCGTGTAAGAAAATTTCTCTTTCAGGATTCTCCTAAGTCTCTACTTCACGGGACTTTGCCACCGGACGATGCTTATATCCTTAAAGAATTGAGATTTAATAAAGGCTCCTATATTGCGTTTTATTTTCTCTTCCAGGTACACTGCCAAATAACTTGTAAGTTGATTCACCTTTGATTTTTGGTATTTACATTAGTTTCAGGTACACTGTTAAAACGTATATTTTAAACTTTAACTTTGACATTTTTAATAAAACTTATAAATTGTGTTTTATTCCTCTCTCTTTCAGGTACACTGTTAAACTTGTAAATTATTTCCATCTTTGATTTATGGTATTTACATTACTTTTCAGGTACACTGTTAAAAACTTGACATTTATTTTTGACTTTGATATTTGATATTTTATTCATGTACAGGTATAAAAATAACTTGCAATATTTATGCCCTTTTTACACTATATAAAATATCTTGTAATTTTTCCCACAGGTCTCAGCGACTTGAAAAAATTTCCATAAAAATATTTCGAATTTTGTTTATAACTATTTTATTTGTGTACTTTTGTTACTTTTTATTGTTGATTCGCCCGAATGGTACTATAACAAACATCCCTATCTTTATCCCAAGTCCCTAGCTCAACTCCTTCATACTTCACGAATTTTTGATAAGTGACATATTCCCTATTTACTAATTTGTATTTTGCTTATATTTTGATTATTAGTTATAAATAATATACTTTCCCGTTTAGATTCTTAATTTAAGAATAATTAACATAATTATCTTCCCGATTCCCGGATCAGGAGATAATTATTAATTTATTTCAGATTCTTAGCATAAGTTCTAGCATATCTGTTTTCTAACAATTTAATTACTATTATTATTATCTCAATAAACAGTATTTATTGTGTTTCTTTATTAAAAGGCATTTAATCCTAGCTAAGTGTCCATACCCCGTGTCTATAGCCACTGACCGAGAACCCTACCCTCTTAGGTCCCAGAAAGCGATGGATAGAGCGAGTAACGAGCCTTCTCTCTCTCCTGAGGGAGCTGAGAGTTCCTTACGTTACCGACATGGCGCCCAACTCTTAGAACGGACATCACCACACCCTGAGGTGACAGAGTCCACACCGCCTGCGACGTCAGGCCTTTTCACACCACCCGTGACCGACATAATAGCCCAACTTCCACCAAAGCCTGCGACGTCAGGCATTCCACCGACTCCAGATGTAGGACAGATGTTAGCAGCCCTCACCCAAGCAGTGACAGCGCTAGCCTTAGCCCAAGGACAAGGAGTCAAAACGGAGCATCCACCAGCACCACCTGCCCCTACACCAAGATGGAAGCCAGCCCTGAAGAAGTTCAGCGGAGCAAAGCACGAGAGCCCCGAAGAATTCGCCGCCTCAGCCACACACCATCTACGGGACATATAGAAGGAAGACACTGAACAGCGTACCTCCTGGAGCATGGGCTCGAAGGAGAGGCATCTACATGGGCCAAGACGCATGCAGACCCCAAACTGGACCACACAACCTTCTTCAAATGATTGATAGACCACTTCAGCCAAGCTATATGGACATAAACAGAGGCAAGAAGCAGCAGCCGACTTCATCAACCAGAAGATGGCCCTGTTTAACCGAGTAGCACCTGCCACCCCAGACGAGGAACGTTGCGTGATCATCATAGACCAGTTGCGCCCCGAAATCCGAAAATTCTTGAGGGTCAATCCACCCCGGAAGGAAGAGGAGCTACGGCGAACAGTGGACGAGCTAGAGATGAACATCAGAGTCTCCACTCCCTCAACTGCCAATCAAAAACAAGAGAGACCAGCTCCCAAGCCGGACCGTCCTCCACAACAACTGCAGGACCGTCCGCCACAGCATCCACCACGCCACGACCGCCCTCGACAGTCAGAGACCCTCAATGAATGGCGCAACAGAGGCAATAACCCGGCTGACGACCGAAGATGCCGAAAATTTCAAGACTGATAAATATGAAAATATAACCAAAAGAAAAAATAATAAATTGATTATTTGGAAACATCAATAAAACATTATTTACTTGATTATAATAATATAATAAGTCAAAATACTCTTTTTTATTACAATGAACAGATAATATCAATCAATAATTAATATACTCTTTTAGGGGTTTTCTTCACATCCTCTTGTGTTTTTAGTGAGAGGTAACTAAAATATCTTATCATATTCCATAAAAATGTATTAGAGCGTTACTTCTAATTAATTAATAATTAATTATATTGACATTAATCAAGATCAAGTAAACAACAATGTAAAATAACATTCAAAATCATATTTGAACAAAAGCAATTGTTTATAGAATAATCCATACTCCTGAATTGCTTTAGCTAATTTCTTTTCATATTCCTTCCCGTTCACTGCATCAGAATTTACATTTCCATGTATCTCATCGCAGAACTAATTATGGTTCAAATATAGGTATGATGTGACTTTCATACATGCAAATCAGTGCACATGAGATGTAATTTGTTTAACTTCTGAAATTTTAAACTACAAAATGATACTTTGTAAACTTAATGTGTACTTATTTTATACATGTATATTTGATTTTTATCTGTAATTGTATTTATCTACAATGAATTTTTGTATAATTTTGACAGTGGGTCTGTCACCTTTGTTATTAATAAATAAATAAATATCTAATTTAACATGTAATAATAAATTAAGTTCATTTAAAAATTTATTTTTTATTTCCACAAATATATTCTTAACATTAACAGGATGACGCTACTTTTAGCACTTTGTACGATTCCGTTGGACGTCTAATGTACATCAACAAGGATTGTAAGAAAAAACTCAAAGAAAAATTGTGTTATGAAGTACAGTTATGAAATTATGAAAGGAAAACCATTATTTAAATAAAAAATTCAGATGTTACATTCTACAGAAAAGAAATGTGTCGATAATGTGATAATATGGCACTTACATCTAAATTTTGTCCTTCCTTAAATTTAGCTAATTTCATAAATGTTCAAATTTTACAATCTAGAAAAAGGCAAGAGGTAGAAGATTCAGTAATCAGTTTAAACAGGATGTCTCTGAATGTACTTCAAGCGGCCTGTGTTTTACAAAAATGTTTTGTGTAGCAAATTTTGTTTACCCAGCCCTAATATATTATTTAAAAATAATATACCAGACAGCTACTCAAAAAGTGTAACTAATTTGTCGGATAAAACTGTATGTTATATGTTAATGTATATAAAAATAGAACCGGTGACACATTTGATAATCTGAAATACCCTACTGTTGATTCTGTTGACTTTATAAGGTGGTATACTTGACATTCTATTTCAAAAGAATTTTGAAATATTAGCTGTACAGCCGAATATTATTAAAACATGTTTTTCGATTTAGTACCATAAATTTTAGTCACCTTTTGAACAAAGACCACTCAAATATTGTACAACTTTATTTAGCCTTGTACGTTTGTACTATTTATTAAAATTCAAAACAGAAATTTAATACTCAAAAAATATTGTACAACTTTATTTAGCCGTATACGTTTGTACTATTTATTAAAATTCAACAACAGAAATTTCAATACTCAAAAATATGAAAATAAAACAAAAAAAAAAAAAATAATAAAACGATTATTTGGAAACATCAATAACACGATTATTTAATCGTTTATATCGAAATAACAAGTCAAAATAGTCTATTACAATGAACAGGTAAGATCAATCACTAATCAATATACATATTTAGGAGTTTTGTTCACATCCTCTTGTGTTTTTAGTGAGATATAATTAAAATATATTAACTGATTTCAAACTCTGTATTTGAATTTTGAAATTAAACTTTGCATTTTATTCTACTTTATAACCATACAGCTTTAAAACTAGCATATTTATTAAAAACTGTTGCATAACTCTCCATTTGATTTTTTTTTTGATAGTGTATAAGACAGTTCTGTAACAAATAGTTGTGAAACGTTAGAAAACAAAATCATAAATACAACGCAGAGAAAGAAACAATCTTAGGTTTTTTTTTTAATTTCTCGAAGAATGAAAGAGTAGCAAGAAGAGTTTTGAAATTGGTTGAAATTAAAATCAATTTTGTTAAATAAATCAAAGTCGGCTCTGTCGCGTCCATATGTGCAGGGCCAGTCCACGGTTTTCGTCCAAACAATATGGCGTCAAGGTCACCGAATTTTGTCTAAAAAGATCAAAGGTACCGCGGTAGAGTGAGAATACTGGTTGTTATCTATACTGTGCACATATACTGCACTATATCCATTCACATTAAAATAGTGATAATACTACAATCCAACTTCAAAGAGCCCTATACCATATTTCTAAATATAGATATACATAAAATCATTTTAACTCCAATAGAAAAAAAACTGCCACTCGTAAAAATATACCACATAGGTTTACTGTCTCTACAGACAAAATATGAATACCAAATCGGACAAAAAAGTCGTTTTATGGGATTTTAGGACAAAAATTTTTATCAAGAATGACATTTTTCGCTAAAAATAAAAAAATGCTCCTATTGGGCACACTTTACAATGTCGTTTCATCGTCAACCCATTTTTTGTTTGCCAATGTTTTCATTGGAATTAATCCGTATTGGCAAGCTTTTTTAATTCAAAATTTCTGAATTCCAAATGGAATGCTTAAAATTACTACTAATTTGCACCATAACGCAACAATGCCAAAATGTGTAGATAAATTATTACATAAATAATAAACATAATAAAAATTTACTGGAAGCAATTAAGTGATAATCGAATGAAATACGTGACATTAGGTATGTTTGATAATTAATGGTATTTCTTACGAATGAAATTTATGATATAATAAGTGGAGATACATGACACATGTTGATGACGCCACAAAAGTTACTTCAGTGTTTTGCATTAGGGAATTTTTTAGGGGTTACGTTTTTTTGTGAAACGTATGCTAAACCATATTTACGACGGTCCTCGTTCTGAACTTTCTAAATCAGAGGCAATTAAGGAAATATAATTTTTATCGAAGGTACCAAAATCAACCATTTATGCTAGGGGTGAGCAACGTTTTTAATCAAAGGGCCAATTTAAATTTTAAAATTTTTCGGCGTGCCATACATAAAGAAGCACTAATTAAAAGGTTAAGTGCCACCATATTGAAAATTTTAATGTCTTCGTTCGTGACCGATCACTTTTTTTTACACCTTCGCTGCAGTTACGAAAAATTCAATTATTATCTTGTATGCTTACCAGTTGTAATTGACTGGTACTGTAGAATTCTGTATTTAGATACACCAGTCGCAATAGACTGGTAGTTCTTAAAAAATGTGAGATCTATCTGTCAATTTTTAAAGATTTATGTGTAGTAATAGTTGTATACATACAAGGAATAGGACAAACTTGCTGGAAACTGTATCAGTACCAGAATATTCCTTTTGTTAAAGCAAAAATTGAAATGTTTGAGAAGTGCATATAATATTTTTAAATAAAATCAAACGAAAACTTTTATTGAGAACAAAATACATATTTTTCATAAAATATGAAAATAACAAATGCTAATTATTATTAGTAAGAATAAGTTTTAAAATTTATGCATTGTGTTTAAAATTAAAACATGGTATAATGCAGGTTTTCCCTCGCATATGCTGCAGTATGTAGTAACTTTAAACCTTTTTATCAGCTTCTTTACTTTTTATTGTTTCTCTCAGCTTCTTGTAACATTCCATACAATTTCGCCTTTTTTTGGTACCAGGCCATTCGGGTTTAGTTCGTATATGTTTTCTCGGAACTGATTTTATATTCGTCATTATCTGAATTAGTTCAGAATTCAGAAGGAGCATAATTAGAATCATAGTCCGAATGGTTGCTAAAGGGTTCTTTCTCTGATTCGCTCAAAGTATTTATAATTGTTTCTTGGTGCCAATCAAAATTCTGATTGAGGTCTACACAACTACCACTTGTAGTTGCATTCTGCAACGCCAAATTTACTAATTTAACAATTCTACCACTCATTTTACTCAATTCTTATACAAATATTTACAACACTATTATAGCTCGACCGAGATAACTAAACCAAACTGGTAATTACAAATGAAATTAATCACAAGATGAATTCATCTGGGAATCTTACAATAAAAAATAAATAACTTGAATGCGTTACCACTCGAATACAACTGCTACTAAATTATCCCTTTATTAGATAAATCTTTTTCAGACAATAATATAGGTACCGTTCGCGTCATAAAAAACTGGTACAACTCTTATAACCAAAAATCGTGTTTTTTAAGTTGTGTACGTTGATCTTGTCACATGTGTCATTCTAATTTCTAGGGCACCGTTGCCAGTTCAACGAAAATATTATATAAAACCAGCTAAAAGCAGTGCTGTGCGACAGACCGCCAGTTTTGAGTGTACCTACTAAAAACTAAAACATGGAGCATTCTCGATCAGTCAATCACATTAAATTTGTTTAAACATATATCCTAAAAAATTTCCATATTATTTTGTAATTTTCCATTATCTCAATTAAGTACCCATACATTGATTTGTGTCTTATTATAATTTATGAAAATATTTCGATTCAAAAATAATGATAGATAATCAATCTAGACATAACTTTAAATTATTATAATAAAACATTACAGTCGGATATTGGATTGTAACTCTCACGTTTTGAAAAGCATTTTTTCGCCCCGGATATTTTATAGTTTATAATACGTAGGATAAAGCATAATATTTTTTTTTCACATTTATCGTTCTTGTAGTAAATAATCAATTAATCTTGGTAGTTTGCCTCTTACTAAACTTATTAACACAAAATACAGTTCGTGTAGGTAGGCAATTGAAGTATAAAATTACAGTAGAGGCATTTCAATGTTCCCTGTGTTTAAAGACCCTTTAAACATTTTGGATATTAACTCAACCCTATCTCTGGTTATTAAATTAATTAGATATGGTTTTTTTTGTTAATGATAAAAATAATACCTATCTACATTACAATACAATTACAATAATACATTTTTGAACGTTATTTTTTTATTTAGATTTAGTGCAATTCCGTTATCTGTGATGGCAACAACGAATTCATTCACAAACCATTGTGTCCAGTCTGAACACAGGTTTACATTGGGAAAAAAAAGTGTACCAGTTTTATATGACGGGAAGTGTACCTATTATAATGTTAGTTTTTACCAACGCGTTTCGTTTGTACGTTTCTCGCCAGATGGAAATACATGTAATTATTTTTAGCCGTAATTTCTGCAAACGTAGTTACCAGTCTTTTTCAACTGGTGGCGCAGCGAAGGTGTTAAAAAGTGTTTTATTACTTTCCTTAACTTTTACATCAAAACCTAACACTCTAAAATGCGAATTTTGTTTAAAATTTCATTTTTCAAAATGTGTACGTTGGAGTCTCATGGACACCAATGGCAAGATTTTTATCACAAAATGCCTATGAGAGTCCAACGTGGCATCACACCTATTGATAACGTGACATCGGAAATCTAACAAGCGAAGGCGCCATTGTCGTGGCTTGCGTTTTTGTATGTATCGGCATCCACCAGTAAAGAAAAAGAATATACGAATTTCGGAGAGCATGTTGATTTGATGCTGCTATAGAATCTGTCATTGCCCAACATTCTGAAGTCTCCGAATAGAAAATTTTAGAAGAACCGATAGTATCCAATGCAATAAATTAAGCTATTGTCTGAGGGCCGATCAACAGTAAAAATTTATAGAAATTTACTTTGAGAACTATAATTCTGCAGGTTTTCATACACAATTATTATACGAAAAATTCTATAACAAATCGCCCTTTCAATTCTACGAGTATTTTGCAGACGATGGTCTTTTATCCATGATCGCAAATATTCAATTTATTTTCTTCTACTGATTTTGATTTTTATTAATTTTTAGGTTGAAGAAACAAATCGTTATGCCCTACAGTGTTAGTAAAAAAAAAGCGCACGTATTACCGCGTGGCACAATGTTGATGTCGCCGAAATAAAACGATTCCTGGGTATAGTTATATGGATGGGATTATGTCATTTTATATCTTTTCATTCGTACTTGCCAAAGAATCATTTGTATGTGAACAATATCAAAAAAGTAATATCACGGAATCGCTTCCAGTTATTGCGGAAAACGCTGCATTTCAACGATAATTCAGTAACAACAGATGACCGTTTGCAGAAAATCGTTACCTTGGTTAGCCGATTGAAGAATAAATTCAAGGCAGCCATTATTTCAAAGGAAAACGTGTGCATTTTAGTGAAACAACAAGAGCTACTACAATTCAAGCAGTATATTGCCAATAAGAGGCACAAATTTTGGATCTAATTATTCAAACTTTATTTGTAAGGTGGTTATACATACAATTTTAATGTATATTAGCTAAACAAAGTAATTTGGGCATCGTTTTTGATAGAAGTGGAGGGATAAGCGAGATGTGCTGATGATTAGTACCAAATTCACTGACGAAATGGTGACAAAGCAGAAAGCACACGGTGATGTTGTAAAGCCAAAGAATGTCATCAAATATAGTGATGAGTGCCTTAAGAACCGACAAAATAACGCAAAAGATAGAAAACATAACACGTTATGAAATAAAAAGAGATGAAAGTAGTAGAGGTGGGAAATTATCGATAGAAAACTCTAATTTACATTAAATTACATTAGGACTATCGATAGTTTCCCACCTTTAGACGTTAGCTTATGAGCTAGTTGACTTGTCATAATATTACAAGTATGACGTCGAATATTTACATTTTTTAAATTTAGCATAAAGTCCGAGGAGGAGGTTGTCAATCCTCTACCGGACGCGTCCCCAGGTGGCGGATAGGGGAATGCCTCCCAGATATGGGTGGTATCGGGGAAATGAAATACCGGACGCGGACCAAAACTGACAACAGTAGCGTCTGACCCAGAGTGGGCGGCTGCAAACAGCGTCTGACCCAGAGTGGGCGGCTGAACAATAGGTCCTCCAAAAGGGGGTTGTGGCGTTAGGCGTTAGCAACCTAGCACACTTAAAAAAATCCAAAGGCTAACGAACAATTGGCAGAAATGAAAAATTTTAAAATTAATCCCCGGGTGGCAATCCACACCTCCGAAGGAGGGAGCCGATCGGATACGGGGGGGGGGCACTTCTGCTTTGAGTTCAACAAACCCGGCTTCGAAACTCAACCGAAGACAAAGACAGAGAAAACTAAGAATCGGCACATGGAATGTGCAGGGCTGGAGAACAAAACCCAGTGAAGTAACATCAGAATTCGAAAAGATGAATCTCGATATCCTCGTCACAACGGAAACAAAAAAGAAAGGAAACGGCACGGAAAGAATAGGGGAACTAATCCATTGTTGGAGCGGAGTAGAAAAGAAAGACCGCGCAAAAGCTGGAGTTGGAATTCTACTAAAGAAGAAATGGGAAAAATCTATAGACGATTGGGAACCCATAAACGAGAGAATTGCCAAACTGAAAATCAAGATGTATGGCAGAGAAATTATAATACTAGCAACATACGGTCCAACGGAAGACAGTCCAGCCAATGAGAAAGAACGATTTATCGAACAACTTCAAGAACAAATGGATAAGAGAAAACATAAACAAGAAGAAATAATAGTGGGGGATCTAAATGGAAGAGTCGGAAGAAAAGACAATGACAGAACAGTTGGTCCATTTGGAGAAGACACAATTAACGAAAACGGAGAAAGATTGGTAGAACTATGTGAAGTAAATGATTTGAAAATTATGAACGGATTTTACAAACACAAAAATATACATAAGTACACATGGACTCAAGAGACAAGAAAACTAAGATCCATTATTGACTACATTATCATGAACCACAAAAGCTCCATCAAAGTGAAAGACATCAGAGTGAAAAGAGGGGCAGAGTGTGGAACAGATCACAAACTTGTGGTGGCATGAATGGAATTTCCCTATATCTGGACAAAACAAAAACATACATCGATTGTTACAACGGGAACGACAATAAACGAAAAGAGGCTCAAATTACATCTATTGCAGGAAGAATCAATAAAAGATTTATACAAAAGAAGACTAGACCAAAAACTAGAAGAATTCAGATATGACACGTTAGATGAAATGCATGAACACATAAAAACCTGCCTGATTTCAGCGGCCTTAGAAGCTCTTGGAGAAGACGACCAAAGGAACACCCATCAGAATATCAAATTAAGGGAAGACACATTGAAATACATAAAAGAAAAGAAAAAACTACACATAAAATACCTAAACACCAAAAAACAGGAAGACTTAGACCTATATAGAGCGAAAAACAGAGAGGTAAAGAAAAGAGTAACAAATGAAAAGAACGAACGATGGGAACAAGCATGCACAGAGATAGAACGACATATCGGAGGAACGAGAAATTCAGAATCATGGCGAATATTAAAAGCACTTCAACGAAATAAGACAGAGAAAACCCAGATCGGCAAAATTAGTGAAAACGAGTGGCAAGAATACTACGTAGAACTACTTACAGAAAACCGTCCCCAATTTCAGGAATAGAAATAAGCCTGGCAGAAGTTAAGAGAGCAATCAAGACATTGAAGAACAAAAAAGCCAAAGGACCCGGAGGAATACCAAACGAACTAATTAAAAACGGAACGGAAAAGTTATTCCGCATGCTACATAGAATGTTCGAAAGAGGACTAAATGGAGAAGAAATACCTGCGGAATGGACACAAGCATACATCACATCCATACATAAGAAAGGAAACAGGAAAAAATGTGAAAACTATAAAGGAATTAGTATAATATCGTCGGTAGGTAGACTTTACGGGAAAATTATTAAAGAAAAACTAGAAACTGAAATAATAGGAAAAATTGGAGAAGACCAAGCAGGGTTCACAGTAGGAAAATCATGCCTAGATCATACGTACACATTAGAACAACTGATAGAGAAGAAAATGGCAAAAGGTAGACCGGTCCATCTGGCCTTTGTTGATCTAAAGAAAGCATATGACTCAATACCTAGAGTCAAATTATGGGAAGCAATGAATGATCTCGGAATCCGACAAACACTAATAAAAGCAGTTAAAGCACTATACAAAGAAAACAAAGTAGCTATTAAATGTGGAAATAAAGCCTACAATCCATTTAAGACGACAAAAGGACTTCTACAAGACTGTGCTACGTCTCCTACTCTGTTTAAAATATTCTTGGAAAAGACACTCAAACCATGGAGGAGAAAGTGCGAAGGAATGGGCATACCAGTAAGAGACGAATACCTATACACCTTAAGTTTTGCCGACGATCAAGTAGTCATCGCACAAGATGAAGAAGATCTCAGCTTTATGCTCAGAAAACTAGAAGAAGAATATAAAAACAACGGAATGGAAATAAACTTAGAGAAAACCGAATACCTAACAACAGAAAACAAGGATATGAGAAACCTAGAGATAGACGAGGGAAGACAAATAAATGGAACAGATAAATTCAAGTATTTAGGAACCATAATATCGAACCAGGGAACAACAGAAGAAGATATAAACAACAGACTGAGACAAACAAGAAACTGTATAAGACAACTAAACTCAGTGTTGTGGGATAAGAACATTACGATAAAGACAAAAAAGAGAATATATAACAACCTGACAAAAAGTATCCTGACATATGGGTCCGAAAACTGGACAATAAACAAGAGAAATAGAGGTAGAATAAGAGCAGTAGAAATGGAGTTCCTGAGGAGAAGCAGTAGACTTACAAAAAGAGACAGAATTGAAAACGCAGAGATTAAGCGGAGAATGGGAGTGCAATCAGACATAATCGACTATATAGAGGAGAAGAGACTATCCTGGTACGGCCACGTCAGAAGAGCGGACAGAGGACGCTGGATAAACAAAATCACAGAATGTGAGCCCGATTGGAAGAAGAAAGAGAGGAAGACCCCCAAGGTCATTCAGAGATGAAATCGACGAGGCTATGGAGAAAAGAACCCTGCGAGATGGAGACTGGAATGACAGGGAAAATTGGAGAAAACGGTTGAGTGAAGGAAGACAGTGAAAACTGTGGAAATCCTTAGTAGTAGTAGTAAATTTAGCATAAAGTCAAAACTGATTGAAGACAATAAAGCAAATGTAAGTAAACAGTTTAATTAGTAGTAATTTGATAATTAATTCTGTTTTGACGAATACAGAATAACAAGCTATGATAATTCTGTATTGAGAAGAGTGTATGCGACGTCTCAAATCACAGTTTATTATTGATTAATACTTTAATTTTGGATAAAAACATACTCGTACTTAAACTGTTTTTACTTACATTACGTGATACGTATTACAATGGTATTACTATGACTAAAGTCAACCAGCTCATAAGCTAACGTCTAAAGGTGGGAAACTTTCGATAGATCTAATGTAATGTAAAGTAAATTATAGGTTATTATCGATAATTTCTCACCTCTACTACTTTCATCTCTTTTTATTTCACAACGTATTATGTTTTCTATCTTTTGCGTTATTTTGCCGGTTCTTAAGGCACTCATCCCTGTATAATAAATATAAAAGCTTCATTGATATATTAGATTAAATGAAAAGCTATAATTCGCCATTACGCAAAGGAATAAAATGGTACAGAAAATTATCGATGGAGCTCTTGACTTGCGCAGCACTTATAAATGCCTATATCGCGTATCAAAGCATTGCCAATGAAATCATGGCGATTATCAAATTCAAGGAAGAGTTACATCGGGCCCTGTTAGCAGATTATACTGTCACACCAGTCATTATGGAAAATAGTCACAAACTCAGCGATGTTGGTCGTGCAGGCAGAAGACGATGTACAACCTGTTACGCAAAAATGGTAAAAGAGAAAGGAAGGCAAGACAACACCTCGTTGACATGTAATGCCTGTAAAAAATTCTATTGCCTTGGCTGTTTTTCTAAAAATTCTATTACGTTTTGTTTTATGGAAATAAAACTTATTTTTCCTAAAATGTGTTCTTACTATAAATATATAACAAAAAAATAAATAATTACGCAATTGTTACTTATAAATGATATGGGCCACGCGGCCCGTATGCGTACCTAACCTGTTAATAATTTACAAAACTTTTTCAAATAAACATTAGTATGAAAAAATATGAAATTAAAACAAAGATTTGATATAAAAATTTATTGCAAAATAAAAACAAACAAGAAAAGAACAGACAAACAAATTTACTTTTTGGAAGAAAATTTGTGAATTTGTAAATTTAAAATTTACAGAAATTTTAACAGGAAATTTGGCATTGTTTTTTTGATATAAGCTGATCAATATCAGCCGGAATTAATTAGGTAGCGACACGTACGCAGCTTTTTAATCGTGCACCACTTAGTCTTGATCGGTCGTCATTTTTGATTAATTTCATGGTAGAAAATAATAATTGTTCGCAAACATACGTACTTACAAACAAAGACATCATTTGCTTTACATTTTTCGTCAAAGCGAAAATTTCTCAAGGCTCACAAAAGATTTATAAAAAAAAATCGGTTGCCTGTAAAGTCGGTTTTACGGGCGAAGATTTTACGTGACAACGTCTTTTTCTCGGTAGAATATTTATTGATATGAATATTATTAAATTGCACAATAGGAACAAGGAATTGAATGAAAATAAGAATTGCACAAATTTTAACTATACAAGTATATTTTGTTTACTAAAACATTGTACATGTAAACTTAAACTTAACTAATTTCTATTTGAGTGATTTTGTTGAGGATAGGACGATGATAGGAGAAATATGAAATTAAAGGAAGTGTTTCTGCTGTAATGTGTCTTGAACGCCAAGAACGCTCGAGAAAGACAGAGACACAAGCACGCACCGATTCAACGCGCCTAATTCTCTAGTGCTGCGCGCGCAGCGGACCAATCATGTTTGAGTGGGAGAGAGACGCAAGGCATTCTCCGGTCCGGCGGGCCTCTCTCTCGTTCGGTGACTCATCGTAACAGACGTGAGCGGGCGTTACACTTTTTCATGAATGACTCCGAGCCACAACCTAATTTAAGACGTTGTCACGTCAAAAAATCGATATTTACTGAGAAAATACATTTTTGAAATCGGTATTATTCTGCACGTCAATCACTTCCATTTGAAAGTTTTCGGGAACTGTATCCACATCGCTATTAACTGACGAAACGGCTGTTTTCTCAGCTTTGAATATGTGGAATCATAATTAAAATTCGTTGATTAAAATGTCCATATATTGTGCTTTTTTTGAGAGGTAGTAACGTTTTCTTTTAAAATAATGTGGAAAATGAGACACATTATTCTGCAAAAGATGTTGCTTCCATAATTGTAATTTGCGCTCAAAGTCCAGAATTTTATCATACAAATTTTATGTATACTTCCTTTGCCTTAAAGTTTCACACTAAGATCATTGAGATGCTGAGTCATGTCAATAAGAAACCCAAAATCGCAGATCCATTCTTTATTACCACAATGAGGAAAAGCATATCCCTTCATATCCAAGATTAATTATATTTCACTTTTTAAGTTGTCTTGTCGAAGTATGTGTAAGAAGCCAATATACTTCGGTATTAAAAACCACGTCGACATATTCAGTTTCCAATTCTTTAAATTCACGGTGATATAACGGGAGCGATGTTATAACATTAATTAGTTTAATTATTGGTACTGTGATATGTGGCAAACTCGATCTTTTCACATACGAATTTTCCTAGTGTATTATGAGATGGGTAACGAATATTTCTCTTCCTGTGATCTTCTTAATGTCTTGAAATAGCCTTCCCGATACTCCTACATACATGTTTGACATTGCTCTTACTCTGTCTGTCGATATACAAATAAACTATTCTTATAACATTGAATAATTTTTCGATACAGACTTTGGTTCATCGTACAGGTATTTGCCGGTTGTAGTCCCTTGCGTTAAAACCAATGAACACAATTCTTCGGTAATAATAAATTTGGTGTTAATACCACGTAAAAATATAGCGAGTTGTGCTGTTAGTTGCTGATATGAAAATAAAATTAAAAAGAAGTGAACTCAGAAAACAACAACCAAAAATTAATGTAAGAATGCTAAAAAACGATGAAATAAAAAACGAATTAAAAAATAATGTGAATGTTTCTATGCAAAAAACACTAACTGGCAACAATCGAATTATGGATGCAAATAAAAAGTGGTGGGAAGTATAAAGAAATAAAACGAATAATTAAGGAAAAAATCAAAACAGCTAAGGAAATCTATTTGATGAAACAATGTAAAGAGATAGAAGAACTAGAAACAAAATATGATATGAGAATATTCACAAAAAAAATAAGCAAAGTGACTGGAATGGGTCGAAATAGACAGCAAGGACACATAAAAGACAAAAAAGAGTACTACTAATAGATTTACCAGAGAAATTAAGACGAGGAGCACGTTAGAGAACTCTTCCAAGATGAAAGAGGTGAAATGCAGAAAATACAAGAATTAAATCCTTTAGAGAGACAGAAGATCACGATAGATGAAATCAAATATGCTATCAAAAACTATAGAGATAATAAGTCAGCTGGATTAGATAAAATACCAGTAGAACTGTTAAAACTAGTAGAACAATATAACATGGAAGTATTGGCAGATTTATTCAACACGATGTACGATACAGGAATAATACCAAAAGAGTGGCTGAAGTTAGCATTTATAACCATCCCTAAAAAACAAGCAGCAAAAGAGCTCTGATTATCGTACACTGAGCCTCATGAGTCATACTTTAAAAGTACTGTTGAAAGAAATACATAAGAGAATATACGGCTAGAGGAGAATATTAGCGAGACGCAGTTCGGGTTCCGAAATGGAATGGGTACTCGAGAAGGACTATTTGCCATCAACATATTAATTCAGCGATGTCGGGATGTAAACGTTGATCTACACTTGTGCTTTGTTGACTACGAAAAAGCTTTCGATAAAGTAAGATATGAAAAACTAATATCAAAACTTATGAACAAGCGCATTGACAGTAAAATCATAAATATAGTGCAAACATTATATTGAAACCAAAGTGCCATAGTTCATATTAATGGGCTCAGAAGAAATGAAGATCTGTAGAGGAGTTAGATAGAGATGTGTTTTATCGCCACTTTTGTTTAACTTATATTCTGAAGAAATTTTCCAAAACACGCTCAATAATATCAAAGCGGGAGTTACCGTTAACGGAGAATTAATTAACAGCTTACGATATACAGACGACACTGTGATCATAGGAACGAGTATAGAAGATCTACAACATCTAATCGAAAGCTTATGTATGAATAGTGCTGAGATGGGAATTACTATAAACGCTAAAAAAACGAAGTACATGCTAATTACAAAAAGACCACAAAATATACATCACCTATTGACAATCAATGGTAACGTGATAGAACAAGTAGAAAAATATCAATACTTGGGAACTTTGATCAATAAAACCAATGATCATACTGCAGAAATAAATAGGCGAATAGAGATTGCCAGATCAGCATTTATACGAATGAAGCCACTCCTAACGTGCAAAAATCTAAATTTGGAGATCAGACTACGTACCATTCGCTGTTATATATTTTCAATATTATTATTTGGAGCTGAGACTTAAAAAAATGCAATTTAAAAAGAATCGAGGCTTTCGAACTCTAGTTTTACCGCAGAGTATTAAAAATATCATGGAGTGATAAAATTTTAAATAAAGAAGAACTGGAGAGGGTTGGTAAAGAAATAGAACTAATAACCACTATACAAATCAGAAAACTGGAATACCTAGACCACATGATGAGGGGACCAAAATATGAAATTTTGAGACTCATAATACAGGGAAAGATTCAAGGAAGAAGATCTGTTGGCCGAAGGCAGAATTCATGGTTGAAGAATCTAGGTGATTGGTATCAATGCATATCGATTGATTTGTTTAGAGCAGCAAGTTCAAAAATAAAAATAGCCATTATGATTGCCAACCTCCGTAGGAAGACGGCACTCTAAGAGGAAGAAGCTGTATCGCAACATTCATCAAGTGCCAAAGAACAGTGTTTGTTTATTTCGAATTTTGCAATGCATTCACGCAGCGTTGTTGTTATGCAACAATTTTTCGTTTGCAATGTTTCTCGGACAAGTTTTGAATTATCCTTGCAATGGTAAATCTTAATAAACTAATGTTTGAAATAATATTTATTTTACGAGGAAATGTTATTTCTGCAACAGCAGTCAGGCAGTCTTTTCTCATCTCTCATTGGGTGTCATTTTTTTGCCAGTATTTGACTGATACCAAAACTAACTTTTACTGTCGTATTTGATAAAATAGCTTAATTTTTAAAAATAGTCGGTTGTTTTCCCAAGCTTTTCTTCATTTGATTAAACTTATCTAGCCGGAGTTGTTCTATAAAGTTTTTGAATTCTTGTTCATGTTTTGTATCGTACTGCCTATGTGATTGGCGGGCCGCATAAATATGTTTTACGGGCCGCGTGTTGTTCATCCCTGACTATGACAAAAACAGTATACGAAAACAGTACACAGCGAATGTTTTTCTAGCTATTTTAAGTATTGAAAAAAAAAATCGGTTGCCTGTAAACTCGGTTTTACGGGCGAAGATTTTACGTGACAACGTCTTTTTCTCGGTAGAATATTTATTGATATGAATATTATTAAATTGCACAATAGGAACAAGGAATTGAATGAAAATAAGAATTGCACAAATTTTAACTATACAAATATATTTTGTTTACTAAAACATTGTACATGTAAACTTAAACTTAACTAATTTCTATTTGAGTGATTTTCACCGATTCAACGCGCCTAATTCTCTAGTGCTGCGCGCGCAGCGGACCGATCATGTTTGAGTGGGAGAGAGACGCAAGGCATTCGCCGGTCCGGCGGGCCTCTCTCTCGTTCGGTGACTCATCGTAACAGACGTGAGCGGGCGTTACACTTTTTCATGAGTGACTCCGAGCCACAACCTAATTTAAGACGTTGTCACGTCAAAAATTGGTTTTATTCCATTACGAGAGTTACGTCCCTGGATTATCCAATGTGTGACGACATATAGAAAGACTATATATACCAGTGTTTAATTAGATTAAGAGCTTTTTGTTTTGTAGTTGTTACCATACCTGTACGTTCTCAATAAATAAATTTTGTTACGGAAATTTTTAAAAAACCGTTTTCGGCTTTGAACTTCGTAACTGGCGCAGTCATTCGGATTTTTCGAAATTGTACAGTGTTCGTGTTAACCTTGCCGAATTTTGTGTGCAATTTTTCTTTTTAAAGATTAACGGAAAAATCTACATTTCGGGTACGGTAACAGCCAAACGTCCAGGGCTAGGAACAAACATTGTCCACATCCCATTGGAAAAGCCAAGACCAGGGAGAAGGAACCAGCATCTTCCAGAATCCTATTGGTGCAGACGGAAGAACAAAAATAGTCTGAAGTCTATAGAAAATGAAAATATTCATGTAAGTGTTTCCTATTTTACCAAAATCCATATTTTTACCTATATATTATATATTTTTTGATTCACTGTGGAGGACATTTTAGATAATTTAGTAAATTTACCTTTTAACGAGATGGCTCAACCTAATTTTCAATTAATTAAATATCAAGCAGATAACATTCCTACTTTTGATGGCAATCCGAAACAATTAAATAGATTTATTAAATCATGTGAAAATTTTTTGAATAATCATAGCAATCGAGATGCAAATAATCCTATAAATGTTTGTCTTTTCGATACTGTTTTAAGTAAGTTAACTGACAGAGCAGCAGACCTTATTGCATCAAGAACAGAACTTGATTCTTGGGCAAAAATTAAAGATTCTCTTATAGTAACATTTTCTGATCAGAGATCAATTGATTGTTTAATACAAGATATAGTTTCAATGGAAACAGAAAGAAACGAAAATGTACAAAATTTTGGTTTAAGAATCCAGAATGCTAGAAGCATTCTGTGTTCAAAAATAAATATGTCTAATGACCAATTAAATGTAAAAATAAAAAAAATATGAGGATCTTTGTCTTAAAACTTTTATAAATGGCATTAATTATCACATGCAGTTAGTAGTCAGATTAAAGAATCCTGATTCAATAGAACAAGCAATGGCTTTCGCTAAAGAAGAAGAAAATTTTATTACTTTTAAAAATCGAAGTAATACTACGAGACCCACAAATTTTAATAATTCTCGATCCTATAATAATTCTAATAGAAATTTAAATAATAATTCACAACACTCTTCATTTCCAAATAGAAATAATTTTTCTCGAAATCAGAATTTTTCGAATTACAATAATTTTCAAAATCGACATTCTTCCCAAAGTTCTAGTCAATACAGAAATAATAATTTTTTCAGAAATCCAAATAATAATTTTCAAAATCGTCCAAGTTTTTCGAACAATGATGTGAATAATAATAATGGTAACCAATTTCAAAGACAATTTCCAAATATACCTAGATATCAGCCATCTATTCCTACCCAAAATCAAAGCAGAAATTCAATGCGACCTGAGCCAATGGATACAAGTTCCAATAACTTTGGTTTACCAAGTAATTCTAGAAATGATAGACTTTCTCCAAATAATTTATTTAATCATAAAATAACGAGTAATAATGTAAGAGAAGAAATATATAATGATAATGAAAGAACATATAATAATAATGATTTAAGAAGGTGCAATGAAAATGAAAGAAGAATGTATAATGATGAAAATTTTCCAGTCCAAGCCTCAACAAGTACAGCCACATAAATTTTAATGCTATTAAACAATATGATAAATTACCTAAGATAATAATTCCAGAAATTAATGATACATTTTTAATAGATACAGGATCAGAACAAAGTTTTTTTAGACCTGACCTCGCAAGAGAACTTTTTTCGAAATATATAATTCCTGAGCAATTTGCTGTGCATACTGCACACGCTACTTCAATTCATAATGAAACTATGACCATTCCAATATTCCCTAGTTTTAAAAATCCAGATTGTCATAAATTTTATCTTTTCGATTTCTCTCCTAATTTTGACGGTTTGCTAGCATGCAACTTTTTATCACAAATCAATGATTGTGATAAAATTAATAATTGATGATGAATTATTGATTTTAAAGATTCAAAACTAAAGACCCCAACCATTTCTCTTCCAATATTTTTAACATCACAAGATCCAACTAAACAAAAATATTTTAAACCTTTATAGTAAAATAATAATACCACCAAGAACTGCTCAAAAGGTTAAAGTCCCAGTTAACAGAAGATCTGGTACAGCGATACTAAATTATACAAAAATCGGAAATGCAGAAATTCCTTCATGTTTAATTGAGATAAATGATCACAACGCTTTTACTATGATAAGTAACCTAGGAGAAACTCCAGCGGAAATTAAATTTACGGAATCATTTAATGTAGAATATATTCAAGAAGAAAATTTAAATAATATTCAGTCATATCATATTGAGGAGATGGACATAGAAGAAGAAGAAATAGATTATCTACAAAAAGAAAATCTCAAGAAACAGACTTAATCATTGTCACAAAGAAGAATACGAAGCTATAAGTAAATTATGTTATGAATATAGAGATATTTTTTATATAGACGGAACGCCCCTTAGTTTTACGAATGAAATAAAGCATAAAATAGATTTAGTTAATGATACTCCGGTTTACACAAGGAATTATAGATATCCGGAAATTTATAAAAAAGAAGTTAGTAGACAAATAAATGATATGTTAAAAAATGGAATAATACAAGAAAGAAACTCGCCTTTTAATTCACCCATCTGGGTAATAGAGAAGAAAATGGATGCAAGTAACCAAAAGAAATATAGAATAGTTATAGATTACCGCAAACTAAATGAAAATAATATAATAGAAAATAAATTTCCATTTCCATTAATAGATAATATTCTAGATGGTCTAGGAAGAGCTCAATATTTTACTACTTTAGATTTAGCAAATGATTTCCACCAGATAGAAATGGAACCAGCCGATGTACCAAAAACAGCATTTTCCACAGAGACAGGACATTATGAATTTTTACGTATGCCGTTTGGATTGAAAAATGCCCCAGCTACTTTTCAAAAAGTTATGAATAATGTATTAAGAGGATATCAGAATGAAATATGCTATATATATTTAGATGATATAATTGTTTTTTCCTCATCATTGCAAGAACATGTTAATAGACTGAAAGCAATTTTTGAAAGACTAAGAAAATCTAATTTTTAAAATACAGCTAGATAAATCAGAATTTTTACGAACATAAGTGGCATATTTAGGCCACTTTATAACAAAAGATGGAGTACGACCAAATCCAGAAAAAATAAATGCAGTCAAAAACTTTCCTATTCCTACCACACAAAAAGAAATAAAATCATTTTTAGGATTAGCAGGATATTACAGAAGATTTATCCAAAATTTCGCCAAAATAGCTAAACCTTTAACTATGTGTCTAAAGAGACATGCAAAAGTTATACACACTCCAGAATTTAAAAAATCTTTTAATCATCTTAAAGAACTTTTAATTAATGTCCCTATTTTAAAATATGCAGATTTTTCAAAACCATTTATATTAACTACAGACGCTTCAAATATAGCCTTAGGTGCAATTTTGTCACAAGAAAAAGTCCCAAATGATTTACCCGTAGCATATGCCTCAAGAAGTCTTAATCAAACAGAGCAAAAATATTCTACGGTAGAAAAAGAACTTTTAGCAATTGTATGGGCTTGTAAAACATTTAGACCTTATTTATACGGCAGATCTTCTGAAATTTTGTGCGACCATAGACCTCTAATATGGGTATTTAATTTAAAGGAACCCAACTCCAAATTATTACGATGGAGATTAAAATTAGAAGAATTTAACTATACTATAAAATATAAACCCGATAAAACGAATATTGCCGATTCTTTAAGTCATAAATATTAATGCAATTAAAACAGAATCAAATATAAATAATCCCGGTGACATAGATTTTGATATCGACCAATTTTTAGCTGAATTTAACCCAGACATAGTTGATGAAAATGTAATAAATGAAACTTTGCAAATTCTCGATAACAATGAGGTTACAGAAAACCCACAAGTAAATAAAATTATGTCAACAGGAAATAAGAACAATGAAAACGCTGAGATGGATAACTCAGACACAGATACAGCCCATAATGCTGAATCTTCAAATGAAAATAGATTCTCAATGCTGGATGAAATAATAAACAATAAAGCCTATCAACTTATCGTTAAGAGAGCGCCTTTTGCAAATTATTTAAAATGCGAATGCGAGAATTTTGAAGGACATAAAATAATAAGAGCTACTATTCCAGCTGACGAAGAAAGTGTGACACAATTCCTAAAAGAAAATGCGTGCAAAAATACTTTATACATTTATTTCTTATCTCAAGAATTATGACCACTATTTCAGAATGTATGGCGTAAATATTTTACAAAATTAAAATTGATTGAATGTACAAAATTAGTTAACAATGTTTTACCACAAGAAAGAAATCAACTAATAAAATATATGCACAACGGCAAAATAAATCGTCGAGGAATATCAGAGACTCTTAGAGCTTTAAAAATAAATTACTACTGGAAATCAATGAAGAAGGATATAGAAAAATATAATAAACGAATGTGAAATATGCCAAAGATCAAAATATAATAGAAATCCACATAATGAACCTTTAATATTAACCCACACACCCTCCAAGCCTTTTGAGATAATACATATAGATACTTATAAATAGACTTAGGCAAATATGCAAATTGCATATTTTGCATATAATGCATAAAAAATGCAAAAATGTCCAATTTTGCATATTTTTATAAAAGTGAGCATAAAGTGCATATGATTTGAAAATTTGGTGATAACTATATATTTTTATATTCAAACTTACAGATAGCATGAAAATGCAAATATTTAATTTTGTTATATAATCACTTGGTATTCAAATTCTTAATATAGTAACTAATAAAAGACAGCGGCTTATAGTTTTGTCACGTTTTGTCCTGGAATTAAGGGTTTGTGTTTGCCAGTTTATGTCTCTAGGTAAAAATTTTTATTTTGACGGTCAGTTTCACTTGGTTTCACTTTTGTTGTAAAATTGAAGGCGTAAACAATGTGTATTTTTAATTGTGAATAATTATTGAGCTTTGAAAATGCCGAAAATAAGCAATGTTTCAACTTGGATAAAACCTTACAAAGAGCTATCTATGGATATGGATAAAGTTTATTGCTCATGTTGTGGCAAAACTGTAAGCACATACGTATTATTTTTTATTTTATTTTAAAAATTTACACGGTGGTACAAACAAAGATTTTAAAATTGGAGATTATGTTTAAGAAAAGTACCGACACATCGCTAGTTCGCAATAAATCGATGTATTTTTTCTTTTTTCAAGCATTTTTTAAACTCCTTGCGATAAAAAATAGGATACCTATTTAAAATTCAAATCATTTAATAGTCTACTGAAAGGTCGCTAACATTTTTTTTTTCTAACAATAGCATAGTTTGCTTTAATTTTGCTAAAAACAAAAACATATTGTACCGTTTTTAAATAAAACTAGCGGTTCGAATTTATATAAATATATTTATTTATAAGTTTACAGTTCGGTAATATCTTAACAACTAAAACTAACTCATAACATCGTTACATATATATACCAAAAGTATTATTCTAGAATAATCCAAAGTAGGCCCACCTCTAATTCGCCTACGTGACCGGTTGTTCTCTCTCGCACTCAATACATCGCGAAAGTTCTCGAAGCGTTTTCGAGATGCAACCGTTACATGGGCCATGCCGAAAGCATGTTCGTAACAATATATATTGGACTTAATTAGGTGCTTTTAATTTATGCTCACAGTATTTTTTCTTTAAATGTAAACAGAAAAGACCAAGAGCCTCTTGTAAATATTTGGGGGTTCTTCTTTCTTGTATATACATTTCTTGATATTTTCCAGATTACTACACCGATTTTTATTTGATTTCATTTAAATATTTTAATTGTTATGCAAAAACGGTTCATTTTTAGTTTATTTCTACAATCTTAGATTTTAAAAATGGGTACAACTATAAAATATTTATATTCTTTTTTAGATTTTATCTGAAAAAAAAATTCAAATAGATCAGCATGTCAGAACCGCGAAACATTTAACTAAAAAAGTAAAAACCACATCCGGTGAAAAATATCAACCTTCAGTGTCCAAGTGCTTTCAGTCAAGTTCCAAAAAACAAACCAAACAAGAAATTTTTAACAAAGACTTGTGTCGTGTATTAGTATCTTCTAATATACCGCTTTCAAAATTATCTAATGAAAACTTTAGTTCTTTTTTAAAAAAATTATTGCAAACGAAACATTCCCAGTGAACGAACTCTAAAGAGAAATAATGTCAAGTTGTTATACTCCTCAGTTATCCACAACATAAAAGCCGAAATAGGTAATAATTACTTTTACATATGTGTAGACGAGACCACTGACTCGTCAGGAAGATACATTGTGCACTTTTTGATTAGTGTACTTAGCGATGAAACCTTTCCAAAATCGTATTTAATTTCCTCTAAGCAAGTGGAAAAAACCAACGCTTTAACAATATCACGGTTTCTACAAGAAGCATTAGCAAACTTTTTTCTTCCTGCTGCTGTGCCTAATGATAAATTATTCCTTATTTTATCTGATGCCGCACCATATGTGGTGAAAGCAGGACAAAATTTAAAAATATTTTATCCAAACTTAATACATGTCACTTGTTTAGCGCATGGAATAAACAGAGTTGCGGAGGAAGTAAGAAAATAATTTCCACTAGTTAACAGTTTAATAGCGAGCGTCAAAAAGGTATTCCTGAAATCACCTGTAAGAATACAATGTTACAGAGATATGCTTCCTGCTGTTCCACTGCCACCGCAACCTATTTTAACACGTTGGGGAATATGGTTGGAAGCAAGCTAATTTCTATGCTGATCATTTTGTTGATTAAAAAACAAAAATTTACCATTTTACGGATGATAGTTGCCAATTTTTATTAGAATCTAAGCAAGCCTTTCAAAATAACATTATCTAACAGCAACTGTCATTCATAAAATCAAATTATAGTTTTGTCCAGTAAACTATAACTCAATTAGAATCCTCAAAATTATCATTGTTAGAGAGTAGTTTTAATAAAAGAATTTGAGTCTTTGTGTCAAAACGTTAAAGGTACTATAGGAAAGGAAATTTTTCAAAAATTTAAAGTAACCATGAAAAAACATAGTGGTTACCAGGTTCTTTCTGAAGTAGTTCAAGTACTAGCTGGGACATTTTCCGAACCACTTAATTTAGAACCATCTATTAGAGTAAATTTGAAAAATGCCCCAGTTACATCAGTAGTTGATGTCGAAAGAAGTTTTTCTATTTACAAATATATGTATTCAGATAGAAGCTATAAGTTTTTATTAGAAAATTTTTGAACATCATTTAATAATCTATTGTTACCACAATTCAAAATAATATTTATATGTTAAAATAATTGTATATGTTATGTATTTATAATATTTAAGTATTTTGTAAATAAAAAAATATTGTAAATATTTTTTATTACATGCATATTTTCTAGATAAATATGCATATTTTGCATAAAACACTGCATATTTTTGCATAAAATACTGCATATTTATGCGCATATTTCATACTTTTTTATTTGCATATTTGCCTAAGTCTACTTATAAAGTTGGCAATCAAAGATTTTTAACAATTATAGCTAAAATTTTAATATATGGCCAAGCGTAACCATATTTTGGCACAGCGATAACAGCGTGTCAACAATTAGTACATTTCTTTTCATTTTTCGGAATACCTAAACAAATTGTTGCAGACAGTGGCGGAGAATTCAAAAATGACGTTGTAGATGAATTACTAAAAACTCATCAAATAAAAATACATTTTACTACTCCATATCATCACGAATCTAATTCCCCGGTAGAAATATTCCATTCTACCTTAACTAAGCACTTAAGATTACTAAAAGAAAAAGATAAAGATGCAGATAATATTTCTATTAGGCCTTATGCTCTTATTGCCTATAATAGTACTACACACACAGCAACTGGCCCTACACTTTTCGAATTAGTATCGGGACATACAGACAGTAAAGATCCCATGAGACTTATTCTAGCTCAAGCATATACTCAATATGTTAATGCACATCAAAATAATACTCAAGCTCTATATACAAGTATACGAGAAGAAAATCAAAAACTTAAAGAGAATATAATTGGAAAAAGAAATAAAGATAGAAACTCAAAAGATCCACTTTTAGGATCACAAGTTTATAGAAAAACAGAAACTCGCGGAGGAAAATTAAGTAGAAAATATACTGGACCTTATATACTTACACAAATATTAGAAAATGGGAAAATAGAAATTGAATATCCCAAGAATAAAAAGAAAATAATAGTCCACATAAGCGAAACTAAAATAATGCCTAATATTTCAGATTTATCGTCGAAATCTTCGGAGCAGTCAACTTTATCAACGCAAGAGACAACTTCGTCAAGTTTGAAGATGTAACTACATATCCAGGACTCCTACCTTTTAGATTAGGTACCACCAAAATAATTTCTACACACTGGACATTTATACAAATTTACAATTTAACTTCTGTCATACAAGAATTTTATTTATTGAAAAATGAAGCTCAAAGACTACATATAAGTTTCAAAAATCAAACAAGTTATTATCCAGAATTAGAAAACTCATTTATCCCTTTAATTACGTTACAAAATAAAATAGAAGAACAGATATATCAAATTACTCCACCTTTGAATAAGGAAGAAAAGAGAATAAAAAGAGGACTTCTAAATCCTCTAGGAACAATAATAAAATGTATTACAGGAAATATGGACCAAGAAGAAGCACAAAGAATAGAAAACGAAATAAAACAATTAAAAGATAATCAAAGTAACTTAAAACTAAATTCCCTAAGACAAATATCTTTATTGCAAGATTCTATAAATACTTTTAATAATGCTATAAATAATATTTCACATAATCAATTGATTTTGAAATCAAAAATTGAAGCTATAGAGAATAAATTAGCTTTATTAGAAAAAAGTATGAATACACATATTCAATCATTTATTGTGATAAATCAAATTACTTTACTTTATCAAACAATTTATGATATTTTTAAAAAAGTAGAAACTGCAATCTCATTTGCCAAAATAAATACCTTGCACAATTCTATAGTAAATCCAATTGAACTTTTAAATGAAATAAAGAAAGCAAAATCTCAGACAAAGTCAAAATGAATGCCTTTTGATTCTACACTAGGAAAAATAATTCAGTATGAGAAAATAATAAATATTAAGAGCTATTCAATAAATTCTATAATTACATTTGTATTAGAGATTCCATTAGTTGAATTGGAAATATATGATTATTACCAACTATTCCCGATTCCTATTCCCATGAATAAATCAAATTATCTTATTCATTTACCTTACAAACCTTTCCTTACACGTAATGAATTTAGCTATATCTACATGGAAGATATATGCACAGAAATAGACTCAGAAGAGTACATATGTAAAGGAAGTAATAAACTAACGATAACCAAAGAAGCCCCTTGTGCAGTCCAGTTAATAAATTTCAAGAAAAAGGCATTGCCATGTGAAAATTTCGAAGTAAAAAAAAAGAAGATAGAATCTACAAGAATCAGCGACGGAAAATGGATAGTTACAGTTCCAGAAGAAGAATTAGCAATTATCGAGTGCCCAAACTCAAAAGAAAATTTACCAATACATGGAAGCTATGTTTTAGAATCAGTTCCTGAATGTACCGTGTAAATCAAGAATGAAGTCTTCCAAACAGTAAAAATTAGTGTCACTTTGCTCATATAAATCTTCCAAAAGTTATTCCTTCTATTAATATTTTTCAAAATTAAAGTTCAAATTTTTCACCAATAAATCTTAATACAACTAACCTTAGAAAGACTAAAGATATTTTAGAAAAGTTAGAAACACAAAAATATAATTTAAAAGATAATTATTCAATTTATTTTAAAAGTTTTTGGAAAATCTGTATATATAATAATTTTCATTTTAATTTTATATTATGTAATTAAATATTGTAAAACTGTGCGTCAAAGAAAACAAGAAGAAAGAAGAAAAGAAGAAACCTAAGGATTTATTGTGTAAAGAAGCACACCCCAAGGATATGCTTCTTTCTAAGGGAGGAGGAGTTACGTCCCTGGATTATCCAATGTGTGACGACATATAGAAAGACTATATATACCAGTGTTTAATTAGATCAAGAGCTTTTTGTTTTGTAGTTGTTACCATACCTGTACGTTCTCAATAAATAAATTTTGTTACGAAAATTAATTTTTTAAAAAACCGTTTTCGGCTTTGAACTTCGTAACTCGAGGTGTCGAACGAGTAACATCGTTTTATATTTTGCCGTGCTTAGTAAAACATAGTGCAAAAACAGTGAACATAAAAGTGTACCTTCAACTACAAATAAATGTATGTATAATTTACTCATTACTAGTTGAGGTTTGTTTTTTGTTTCAACTGATTAAAATCACAAAAGAAAAATTTAAACAGGATTGCCTTAGAACCGGCAGTCTATTTTTATTTTAAAATGAATAAAAGAAACTTTACCATAACACATAGAAGCTAAATTATAATTTCAATAAAAACGCAATTGCTTTTGACTACATGAGCAGTGGCGTACCAAATACCAAAACAGTAAATATGTCTCAAACACAAAACCAAGTTTTATCCTATGTATCAGTAGCGAAAACAATTCCACAGCCAACTTTCCCAAGCAAACATCAAGCCATTGTGATGCATGCCGAAGAAAATCTGAAATTGTACGATTACGTTAAAGCTATAGGTGATATAATAGGCCCTAAACAAGTCTCCTTTGCATCTAGGATATCAAACAATCGCATTTGTATCTATCTTTCTAACACTAATCTTGTTGACCAGCTCATAGATTCATATCCCATAATACAGATAGGAGATGTTTCTTTAAATATCCGA
Organism: Diabrotica undecimpunctata; assembly: GCF_040954645.1. Lineage (NCBI taxonomy): Eukaryota > Metazoa > Arthropoda > Insecta > Coleoptera > Chrysomelidae > Diabrotica > Diabrotica undecimpunctata. The sequence goes on from NC_092813.1 coordinate 8,174,584, forward strand.
AGACTTATTTCCTCTGCTAAAAGAATAATTATATCTAATGTATCTCCGTTCTTACCACATGATATAGTTGAAAATAGCATTAAAAATCTTGGACTTCGTATCGCATCTCCTATATCCTATTTAAGAGCAGGCATTCCTGGGGACGAATGTTCACATGTATTAAGTTTCAGACGCCAAGTTTACGTATACCCTCCCTCCGAAGATTTTGAATTACAAACATCAGTACTTATTTCCTTTGAAGGGAATGAACACAGAATCTTCCTTCCTACAGATAAAGTACATTGTTTTATCTGTAAACAAACAGGACATATAGCCTCCAACTGTCCAAATCCTCCAACATACAATACAATCGGCAACACGGCAAGCAGGTGTAAAGACGTGTGAAATGTCTGTCCAAAATAAATATTGTAAAAAGTGTAAAAAAACTGTAGTAAATGGAGTAAAGTGCATAAATTGTGACGCTAGCATCCATGTGAGTTGTGCTCGAAAGAGTAACAATGTTAAGTTTATAAATGACGAGTTGATTGAATGTTGTTTACCAGTGAAACCTGAAGATCAAATATTTTTGGAAGCAATGGATAACTTAATAACAGATGATAAGGTAATTGATATTAACATATTCAAATATATAATTAGACAAAAAGATACCCTAATTAAAGAGCTATACGGAAAAATTGACCTTATGAGTCAACATATTGATTTACTAAAACAATTAAATTCGCAAAAAAATGTTGTCGAAAATCAAGAACAACTTATACATCAAAATAAGGTAATAAACAAAGACACACTTATGGATTCAGTCGAAACAAAATCAGTTCGTCAACCCATCAACGCGAACAAAGATCGCACTGTTGCCAGTTCTTCCCAGAAATGTGAAGTTACAAAGAAAGATGTTTCAGAAGCGATATTACAAGTAACTACAGAACAAAAGTTAAATGAGTACATATACGTAGGTGAAAGTAACCAGGAAAAATCTGAATGGACAGAAGTAGATAGAAGGAAAAAAAGAAAGCATTTAGTTGTGGGAAAAAACACTGAAATGATATTAAATGGAAAAGAAATCAAGGGAGTACATAAGTTGATAGACCTACATGTATACAGGGTCGATCCCGATATGACTGCGGAAAATATGAGGGAACTTATGAAGACTACATTTCCCGAAGTAGAGGTAGAATCCCTAAAATCAAAGCATCCTGATATTTACAGTTCATTTAAAGTTACAATTTTTAATAACAATTTTAAAGAAGCTATGTCTCCTAAAATATGGCCATGTGGAGCTCACGTACAACGTTTTTTTCACGTAACACCCAGAAAGCCGCAAGAGATGTAGATAAAAGTGTACGAATAGAATCAGCGGTAGTGCAAAAGAATATAGGAAACACCTGTTTTTGTGAAAGTGATATGATAAGTTCTGATAAACAAAAGTTGGTAGTAAATCCTGACCAAACCAGTTTGGTAAGCATTTTTCATATAAATACACAAAGTTTATTAAATAAAATTGATCAACTTAACATTTTTTTAAAAGATAAAACTTACAATATTTTGTGCTTTTCTGAACATTGGCTTAGAGAATCTGAATTAACAACAGTGATAATTGACAGATACTTTTTATCAACTTGTTACTGTAGAAAAAGTAGAGAACATGGGGGTGTTGCTATTTTCTGCGATGGCAAAATATCTACACGTCCAGTTTCTTTAAATGATATATCTTGTGAATATGAAGGTGAATTTTGTGCTTTGGAAATTATAAATATAAAAACTATTCTAGTATCAGTGTATAGAACAGGTAACGCAGATTTCCAAATTTTCTTAGGCCTATTTGAAAAATTATTAATATTCTGTTCTAATAATTATGTTCAAACAATTATAATTGGGGATTTCAATATTGATTTCAAAGGCACTTCAAATGAATTAAAATATTTTTCCGATCTAATTTCTTCTTTTGGTTTAACTATGAGGATTGATGAATTTACAAGAATCACTGCTACATCAGCAAGTTGTTTAGATAATATTTTAACAAATATAGATAATGAAATAGTTGGGTGTGGTGTTGTAGACCCATGCCTTGCTGATCATTGTGCTCAATTCCTGAATTTAAAAATAAAATCTGATCAAATTGACAATGATAGGATATTCAGAAGACACATAACATGTAAAGGCACCCAAATGTTAAAACAATCACTAAAATCTGTGGATTGGTCGTTAATAAACAATTCAATAACAGCAACGGAATTAGCTGAGTTCATAATTGACACATATGTAAAATTAACTGAAGTTTGCTTTCCAGTAAAAAAGTCAAGAATTCATTTTGAGGCACCTGTTTCTTGGTTTGACGATCAACTAAGGAAAATGCGAGTAAACCTTTCGAAGATAAAAATTACTGCTAACCTCACTAGTGATTACACTCTGTATAATCAATTCAAAAAACACTATCAATTAACAATATCAATAAAGAAAAAACTGGCATATGAGCAGTTTTTCTTAAAATCTGATAATATATCTCGAGATTCTTGGAAAGTCATCAATTATCATAGGAATAAAACTCAAAATAAAAAAGTAACTTCATGTAACATTTCATCAAACGAGTTTAATAATTACTTTACTTCGGTAGCGGGAAATATATTGAACTCGTTAGATGAGACAGATGAAAATGATGCCATGAATTTTTTGGAGGGAATATACTCCCCTTGCCACTCGTTGTTTTTAACACCTGTTAGTGATACTGAAGTTAGGAATACATTACACAGCTTGAAAAACTCAAAATGCACTGATTTTTACTTCTTAAACAAACAATTAGTGATAGAAACTCTGGATATTATTATTGATAAACTGGTCATACTTTATAATCTTTGCCTTATCGAAGGAATCTTTCCCGATGTATTAAAAGTAACAAAAGTGTTACCGCTACTCAAAAAAGGATCTCCAGAAGAAATTGAAAATTATCGACCTATTTCTATTATTCCCATTCTTGGTAAAATTTTTGAAAGTATTTTGAATAACCGCTTAATAGACTACATAGAAAAGTACAAAATACTTCATTGTAATCAATATGGTTTCAGAAAAAAATGCAGCACTACTCAAGCAATTCAGGAAATTGTAAGGGAAGTAGTTGATGGCCTAGAGAGAGGTCACTTCGTGTCTTTAACATTGTGTGACTTATCTAAGGCTTTTGATTGTGTCTCACACACTTTACTTTTAGACAAAATGCACAAATATGGCATAAGGGGAAATGCTCTTAATTTATTTCGATCGTATTTAATAAACAGAAAACAGGCCGTTTTTTTAAATAATAACTACTCCAATTTTCACAATGTTGAACATGGAGTTCCCCAAGGGTCTATATTAGGACCTACATTTTTTCTTCTATATCTCAACGATATATTTCATTATACCCACCCCTTAAGGTGTATATGTTTTGCAGATGATACAACCGTTATTAGTACCGACCAGAATCAATATAATTTAAATAACAAAATAGGAAACGATGTGCTTAAAATTAAAAACTGGTTTACACATAATAAACTAAAACTAAACGAGGATAAAAATCAAAATATAGTTTTCAGTTCAGATCGAAGACACATTTTTGGATATAGCATCAAATTGTTAGGGATTTTTATGGATGACAACTTAGATTGGGGCATCCATATAGACAACTTAAGTTCTAAACTCGCCAGTACAATATTTGTAATGCGTAACCTGGTTTATTTGGTACCTAAAAGTACCCTTAAAATGTGTTACTTTTCATTGTTTCATAGTCATATACAATATGGAATAGCTGTTTGGGGCCACTCTGGTCATGCCGACAGAATATTTAAATTACAAAAGAAGGTGGTGAGGATACTTGCTGGAGCGGATTTAAGGGATCATTGTAAACCATTATTTTTGAACATGGGTATTATGCCTCTACCTTCGCTTTATATGTATGCAACACTGTTGGAAATTCACGATAATAAAAATAAGTTTACTATAAACTCCCAATTACATGATCATCTAACAAGATCGAGGGATTTAATTAGGTCACAACGATTCAGACTATCAAAGAGCACAAAGAATTCAATTGATATTCACTTGTATAACTATCTGCCTAACGAAATAAAAATTCTGTCTCCACCACTGTTTAAAAATAGGATCAGAAAGCATTTTTTAACATATTGTTTTTACTCAAAGACAGAATACCTCAATACACCTTTATAACGTGTACCCAGTTTGGTCAGAATACTGTCGATTTCCTATCTACATATCACATTGTATTATTGCTATTAAAATTTTATGTTTTATGTATTAGTTTATTTAGTCATCGATTCGGGAATATTCTTAATTATTTGCACATTTTTGTTACTTCCATATTTCAAAGATTTTTTATGTGACAGTTTAGGTTTGTTTTTTTTTTTTGGTTAGAGATTTTTTATCTTAAATTTTTAATTTTAATTCTTCTGCTAATACTTACATATGTATATTACTTTAGCCAATATGGTTAAGTTAATTTTAAGTTTACATTATTATATCTTTTATTGTATTTTTTATACGGACTTCAAACTTTATGTAAAGTGGTCAATAAACGTTCTATCTATCAATCCCAACCGAATATATACCAACAAGCCCCAACTCATCCGTAAAAATTTCATCTCCCTCTACACATAATGCCAAAGAGCCACAAATCGAAAATAACGACTCCAACACTGAAACTACACAATCAGACCAAATTGCCATAACACAAATATCTCAAAAACGAGGACACTCTGAAATAGAAACTCCTAGTGAACTAACAAGCCTTGAAATTCCTGAGAAAGAAGCTCAACCATTGTTAGATATGCCTCCCCTCCATCAGCTTGCCCCAAAAAGGTCTCAAAGCTAAGAAAAAAAAGCACAAACCTGATACTTCAACAGAATTAGTATTAACCGAAACCACCAAGAGAACAATCCAAGAAGCATACAAAAAGAACCCACAAACCTTTAAAATATCCATAGACAATTTCTTTTTCTTCCTTGAAAATAGTTTTGGACATTCTTATCCTTATTCGGAAGCGAAAAAGCTCACGGATAATGTAAAAAGTCTACTTTTAAACCTGCATACTATATATCCAAATCTTTCAGATAGATCCTTAAAAAACCGATTTACCCGTCTAAGTAAAAAGATCAAAAAACAACTACAACTAGAATCCTCTGAAGCCACAAGTTTACCAGACTCAATTTCATCAAGCGAACTAACTGACGATGGGTGCCTTTCCGATCGATCCCAAAGGTCGCAGCACTAAAAAATCCCGCCTTCTAATATTCTTCTCATTCAATTTAATCCAGTGGAATTGTGATGGGTTTTACCCCCAGCTAGAAAATCTCCAACTGCTTGTTGCTGATACTTCACCCGATTTCATTTGTTTGCAAGAAACCAATTTCTCTAAAAACCATAATCCATACCTTAAAAATTACGTTGGCCACCACTTTATATGAACATCACACGCACGAGCTATTGGTGGTAGCTCAATATTTATTTCTACAGATATATTCCACCAAGAATTCCACTTAACAAGAACTCTAGAAGCCGTTGCCGTTACTGCCTGGTGTCCAAATAAAATCGTAATTTGCAACTTATATATTCCTCCCTATTACACCCTAACAGCTCTCGAAATTACAAACCTAACTAACCAACTTCCTGAACCATTTATCTTAGTTGAAGATTTTAATGCACATAGCACTATGTAGGGCTCCAGTAATACTTTCGGTAGAGGCAAAATGATTGAAAATATCATAATCAATTCCAACCTTAATTTTCCAATACTGGAAGCAGCACATACTTTCATATTCAAACAGGTACCCTCTCTTCCATTGATTTAAGCCTATGTAATCCAGAATTATCTACTCATCTTACATGGAAAACACTGGAAAGTTTCTATGGCAGTAACCATTTTCCCATTTTAATTTCTAACAATGATAACTCACAAACTCACAAAGACAAAGCCAAATTAAGTGGAAAATTGCTCACGCTGACTGGGATCTATTTAACTTAATTGTAAAGGAACAAACAAATGAAATCTCCTTTATGAATTCTGCTGATGAAGATCTTAATATGTTGATTAATTGTATTATAACTTCCGCTGAAAAATGCATCGGTAAATACTACTTTGATCCCTCCAAAAAATATGTTCCGTGGTGGAATGAATCATGTAAACTGGCTGTAAAATATTGTAAAAAAGCATTAAACAGATATCGTAAAACTAGAAACCAAGCGAACCTAATAAATCTTACAAAACTAAGAGCTAAATCTAAGTGAATTGTTAAAGAAAGCAAACAGAACTCATGGAACAAATATATCAGTAGCATAACTTCCGACACACCTTCTAGTCAAATATGGACTAAAATAAAACAGATGAAAGGTAGATATACAACATACAAAATTCCAGCCATTATAGAAAATAACAATGTCATAACTGATGACCAGCAGATTGTAAACACACTTGCCAAATACTATTTAAATAAATCTAAACTTGATAACAACTGTACTGGACCAATAAACATAACAAATAAATGTGTTGTACATAAGAATCCAAATTCCAATGATCATCCTGTCAATCTCTCACTAACAATCAACGAATTAGTCGAAGCTGTTAACTCCCTAAAGAACAGTGCTGCAGGGCCGGATGACATTTCATCGATATTCCTAAAACATCTACATCAAGATACCCTAATAAAGATACTTGAATTCTACAACAACATATGGCTAGGTAGCCAATTTCCAACACTTTGGCGACAAGCTATAACAATTCCACTCAAGAAAAATGATACTTCTGCCAATACAACTATATCATTTAGACCCATCTCATTAATTGTACACTTTGCAAACTCCTGAAAAAAATGGTCAACAAACGCTTACTTTGGTATCTTGAAAAACATAATATTATCAATACCGCTCAATAAGGATTTCGTCCAAATCGTTGCACAATGGATAATCTTATCACTCTTCAATCCAATACCATAGAAGCATTATCTAATAGAAACGACGTTATAACTGTCTCACTCGATATAGAAAGTGCTTTTGACACAGCATCAAGGCCGGCAATTCTAGAAAAACTTAAAGAGTCTAATTTATCTGGAAACATATATCTATTTGTTGAGAATTTTTTAACTAACAGAAGTTTCAAAGTCTCTGCAAATGGTAAAATGTCTCCCTCATATATCCTGGAGACAGGAGTACCTCAAGGATCAGTCCTCAGCACAACGTTATTTTTACTGCTTCTTAACGACTTTAGTTACTTAGTACAACCCCCTGTCAAACATAATATCTATGCGGATGATCTAGTTATTTGCTGCTCGGGTAAAGTAATAAGCTCCACTAGCACTCTTTTGCAAAATACTATTGATAACATTTCTCACTGGTCTAACAAAATTGGTTTCAGCTTCTCGCATCCAAAGTCTAAAGTGATTAACTTTAGCAAAAAATATAAACAAACTCTTCCACTCATAATATTAAAAGAGCATTTACTACAAGTTGTTGAAAATCACAAATTTTTAGGGGTACCAAAACCATTATCCAATCGACAATGGGGAGCCGAAGAAGAAGTCCTATTAAGTTTATACAGAGCCCTAATAAGATCTAAGACTATGGATCGATATTATATATGTCTGCCCCTAAAACTTATTTAAAATCACTAGATACAATTCAAAACACTTCATTAAGAATATGCCTTGGAGCCTTTAGATCTAGCCCTACAGAAAGCATATATGTCGGATCGTGTGAACCCCCTCTAAATATTAGAAGACAACGTCTACCAAACTCCTATTTTGCTAAGGTCTCTGCCAACCCAAATAATATATCTTTCCAACTTATTAAAAATTTTCAATTAACAGTAGAGCTACTGCCAATTCATCACTACAGTTTTTATTGCCACTCTTAGAAAATATTGACCTAAATCTTACCACCCCCATTATTCAGCCCAATACTCCACCTTGGCTAAAAATATTACATGACTTTAACGTAAATTTGTGCAGATATAAGAAAATGGAAACCTTTACAATACTCATGAAACAATTTTAACGACATAATTAATAGAGGCAAGTTTGATAACATAATATTCCCAGATGCATCTAGAGACGAAGAAAGTGTCGGATGTGCTATTACTTCCACAAATAACAGACTAGCAATGTATAGACTACCCAAGACGACCAGTATATTCACAGTAGAACTCTATGCTATACTTAAAGCTCTAGAGGTTCCAATGCAGGGTACCAAAAACTTAGCAATCTGCACAGATTCATTATCATCCATAAATTCAATTAGAAAAATCTACACATCAAATCCTTTAGTTAATGAGGTCCACGAAAGATGTACAGCATTTGCTAAATCAAACACTTCGGTTTCGATGATATGGAATTCTTCACATGTTGGTATTAAAGGAAATGAGAATGCTGACCAGGCAGCAAATGAAGCACGTCGCTCTGACCTTACAGATGAAAAAGTCCAAATGTTTCAAGATATAATAATTGAAATTAAAAAGTTATCTACCTCAATGTGGCAAAATCAAAGGAACAGGTGCACTACCCAACTAAAGTCCATCCAACCAAACATTTTAGGACCTAGAATTTTTACTACGGAAAGAAAATCGAAGACCATCATTAGAAGGCTTAGAATTGGGCACACCCGGCTAACCCACGGATGTCTGATGGTTCCCGAAAAACCTCCAAACTGCCAATATTGCAACTCCCCCAAGTGTACACCATATACTTGTGGAATGTAACCAGTACGCAGCAGCACGGATCAAACATGGTATCCACGGAAGTTTATGTGATATGTTAAAATCCAAAAACAATATGTCTAATGTGATAGAGTTCCTTAAAAACTGTAAATTATATCACCTGTTGTAATTGTATCGCCTATCTATATTTCAATTTTGTAATCATCCGCTAGTTTTTTATTTTCTTTTTTTTAGATATCAATTTAACTTAATTTATTGTTTTCTGTAATACAGTTCCTCGTGTCAATGGCCACAGCAGCCGAGACATGTAATTTGAAATAAAAAAAAAAAAAAATTGGTTTAAAAATTAAAATTGTTGAATGAAGCCTTTTTTGAGTTTTCATTAGTTTATAACAAGAATCTTAATCTATACATTCTTTGCATTTGTAGATCACCTGATTCTTCCACTGAACTATTTTTTCAGAACCTGCTAAATTTGTTAGATGACCTGCCCAATAGAAGCAGAAACATTATATATGCGATTAATTAAATAGTAATTACGCTGTTGCTTGTGCTACCGTTGCTTGTGCTAATAATGCACGTTAATTCTCCTACAAGAATTACTAAAAGAACATTTACCATAATTGATTATATTGTCTCAGATTTCTCACCCCTTGATGTACGCTCTACAATTATTAATGCAAGACTATCTTATCAGGAAGCAATATATACCAAGTTTAATACTCTCAACAAGCCCTCCTCGAGAACCCAACGTTTAGGTAGGATTTTATGCGCTGAGAATTTTCGTAAGTTCCAAAATTTATGCTTGATTTCTTTGTGGAACTTTCCTTCTGTGTGCGTGCACTATAATTTCAGTGGTTTTTAGATAGACTTGTTTGTATTTTTTATAAGGCATTTCCTTTAATCACAATTCAGTTAAAACATCATAAACCCTGGGTAACCAAAGTATCCGTGTATCAGCCAAGAATATGTACACTACTGTAGATCAAGAAATTTTTTACAACGTCTTTGTCACTGAATATATCAACAAGTACAGAGAAATTTATCTAAAATTTATTAAACAGCTAAAAAAATGTACTATCAAAATCGTTTGGGAAGCTCTAAAATGTTGCTGCAAAAAAACTTGGTCTATAATAAACGATCGTCGAAATAAAACTAACACAGCCCAAACAGCTCTTCCAAACCCTAACAATCTCTTTTTTTTTGGCATAGGCATATGCCATTCAGCCAGTCACAACTTTTTTAAGTTCCTCCCAAAGGACAGAAAAGAAAATAATTATCACAATATATTTATTATTGGTTATTTGGTTATCCATGGAACAAACATGGTTACTCGCTTCTCGTCTAGGGACCCATCAAGACATTAAATTTAAAACACAACCTAGACAGGGTCACGGATAGTAGGTTTAAAACAAAGGTTACTATTTTTTTGACTGAACTTACAAATTGAGGTTACTTTTCGAAATAAATTCTGTTTAGTAGTTATATACATTTTTGTTATTTAATGAGAAGGTAACAAATGTTATAGGGTGGAAGGATGTTATGGTTGATTAAATTTTTTATTAAGTCGTCAGTTTGTTGTATATATTTTGTACATTCAAAGAAAATGTGGTTTAAATCTGCTTCTTTTTGACAAACTTTGCATGAATTGGAATTTACAATTTTAAGTTTTGTCAGATGAGCCGGATAACATGCGTGTCCTGATTTTATTCTGATAATAGATGTAATGTATCTACGTGGAAAAGAGTAATTTTTAAACCAAAATTCACTCGGGATTGAGGGTTGTATGAGTGCATATTGTGATTTAGAGTGTTGACTGTATTCATGGTATTCTTGTTTCCACTCACTTTTTACAATATTCTTGATTGTTACAAATAAATCTGGGATGCAGAGCTTATAATCTGTTTTCGCACCAGAATCAATGGCTTTCTTAGCTAATATATCTACATACTCATTATGCTCAAGCCCTATGTGAGCTTTAATCCTCAAAAATATAACTGTTCTTTGTTCCTAATGTAATTTAAAAATATTTTTTTTTTGATTAGAAAGATGTAAATATTTGTGTTTTTGTTAGGAAAAGATATAGTCTCAATGGCTATAAGAACCGACAAAGAATCAGATGCAATTATTGCGGAGTTGTCATTGGAATTTTTAAAATATTTTAATGCTTCATAAATTGCTATAGCTTCAGCAGTAAAAATTGAAAACTTATGATCCAGAGTAAACATGTTTTCTATACTTTTTGAAGGAATATAAAAAGCGCATCCAGTGCCAAAAGAAGACTTTGATGCGTCTGTATAAATACCTGTTGATGCTGACCACTTTTCTAATAAATTCCTTAAAATATTGTAGCTGATTGCAGTATTTACATGGTACCTTGGTTTAATTACCCTAATAGTTTGCAAAAAAGAGTAAATTCTTCAAAGTTTAAATTATCATATGTGTATGAGTTGGTGTTATTGCAATTTGAGAGATTTCTAAAAGCTTCACAAAGTGGAGAAAAATTTTTGTTAATCCAATATTTATTTGTTAAATCTGCATTATTAAGTTTGCTAATACTGCAGTAAAGAGAGAGGTTTCTATGACGAATATTAATCAGAAATTTTTGACTAAGATATTCTCTTCTATATTTGAGTGGAAATTCTAGTGCTTCGACATATAACGAATTGGTTGGAGTTGATTTCATAGTACCTAGGCAAATCCGTAATATTGTATTTTGAAACACGTCTATATTCCCTAGGATGTACGGAACTAACTTAGCTGCTAAACGATACAAAACACATCCATAATCTATGATTGATCTTATATACGATCTATAAAAAAGTAACGCAGTTTCTACATCGGATCCCCACAAGTTTTAAAAATTGCTTTAAGAAAATTTAATCCCTTATTACATCTATTTAACGTGAAGTCAATGGGTAACTTCCAAGTTAATTTACGGTCAAGAATCATCCTTAAGTATTTAATTGAAGAACAGAAATTATATTCCCGACTGTTCACTGTTAACTTGTCTATTTTTGGAAGATTATGCCTCGTGAAAATACATATACTAGATTTACTTGGTGCTATTTCGACGCCATTTTCTTTAAACCAGCTATTGGAGTAGTCGTTCATTTTTCCCAAAATTTGTATGCACTTTTCGTATGTTTTGGAAGATGAACATATAAGAAAATCATCAGCATATTGTATTATATTAAGACTGTTATTTAGTAGGGAGACATTGTGCAAATCAGATGTATATAGATTAAATAATAAAGGGCTCAAAACTGACCCTTGTGGAAGTCCTAGGTTGTTATATCGAGGACCTATAAGTTTATTGTTATTTGACCTCAAATAAATTTTTCTGCAAGTGTAAAAGTTGAGAATAGTTTTCACTAATGTAGCTGGTATATGAAAATTTCTAATCATTTTTTCCATAAGAATGTCCAGACAAACGTTATTATAAGCACCTTCTATGTCCAAACATATTGTGGGTAGGTATTTATTATTGGAAAATGTATCCTGAATGTCCGTTACTAATGTGGCAAGAGCATCTATAGTACCACATCCTTTTTTGTATCCAAATTGAAGGTCTAGAAGTAATTTCTTCTTATCCAACCACCATTCCAGTCTATGTTTGATCATTCGTTCTAATGTTTTTAGTAAACAAGACATCAGGGAAATGGGTCTGTATAAGTCGAATACATTGGGATTTTTTCCTGGTTTGAGAATAGGAATAATAATTACATCTTTAAATTCATGAATAACTAAATTATTGATAATTATGTCAATAAATATATCCAATAAAAATAGTTTAGCAATTTTTGGAAGAAACTGAATCATAGGATATTTAATATTATCCAATCCTGGACTTATTATTTTATATATTTAGAATTATTTCTGTTTTTAGTGCATACTCTAATTCAGTAATATTAAATGGTTCTAGTAAAAATTCCTTTTCGTTATTTGTAGAATATATTGTAATTTCCCGTGGTATAACAGATAGTGTCAAATAACTGTCAAAGTGTTTGGACGCGTTTAAGAGTTCCTCGGGAAAATTTGTTTATTTAAGTAGTTCTAAAGTTTTATTTTACTCGATTTAGATCTGTTGTGAAGTGCAGAAGTGTGTTTCAAGATATAATACAGAGTGTTTAGCCGATTTTGTTTGTTTTCCTTTTTATTTTAAGTTCTGTTATTCTGTCAACTGTACTGTAAGTAGAAATTTTTTATATACTTTTTGTTAAATGCCGTGCCCCGTTAAATTTGTTCCAACGAAGTATTCAGGATTATTGCAATTCTTCCTCAAATATAGAATCTAATCTTAAAATTTACGAAATTGAATTAGAAAATAAAATTAAAGATATTATAGGTAACATTTTTACATAACTTTAATGGCTTCCAAAAACATTAAAATTATTCAATGGAATATTCGTTCGCTAAATGCAAACAAATATTCTTTAAATCAATTACTTTTTGAAGAACGTTTTGATATAGCTCTTTTATCGGAAACTTGGTTCAAACCATCTGATACTGTTTGCTTCAATAATTTTAATGTAGTTAATAAAAGTAGAAGTAAGGGATATGAAGAAGTTTACCATTATTTTAGCAAATAACATTATTTATGAGCCCATTTCATTTGTTAACAATTTCAATCCTAATCTCGAAGTTTGTGGTGTAAATATTAAGATTGACCAAAATATTTATTCTATTCTGAGTGTGTATCGTCCAGCAAAAGTTAGAGTAACAACGCAGGATTACGTTAGTCTTTTTTTCTCAAATTAACAATGATTGTATTATTACCGGAGATTTTAATGCTCACCATGGATTATGGGGATCCAATTTATGTTCCGTCGATGGTAATATATTAGTAGAAGCCTTAGATGTATTTCCTAATCTAGTTGTTGTAAATGACGGATCGGCTAATAGAGCTACTCCTCCAGGACATATCAAATCGGTTGTAGATCTTACTATTATAAGCTCTAGTTTATGTTCAGCCTTTGACTGGACCGTTCTTCCAGATACCTATGGATCCGATCACTTTCCCATTAGACTTTTTGTGCAGGATATGAAATTTGAAAATACAATTTTTACATCTTCAGTTAAGTGGTCAATGTCTAATGCAAATTGGGAAAAATTTAGAGATTCTGTAGAGAGCATCTTCAGATATAAATCAAATAAAAACAAAACCAATGAAATGATATTCTTCTTATTAGATTCTATTACTACTGCAGCCAACAAATCTTTTAAAATTATCAAACACTCAGCCAAATCTTTCAAAACGCCACCATGGTGGGATGATGAATGTCTCACTGTTTGGAATTCGAGGAAAAATTCTTTTAAAATGTATAAATCCAATCTTACCCTTTCAAATTTTATTGAATATAAGAGGAATGAAGCTATATGTAAACGCACTTTCCGCTCAAAAGCCAAATCTAGTTGGGCTCGATTTTGTTCCTCACTTAGTAGGCAAACTTCACCCTCAGAGATTTGGAAAAGGGTAAACAAAATTCAAGGTAAGAAAAAGTACACCGCTAATGATGAAGACATAGAAGAAAGTCTTTTTACAAAAATCTCTCAGGATTATGTCCATCTACCAGTATTTATGCCGAGCATCTCCACTAATGATCACTTTTTACTAACCCCCATTTCAGCTGACAAACTTAAAGCAAATATTAAGAGTTCTGAAAATACAGCTTCTGGTATTGACGGCATTAACTATAGCATGCTATTAAACCTGCCAGAAATTGCCATACATTATTTGTGCAAAATATACAACAATATTTTACTTAAAGGAGACAACTGTGATTCTCTTAAACAATGCTTGGTTATTTCTATACCCAAAGTAAACCAGCGTACTGCCCTAAGACCTATCTCTCTTATATCTTGTTTGCTTAAAACATTTGAACGAATTATGAAAAGCAGATTAGAATGGTGGTGTGAAAACAAAAATATTTTCCCAGTTTGTCAATATGGCTTTCGTAGAAATAAACTGACTATGGATTGTGTGTCTCAATTAACGACTGATATTCAGTTATCCTAGTCAAATAATAATTATCTATCTGCCATATTTCTTGATATTTCAGGGGCTTATGATAACGTCAATTTAAATCTATTATTTGAAAAACTAAAGCACATAGGTATTACACCTTTATGTTCATATGTGTTAGTAAACTTATTTATTAATACACAGGTATTCATTCGATGTAATGATAGATTGATTGTCCCGAGAGTAGTGCATCAAGGTCTACCACAAGCCTCTGTCCTTAGTCCCTTGTTGTATAATCTATACACTATAGATCTTCACAGTATAGGCATTAAATGCAATATATTACAATATGCAGACGACTTCTGCTTTTACACTGTAAATAATTCATACCAACAAAGTATTAACTCAATAAAAACGATTATGTGTGACGCAAGAGAGTATTTCCTTAAACACGGGTTTGAACTTACTACGAAGAAATCATTTGGTATTTCCGGCAGAAATACCAAAGCAGATTTTTATGCTAAAGAGGCAATCTTATCAAAAATAGAAGATAAAAGAAAAAAGATAGAAGCGATCTAACAGCGACTGGCAAGAAAAGTCTAAAACAAAATTGGGAAATTGAATGGTATGCTTTCTGTAATCGAAGCAATAATCTTTATACAAAAATTCATCCAGTTTTACCTCCTGAGCCGTTTGCCGTAAGAAGTTACCAAACAGAAATATTTATTCCATGTTTGTTAGATGTCTCTTTAACCATGCAACTGTCAAGACATACCTCTATAGACTAAATCTATCCGAATCAGAAATTTTTGATTGCAATGGTTATGTTGATGATATTAGTCATTAGCTGTTTGGATGCAAGCATAATGGTGATGCAATTAAGTATTTGATGCACACTCTGACTCAAGAACAAATACTTTTACCATAAAATCAAACTTCTCTCTTATACTTGTCTCGAAGAAACTTTAAAATACAACAAATTATTTGGGAATTTTTAAAAAGAACTAAGAGAAAACTCTAACTTGTATGAATGAGTCGGCTTAAATGTGTTTAGCAATTATTATTTTTCATGTTTATGCTTATGTAATATTAAGTACCTCCCTGTAAAACATGAAAATTGTTGTTTAAAAATAAAAAGAAAAAAATATGTATATAAAAAGAAAAAAATAATAAAAAAAACAAAAAAAAGGAAAAACAGAGAAAAAAAAAAGAAAAAAAAGATAAAATAGAAAAAAAATATATATAAATAAAATTTAAAAAAATGTATAAATATAATATTAAAAAAAAAGTGGTTTAAAAAAAAATTAAAAAAAGAAAAAAAAACATTCACAAGGAAAGCCTAAACCTCCGAGGGGTTGAACCGGGTTTATGTCTTAGCGCTGTGAAAAAAGATAACTATTTATTAGTATCTAGTATTAGCATTGTTTAAATAGGACTAGTTAGACAATCCTTATGGAACAAACGTTTGACTTTTAGTCTGCCGTCATGTGGCGGCCTCTAGTCATAAATTTAAAAAACTATTAACAGAAACTTAATTCTCTGCAGGATTCTATTCGAAAAAGCAAACCTGTACACGGATGCCAGATTGTGAAGAAAATCAAAGAATTGAGATGTAAGAGACTTAAATCTCTGATGACGAGTAGACCCAGAAACACGTGTTAGGGAGTGGTAAGAGAATTAAATTAAATCGAAACGCAACCGTCTTCGTATATGAAAATATAAGACTTTAATAAAATGCTTATTGTTATTATCGTTGTATGCATCTAGTGAAAGATAACTTGACTATTTCGAGCAAATATTTCAAATTGTTTTTATACTTTTAGACTTGCTAAATCTAAATCGGTTAGTAATCTATTTAAATGAAGTAGGTAAATGCTGCCTTTTTTTAAATTTCTATTAGTTTACCAGATATTTAATTTGGTTATATGATTTGCTAGAAAAGGATTAAATATTTAATTGAAATAGACTCGATTGCTATCGTCTTAGAACACTAATGCGGAGGTTTATTTTTTAGTCAAGACTTAAGTTTTATCATTAATCTTTTTAAACAATGGTTTTATGTATGTTGTGAGAAAATTAAATTTTCAATCTTTTAATCTTTAAAATGACGTTTGAAAATATAGTAAATTTATGGGTATGGTTTTTTGATAATGCATTTGAAACAAATAAACACATCAATATGCCACAACAAGAGGCAACACATATTTAGGGAAAAATTAATCTATGTGTTGGGATAAAAGGAATAATAATTAACAACACTTTAATAAATAGTATCCTTTATTTTATTTATTTATGTATTTTATAATATAAACACCATTTTTGTATTTCTGTTTACATAAATAAGAATGTTTTTTTCAATCAACTCGCTCGATTTGAGCTGTTTATTAATAAAATAATTTTAAATGACAAAGTGATAGATATTGCAAAAATTAAATTCTCATTATTTTAATAGTTATATACCACTTATCAAAATTCTAATATCTACACATAGACAATATTAACGAAATAATAATTCAAGGTAAAAAAACAAAACAAAATTGTTTACATTAATAATTATAGAAATTGATTGTAACATTCTTTTCATGAACTAAAATAAGCAATGTATGTAGTGCGAATCACTATTGGCACTGGTTGAGGTTGTTTTGCTATCGAATACGTATGAAAAACGCGTGGTGTCGTTAACAAACCTTCCTCTTCTACCTCACTATATTTTTTTGGTTTGCATTTAGATATTTTTGGACAAAATGCTTACTGCATAGAAATTTTTTTTTCAGTCGGGTAGCTCCAGACTTTCCAATGCAGCATTACCTACAACAATATTATTATTAACACAACTGAAAAAAAGCAACTTTCTGCACAATAAAGTAAAAAAAAACAATTTAAGTTCTGTATTCAAAATATAAATAAATTGGCAGTTATGACAATATATATATATATATATATATATATATATATATATATAATGTTCGGAAAGATTTCCGCGGTTAGTACAATTAAACTTAGAGCTAAGATTAATATTATTATAAAAATTAATATTAAACTCACCAGTCTTCCGGGTTGAACCGCGTCGATATCCATTTTGCCGAGCTTTCGACATCCTCTCTGATGTCTTCTTCAGGGCTTCCGAGGTCTCAGTCTCCCGAGCCCCCAGACATGTTCTCGATGTTTTCATAAAGAAACACCAATCCCAAGGTTTTCATTACTCTGTCTATCGAAAACCCACACATACCAATCGTTACTTGCATGCCAACTCTCACCACGCACCTTCACAAATTAATTCAGTCATTAATACTCTTGTATCCAGATCAATACGCCTTTCCGATGATGCAAGTAGATCCGCTGAGCTTTCTTGTTTAAAACAAGCCCTCATCCAAAATGGCTACCGCGAAAATCACATCAATAGGAGCATCCACAGACATCAATCTCCCACTCAATCTCAATCCAAAGACTCAGACCCTTATCATACGAAAGCGTTTCTTCCTTACATCAAAGGTGTCACTGACAAAATCGACAAAATTCTTAAACCAAGAGGAATAAAAACAATATTTACCCCCCAACAAAAACTTTCATCTCTTGTTCGATCAATCAAAGACAATATTCCAAACGAACAGCACGGAGTTTATGAAATTCCTTGTGCAGACTGTCCCCGATCCTATATAGGCCAAACAAATCGTAGAATTCAAAATAGGATTTATGAACATTCCATTTCTGTTCGCAATTCCGATTCAATTTCAGCTCTCGGTCAACACCATCTTCATACAGGTCACAAAATTGATTTCGAAAACTCCAGAACCATAGCCCCCATCCGCTTTTATAAACCAAGAATTATCCGAGAAGCCATAGAAATAGAAAAAAGACCAAATTGCCTTAATAAAAGAGATGACGCCATACGGTTACCTTCTACATGGAGACCTCTCATAAACAAAATATCGCCCCCTCCATCTTCGAATCAAAATCCCACTGTCGGAAATGTTCGCGCCAACTCTCGCGCCAATCCCCACCCTAACCCCCACCTAGGCCACGTCACCATCGACGGTATAAATGAACCGTCCCCTGGTCCCAGTCGTAGTAGTGAACTAGTGAGTGAACTAGAAGTGACTAGTGAGTGTAGTAGTGTCTGGGGGCTCGGGAGACTGAGACCTCGGAAGCCCTGAAGAAGACATCAGAGAGGATGTCGAAAGCTCGGCAAAATGGATATCGACGCGGTTCAACCCGGAAGACTGGTGAGTTTAATATTAATTTTTATAATAATATTAATCTTAGCTCTAAGTTTAATATATATATATATATATATATATATATATATATATATATATATATATATATATTTATATGTATGTATGTATAAGAGTAAGAAAAAAGAAATTTTTTAGATAGGAAAAAAGAAGATGCCATAGGACTTCCAGAAACAAATTTTTGGTAGTCCTATGGGATCTAGTCTTTCACCCATTCTAAGCATTCTAAGTAGCTATGTCATGGATGATGTTATCAGTGATTGTATCAACAATTGCACTTTTTTCATTCCTTTTTTTAAAGATGTGTAGATGATTTAGTTTTGGCACTTTCTAAACACAAAATTATTGAAATAGTCAACATTTTCAAGTATCATAATCAACATATACAATTTACAGTTGAGAAAGAGGTAGACAATTCTCTAGTTCTTTAGAGTAGGTTTCAAGTCCAGTGCTTTATACAGGTTGGTGAATTGTTTGCAGTTGGTAAGTTTAGTATGGTTGATTCGTAGTCTTGTAATAGTCGATGCTTCTCTTCTAGTTATGAAGTCTAGGGAGAGATGACCAATAAAAGATTGAAGTTTATGAAAAGTTGTTTTGCTATTTTGTTCTAAGTTTTGTCAAGTATGCTCTACCGACTTTTTAAAAACGAATTTTAGTGGTAAATTTACTGGCTTCATTTAGAGGGTCGTTGGTGCCTAAGGAATTTTCGAGAAAGTTTTCAATATCATTCTAGAAAACCCTAATTTTTGTGTTTTTATAGGATTTGAGTGCAGCTTTTAGTTCGAAATAGTTTATACGAGAGTTCGGATAATTGGTATCTTGTGAAACTGAGGATGAATAATGAAAGGGTGAAGGAAGAAAAGAGTATATATGGTTAGGTCCAGATTTTTTGCAAAACTTTTATTTTAAATTTTCTGATAGAATCTTGGCTGTCTCTTAATTGTCAAGGATAACCTTTCAATTAAAAAAGAGATTGGATATTTTAAGGTTATTTTTTATTAACAATTTTTTTTTCTCACTGGACTTGGGCTAGTATTTGAAGTACGTAAAGTTTTTTTACCTAAATAAATATCGTGTCTCAATTTGGCAAAAGATGAAGTAAAAATATACAGAGAGCAGAAAAAATGAATAAATACGAGAGAAAGAGAGAAATTCTATTCATCATGTATGCTGTGATTAGATTTGACATCAGAAGATTTATCAGAGTATGCACTTATATATACTCTTGTAAGTCGGAGGTAGGCTGTTCTTTTAAATTTTTTAAGATTCTAGTGATACGGTTTTTTAGTGATCTTTTCCCTGTACCTATGTAGAGCTGCAATAAGTCCTTTTGAATACCATCTATATTGAAGGATTTTTAAGCTTCTTGTAGTGGGGTGATACATACAAAAGAGTTCTCAAGAAGAGTAATAAGTTGCGTGGAATTGAGTGTAAAATTAGTCGGATTATCTTTGTAAATCATTTCTATAGCGGAAATATAATATGGTTTTATCGAGTAATCCAATCAAAGATTAGATTTGGACATTTTTTGGCTGGTTTGGGTGGCATCGAAAATGCCGAAGGAGGAAAAGAACTTAATAGAGCAAGAATACCGGATGAAGATAGAATGGTAGGAGTATCAGGAGAACTGTCATTGAAGTGTCCCCTTTTTTGTCCTACTGAGAACATGGACTTTGAATTAGTACGACGAGGGATGGATAAATCCATAATGGCAGCCAGAGTGGGTAAGTAGTTAATGGAGATGGACTCAATTTCCGAAGATAGAAATTCTTTTGATGAAGTTAAGGATTTAGGATTAAGGATTCCTTAGAGTCAGCTGAAAATAAAGAAGAGGGAGGAGCATTAGCTGCAATGAGTGTGTGATCTGGTCAACTGGAGAGTTTGCAATCAGACCCCACGGTACGACCCGTAAGCTTACAAAGAAAACACTATAGTCTGTCAGAGAATAAAAATATTTTAAAGGATGTATTTTCATGGTTAATTAACAGAGAAGATTGCACTTCGAAGTTCACCTTGTCAGGGATTACAAATGTTACCCTAGGAAAACTCCTGATATTTATATTTAAGTAAGCCATGTGCATAGGCAACCAAATATACTCTGAAAGTGACAGTTAAGTGATGGTTGCGAATGAAGAAGTGGGGTTATTTGTTAATTTAAGATGTTTAGTTTACATATAGTTACGGATTTGAAATAGTGTAATTTATTGATTTGGGGTGTTTAATTTACATATAAGTTTCTATTCTGATTTGAAAAGCCTAAATGTCAATAAAATTCTCGATATAAAAGTAAAGAATTCTCTTTGGTGATTGTATATTGGTATATTAAAACGAAGAATAAATATAAATGCTGTTAAGAAGAAAAATATTTTAAATTGGCGGAAGCTGATAATTGGAAAAAGTAATTTCACAAAAACAAGGATAACCGAGGCTGAGAACGAAGACATTGAGTGGTGATGAAAATATTTATTTTGGAGAACAGTTTCATTTAGGCATTTAGTGACAGAAAGGTACACAATTTTGTTAATATAATTTAATTAGTATCATAAGAATTTCAAATTTAAAGATAGTTTGTTTAAAATTTACATTGTCAATATAATTTAATTAGTTTCATAAGAATTTCAATTTAAAGATAGTTTGTTTTAAATTTACATTGGCTATGTTAGATATATATGTGTGTTTTATAATAGATATAATAAAGATAATTTCCAAAAGTGCTTACAAACTAATTCTTTGAGAACCGCGATAAAAACCCTATATATATTTTATATTATTAAAAAACACTCATTGCTCATTAAATCATTCACAAATAATACATCATCACAATATATATATATATATATATATATATATATATATATATATATATATATATCTACGGCATTAAGTGAACTCCGCCCATGTTAAAATTCAGGTTCAATTGAGCTCCGTGGTCAAGTGGATACCGATATACGGAGCTTACTTGACAATTCCGTAATATTGGTTTAGTCGATTCATCAGCATGTAGAGTTTAATAATTTATAAAAATTTTTTGGAGCCCGTAAATAGCCCTGTATCATAAATGTATTTCGCTTAGTTAACGTGTATATATTATAGGGGTGGTTCAGATCTTCTTCATTGTATATTTGAAGCATACGTTTATCGGTTTAACTAAGCTCTGAGAGTTTGGCAACTATGCGATTATACCGTATATTTTCAACATATACCCTGAACGGTTTATATGGGCTCCTTATTTTTATCTACTGTTTGTAGACAGTGGAATGTCATACGCATAACACTGTGTAACAGAGGATATCATATTACCTGGTATAACTACGTACTAAAATGTAACTGGTTCTTTAAAAAACAGGTATGAAGGTACAAAAGGATTTGGGCTTATTATTGAATGGAATGTTCGCTTGCATAGAAAATTTTATGTTGTTTTTTCATTTAATATAATTTTATTAGTTCAATGCCGAACTTGATGTTTCTTTTAATTACAGAAATTTCGTAATATATTTTGTTTACGTGAGTGTCTTTGTACATTTTATGTAAGCATCTGATTAATAAAAACTACTTTTATTTTATTCAATCTTCTGCGATATATTGTATAAAGCTTTTTTAATATTTTAGTTCTGGTCTTATTTGTGTACTACATGTGATATCTCAATAGAAGGTTATCTCAAAATAAATATGGATAAGTGCTACAATAGATATTTTTGTGTTAAAATGGATAGTAGTGTGCACAAAAAGAAAGAATGGTTAATTTGTCTAACAAGGTATATTCGGCAGCAGAAGCATATAGTACAAGCATCTATGTTTTAAGGGCGGAAGGACGTGCGCCTCATTTTTAGCTGACAAGCTTGCGAAGAATATTATTTCTGGTCCTCAATTTACCTTTTAGTTTTAAACAATAATCTATGACTGACCCGGTGTGATACAAACTATTTTCAAGGAATTTATAGGAAGTCTACAGTTCAATGATTTTATGACAAGATTGGATGTTCAGTTTTGTGAAAACGTCTATGTTGAGGAAATTGAAGGAGCACCCACGAGTTTTTCAGGGGTTTTGGCTGAAAATTTATTTATAGTTTATTTTTATTGTGCAATAATAGGTGTCTCGTCTATATAATAGAAGTCCTAGTATCTACCGGTATGGATCGTTTGTTTGTGTTAATATTATACAGTGTAGGTGCCTTTATGCTACCCCAAGCGAGACCGTTCTTCATCTGCTACTCTTACCAGTGAGTGATAAAAAAAATATTCTCTTATGTTGGCATACGCAGACAATGTAAGTGAGCTTGTTATCTAAGGGGATATCATATAGTTTTTGGAGAAATATTCTGTAATTTAAGGTGCCGTAAGCGGCATTTAGATTGAAAAATACCACCCCTGATACCGGATATTTTTCGTACCCGTCTTTTTTTGCCAGGTTTAAGCAAGGTAACAACTTTGGCTTGTCTCTAAATTTTGGCTATCTCCATAATTTGAATAGAGTTCTTCATCATGCGGATAAGCCATTGTAGAGTGTTTTTGGTCCAGGTTTCGTAATAAGCTTTGTGCTCAGATCCTCAATGTCGGTAAATGTATTATTTTTCATTAAATATGTAGATGGTGGATCCAAGCTCAACATCGTTAAAAGGTTCTCTCGGCTGACTGGTTTTGTCCTTTCTTACTTTAAGTTATTCTTTGCTTCTTTTGCGACAGAAATAGCATGTCTATATCTATGATGTGGTTTTCAGCGATCAGCTATATACCAAATACCCTAGGTTAGGCCCTATATGTGTTTCCTGCACTAGAGATAAGTTACATTCGTGTTTAGCTCATATATCTGATAAGTTTAAGTAAAGTAAAGTTTCTTGATCTCTAGATATACCCTTAACAGTTATAGACATATGTTATTAGAATAGTTGGTTCTAAAAAGGACCAATTTGACAAAATCATATTAAAGGGGTGACTGAAGAATTAGCCGATTAATTAATTAATCATTACCCGGGGTATGCCCGATTGCGGTGATCTTATTAGTACTTCAATCTTCCTTAACGCGCGTTCTTTGAATCCCATAAGTAATGCCTAATCTTTTACTTTTTATTAAAAATTTAAATTTTACATGCCGTGTATTACTTTTTGACGATATTTCGAATCAGATTTGTATAGTAATAATATTAGGTATTAAAGAGCCTCTTTGTGAAAAATAAATAAGTTTGTGATATCGGTCGCAACTCATATCTAGATAATAACAAAATAAACAGTTAAAATAAGTGTAAACAATTTCAACTACATATATCGGTGCCACTGTTCAGGTGATGGGTTTATCACAGATTATCAAAGAATACATTTTAATTCAATGTTCTATTTACGTATTTTCAATATTAAAAAAGTAGGAAAAGACATGTTTATGCTTTTATTTTTTTAAATCTATTCTATTTTCTTTTTAGAGTTCCGTCTTTTTTGAACGACCTGTGTTCTTTTTTTAATTGGGCACTTGTCCAAAGCTATGACAAATACTCTGTCCTCTACTATTCCACATTAATATGACTGATTCATTATTTTCTCTAAACACTCTGTCCTCTGCTATTCTACATTAATATGACTGATTTATTTTATCTTTCTTGCAGCAATTTTAATGTTTATCCTGTGTATCTTCTTCTTCTTCTTCTATTTATATAGACATGACTGTCATTTTTCAATGTGCGTCCAGTAAGTTGCCGTTCCATCGTTTTCGTGATCTTCCTACTGATCGTCTTCCTACGGGTTGACCGTCTCTTGCCGTCTTTACTACTCTATTTGTTGTCATTCGGCTTATATGATCGTTCCATTCTACTCTTCTATTTCTTAACTAGTTCTTGATCTTCTCCATCTTGCATCTACGTCGTATATTTGTACTTCTAGCTCTGTCCCATAGTGTCTTACCATCAATTTTTCTAAGTGTTTTCATCTCTGCTGTTTCTAATATCCTTTTTGTCCTCTCTGTGTTAGGTCTTGTTTCTGCCGCGTATGTCATTGGTCTGATGACTGTTTTGTACATTCTGCCTTTCGTTTCTTTCCTGATAGTTTTATTGCTTTATATTGTTTCATTTAGTCAGCCTGCGGCTCTGTTTGCTCTATTCACTGGATCTTCCACTTCAGTTTCGAGCTTTCCGTAGCTAGATAATGTGATGGCTAGATATTTAAACTCCATCACTTGTTCTATTATCTGACCTTTCAGCTCCAATTAACATCTTAGTAAATTTGCTGTTGTAACCATGAATTTTGTCTCTTTTGGGGAAATTAACATGTTAAATTTTCTGGCAGTTATATGAAATTGGTGCAGCACACGTTGTAAATCATCTTCATTTTGAAAGAGTAGTATTGCGTCGTTTGCACAGCAATTTTAATTTGTTTTTCTTCCATTTGGTATCTTTTTTTAGTTCTTACTTTTTTATTATTTCATCCATAATCAGGTTGAACAATAGAGGACTCAGGAAATATCCCTGTCTTATCCCATTGTCAGCTTTATTAGGGTCGGTTGGTTCTTCTTCTACTTTTACTTTTATTGTGTTATTTTGGTATATATTTTCGGTCGTTTTGATTTTTCCTAGAGGTATCTCTCTTGCGTACAATAAGTGGATAACGTTTTTTAATTTGTGTTTCTTCTGCATATCATTATTTCTTCTGTGTATTAAAAGTTAAATTTTGCTTATTATTAAGATTCCCTTAACGTGTTTATTAATTTGTCTTGTTTCTGTAGTACGAATATATGTGTATCATGATAGATTGTAATGCATATTTCATTTGCGTTTGCCAATTACTTTTTCACTTCCTCAGCGATAGGTATTTTTTTCCTCATCAATAACCTTATCTTATCCTCGCTCGATACAGCTATTCTAAGATATTTATATTTCACTATATGCTCTATCATTTGGTTTTTATCTCAAATTTGCACCTATGACGAAATTTATAATACATATCTAATATCTGGTGCTTTCATATGAAACTGGAATAAAACACTTGGTAGATAATATTTATTTGTTTTGAGTACACTTTTTTTAGAACCTAGTACATAAAGGAATAAATATTTGTCTGTTTAGTGTTTTCCAAGTCTGTAAAACATAAACAGGCTTAAATATTAGATTATACATTTATTAAGAATATTCAATATCGAAATTGAAGATTTTGTATCACAAAATATGAATAGGTTTTTACATTTTGTTTGACGTTTTAATCTTCTAATCGGAGTTCATTTTTCGAAAAACTATAAAATTGTGAGAACAAATTGCTATATAAAAGTACGAGGCAATATTCTCATGCTGTGAGCTTTGCTGCTCTGTTACTTGTATAACGCTTAAGCTATTTTTAATTTTTTGTCAATATTTTTGAGGTGTTTCCTTAAATGACCATGTTTAAGGTTAGTACGTTTGATTAAATGAAATTGACATTAATTTAATAGTTTCCATTTTATTAGTACTGATGGTATATAACTAGCATCTGTTGGTACTATATATCAATTTTAACATGTGGAAGTGAGAGCACTCTCTTGTTAGTATTTTCAGTGTAAATTATGTGGCAGCCGTAGCTCAGTGGCTGTGTTACTGGCTTAACAAGATGGAGGGCCCGGGTTCGAATCCTGGCACCGACAAAATTTTCAATTTCTAATTTAACTGCGCTGCCACCGTGCTTCGGAGGGTACGTAAAGCCGTCGGTCCCGGCTACGAAAGTAGTTGTTAAGTCATATTAGGGGCGCTTGCGCGACCTGAAAACCCTAACACTAGACCTTAGCCAGAAAGTTACACGAACTTACTTACTTACTAGTATAAATTATGACGAAACCAGAAATAACCCATAATATTACCCCCGTGTGATCTTAGTATTTCCATTGATTGAATAATATAGGGTCTCCAATATTTCAGTCAACGGTATGTCAGAGTGGCTTTTATTAATTTTTATATATATTTGCAACATGAAGAAGAAAGTTCAGTATAGGCAGTTAAACAGCTAACCTGTCAATTTAAAAGTAAGAGCAAGTACCAACTTGCTGAAAATCATACCCATACACAAAAGGGATGATAAAATGTACTGCACAAACTATAGCGGTATAAGCTATGTATTAATTATTAGGATATACAGATTTTTTTCTAATAAACCTATAACGATTGAGTGAATAGGTGAACAACTATCAAATAGGAGACTATTAGTGTGGAATTAGAAAAAACTTAATAAATCATTGATCAATTATTCACAATTAGGCAGTTAATGAGAAATGTTGGGAATACAAAAAAAAACATTAAACTAGTTATTTATAGATTTTGAACAAACACATGATATAATAATAAGAATAAAACTATGGAATACTATAGCATAACTAGGCTTACCTAAGAAATTAATTAATTTAACAAGGAGAAACGTACAAGTAAAGTAATATTTCAAGGAAAATTATCGACTTATTTTCAAATGTACATTGATCTCAAACAGGAAACATGTACAATCATTATACAATATAGTAAATACTTATTTAGATAAACGTAAAATATTTCACTGAACGTTAACGATAAAAATGTTACAAATAAAGGTTAAAACATTCTTTTCAATTCGCCGTAAAAGATTTAATAGAGTTCAGCACACAAGATAAATTCGTAACCAAATTCATATACCAGTAAACGGTACTCGATACAGCAGCAAAGTAATTTTAACAACAAATATAAATCATAGCATCAGCTCTGGAAAATTGTGTTTTCTTTGACAGACAGCAACCACAAATGTGAAATTAGGAAAGATTAGTATGAAATAAGAAAAACTGAATGAACCATTGATCAAATATTCAGAATTATATACATAATAAAAAATGTTAGGAATAAAAAAAACATTACACTAGTTATGTAATTGTATGGCAGAACTAGGCATACCTAAGGAAATTAACTGTCAACTCACTTTCAAATGTACAGTGACCTCAAACAGGAAGATGCCGTGTCTCCAATCGTGTTTACCATCGTGTTGGAGAGCATCACCCGCAAAGTAAATACAGAAAATCTCAGTTTAATAAGCAAGGTCCTTACATTATACAGACTTTCGACGATGAGTTAAATATAGTAGCAAGTATAATTATTAGTAAGAAAAAACATTAAGACATTTAATAGGAAAAAGCGCAAAGAAGGGTCCTCCAAATCAACGATGACAAAAAAATATATGGCTATTATAAGAAGAGCACTACGAAATAGGATAGGACATAATATTTCAATAAACTAGTACAACTTTGAAATGGTTCATCGGTCTAAATATTTGGGATTTAAGAGCAGTTTTAATAAAAACACTACAAAAGAGAATAACAACAGAATACAAGCTGGTACTTGCTACGTTTTAAGCAAAAAAATTAAATCCAAAAATACATCCCGCAGTACCAAAAATAAGAATCTACGTATGTAAGTGAAACACGGACAATGAAAAAACAAAATAAGAGCCGATTGAGCGTCGCAGAAAGAAGAATTCTTAGAGAAATATATGAATCTTATGAATCACCAATCAATACAGAGTGCAAAACAATAACTTTGGCGTTGAGATTTAGTTTCCTGTACGACGTTGCAATCTTTATATACCTGTTTGACCTTAGCATTAGTTCCCGGTCGTAAAACACTTCTGGGGGTTTTCCTAGCAATCCTAATCTAATTAATACCTGAGTTTTACTTACATTGTTTTATATATCCTCATTTTAGTAGTTCGTGTTAGACTTCTGGATTTAAAATTGTTATGAGGGTTATACATATATTAGTTTGCTACCTGAATTTTCCCTTTGATCTCTTATGTGAAAACATTATCTGCGATATCTAAAACGCTCCTATCTTTCAAAATTATAGGGATCTATTGTTAAGTTATATGCCCTACTACATCGTCTCTTTTGTCTGTTAATGAACATTTATTTGGTTTTCTCGTTACTGACTACTATATCGTTTTTTTTGCTGCTAATAGCATTATTCTATAGTATTCTAATATTTAATCTATGGATTAAATCTGGATAGCGGATAGATATTCTTTACTTTCTCGGAGAAATTATATTCTAACTCACAAAAATCCTATTAAATTGCCAAAATCGCCCTTGCATATTCTATTTACTTATGAGGGGCAGCAGCAATATCAGTACCATAATAATGCATATAGTCATGGACTAGCTAATCGTTGGATAATAGGAAGCATGAATGTAGCAGTTTTAATAGTTTGGTGACTGCTTGCTGAAATCGGGGAGTAGAGATATCTACCTGGGATACCTGGGAATTACACTGTCTAGCTACGGAGACCTGGACAAAGAAATGAGAGATCAAGTACTAAACGCAAATAGACTGGCAGGATGCCTTAATAACACTATATGGCTAAACAGACACATTAACACTGAGATGATATCAATTTATAAAGCCAGTGTAAGACAAATAATGACATATGCTTCAGAAACAAGACCCGGCACAGCCACAACGCAAAGAATAATGGAAACGGCAGAGATGAGAGTACTGAGAACAATTATAGGAAATACGCTGAGAAATCAAAAGAGAAGTGAAGACATTAGAAGAAAATGTAACGTAAAGTGTATAAATGAATTTACACAAAATAGAAAAAAAGAATGGAATAATCACATAAGCAGAATGGAGGAGACCCGTGACGTCAAAATTGGAAGAGATAAGTCACGAATCGGCAGAAGAAGTATCGGACGATCGCGCAAAAAATGAAGTGATAACCTTCCATAGAGGTATTATTCCACCAATGAACAAGTAAAATTGCTTATAAAGAGAAATAATAACAAGAAAAAAAAGTAACATCTCTCAGATAAATAAGCGGAACAACAGAAACAGTATAAACGTGAAATTCCAGAATTAACATTAAATAAATTACCGCAAATCGTACGAAGTGAAAAAGTGTTATTTTCTGCTCATATATATAATAAGAACTATATTTAAACCAAGTGACAGAAAAAAAATTATATATACATTTACTTCTAAATAATTAAGGTCTATAAAATTATTATTAAAGTTAAAGCTTATACAAGCGACAAAGTTTTTGAAACAATTAGACCGAACATAATATCATAACTGTAAAACATAATATATACGGAAACAATAAAGAAATAGATATGTTTAGTGGTTATGAAACCGCTTGTCGTCTGCCATGAATTTTATTACAGAATCAAGTTACCAATACCATAAGACACCAAAATATTTTGTCTAAGTAATGACTACGATAAAAAGAAATAGAATACTTTTATAATACACAACGTTATAACGTTGTGTAAACGCATGTTAATAACAATTGGTAATAAAGACATAAAGATACCCACTAGAAAGTTTAAAATTTCAAAACGACAGTAAAATAAAGTTCAAGTATATTATTTTCATTATTTGTTCAATACTGATGCCATCAATTTTTATTTTACATCTAGTTGGTTCTTTGCTGACTACTATTGTTTTAGTTTTCTGAGATGAGATTGTCATAATAAATTCATAATGCCAGGTATTTTATTTCTATTACCTATGTGGTTATTCCATTCTTTTTTTCTATTTTGTATCCATTCATTTATACACTATACGTTACATTTTCTTTTCGATTTCTCAGAGTATTTCCTGTAATTCTTCTCAGTACTCTCATCTCTGCCGCGTCCATTAGAATAGAATAGAATAGAATAGAATATTCTTTATTAATCCCATCATATCACATTGTGATATAGGACAAGTCATAAAGTACATAAAGCATGATCAACAAGTTATATAGGACAATTACATAAAACAAAATCAATAAAATATAAAAAACAGATATGCGATATAGAGCGTCTCTGAACCCGTCGGTCCTCATTCCCTGTAGTCTTTTATTAAGTCAAAATAATCATTTAGGTTGTAAACGCATAATTGGATCAAGCATGCTTTTAATTTATTTTTGAATTTTTTTATATTATTTTCATTTCTTATATTAAGTGACAAACAATTGTAAAATTTAGATCCTGCAAAATCAGGGCTAGTTTTAAAGAGAGTTGTGGAGTGTTTACACACGCTTATCAACCTCCCGTGTCTTGTCGGGTAATTATGAAAGTCAGAGTTGAGGGTAAAATTTTGAAATTTAGTTTTGACGTGAATAATACATTTATAAATATATAAAGCAGAAAAAGTCAACAGTCTGTGTTCAATAAAATATTTACGACATGATTGTCTATTATCAATATTGAATATCAATCTAAGAATTCTCTTTTGAGTTATAAAAACTCTAGAAGAGTTTCTAGAGTTTCCCCACAACACAACGTTATAGGCCATATATGAATAAACCAATGCATAATACACACTTATCAATTGATTGGTGTTAAATAGAGTTTTCAACTGAAGGATCGCATAGTAACCCTTATTCATTGTTTTGCATACTTTAGTGACATTTTCATCCCATGTCATATTACTTTCTAGAATGCTACCAAGAAATAGTGTTGTATCACTAAAGGGTATTTCCTCGGAACTGACTGTGATTTTATAACCATGGGATGGCTTACAGCGCGAGTAGAACTGCATACAAATAGTTTTCTTTGCATTTACCATTAAAGAGTTCCTTTTACACCAGGTTGTAAATTCCTGTGCTACTAAGTTCATTTTTTGAAATGAGTTCGACTTCAGTTGACTCGTCAACTACAATTGTTGAATCATCTGCATAAAGAACTGTATGGTCTGCAGTTAAAAAATGTATCAAATCATTGACATATAAAAGAAATATTAAGGGTCCCAATACGGAGCCTTGCGGTACACCTCGATCAAGATTAAAAATAGATGACTTCTTATTATCGACTTTTACTAGGAATTTACGATGTTGTAAGTATGACCGTAACCAGCTCAAGAAATGACCCCGAAAACCAAGGGCTTCTAATTTATGCAGTATAATTTCAATGTCAATAGAGTCAAAAGCCTTAGTTAAGTCAAAAAAAAAATGCACCCACATACCTTTTTCGATCCAAAGCAGCGTGGATATAATTAAATAATGAAATAGAAGCACTCTCTGTAGATTTATTAGGAAGAAACCCATGCTGGCATTTATTTAAGATATCATATTTATTCAGAAAATTTAACATTTTACTGTAAATACACTTTTCGATAATCTTAGAGAGTACACTTGTTACGGTGATTGGCCTGTAATTATCAACCAAACATGGATCTCCTTTTTTAAAAATTGGACTAACTACTCCCGTTTTAAGGTCACTTGGAAACTTGCCATCCTTGACAGATAGGTTGATGATGTGAGACAGAACAGGAGATATATATGAAGAAATGTATTTAATTATTTTAGTGGGGATTTGATCAATACCTACTGAGCTGGTATAGTTTAAGGAAGATATAGCATTTTCAATATCAAATTATCATTATTCTTTGCGTTGTGGCTGTGTCGGGTCTTGTTTCTGATAATGCCATCAATTTCTATTTTACATCTGTGGTCCTTTGCTGACTACTATTGTTTTAGTTTTCTGAGATGAGATTGTCATATTAAATTCTTTTGCTCTTATGTTAAATTTGTGGACCAATCTTTGCAGACTATCTTCATCTTGGGCTATTAATATTGCGTCATCTGCGTAACGGAGTATTTTAGTTTCTTTGTTTCCCATTCTGTATCCTCTTCGTTTGTTAACGCTTTTGATGATTTGATCCATAATCAAATTGAAGAGCATGGGGCTCAATCTCAACGAATCCCCTTGTCTTATTCTGCTGCCTATTTCTATAGGTTTTGTAAGTTGTCCCTCTATTCTGACTTCAATTTTGTTGTTTTGGTCGATGTTTTCGATAGTTTTTATAATATTTAGGAGAGCTTCTCTATTATACAGAAGATGGATTACATATTTCAGTCTTACTCTGTCAAACGCTTTCTTTAGGTCAATCAGACACAGAAATGCTAGTCTATTATAATTCAGTGATTTCTCAGTAATTTGCTTTATAACGAATTTTGCATCTGTACACGATCTACCACTTAAAAAACCCGGTTGTTCATCTGCTAAACTTATATTGTGATTAATTAGCACTTGTAAAATTTTAGTTGTAAGTTTTAGCGTAGTATTTAACAAGTTTATACCTCTGTAGTTTTTATCTCCTTTTTTATATAGTAGAGTTAGTTCGCTCCTTCTCCATTCTTCCGGCATTTTATTGTGTTTTATAATTTTATTAATTAATATTGTTAATTGTTCTGTCATTGCTGCTCCACAATATTTCAGTATTCGTTTGGTATCTCGTCTTGACCTGCTGCTTTTCTGTTCCTCAGGTTTTCAAGTATTTTCCGAACTTCCTGTACATTTATATTAAGTTCTTTATATGTTGTAATTTCTGATGTTTCCGGTTCTAGCGTCGTTTGTTTTTCTTCTGTATATAGCTTTTTTAGGTAGTCAATCCACGTATCATTTTCTATGTATTTTAGTTCTATTAGTTACTTTACCTCCGTTCTTTGACGTCTGATGAAGCGCTATATTTCCTTTTGCAGACGAGAAAAATTATGTTCCATTTCTTTCGAAAAACGTTCCCAGTGACCATTTTTTATTTTTCTTATAAGTGCATGTGTTTGGTTTCTAATTGTCTTGTAATTATGTTATGCCTCTTGTGTTTTGGTTGACATGTATTTCAGGTAAGCTTTTTTGTTTTCTTTACATTTTTCCTTCACTTTACTTATATTTCTTTTACCGAGAACTTTCTTGGCCGAGGCTAAGATATTAGACTTAAGTATTGTTCAGCTTTCTTCGACTCCATCACTTTCTGTGATATATGTATTTCTGTTTTTTTCGGTTCTTCTTTTCTGGAATAGGTATCTTGTCGAGTCATCCTGTAAGCTTTCGACTTTTATCTTTGTGGTGTATTTCGGTGTTTTGTTATCACATATAGTGTTTTCATTCGGCACAATACCAATTTGTGATCGCTTCCTATTTCTGCTGATGTTAGTGCTCTCTATTCAACAGAATATAGTCTATAATAGATCTTTGTCCTCTACTGTTTTCAAAAATGTATTTGTATTGTTCTTTGTGAGGGAAAAATGTATAATTATTACGTATCTGGTTTTTGCTGCAGAGGTCCGTTAGAAGGTTTCCGTTTTCATTTCTGATATTTTCGTTATATCGCTGTTTTATCGCTGGAACTAAATCATTGCCAACACGGGCGTTAAAATCACCCATAATGAATATATATTTATCATTTGGGGTCTCGTTTATTACAGTCTGAAGGTGTTCCTAGAAGTTTTCCCTTGTGGTGGTTTCTTTGGCAACACCACTGTAAATCATGAGATGGTCATCTATAATAATTTGACCCTTTTCCTTTTTTCTTTGTATCTGTTAACGCACACATGTCTATATTTTTTTTCTACAAGCTCTTTTGTAATTTTCTGCTCTCTTGTAGAGACTTTACGTTCAAAGCACCGATGCGAAGTGTATTTCTCGTTTACCACAAATTCGTTGTCCTCTTTCTCCCGTTAGTCGCCGTAATGAAATCATTCCTGTCCCGAGGCATAATTCTGTTTCTATGAGCTGTATGGTTTTAAAGTCTAATCAGTAGGGTGCTAAACTAGCTGTAGACCCCCTCCTCCTTTATTTGTGCTTGGAACCGGCAACAGTTCTGTCGAGCTACTCGATCTACCCAAAAAAAACTGCAGGCGGATTTGAGATATGTTACTTAAGGATGTACTTAATCTCTATTAATTCTTTGATCTGTTTTTTATTCTCTTTCAGATCTGTTTTATATTAGGTAAATTCTTATTTCAAACCCTCCGGCGCACTTTCAGGTCTGCATATTATAAAAGTATTTTAGTTTTTTTTTTCATTTTACTTTTACCTCTTTTTGTACTTACTTTACTTTCCGTGTCCGGAACACCAACAGCTTTAAATTTTGTATTTCCAATGGTTGGCTACATAAATGGCCCTGTCATTCGCTAAAAATAAATCTTCTTCTGTGTAGGTCTCTCTCATCTCTGTGCATGCTAGTAGATTTTTTGTGGTAACAAACTTTATAATCTTACCGAAGGGGCTTCTAATTTCAGAAACTGTTACACGATTACTCTATTTGATATACGTACATTTATGTACTAAATGTTTTAGTGCCAATGCATTTTAATAAAAAATACTAATTAATAAAAACGGAAATTTTCGCTTTTCCAAGTTTATAATACACACTTTCTTGTGTAATATGTTTGAAAATATATAAAAATAATATAAATTACCGCCTTGCTTATTAAAACTAAAAAGTAAAATAAAGGTATATGGCGGTTAACAATTTATATTTAACTACATAAATTAGCCAAATAGTCCTTAAATTCCTCCATGATTAAATTAATGGATATTTAAATAAATTTCAAGTTCCAGAATGTATCTGCTGTAAAATTTGAAAATATACTACTAATACAATTATTGGCAACATCGCAGGAGTTTAAAAGTATATGCAATATCGTAAATACGGATCCCAAAAATAGTTTATCCTTTTGTGGAGTCCACTTAATCCTACGTGTTGGTCGGAGTCTACATAAAGCGCTACTTAGATAATAAAATACACGGTGTATATTCTACTGGAGTTAGTATAATACCGTTTTAGAACGGAGCTTACATTAACCGCTAGATGTATATATATATATATATATATATATATATATATATATATATATATATATATATACAAAAAAATATATTAAAGAATTAAAAAATGAAAAGGAAGATGTAAACCTCCGAGATGTTGAATCGTGTTATGTCTTAGCGCAGGAAAAAAAAATTTTAATTTATTAAAAATTGTACGTTAAATTGTACGGATGATTGTATGTTTATTCCTCTGATTTTAAAAAAATTCCTCTGATTGTAAATATTGTTTGTCTTTAAAATTGTCTGTTTAATTGGCCAAGGCCATCAAACTAAAATAAAAAAAAATAATACATATTTAATGCTATCCGAAATCTGTTGAGAATAATAATTATTTTTATCAATGTTATTTATGATTTTAAAAACTAAATCTTTCGGCCAACCAATTACCGAAAATAGATTTCAGCATTTGGAAATATCTTCTTCGTTATAATTTTCAGAAAGAAGAAGTGCTTAAATTTTTCTTATGCGACTGGGACAAACATTTAATGTCTGGAAACCTTACCTATGTTGAGCTGTGTTTTAAACGGGCCATGAATGAAGTCATATGTATAATTGATGTCATTTTATGGTCTTCTTAAAAAGTAGTTTACAAATAGCAGATTGTAGAAGTTACTCTAATTATAGTAGCAGTTGTTACATTGTGAGTATCGTTTTTTAAACTATTTCCACCAGTTAGGAGAGAGACCTTTTAAACCAACCAAAAATCTATTCAATAACTACACATACTTTTTTTATCAATTCTGGTTAGAATTCTAAGTTACGTTTATCAGTCAATTATCGGAATATTATATCTGCATTTTGAAATATCTTTATTTTTATTATAATTTTCAGGAAAAAGAAGTCCACAAATTTTCCTTCTATGACTAGGAAAGTCATTTTATGGTTAGGGAGCAATCCGATTTTGAACGTGTTTTGAGGATGCCATAAAATATACTTATGTATATAATGGAAATGCTTGTACGGCTTCATGCTGAACATTAGAGGACCAATTCTAGTTACAACAGGTTCTACATGATAAAAATAATATATTTTTTTTTATTTATTTATGCCTCAACCTCAAAGGGTCATTAGCGTACAATTTAGAGTTTTACAGTTTATTTAGTACATTTATGAAATGTAAGTATGATATCAAAAGTTTTCATATCAGTTCCGTCACTTAATATTGCCTGTAAGGTATCTTGCAATTTATATCGAAGTCTTTCCATGCGATATAAAGGACACTCCAGTAAAATATGGCGAATACTGAGCACAACATCACATACGTTGCACTGTGGTTTTAATTCACTCTCCAGCAGATGTTTATGGGTGATGGCGGTGTGGCCTATTCTCAGACAAGATAGGATGGTTTGATGTTTACGCTTATTTGGGGTTGATTTCCAAGGTAATATGGAATGTTTTACTTCTCGTAGTTTGGATGTTGACTGATTCCACTTGGTTTGCCAATTATTGATTATTAAGTTCTTGATTACAGGTTATATATCTAGATGTGGAATGCTTCTGATTTCTACAGCTTCCGGACTCGAGATTGCTAGTTTTGCCAAGGAATCTACTTCTTCGTTACCAGCAATTCCAATATGGGAAGGAATCCATACAAAGTTGACATTTATGTTCATAGTTTGCAGTTGGCTTAATGCTGATTTAATAAGTAGTAGACTTGGATGACAAGGATATAAGTTACTTAGGGCAATTACAGAACTTAGGAAATCCGTAATAATGACAGGGTTTTTGATACTATTTTCTACCACAAAATTTATTGCATTGAGAATAGCGGTTAATTCGGCTGTGTAAATGGATATTAATTTAGGGAGTTTCATTAACATTTTTAGAGGCATCGGTATATATAAGAGTATGGTTACTGTATGTCTTGAACTCTTGGAGGACATATTGATATCATGCTTTGGGATGGCTATCTGCTTTTTTATATATGGAGAGTTTGGTATTGATAGATGGTATGGGAACAGTCCAAGGGGTAACAGTGTTAATATCGGGTATACAATAGGTATCTTGAAATTTGAATTCAAGTTCATTGAGGTATCTATTTACCCTTTCATAAAAAGGAAGGTCAAGCCTAGCATGAGTTTTAAAGATATTCCTAAAACGGTCTGAATTTACATAGTGGTTAACAGGATTCATAGGATTTGCCTGTATTGATGCTGCATATGTTAGTGAAAGTTGTTTTCTTCGGAATTCCAGGGGGACTTCTCCAGCTTCACAGTGTAAACTTTCAGTAGGGCTAATATAAAAAGCATCTAGTATAGTTCGCAAAGCACTATTTTGTAATCGATCGAGTTGTTTTATATTATATGGTTTTGCTGAATCATAAATAATACAAGCGTAGTCGAGTTTGGACCTGATCAAAGACTTGTACATAAGGGTCAGTGTTTTACTATCTGCTCCCCACGTATTGTGTGCAACAGTTTTTATAATGTTAAGTGCAGATTGAGAAGTACTTTTTAGATCATGAATGTGGTGGTTCCAGGATAATCTGTTGTCAAATGTCATGCCTAGACATTTAATTTTCTCAACATATTTTAGTTCTTTATTAAATAGTTTTAATTCTGGAGTGATATAACTTCTTTTTTTTTGAAAATAGCATAGCCTTTGATTTTGTTGTTGATAATTGAAGACCTGTGGAATTTGTCTATAATTCGAGATTCCATAGCACTTTCTGTAGATAGGTCTGAAGGGTTTTATCATGTATCCCCTTAACAAAAATGAATAAGTCATCTGCAAAGAGTCTAGCTTTTACTGGTAAGTTACAAGTGGAGATAATATTATTTATTGCAATAAGAAATAGGGAGACGCTTAAATTAGATCCTTGGGGAATTCCGTTTTTTTGAATTTTTGTATTAGATAAAGTACCGTTAGCTTGTACATTAAAAGTTCGATGAGATAAGAAATTTTTTATGAATTGTGCTATATTAAATTTTATTCCCCATCGACTAAGTATTTGAATAATACCATGTCGCCAAACGGTATCATATGCTCTTGTTATGTCAAAAAATACTGCGATACATTTTTGTCCACATGCCATTGCTTCATGAATCTCAGACTCTAAACTAATAAGGTTATCCAGTGTTGAACGACTTTTTCGGAATCCGGTTTGTTCCGGGGCAAGTAATTTATTATTTTCTAAAAACCATATTAATCTGTTGGATCTGATTTTCTCGAGAACTTTACACATTACACAAGTTAGAGAAATAGGTCTATATGAATGTGACAGAGATTTTAATTGATTTTGTTTATAAATAGGGATGACAATAGATGAACTCCAGATTTTTGGAAACTTGCTATGTCTCCATATATTATTATAGATATTCAGCAAGTGTTCTTTGCAGATGAAGGAAGTTTTTAAAGAAATATTGCAGGGATGTTATCAGGACCGGAAGAAGAGTTTTTCGTA
The DNA here is from genome assembly GCF_040954645.1 of Diabrotica undecimpunctata. Taxonomy (NCBI): domain Eukaryota; kingdom Metazoa; phylum Arthropoda; class Insecta; order Coleoptera; family Chrysomelidae; genus Diabrotica; species Diabrotica undecimpunctata. The sequence continues at coordinate 8,213,423 of NC_092813.1, forward strand.
TTATTGAGTGAGTATTCTAATTAATCCATACATAACTGCAAATATTTGTATTTTCCAGCGCAGGAAAAACTATTGCTTGTGTTTTGGATGGAAATTTAGGTACATTTTGATTTGTGACAGTTGCAAAAGATTGTTTCATATTTGTATTTGATGAACTTTGCTCCAGTTCTTGTTCAGGGGCCCCAAGAGGCGGAAAATTATCCATTTTTAATTATTATCATCGATAATTCTTAAAAACCTAGTCCAGTCCTGTCCCCCCGATATCAGAACTGATAAACGGTAGCAGTAAAACGTTGTTGCTTTATAATCAAAATTGATTCTTGTTTACGTGGATTTAACTTAAATGTTATTTATTTAGATTAAATAAATATTTGTACTCACATATTTTATACTTGTGGTAAGAAAAATCACTTAGATTTACTTTTTAAGTAAAAACTGTAATTAGGTTTGATGCTTTTTATCACCTAAAAACTGGATTTATGTGGAGCTTGTTTTAAACCTCGTTCGACTTCAGAGGTCGACATCTAGCCCAGTCTGGTTAAAAAAAAGGTGGAAAAATGTTTCTCAGATATCTGAAGCTTTTAAGACATAGGTGGGGGATACTAGATGATGAATAGATGAATAGATGCTCCTAGTTTTACCTAGCGTTTTTTTTAAGCAATAATTTATGGTCACAACTTAATTTTTTGTCTATAAATTTTTTCCCTTATATTTTAAATAAACAATATTTATGTCATTTTTTATGTCAAGAATATCTTTATTTTTCCGTTTTTTTAATTAAAATGGATAAATAACTTACAGAGATATTTGCAAAAAAGCAGTTTTTTTGCACTAATTTATAAATTTTATTAATTTTTTTATTAACAAAATAAAATGGTATTAATACCTTTAAACATCAAGGAATTACCATCTTTTAGATTTGTGCGAAATTTCCCCCCGATCAGTCAAATATTTTATAAGTTATTTAATTTGTTTATCCCTGAGGCTAATTATTTAAACTATTGAGCTTGCCCTATGCATAATGCTAGACACATTCAGCAAATTTCATAGGATTCTTTAAGACTTAGACTATCTCAGAAGTAAAATGCATATTGAGTCTTCATCGAAATTATTTACAAAATAAACGTTTGAAAAAGTGGTATGTTTTTTACTTATAAACAATTGTAATAACTTCTATATTTTTCACGCTACAGACTTGTACGTACAACCATTGGATAGCTGGTAAAAAAGCTCACATTAAAAAATAAAAAACCTTCTATGACCAATAGGAACGAAGTTAGTGACTATTTTTAAAAAAATCATATCTCCATTGTTTATAAACATTGAGAAGTAAAATTTGCACAAATTTTGAATGAAAATCTAAACTTCATATTGAAACTTATAGCTATAAAATTTATCTAAATTTTGAAACGACGGTACTTTCGAAAAATCGACCTAGGAAAGTGGAGAGGATATTTGTTTCAGCTCCGTTTTTTTTTCGGCATCGGAACTTCAAATTGCAACACGTAGAAAAAATTTACATTATCTCAGCTTCCTTTGCAGCTGCAGGCCTCTTTTTTTATTGTGGGGTAGCTCGTCGAAATATGAATAACTACATAGTTTTCATGGCCGGAAAATATGGGAAAACTCGTAAAAATTGAGTCCATTTGAAATTCACCCTAAATACTTACTCTTTTTTTTAATTTGCTCGAACAGTCTGTCGCAGTATTAATAATGATGACATAATTTTCACCCCCCATAAATCTCGGAAAATCAACATATGTTTTTTCATTTTATATCACTGATGTAATAATACTTATATATTTTATAAATTAAATTTCAGATAATTTTTTACTCATTATATAATTATATTCCTTATATTAATTATAATTGTTTGTATTTTTATAATTAACAATATTGATTTTTATTCTATTTTTCTTACAAATATGATATACAATATTAATCTAATCTGCCTTATTGCTTTGATAAAATAAGTCGATTTTTTCATCACTTGCCTTATTAAATTTTGCAATGTTTATTGAACTTTACTTTTTTATTTTCTTTACATACATTGGTTTAAAAGTTAAAATTTGGTTCATTTATTTGACTTCACTGTCAGGTCTGAACCTTTTTGTTGCAGGTTGTTTGTCTTCACTTATTAAGTCAGTCTTTCCATACATTAATATATTAATGGGCGATCTTAATGCCATGGTGGGTCAAGGTAAGGTAGGAGAACAAGTAGGAAAATATGGGCTTGGAAACAGAAATAACAGAGGAGATCGATTGATTCAATTTTTCCAAAGTAAAGACTTCGTAATAACAAATACCGTTTTCAAATTACCTCCTCGACGGTTATATACATGGATATCTCCACAACATACCAAAGAAAAAATAGTGAGAAATCAAATAGACTACATTATGATAGCAAGGAGGTATCATAATGCTGTTAAAAGTGCTAAGACGTACCCAGGAGCTAATATAGGCTCAGATCATAACCCGGTAGTTACTGTGATAGAGGCGAGACCAAAAAAGATTAGAAGACCACCCAGAAAAGCAATAGATTTAAATAAACTTAGAAACAAAAATATACGACAAGAAACAGGAGAAGAAATAAATGAAAACCTCCGTTCAGTGCAGCAACAAATTAACGATACAAACAACGTTAACCAAAAATTAAAGTACATAAATACAGCTATACAAACAGCAGGAAAGAAACATCTTACAAAAACAACAACAAAAAATAAGGGGTGGATGACACAAGATATACTAGACTTGATGGAACAAAGAAGAAAGATGAAGAATTACCCAGACAAATACAAAGAAATAAATAAACACATAAAAAAGAGAATAAAAGAAGCCAAAGATGAGTGGATTAAAGAACAATGTGAAGAGATGGAAACCTATGAGAAAAAGTACGATGCGTTCAATATGCACAAAAAAGTAAAAGAGATAACAGGAAGCATAAAGAAATGCCAAATAGGTAATCTTAAAGACAAACATGGAAATCTTATTGTAGATCTAGAGAATAAAATAAAAAGATGGACAGAATACCTGAATGAATTATTTGAAGACGATAGAAACAACTTAACTCAGATAATCAATGCAACTGGGCCAGACATATTGAAAGAAGAAGTACAATACGCAATAAGAAACGCTAAAAATGGAAAAGAAAATGGACTTGATGAAATTCCTACAGAACTGTTGAAGCTTTTGAATGATAAATCCGTAACCATAATATTAAATTTTGCAGCGAGGAGCTAAAACAGTTTCCCCTCCACTTTCCTATGTCGATCATTCGAAAGTAACTTCGTTTCGAAAGGTTTTAAGTTTCGAAAAATTGGATGAATTTAGTAGCTATAAAATTCAATATAAAGTTTAGATTTTCATTCAAAATTTGTGCAAATTTTACTTCTTAATGTTTATAAACAATGGAGATATAATTAACAAAAAATTGTCGCTAACCTTGTTTCTATTGTTCATAGAAGGTTTATTTTTTTGTTAAATGTGAGTTTTTATACCAGCTATCTAGTGGTTGTACGTACAAGTCTGTAGCTTGACAAATATAGAAGTTATTACAATTATTTATAAGTAAAAAACATACCCCTTTTTCAAACGTTTATTTTGTAAATAATTTCGATGAAAACTCAATATTCATTTAACTTCTGACATAGTATAAGTCTTAAATAATCCTATGAAATTTGTTAAAGTTACAACTTTGGCATTAAAGTCTCCCATTATTAGTGTTATTTCGTTTTTCCGAATCCTTTTGACAATATTAGTAAGGTCATTCTAAAATTCTTCTATGATTTCTTCTGGGGCGTCCGCTGTAGGAGCGTATACTTGAATAATGTTTGTTTTTATGGGAGTTGCGTTTAGCTGAACTAAGAGCATCCTTTCTGATACAGGTACAAAGTGACTGACACAGTTGGCGATTTTATTATTCATAATTAGGCCCACTCCATTTATATGTTCGTTCTTAAGATTTCCTGAGTAGAATATTTTGTGATCTTTGATAACTCGGTATCCCGTATTTGTCCAGCGCATTTCGCTTATTCCCATAATATTAATCGAGAGTCTTTCCATTTCATGAATGGCATTATAGATTTTTCCCGCCTCGTACATTGTTCTAACGTTCCATGTACCTATCTTTATGGCTGTTCGCAATACTCTTAGAGCTCCATCATCTAGAATGTAGTTTGGTTCGTGAGGATTTCTCTTGATAACGACCTGGAAGGCCTCACGGTTTGAGCTAGATTTACCTTCCCTGCCGGATCTTGAATTCCGATTTTCATGATCAGTAGTCGGAATCTTAAAGTTTTTTATCACCATGATAATTGTACTAGAGATACTTACAAGAAGTCTTTAATGCAGTGGTTTCTCCTTGCCTTCTGCATCCTTATGCCGTTCACTAAAAGTCTTCGTTCCTCCGCCTTCAAAGCCGGTTTCTCAAACTCCAGGACAAAAGAGTGCCCTAAGATCGCAGTATCACAGCCGCTTAACTCATGATGTGAGTGTCGCCTGTGACCATCTGGAATTAAGCCTACAGGATTTTTACTTCCCACAGCCTTAATCCAGTAATGACATTACTGCTGCCTAATGTCATATCATAATGTGAAGGTACCCAAATAAAAGCCACTTCCTTTCCTAATGATCGAAATTTTTCTAGTTCGTTTTTTATACTCTGTATAATAGGGTTGTTGGTATATATTTGTTTCAGTTCCAGTAATGCATTTAATGAGTCTGTTACGATAATGCATTTCATCGGTCTACTCTTTTCGTAGAAGATTAGGGCTTCCAAAATAGCTGTAGCTTCACCTGTTAGTATACTGCAGTTGGTTGGTATCGATATGCTGTAAGAATATTATCTTTAGATACAGTAGTAGGCAGCAGCGTAACCATAGGGAGTTTCAGAGGCATCGGTAAACATTTGCAAATACTTAGGGTAGTGGTCTAGAATTTCCATGAATAGAGATTTAATTAGTGTGGAATTTGTAGTTGATTTGGGATACTTGGTAAGAGTTACGTCAATAGTTACTGGGCGGCTGGTCCATGGGGGATAGTTTGCATTTATATGTAGCGATAGATTAAGATGATTCAAATCGAAAGTTGTGAGCTTTATTCTTTCTATGAGGGGTGTAGAGTTTTTAGTATTATTGTTAGGAAGAAGGCCAGGATTGCAGATGTGGAAAAATACAGGATGCTGTTTCTGGGATGATATCTTTGCAATGTAGTTCAAGGATAGTCATCTTATATGATATGGAGGTTCTTCAGTTAAAACTTGCATACTACTAACCGGCCTAGTTTTAAAAGCTCCCAGTGCTAATCTCAAAGCTGTAGATTGAATACTGTTTAGTTTTTTAGAGTGGTTTTACATGCAGCATCGTAACATATGCAGTTTTAATGAGCGGTTATAAAGCCTAATTAATATTTTATGATCAGCACCACAAATTTTTTTGGATAATATTTTGAGTATATTTAATCTCTTTTGACAGAAAAGCTGAAATTTATTTATGTGCGAATTCCAATTTAAAGTTCTCTCAAAAGTTAGACCTAGAAAGTTTATTACTTTTGACTGTTCTAAAGGTAAATTATTTAATGTTAGACTAGTTGTGAGGTGGGTTTTATTTTTATTAAAAATAATGTATCATGTTTTTTCAGTAGAAAAAACAAATCCCGTTTTTATCGTCCAATTACAAAGCCGATTTAGGAAACTCTATATAATTTTAGTTGCTGTCCTTAGATTATTTGATTTAGTATAAATAACAATGTAATCTGCGTAAAGACTAGCTTTAATAGGTGCTTTAATTACATCCATAATACTATTAAAAGCGATTAAGAATAAAGTTGGACTAACAATCGAACCTTTAGGAATTCCATTATCTAGTATCTTAGAGGAGCTTGTAACACCATTTATTCTAACTTGAATTGAGCGATTTAAAAAAAAATATTTATACATACAAGTATGTTACCTTGAATGCCAGGGTCTTTCAAGGTTTGTAAAATACAGTGTCTCCAAGCTCTATCGTAGGCTTGCGTTATATCGAAAATATTGCTATTAGTTTTTGGTTATTTGCAAAAGCTTCATTAATTGAAGTCTGTAATGCAACGTGATTATCTTATGTGGACCTGCCTCTTCGAAAACCACTTTGAAAGGGAGTAAGAAAGTTATTATTTTCTAAGTACCATATAAGGCAGAGGTTTAAAATTTTTTCTAGGATTTTGCACATGCAACATGTAAGAGAGATGGGTCAGGTAAGAGGTAGGGTTGTCTTTTGGTTTGTTAGGCTTAATAATGGGAATGATAATCGCTTGAGACCAAAGATCTAGGAATTTATGCTTTAAGAAGCAGGTATTAAAATAAATCTAACAGAATTAATTTAGCTCCGAATGGTATGTTATTTATGAAGACTGGTAGAATATCATCTGGTCCTGCAGATGTGTTTTTTATATTTGAGAGAGAAACTTCTAACTCTTAAAGAGTTATCTTCTTCTTCCTATGCCGTCCCCATTAACGGAGGTTGGCGACCACATTTTTAAAAGCTTCTCTGTCTTTTGTGAACGTGGAATAATTCGTCTACAGTCATGTTTGTCCAGTCTCGAATATTTCGCAGCCATGACTTCCTCTTTCTACCTATTCCCTTTTTGCCATCGACTCTACCCTGCATGATGACCTGCAGAAGACTATATTTATCATTTCTTAGTATGTGTCCAAGGTATGCAGTCTTGCGTACTTTTATCGTTCTCAACAATTTTTTGTCTCGACCCATCCTTCTCAGCACTTCCTCATTGGTGACCCTGGCAGTCCATGGAATTCTTAACATTCTCCGGTATATCCAAAGTTCAAAGGCTTCGATCTTTTTAACTATTTGTGCTTTTAGTGTCCATGTTTCTACCCCGTACAATAGTTGAGACCAGACGTAACATTCAACAAACCTCAGTCTCAGCGCAGTATTCAGATTTTTGTCACAGAACAATTGTTTGAATTTTAAGAACGCTGCCCTTGCCATTTCTATTCGTACCCGGATCTCTTGGTCTGGATCTAATTCTGTGTTGATGTAAGCTCCCAGATATTTATATTTTGTCACTCTCTCTATTTGCTGTCCACCAAGAGTTAGTTGTTCATTATTTATTGGACTCCTTGATACTATCATAAATTTGGTCTTATCTGTGTTGATGTCAAGTCCCATTTGAATGCATTCACTATTTATTGCATCTAGTAAAGTTTGTAGTTCTTCTATACTCTCAGCCATAATTACCGTGTCATCTGCAAATCTCATGGTGTTTATGATTTCTCCACCAATTCTTATTCCCTCTTTTCTTTCCCATAAGGCTTTTCTGAATATGACCTGTGAGTACACGTTGAAAAGCGTCGGAGACAAGACGCATCCTTGCCTAACCCCTCTCGCAATCGGTATATTATTTGTTTCTATATCGTTCACCTTTACTACTGCTTTCTGGTTCCAGTATATAGCCTTAATAAACTCAATGTCTTTTTTGTCTAAATTGATGTTTTTTAATTCATCTATTAACTTCATATGCTGCACTCGGTCAAAGGCCTTCCTAAAGTCTATGAAGCATACATATGCACTCTTGTTATATTCTATGTTATATATTATTATATTCTAAAGAGTTATAGGAGCAGTTAAGGGGCTGTCAGAGTTGTTAATGCAGATTGTAGAAGCATTATGTGCTTCTATGTCTATGTAGACGAATTGATAGATGATACGTACTCTCTTCAGGTATCTCTTTTGCTTTTCTTTATGAGGTATCTTGCTGTTGCTCTGAGTTTTTTTACTTTACTTACTTACTTAATCAGTAGTTGTCTACTGACTTAATCAGTCTATTATTGTCCATCCGGGTTAGATGTCCGAACCATGCCAATTTTTTCTCTTTGATTGACTCGAGTAACGGTTTGATTTTGAGTCTTTCTCTTATTTCTTCATTTCTGATTCTATCAGTTCTTTTTACTCCTATCGTTCTTCTGAGGTATTTCATCTCTGCTGCCTGAATTCTGCTCTGATGTCTTTTGTTTAATATCCAATTTTCTGCTCCATATGTCACTGTAGGTCTATATATTGTTTTGTATATTGTCATCTTGGTCTTTGTTGATATTTCTTTGTTATTAAGGAATCCTCTATTTAGTGCTTGGAATAGTTTTCCTGTGTTTTCCATTCTGTTGTTAAGATCATCCTCGATGTCTCCTTTGTTGTTGATTACTGTTTCTAAGTATTTGTATGAATTTGTCTGCATTATTTTTTGTTGGTCTATCATTACTTCTATTTGATCTTCCGTCCCTTGTTTTCTTAATATTTTTATTATTTGAGTCTTCTCTTTGTTTACGTTTAAGTTGTATTTGCTTGCTTCTAGGTTCTATTTCTTTAAGTTGTATTTCAGTTTTTCTGCAGTTTCCGCAATTAATACTATGTCGTCTGCAAATATACACATCTCAGCATTTATCATTTGCATTCTGTTCCAACCAATGCAGTATTTCTTGAATGTTTTCTTACATTCTTTCACTATCTCATCTATTATATTTATGAATAGTACTGGGCTGAGAATTCCCCCTTGTCTAACTCCTTGGGTTGTTTCAAATGGTTCTGACTGTATATTTAACATTCTTACTGTATTTGTTGTTTTCATGTATATACTCTTTGTTGCTTCTATCAGTTCTTCACTTACTTGTTTCTTCTTTAGGCTTTCCCATATATCTTTTCTTTTGACTGAGTCGAATGCTTTTTCCATGTCTATAAAGCTCAGATGTATTTCTTTATTTTTCTTTAAGGCTTTTTCTATTACTTGTTGCATGGTGAATATATGGTCTTGTGTGTTGTGTCCTTGGGTTGTTTTCCCTTGTCTAACTCCTTGGGTTGTTTCAAATGGTTCTGACTGTATATTTAACATTCTTACTGTATTTGTTGTTTTCATGTATATACTCTTTGTTGCTTCTATCAGTTCTTCACTTACTTGTTTCTTCTTTAGGCTTTCCCATATATCTTTTCTTTTGACTGAGTCGAATGCTTTTTCCATGTCTATAAAGCTCAGATGTATTTCTTTATTTTTCTTTAAGGCTTTTTCTATTACTTGTTGCATGGTGTATATATGGTCTTGTCTGTTGTGTCCTTTCCTGAATCCACTTTGTACATCCTCTAATTTATATTCTAGTTCTTTTCTAATTTTCCTTTCTATTATGGTTTCGTATACTTTTGCTGCTACACATAGTAGTGATATACCTCTATAGTTCCTACAGTCTCTTGTGTTTCCTTTCTTGTATATAGGTATAATTACTGCATTTGTCCATTCTCTGGGTATTACTTTTCTCTTCCATATTGGGTTAAATATGTATAACAATTTTTCTTTTGCTTTTACTCCTATATATTTCATCATTTCTGGTGCTACTTCATCGCTTCCTGGTGCTTTTGCAATCTTTATCTTTCTTATTGCTTCTTCCAGTTCTTCTTTTTCTATAGTTTCTGGATTTTCCGTGTTTCTCATGGATACTCTCCTGTTGTGGCTTTCCTTCTCCATTGTATTCGCTTGATTTCCATTCAGTATCAGCTGAAAATGTTCCCTCCATCTTTCCATTATTGTCTTATCGTCGTTTATTATTGTTCCTTTCTTGTTCATTATTTGTTTCAGTTTCGTTTCTTTGTTGCTTCTTAGGTTTTTCAGTGTTCTGTAAAATAATTTTACGTTTTCTGTGCTGTTTTCTTCCATTTTTTTCCCCGAATTTTTCCCAACTTTTCTTTTTCTCTTTCTTAACTATCTCTTTAACTTTTGTTCTTTGTCTCTTATAATTTTCATATTTTTGTTGTGTTTTGTCTTGGATGTATTCTTTCCATACTTTCTTCTTTTCTTTTATTTCTCTTTTCACTTCATCGTTCCACCAAGATGTTCGTTTCCCTCTGTTGTTATTTCTTGTGGTTCCACATATTGATTTAGCTGTTTTTATCATCGCATTTTTAAATTTTCCCCATTCTTCTTCTATTGTTTCTGGTATTTCATGTTCATTATTCATCTCTTTCTCTAGTCCTTCTGAGTATCTTATTCTCATTGTTTCTTCCCTTAGTTTATAAATTTTTATTATTTCTTTGTGTTTTCTGTTTATGTTCTCATTTCTTTTTATTTCTTTTCTTTTGCTTTTGAATGTGGTTTCTAGTAGATAGTGGTCACTACCAATTTCATAACTTCTTTTTACCCTTACGTCTCTTAGCCAGTTCTTCTCTGTTTTTTGCACTATAGTATAGTCTATAATTGATTGTTCGTCTCTTGATTTGACTTCTCTTGTGATCTTGTGTATCCTTTTATGTTGGAAGTGTGTGTTCATAATCACCAGGTTATTGTCTAGACAGAATTCGAGTAGTAATTTTCCATTTTTGTTTAGTTTGTCCTCCCCATAAGGTCCGATGACATTGTTCCATTTTTCTGTTTCTTTCCCCACTCTACTGTTCATGTCTCCTGTGATCACAATTTTCTCTGTACAATCATTTATCACTTCTTGTAATTTGTCTCAGAATTCATTCTTTTCGTTTTTTGTTGCGTCTTCATCTGGTTCATAACATATGATTAGGTTTGTATTGGTTTCCTCTGTATCCTGTATGTATATCTATGTCTACTCTTAGTATACGTTCGTTGTAACATATTCAATTTTTTATTTTGTTGATACTCTCCTTCTTTATCATGCACGCTACTCCTGCCTGAGCTCTCTTCGTTTCTTCCACTCCACTGTATATTAGTAACATTTCGTTTTCTAATATTATTGATCCTTTTCCTTTTTTCTTTGTCTCTGTTATAGCTACTATTTCAATGTTCTTATCTCTAATTTCTTCCCCCAGTTCTATTTCCTTCCCATTTATACCTCTCACATTCCATGATGCCATTTTCCAAATTGTTTTGTTCTTTTCTGTGTTTAAGTTGTACTTCAATTTGTTTTTACTTCCGTTTGTGTTATTATCTTTAGATCTGCTCATGTCCCTGTTCTGTGCCTGTTTTTTTTCTCGGTCCGTCATTGTGTTTTCTTCAGTTTTTTTAACCAGTTGGTTCTGTATTGTATGTTATCTTTTCTATCTGGCTTGTTTTTTGATTCCATTTCCACTTAATGCCTTCAATAACTATGAAACCATATCCAATTTTTGTCCTTTTCCCATTAATCTTTTCATCTGCTGCTATCTTCCTAAGATTTCTTTGTATCTCTATCTCTTTCAATGTTAGGTCACATTCTATATATACTCTATGTTGTTTATAGTTTATTAGTTTACCCTTGGCTTTCAGTATTTTCATTTTATCTTCGAATTTTTTACATTCGATAACACAAATTGTTTCATTTATCTTTTGTACCCTATTTATTTCTGATTTTACTCCCATTTTTGTTTCTATGAAGTTCTCCAGTTGCTCTGCTTCTATTGTGTCTATTGGTAAGCCTCCCATTATTAGGTTATTTTTCTTCTTTTCTTTCTGACATGCTTCCATCTTATATTTTATCTATTTTATCTATTTTTTGTTTCATCGTTGTCATTTCTTTCTTTAGATTTTTATTTTCTCTTATTATTTCTTTCATTTGCAATTTGTATTCATTATTTTCCTTCCTAATTTCTTTTAGTTCCTCAATCATATTACCCATTGTATTTTTTATCTCTTCCAGGTCCCTGTTTTTCTTTTTATTATCGCTTGCTATTTGTCTCATTAGTTCCATCATTTTGTTCTGGCTGCTGGTTTCATTCGTTGTTGGTTTCGACCTGTCTGGCATTCGGCTCACTTTTCTGCTCCTGCTAAATATGTCTATCTCCTCTTTGCTTTTTCTTTTACCATCTTCATCAACCTTACCATCCGCCATTTTTCTTCTTATTCAAATAATTAAAGTATTTATATATATAAATATTATAAGTAACGGTTACGGATCTCGACAAGCGCCGCGCCTACCTCTACAGTTAAATCTTAGCAATTATTCTCGATCCTAACCAGTTTCGACTTCTACCACTTGTAGCTACAAAATACAATCAATATCAAAACAGCAAATAAATTCAGCCTTTATAATTCTGTATAGTTTTACCGAAACCTGAATAACAGACCTATTGTTTTTGTTGATAATTATTATTGTTTATCGTTCTTAATCACCCGTCCAGCGCAAAAAGCTCAACTCGTTTCGACCACTCAGAAGTTTCACTTTTATCCGTAGGGCAATTAAAACTAACTATTAATTTAATACAGTTCAAAATCAGATAACTAATTATTTACTTACATAAATGTCCTTTTTAAGTACACTTTACACTAATTTGCATGCAGATTACACTCGAAACCACCCAAAATTGGAATTTAATTTCGGAGCGACACTACACACATCCAACTAGCCTGACCGCCAATCACTCTCTCCTGAGTTTTTTTAAATTTAGTAAATTTTCATTAGTATTATGTTTTTTAAGTACATTAAAAGCATGATTGCTAGAAGATAGAGGATATGCTACTTCATTGTTCCCCCAAGGTACTGGAGGTCTTTTGCGGAGCTTTGTTTTACCCATATTATTTAAAGCTGCTTCTATAACTATATTGTTTAATAGAGGTAATATTAGAGTTTATATCATTACTTAGATGATAGTTTTCAATTTTCTTTTCAATGTCATCTTGATAAGACGACCAGTTTGCAGTCTTTAATTTCCAGGATTGATAGGTTGGAGAATTAGGAGATTGAATTTCATTTAATGATATGCAGATAGGAAAGTGGTCACTGTCATATAACGATTTTAAAGTATTCCACGTAAGGAACGTTGATAAGGATTTACTACATAATGATAAATATATGGCGGAAAAAGAGCCGTTATAGGAGTTAAAATCTGGTAGGTTCTTCTGTATTAAATAATAGTAGATCAGAAGAGTCAATGAGATGTTTTATTTCTTCCTTCCTTTGCCCTATCCGTTTCGGACGTTGGCTATTAACAAGGCTATTTTGACTTTGTTTACGGCACCTCTGAACAGTTCGGTCGATGTTAGTCCGAACCATTGTCGCAGGTTATGCATCCATGAGTGTCGTCTTCTTCCCGGTCCCCTCCTACTGTCGATTCTTCCTTGGACTATTAACTGTAGCAGCCGGTACTTAGTATGCCTCATGACATGTCCGAAGTACTCAAGCTTCCGTTTCTTTACGGTGAATATTATTTCTTTGCTTTTGCCTATTCTCTGCATTACTTCCACGTTAGTGATGTGGTCTGTCCAGGATATCCGAAGAATACGGCGATATATCCACAGCTCAAAGGATTCTAGTTTCTTCAGGGTGGCTTCCATTGTGGTTCATGCCTCTGCTCCATAGAACAAGACCGGGAAGACATAACACTTGACCAGTCTTAATTTTAGTTCCAATGAGATTTTGCTTGTGAACCACTTTTTCATATTGTTGAACGCGTTTCGTGCTTTTGCAATTCGTGATATTATTTCTGTTGACTGGTCCCATTTTGTGTTGACTGTGGTTCCAAGGTATGTGTATGTCTTCACTTGTTCTATTTTTCGGTTGTTTAATGTCAATTGCATCGGAGGTTGTTGTGTTCTGCTGATGAGCATGCATTTAGTTTTGATTGTATTGAGTTCTAAACCATATTCTTGACTTGCTGTGTGTATGCTTTGCATGAGTCTTTGAAGCTCGTTGCAGTCATTTGCGATAATAACTGTGTCGTCAGCATATCTAATATTATTGATTACCTCTCCGTTTACTTTGATACCCTCCGAAACTTCTCCCAGTGCTTCTCTGAAGATTTGTTCAGAGTATATATTGAACAGGAGCGGCGAGAGGACGCATCCCTGTCGTACACCCTTTTTAATATCTATCTTCCCACTGTGTAAGTTGCCCATCTTTATCTCAGCACTTTGATTCCAATAGAGACTGGTTATTATGCGCAGATTCTTGCCATCAATATGCATCTTCCTGAGCATTTCCATGAGTTTATCATGTTTGACCTTGTCAAACGCCTTGGAGAAGTCGATGAAGCACAAGTGGACGTCCTTGTGCCTGTCTCTGCATCTTTGAATTAAAACTTGCAGACTGAAGATCGCCTCTCTTGTGCCCAATGCGCTTCGGAATCCGAACTGTGACTCCGATATATTTGCTTCGCATTTGTTATATATTCTATTGTGTATGATTTTGGTGAAAACTTTGGTAATGTGATTTATCAAGCTTATTAAGCGGTGTTGATCACAGTGTTTTGCACTTGGTGTTTTAGGTATGGCTACAAAGGTCGATCGAAGCCATTCCTCCGGAATCTCCCCTTTGTCGTAAAAGGTGTTAAAAAGGCCTGTCAGAAAATCGACGAAGTGGTCATCCGTTTCGTATAGGAGTTTTATGATCTCGCTCTGTATGTTGTCGGGACCTGGTGTTTTGTCGTTTTTTAGCGATGAAATGACTTTTTCCACTTCAGACCTTGGTATTTCGGGTCCAGTCATGTCGTCATTTTGGTCCACTGTCGCTCTGCGTTTATCGTTGCGATGTTTTATTAGATTACCGTATTTGTCTGTTTTAGAGCTTCCCCATGCAGAATAATGGCAGTTCATATCCCCTAAAATTATTTGTTGGTGTGAAATTTGATCAAGAAGGTTATTTAGTTCTTGTAGGTCTAGCTCGCTAGGATGTGGTTAATAAATGTTGCATATATTAATATTATTTTGGTATGTTATACTCACTGCTACAGCTTCGAGATTAGTACTTAATGTAATTTGCTTAGCTTCTAGGTCTTTACTTACGAAGATAGCTACTCCGCCACTGGCCTGTTGTGCTACTCTGTTTTTTGGAAAACATAGATAATTTTTAAGATTTATATTAGCTTGTTTAAAATGAGTTTCTTGAAGACATAAGATCTTTGGGCATAATTCATTTATTAATTTTATTAATAGTTTTAACTGTTCTAAGTTGGTATAAAACCCATTAAGATTCCACTGTAAAATAAAGTAATTGGACATGTTAGAATTCTGCCTGAGATAATTGTTCATCTGTCTCTTCTGTGGAAGAGATATTATTGGGGTTTAGTTTTTTTTTAATCTAGTTATATTATTTTTTTTTATTTTGAATTGTGGGTATAAGCGTGAACAAAATTAAGGATCTCAATTAGCTCGGCAGTTTCATTCGAGTAATCTTTTGAAATTATTTCAGGGTAATTGGCATATATTGTGTTTTCTAGAAAGTCACATATTTCATTATAGTTTAGGATAAACGGTGGTGATCTGTTTTCTATTTTGTCTTTAATTGACTCTAGTGAAAGTAAAAGTTCTTCGCAAGAATTTATGGTTGACTTTTTTTTGGTTTGCTTACTATAGGCGAAGTAAATATCTGTGAATCGTTCTGTGGGGTATTTTCGTTAATGTCTGGAGAAAATGAGATGAACCTTTTTAGTTGATTAGGGACGTTTGTAGTAATTGGATTTGCTGTTAATTCTACTGGAGTAGGATTTCTGATGTTGTTTGAGGTTGATGATGTTGGAGCTTTTAAAAAAGATGTTTCACTTCTATTACTTATGGGTCCTGTCAGGTTATTGTCAGTTTCCATAATTTGTTCTGTTTGGTTATTAGAGGATTTTATTGTAATTAATGTGTTTTGAAAAGTTTCAAGGTATGCACTAGCAGTGAATGAATTAGCTTTGTCAGAACTTTGTAGTTCTGTTTGGTTATTAGAGGTATTTACTGTTGGTAATATGTTTTGAGAAGTTTCTGAGTGTACATTAAAAGTAGTGGGGTTGGCTTGCTTAGAGCATTTAGGATACGTTACGTGGACCAACTAGTGAACCAAAGGGATGATGTAGTCATGAACTTTGGTTCCTTCAATACTGGAAAGTACTATAGCTTGTTCTTCAGTTGGATCTTTAAATGCAATGACAATACTGGAATATGAGACGTGAGATGAAGTGTGAGTAGTATTCATAGTTTTATTCGAAGTCATGGTTGATTAATTTTAAGTCCGGTCCTGTCACCGGTTCGAAAGCCGGTGTGGATTTTGACCCAAAACTGGATTTGTTTTTATTTCTTCGGAACGTCATATTGGTATTAGGTATATTTCATTCTGTATAAAAATCATATTGTAAGTTAGTCTAGATTCTGCTTTTATCATAATAAAACGTATTGTTACTGTTTTGTGTTAAATAAAAATTTTTTAAAAATATGTTTTGGAAAACTCCAATATATATAACTATATTGGAGTTTTCCAAATTTATTTCCTATTTATTTATTTATTTCCTACATTTAGATCTAACGGTTAATGTGAGCTTCGTACTAACAAAACAGTATTATACGAACTCCAGGATAATATACACCGTGTATATTATTATCTAAGTAGCTCTTTATGTAGACTCCGACCAACGCATAGGATCAAGTGGACTCCGTAATACGTTAAAAAATTTTTGGGATCCGTATGCACCTTTTCGCGTATACAACTAAGCTCCTGCAATGTTGCCAATAATTTTATTAGTCGTAGATTTTCAAATTTTGCAGCAGGTACATTTTGGAACTTGAAATTTATTTAAATATTCATCAATTTAGTCATCGAGGAATTTCATAGATGTAGAATGTAGAAAATGGGGCGGCCAATAGAGCCTGATACACTGCGACCTTTGCAGATCTATTGTGTTTCCCCCTTATTTTAAAGCACTTCATCTAGCTTGGTCCTTTTAATGAGACTCAACAGCCTTGATAGTGGCCTTTTCATGTAGCCGGTTTTTCCGGAAGCACCAGGCTACATGAAATTTCATAGATACTTGGCTAATGTAGTTAAAAATTTTATAATATAATTTGTTAACCGACATAGAACTTGTATTTTACTTTTTTGTTTACTAAGCAAGGTGAAAATTTATATTACTTGCTTTAATTATTTTTAAACTTGGAAAATTTCCATTTTTATACATTAGTATTTTCTTTTAATGCATGTCACTGAAACATTTATTGTATAAATGTTCGTATATCGAGTTGAGTTTTCGTGTAACATTTTAAGAAAGTGTTAGTACTCTAATATTTGTTACCCCATAAAATTATAGAAAACTCTGTACAACAAGGAGATCTTAGTAACTTTCCGATTGCTACAGTTTATGACGTGCAATATTTGTTTCATGAAGTAGTAAAATTTAAATCACAATAATTTATAAATCAATATTATTTTAATTTTTACTGTCTAATTTCAATAATGTCGATTTTTAAGTCTAGGGAATCCAATATCCCACTATACATTGGATACACATGAACAGACGGATACACTTATGGCGGATAAAAGAAGTAGGCATATCACAACACCTAATTTAGCTTATAACTAAACTGTACAAATACACTACTTGACCATTTATAGTAACATTAAAAGTAGATTGAAAGTCAAATAAGAGATTAAGTAACGAAACGGAAGTATCTGGATTAGTATTGAAGAATACGTTAAAGAGCATGTGACAAATCATGCCGAACCGACAATGCGCCTCAACCACACAATATGGTTATTTAAGAAAAATTACAGCTCGTTCCAGAAATAATTGTAAATATAACATGTTAAAAAACTACCGTATAGATAAGAGCTGCCGATATAGATAACGTATGATCCTAAAGTTTTGGGAAAAATTTCAAAAGCATATAACTCTGACCACAATAATCTTATATTTTTATTAAATTATTCTACAATATAACTTAACTATCCTTAATATAAATCAAAATTCAAATGACAGACAAGGGACCATTATTTTCGATTTGCCTAATAATTCCCCTGACACGTTGCATCATGGCCTTCTTTGTTAAATGCATTTTGCTTCTCAATCAGACCAGGTGAAATTTTTCCCAAAACTTCCCACCGAAAGGCGTGTTTATTTTGGTCTCAACAAATTTGCAAATTTTATGCAGTAATTATAATAGTTGATTTATAAATAGTTAAGTGACAATTACATGAAACACCAGTAAGTGAACACATCATATTAGTTTTTATTAATATAACGTGATCAACAAGTTTTTGGTTAATTTTTAATTTAACAATTATAAGTAAGATACGACTCAAGAAACATTATTCCAGTTTTACTACCTGTTTGATTACTAGGCAGGTCCGTATTATTTTGAAACACATGTTCCGTGTTAAAATCAAAAATGGAACCTAATATTCAGAGTCTCTCTAACATACCACAAGTATCGCAATTACAGACAAATACCAATAAAACCTATTCATCAGCAGCTTCTACACAATTCCTCTCAAAACACCAAGCAATTGTCTTCAGCGCTTTAGAAAATACTCGACTGCAAGATTACTTAATTCCTTTGGGTAACCTAATTCATCCCAAAAATATTGTATTTTCCTCCCGACTATCCAATAATCGGATTTGCATGTACCTTGCAAACAAAAAAATTGTGGACAAATTTATGCAAAACCATGGGCACATACAAATCCAGAACAATATTGTACAAGCTAGAAGATTAATCTCACCAGCGGAACGTATTGTTTTTTAAACGTATGTCCAACAATACCACACAGTCTGTTAGTTGATTATCTACAAACTATTGGACTTAATATGGTCTCTCCTGTCACTTTTCTAAAAATCAGTTCCACCCTTACCGAATATAATCATATTTTAAGTTTCAGAAGACAAATATATGTCAGTCCCCATAATATCTCCTTACCCGACTCATTCACCTTAGACTTCGATAATACAACATATCGAATATTCTTATCTCAAGAAACTATGGCCTGTTATAACTGCATAAAGTCTGGACATATCGCCACCAACTGTCATGATAAACTAGAATCAACAACAAATTTAATTTATTCTAATAACAGTCAATCTACTACTCCTTTCTCCCCTGACATCATGCCTCAACCTGCATCAACATCCATATAAAACTAACAAATTTCCGTCCAAGAAAAGATTATGGGGGTAGGAAATTGGGGACAGAAACTAAAGGAGTTGAGAAAGGGCAAGCAAAACAAATCGATACGTATGCGAACGGCACTCAGGGATTAGCTGGAGAGCTGGGGTCGTGGATAAGTTGAAATAAATGGGTCGGATTGGGGTATCTACACAAAAAAAATGAAACAAAGGAGTACTTACATAAATCTCCTGGGCAACTGGGCAAATAAAGACAAGAAGAAATACCTCTAGCTATTTAAATGGGACGCCGCTTCGAGAAAACTTCCTGCTGGAGTAAAGAAAGTTTCTTCCTTCCTAAAATAAGAAACACGAACGGGTTGGGAGATTTTCCTGAAATAAATAAAAAAAATGGATCAGAGAAACAAATCAAAACGTTTATTTTTGTCTCATACAAACAGTTATCAAACATACAGATTGCACAAAAATTATTAAAAGTTGCAAAATACAAAATTACAAAAAAAAAACTTACATGTGTTGCCTGTTTACAAACTCCAGGGGTTGGAGATACTACAAAAACTTACAAATGTTACCTCACAGAGATTAACCTTTTTTTAAAACAAACAAAACAAATAAATATCGAAAAGAATAAAGCTTGCTGTCATATGTTAACATTAAATAAAAAAAAAAAACAATTAAAATGACAGCTAAGTTAAACCATAAAATTTACAATTTAATAATTTTTACAAATCCTTTTAAATTTTAATGAAAGCAATTATTAGTTTAGCAAAAAAATAATGTCTGTCTTTACTTTAAAATTAATATGTTAAATGTTACCTTGATTCACTAACTTTGACACTTAACTTTGGAAAACTTGCTATCTCTGGGATTGGAGCTGCAAAGACAAAACTCTCAATTTGAACAAAAGGAAACTATTTCCATACGCAGGGACGAAGATCTGAAGCAGATGTGACTGGATCAAGCAGGCAAACGACAACAAAGCTGGTGGGACATCCTATATAATAATTTCCAAAATTTCTTCAGTTCCGGTGTACTGCACAAATCTTATGATAATTACTCTGTTCTAATCTGCCATTATGCAAAGAGTATTATCATCTTAACCGGTCATAAGACATCCACACCAAGAAGATTGAATCAACTCCTGATTACTAATCACCTTAACATCTTTTCTATTTGAGATCTCTTGCTTGACTCTCGTTCAAAAAACTCTTCCTACCTGACCTCAATTCCGCTCGGCCGATCTTTCTGTATCTCGGCCACCCTTTTCAAATATAACCTGTTCTCGCAACAAAATGTCTTGACAAACCGGGGATTTAGCCTTGTAATAATACATAAAAGTATATTGGGGGTGAAGACACCATTCTAATAATATATAATTACTATTCTAATAATAAATATAAATATATTGGGTGTGAAGACACCATTCTAATAGATTGGGGGGGTTAAGCGTGATAATTTATGATTGAAGCTGTAAATAAATCGACTAAACCCCTCAAATGAAATGTCTCCACTCTGATAAGGCTGTCACCATTGTAGAAGACGTCTGTCTCAATATCCTTATCAAGACCTCTACAATTCTTAGGGGATACTTATCCCTGCGAGCGGGGCAAGGCTTACTGGCTCCACTAGTCTGAACTGACTGGTTTCGCCCTCGCGGATTTACAAGAGGGTAGAGAAATTTTTGGAAAGGAAGGAATTAAGGACTTCTTGGTCTCAGGTCCTGCAAAGAGTGAGAGGCTATGGGCTTACGTTAGAAGCCGGAGCACTGCATAAGCGAAATGTGTATCTCTTCTAGTCTCGACCTCTAACGGCTAGGAATAACAAAACAAATTTCGAATTTACAATGTATTAACTAGACTGTACATTACAAAATATCAGTTATGACCAAAATATTCGATCAGGCGCGAAGGGAGACGAGAAGAGACAAGCAAGGAATTAAAGGTCAGACAATTTCCGTGCTATTAGATATACGTGGGGTTAGTATATAGAGATCTTAGTTACCTCTGCGTATCTAGGCTCTAGCTAGGGAATACGCCTCCAGTCTACCGGGATTTGAGATTTCGTACCTTCGAATCTCCAGTTGCCGACACTTGTACGTCACACTATCCCGTCGAGTTAAATAGCGCGCTCATTCGGCGCGCCTCTCGCGTGGGCCACCCTCAGGTGCCGAGTTCTTACTGACTGCTGACCAACTTCTGTTTTTTTTTATGTATCGCCAACTTCTACCTTAGATTCTTTATGTCACGTATTCCATGTGTTAAACTGGATCACGCTATGTAAAACTTCTTACTCAGCTCAATTCTTCTCACTTGTTTAACAATTCTTACCTTGTATTAATTTCCAACAAGGTCTAAGTGTCGTAATTTTTTAAACATTCAGGCTTGTGTTAAACTGGGTCAATTGTTTTGTTTTTAATTTAAAATGTATACGTTAAACTGTGTCGAATTTATTCTTTATTAATTTGGAATATAAATTAATTACTTAAATAATTATTACTCTTTACTAGGCTAATTGTCCCTTAATTTTTCCTTCTTTATTTCCTTGCTGTTTACATTACATTACTCCCTTCGCAAAAAAAAGAAATGTATTAAAAAAAATAATAATTATTCTACTTACATCTTACATTACTTATATCCTACTATACTCTTTTATATTAAGTCCCAATTATTGTGTTATATTATATTGTTTCTTATAGAATATTGTGCGGTGGTCAGCGAATGTATCGTGCTGCCCCCGTATTGTACCTATGTGTATGACAAGTTGAATTACTTTTGTATTAAATTCTTATTGAAATTTACAAGTGAAACATTCTTGACTTATTACTGTGTTTTGTGACTACGTGTGTCACTTATTCTAAATTCTAAAATTCTAAAATTGTTCTATCCGAATGTAACTCGCGTTTCACGGCAATCGCGGTTTTGCTTATGATCGTTCAATATCGACGTATTCCTGTGGGGATTTTCGCACTTCACTCGCGTCGTTTTGGCTTTTAATGTCCGTTTGCCAATTTTCACGTACCGCGTTAACTATCTTGTTAGTGCTGTCTATCTCCATTGGGTTGCTCTCGCTGGTTTGGTCTTTTCTGGTTGGTACTGGTTTACTTTTGCCGCGTTATACTTCTGACAAATTGGTGTCTGGTATGTGTTTGCTGCATCTCTTTGTCCAATGTTCATCTTCTGATTCTGGTCGCTCATTGCTTGTATTTAGGTGTATATTTTGTTCTTCGTTCTTTGATTTTTGGTGTCGGTGTATTACCCAGTTGGTGAGGTTTGTCCATAACCCTGCTATGATTATGTAGCTGCATCCTATTGTTTGGTATATTCTTAACCCATTCAGTATTATTTCACAAGCATATATAATTGTTCTATATATTAAATATACGCCAATTAAGCTACTGGTGATATTTTCTAATGTGGATAACCATCCCCATATTCTATTGAGGGTGGAGTGAGCGATCTCCTTTAGTTCATTTTCGTCAAATATTTTGGTTAATGTGTACCCTTGATTTATTGTCTCTAGGCCTGCTGTTCTTCTGGTGATTATGTTCTCTACTGCTTTTCTTTCTGATCCGAATGTGACTATCCTTTGTGCGTCTTGTTTTTCTTGTTGTGTGTATATTCCGCCAGCTGCTAATGGTTGTGGTGGTACCATGTCTATTAATGATTCTGCTTCTACTGTGATTTCTGTTGGATTGACTGCCTTGGTTGGGTCTGGTGTCAAGCTGATCCATTGTTCTTCTACGTAGTACATCGGAGGTGTTACATGGTTGCAATCTATTTCTTCGGCGTAATCTTGGATTATTCTTGTAACTGGTGACATAAATTTTGACTGGTTTAGTAGTGAGATCGGTAGTTCATGGAAACATTTGTTTGTTCTTCGTATGGTCACTGGTTTCGGTATGCATTGCATTATGTAAAGTACTTCTCCTAGCACTCTTCCAGTGTACCCTGGCATGTTCTGCATAAGTTGACTGACAGCGTTAGGTAGGGATGGGGCCATTAGTAATCTGTTTTTTAAAATTTCTCTCTTTGTTTGACATCGCCGCAGTACTGTGTCTAAGTATAGATTCTCTATTTCTCTTTGGTAGGCTTGTTCGGTGTAAAGGAATTTGCTATTTATGTAGGTCATTAGGTCTACGTTTTGGGGAAGGAGTGGCATACTAGGATTTATTTTGTTGTTTACGAGGAAATTTATTAGGATTCGGGGGTGTTCAGTTTGCCATACCTCTGTGTTACATATTATAGCCCTTTTGTGTAGCGTTAGAGCAAATATGTTTTTATCTTGTTCTACTATTACCAGCTCTTCTAGGGATTGTTTGTTAGTGATCTTTTCACCGTGCCCTTTATAAAGTTGTGACAATTGACTTTCACAACTGTTGTCTTTGTATTGTTCCCAGGTTATTTCGCCTATTGTAGAGTCGAAGCAATAGCCATCGATGAATGGACATATTACTCCCTCTCGTAGGTGGATTTCCTCTCTCTGGTTGTGGTTGCTGCTTCCAGGAATAAGATAGTTATTAATGTAATCGGTTTTGAACGGTATCCGTGGTTTTCTTTGCGGTTTTTGTAACAAATCGCACTGTTATTACTGTCCGAGTAGTCGCACTCCCGTTAGCAAACTTTAGTTAGCATTAGTACTTTCTACGCGTAAGTCCAACGCACCTTAACCTATAATTACATGCATAGCTGCTTATTACAGACAATTGTAGCGATAGCTTTACATAGTTCTGACTTATAACTAACCTACATTGTATTGCATATTAGTATGCCTTGTGATCATAACTAATAAATAAAATTATATTTAATTAGTTATTAACGGATATATATAGATAACTGGGACTTTTTTAAACGATTACAATATACTATATGATATTTATGATATATATACACCCTGTAAAGTTAAGTCTTATATTTTTAATTTTCAACTTGTCATCACTTATTTTTTTTACAATATACTGTGTACTGAATTCTCCTTTTATCAGAAACTGTATTAAGTATCCTATTTTCAAATGTAATTTTTTTAAAATTCAAGACTATTTCTTAACTATTTCCTAAAATTTTAAAATAATTCCAAGATAAAGTTTATCTTTATTTTCCTTTTTTTATTAAACAAAATCACCTGTTGTTTGTACTTTACAATTGTTTATTGTAATTATGTTTCAAGGCTAATTACATTTTGCTGAGCGGCAGTCTTTGTTGCAAATTTACGTACTGACCTATAATATGCATTCTTGGTATTTGAACTACGTTTTGACTATACTGCATTTTTGAAATTGCTGGCGGTTTCTAACTTGATCTTTAAATTTTTTTTTATAAAATTGCTTAGTTTTATGATAAAATAGTAATCTTGTATTTCTATTTAGTGATTTGTTTGTCCACGTTAGTTTTTAACTATTTTTAGGTTAATTTTCGAGCCTGCCCTATTTACACTTTCAAAGAAAATTATTTTCATTAACTCTATTTATTTTTTTTAACTGTGAATGAGTGTATTACCTGTGTTTGGTCTTTCGTCCCTTGTTGTTAATGGCGAATTTTCTTACCTATTAACATGTGTACCTCTATTAGGAAGGGTGACGACCATATTCCAATCCGTCGTTACATTTATACTGGATTGCAAAACCTACCCTTTCTATAGTTATTTGTTTTCCATATTTTCGGATTATGGGAGCTAACATTTTCCTTGCTAATGTGGTATGACGGTAGAGGATTGTGTCACAGGCACAATAATTTCTTACGGGGGGTGAACAGGGTTTAGAGACACTAAATAATATGTCGGGAGATGATGTGGGGTGTTTGCAAACATTATCGAATGCACATCGGAACATTTATACGTTCCAACAAGGCAAGTATGATTCTATTACATACACACATATATACATACATACACATAAAGTTCATTTAAATAAGAACACAACAGACGAACGAGATAATCAGCTAAGCACATTATGTTAGTTTATTATTGTTGTAATGTATATTTTTGACTTATACCTGGTAATGATATTCTTGTATATCGGTTTCCTTACTATATTAAATTTCTTGTTAAAACTTTAGCATTATTCGAGCGGCCGTCTCTTGTAATACCAAGCTTTTAACCTTTCTTGTCGTTGATTGATATTTTACTTATTGGTCTTCTGCGTCGAAAAACGTTTCTGCGTTCTCATCATTCTGTGTTATTATTGTTGTCTCATTTTTTATTTCTTATTCTGTCGTATGAGTTCCATCCTTTCTTTTTCGTTTTATGGAATATGCAGCAACATTTTCTTTCGGGCTTGCTGCCTAGTCTATTCCTTATACGTTCTGATCTTTTTGGTTGGCTGATGTCTCCCTGGCTTCCTTTTCTTCTTCTCGGCGGTTTGTTAAGTGAAGTTCCTGGTCTATGATTGAGTGCTTATGCCCTTGGCAATCATCGCATCTGTTCACATTTCACATATTTCTCAACATTTCTTCGTAATTCGTTCCAGAAATATTATTTCCTTATATTTCTGTACTATATATTCTATTTATTCTTCCATATCCTTCCTGTAACATGTGGAAGTCGTTAATTATAACTCTTCTTGACCTTCTTATCTTGTACTATACAAATTTTTGTACCTGTTTTTAAATTAATTATGATTCTTTTAATCTTTTCGTATTTCATTATGAATTGGCTGATTCTTATTTTTCATTTCTTCTTATTCTCATTTTTCATGATTATCCTTTTCTTTATAATCGCCTGTACTCGCACTTGTGAGCCAAAATCTCAACAAGTCTCCTAATGCTATTCCTGAAGCATAAATCCTTAAAATAAATTGTTTTTCTTCTATAAATCGGAGAATTCTAAACGGCACTTATTAGATATATTCATTATTAAATGTTTCTTGACATTTAGTAGTCTATTAAACTTTACTTTTTTCCTAGATAATCTGTTACGTGGTACTGCTATTTTCGCAAAATTGCTTTTTCTTGCATTGTAAATAAAATTTTAAATATACGCTCATAATAATAAAACATTTAACCTGGTCAGTTAATTGTACACCTTTCAAGTTTATGGACTGCTTACTCGTACATTCCAACTGTATCAAATATCATACTATTAACCTAATTTCGTTATGTAATGTGTTTGCTATCGACATAAAATATTCTAGGTATCGTATTTTTTGTTTTGTTTCTCGTCTTTTGCAAATAAACATCTGCATATTTTGCGTTTTTTTCGATGGGCCTTTTTTCTTCAAATATAAAATTTTTTCTGGTTTTGTATCTTCGGAATAAAACTTCTAATTTATGTTTCTGGATTATTCACATTTATGATTCCTATAGATAACATACCCTTAATCGGTTTATCTATTGATCCTTCTGTAATTCCTTCGCAACTTTTGTTTCAATATTACCGTAACTGTTTCTTCCATTTTTCAGTTCAATCTCGAAATTAATTTCGTTAAATATGTATTAATATTGACAAATATTTACTCAACATCTTTTGTTCTCTTGCATATAAATACAATACTCATAGGGAATCGTCCTTCATTGTGACAAACTTCTTTTTTAATAATTCTCCCATTTACTTCATTGAAAAAAAAATCCTACTTCCCAATTCGTTTCGCAATTTTAATCCAGTCTGTAGTTACTGCAGTGTCGTGCTGGAGCAGCAGGACTCTCAGCGGGTTGGGATTCAAGTACCACCCTAGCTTATCCTCTTAGCAGCCTCCTGTTCGACGTAGGTTTCAACATTAAGGTCGAACCATATGCAGTTTGCCTACATTCCTGTCCAAAAAATCTACTTCTGGCACTGTATTCGCATGCGGTGCGAAATATCCTCTCGCTGTGCCTCTATTTCTGTGGCATCTCACCTGTGTCCATTTATTATTCTTCTACTTCGTTGTGGTTGCCAATCTCCTCTGTTTCTATAAAATCTATTACGATATATACTCGTATCGTGTCTTTCATATTCACTTATATTTCCATAATTTTTGTTCCTACATTTTTTTCTTGTATCATCATTCGATGTATCTCCTGTAATACTACTTTTTCCTCGATTACTGCTCTCGGTTTATCTCCTGTAATGCTGCTATTTCCTCGATAACTACTATCGGTTTATCTCCTCTAATGCTACTATTTCCTCGATTATTACTATCGGTTTATCTCCGGTAATGCTATTTCCTCGATTACTAGGATCGGTTTATCTTCTGTAATGCTACTATTTCCTCGATTATTACTATCGGTTTATCTCCTCTAATGCTACTATTTCCTCGATTATTACTATCGGTTTATCTCCTGTAATGCTACTATTTCCTCGATTATTACTATCGGTTTATCTCCTGTAATGCTACTATTTCCTCGATTATTACTATCGGTTTATCTCCTGTAATGCTACTATTTCCTCGATAACTACTATCGGTTTATCTCCTCTAATGCTACTATTTCCTCGATTATTACTATCGGTTTACAGCGTTCTCCGACGCCTTTCGTCTCCTACTCGTCTATTATCCTACTATTTCCTCTATCTTTTTCAAAATTCTTCACCAAAATACATACGAAAAAAAGACTCCAACTGTTTAACAACATTTGGTTTTCTCAACAATTCTCATCTCTATGGAGACAATCCTTAACGATTCCTATCAAAAAGGACAATGAATCTCCAAACACGTTAAACTCATACAGGACAATCTCTCTCACCTGTACATCATGCAAACTTCTAGAAAATAAATAGTAAAAGATCACTTTGGCACACTGAACAAAATAATATTCTCGACCTATTTTAATCCGGCTTTAGCCCAAATCGATGCACCGTGGACAATCTTCAACTTCTTCGATCCACAATTATGCATGCACTATTTAACAAAATGAAATGATTGCACTCTTCCTTGATATCGAAATCGCTTTTGACTCTATACCGCTTTCTCTGATACTAAACACTAAGTCAGATCATACGACGTCAAACATTCTCACACCATAGAATCAAAAAAGGTCTGCTCTAAGCAGCATACTATTTTTTCCTTAGTATAACGATTTAAGTTCCTTCATAAATGATCCTGTACAATATGGAATATATGCTGACGACATCATATTAGTCTGTCATGGAAAGGTCATATCCACCACAAACACTTTACTACAGAAAACGGTAAATAAGATAAACAACTGGGTCAGTCAATCCAGCATTAACTTCTCCCTATCGAAGTCCAAAGTCATTCATTTTACCAGAAGACAAAACACGCAATTTCTAACCATCTTTCTGAATAGAAATTTTCTCCAAGTAGTAGATTAAATAAAGCTTCTCTGCATTATTTTTCGATAAAACATTCCTGGAGACCACATATTCGAGAACCTAAGGTCAGCTGCCTTCAAAAATAAAAATCCTTAAATCACTGGGTCGTTATAGTTGAGGAGTCGATGAGGAAACAATATTAAAAATATACCGAGCTGTCATCCGTCCCAAAAATTGACTATTGCAGAAATCTCTACAAATCGTCAAGTAAATCCCTACTACGTTCAATAAATATAAAATACACGAAGAATGTTTCAACTTCTACTTTATCTAAGACGACAACAAATTCTACTCGTCTCTTTCGCTAGAGTATCAGCGAATCTCACAAAAATCTCATCTATAATAGACAACTAAAGTTACTAAAATTTCTGGAATGATACCGTCCCCTATTACAAATCAATAATCAATATAGTCGATTCATATTTATATAATATCAATTTATTGTCCGCTATAAAAACTTTCAGAGTCCGTCGGATTTGTCCAAAAAATATGCAAACGTCTGAATCTCAGTATCGAGTGTGATATGGTAAATTTTATACTTTCTTCAAAATATTCCTCGAGTTACAAAAAATATATGGTACACTTAATTCATCAAAACAAAACTGAACTTGATATGTAAACAGTCATTTAATAAAACTCAACTAATGCTGTTTTACATTTTTTTCCAATATAAGGTGCACTCGACACTGTGAACTTGACCTGGATAATTAAATTCCTTATTTTCAACTTCTACGTAAATAATAAGTGTGTGTCTTAACTGTATACTTATATATTTCGTAGAGTACTATATGGTAACTTTAAGAATTCAAAAAAAATAAATATATAGAGAATATAATTGGTTGTTAAATAAAATAAATTAGAATTGTTATCTCAAGTAAAATCAACTGTTAAAATAATGGTTAGTATTTATTTTTCAAGCAAAATCATTTAAGTTGTCCTCCCTTTAATTGATTATAAAAGCGATTCACCTACCTTTTATGGCCTCTTGGAATTTTTTGGTTTTAGGATGGGATTGTTATGAAGGTATTTTCTCGCGATAAAAAAAAATTTACTCGCTAAAACGAAATTTGTGCTACCACACGAAAATTATTTAGTACTTGAGTGACCTGACGGAAGTTTTGCAAACTGATTTCTTTGCTTATACTCTCAAATTATTTTTTTTCTTTTTAAGTTGATCGAGGGTCTATGTCTCTGGACGCAAAACGTCAATGGTAAAAAAAAGAAAAGGATTTTCAGAAAAGAAGTCCTGTACATAAAATAATATTTGCTGAATATTGTAATGTTTCTATACTAGAAGAAAAATTTTGGAATGCCACTGGCGAAGCAAGATTTCAACGATGGAAGAAATTCTTATAATATAAGAAAACTTGCAAAATTTTGCCAAAAAAATAGAAAACTGTAGAAGTGACTTAATCATCCCTATTTCCGAATTAATTTCTCCAAACCGGGTCCGCTGTCACCATTCTAATAATAAATAGGGGTTAATGTGTGATAATTTATGATTGAAACTGTAAATAAATCGACTAAAACCCTCAAATGAAATGTCTTCACTCTGAGAAGGCTGTCACCATTGTAGAAGACGTCTGTCTCAATATCCTTATCAAGGCCTCTACAATTCTTAGGGGATACTTATCCCTGCGAGCGGGGCAAGGCTTACTGGCTCCACTAGTCTGAACTGACTGGTTTCGCCCTCGCGGATTTACAAGAGGGTAGAGAAATTTTTGGAAAGGAAGGAATTAAGGACTTCTTGGTCTCAGGTCCTGCAAAGAGTGAGAGGCTATGGGCTTACGTTAGAAGCCGGAGCACTGCATAAGCGAAATGTGTATCTCTTCTAGTCTCGACCTGTAACGGCTAGGAATAACAAAACAAATTTCGAATTTACAATGTATTAACTAGACTGTACATTACAAAATATCAGTTATGACCAAAATGTTCGATCAGGCGCGAAGGGAGACGAGAAGAGACAAGCAAGGAATTAAAGGTCAGACAATTTCCGTGCTATTAGATATACGTGGGGTTAGTATATAGAGATCTTAGTTACCTCTGCGTATCTAGGCTCTAGCTAGGGAATACGCCTCCACTCTACCGGGATTTGAGATTTCGTACCTTCGAATCTCCAGTTGCCGACACTTGTACGTCACACTATCATGTCGAGTTAAATAGCGCACTCATTCGGCGCGCCTCTCGCGTGGGCCACCCTCAGGTGCCGAGTTCTTACTGACTGCCGACCAACTTCTGTTTTTTTATGTATCGCCAACTTCTACCTTAGATTCTTTATGTCACGTATTCCATGTGTTAAACTGGATCACGCTATGTAAAACTTCTTACTCAGCTCAATTCTTCTCACTTGTTTAACAATTCTTACCTTGTATTAATTTCCAACAAGGTCTAAGTGTCGTAATTTTTTAAACATTCAGGCTTGTGTTAAACTGGGTCAATTGTTTTGT
Organism: Diabrotica undecimpunctata; assembly: GCF_040954645.1. Lineage (NCBI taxonomy): Eukaryota > Metazoa > Arthropoda > Insecta > Coleoptera > Chrysomelidae > Diabrotica > Diabrotica undecimpunctata. The sequence continues at coordinate 8,243,895 of NC_092813.1, forward strand.
TTTTAATTTGAAATGTATACGTTAAACTGTGTCGAATTTATTCTTTATTAATTTGGAATATATAATAATTACTTAAATAATTATTACTCTTTACTAGGCGAATTGTCCCTTAATTTTTCCTTCTTTATTTCCTTGCTGTTTACATTACAGCCTTGAATCAAAACAACTATTTTAAATTTGTCGAAATAACACATATTATATTGACTATTTTAACTTCGTTGCAAACAGACAAACAGGGACGTCTTTAGAAATTTTTAACATATAAATATTTCGTAGTTAAAAAAATTTAAAACGCTACAAGCCAAAACGTAGTATCAATGATGTTCTTACGTCTCCAGAAACAACTCATACAGAAAAATCATTTGCTGTACCTACATCCAAACCTAGAGTCAAGAAAGTTAAAAGCAACGAGGAGCATACATGTATAAAATCAACAAAATCATATGACCTTGAACCTGCTAAAGGTTTTATCCAAAATAATTTACCCACATTTGTTCTCAGTTTTGACAAATTAAATCTACTTCTAAGCAATGTTATCGGCGTGCAAGATCCTTTTAACATAATTCAAGAGTTTACTTCTGACCTTTTGGGATTAGTTCATATGTTAACTAAAGTTCATCCGCAATTAAAAGATAGATCAACCAAACGTTATATCACCTTCTTAAAAAAGAAAATCCTCCGACACTTGGGTAACGACATCTCCGAATCCGAGGGCGAGTCATCTCAGGTTAACCTGTAAATTCATATTTTTCGTATATAATACAATTCACTTAACTACTGCAATGGAATATAGATGGATTTTTCCATCGACTTCCAACCTTACAAAAACTTATTTCTGAATTCTCTACCGAAATAATATGTCTCCAAGAAACAAATTTAAACCCCCAAAAAAACTATAATTCCAAATATTTTAACATTTTTAGAAAAGATAGAGTACATGACAATAATTTCTCTTCAGGTGACACTTATGACAATTATGACACTTGTTAAAAAATCTTTGGTTGCAAATGTTTTTCCTGTCAATAGTTACATTGAAACTATAGTTATAGAGATCACCGCTCCCGTTCCAATTTTTATTTGTAACATTTACCTTTCATCTAGTTCTTCAGCTACAAATGAAGATTTAAAAAGCCTTATCGAACAGATACCCTCTCATCGAATCATCATAGGTGATTTTAACGGTCATAACTTTATTTGGGGCTCTAAGCGTACTGATTACAGAGGAAAACTTTTAGAAAAGGTAATGCAGGATCTTCAATTAAATTTTCTAAATGATGGTTCACCTACAAGATTTAACATCTGCACTGGAGAATCCTTCGTGATAGATTTAAGCTTCTGTGATCCAGGTCTTGCTCCGCGTCTCTCTTGGAATGTTCTCGAGTATACTTATGGTAGCGACAATCACCCTATTACCATTTAGAATCTCTCAGGTCAGCCTTGCCCAATATCCTTCTTGCCCAAATGGAATATAAATTCGGCTAAGTGGATCGATTTTGAAAATTATATAGATAAGGCTTTGGAGAGTCTTATACTAAATGATAATATAAACGATTCTTTAGGTACTTTTAATAGTGTCATCCTGCAGAGTGCGGAGCTCTTCATCGGCAAAACAAAGCCCATTAAAAATCATGTTCCTGTGCCTTGGTGAAATTCGGAGTGTAACGAAGCAGTACGTGCCAGCAAAGCAGCTTTTAATAGATTTAAGAAGCATAAAACACTCGAATATAAAATGAACTACAAAAAAATGAAGACTAGAGCTCAACGTTTAATAAATCAAACAAAAAAATCCAGTTGGGCCCGCTAAAAATTACATGCTTCAATTATTTAAATTCATTTGGCAGCGACACCAGTACCCATCTGTTTGGTCAAAATCTATCATTCTCCCATTTCTCAAAAGCCAAAAATCTCGTCTAGACCCCAATTCCTATAGACCAATAAGCCTAACTTGTGCAATGGGCAAGCTACTAGAAAAAATTATTAACTCAAGGCTGATTTGGCATCTAGAAAATTCGAACTTACTTATAAACGAACAAAATTGTTCGTTTACAGTCATGGAACATTCGTGGAAATTGCCTTCATTTTATTAAGAACTTTATAGAAAACAGATCTTTTCGTGTAAGAGTTAACAACTTCTTTTTCGAAATGCAGGAGGAAGAAAACGGTATCCCTCAAGGCTCAATTATTAGTCCTACACTTTTCTTAATTGCTATTAATGATATAATCAAGAACCTCAAAAAACCTTTAAAAGCACGTTTATATGCAGATGACTTGGTGGTTTACGTAAAAGGCAAAGATATTAATGTAACTTCAACAATTTTGCAAACTTTCTTACAAAAAATTCGAAAAGTGGTCTCGCGATACTGGTTTTCAATTCTCGGTTACAAAAACCGTTGGTATGGTATTCTCAAAAAAGAACTTCTCAAATAATCCCAATCTCAAGTTTTTCAATACATCGCTATTTTTTAAATCATATGTAAAATTCTTAGGTATGTGGTTTGATAATCAACTTACTTGGAAAGAACATATTAGACAATTAGCTTTGACTTAATTCACAACACAGCACTTAGACTCTCTCTTGGCGGATTTCGAACGTAACCGGTGGAAAGTTTATATTCTGAAAGTGGGGAGCCTTCATTATATCACCGCCGAATTTCCTTAACACTTTCACACGCAACGTCAATAGCCTGAAATTTAAACAAACCTCTATTTAAGAATACGTTCACTAATAAATATATAAATCTCTTTACCAATAGTACCAAACATAAGCCTTACTATGAGCGAGTATGGTGTTATCTAAGATGTCTTAATATAGAATTCCCAATTATCTTTCCAATCAATGTTAAAAGCCCCTCTCCTTGAAAAATTAATACCCTAAATTTAAATACTTGTTTACCCAACACAACAAACAAATTAACTGTTACGCAGAGATTAAGAATAATGTAGATCTAATTCTCCGTCAGCATTACGAATATTGCTATAAAATCTTTACAGATGCATCTAAGTGTGATAAAGGAGTAGGTGCTGCATTCGTTAATCCACGCGATACATATCAATTTCGTCTTCCAACCTTCTTTTCGGTTTTCTCCGCTGAGCTCTATGCAATGTTTAAAGCTATCATGCATATAAATTCTAATAATATTCCTAACTCTGTTATCTTAAGTGACTCACTAAGTGCCCTTCAAACCCTTAAACAGATCTATCCTAAAGATCCCCTTGAGAAACTGATAAAACTAGAACTCATGAAGGCTTAAGAAAATTCTAGGAGTATCAGATTTATATGGATTCCATCCCACATTGGCATTGCTGGCAACGAAAGTGCAGACCAGTGCGTGAGTGAAATTGCTAAATGTGCCGATATAGAAAAAGCCGAGAATCGAAATACCACGAGTGATATAAAAGCTTTTATAAAAAATCGAGTTTTGTGCAAGTGGAAAAACGAATGGCAATCTTCTCAAACATCACTGAAGCAAATCAAAAATGACGTTACAGCTTGGCAACCCTCAACCAGGAACAGAAGAGAACAATTGGTGATAACTAGATTACGAATTGGACACACGAGACTTACTCATATTTACTGTCCAAAAGTGATCCACCTATTTGTGAAACATGTAATGTACAAATAACCGTTAACCATTTATTAATTGAATGTCATAGATTTGCCAATTTTCGTAGTACATTTAACATACCTAACAGTTTATTAAAGTATTGGCATTAGAAAAATTAATATTTTTCCGAGGTACAGGACCTGCTATGACGTATCCGAGATGAGTGTCTATAAAAGACGGTAAATTAGGACCCGTAATAATCACGGTAGACTTAAGTAAATAATGATATAAATCGCAGCCGATCAGAATATATATTTGGCTGAATTCAAAAAAGAAAGAATCGGCAAGCTCAACTTTTATGTGAGCCGGAATTTTAACGTTAGAAGGAGATCGAAAATTGTGGTAAGTTATTGATTATTTTGTCTATAACTGTACAAGGTATATTAAATATAAGATGAGGAGCTATTTGAGAATTGAAGGTAATGTCTACCACTTCTCCGCTGTTGTACAAAGTAATTGATATGGCAACCCTGTTAGTATGACGTTTAGTTTGAAGCGTTTCGAAGCCGAACGTAATGTTATCTATCGATGATAATACTACCATTGTTTCAGATGGAGCCATCTCCCTACATTACAATTTGAAGGCGGTGGTTCAAGACATAATTCTTGTTTAACGCGATTTTTCATATGTTTAGGAAAAAATATTTAACGTTTTATTGCAAATATTTTCCACTTTTACAGTTTTATATATGTTGTTGTTAAAAAAAATTTCGGTTTCGTACCGGTAACTTTATTATAAGCCGAAACATATTATTTTTTCCTATTGTGACAAAACTGTAAATTCAAAAATTTTTAAAAAATTCATAAGTATTTCTTATAATTATATCTTGATGTTGTAAAAAAATTAACAAAATCCTATGTTTGGTTTTCCCGCTTTATACTTGGAAAAAAGTAGTTTTTTTGAGTTTTATCAAAAACGAAAACATGAAGTTTGCTTAAAAGTTGTCAACATACTTCTAGTTATCACATATACCTTCTCAAATTTTTTCAAATTTTTTGAATTTACAGTTTGTCTTTTGGGGGTGCAGATCAACCTTAATAATTGTAAAGCGTACATCAAGGGGTGAGGAATCTGAGACAATATAATCAATTATGGTAAATGTTCTTTTAGTAATTCTTGTAGGAGAATTAACGTGCATTATTAAACTATAATATTTGAATATATTGACAAAGGATAGTTGGGTAGCACAAGCAATAGCGTAATTACTATTAAAGTAATCGCATATAATATTTCTGCTTCTATTAGGCAGGTCATCTAACAAATTTAGCATGTTCTGAAAAAATAGTTCAGTGGAAGAATCAGGTGATCTATAAATGCAAAGAATGTATAGATTAAGATTCTTGTTATAAACTAATGAAAACTCAAAATAGGCTTTATTCAACAATTTTAATTTTTAAACCAATTTTTTCCAATACTTAAAATAGCTAGAAACACATTCGCTGCGTACTGTTTTCGTATACTGTTTTTGTCATAATCAGGGATGAACAACACGCGGCCCGTTAAACATATTTATGCCGCCCGCCAATCACATAGGCATTACGATACAAAACATAAAAAAGAATTCAAAAACTTTATAGACCAACTCCGGCTAGATAAGTTTAATCAAATGAAGAGAAGCTTGCGAAAACAACAGACTATTTTTAAAAATCAAGCTATTTTATCAAATACGACAGTAAAAGTTAGTTTTGGCATCAGTCAAATACTGGCAAAAAAATGACACCCAATGAGAGATGATAAAAGACTGCCTGACTGCTGTTGCAGAAATAACATTTCCTCGTAAAATAAATATTATTTCAAACATTAGTTTATTAAGATTCACCATTGCAAGGAGAATTCAAAACTTGTCCGAGAATATAACAACAACGCTGCATGAATGCATTGCAAAATTCGAAATAAACAAACACTGTTTTTTGACACTTGATGAATGTTGCGATACAGCTTCTTCCTCTTAGAGTGCCATCTTCCTACGGAGGTTGGCAATCATAATGGCTATTTTTATTTTTGAACTTGCTGCTCTAAACAAATTAATCGATCTGCATTGATACCAATCACCTAGATTCTTCAACCATGAGTTCTGCCTTCGGACAAAAGTTCTTCTTCCTTGAAACTTTCACTGTATTATGAGTCTCAAAATTTCATATTTTGGTACCGTCATCGCGTGGCCTAGGTAGTTTACCCAATTAGGTATTCCAGTTTTCTGATTTGTATAGTGGTGATTAGTTCTGTTTCTTTACCAACCCTCTCCAGTAATTCTTTATTTGAAATTCTATCAGTCCATGATATTTTTAATACTCTGCGGTATAACCAGAGTTCGAAAGCCTCGATTCTTTTTAAATTGCATTTTTTTAATGTCCAAGTCTCAGCTCCATATAATAATATTGAAAATATATAACAGCGAATGGTACATAGTCTGATCTCCAAATTTAGATTTTTGCACGTTAGGAGTGGCTTCACATATAAATGCTGATCTGGCAATCTCTATTCGCCTATTTATTTCTGCAGTATAATCATTGGTTTCATTGATCAAAGTTTCCAAGTACTGATATTTTTCTACTTGTTCTATCACGTTACCATTGATTGTCAATAGGTGATGTATATTTTGTGGTCTTTTTGTAATTAGCATGTACTTCGTTTATAAATCGCAATCAGAATTTTGATTGGCACCAAGAAACAATTATAAATACTTTGAGCGAATCAGAGGAAGAACCCTTTAGCAACATTCGGACTATGATTCTAATTATGCTCCTTCTGAATTCTTAACTAATTCAGATAATGACGAATATAAAATCAGTTCCTCGAAAACATATACGAACTAAACCCGAAGGGCCTGGTACCAAAAAAATGCGAAATTGTATGGAATGTTACAAGAAGCTGAGGGAAACAATGAAAAGTAAAGAAGCTGATAAAAAGGTTTAAAGTTACTACCTACTGCAGCATATGCGAGGGGAAACCTGCATTATACCATGTTTTAATTTTAAACTCACCATTCCTATTCGAAAAGCCAACGAGTCAACACCTCGGCTTCTTCTAATAGTATTTCTAATAAAAAACTTGTCAGTGAATGTGATTATTGATCAAGTAATTATTGAAAGTGAAAAGTTTTTTGTAAAATAACTTGATATGTAAATTTTTTAATTGATACAAACACACTAATAGGCCAGGCATTGCGCCTGATTTTTATTAAATATTTTGGCATCCAGAATATTTAAAAATGCTTCTTCAACCCACCGCTCCAAGCTACGTACCTGTTACCACATCAAATACAACAAAACCTACACCGGCTACCACATCATATCCTAGCAGAAAGCAAGCGATAGTATTAAATGCTCTTCCGGATACAGCTCTCTTCGATTACATTAAAGCGATCGGTGAAATCGTAACACCAAAGCGTATTACCCACGCTTTCCGCATATCCAACCAACGCATTTGCATCTTTCTTGCTTCTGTTTCTGACGTCGATATTCTTCTCAAAAACATTCTCTCTACTACTACATTCAACTCTATTCTTTCCGTTAAAAATGAAATCATCCACATCCGCAGACTCATTTACCCAACTAAAAGATTGTTAATATCTAATGTATGTCCATCGATTCCAAATCAACTTATCGAGCAGGTATTAAAAAACGAACTTGGTCTGCAACTAGCCTCACCTGTATCTCAGATTCGTACAGGCTCACCCGATAAAGATTATTCCCATATATTAAGTTTTCGACGGTCTATCTACGTAATACCAGATAAAGAAAATTTCGAAATACAAACCTCCATATTAATACATTTTGAAAACACTTCCTTCCGAATCTTTGTTATATCAGACAAACTAGAATGTTTCCTTTGCCAAAAAGCCGGACATACGGCTGAAACCTACCAAAACCCACCGGATACTACTACCCACGCCCGTTTTGCCCAAGTACCTAATGAATTCACCAATAATAGCCCCACCGCACCTTCCGGCACCTCTCACACTTCTGCCCCAAATTCTTCCTCCGACAATTTATCTAACATTACACCTCTACCTTTAGATCAACCTCAACCTACACATCCTACTATTGCCCTCCTCAAACGAGCTCATTCAACTGACTCAAGCCTCGATTCTCCCCCTGTAATTGCCATTTTAGATCCCACTACTCAAAGTCCAATCGATCCACATTCCCTCGATCACAACTCCTTCCGGGCCCCAAATCAGCCCCTAAAAAAATCTAAAACCAAGGATACAAAACCATCAGCCACTATCAGCCCATCTGCCCGCTCAATCATAGAAAATCTTATAGCAGCAAACCCATCATCCCTTTCAATTAACTCGCTACAACTAATTGCTTTCTTGGAAAATTCTTTCAACTGTCATGATCCCTTAGCTAAAGCATACCAATTTACTACGAACATTAACGCCCTTCTTGATGACCTCAAACAAATCTACCATAATATCTCTGATAGATCACTTAAAAGTCGTATAACTCGCCTACAAAAAAAATAAGGCAACGATAAATCTAAATGATGCTATTGACACTGTTAGTCTTGCATCTGTTAGCTCTAACGACAGTGAACCATCCATAGACAAAACCGATCTGCCTTAATTTATAACTTTCATATTCACTATAATTCAATGGAATTGCGACGGATATTATCTGATATCTCTCCACCGCCCCACGTTTATTTGCTTACAGGAAACCAACTTCACGTTAACTAATCTCCATACACTCATTACATCAGATCATTACATCAGATCTGTCTGCTCCATAGCTAGTGGAGGTGCATCTATATTTGTTTCTAAAGACCATTACTCCACTTTTCTTCCTCTGACTACCAACCTCGAAGCTGTCGCCATCACTACTTACTGCCCTAACAAACTTATAATATGCTCTATATACATCCGTCCTGACTACATTCTAAAGAAAAAAGAACTCCTTGATTTAGTATACCAACTCCCCCAACCCTATATAATTGTAGGAGACTTTAACGCCCACAACACTATGTGGGGCTCCTCGCGTACATTTGGACGTGGTAAAGTTGTTGAAAATATTCTTGATTGCACTAGCTCATGTGTCCTGAATACGGGATCATACACCCACTTTAACATTGCTTGAGGTGCTTTTTCTACCATCGATCTAAGCATGTGTGATCCCAAATCGGCCCCCAAATTATCCTGGCAAACAGCGGACGACCTTCACGACAGCAATCATTTCCCTATAATTATACGTGACAACACCTATGACCAAGTTTCAGTGAGAAGTTATTGGCGCTTCAACAAGGCTAATTGGCCAGAGTTCTCCAAAAAGTCTGAATCCCTTATATGCGAATTACCTAACTCTAATAATATCGATGATTCCATAAAACTATTCTCAGATGCCATAATTAAAGCAGCATTAACTCATATTGGCAAAACCACAATTAGCTCCCGACATAAACTTGTACCTTGGTGGAACTCTCAATGTGAGCTCGCAATTCGACAATCCAAGACTGCGCTCAATCAATACCGCAAACATAAAAGTCCTGAAAATCTAATTAAGTATAAAAAGCTAAAAGCCAAAGCCAAATACGTTGTCAAGCAGAGCAAGAAAATATCCTGGCATAACTATGTATCGTCTTTGAATGATAACACAAATCCCTCCCAAATTTGGAAAAAAATTCGACAAGTTCAGGGACAAAAAACTAACACCAAAATTACCCATTTAATCTCTAACAGCACGTCTTCTAGCAACAGCCAAATTATTTGCAATACCCTGGCTAATACATTTAAGGAACAATTTCACAACAAACTCAAACCCCTAATTTCATCCTCTACACAAGAACCGCTCTCCTACGACCTCACTTCACAGCACTTACAAGATATCGACAATATTAATTCTCCCTTCTCACTTTCTGAACTTACATCTACCTTATCCTCATGCAAAAATACTTCCGCCGGCCCTGATGACATCCCTTATATTTTTCTTAAAAACCTACCCAACCGCTGCCTCACTTTCCTGTTAGACATATATAATTCTATCTGGCGTTCTCAAATATTTCACAGAAAAATACTCTCCACTGTCCCTAAAATCTTAGTGAATAATCACCCTCTCCCAGTCGTCGATCACCGCAAAATTCTAGGACTAATATTCGACTCCCGACTTTCTTGGAAACAACATATTCAGGAAACTAGAGCAGAGTGCCTAAAACGTTTAAATATCATCAAACACTTTCTCACTACCAATGGGGCGCTAGCAAATGTACACTATTAAAAATATGTAGGTCTCTTATTCGCTCTAATCTCGATTATGGCAACTTTATATATATATATATATATATATATATACATCTAGCGGTTAATCTGAGCTCCGTTCTAAAACGGTATCATACTAACTCCAGTAGAATATACACCGTGTATAGTATTATCTAAGTAGCGCTTTATTTAGACTCCGACCAACATGTAGGATTAAGTGGACTCCACAACAGGATAAATCATTTGTGGGATCCGTATTTACCATTTTGCGTACACTTCTAATCTCCTGAGATGTTGCCAATAATTGTATTAGTAGTAGATTTTCAAATTTTACAGCTGGTACATTTTGGAACTTGAAATTTATTTAAATATCCATCAATTTAGTCATGGAGGAATTTCAGGATTATTTGGCTAATGTAGTTAAATATAAATTGTTAACCGACACATAACTTTATTTTACTTTTTAGTTTTATTAAACAAGGCGGTAATTTATATTACTTGTTTTATATATTTTTAAACATAAGAAAGTGTCTATTATAAACGTGGAAAAGTTAAGTTTCCATTTTTATTAATTAGTATTTTTTATTAAAAGGCATTGTCACTAAAACATTTAGTTCATAAATGTACGTACATCGGATAGAGTAATCGTGTAACAGTTTATGAAAGTAGAAGCCCCTTCGGTAGGATTATAATGCTTGTTACCCTATTAATATAATTAAAGAAAACTCAAACAACAGGGAGATCTTTGTAATTTTTGGATTACTGCAGTTTATGACATGCAATGTTTGTTTTATAGCGTAGTTGAATTTAAACTACAATAATTTATAAATCAATCTTTAATAACATACTTTTTTACTGCCTAATTTCAATAGATATGTCGATTTTTAATTAAAATATTTAATGCATTAAAGTCGCGTAGAGATTTTCACTAAACATTTAATTGTAAAGCTATTATTATAATAGTCCAAAAAAAAAAGTATAAAAGTCTAGGGAATTCAATATCCCACTATGGATTTGTTTTATAGATTATCGTAAAGCGTTCGACAGAGTCAAATGGATACACTTATGACTGATACTAAAAGAATTAGGTGTACAACAACACCTAATTTTGCTTATAACTGAACTGTACGAACACACTACTAGACCATTTAAACTAACATTAAAAGAAGATTGAAAATCAAAACGGAATAAATAAGTATCTGGGAAAAATTTCTCAAACGATATTAATATTAAAAGGGACTTTAAAGAGCATCTGACAAAGCATGCTAAACCTTAAGGCGACTAAACCACACAAAATGGTTATTTGAGAAAAATTATAGCTCGTTCCAGAAAGAATTGTAAATATAATAACATTAATGTAGATTAAGAAGAAACGCTGAAGAAAAAAACAGTAGCGGTTAGCCTAACTAAAGAAAGGCAAAAAGAAAATGTAATTTGATGTTTTGAAAAAATCTGATCCGAAAACTGTATGGAAAACATCTCATAGTATAGACATAGAGCGCGGCGGTGCCTCTACCGTCTGGCGGCCTATATCGGAAACTTTTACTACCATTTGACTATTTGTGTACAATTTTGTGTATGATTAAGTGGCACACCACAAAAAGTGTTTTTATTTTCTCTTTTGTTTAACAATTAAAATGTATTGCTATACTTCTAGATGTTCCAATACAATAAAGGATAATAAACATAAAGCACAGGGTAAAAATTTTTATTATTTTCTCTGCACTAGTTATTATAAACACATAAGCTATACTACAATTAAAAACTATGACCACTATGAAAAAAATACGGTAGACTATGACTACATTTGTGCTTTAGCACTATAGTAAGAACAAGATAAAATTCTTAATTCCTACATAATTATATTAACGAGAAGTTAATAAAACTTTTGTTCGATATCAGTAAGAGAAAGCGCATTTCAGAATATATTATGAAAAATGTTGTTGATATTACAATATCAGATGATAGGAATACAAAAATAAAAAACAACTTACCTTTTCAAAACAACAATCAATCACTTCATTTTATCACGAAAAATTTAAAAATTGCAATGTAATTGAACCCATTTTGCGAGCTATAGTTACATTGATACTTATGTGGCAATTAGCTGTAAAGTCATTAGTCTTTCGCGTCGTATCATATTTTCCTAATATTTTTTGTAGGCAAGCGGTTTAGTTTGTGTAATATAATATCCCCAATTCGTCTCATAATATTTAGTTTTCAAAACAGCTGTTAATAATTCGTTCACATTTTTTAAAGCTCTTTGCAGTACATTTGAAAATAAGTCGACAGTAAGATACTTTATTAATTAGTTTATTAGGTAAGCCTAGTTCTGCCATGGTATTTCATAGTTTTATTCATATGATTATATCAGTGTTTGTTTAAAATCTATAAATAACTAGTTTAATGTTTTTTTTTGTATTCCCAACATTTCTAATTAACTGCCTAATAGTCAATAATTGATTATTCACTCAATCGTTCCAGGTGTATTAGAAAAAATATTGTATATCCTAATAATTAATAGATATATAACTTATATATAGCTCATATCGCTATAGTTTGTGTAGTACATTTTATTATCCCTTTTGTGTATGGTATGCTTTTCAGCAAGTTGGTACTTGCTCTTACTTCTAAATTGACAGATCAGCTGTTTAACTGCCTGTGCTTAACTTTCTTCTTCATTTTGCAAATATATATAAAATTTATAAAACTCTGACATACCATTAATTAAAATATTGGATACCCTATACTATTCAATCAACGGAAATACTAAGATCACACGGGGAGAATCTGTCTCTATCTAATTAGCCTTTTTCGGTCCATCTTTGGACATAGGCCTTCCCAATCCTTTTCCATTCTTCTCTGTCTGTCGGTATAGTTATCCACCTAGAGCCCACGTGCTTCTTGATATCATCTGCCCATCTCATTTGGGACCTTCCTCTGCTTCGTTTATATTCCCACGGTCTCCAACTTATAAGAATTTTGTTCCATTGGACTTCTTTTTGTCTTATATTGTGCCCGGCAAATCTCCATTTCAATTTTGCAACTTCTTGTCTAACATCCCTCACTTTTGTTTTCTCTCTTATCCACTTGTTTCTCTTTTTATCCATTAGTCTTATGTGCAACATTTGTCTTTCCATTGCTCTTTGGGTTTTTATGGTTATGTCCATGTTTGCTTTTGTAAATGTCCACATTTGAGAACCATAATTTAGAACATGGAGTACGCATTGATTGTATACTTTAGTCTTAAGATGCTGTGGATATCTTTTGTTTTTAAGAATGTAGCTTAGTTTGCCAAATGCCGCCCATGCCAGTCTAACTCGTCTTTTTATCTCTGCTGTTTGGTTTTCTTTGTTACGTTTTATAGTTTGACCCAGATATATATAATCCTGAACTTGTTCTACTTCATCTTGTCCGAACCTCATTGTGATGTTTTCATCTGTATTTGTTATAATTTTGGTCTTGCTGTAATTCATAATAAGGCCTATCTTTCCAGCTTCTACGTCCAGTTCTTTCATCATTTCAAATAATTCTTCTCATTTATCTGTTATCAATGCGATGTCATCAGCGTATATTAGATGGTTCAAGTGTTGTCCACAAATTTTTATACCTTTTTCTTCCCATTCTAATCTTTTAAAAATATCTTCTACAGCCTGATTGAAAAGTTTCGGTGATATTGTGTCACCCTGTCTCACGCCTCTATTTATTTGTATTGATTTTGTTTATTCATATACTTTAATTGTTGTTTTGGCTTCCTTATATATATTGGCTATTAGTTCCGTATATCTGTGGTAAATTCTGCTGTTAATCAAAGAACTTTTCACTGCCCAATGTTCGACACTGTCGAAAGCCTTTTCGAAATGTATGAACGCTATATATAGAGGAATATGGTATTCATTTGCTCATTCTATAAGTATTTTCATACTTAGTAAATGGTCACTTTTGCTGAATCCCTTTCTAAAACCAGCTTGTTGGGTTTCCATCGAATTTTGTCGTCAATCTATTGGTTAAAATTTTTGTTGGGAGTTTATACATTACATTGAGGAGTGTTATGGGACGGTAGTTTTTTATATCTGCTTTATCCCCTTTCTTGTGTAGGATAATGGTTACGGATTCCTTCCAGTTGATTGGGATTCTTTTTTCTTTTAATATCTTGTTAAAAAGGGAATGTAGAGTGTTAATTACCACTTTTCCACCATATTTCAGCATATCTGCAGTTATTCCATATTTTCCAGACGATTTGTTGTTTTTCATTTCTTTCAATGCCTTCTTTATTTCTGATTTGCTTATTTCTGGCTGTAGCTCTGAGTTGACATTTTTTACTTTAGCTTTAAGTTGGTTTTTAATTGTTTCTGGTGGTTCCTTTTTTGTTTTATATAGTTCTGAGTAGAAATGGTGGATAATATTTATAATGTCATCTTTAATGTTTGTTTCTAGTCCGTTTTCATCTTTTATTTTGTTTATTTCACACTTACCGTAATTTCGGTCTTAAGCATTTCATATTTTTGTTGTTTTGTATTACTTTTTCTATTTTTATTTCTTGTTCTTTTCTCTTATTTTCTCTTATCATTCTGCTTATTGTTTTATTGATTTCTACATATTCTATAGCTTCCTTCTTTTATCCATAAGCTTCTTTGTTTCTGTTGATATATAGTTGTTCTTTTTTAGATCCTTTTTTGCTATTTCTTTTCCTGATGTAATCATCGTTGCTGTAAGTATGTTGTCTATTTCATCTATATCTTTGTCATCACTGTCTAATTTTTAAGTAAGTTGTTCTTTTAATAGGTCTTTGTATATCTCTTTATATTGCCCTAGTTTGTTTCTATCTACTAGATCCCAGGTTTTAATTATTTTTCTTTTCATTTCGTAGTTACCGTCAACACTAATTTTTGCTCTGACCATCCAGTGATCGCTACCTGTTGTGAATCTGTTAAGAACTGTTACAACTTTAATGATATATCGTTCCGTGGACAGTATGTAGTCGATCTCATTTTTTGTGGATCCATTAGGGCTGATCCATGTCCACTTTCGTTGGGGCTTCTTTTTGTAAAAGGAGTTCATTGCGTATAGATGCTTTTCTTCTAGGTAGTTCATCAAAGTAGCACCTCTATCATTTCTCTGACCATACCCGAAATCTCCTGTTTTAGTTTCTTCCTTGTTTAGTTTTCTACCCAGTTTGGCATTGAAATCTCGAATTAGTAGTATAAGACGATTTTTATGTTCTTCCATAGCCTTTGATATATCTTCATAAAATAGTTCGATATCTTCGTCATCATAAGCTGTCATGGGGGCATATACCTGGATAATTTTAATTGATGTTCTTCTTATTTTAAGTATGACATAGGCTGTATTCGGGTTTCTTCTTTTCGTCGAGTTTCTGATAGGCCTATGATATCACATTTTATGTTTGTTAATTCTTCTTCCAATTCATGTACTTTTTCATCCGTAGACATTGATCTAATATTGTATGTCCCTATTGACAGGTTGACGGATTTTTTTGATTTATGTTGTGTTCGTCTTAGTGGGTTTTTGTTTTTATCTATCAAAAGCGAATTATTGCGTCTCCCAGATACCGCGAGGCAGACCTTTGAGGTGTGGGATAATATTATGGGTTATTTCTGGTTTCGTCATAATTTACACTGAAATTACTAACAAGAGAGTGCTCTTACTTATACATGTTCAAATTGATATATAGTACCAACAGATGCTAGTTATATACCATCAGTACTAATAAAATGAAAACTATCAAATTAATGTCAATTTCATTGAATAATCAAAACAATCGAAAATATATACCAAAACAACACAATAAAAGTAAAAGTAGAAGAAGAACTAACCGACCCTATTGAAGCTGTTAATGGGATAAGACAGGGAGATTTCCTGAGTCCTTTATTGTTCAACCGGATTATGGATGAAATAATAAAAAAGTAAGAAATAAAAGAGGATACCAAATGGGAGAAAAACAAATTAAAATAATCTGCTATGCAGACGACGCAATACTATTCCTTCAAAGTGAAGATGATTTACAACGTATGCTACACCAATTTCATATAACCGCCAGAAAATTTAACATGTTAATTTCTTCAAAAGAGACAAAATGCATGGTTTCAACAGCAAGTTTACTAATATGTTAATTGGAGCTGGAAGGTCAGATAATAGAACAAGTGATGGAGTTTAAATATCTAGGTATCACATTATCTAGCTACGGAAATCTCGAAACTTAAGTGGAAGATCCACTGAATAGAGCAAACAGAGCCGCAGGCTGCTTAAATGAAACAATATGAAGAAATAAAAATATCGGGAAAGAAACCAAAGGCAGAATTTACAAAACAGTTATCAGACCAATAATGACATACGCAGCAGAAACAAGACCTGACACAGAGAGGACAAAAAGGATGTTAGAAACAACAGAGATAAAAACACTTAGAAAAATTGATGGTAAGACACTATGGGACAGAGCTAGAAGTACAGATATACGATGTAGATACAAGGTGAAAAACATTAAGAACTGGTTAAGAAATAGAAGAGTAGAATGGAACGATCATATAAGCCGAATGACAACAAATGGAGTAGTAGACATGGCAAGAGACGGTTACCCAATAGGAAGACGATCAGCAAGAAGACCACGAAAACCATGGAACGGCAACTTACTGGAGACACATTGAAAAACAGACAGAGTAATGTCTATATAAAAAGAAGAAGAAGAAGAAGAAAAAGATACACAGGATTGACAGGATAAACAATAAAATAGCTGCAAGAAAGAGAAAATGAATCAGTCATATTAATGTAGAATAGCAGAGGACAGAGTATTTGTCATAGCCTTAGACAAGTGCCCAATTGAAAAAAGACCACAGGTCGTTCAAAGAAGACGGAACTCTAGAAAGAAAATAGAATAGATTTAAAAAATAAATAAAAGCATAAACATGTCTTTTCCTACTCTTTTAATATTGAAAATACGCAAATAGAACCTTGAATTAAAATGTAACCTTTGATATCTGTGATAAACCCATCATCACCTGAACAATGGCGCCATGTATGAAGTTGAAATTTTTTACACCTATTTTAACTGTTTATTTTTTTATTATCTATATATGAGTTACGAACGATATCACAAACTTATTTATTTTCCACAAACAGGCTCTTTAATACCTTAAATTATTACTATACAAATCTGATTCGAAATATCGTCAAAAAGTAATACACGGCATGTAAAATTTAAATTTTCAATAAAAAGTAAAATATTAGGCATTACTTACGGGGTTCAAAGAACGAGCCTTTACGAAAATTTAAGTACTAAGAAGATCAAAACAATCGGGCATACCCAGGGTAATGATTAAATAATTAATCGGCTAATTCGTCAGTCACCCCTTTAATATGATTTTGTCAAATTGGTCCTTTTTAGGACCAACTATTCTAATAACATATGTATATAACTGTTAAGGGTATATCTAGAGATCAAGAAACTTTACTTTACTTAAACTTATCAGACATATGCGCTAAATACGAATCTGACTCATTTCTAGTGCAGGAAACACATATAGGGCCTAACGTAGGGTATTTGGTATAAAGCTTATCGCTGAAAACCACATTATAGATATAGACATGCTATCTCTGTCGGAAAAAAAGCAAAGAATAACTCAAAGTAAGAAAGGACAACACCAGTCAGCTTTCAGAGAACCTTTCAACGATGTTCAGCTTGGATCCACCATCTACATATTTAATGAAAAATAATACAACTACCTACATTGGGGATCTGAGCACTATTGCGAAATCTGTAAACAAAAGTGGCTATAGATAGGGAAGATCATGTAGATTACAAATGCTAAATCTTACCCAACACATCAAAGACGGGTACGAAAAATATCGGGTATCAGGGGTGGTATTTTTCAATCTAAATGCCACTTACATCACCTTAAATTACCAAATATTTCTCGAAAAACTATATGATATCCCCTTAGATAACAAACTCACTTATATTATTTGCGTATGCCTACACAAGAGAATATTTTTTGTATCACTCAATGTTAAGAATAGCAGATGAAAAATGGTCTTGCTTGGGGTAGCATAAAAGCACCTACACTGTATAACATTTACCCAAACGATCAACTCATACCGGTAGATAATAGGACTAATATTATAAAGACGATACACCTATTATTGCACAATAAAAATAAACTATGAATCAATTTTCAGCCAAAACCCCTGAAAAACTCATGTGCGCTCCTCAATTTCCCTAACATAGACGCTTTCACAAACTGAACATCCAATAATGTCATGAAATTGTTAAACTGTAGACTTCCTATAAATTTCTTGAAAATAGTTTGTATCCCACGGGATCAGTCACAGATCATTGTTTAAAACTAAAAGGTAAATTGAGGACCAGAAATAACATTCTTCGCAAGCTTGTCAGCTAAAAATGAGGCGTACGTCCTTCCGCCTTTAAAACATAGACGCTTGCACTATATGCTTCTGCTGCCGAATATACCTTGATAGACAAATTAACCATTTTTTTTTTATGCACACTACTACCCATTTAAACACAAAAATATCTATTGCAGCACTTAACCATATTTATTTTGAGATAACCTTCTATCGAGATATCATATGAGTATACAAATAAGACCAGAACTAAAATAATAAAAAAGCTTTATACAAGATATCGCAGAAGAGTAGATGAAATAAAAGTAGTTTTTATTAATCGGGTACTTACATAAAACGTACAAAGACATACTCACGTAAACAAAATACATTACGAAATTTCTGTAATAAAAAAAAACATCGAATTCGGCATTGAACTAATAAAATTATATTAAATAAAAAAACAACATTTCTAAAAATGCAGAAAAAATAAAATTTTCTATGCAAGCGAACATTCCATTAAATAATAAGCCGAAATCCTTTTGTATCTATATACCTGTTTTTTAAAGAACCAGTTACCTTTTAGTACGTAGTTATACCAGGTAATAAGATATCCTCTGTTACACAGTGTAATGCATATGACATTACACTGTCTACAAATAGTAGATAAAAATAAGGAGCCCATATAAACCGTTCAGGGTATATGTTGAAAATATACGGTATAATCGCACAGTTGCCAAACTCTCAGAGCTTACTTAAACCGATAAACGTATGGTTCAAATATACAATGAAAAAGATCTGAACGACCCCTATAATATATACACGTGAACTAAACGATATACATTTATGATACAGGGGTATTTACGGGCTCCAAAAAATTTTTATAAATTATTAAACTCTACATGTTGATGAATCGACTGAACCAATATTACGGAATTGTCAAGTGAGCTCCGTATATCGGTATCCACTTGACCACGGAGCTCAATTGAACCTGAATTTTAACATGGGCGGAGTTCACTTAATGCCGTAGATATATATATATATATATATATATATATATATATATATATATATATATATATATATATATATATATATATATATATATATATATATATATATATATATATATATATATATATATATATATATATATATATATATATATATATATATATATATGTCAGCATCCAAAACATCCTTACAAACCTTTAATTCAGTATATAATACTGCTATGCGCCTCTGTTTGTTTAGGAGCTTTTCGTAGCAGTCCAGCTGAGAGCCTCTACCGCGAAGCCAACGAACCCACTCTTTGGCTTAGGCGCCAATATCTCCTCCTTTCTTATGCTGCCTCTACTCTAGCTAACCTTTCTAATCCAGTACACACACTGCTGACATTACCCAACTATACTAGTACTCACCCTCCTGCTCCACGCAGACACACTATCGCCCTCCTACTTCCAACTTTAATACCACATATAAATTTATCCCTAACTATCCACCTCCCGATCCCGCAGAATTCTCCTTGGACCAAAGCTTTACCGAAATCTAATGTGTCACTTACAAAGTTTAGTAAGACAGAAACCCACCATCGAGTCCTCTACACTGACGCATCAAAGAGTGAAACGGGGGTTGGTTGTGCGGTTACCACTACGGAAACAGTCGTTAGTTCATGTCAAATACCTGCCACATGCAGCGTTCACACTGGTGAACTGTATGCTATTTACCAAGCCTTCAAACTCTGTACAGCACCGAATCAACATATTGCCATCTGTACAGACTCCCTTGCCTTTATCCAGTCCATCAATAATCTATTTACTAATCATTCTCTTGTAAAAAAAATCCATGACACTTACCAAAATCTTATCATTCACGACATCCATATCACTATCATATGGATTCCTTCCCACATCGGGATTATGGGTAACGACAACGCCGATCGCTTTGCCAAAGAAGCTGCTGTATCCAATTGTACACCACGTAATATACAAATTGCCAGTGACCTTAAAACTAGTATAAAGTAACTCGTACGAAATTACTGGCAGAATCATTGGAACCAATCCACTACATTTTTACACCAAATAGATCAGACGATTGAGCGGTTCGTTATCCCTGGTATAACTAGAAATGAGATGGTTGTTACTAGAAGATTGCGTATCGGTCACACCAGATTTACACATGGTCACCTAATGAATTCTACACCTAAGCCAATCTGCCACTATTGCCAATCTCCACTAAGCGTTCTACACATCCTTGTGGACTGCCCTGATTACAATAAACGACGCCAAGAACTGGGCATGAGGGGCGACATCACAGATATATTATCGAACCAGAGCCAAGTCATCACAGCTATCCAGTTGCTGAAGCTAGAAAATTTACTAAATAATATATAACTATATTATATTATAATATGTAATTGTACCTTATGTATAATTGTATCCACGGTGCCTTGTGCTAATGGTCGAAGCTGTCACAAGCACGTTAAATTAAATAATAAAAAAAAATTAAACACAATGTATAAATTTTAAAACTTATTCTTACTAATAATA
Organism: Diabrotica undecimpunctata; assembly: GCF_040954645.1. NCBI lineage: Eukaryota > Metazoa > Arthropoda > Insecta > Coleoptera > Chrysomelidae > Diabrotica > Diabrotica undecimpunctata. The sequence continues at coordinate 8,264,604 of NC_092813.1, forward strand.
ATTAGCATTTGTTATTTTTACATTTTATGAAAAATATGTATTTTGTTCTCAATAAAAGTTTTGGTTTTATTTTATTTAAAAATATTATATGCACTTCTTAAAAATTTCAATTTTTGCTTTACCAAAAGGAATAGTCTGGTACTGATACAGTTTCCAGCAAGTTTGTCCTATTCCTTGTATGTATACAACTATTACTACACATAAATCTTTAAAAATTGACAGATAGATCTCACATTTCTTAAGAACTACCAGTCTATTGCGACTGGTGTATCTAAATACAGAATTCTACAGTACCAGTCAATTATAACTGGTAAGCATACAAGATAATAATTGAATTTTTCGTAACTGCAGCGAAGGCGTAAAAAAACGTGATCGGTGACGAACGAAGACATTAAAATTTTCAATATGGTAGTACTTCACCTTTTAATCAGTGCTACTTTATGTATGGTACGCCGAAAAATTTTAAAATTTAAATTGGCCCTTTGATTAAAAACGTTGCTCACCCCTGGCATAAATGGTTGATTTTGGTATCTTCGATAAAAATTATATTTCCTTAATTGCCTCTGATTTAGAAAGTTCAGAACGAGGACCGTCGTAAATATGTTTTAGCATACGTTTAACAAAAAAACGTAACCCCTAAAAAATTCCCTAATTCAAAACACTGACGTAACTTTTGTGGAGTCAACAACATGTGTCATGTATCGCCACCACTTATTAAATCATAAATTTCGTTCGTAAGAAATACCATTGTTAATCAAACATACATAATGTCACGTAGTTAATTCGATTATCACTTAAATGCTTCCAGTAAATTTTTATTATGTTTATTATTTATGTAATAATTTATCTACACATTTTTGCACTGTTGCGTTATGGTGCAAATTAGTAGTAATTTTAAGCATTCGATTTGGAATTCAGAAATGGAAATATCACACTTTTTAATTAAAAAAGCTTGCCAATACGGATTAATTCCAATGAAAGCATTGGCAAACAAAAAATGGGTTGACGATGAAACGACATTGTAAAGTGTGCCCAAGAGGAGTATTTTTTTATTTTTAGCGAAAAATGCCATTCTTGATAAAAAATTTTGTTTCTCCTAAAATCCCATAAAACGACTTTTTTGTCCGATTTGGTATTCATATTTTGTCTCTAGAGACAGAACACCTATGTGGTATATTTTTACGAGCGGCAGTTTTTTTTCTATTGGAGTTAAAATGATTTTATGCATCTATATTTAGAAATATGGTATAGGGCTCTTTGAAGTTGGATTATAGTATTATCACTATTTTAATGTGAATGGATATAGTGCAGTATATGTGTGTAGAGACAAGGAAGGTGGAGGTTATGCTGAAATCCATAGATGTATCACAAAATACTTTTCTTACAGATTAATACGCCCTTGCGCGTGCAAATGGAGATAAGTCCAAAATTCCCATTTTGAGATATAAACGTTTAAAAATTATTATGAATCTATAAGCAAATTTTAAATGAAACAACTTAAATCTAACTAAAGATGAATTAAAAACTTTATTATTTTTACAAACTAAAAGAAAATATTAAACTGTAATTTTGAAAATCATCAGTTATATCCAAATGCACAAAACTTTAGCGTACATAATCCTATCTGCACTAATCTTCATCTAGTATATCTTCTTCCTATTCTGAACAGTAGTCTGCAACATCGCTCTGTGTAGGTGAGTTTTTATAGAAATCGTGAAATACGTCATCTATGTACGGTAATAAATAGATTAGATTATTTTTTTTTCTAAAGAAATTGGATTTGGATATTTACATTTTGGTAGATTTAATGGAGGAGATGAGAAACCTCTTCTAAGAAAATTCATTGGTTTAAATGGTTCATCCTCTTTGTAACTCTTTTTATATGCAAACAGTCCAAATTCTTTTTGATATCTAATCCATTTAACATCTTTCCAAATAAAGCGGTTACCGTCATTATCTACCTTTCTTATTTGTAATGAACTCTTTAGTAAACTTGCAAAATCAATAAAATCATGTCTGGTCATTTCTTGAACCCTAAAGGGATATCTTTTACCACACAGTCGAACAAGTTGATACCAGTCTCTTGGATGTTCAATTCGGCTTTCATATTTTTTTTTCTTTCTTTTTTTTCAATTATCGAATGGTCGCTATCACACTCCAGCCTTTTGTGTCTTGGAATTAAAAATTTATGATCCAATGTATCGAGACCAGAATTAACCATTAAGACCATAAACATTGCAATGAGATGCGAGTTTTTATTCTGCCCTCCACAAGTGTCTGAATACAATGTTATTTTTCTTACTTCTGGTGGGATTTCTAAGAGCTCTTTATACAAACAAGAAGCTATTTGATTGGCTCCACGACCAGAAATGGTTGCATACCACATACAACAAGTAGTTTTGTTATTACCACAATTATGAATTGTAAGGATGTACGTCCATAGTTGCCTTTTATAAAAAGCGATTGAAGTGTTTAGGCTGGGCGTGGGTAAACACTGCTGCAAATCAAAAGCAAAAACTCTCTGGGTCTTGTCATCTTGACAAATTATTTTATCTTTTCTTTTTGCTGCATATGTAGCTTCTGCTTCTTCTTGATGCCGATTTAGTTCTCTTCTTATTTTTTCTTTTTGTTCTTCTTTCTTTTTATTCACTATAGTGTTATGTAACTTGTCACTTGTTTTTTTATTGAAATGTTCATTCTGTGAAAAATAGTTTCATACATCTTTCTACTTACGAGACTTTAAGGTTGGATCCAAGCTTTATATTCATCATACATTCTGGTCAATGTATAAAAAGAAGGTAAAAAACGTCTATCTCCAGTTTTTTCACGACAATAATGACTTTTGTATGTAGGTATAAGACCTATATGTTGCTTTATCATGTCAATTCTGTCTGAACTTATTTTATTCGCAGCTATGTGGCTTCCTCTTTTTATCTTCTTTTGTTATACCGGAAAAGCTAGTTTTTGTAATAACATTTTCTATAAACTTATTCGACAAATCAAATGTTTTTTGAAAGCACTGTTTACAAACTTCAACTAGCTGCTCACCAGCGATCTTGAAGTGATACTGATAGCTACAGGCTCTTGTTTTTGATAAATTAAGTTTCATTATCTTTTTTTCCTGTCTCAAAATAAGACTTGAACAGTAAGCAACCCTTTTATTATAATCTCCTAACTCCCAAAATTCAATAAATGACTGTTTACGTCCCACGTTATCAACTTTTTTACCGCATCCTTTTCGAAAATCTCCAAGTACCTTGCATTTTTTGCCTTTCATCAACTTATTTTTTAGGGTCACGTATTCTTTACCTGCATTTCTGTCCATGTTTGGTTTTTTTCCTCATTGCTCTAGTATTACTTTTTACCGATTTTCTTCCTCTTTTATTTTTATTCAATTGATTCGGATCTATTGTATTTTCAAACGAAACCAATGAAATACTATTCGAGTCTTCTGATTCAGGAAGTTCATAATCTGGATTCTTGTCACTGTCGTCGATATCGCTTCCAAAGAACTCAGTAATCCTTTCACTAGGTGCATCTGCAAAAACATTTAGAATACATAAATAATATTTGCTATTTTCTAAATTGTAACAAAACTAACCTCTGCTACAACAAGCTTCAGAAATATCAGTTTTAAAAATATCAAAACGAGAATCCATATTTTCTTGTTTTTTCCTGTTTTCTCGTTTTTCACCTTCCAAATTAGAACATCTAGCTGTATCACTTTCTGGTCTAATGGACTGGTCAGTATTTACTTGAGCTCAGCTGAAACAATAAGAAACAATGAAATATAATTTATTTTATAAATAAAAATTTCTACAATTTCATTAACCCCCGACGAAATGAACTCAACGCCTTATTAGACTTCATAAATTATAGCTAAAAACCATCTAAATAATTTATTGTGCCGACTTCAAACAAAAAAAAACGTATCATAATTTGGTTCATTTATTGAGGAGCTCCAATGACACAGACAGACACATAAATACACAAACAAACAAATTATACCTAAGAGCTGTCTCAATTACGCCAACTTTTAAATAAAAAACGTATTTAAATCGTCACAATCGTTGAGGAGCTACGATGTCACAGACACAGACACACACACAAATACACGTTCGTGTATTTACTGTGGCATCTGTGAAATATCATGACAAATGGACACATGAGCATAGGGTAATGCAAGATGATAAGAAAAATTCCCTGATGCCTACGCACTTAGTTTGAAATTGATACACCCCGTCGTTCCAGAGTTATTAATTTGTGTACCAACCGGACTTGTGACATCTATGTCACTAGTATAATTATTTGCATGTGTGAAATAGTGGTCACAGTATAAGAAGTTTGCAGGTGTGCAAAGTGGTCACACTATATGTAGTTTGCAGGTGTGTTAGCATGATGTCACAACACTTGTGATTATCATGTAGTTATCTATGCCATGAAGTCAGGTGTCGTAGAAAGCCGACAAATTTACCTAAACTGTACTAGATAATAATAATACTTAGTAAGAGGTTTGTTCCGATCAATTTTCTTCAACAGCATACCTTGACTAACGTTACAACCGTCAGAATTCTGATTGTATGGATTCAAGTAGTTTATTTCGAAGTCTAGTGTATCTATTTTTTGTTTTCTTATTTGATAAATTTAAATTACTATTTTTATGGGAATGAGCCACGATATATTTTATTTTTTTTTTATAACGATTTCCGAAGTGGAAGTCGAAACGTCAAAAATTAACTTATTTTTAACTTATATTGTGGCTTATTCCCATAAAAATAGTAATTGAATTAAGATGCCACAGGAAAATAGCTTCAGAACAATATGAATAAATTTTCATGTAGTTGATTTAACGGTTTCAATAGCCTTTCTAGATCATCTGCATAAGTTTTTATTAAGCTTACTGGGTCAGGGGTACCATTACTATCGTAGGATATTGTCTGGGTTAGGATTTGTTATGGGGTTGGGATGTCTACGTAGATTGTATACATGGCGCCGCCCAGATGGGCGAACAAGAAATCAAATAGATTACATCATCCTAATAAAATTCAGATGGAAAGCCTAGGCCACCAACTTCAAAAGATAAGACGATACATACTGTGAGCATCAACTCCTAGTATTAAATATCATACTTCATTTTAAAGTGCTTAAAAAAGATCCCGAATTGTAATTCTACACAGAAAAGAACATAAAACTAGGTTTGGAACGAATGACGCATACAGAGCATTATCCAAAGAATTCAAGTCACTGTCAGAAAGGCAGATTACATCTTCCAAATATGTAGACAAATAGAATATCATGGTTGTCGGAATGAACCGAGGGATTTATTTCAAGAGGTAAAACTTAATAAAGAATTTAAACTTCAAACATGATTTGTGATAGATAAAGAAGGTAGTCTAAAGACCAATACAGATGTAATATTGGAAACGTGGCGAAACTACTTGACGATTTATATAGACATGATGAGGCTCCAGCAGAAAATCTATGGCCCTCTGACTACCTCAAAGAACCTACTGTCTTGCTCTCTGATGTAAAAGATGCAATTAAATCGCTTAAGCGAAATAAATCACGCATTGACACAGTACCAGGAGAAATACTGTAGTCACTAGGGCAAAAGACTACATATTATCATTCATTCTATTTCTGTCTCTGTTTAAAATTCTGAAAAATGGCCATCTGAATGGTCTATCTCTATTTATATTCCACTACACTTAAAAGGAGGTACAATCAGATGTGAGAACTACAGTATATTGTCAATAATAACACATGGTAGTAAAATATTGTTGCATACCATCAAAAAACAGGTTAAAAACTTATCTGTATCATCAAATACTACAAGAACAAGCGGATTTTGTAAAGGGAAAAGGTACAGGTGAGCAAATGCTGAGCCTAAGCCAACTCATTAAAAACTCGAGACAATTTCAAGTATCTATTGCCAATCTATCTATCTGATAATATGCCAATAATAGAGATTCACCTGATGACACTTCTATACCAGTCCAATACGGCAATAGTACGACTAGATCAGAAACTACTACCTTTTCTAGATATCTTAGCCGTATATGACGCAAAAGTACATAGGAAACCAACAAATACGAACAGGTACTTGAAACATCACTCAAGTCACAATATAAATGACAAAAATATGATATAGCCAAAAATACATATACATACCAATGAAAATACATTTGAAAAAGACAGAAAATTTTGTCTTGTCATTTGTATATGCCCTAATGTGAATGTGAAAAAAGAAGAAAATATACAAACATTAATTTCAAAACACAATTATAACATACGTGAAGGAATTATATAAAAAGTGAAAAGGAATGGAAATAAATACAATATCTGAACATTGGAAAAAAGCAACCTATCAAAGTTTATTTTTTTAAAACTAAACCAACATGAGAATAAGTGAACATGAATATGACCAAGCTTGAAATATTAATATATGTATATATATATATATATATATATATATATATATATATATATATATATATATATATATATATATATATATATATATATATATATATATATATATATATATATGGATCTAGCGGTTAATGTGGGCCCCGTACTAAAACGGTATTATACTAACTCCACGAGAATATACACCGTGTATATTATTATCTGGGTAGCGCTTTATGTAGACTCCGACCAACACGTAGGATTAAATGGACTCCGTAATAGGTTAAAACACTTTTGGAATCCGTATATATTTTGTCGCGTACACAACTAAACTCCTCCGATGTTGCCAATAATTTGATTAGTCGTAGATTTTTAAATTTTACAGCAGGTACGTTTTGGAACTTGAAATTTATTTAAATATCAATCAATTTAGTGATCCCGAAATTTCACAAATACTTGGTTAATGTAGTTAAATATTTTATGGTGGTAATTTATATTACTTGCTTTAATTATGTTTAAACTTAAGTTAGTGTCTGTTATAAGCTTGGAAAAGGCAAGTGTCCATTTTTATTTATTAGTACTTTTTTAATGCATTGACACTGAAAAATTTATTATATAAATGTACGTTCCGATGTTTCGATTGCTACGTTTTATGATGTACAATATTTGTTTCATAAAGTAGTAAAATTTAAATTATAATAATTTATAAATCAATCTTAAAATTATAACACTTTGTTATGTTGTTTATAACACATTGTTCGCTTCTATTTCTGTCGCTTTGTCTCTCATCCTCATATTCCTATATGTGTGTGTTGTTGACCGCTCTTCTATTTTCTCTTGGTCTCTCGGACCCGTATCGGTTTCCGCGATTTTCCGGTTCATTCGTTCTATTATTATTTCGGTTTTCCTGATATGTGCGAGTGTTGTTTCTATTCTGGTTCTCTCGATATCTGTTTTCGTTCCATTGCCGATTTCTTTGTTCATAGTTTACTCTTCCGTTGTCTCTTCTTTCGTTTCCCCCCCTCGGGACAAATTCTCTTCTTGTGTACTCTTTCCTAAAGTTTTGTCCTCTATCTCTATAGTCTTGATTTTCTCGTTGTCTATAATTTTCTTGCGTTCTCCTCATTTTTCTTTCTCTTAATTTTGCTTCTCGTATTTGTAAGAATTGACATAAACTGTCAATATCTTTGTAGTTTTGTAGAGTTATGTGATCTTCTAAGGTATCTTCAAAATGTCTGGCTATTAGTTCCACTAGCTGTTCGGAAGAATAGTTGTAATGTAAGTGTCTTGCATTGTTGTATAGTTGTAGGGCATATGTTTTTTCTGATATACCTATACTATCCTGGTATCTCCCATTTTGTAATTCCTTGTTTATCTCTATCTGTTGTATTTTCTCCCAGAAATAATTCAGAAATTTTTGTTCAAACGTTTGCCAATTTTGCAATTCTTCTTCTTGCTATCAAACCATAAACTTGCCTCATCTTTAAGATGGTTCCTTATCGTTTCCTTTGCTGTTTCGAAATTACCAATATGTCGTACTTTCTTTTTTAAATTGTTAATGAAAATTACTGGGTGTAATTTTTTTACGTCCCCGAAAAACTGTATTTTTATGTCACCCGGACTTTGGATGAGTACTTATCTCCTGTCCCCCATCTCTCGTTGTTTTCTGATATCCTCAATTTGTTTTTCTATTTCTTTCTTGTCTTCTTGTAGCGCCATTTCAAATTTTTCTTCCAACTGTTCTATTTCCTTTTTCTGGAAATTTCGTATCTCCTTCATTGTATCTTGGATATCTTTAATCTCTGTCTCTTGTTTTGCATTCTTTAGGGTTATTTCTTCTATCTGTTGTATCAGTTCTTTCTTTATCCCCTCAACGTATCCTTTAATTTCCTGTTCATAGTTTTCCAGACGCTGCTCTATAATCCTGTTATTTAGTTCTATTGTTTGTTTTGTTGCATTCATTTTTAGTGATGATTCTTGTATTTGTTGTGTCTGTATTTGCATCATTGCTAATAATTTTTCCAGCATCCCTGTTTCTTTTCTTTCCTCCATTATTGTAGCATTTCCTTCATTATCCGATCCTTCTTCAACAATTGTTTCTTCCAATCTGTTATCCTCCTTCCTTTCTTGCGTTTTGCTTTGACTCCTTGTGGTCGACATGTTCGTTAGACTATTTATCCCCGCCAAATATGAAGCTTTGAAATTTGTGCAATAATATCCCCGCCAATAATGAAATTCGAGTAATGTTGCAAAGACGAAAACTTTTCCTCTTATCCCAAATGCAATAAATTCAAATAAATGCAATAAAATTTTAAAACTTTTGTCAGTTGTAAAAATCAATCAAATATCATAAATTATATCATGTAAAAATTTGTACCTAGAGAAATTTGAAATGTAATGTCATAAAAGCAAATATTATAAACTTTAACCATCGGCAAATAAATTTTCAATCAATCTGCTTTCTTTCTCTATCCGTTTAAATTTTAACTAGAAATAATTTCTACGCCTTATACGTTGGGGGCCATTTATTATGATTGTTTATTTTGACTTTAATTTTAGTTTATTGAGCCAATAAAAAATAATTATAACTTATTTGTTATCAAAAGTAAAATAATCCTTATATTACCTGTGTTCGATGGATTCAAAAGATTTTCTAGTTGTCATTTATCGGGCTGGAGAAGAAAGGATAAGAATACAAATATATTATATTACAAAGATTTACGTTTCTTTATTTTATATGAACGAATAAAACAATTATTAAATTCTGTCGTTATCTTATTAATCAGCATACAAGAAAATAAATCAAATTTTTATAATAATAAGATTATAAAGCTACATACATTTATATTACGTGAAAACCAATTTTACTTAAAATTTTCTTTACTTGAAACAAGAAACAACAAAATTTTAAACTTTTGATTAGCCTAACAAAACCTCAGTTCTTAAATTTGAATGCTAATGACCATGATGTCAAACCGATCCTTCACAGATATAAAATTCAATTGTACAAACACTTACAGCTTATTTTCTTCTTGAGTTGTATGTTGGAACATACCCAGAAAAGTCCAGTCTCCTCAACGATGTGATCTCTCCTGTTTGGCACCTCGGCTCCTTCTTAACGTCTCTGCAAACCTCCTGCAGACTACACAAAAAACACCTGATTCACTTCTCCAAACTCAGCTACTTATTTATGACACCAGGACCTCCTTTTGTCAACTTGATGCCGTAAGAATACTTTCACATATACTTTATAAAATGCCCACGGTAGATACAAGGACCTCTTTTATTCTACTTGTTATCTCCTTCTGCAAACTATTCACTTCTTTTCGTTACGCCGGTATCCAAACTCACGAACCACACCCTATTTTGAGACAAACGACTGTTTCCTTTCGATGACCAAAATATCACTAACTTCTCCCGTCTCATGATCGGCTCACAAAATTCCCATTTAAAAACGACCGTCCAATCAAAAGCTCAAATTGTGTTTACCATGATTTTGGAAAAGCCTAATTTCGGTTTCAGAGAAAAACTAAATAGCTTACTTTAAAATTGGTTTTGTCAATACATCATTTATACATATTTCAAAAGATTAGAATATGGTCATTTAATACTCGACTATACAAACAATGAAAAGATTAACTTCAGGTAAAATGTCTTCTTATTCTAAACAAAGGTTTTTTGATAATTTTGTTTGAAACGGAAAAAGGTCGTTTGCCAAACAAATTTCTATTCTTATCTACACTAAATCTTATCTTAAATTACTATATACATTTTTGTTTATAATGATATCTTAAAATTTTATTCCGATGGATATTTTTATTTATTTTTCTTTGGTTGGGAAAGAAAAAGTATGACAATATATATATATATATATATATATATATATATATATATATATATATATATATATATATATATATATAATAAGTTTTATTTTGAGGTTGCAGTCATTAATAGGGCAGGAAAGTGAAACTCTTTGTTCTTTAATCAAGCTTTCGCAAAATTTATTTGCTTTTTCAGGATATGCTAAAATATGGTATCAGTAAATACAATGAAATTAGAATTAAATAACATTGTATAAAACTAGTATAAAAACTTACAACATGAGGTTAATCCATTACATTTTTAAATTGACATTAAAACATTAAAACTTAACTTATTAAAATTATGTAGTTTTGTAAGTACAATATTTTAATTTTATTTAATTTTGTATAAATTCATTATGACATTGATTATTATATTGCTGTTTGATTTATGTCAGAAAGATACTCGTCTCTGTTTATTATGTTTTTTGTTGTTGATAACTAGCTCTTGATTGTTATTATGGTTACGTACAAATTGGCGCCAAATATGAATATTTAAATTTTTTGAAATTATAGTATTTATAGTCAGAAAATCTAATATTAGAAAATTATAGTATTAATTTTCGTAAGACAGAATGTAATTATAGATATTGCTTAGTTTATCAATATCAGTTTTTTTTTTATTAACGCATTGATATTTATTTATGCATATCATTTTTAAGAAATCTCTTTTATTTAGTTGGTTTTCACGTCTTAATATATTAGTTTCATTGAAATTAAATTAATGATTTTTATTAATTGCATGATCTATTAAATCACACGTATTTTTATTATTTCTAAGGTCACTTTTATGTGATGTTAGTCTGCCTATTAGATTTCTAGATGTGTTCCCGATGTATGACTTATAACAATTTTCGCATGGTATTCTATAAACAACATTTGAGCTTTCCATAATGCTAATAGGTGATTTAGTTTTTGTATACAATGATGCTAATGTTTTAACATTTTTAGTTGCAATTTTAATATGAGAATAGTTAGCAAAGACTTTAGTTAATTTGGGTGTTAATGTTGGTATGTAAGGTAGCGATGTGAAAGTAAATTTACATTGCACGATTTGTTGATTTGGTTCTCTTGTTTGATTCATGTCAATCATTCTATTAATAGGATTGTTAAATAAAAATTTTTTAATTTTAAAGCCAATATCAAATTTATTTTCATATGAGGTGGATGTTGTGAATGATAATTAATAAATCTGTTACTAAATATAGGTTTTCTGTCAATAATACCTAACTACTTTATATATATATATATATATATATATATATATATATATATATATATATATATATATATATATATTGTTATGATATGTAAAATCGAGAAAAATATTGGTTTGTTTAAAAATATTTCAAAGTTCAAAAACATTAAAATAATTCAGATAAGTAGGATAATATCCAACAAACATTTCGGAGAAGGAAAGTTATTAAATCCTTGGATTTCCTGTACTAAACAAAGTGTAAGCTTTGCATTTATTTCTTTGTTATACTTGAGTGACCCGCATAAGTTTAAGTGAAAGCCACAGACAATTGAACGGGGTTTTTCAAAATACATTAATGCAGTGATTAAAGACAATAGAAGGGATTATAGAAAGTGGTTTTTGTTAGTTTTTAAGAATTATAGAAAAATATTATTTGTAAATAAGTTTTAGGAAATTTATAAGTATAGGTAAAAATTTGTTTGTTATCGAAATGAAAAAATGGGGGAATTGTGACGAGTTGTGATTGGCGGAGATTGAAAAAGGCGGGATAAGTATGTAGAAAAAAGTTTAGCGAGATTGAGGAGAGAGAAAAGATATAGTCAGTTGGTTTCCAAGTCTGTAAGAAGAACAGTGATTGTTCTCTGGCGGTTCCTGAAATGTAGCAAGCAGTAGTGTTGAATGTTAGTGAGTTTTTGTGGAGTTAGTGTATCTGACAGAGGCTGAAGCAGCAAAATATTGTAAGTCATATTTCTCTACTTATATTCCAAGAGTCACTGTTCAGGCCAACGAGAGATTCAGTTTATCGTAAAGAGAAGATATTCCAAGAGTCATTTTTCACTCGGGCCAACGAGAGATTCAGTTTATCGAGAGGAGAAAGGCTATCATAATTTGAATGATTTGTGCTTTTGAAGGAGATCATTAAGGACGATATACTTGCAACAATCTGTGTAAGATTGCCGATTACATAGGGAGCGGTTGAGAGGAGATAATATAGTCTACAAGGAACAAGGATTTGGACCACTCATCATCAGAGAGAGATATTTTTGTTTCTACAGTTTTTTTTCTTTTATTGATAACACAATTTTTACACGTAATTGAGAAAGGATATAAATATTTTGATTAGGAGAGTTAGAATAGTTTGGGATTTTGAGATTTCAATTAATATTGTTTGTACCATTAATTTGATTGTTCACGTACGGAGAACAAAATTTTGAGAATCCTTATATGAGATTTGTTTATTGAAAACTTTTGAGTGTGAATTATTTCATTGTTTTTATTTCAATATATAGTGTTAGATCATATGTGTTTTTTATTATTCCGGTATTCTCTGGACCTTACCTTTCACATGTAATAGCATAGATATTGAAGCACGAATTTAACCCTGAGATAAAAGAATTAAAAATTGTGATAGAGTCATAATCATATCATTTAAATAATTTTAATTAATCAAAAAAATTAATTAGCTAATTATTGCTTGGCGCACCAAGACTTTAAATATCACAATAATATATATATATATATATATATATATATATATATATATATATATATATATATATATATATATATATATATATATATATTGTTGAGATCTGCTTTATGATGTTTTATTATTGATTAAGACTAATTTAATTAATCCAATTATTTAATTAATTAGTTCACTAATTTATGCAGAGTCATACAATTCAATTACTATTAAAAATTCTCAGGGTGCCTTTTTAATTTTACTTTAATCAGTTTACTTTATATATCTCTTCTAGTGGGTTCAGTATCTCCTAGTTGCTCATAATCGGGATAGAACAGGAAACGGAACTAACATTAAAACAACATAAATATGCACACAAATTATTATTTATTTTCAATAAGCAATACGGTGAATGTTAATAAATAACTTTTTGTGGGCAATTATCTTTCCCAACAAACTCCTATACTCTAAATTTAATTTTAATTAACAAACTATCTATTGATCTGTTTTATAATAATATCTACTGAAAAATTTACCATATAAAAATATAATTTATTCACAAAAAAATAACTCTTTAAAACTTGGAATCTTAGTTCGTATGCTTATATTTGATTTTATCTTTAGAATGTCTTAAAGTTTTCTTTCATTCAAATTATTTGACTGACCTTTATTTTTTTTACACCAATGATGTCTCCTCTCGATCAAACCACAGTTCCTTCCTTGATTGATTATGTCCGGCTACCATCAAATCTTTCCCGTTCTCAGCATCGATCCAAACCGCATACCAGCAAACTACTCTTCCGAAAACACAAGCTCAAGCCTCTTTTGACCGGTACTCTTTATTCACAAATTCTCCTTTCTTTCTCAATTAGATCTCGTGGACTATGCAGACTCAAAAAAGGTATTAATCTTCTCGTTTTTTATCTGCTCTCAGCTTCCACCTTTTTCACGAACAAACGAAAAACACTCCTACTCCGATTGACTACCCGAAAAACACGTCTTCTCTTCTGGTCTGCCGGTAACATAATAATCTTTTCAATCTCCCCAGACAACCTTCTCAAACTCTCTCATCCCCCATCATTCCTTTTTAACCAATCATAAGCATTCATCTTTCCCACTAATTTTCGATTTAGAAAATTTCCAACATAATATTTAAAACAAATAAACTACTTTCACTCAAATTACTTTTCAGAAACCATTAACAATTTTGCCTTTTTAAACAGAAATAAGCTTCCAAATTCTTGTTATCTCATATCTAAATCTAATTCTTATTTACTTTCGAAAAATGTCCACCGCAAAATACAATTACAAAGTTTATTCCTTAAATATATAATTATACGAGTTCCATTGTCCTTTTACTATTCACTCAGTCTTTCAAGAAAAAACTAGTCCGTCACGGAAACAATGTCTTCTCTTATTCTAACGATTACAAATAAGTACAGGGTTGTATTTTAACTTATATGCCCGCGGTATATTAAATACTAAAAAAAAACTCTTTATTCTATTTCTGATCGATAAACTGATCCATAACAAATCCCCGCCTTGTTTTGAGATACAAATATTCCTTTTTTTTTAAGTGTAACCAAAAAAAATATTATTTTCTCTCAACACAAAATTTTTCTTTTGTAGTCATTTTATCCTATCCTAAATTTTTTTTACTCCATCTTAATATCTATACTATTTTTATTCATGGTATTTGTACACATCCTGGATATTGTAAACTCCTCGTATCTTTTCTGATTCTACATGTCTAAGAACATAGCTGTTTATTCCATTTTCATTTTGTATGATGTATGGACCCTCGAAAATAGGCATTAGCTTTGCACACACGTCCCCCGTGAGATTTGATACTCGTAACGCCCTTACAAGCACCTTTTCTCCCTTCTGGAAAGTCACTGGTCTTCGTTTTCTATTCTGGATTTGCCTTTGGAGATATTTTTCATTACTGCGCTGCAGCCTCCTTCGAACAGTTTCCAATACTATTTGATACTCTCTCTGCTCCGGTTCTTCCCATGGCCGTACTGGCATAATACCCTTCATGACATATTCCGGCGTCTCTTTTGTCACTGTACTTGGAGTGGTGTTCAAGTAGTTTTCGATTTCTGCCACTTTTCTATCCCATCGTCGATGTTGTCCAATGGCAGCAATGCGGAGGAATTTTGTAGTCTCTTGTATAAAACGTTCTGACGGATTACTTTTAGGATGTCGGATACTGACAAAATTTGTCCCTATTCCCCTGTCTTGCAACTGTCTCTTGAATCGGTCACTCCGGAAATACGTAGCATTGTCTAAAAGAATTTTCCTTGGTGTTCCTACGGTGGCTATAAAATTGTCTATTTTTTTTCATAATTTCTTCCCCCTTTGTCGTACGGCACGTGTATAGCTTTACATATTTCGAAAAAATATCTACCATCACCAAAATATGTTTGTTCCTCTGCGTGGTCATTATCAGATCACTTAACATATCTATTGCTACAATGTCTAATTTTTGGTGGGATACAATATTTTTAGCCACATTTTCATTTCGGAAATTTCTGCTTTTATATTTTTGACATGTTTCACATCTTTGGGTAACTTCTTTTGCAATCCGGTAATCTTTTCGGCATATATAGTTTTCGCGAAAAACCAGCCAAACCTTCCTGCTGCCGATATGTCCATTGTCCTCGTGTAATTTCTGTATGATCCTTTCTGCCAATGTCTGTGTTATCACGTATAGTTCCTTTCCATCAATTCGTTTGAAAAATATACCGTTTTCACTCTCCGCTCTTCTTTTTTCTCTTTCTTCCAGGTCTTCTTGATTTGTTCTAATTTCGTTTAACGAAAATACACCTTCCTCTTGTGTCAAAATGTTCAGTCCTACATGAAAAGCAATTACTTCCTTTTTCCCCGAGTCTTCATCCCTTGTGAGAGCGTCAGCTATAATGTTGTCTTTTCCTTTTATATATCGAAACTCAAAGTCATACTCCTGTAGTAACAAAATGCCTCTATGTATACGATTGTTAACCAGACGATTTTTCATTATATGTACCAAAGCTGCATGACCAGT
The DNA here is from genome assembly GCF_040954645.1 of Diabrotica undecimpunctata. Lineage (NCBI taxonomy): Eukaryota > Metazoa > Arthropoda > Insecta > Coleoptera > Chrysomelidae > Diabrotica > Diabrotica undecimpunctata. Next base: position 8,280,584 of record NC_092813.1, read on the forward strand.
TTCGATTGTGAATTTTGCTCCCAACAGATAAAATCTTAACTTATTTACACAGAAAAGTACGCTAGCAAACTCTAGTTCAGTCACACTGTATTTTCTTTCGTGTGTTTTTGTCACCCGGGAAATAAAACAAATCGGCACTTCTTGATTGTTTTGTATTTGTGACAAAACTCCCGCAAATTTTTGTATGGATGCATCAGTTCGTAGTATGAAAGGCAAATTGTACATGGGATGATATATTTTCGTTCCTTTTGAGAATTCCTCTTTTAAAATTTGAAAAGCTTTCTCTTGTTCTTTTTTCCAATTCCATTTAACACCCTTCTTCAATAATTTGATCAGAGGAGTTTCACCTCTTGCACTTCTGATGGAGACAAAGAAGCCATGAAATATACCAAAGATTATTTTAAATAATATACGGTAGATACCAAAAGAAAAAAATATATATACAAAGAACAAAACGGAGCGATTCATCAATAGTTTTGAAAGACCTGTACAATAAAAAAATAGAGAAGCGGCTATTATGTAACTAACAAAAGAGCTTGGATGTTTGATATGATAGTGTCTGAGATCTTTATCACTACCAGCCACATACTATCATGGATTTCCCGATGAAAGTTTCTAAGTTAAAGCTTATTATGAATACTGAGGTAAAACTGTTTCAGAAGCGCAATTCAAAAAGCAACGACAATACCATTTTAAAGTCTTTAACTTTAATTGGTTATTTGGATATGTAAAAATTTTTCATTAAGTTTTGAGTAAAGTTAAATTTTAAAAAGAAAAATAATGTCTCCAAATGAACGACCAAATTGTTTATTTAGATTGATACTTTAATTTAAAAAATATTTTTTATGAAAACCTAAACGTTAAAATAATGAGTTTTGTTACCTATACTTATAGCTTATTCCAAGACATAAGTTATTATGTTGCAAGAAAATAGTTTCAGAACAAGTAAAGATTATGTTGCGATAGCAACGGAAGACTTTCTTGTTATGCAATTTATAATCACACGTATTATAAACGTATAAGAAGTTCAGCTTTTTTAACCAAATTCGACGATGGATGGAATAGATTTTGATGCTGATAGATAACTGAACCTATTTTTATATTACAGTACCATATAAAAATTATAAAGAGAATGCTTCTAACAAAAATGAAACTATATAAAGGAGCATTATAGCACAGCACAGCAGAAACCGAAAGAGCAGATAAGGATAAAACATTGAATACTCAGATTTAACAAAATCTGAATGAAGGTAAGGTAAAAAAATCTATAAAAACAAATAAAAAAATAAAACACTTGGATCCAAAGTGAAATAACTACAGAAATACTAAAAAATTTAAGACAAATACCCGCACGCTTTTAATAATCAAATAAAACAAAAGAAAATCTTGGAAAATTGATGCTAACTATTAATATTGTACTTAGATAAGAAGATCGATTAAATTTTTTAATATAGGACTTTATTAGGGTAACTTATTATAAATATCCTACTATAACCTAACAACAGAAACTGAAATTAATTAATTGGGCATGTAACAATGAGAGATAAGGTCAACAGATAATATACTGGTGACTAGTGTACCAAAACGAAAAATGCGAGAAATAAACTTGCAGGCTGCTAATTATCCACATAAAAAAATTATTTCACTTACTTTGTGTGCTTTTTTGTTCGGCATTTTCTTCTACAAACTTCACTAATTGTAATATTTTCTTACCCCGAGTCAACATTAGGATACTTTTAATTTAAATTTTACTTATGTACGATACTGTAAGCAAGTGATTTAACGTCTGTCTAGTATACGATAAGAACTGGTTATCAGCAAATAATTCAATTACATTCAATATATAAGTTTTTACAAATATACAATTTTTACAAACAAAAGGGGTGGTAGAAAGTTCTCTTAATGTGAAATATAAAAGATATCCCTTCAAAGAAACATTTCAATAAGTTCTCGTAGGACTTTTTCCATAATTGCTTTATGGTTAGAAAGTAAGTATAGATCTAAAAAATAAAATTGAACGAGTGAAAGCTGATTACCCTTTTAACGAAAAAATTATGAAGTTAATTGTGAAAAAGAATATAGACTAACAAAACAGCTTATTATGTTACAGGAGAAATCCTTCATACAATAGCTGTCGTATCTATGTTGTAAATAAATTAAGCGAGCAATAAAACTTCACAATATCTTAAGTACCTAACGTCGCCATTCATGCTTTGAGGAAACATTCAATGGTATCTAATAAAAAACACGTTTTTTTTCAGTTGTATTAACACAATTTTTGAGGTTGTATAGTTACAGTTGTAAATCTGTTAGAGCAAAATAATAATCTTTTTCTTTATTGTAGAGACACGTTGCTATAATTCATTAGATTTTTTTTTTATAACTTGCGTATAATAAAAGTGTTAATATTCATTGTATAAGTAATGTAACTATACAAGAAAAAACAAGTAAGGGCTATATCAATGGAATAAATATATACATTCACTAGATATTAAAAAATTATGATAACTTGTAACTACAAAACTACAAAAAAGTAGTCACATGGAAGAGTATTCCACGTAATATAGAAATCACATAGAAACATATAAGAAATCACGTAGAAAGAAAAACTATTAAACAGTTTACTATATATCTCGTTTTCTATACAAAACACAAGTTCCTTCTGTAATTTTTAAACCATCTGGTTTGGCATGATGTATACCTGCTTACAGTGCTTGCGCACACTTTTGTTTTCTATTTTATACACACTTCGTATTCAAACACATGTTCAGAAACCAGATATCTTGTGTCGCAAGTCTACGGTTCAAAATTATTCTAGAAAACGTTATGGTCAATAGCCCTGTATCTGTATCGGATTCTTTTAAATAACCGATGATAGATAAATTGAACTTTCATCAAATAATAGTTGAATCTATCACTTCTTTAACTTTGAATTGGTTATTTTATAAGTGTGTCCATGTGTGAGTTAAGTTAAAATAAAAGAAAGAAGAAAAATAATGCTCCCAAACGCACAACAAAATTGTTTATTTAGGTTGATTGTTTAATTTATTTATAACACATGAACGTTTTGTTTGAAAGTTTTTTTGATAAAAAATGTCGTTATGAAAACCCAAACGTTAAATTAAAGAATTTTTTTACCTGTATTTGTAGCTTATTCCAAAAAAATATCAACGTAAGTTATTATGTTACAAGAAAATTGATTCAGAACAAATAAAAGTTATGTTGCGTTAGCAACGGAAGACATTTTTGTTACGAAATTTTAAATCATAAGTCATATTTTTCCAATTTACCATATACATATAAGGAGTTCACCTTTTTTAAACAATATTAGTTTATATTCGGCGATGCATGGTATAGATTTTGATGGTAATAGATAACTGAACCTAATTTTAGCTTACAAGACAGTTTAATAATTGAAAATTGAATGCTTCTAACAAAAGGAAATTTATATTGTATCACAGCAGAAACCGAAAGAGAAAATAAAAACAAAAGCATGAATACTAAGATAAAATATCAACGAATGTAAAATAAAGAGAGCTATAAAAAACAAATAAAAACTAATAAAAAACTTAACTCCAAGTCGAATAACTACAAAAATGTTAAAAAATATAATAGAAAACTTTACTAATAACCTGCTACTAAGGATGATTTTAAATATACCGTGGTATATCACCAGCAACAACGTACATCGAGATCCATAAAAAACTTATGTAAAGGAATAAATTACATATCGAATAAAAGAATACAAGGACCGATTGCGGGAACCCCAAATCACCTAGCAAGGAATTTGATGCAGATGCGGACAGTGCATAGGTTAGAAAGTAAAGTGCTTAGTGATCTAGTGTGAGCAAACAAAAAGTGTAGTGTTAATCATGTTTTTCCCAGAATCAATAATAATTTAATACACTAACATTAAGACACTAACACTAAGAAGCGGTATATTAATGGATAATATGTTCGCCACATGTCAATAGTTTAAGCGACATAAATATTACTTAATGCTTACTTTGTAAAAAATATAGATTGTAATAAATTGGGATGTCAATAGAAAGAATAACCTGCTTGCATTAATCAAATAAAACAAAAGAAAATCTTAGAATATTGGAAAATTGATACTAACGATAAATATTATACTTAGAGAATAAGATCTATTCAACTTTTTAATCTAGAACTTTATTAGGGTAACTTATTATAAAATGTCCTACTATACCTAACAACAAAAAATTACGTTAGTTAATACGGCTGGTAACAAATTATAACTTCTGAAGATAAATTTGACGTTTGAAAATTTGCAAGGTATGACGAACAAACAAATAATGAGTGATAAAGTCAACAGAGAATATATTGGCATCTAGTGTAACAAAATGGAAAATAGGAGAAGTACAAATATTGGAGGCACCTAACTATCCACATAAAAAAAATATTTCACATATCTTGAGTACCTTGAGTTGATATACTTTCACATATCTTTGTCGTTGTTCGCCATTTTCTTCAAGCTTAACCAATTTTAACTTTTATTTTTTATTTCGAGCCAACATTACAATACTTTTAATTTAACTTTTACTTATGCACAGGAGATGAGTCAATACCCACAATCTTAAGTAGTTTTTTTTATAAATTTCTGGCTACCGGTATCGAGGATTACAATATATGTCCCATCATCAGGCCAGAGTACATAGGTCTTTGTTCTAACAAAAACTATAAGCTAAAAACAACATGAAACAAACCGTGAACAACAAAATCAGAACAATATTTAAAATTAAAATAAAAATAAGCCAAGAACTATAACCCTAATTAAGTAAGAGAATTTATACTATATATAATATTAAATGAATAAGAATTGTAACTTTAGTTAAGTGAGAGAAATTTACACAATATACGTCGAGACATTAGTGGTATTAGCTATAACCAGTCTGATGGAAACTGTACTATATAGTCAGTCATTAGTTAATTCATTGATAAAGGGTTTGTAAATTTCAATCAAAATAAAAAGTTCACTTATTCTGTAAGAAAATTATGACTCTCTTGCAGAACTTTCTTAAAACGATAACATCAAGAAAAACTGGGAAAATCTCAAAAATAACATAATTAACGTAGTCACAAAATCACTTGGAGAGAGGAAAGTAACGAACACTAACATAACAAAACAGAAAACCCCATGGCTTAGAGAGGAAGTGAAGACAAAATGTTAAGAAAAGAAGAAAGCCTTTTTACAATACAGAACACAACAAACACAACAAGCATACAACAACTATAAACGAATCAGAAATGAAACAAATAACGTAGTTAGATAAACAAAAAGGGAACACTAGCAAAGCCTCTCAAAACAGATGGAATACGACTTCTACGGAATACAAAAATAAATATGGAGAATGATTAGAGGACAAAGAAAATAGATAAACGAACTAATAAAAACGAAACACATTCAGAAGGAAACAATAATGAAACACCAACACCAGAGGTAATGGCAAACGAAGAAATAAATATTGAGGAGGAAGATATAAAGGAAGGATTAAGGAAATTAAAAAACAGAAAATCACCAGGAGAGGACAGAATACCGAACGAACTCCTAAAGTACGGAAGACCATATCTGACCAAACAACTATTAGAACTAATCCAAAAAAGAATAGAATAAAACAGAATTCCGCAAGAATCACGCATCCTAATACTTCTCTTCAAAAAGGGAAAACAATCGGACCCGGAAAATTACAGAGGAATTAATTTAATGAACATAACACTAAAATTAACAACCAAAGTGATAGCAAGTGGACTGAATGAAATTATAACACTACCATAAGAACAACAAGGTTTTAGGTCGCGAAGATCATGCACCGACGCTATATTTATAAGGAGGAACTGCAGGAGAAATTATTAGAATACAACAAACCAGCATATCTGTTTCGTGGACCGCAAGAAGGCTTTTGCCGGGTCAAATTAAAGGACGTTATCCACTTATCGAAAGAGAGATACCTCTAGGAATAATCCAAACGATCGAAAATATCTACCAAAACAACATAATAAAAGTAAAAGTTGAAGAAGGACTAACTGACCCTATTGAAGCTGGCAATGGGATAAGACAGGGAGATTCCCTGAGTCCTCTTATGTTCAATCTGATTATGGATGAAATAATAAAAAAAGTAAGAACTAAAAAAGGATACCAAATGGGAGAAGAGCAACTTAAAATAATCTGCTACGCAGACGATGCAATACTATTTTCACAAACTGAAGATGATTTACAACACATGCTGCACGAATTTAATATAACCGGCAGAAAATTTAACATGTTAATTTTCCCAAAATAACAAAATGCATGATTATAACAGCAAATTTACTAAGATGTAAATTGGAGCTAAAAGGTTAGATAATTGAACAAGTAATGGAGTTTAAATATCTAGTCATCATATTATCTATCTACGGAAAGCTCGAAACAGAATTGAAAGATCAAGTGAATAGAGTAAACAGAGGCGCAGGTTGCGCTAGAACAATAGAACAATATGGAGAAATAAAAATATCAGAATAGAAATGAAAGTCAGAATTTACAAAACAGTCATCAGATAATAATGGCATATGCGGCAGAAACACGATCTAACACAGAGTAGACAAAAAGGATGTTAGAAGAGATAGAAGTGTAGAATAGAACGATTATAGCCGAAAGACAGCAAATAGAGTAGTAAAGACGGCAAGAGACGGTTCCCCAATAAGAAGACGATCAGCAGGAAGACTACGAAAACGATGGAACGACAACTTACTGGAGGTACATTGAAAAACAGAGTCATGACTAAATAAAAAGAAGAAGAAGATTGCTTTTTTCATGTTGTTTTTATCTTACAGTTTTTGTTAGAACAAAAACCTATGTACTGTGGCCTGATGATGGGACATAGAGACATTGTATGGCTCGAAACCGGTAGCCAGAATTTAATAATAAAAAAACCAGATTAAGATTGTGAAAATGTATACTCATCTCGTATACATTTGTATTATGGAATGACATTGGCAACCTTTTTATCATTTTTAATTTTTACTTATGTGCGGTACTGTAAGTAAGCAATCTAACGTCTGTCTAATATGCGATCACAACCGCTATCAGCAAATACTTTAAAAAAACTCAATATATAAGTATTCTTACAAACAAAAGCAGATGTCCCTTCATACAAAGAAACGTTTAAGTTCGTAAAACGTGTTTCTATAATTGCTTTATTTCTAGAAAGTATAGATGTAAAAATTTAAATTGAATGAACGGTGAAAGTTAGTTACCGTCCATCCTTGTTGGCCCATCCACGAAAATCTTAACGGCAAATTTTATTGGACTATCCCTATTTCAAAAATTTCTTTCTGTACGAAAACAAAAATCTGTTCATGAAGTAATATTCTAGGTATCATTCAGACACACACACACACACGCAGTGATCAACCCTGCCCCTAGGAACATGTGTATACCAATGTAAGAATGGGATCCACATGTCCGAAGATCAAACCGGTCACACCTCGCTAGTCGAAGTGGTACCTATCTGACCCCCAGGCTTTTCCACCACCCCTCCTCATCGTGTGACTTACGTGAGGAGGCTTATGATCTGAAATTTACTTAAGATGCCCTGGGTAATAGGACATCCTCGGTTTTTAGTGAATGTGGTTATGCCACCTAACAGTAGGGGTAGCCACATCTAGGCTTTTCTCCCTATTTACTTTACTGACTCAATTGATTTTACTCTAGCTTTACGTCAGGACTTGAGTCCCTAAAAAAAGAAAAAAGAGCGTGTGTTCCGATCATAGAGCCATCAGCCTGAGCTGATGTGACTCTATGTCCGGAAAAGAGTGTGTACTCGGTCACTCAGCCGCCGATTTGGCAAAATAAATTTTGTTCTCCTCGCCGGCTGAGCACCCGAGAGGGGTCCGGCCACCAAGCCCATGCATGCCGCACATGACCTCAGTGCTCGGATTTCGCGAGTAGATCTTTCATTTCGATCTGCCTTAAGGGCCTAGTCCGCGGAGCGGTATATAGAAGGCCTGACGGGCCCCTTCTATATTTGCTATATAAGGTAAATTTACGTTAAACGGTTTAATGAAAAGTATGAATGTATCAATATGAATTTACGTTATTTAATCAGAAAACACTTTTTTTTTTTTTTTGTTTTTTTTTTTGTTTTTTTTTTTTTTTTGTTTTTTTTTGTTTTTTTTTGTGGACTTCCTTGTGGCGTCGGGACTATAAAATGCCTGGGCAACAATTCTTTCCTTTTTTCCTTAATCCTATTTGTGTGCGTGTATTGGGGTGTGCATTCCCAAGTGTATAATGCTCTCACACACCCCGGTGTATATTGGACTTATAATTACCTAAAAACCTAAAAACCTAAAAAAGAAAAGCGTACCCTCTCGCCAGAGTTTTTTTTTTGGTGTGTTTTCTGATTGACTGCAATTCTTTGTTCGTTCTTCTTGCAACCATCTCATTCTTTATTTATTCGTTCGGGTTCTCCCTATATCGAGCTATCTGTTGTTTTGGTCTTCTGTGTACCGTCCTTGTGTTTTCATTGTAGTTAGTCAGCTCTCTTAACATTCTGCTGGGGTGGTTTCTTAGTCCGTTAAAAATTTCATATGCTCTCTCGTCTAGCGTGCGTAGGATTCTTGTTTGTCCTGAGTCTCTATATACATATCTCAAGGGTACGTACCTTGGTATCTTAAGGGCATCTCTGACTATTTGATTTTGAGTAGTCTGTATCTTTTTCCTGTTTGTTTTACAGGTGTGTCCCCACGCAGCGGATGCATATGTTAGGACTGGCAGGATAATACTATTCGCAACCCTGATTTTGGTTTTAAATCGTAGTTTACTTTTCCTTCCAATAAGTGTTGAGAGCTGACTTTTCAACGCTTTGGCTTTGCGTATTTGCTGATTGATGTGCTCAGTGAACGTTAGCTTCTTATCTAGATGTACCCCTAGGTATTTAGCCTGGTTGGTCCAGTCTACTGGGGTGTTTTCGATTGTAATTTCGCGATTTGGTACACTTCTTCTGTGACTAAACATTACAGCCTGTGTTTTATCTGGATTTAGGGCTATTTTCCATTTTATGCACCATCTTTGGAATCTGTTTAGTGCTCTTTGCAGATGATTAGCTGCATGATCCGGGTTTCTCCAGCTAACAGCTATTGCTGTGTCGTCAGCGTAAAGACTCAACAGAGAGCCTGGCTCTTTTGGCGTGTCGGCCGTATAGATAGTGTACAGGTACGGCGACAGCACCGCTCCCTGAGGCACACCCGCCTCCAGGGTCCCGACTTCGGATAGGGTTGCCCCTATTCGAACTCTGAACCTTCTGTTGGCAAGATATGACGCAAGGAGGCATGTCATCGCCTCACTGTAACCAAATTCATTCATTTTATAGATGAGTCCATGGTGCCAGACTCTGTCGAAGGCTTTGCTGACGTCCAGAAAAGCTGTAGCTGTGTACATTTTTTCATTAAATCCTTTGGTGATGAATTCTGTAAGTCGTAGTACCTGTAATTCACAGGAGTGTTCGCTTCTGAACCCGAATTGAGCCTCTGGTATGGTTCCTAGCATTTGTGATTCTTCATTGAGTCTTTTTAGTATAACTCTTTCCGCTATCTTGCTTATAGATGATAATAAGCTGATAGGTCTGTAATTTTGCGGAAATGTGCCGTTTTTACCAGGTTTTGCAATCATTATTACGTGTGCCTCTTTCCACCTATCTGGGAAATATCGTAGTTTTAGCATGTTGTTTATTATGTTAGTGATATAAACAATAGCTTTTGTTGGTAGATTTTTCAGCGCCCTATTTGTGATGTTGTCGGGTCCTGGGGCTTTTTTGGCATTTGTCATTTTTATAAGTTCCTTTATTTCTTCGGGAGATGTATGTGTAATACCTATTCTGCCCTTTTTCCTTCTAAGTCTTCTCGCTGTTCTTTCTACCTCTTCTTCAAAGTCTATGTCATCGTCGGGGTCTTCGTTGTTTCTACACGCCCTTTCTAGTTCGTCCTTCATGACTTCGGCTTTGTCGATTTCCGTATGGACAATCCCGTTTACTCCGTGTAGGGGAGGTATGGGTTTCTTGTCCTTTCGAAGGATTTTAGATAACTTCCAGAAGGCGGATTTGTTAGGATTTAGCTCATCGATATAGGAGTCCCAGCTTTCATTTCTATGATTTTGAAGTTGTTTTTTCACTTCCCTGTCTAGCTTATTTGCAATCCTTTTGTCTTCTACCATTCTTGTGCGGTAGGCTCTTCTTCTTTTCCGGTTTTTCTCTTTGATTAGGTTTTGAAGTTCTATACTTATATCCCTGAATCTTCCTTTTTGTCTTGTGATTGTTTCGGTTTTGGAGCTGGCATCGATAGCATTGTTTATTGCTTGTTCTAGTTTTATTACACTGTCTTCTAGTTCTGTAATATTATTAATTGTTGGGATGTTACCGATGTTCTCGCTCACAATTCTTTTAAAGTTTGGCCAACTTGTTTTCTTTCTGTTGTGGGGCTGTAAATAGTTCAATTCTGTTGCGCCCAGGGTCAGGACGATTAGGTTATGTGTCGAATCGCCTTCATTTAGAGAGTGTATCTCGTATTGTTGACCCACGTTGTGTAGGATTGCAATGTCGAGATACGTAGGGAGTTCTCCGTGGAAACATGTCGGTTCTGTTGGTCCGATGACATATGTGTAGGGTCTGTTCTCGAGATGGTTGCAGAGATATCTTCCGTTTCGGTTGGTCGTCCTGTCAAACCAATTGGGAGATCTAGCATTTAGGTCTCCAATAATTATAGTTGGCTCTTCTGAGTTCAGTATTAGGCTCAAATCTTCGTTGAAAATCGGATCATGTGGTCTAACGTAAGCTGACACTATTTTTAGTGTTTCGTTGTTGGCCTTAAGTCGAATAATTGTGGCTTCCATTGTCACCAGTCCGTCTGGTGTTGGGATGTGCTCGTGTTCGAGTCCCCTTTTGACTAATATAGCTGTTCCTCCTGATAATGCTCTATGATCCGTTCTATAGATATCGTAGCCTGGAAATTTTGTTTTTTTCCTTTCCACTAGTTTGGTTTCTTGAAGGGCTACGATATCGAGCTCTAATCTGTTTATTATTTCATCCAGAAGGTTGATCTTTTTGAATATTCCGCCGGAATTCCATGACCCAATGCGTAGATCTTCGTTTTGGTTTGCTAACATTTTCGGACGGCTTCTCCAAATGCAGTCATCATTTTTGTTGCTTTGTCCATCATGGACATCATTTCCATCATTTTGTTATTATACTCTGTATGGAAGTTTGCGATGAGGGTAGCTGCGTCCTGTACCGACACTTCTTGTGGTTGTGCTGGAGATTCTGAGGTGGTTTCAGCGGATTTTTTCGCTGCCTGTGCGTAGCTGACTCCTTTGTTGATTGGAGCGCTGTTTATGGGTCTTCCTACCGGTCTTGTTGGGGCAGGTGTTTTCTTTTTGGGGGCCTTAGAGCATCCTCTATAATTTGCTGTGTGCGCTTCACCACAGTTTGCACATTTGGGGTCGGTTTCCCGGCTTTTCTCACAGTCGTTACTGATGTGGTTTTCTCCGCATTTTACACATCTGGATCCGCAATGGCAAGCCTTTGAGCTGTGATAGAACCCTTGACAGTTAAAACACTGTAGGGTGTCTTTTGTGATTTTGAATTCATCCTCCACATAGATGCGCATGTAGCATATATCAGATATTTTTTTAATTTTTGCAACGTCTTCCTCTTTGAGGGTGACGATGAAATGTGGCAGTACTTTTTTATCAGCTTTTTTGGAGATCATATTGATCACCCTTGTTGCTTCTATTCCTTTATTGTATAGTTCGTCTTGAATTGCTACTGTGCTAGTAGTAGCAGATAGCCCTTTTATAATGACTCTTTTTAGTTTATCGCTATCTATGGGATATGCGATGAATTCTACTTTTGGACTGTGTTCTTCTAGGATGTGTACCATTCCTAGGTAATCTTTTCTGGTTTTTGTGTTAATAACAATCGATCTGCCTGATCGTGAAAACTTATTGACTGATATTATGCCTTGGTTGGCTGCTCTCTGCAGGATTTTTTGGTGTTCTCCTACAGTTTTTAGGATTATCGCCGGTGGTTTCGGCTCTTTTACTATAGGCTCCTCGCTTGTTTGCGGTGAGTCTTTTGGTACGTCGTTTTCTTTTTCAACTTGGCTATTTTTGCTCAAGTTATTTTGGGCAGTTTTCTTTTTCTGGCTTCTTTCATGAGCCTCTTTCGCAGCCTTGTTAAATTCGATTTCTTTCCGCTGATTTATTATCTGCGTCTGCTTTTCGGCGACGCTTATTTTTGTTTTCACACTACTGTCTGATTTCTCAGTAGTGGTGCCTGTCTTTTTTTCCTTTTTTGTTTTGGACTTGTGTCCAACCTGCAGGTTCTTTGGTTGTTATGACTCTTTCCGGCTCTTTAGGCTTGCCTTTGCTACCGGATGGCTTTACGGGGGGAGGTGAACCGATTCCTAGTTCCACTAGCTTTACAACGTCATTATCGAGGGAGGCTTTCCACGGGTCGATTTCCATTATTGACTCTTCTTTCTCCTTGGCTGCTGTTAATGCCATTATATGTTGTACAAGTTTTTGTATCTCCTTGTCCTTTTCTTTGTTTTCGTTTCTCAGCTCAGTCATCTGAGCGAGAAGGTCTTGGATTTGTTTATTTGCCTTTTCCTCGCGGATACGGCTTTCTTCTTTAAGGGATTTGACCTGTTCCGTCAGTACATTGACCGACCTTAAAAGCTCATTGGCCTTTTCCCTTTCCGCCATTTCTCTGGCCTTTTTCTTTACTTCTTCGTCTTCCGAAGAGTCTTCTTTGGGCCTTAGCCTTTTCATTTTCTTGCCGATTTCGGGCTCGGCTTCATTTTTGGAGACGTTGTCCACGGCGGGTTGTGTCTCTACTACAGTTGGGGGTGAGGCTTCGCGCGATTCTGCAGCTGGGCTCGGCTCTTCGTCGATGGCGTCCATCGTATTGATATCGTCATCGGTGTCGATTTCGCTTTTTTCTTCCTCCGACTCGGGCAGATAGGAGTCATCGTCAGATATTACGATTTCTATGTCGTCGATCGCGGGATTAGTCGATGTAATAAATTCATTATATAGCTCGATCGAGCTGTCAACAGAAAGGTTTGATGATTCGGCTAAATCATTCTCTTCTTCTTCTTGTGTTGTCACCTGCGTGACAACACTTTCTGGGGGGGGAATATCACTCATATTGCCGTAAGGCAGTGAACAAATAGTTCATAAGATATAAGAAAATTCTACTTAGACGACTCTGTTTTTTTTCCACCGACTGACCGCTGTCAGTACGGCTTACTGGGTGCCGTCCCAGGTACCTCGCGGTAGTTCACTCCCTGTATTCACAGTGAGGGATCCTCTTCCTGTTTCTCACACCTCAGGAGCAGGGGCCGTTTCTGTCCGACCTTGTCAAATGTCAAGGCCTTACAGTGTCATCCCTGACGACACACTGAGGTGATCCCGAATTCTTCGCAAACGCGAAGCTATTATAGCCTCCGCGAGGAGCCTATAAAAACAGCTCCTCGACGGTTTAACTAGTAACAACCTCGCATCCGCTTTTCGCTAATATGTAGGACAAGTGCCTATGCCACACTCGGTGTCTTACCCACCGGGAGCTGAAAAGCTCCGTTGACAATAGGTCAGTCGCCCCCACCTAAGCACGCTTCTCTCTCACGTCCGTACTGTTCGGCTGCTCGAGTCGAACTGACTATCATTCAGATTATCTCTCTCAAGCCCAGGTCAAAAATACTTTTATCTTTTACTCGAGCTGATTATACAATCGGGATACCCGTTGAAGTGACAGGTTTGGAACTACACAATGAAACCATAAACAAGTGGGCGGTTCAGTGTGGTTATGGATAACTAGAAATATAACAGACCAGAGTAATTTTATTTATGTATTAGTAAATTTACAATGTAACAAGGGAAAATACAGGTAAAAAATCCACTTGTAAATAATTAAATATCGAAGACAGACGCAATTTTCATATATGTACCTACTAGAAACACGCATATGTATATTTTCGACAACAATATTAATTAGGATTGTAAATTTTTAAATAAAACAAATTTAACAAAATGGTATATAGCAAGATATTTATTTTGAAATCACAGTATTGATGAATTCGTTTTATTGTCACTTTTTTAGGAATAAATTGGCTGTCATAGTTAATTAATAATAATCTGCAAATAAAGATCTGTATCCGACCGATTTTCTTGCCACTGTTTATATAATTTTCTCTTCTCCCTCTCTTATTTTTGATTGAACGTCGTTGGACCATCACCAGGTTTCTTTATTCTCAAACTTCTTTCCTGACGTTTTTCTAAGTATTTCAATAGCAGTATCTCTAATGATACTGGCCATCTTCCTCCAGACATTCTTTCAGACAGACCTGTTTTTTCTTTTAACATCCACCACTTGATTTTTTGTGTCTCTCCAATATTTTAGTTTAGTTTCGCTTTTTCGATGTTCAGCACAAGCAACTTATGTTGTTAGCTTACTGTCTCACTTACTATTACCTTGCAGTCCTTACATTCATGTGTATAATCTTTTTTTGTCGTAAAATAATCTATTTGGGATTGATTTTGTCCACTTTTGTATGTGAAAAGTCGAGTTTCTCTCTTTCAAAAGAATGTGTTAACAATGGCCATATCTAATACTGTTGCTAATTCAAGCATATCTTCTCCAGCTTCACTTCTAGTTCCAAAGCCTAGTCCTTCGTGTACTGCTTCATGTCCTGTCTTGGATTCGCCCACATGTGCATTAAAATCGCCTCCTATTATAACTTTCTCCTCTGGTGGGATATCACTCAATATGTCTCCTAATTAATCTCTTTTTTTTTCATTCTCACCCAGCTTTGTTTGAGGAGCATACACACACATAACATTCAATACTTCTTTATCAATTACAAATTTCATTGAAATTATTCTATCAGTCGTTCTTACAACTTCTACTACGTTATCTTTCATTTCACTATCAGCAATTATAGATACCAACTCCATTCCTAGTGTTACTTTTCCCTACATACCACAATTTGTATCCTTCACCTA